>NW_026988438.1:37919171-39339728 GCF_030222135.1 Aotus nancymaae | reverse complement strand
TAATGGGTACAGAGCTTTAATTTTACAAGAGAAAAACAATTATGGAAATGAATGATGTTGATGGTTGCACAACATTAAAACTGTGTTTAGTATCATTGAACTGGACACTTGAAAATGATTAACTTTGTTAAGTTTTCTGTTACATGAATTTTATCACAATTTTTTAAATGGGGGGAAAAGTGAGGCAGCTGTCACAGTATCAAAATGAGAGAAAATAGTGGTCTAAATGGATATAGGAACAGTAGGTACTAGCAAAAGTGAATGGTTCAGGGTGCAGTGGCTCATGCCTGTAATCCCAACACTTAGGGAGGCAGAGGCAAGAGGATCACTCGAACCCAGGAGTTTAACACCAGCCTGGGCAACCTAGCAAGACCCTGTTTTCAACAAATTGAAAAAAAATTGTTTCCACAGATATTTAGAAAAGCATATTGGTAGCCTTTTGTGACTGGATAAGCATGGACAAGAAAGAGTGAGGGTGACACCCAGATTTATGGCTGGGGCAACTGGCAAGAGTAACATACCAGTTTCTGAGAAAGGAAACTAGAGGAGGAGGTTTAGAGGATAAGTTCAGTTTGGGAGTTGAAGTGCCTTTAAATCATCAGAGTGGAAATATCTGAAGGTAGATATATAGGTCTACCTATATTCAGGAGACAGCTCTGGGGTAGGGTTTTATTTGTGAACCGCTTGGATAGGGACTTCATATTATGGATGGAAACTGAATTCACAGCAGTGGACCAGGCTGTCCAAGAAGAGTGAGAGAAGAAAAGAGAGTCATGGCCCAAACCCATTTGATCTCAGGACAAGTTATTTCACGGTAGATGTTGGTGTGCTAGCAGTTTGCAGAACACAGTGTAAATCTAGTGTTGCTTCTTGCAAGATCAGCTGTACTTGATGGGAAGAACTTAAAATATTTTTGGTTCCATCATTCAACAAGTATTTACTGGGTACCTAATTTGTACCAAGAAACTCTTTCCTTCATAAGTTTACATTCTAGCAGGGATAAACAAAATAATTTGGTATAGTAGACAGTATATTAAAAGGCGAAATGTGACTTGAGGAAAGATAAAGCAAGGAAAGTGGATGAGGGATGCCAGATCAGGGCATAAGGGCAGCCTATAATTTTAAATATGAGCAGGAAGGTGCTCTTTGTAGGTTGAAAGAGTAAGGGAGTCACAGAGCTATTGGCAGAAAAAAAATGTTCTAGGTAGAAGAAACAACAAATGCAAATGTTCTACACAGTAGTGTGTCCAGAGTGTTGGAGGAACAGCCAAGAGGCCAGTGAGGGTGGGAAAAACAATATTTAGGAGGGAGAATAGTAAAAGAGGTCAGAAAAGTGATAAGAAGCCAGTTTATACAGGGCCACACTGACTATTATGAGAATACTTACAGTCTGTAAAAATTGGGTGCCATTGTAAGGCAGAGGATGGTGGAGGGGTGGGGATTAACCAGAGAAGAAACATGATCTGACATCCTTTTTAACAAGACTAATCTAGCTGTATATGTATACTAGAAAGACTAGAAATGAATATAAGAGAAATGGAAATTCTTAAATGCTCTTCGGTTCATAGCACACTGTCCAACAGGTGCCACTTTTATTCTCTACTTACTTATACCCCTATTCACTTTCACATTCCCCTCTTCTTAGTAAGCACCTCTTCTATTATCTGTGAATATTTATATCCTTCCTTCCTTTCCTGTTTTCCTCCCTTACGCCTTCATTCTTTTCTGCCTTCCTTCCACAAGCCTTTATTGTACAACTACTAAGAACCAGCAATTGGTGCTTGGTGTCTGAGCTCCAAAGATAAAACAGTTCCAAAGGAGCCAATAGTTCAGTGGGGTGACAGGCAAATGATAACATTATAATGCACAACGCGCTAAAATAGAAATTCATATAAAGTGCTATGGGAATGTAACAGAAGGAATCTTTAATGGCCTACAAGAATAAACCACTGGTGAGGGTATGCTTCACAGTGGAGATAATGTATTATTACTTTAAAAATTATCTAATGATCTTTCATTATTACATTGTTACATCATTAACTTCACTGGACAGAAGGTGGGGGATGAGAGGGGAGTAAGGGATAAAAACTACATATTGAGTACAATGTACACCACTCGGGTGAAGGGTGCACCAAAATCTCAGGCTTCACCACTATACAATTCATCCATATAACCGAAAATCACATGTACCCCTAAAGCTATTGAAAATAAATAAATAAATAATAAAAATCCCTCCAAAATACTTTACATTGATTTGAGAATAGCTCAATAAAAGTACATACTTTAAGAAAAAAAACCTATTATTTTAAAAAGTAATACATACACATAGTAAAACTTTTGATAACAACACAGCAAAAAGTGTATCTCCTTTCCATTCCAATCTTCCAATTCCTCTTCCCAGAGATAATATTCTCATTACTTTTGTATTTCCATCTACACATAATATCTTCTCCCAAATCTTTAAATTATAAATAGCACATTATTCTGTTCCTCATTTCTTTGGAAGTATTCAAGTTTATGTGGGTCTTAACAGACGAATCAAAATTTGCTAAATAAGACAGGATAGGCTGGGCAAGGAGTGTGTTCAAAGGTGTGGAGGGAACAGGAATGCTCCTATATCTAAGATAGATGGGGTAGTTCAGTGGGGTGGAGCATGGGTGATTAGAGAAAAGGCAGGAAAGTTCTGTCTAGTTACATTCCTGCCTAGTGAATGTATAGACCAATGAAACAGAAAGTCTTCAGACCCACAACATGTAAGAAATTGGTCATTTGCTAAAGGTGAGACCTCAAATTTGTATCAAGGAAAAGATGGATTATTCAATAAGTAATGTTATGGCAATGTTAAGGCTCTCTGAAAGAAAAGTTTAATCTTTTCTCCACATCACACATCAAAAAGTTCAAAGATTTAAAAAATAAAGCCATAAAAATAGACAGTAGAACATGGGAGAATCTCTTTATAACTTTGGAGTAAAAAGGCTTTTTAAATTATGGCTGAAATCCAAAGGTTATAACAGAAAATTAAGGTAAATGTATAGAAAAATAACTTTTAAAACTTCTGAGTTGAAACAAAATCAAAACATAAATCCAGAAAAAAAACAAAAAACTGGGAAAATTATTTCATGTCAACCAAATAGCTAATTGCTCTAATGTGTAAAGATATTCTACAATATAGTTTAAAACTAAAATAGAAAAGAATTTGAATAGAGTTTATAGAAATAAATGGCTCTCAAACATATGAAAAAGTACGTAACCTCACTCAATATACAAGTAAATAAAAACCACATCAAGCTACCATAATTTAAAAGAGTATGTAATCAAAAAACAGAAATTTATTAGCTTTTTGCTTTCAAGATGGTGGGAGGCCAGCTGCTGTGGCTCATGCCTGCAATCCCAGCTTTTTGGGAGGCTGAGGTGGAAGGATCACTTGAGCCCAGGAGTTCAAGTCCAGCCTGGGCAACATGGTGAGACTCATCTCTACCAAAAATAAATAAATAAAGAAATTAGCTAGGCATGGTGGTGCACACCTGTAGTCCCAGCTATTCTGGAGGTTGAGGTGGGAAGATTGCTTCAATCCAGGAGGTGGAGGCTACAGTGAGGTTATGTTCATGCCCCTTCATTCCAGCCTGGGCAACAAAGCTGGACCTTGTTTCAAAAAAAGAAAAAAAAGGAAAGACTGGGAAACAGGTAATTTAATATATTGCCAACAGTAGTATAAATTAATGCATCTATGGAAGAAAGTTTAACATTATCTTCGAAAATGACAAATGCATTTGTTCTTTGACCTAGCAATCCCACTTATGGAGATTTTTCCTACAGATAAACTTGCACACATGTAAAGTCACCTATGTTCAAGGTTATTTTCTGTAGCATTATTTTGTATAGGAAAAGATTGGCATCAACAGAAATGTCCACCAGCGGTGGATTGGTTAAATTAATTATGGTATATCTATGTGATAGAACAACATGTAATAGAATTTTTTAAAATGGAATGACCTCTCCGTGTATCAACATGGCTAAAGTTCTAAGATACATTCAGTGAAAAAAAGCAATGTACTCAACAGTGTGCATAACGCGCTACCTCTTCAAGGGAGAAAATATAAGTGCAGATTCTATCTTGCACAAAGAAACTCCAGATTTATACAAAGAAACTAATAAAAAGTGTACTATGACAGACTGTGGGAATTGACAAATGGGACCAGTACTAGAAGCAAGTGCTCTCACCATACCTGTTTTAATAGTTGATGTTTGAATTAGGAAGATGTATTAACCATCTAAGAATTTTTTAAAAGCATCTGCCTCTATCTTTGCACTACTTCAATGATTAGTCATTTATTAACTGCAAGCAGTGGGGTTTTGCACTTGCGTATTTTTAATTTTGGCTGTGGCTTTTTTCCTAAGATTTGATCCATGAGTAAAGTCACTAAGCAAGCCTTGCCCATAGCATTCACCATGTGTTGAAATACAGGGGAGAATTGACAATCACAGGGGGAATGGTATTTTTGATGTCCTCTCTGCCCTGTGGTCAAAGAGGTAGCCTGATACCTGCTAGGAGTGGAGGGAAAGTCCAGAAAATAGAAATAATTCAGTTCTCATTCAAGGTCAGAATGCATTTGCTTTAAAGATGGAGCTAGGTATTCCTGGAACAAACACAGGGAAATAACATGGGAAGAAGATTAAAACGGAAAAAGAAGTGACCTGAAGGACATGAGACGGGAGAATGAGATGCCAAAATCAGCACCTACATGCAAACGGCCAGGAAGACAGGATCCAGGGTTGTTACAAGGAAACCACTCCACTGAAGGATAATCAGGAAGGGAAGGGAGGAGACTCATTATCTGGGAAATGTGAATAACAAGAGGCTGTTCGATCTGATTTAACTAAGGGTTATGACTAAGAAATATCCCAAAGATCCTAAAGAGTAGAACTTAAACATTAGAGTTGCATGTTGAGATCTCTTTTATAGACAAGGAAGTCAAACCTAAAGCTGTGAAAAGAACAATCTAGGGTCACACAGAAATGTGTCTTAGACTTCTAGCCTAGCATTTTGTTTTGTTTTTTTCTTGCTTATTTTCATGCAGCATCTCTTGTTAATGCTCGACTTGATTTAGTTTCAAGCCTCTCATTTTAACATGAATAATCACTGTTGATTGTTTCCAAAAAACAGGAGAGTGGGAAAGAGAGATAGAGAGAAAAAGATATATAGAGAGATGTTAAACCATAACAACGAAAGTACAATGATAACAGCATCTAGCAGACATACATATGAACGAAACAAGCAAAAAATGTCATTTCTGCTGAAAGAGGGCCCCGCCAAGCTGTTCTGAGCAGTGAAGGTCAAAAGTTCCATGACCACAGCTCTGCATCTCTCTCAACACAGGGCTTTTTGTAAAATGGTGGCAAAGCATTTTTAAAAATCAACCTTTTTGAACATCTATAAACCATAAAAGAAATTTTTCCCTTTAGGGCCTTTAGCCATATTTTACTTTCTTGCAGATATCTCATAAGAAACTCCCCCAGGCGATCCCTCAGTGTGTTATTTTTAAGGCAGAGTTCTTCCCTTAAATTGTTATTTAATGAGTAAATATTCCTATTCTTCACATAAGTTTTTCTTTGTGGTGGGCTAGGAAGTGTTTGAATTTTAATGTAGAAAATTGTTTTCTCAGTATAAAAATATGTTCTTTATTTCAGTTCCTGGATTCACATCACATAAAAGTTCATGTCAAAATATACACAACATTTAAATGTGATGTAGCAATAAAACTGAGTCTCTGTTAACACTGACCAATTCCAAAGAGTTGTAACACAGATCATTCTGCTTATTTTTACCTTAAGTCTCAGGGGGAAAAAAAGCAAAAGATGAGGCTACTCTCTTTAGGAAGAAAGGGAATCCTAATTTGCCATTCAATAAAATATTTAACATTCCATATTTTTTAACTTCCAAATACCTCCAATAGTCAAGGGTACTTTGCAGGTGATAATCAGGCCTTTAAGGCAGAATTACTCCCTTCCTGGCCTGGAAGAAGATGAAGCTCTAAGGTAACATAAAGATTCAAAAGAAAAAACAGAGAACAACTCTCTACCCTTTTGGAAATGTAGACAATCAGGTAAATACATTAGTAACTAAATCTCTAATTTTTTACTCATATTCTGATTTAAAATTTAGTCCTTTCTAAGTTTGTACTGTTTCTCGATTTTGTACTGTTTTGTTTTCACAGGCTTACCAGGAAAATTTGTTCTGATCACTGCATGCTGACCTTCCATAAACCCTATTTCTACAGGAAACTGTAATAAGGGTTGTGGACTTTCACTGTCTCTGATGATATAAAATTACTTTTTTAAAAATTACTAGAAGAAAACATACAACTAAGACCTTCTCTTTGTTGATCTGTTAGGATTCATCTTTTCTGCTTCCCAAGCTTGACGGTAGCTGCCTAGCTCTTTAAATTAAGTGATAAAGTAGATACTGTGTATGAATTGTGTACTTACAGAATCTTAGGAATGTTTTATACTCCCAAGGATTTTATTTTTTTTAATTTAAAACATGAGACAGTCTGTGCCAGGAGCTACTGGGTAAATAGCTCTTTCTGTGTTTGGCCTGTTCCTCTCTGCCCAAGGCATTCCTCCACACCCCTCGCACTTTACATCCTCTCCTTCCTATGGTGTGTGTCTACGACAAGCTTCTGAGAGTCTGGGAATCACAGTTTTACGGGTAGAGCAAGAAGGCCAGGGAAGGAGTAATAAGAAATAGACTAGGATTTTCAAAGATCTACTTGCCAGAGCCAGGTGTGGTGATGTGCGGCTGTTATCCCAGCTACACTGGAGGCCAAAGCCGAAGGTCCCTTTAGCCCAGAAATTTGAGGCAGCAGTGCACTGTGATCATGCCTGTGGATAGCCACTGCACTCCAGCTTGGGCAACATAACAAGACCCCCATCTCTTAAAAAAGATCTATTTGCTAGCATGCCATTAATTCTGCAAGATTTATAATAATAGCTACCATTTATTATGTGCCTACTATAAGCCAAGCATTCACAGGACATCTAATCCTCAGAATAACCCTGTAAAGCTGGTACTCCTTTTCCATTTTACACATGTGGGAAATGAGGTGGATAGAGCCTAGGAAAACTCTCCAAACAAAAACAAACAAGCCAAAAACAAGCTAGCTGGAATCAGAGTTAGGATTTGAGCCTGTGTTTTCCAGAGTCCAAACTCCTGCTCTTTCTGCTGTTAGCTCACTCAAGATCTAAAGCCTAACTAAGGCTTCTTGGATTCTAAAGGGATTCTTATGGTCCTGTGGTTCTATTTCAGGTTAACATGGAAATCTCTTCCTTGAGTGCTTCAAAAAAAAAGGTTAAATTTTATTAGATACACTTTAGTGCTGAATATGCTTTATCTTATTCCATTAAAATAATTAATATTAGGAACAGGAGGTTGAATAGAAACCAGAGTATTCCATCGGTATATCATACTTCTCAATAATTATGTATAAATGAAAGTTCACTCTTCCATTCATTATCACTCATCCGCCTACCTATCCATCCATCTATGTGTTTATCCATGTATCCATCTATCCGTCCATCCATCCATCTATCCATTTAACAAATTGAGAATTGCTATAGGCCAGTTGCTCTTCTAAGTCCATAGAAATAGAGGTAAAAAGTCAGAGCTCTCTTTTGCTCTCAAAGATTATATTCTAGATCAGTACTTTTTAACAGAACTTTCTGTGAGATAAAAAATATTTTATATCTGTGCTATTGAGAAAAACTGAGGAATGGAATTTGCAATTATATTTAATTTTAATTTTAATTAATTTAAACTTAAGTCACAACATGTCATTACTGCACTGGACATCACAGATCTATAAGGTTTAAGGAGGTGAGAAGACAGAAAAATAAATAAATTAAATTTTTAGTTTAAATTTTATGGACATATAATATTTTACATATTTATGGAGTACATGTGAGGATTTTCTTCATGCGTAGACTGTGTAATGAGCAACTCAGGGTATTTGGAGTATCTATTGCCTCAAGTATCTATCATTTCTATGTACTGATAACATTTTAAGTCCTCTCTTCTAGTTTGAAATATACAATACATCGTTGTTAATTATGGCAACTCTAGTCTTCTATGGAACATTAGAACTTATTTTTCTCTAACTGTAAGTTTGTACCCATTCACCAACGTCTCTTTATTTCACCTACCCACCCTCAACCCTTCCCAGCCTCTGGTATCTATTATTCTATTCTCTACCTACATGAAATCCAATTTTTTTTTAGCTCCTGCACATGAGTGGGAACATGCAGTTTTTGTCTTTCTGTCCCTGGCTTGTTTCACTTCACATGTTGATCCCCAGTTCCATCCATGTTGCAGCAAATGATATGATTTCATTACTTTTTATGGCTGAATAGCATTCCATTGTGTACATATGCCACAGTTTCTTTATTCGTTTGTCCATTGATAGGAACTTAGGTTGATTCCATTTCTTGGCTATTACAAACACTGTCACAATAAACATGTGAGTGCAATTTTCCCTTTGATATATTAATTCATTTTCCTTTGGATAGATACCCAAGAGTGGGATTGCTGGATAGTATGGTAGTTCTACTTTTAGTTTTTTGAGAAATCTCCATACTGTTTTCTATAGTAATTGTACTAATTTACATTCCTATAAATAGTGTATAAGAGTTCTCTTTACTTTGCATCCTTGCTAGCATCTGTTATTTCTTGTCTTTTTGGTAACAGCCATTCTAACTCAAGTAAGATGATATGTTATTGTGGCTTTGATTTGCATTTCCCTGGTAATTAGTGATACCAAGTGTATTTTCATATACCTGTTGGCCATTCATATATCTTCTTTTGAGAATTGTCCATTCATGTCCTTTGCCACCTTTTTAATGGGATTATTTCTTTCTTTATGTTGAGTTGTTTGAATTCCTTGCATTTTCTGTATATCAGTCTGTTGTTGGATAAAGAATTTCCAAATATTTTCTCCCACACCCACTACCTGACATCAGAATACATTACAAAGCTATAGTAACCAAAACAACATGGTATTGGTATAAAAAATATACACATAGACCAATGCAACAGAATAGAAAGCCCAGAAATAAATTTACCTATCTACAGCTAACTGATTTTCAACAAAGGTGCCAAGAACATACAATGGGGAAAGGACACAATAAGAGGTGCTGGGAAAATTGGATATCTATATGCAAAAGAATGAAACTAGACCCTCATATCTCACTATATACCAAAATCGATTCAAGATGAAAAGACTTAAATATTAGACCCAAAACTAACTTTTTAATTTTAATGACTGCTATGGAGAAAATTAACAGAGTGATATGATGGGGATTGGGGAAGGAGCAATATAAATTAATGTTGCCAGAGACATTTTCTCTGCATAAGTTCCATTTAAGCTGACTCTTGGGTGCAAATAAGGAGTAAGACATGCCAAGAGCAAAGGAAAAACATTCTAGGCCTAGAGGAGTATGTCAAAAGGCCTAAGGAGAGAAAGACTTTGGTGTATTCACATTTCAGTTTGGTTAGATTGCAGTAAGCAGGGAAATAATGGGCATACAATACTGTTGGAAAGTACGAGAGGCAGTAAATGTGGAGTTGTTTAGGTTGTAGTACAGGGTATGGATTTAATTCTAATAGAAATCTCAATCTATAGATAACCTTTTAAGAATTGCATTGTCCTACAGAAATACTGGTATCCAAAGTTGAATTAGTTAATGATGCAGTGGGTGATAACCTGGAGCTTTAATCTTTTTAAAAGCTTTATCTACAATTTAGTTTGGAACATGCCCTGTATTACAGAACTACTGGTGGTTTTGAAATTGTCTTAAAGATTCAAAGATAAAGATATGTATTTTATTTCCTTTTTTTTTTGGAGTCTCACTCTGTTGCCAGGCTGGAGTACAGTGGTGCAGTCTCGGCTCACTGCAACCTCCACCTCCCAGTTTCAAGCAATTCCCCTGCCTCAGCCACCCGAGTAGCTGGGATTACAGGCGCATGCCACCACACCCAGCTAATTTTTGTATTTTTTAGTAGAGACGGGGTTTCACTGTGTTGGTCAGCCTGGTCTTGAACACCTGACCTCGTTATCCACCTGCCTCGGTCTCCCAAACTGCTGGGATTACAGACGTAAGCCATCGCGCCCTGCCAAAGATATGTATTTTCAAGATATTGGCATTGAAGATGGCAAACAACCCACTGTCATAGAATATCCAAAGAGAGAGTGATAGAATCAAGGCATTTCATTTTAAATCTTATGTGAAAATAATTTTTCATATCTCCCAGGACTGATTTGCTTTGGAATACAGATGGGAAAACTCTTTTCTAGATGTTTGTCTTCCTCTGAAAATATGACTCTTTATACAATTGGTCTACAGACAGTTTTTAGTGGAAAAGTCATGACATCAGGATGCTCTTGAGTCATAGCAGAGAGTCCTAGACTTCTTTATTAATTCTGAAAATGGTGTTTTAATTGAGACTGGATTTGAAATATATTACTGTCTTTGAATTTACCAGAAGATCTGAGCTACTGATGCAAATCAATTCAACATAGTCTCACTCAGGGGTCATAAATCACTTGGGCCAGCTCATTGAAAAGGAGGGTCATGGTAACCTCATCTCCAGAGAAACTACATTACCTACCATTGCTCTTACCAAAAAAAAAAAAAAAAAAAAAAAAAAGGCGTAATTTATACTTTTAATATTATTGGTTGAAAAATAATGCAAAGAAATTATGTAGAATAAAATGGTGGGAAAAAATTGATAGTTAACAGAATAAGCAAATTGCTAAATTATGTGGACAATCTAGATTACTAAAGCCCTACAACCTGTCTTTATTGTAGAATTTGAAGTCATCACCTTATGATATTGAACATCTACTTCAAACACAGAGTTTTAGAACTTACAAATTTCTATTTTTAAATTATGAAAACTTTTCAATATTCATAGGGTAGTAATTATTGTTTTGTGCTACTATTTCAAAAATACAAGCAACAAAAATGCAAGATTAAACTGTCAAAAAATACTTAAAGTTTCAAGTTTGTATTTAGCAAAAGTCTTTCTTATAATAGAGGGTCAGTTTGTACACAAAGTTCAAGGGAAAACGAAAAGAAACAGAAAGAGAGAAAGGCAGAGAGAGAGATCCTTTTCATCCTTACCAAATTAGCTTGCGTTTATAAAGATGTCAAACCTTCATTTTATCCAATAAAGCATTTTTGGTGTGGTAATGATGTTTCCCTGGTGAATCTGAATAAAACTAAAATGATTTTTAAAACACAGTTTTGTAAACGAATGTGGAACTATGATTGTTTTAAACCTTTAAACCAAAAGCAAGGCATGTTTTTGTCTTAAATTCAGAATAAATTGAAAGCATATATTGATGTTCTTTGTTTCAAATACATTTTGGAACCCAGCAGACCACATTCAACCTAGTTAAATTATCTGAATGGATTTGGGGAAAAAAAGAAAGGGGCCTGTTCATTTTAATATACCTTCAGAAATATTTTACTTCTTGATGATGACAGCAGCTCTTGCTGACAACTATTAATACATTATAAACACCCCATCAGAGTTATATAAAAACATGTCAGTTTTAAAGAGAACATCTTTGACAGCAAATTTTCTGATTGTGAAACAGCTGTGCCTTCAGTACAATGCATTAAGTAGTTTATTCCTTTTAGATAGTTAAATTGTGCATGAAATGTTGCTGGCGCAAGGGCTCCAAATCTGGCCTGATTAGCGAACATCTGTTACATTGGAAAAATTCATGTCTACCCTAATTAGCTGTCAGGCTGATGTACATCAGGCCTGATGGTGAGGGATCCTATGCTGTTTAAGTCAAACAGGTTCCTCTCCTCTCCTGTCACCTGCCCTTTCAAATCTCTTCCTTTCATGGGTTGCTGTAATTAGAGATGGTGGGACACACAATGGAGCAGGCTACGGTCAGTTATAGTCCCATCTGTGCAATATTTTTATTCCCACCAAACTTGGGAGCCAATATATGAAGTAGTTCAACAGCAGCAAGGCTGTTAGACCTGTTAGGTCTGTGACATTTGTTAATCTTGGTTCAAGATCTTTCTCTGAAAGAGTCTTAGGATCCTGGAGTCACCGTCTTGTGGTGACTGAAGGGTAATTTATAGCTTCTGAGGAATTGATCTTTGTTTCATTTGTTTTAAATAGGGATAGCTCTCAGCTGATTTTGAAATGTCGCAGTGTGCTGTAGAATGACATGTTACTGTATGATCAGGTAATCAAAAGAGCAAAGAACAGCTAGAAAAAGAAACTCAGTATTCTGCAATGTCCAGACAACTGGCTATAGACAGCTACAGGAGGCAATTAAAACCAAAAGATCTGATTTTATCAGTGTACACAAGATTTTCCAATGTAAATAAAAATTTTCACTGACCTGTGGATGGGTACATTCATAACTTCCTGTTTGAACTGTTTACCTTTTTAGAAAACTGGAATGTGAAGTTTGAAGTGTTCTTGAGCTGGTAAAATCTTCATTTGTTCAGTAACAGCCTTTTATGAAAGAGCTAGAGGGCCTGGGGCCAAATTCAGACTCAACCTGAAAGATTAAGAATATATAAGATTACAACATTAGGTTTTATTAGAGTGTGATTTGACCAAGGAAGAATGAAAAATCAGCCTTTTTCTGACTTTGTATAATCCTTTCAAGATAATTCAAGTACAGGATTATTATTCCCAAGCATACATGAGGTATAATTACAATGTACGCTAAAATCTGGTAATTGAGGACATGCTTTACGAAATGCTTGATGCATGAAGTTATAAACAGGGAAATTCATTTACCCAGAGCATTCAGGATTTTTAGGTGAACTCAAGCAGGATCGAGTTTAGAATTCTGAATGCTCTTGTTACAGCAACCCAACCAAACTGGACTTGAGCTTTCTAACCTAAGTGAGGTTCTTTCCTTCTTCCTTCTGTTTCTTCCTTCTTATGCTTTTCCTTTCACTTCAAAGTACTTTCTCTATCTATCCAAAACTTACCTAATAAAACATTTACGTGTGACCTCAAACATCAAATATTCCATACCACTATCAACTTGGTTTAAAGGAAAGGGCAAAGTTTATCAAAACCATTACGTTCTGTACTATGGTTTCACATGCATTATCTACCTCTTCTACTAACCATGGTGTTTTTTTAATTTCTTTTTTGGTTCTTGCCTTTTCTAAACTTTTATTTAAATATTTATTTACTATTGGGTACCCCTTATCTTTTATACTAGACTATAAGCTCTTTGAGAGACAATGAATATATATATATATATATATATATATATATATATATATATATATATATACAATTAGTCCATAATAGGGACTCAATAAATGTTTGTTGAGTAAATACAATTTGACTCAGATCAGAACTATGCAAACATAGTGACAAGCCTTTAGGGGAATGGGGAATGTGACCATTTTGACTAAACTCTAGTGAATAATTGCAGGGCCCCATGGCCATCTCCAGCTCCCTGGAGACAGCCACCACAGGCTAGCTGGGGGCCACTAGATGCTGGTTTAGAGATATAAGATATCTTCTAGGTATAAGATGCTCATAGGAATGTTCACCAGCATTCCACTAAAGAATGACCTAACTTCTCTCCACAGAGCCAAAAGCATTCCTAAAGCATTTGGAACTGTCTGATTTCCCCAGATGAATGATCCCTGAGGGACACCATGGATCCTGCTGGTCTAGGACTGGCTCCAGCTTTTTCTGGATCTGCATTTGCTGTGCAACCCTGCTTGGTGGCTGAGAAATGCTCTGGAGCTGTCTAGGCTGTGAGTCTGACTTCCTCCCCACTCCCCTGTCTGCTTTCCTACAACATTCTTTATGGTCTTCCACACTGATTTCTAGGTTTATCAAGAACGAAGAATATAGAAAAGTCTTCATTCTTAATTTTCTACTTAATTTTGTGGATGTTACAGAAACAAAACAATTTACATTTTTTAAACACGTGCAAAACCTTCAAATTTTGTTCATTCTAGCTTGAAAACTACTTTGTAATCATTGACCAAGAGAAAACGAATTGGAATGTAATTTCATCCTTACTTGAAAAATACCTTTTGAGGGATTTTTTTTCTTTTTGGTGATAATATTAAAAGTTTCTTAAATTTTATGGCACATTTTCAAATGTTTTAATAAAGATTCCCTCATTTGAATATAACAGCTATTTTTCATTTTTATCCATAGAAAACAACACAAACACAACTCTTGGATGCTTACCAGGTTAGATTTTCTGATTATCATCATCATCATTCACAATAAAAACAACTACAGTCATAATAACCAATGATTTTTATTTAAACATCTACTATATGCCACTTCTAATGCAGTATTTTTACCACTCACAAACATTTCTGCAAGATTTTATTATCTCCATTTTACAGATGACAAAATTTGGACTCAGATTACATGATTTGCCTATGGCTACACAGCTAATAAATATCAGAGCCAAAATTCAACCCATATATTTTTTACCCCAAAGTGGTTGCACAACTGCCATTCATGAAATTTTTTTTTATATTTTAAGTGTTTAAGATATTTTAATAAATATTTTATTTCATTGTCTTCTTAAAATACTTTAAGGACTAAAAATCTTTTATTTGGTTAAATGGCATTGCTCCCCAAAGAGTATTATGATTTTTATGCATTTTGCTTGCTTGATGGTAGCAAATGTAATTGAGTAGTTTTACAAGAATTTACATCATCTTTTACTCATGTTATTATATTTGATGGGGCAAGTCTAATTAATGTAAATATGTAGTTCAACCTAAACTAGTAAAGACTCTGAAACCTCCTCTTTGGGAAACTTTATTTTTAAAATCCAAGTCTCTGAGATGTGGATTCCATTAAATTTTAATTTCTCTATGAGGAATTAGGACTGCAGTAGTGATTCTGAAATACTTATGATGATTCTGACACTATATGCTTTATGGTTAATAGAGTTGCTGTGTGTGATTTTGACTAACTTAATAGATACATTTGAAAGGCTTTTTCTGCAGTTAGTAAAGAGTGATACAACAAAAATATTTACTATGCACTATGCCAGCAACTAAATTAACCAGTAATAATTGTTTTCGGTGGTACCAATCAAAGGCTGAGAAAAAAAAATCCCACGGGTCATTATATTTATCAAAATTAACTATGGTTTCTGCCCATCCTCATGTGTACCACTCCTTTAAACGTCCTAAGTCACACACACAAAGACATACACTTACACACACTCATACACACATGGGGGTGTGGGGACCTAATTCTTCTCAATGTTTGTTTCTCTGGAAGCGATCTTGCAAACTTTTCAGTGTTTTGTACTGGTGAGATAGCAAATCTCTTATTGCTATTCCTAGCCTATAATTTATTCTCAAGACCACTGATGCTATCCTTCCATGGAATCATCCCTGTCATGTTATGGATGGCAACAGAAGGTCACTCCCTTCTTGTAGCAACTTGTTCTCAGAGTCTGTCAGAGGACAGTTACAAAATGCATGCATTTCTTCAAAAAACGGTTGCACACAGGCCACTTAAAACCAGGGAGAGAATTATCCCATCCTTCTGTAAGCTTCACATTATAGAAAATGTAAACCCTTCTAAAAGGGCCATGTTGCTCCCACAGAGGCTAACCTGTCTACTTTCAGCCAAGTAATGGACTTGTTCCTGAAGAGCCAACATGGCCAACATTGGACCACAGCCCACTGGACAATGCCCTCATTGTTTAGGGATAACCCTCATTGAGTAATTTAGATGACACTCCCTGAGACGTATTCAGTAGGGAACTGCTTGCTGATGTTCCTTAAGATGGTCATGAGAAGAGGCAGCTGATAAAACTCTTCCTTCCCTGGAGTTGATACTGTTGTTTGGTACAGAGTAGCAATGAGTAAAGTATGTGAGCGAAGTACCTCTTAACAGAATGAAGCACCATGTAAGCAACGACTTGAGAGGGCATCTCAGTAAGAATCCTAGAGTCACGCGTCACCACAGTACAGTAGGTCCCATTGTCATGGACAAATATGAATGCTACGCATCAACTCTGAATTCCCTTTTAAGAAATTATTATCTGTAGACCTGGAAGGAGTCAAAGATGAGCCCTGTGCTACAGTAAAAGCTGTTACGAAATGGAGTTGCTATTGTCACAATAGGCCTTTTCACTAAAAAAATATTTATAATAAAACTGATTACTGTATCTCCCATACGTACATGCCTGATGCTCCTTCTTTGCTGGTGTGGAAATCATGGTGTTTGAACTCAAGCAAGACAAGGACGTTCACGAGGATAAATATCCAACCTTGTTCTTAAGTCAAAAGGATGTCAATTCACTCAAAACAGGAAGACCAGCCCTCATAGACACAGTACTAAAATAACTCTCTCAGTCAGCCAATATAGAGATGAAAATTAAACTTAGTTTTTCTGACACTCTATTCTTGTTCTCTCACCACAAGATCCTCCCAGTTGACTGAGAAATCATTAGGTTTACACTATAAGCCAATAGTCCTCAAGGCCTGACAAATTTATAGCTTCTTCAAACATGGGAACCAAAGCAGAAGTTATCAATTATTTTCAGGGTGTCTAACTTTTAGCTGGTAATACATTGATATAGACATGTGATGGCATCTGTAATTCCAACCAGTCCTCAGGAGAATATCCACAGATGCCTTTTCGGAGCCCTCTCTAAGATAATAAAATAGACTCTGGTCAGACACACTGTACCTCACACTGTATAACAGCTTTCGACATAAATCTGGAGCATGATTTACATTTGAAATCACCCAATCAATATTTGAGGAGGGATTTTTTTTTATCAACTTGGCCCTGATTCTCTGAAATATAAAGTTATTTTCTAAATGTCAAGACCCACTACATCCACACTGGCATGAAATGGCTTTGTCGAAAAAGTTGAAAAAAATTAAACGTAAATTTTGTGTTGACATAATCCAGGTTAAGTCTAAAAAAGAAAAATACTTACTTTTGTAAAATGAGAGGCTATTTTATCACTCAGAGAATGTCACATCAATTGTAAAGCCATCAGCCCCAAGGTTTGGTGGTGATTGCTTCATATTTACTGTTAGTCCAGCAACAGGGATGGTACTTTTACAGTCTTTGGACAGACTAGTGAGTGTGACATTTAAAGTGTTGATTTTTGCAGCACTTATGTTAATTGTTGTAATTTTCCTGATGAACCACCATTCTGGTTTCCTGATGCAGCCAAGATAGTTTTACATTTTCTATGCAGGGCCTCTTTGCCATTTGGTCTGTGTAGTGTCAGCTTCGAGTGCTACTGAAAGCAGACAAAATTGCAAGCAAATTGCATCAGATTGCCAACATTGTGAAAAGGTAAATTGCTTGCAAATCTATTTAAACCACTGCCCTATTTTCATCAGCTTCAGTACTTGGTATTCATGATTGCTTAATTGGCGACCTTTCCTATTGTGTAGTGCTTTATGGTGTAATGGAAAGCGATCTTTACCAAACCAATTACCCTTTTTTTCTCAGCACTACATTATTGCTGTGATTGCAACTGCCAGTCCTTTGTAAATGAACTTTCTGATTTCAATGATGTTTTTAAAATGTAAGATAGAAAAAAGTGGCATTCATATTGTGCGATGTTCTATTTTGAAGCCTCTTTGTAGTCACCATTGTCTGGGAAAATGGACTGAAGGGTTACACAGTACCTACAAATATCCATGTAACTATTATTAATATTATTATAATGTCCTTCTTTGTACTGCAGCTCAATTAGGAAAGGATAGGAGAAATATTTTGTCACCCTGTCAAGTGCACAGGAAGTGCATTTGAGGCTTCTTTTTTGACACATACATTATCTCTAGTAATAAGATTCGTTTTAAGGAGTGGTGATGAAGATACAAAATCAATTTAAATAAAATTCACATTGCTAGTTTTATGGTCACTCAACATTTAAAGGGAGCTTTAAATGACTCAAATATTCAGACTTGGAATAAAAGCTTAATTTTAAAGGAGATAGTTGTGAGCACACCAAGAAATAGTGAATTTTTAAGATCTTAGGTTCTGAATATAGATGCTAAAACACAGCGAAACATGACTGTTCTATAGTTCAAAGCTAAAAATGTGTATATACAGATATGTAGCCTGAATTGGAACAGAACTAAGACAGCTTTTAAAAAAATTCTCTTAATAAGATTCTATAAAATCAGCATCCACATGAATTCTTATAAAAATGGGGCATAGAACTCCACTGAATCCTGTTTATGTATTTTTGTGTGATTTAGAAAATTATATCATTACTCATAAGTGTATGTACAGAAAGGGAGCGACAAGTAATTTAGTCATTCTCTAATACTGTAAGTGGAAATGGATGCATCTTTCTACCCCCTACAGTTAGAAACTCTATTGTATGTGGGATATTTTGCAAAGATTTTTTTTTACTCTCTTTTCTCATTTAATTAGGAAAAAAATGGAGTTCAGAAAAGGCTTGCCAATGATGATCAGGTGATTGTTGATTTTAGTACCTTTGATGTAATGTAATGATTTATTTATAGCACAGCAAGTTATTTTTGAAAGCAAAGAAATGTGTTTATTATCTGCTGCTTAAGAAAGTGTTCATAACAACCAATTTCACTGTGATATTGAGGTCTAATACGGTTACTACTTTGTATCGGCAACATATTTTTTTTGGAACAATTAGACACATAATTCAATTTTCTAACTTTAAATGTAGTCATGTATTTACAGGTGGGAGGATAATGTTTGTTCGTGTATTGGTTAATACATGGGATTTTAAAAGCAAGTGTCCTGTTAATTTGGGGCAGAACCCACAAAAGCTCTCACCTTGTGAAGGGACTTTATATTAAATAATTTTTGTGGAAGGACTTTTTAGACAATTTTACTTTTCTTAGGGAGTGGAGGGCAGGGGAGATTTATAATGGGAGAAAACTCATGGGTTAGTAGGAACTGCAGTTATTACTGTCAGCGTTACTGACAGAGGTTGGTCGTGAACTCTCACTCTCATCATTCATCTTTTCATCTTTCTAGATCAGTACTGAGCCCTGTGATGGTGAAACAGATAATAACTACAGAACACATAGTCAGAGCTTACAACGTGCCAGGCACTATGTTAAGCCCTTTAACTACTGTGTCTTATTTTAAATTCTCACAACATTCCTATTAGGACAATACTATTACTCCCATTTTATAGATGAGGCAACTGAGGCTGAGGAGGTTTTGAGGCTGACATAGGGCCATGCAGCTAATATGAAACTGTGATATGACCCTGGGCAGCCAGGATCTAGAGCCCTGTGTTCTGCCACCTAAGGAGCTGTGTTTCCCAGTTCCAAATTTCTCATTATTAGGCAAGAAAGAAAGCTGGTTGGCCAACAAACACATAGAATCTAAATATCTGATTTTCAAGACTATTTAAAGTAGTTATTAACGAAATAGAGGAAGTGTGGCTAGGAGTCATTTGATCTTTTATTCTTTTCATCTCTGTAGATTTGGTATAGCTTTGGCATTCATATTCATGTTTTATATGCAAAACTCTTAGAAACTCAGATGTTCAAATAAGCTTCTGCACGCACAAGGATGAATTCCTATATATGCCAACTATCACAAGGAGTCCTGTATTTATTCCTTCTCTTTCTCCTTCCTTTAGGAAGAGAAATTCTTGAATGCTGTGTGCATGGCAAATATCCAGTCCATCTTATCACCTCTGTTAAATAACATACTTTGTTATTGGAGTTTATTGATGATTGGAACCATTTCATTTTAGTTCAAAGCTCTTTCAAAGTAATGGCAATAAGCATAGTTGACAGATTTCTTCCTATGAAAGTGGTAAAGAGGGTGGGGGCTGGAATGAAAGTGAGAGAATAGGGGGTTTGTTCCATTTCAAGGGATCTACAAGTAAATTACAGTATGAACGAAATATTTTTTGAGATTGCACATGAGGCATTTGTTGCACTGATTTAAGTGAAAGCCATGGTGTTTTAACATGGTATCCCAATGTCCTTACTGCCATGAGCATACTCTTTAATGTTTTCAATGGTAGTTAACTCCATGCTCTTATTTCAGCAGGTCATACATCAGGTTCAATAACCAAAATGTCAGGAAAACTTAGAAAAAAGCAAGCAGCTGGGGAGCCCCTTTTATTCCCCTTTACTCAGACTCATATACCAATTTCTGGATTTACCCCAAAGATTAATCCAGGAGTGGTGGATGGTAAGAAGGAATTCTAGCAAAAGGATCACTTATATAAAAATTTGTTACATAATTTATGGCCATGTGCTGTGGCTCATGCCTGTATCCCCAGCACTTTGGGAAGCCAAGGTGGGAGGACTGCTTGAGCCCAGGAGTTCGAGACCAGCTTGGGCAACATGGTGAAACCCCATCTCTACAAAAAATTAAAATATTAGTCAGTCATGGTGGTGTGTACCTGTAGTCCTAGCTACTCCAGAGGCTGAGGTGAGAGAATTACCTAAGCCTGGGGAGGTCAAGGCTGCAGTGAGCTGTGATCATGCCACTGCACTCCAGGCTAAGCAACAGAGTAAGACCCTGTCTAAAGAAAAAAAAAAATCATCACATTTTTATTTAGCAAACTCCCTGCACAAATTTAATATACTGTTTCATTTATGAACAAAAAAAGGGTTCTTTCTCTCAAATAATGTTCTCTTCATAATCAGCAGCATTCATTCACCCCAAAGAGAAGCAACTTAAGGAACAACAAACAAGATTGGCCATACAGGTACTTACTGACCCCTCAAGGATATTAAACTATTTAAGAATTTTTATTATGAGCCAATGCACTTTCACCATTGATAGTAATGACGGATGCTTACAAAGCAGAAATTCTCTAAGCTTTCTTGGCCTTAATTCCTTCTCTACATGAAAGTAAATTGTGAAACCCCTCCTCATACACAAAAACAGCTAATCTCTTATTTCCAATTTATGAATTTCCTTTTACTGTGGTATACCCTCAGAAAGATCATAAAATTTAAGAGCAAATGGAAGTGGTATGCTACAGAGGAGGCTTAAAATTTGTGGAATGGGACTTAAAATTCTGAGATAAAGAGTTAGTTCATTAGCTCTGTGTATTTCAGGGAGACTGCACTTGATATACTAGGAATAATAATAAACAACATCTAACATGTGTTTAGGGTTTACTATGAGCCAGGCACTAGAGCAACTCTGAGATAGATACTATTAACACTTCTGTTTAATAAATGAGGAATATGAGATTTTGAGATTAAGCAAAATTTTCAAGATCAGAGAGTTTGTAAGTGGCAGATCTGAGATTCTGATTCAGATAGTCTGGAAGTCAATACTCACTTCCAATTTAAGAAGAAAGAAGAGGAGAAGGAGGAAGAGAAATGAAAGGAAACAAAGAAGAAAGAAAGGGAGGGAGAGAGGAAAGGGCAAGATAAAAGAGAGAAGGCTTTTCAGAAATTAAGAAAGCCAACGAGGAGCTGTATTATCTTATCATTAAGAAGCTCCCAAATCCCTAAACATGCCCAACAGAATTTAGAATTCTGCCTAGGTTTCTAGGTATTCACTTCTTATTGTACATATCTGGCCTGGGAATTAGTATCATTTCTGTCTACAAATTTTTTCAGTTGGTTTTTCATAGCCAATGCAGAATTGCATTAATCTCATATTGGTAGCAAGCATTATGGTCCATTATATAATAGCGTAGGAGATGGTATCACAATGCAGGCAAACTTCCACCTTCATGATGCCAACAAGAGGCTATTGATGGAGAGCCCTACACAGAAACACCTTCTTTCTCCCTCTCAAGGTGAAATTTTCAAGGGCTCATCTTAGGTTAGCTGAATGGCAGACAAAGAAATGGTAAGACTGAGAAGAGAGAACAGTTTTCAAATCCAGAGAGATGACTCTGGCTATGGTCTCAATGTGTCTCCCCAAAATTCATATGTTGAAGCTTAATGGCCAGTGTGATAGTACCAAGAAGTGGTACCTTTAAGAGGTGATTAAGTCTCTGCCCTCATGAGCTGGATTGGTGACCTTATAAAAGGGCTGAAGGGAACTACCTTCCTCCATGCGAGAACATAGCATTTGTCACCTCC
This sequence comes from Aotus nancymaae, assembly GCF_030222135.1. Classification (NCBI taxonomy): domain Eukaryota; kingdom Metazoa; phylum Chordata; class Mammalia; order Primates; family Aotidae; genus Aotus; species Aotus nancymaae. Next base: position 39,317,645 of record NW_026988438.1, on the reverse strand, counting down.
TGAGGACACAGCAACAAGGCACCATCTTAGAAGCACAGAGATTGGTCCTTGCCAGACGTTGAATCTGCCAGTTCCTTGGTCTTAGGCCTCCCCAGCCTTCAGAACCATGAGGAAATTTCTATTCTATGTAAGTTACCCAGTCTCAGGTATGTTGTTACACAGCAGCACAAACAAAGAGCCCAAGACAAATATAACCCACTACTTCTGCCTAGACCAGCCTGAGTGACCTGGTACCCATTCTATTTGGTGTGCTACTATGTAAAAGGGAGAGAAATTTCTGAGATCCCCACTACTCAGGTTTAGCTATTTGGGAAGGCATTCCTAAAATGGATAATTACTTTTCTTACTCCCAGGAAATGAATGATATCTTTTTAGCAAGGGGAACCTTCATTCCTGGAGGCCCAGGTGAAGCGATCCATTCAGTTATTTGCCCAGCACTTTCTGTATGTCAAAACACTGTGGCAACACAGAACTAGCGGTCCCAGCTTCTCCCAGCGAGCCTCACAGTATGATGGTACAAATCGGCATTAGCCATAAGAGAGACTTATTTTAGAATACAGTGCCAGTTAGAAGAAGAAATTTTCTTTTAATTAAGTAAGTCAATTTAAGAATAATTAACCTTTAAGTGGCAATGTGGAAAGAAAGAAAAAAAATTGCAGATCCAAGAATACAGTTTTACATTAGATGGAGATTTGCTTAACATAAAATAGTCCATTTAAGAAATGTGCCAATATATCTATGGCATTACATTTCATGTGCTGATATTTATTTCTACTTATTATTGTAATAGATATCAGGGAGATTTCTTAACAATGATGTATTTTAAAGAATAGAGTTAAGTTTTCATTGGTCCCTAAACTGCATTTAGGCATTCAGTGAATATTTAATCTAAAATTTTAACTGGCCTCTGTTTTAAAGTATTTACAGTTTTAGATTGTTTTTGTTTTTGTTTTCAAAAGGATTGAGACTTTCTGACTTATGATGCCCTTCTAAGATAAAGAACTGAATGGTTTCATTATTTTAGAATGAAACAATCTTAGTATATTTAAATGTGAGTTAGACTTCCACAGCAGTCTTTCTAAGTAATATCATATGTAGTCTTCATGAAGTATTGGGTTTTTGAATGCTTATTGAAAAATTTTTAAAAATATCTATTTTAGGAATATCTTACCAACTTAAATGGCATTTTAATGAACAACTGACTATTGGAACAAAGCATTTCTGTAATGAACCCAGTAGCCAGGAGTAATGAACCCTGCTGTCTCTGGAACCCTGAGCACCACATAACTCATGGGTCTGGCTACCATGAGATTGAGCATGAAATTTCACATCAAAGACCTCCATGCTTGAGGAGCAGAGATGCATGGGGGTGGTATGACCAGGGTGAAAGAGCATGCACAAAGCAGGCTGAGTTCTTCCCAGTGTGTTGGGAGACCAGATGGAGTTTCTGCAGGGGAGGAACCTTTGAGTCACTGCTCACTCTGGAAATAACAAGCTCCTGTAGTCAGAGCTGCAATAATAGAGGAGTGATCACTGAAACACCAACTGCAAAAGACCCAGAGTACCTTGTAGTGGTAGGCCTGTACCCTGAGGCTGGGCCAGATTCATGGGCATGAAATCCATACTGTTGCACAGAGTCCTTTGTTTAAAGGGATTCTGTGCTTGGTTTAATCTTCTACAGTCAATGTTCTGCAATTCTTAATAAATCTTGAAGAAGAGGTCCCTCATTTTCATTATGTAACTGGTCCTAACAAGAGATTTATTTTTAATTATGGCCATTTAATTCTAAGAAAGTCGCTGACAACACCCAGGATGCAGAAAGGTCTGGAAATTGTCACGGTGGAGACTCTTGAGGGAATGAAGAATAGTTAATAGACAAAAATATAACTTGCAATAAACAGATAATGCTTTATGGCTATCTTGATCTGTAAAACCAGAAAGTATTATCCAGAGAAGAAAGGAGAGTTCTCTGGCTCTGTTATTAGAGTCTTCAACTTGTAATAATGGCAAAGGATTCCTACACATCAATGGTATTTAATCATGACCCATGCAAAGAAATAAATTTTCTGCATGACCATGTATACACAAATATACACAAACATATGTATTTAGACATATATGTATATGTGTGTGTATATATGTGTACACTCACATCATTTCATGAACGTACCCTTACCATATGGTATGCATTCTGAGGCTTTCTGTTTTCTCTTTTATCAAAAAAAAAGTGTGTGTGGTGGTGGTGGTAGTATGTGTATGCTATTTTCCCAAAACTCTGTTATGTATTATGGGATTGCATTAGACAACCCAACTTTTTTTAGCTCTGTGATTACAATTTTCAAGGGCTAAAAATTGAAAGTTATGCCACAGGTGGCTTGAGAATGTGCCTGAGCAGTTGAATTGGGGGTTGGGGGAGGATTCCTATACTCTGCTCATCAGCCTCCACTTCTGCAGAGCTGTGGGCCTCCAGTGGACAGACTTTGAAAGTGATTCAACTCAGTAACTGAATCTTAAACTTTGATCCATGGACTACCAGTGAGCAATGAGAATTAGGAATGAAACCGAAGAGTTTATGTCTTTCTTAAATTTTGCTCACATTTATCCTCATGGAATGAATTCCACGAGGAGAGGGGCTATGTCTGTTCAATTCCCTGCTTTCTCTATTGTGTGCACAGTACGTAGCACACAAGAGGTGCTCAGGAAATATTGAGTGAATGAATGAATTACTTTTTAAGATATGTCAAAGTAAAATGTGAGGTAAGTGGGGAGAGATTTATACAAATTCTTAAATCATTAACAGGTATGGATTTTAAGATTCATCCCTCACCAAGTTGATAGTAGTACCACATATATTTATAGTAAAATTAGACATTGTCCTCTATATTTTATAGATAAGAATACCAAGGCCCTGTGAAATTTAATGTTTTCTTGAAGTTACCTCACAATTTATAGGCAGGAATTTTGTTTCAAAGCTATTGAGGATCTGACTTGCTTATTGGTAAATTCTAGACGGAAGCTCCATGAGGACATCCCAATGTTCAATGAATGAATGGAGTGCATCTTAGTGAATGACTTTGTCGAGCCCTTTAAAACATTGGTATTTTGTGGAGTGGTGTAACAGTGAAAAAGAAACTTACTTGCCTCTATGGGTTTACCAATTTCATTCCTGAATATGACAGCCTCACTGTTAGTAGCAATTTGTTTCATAATATTGTGGTGTGATTGAAAGCTATTAGGAAAGAAAGAAACAGGCCATATGATTTTTTTTCCCTTAATGGAATTACTACTCAGAAAAAATGGTACTTTGGGTTGGGCAAGTCCTTATCATACAAAGTGAGCTCTTCAAAATGTTATGTCCCATTTGTATCACTAACTGTATTTTTAAGATGACAAGAGATGAATTAAATATATAGCTTATGGTTACACAGGATACTCATCTTCATGCACAACTTCAGCATTAATGCAACCTTTAAAATGTAACCTTTAAAAAGTGTGGTAGTTATCAGCAGCATGACCCATATCAAAATGGAACTGCCTGTCAAGCCTTGCTCATTTGATGCATGAAAGTTCTGTATTTTCCCTCATAGGCACACGTTACAGTATCTTTATGTTAGCCCACACAGCATGCCAATGTGGAATTTCCATAATTGTAAATTCTGCACCGAGGGTATAACCACTAGCAGCTATCTATTTAGGTGGCTCGGAACACCCAGATGTTTGGAAATAGTTGCTCCCTTAAAATGAAATCGAACATCCTTGCAACTAGTATGCACATTTTTAAACTAAGTTTGAGCATGTGTATTCTTCTAATATGATTTAGGATTGTTGAAAACATACCCAGAACCTACTTAAATTTTTCAGGTATAGTTTAGTTTACTTGACTTAATGCACATGCTGTACAAAAGCTAGTTAACTTCTTTTGAAATGCCAAGCAATATTTTGTATCATAAACCCCAAAATAAAAATTGATTCAGGGCATTGAAAACACATCAGAATAGCAAAATACTCTCGGCAAGGTGGGTAAGAGGAAAAGCGGTTTTGCACTACTGGATAAAGTCACTTAACTACATGAAATCGCCAATTCTCAGCCATTTTGGCCTACAAAAATGGTAATTTTGTAGAGCTCAATCTTTATTTTTAGGCACCTGTTGCTCATTCTGCCATTATGAGCTCCTAAGAAAGTCAGCCCCTCCCTGAGTAGAAAGAAAGCAGGAGTCAAAAAAATTCCCAGTGGTTTTCACTTTGCCTTCATAGGAAGGCAAAATACTTCAATAGATACTTAGTAGGCCAGTTTCAGTCCTCTAGTTTTTTGAAAAAGGTGGAGAGAGTCCCCTGAAAAAAATTACCAACAATTTATTTCACCAAATATTTTTACTTTCTAGAAAAGTACCCTAAAATAATAAAGATCATATCCAAAATGTATCTATGAAAATGTTAGTAGATTATAATACTAAATATTTAAATGTAATATAAAAACTAATCATAGAAGCTTGGTTAAATAAAGCATAGCCCCTTCATTAAAAAAAATAGGGAAAGTATTTATCAAATAAGAAAGGTGCTCATCAAAGAATATTTATTTTAAAAAAGGATGCAAAACAGCTTCATATTATTGTATCATAAACAATAAGTACAGATATATGCAAACATATAAACAAATAAGAAAGGTGTTCATGAAAGAGTATTTTTAAAAAGAATGTAAAATAGCTTCACATTATTGTATCATAAAAAATAAGGATAGATATAAGCAAACATAGATACATTTAAGGTATATAAACAGAATTTGTAAGAAGACCTGAACTGTATTTACTGTTGTCAGTGATTATTTCTGAGTGTGAGCTTAAGATTATGAATGCCTTTGGGTTTTCATTTTCTTTATCTGTACTTTCTACAATAAATATGTATTATTTGTGAGATAAGAAAAAAGAATAAAATAAAATATTACCAAGAATATTTAGTTAGACAGAGTTTATCAGCCCACTCATCGTTTTTTTAAAGATCTGACTCCTAAATTAAGATGATTTCTGATTATTTGCATCATGATGCATGATTAGCACAGACAAAATCCTGTGGAACATTATTCATATGGGATATCAATAATTCCTCTTGAAGTTCCAAGAGAATCTGAATCAGCAAGAGAACAAAGGCAAGGGGTGCAGAGAGATGGTAAGTGAACCTCTGGGAAGGGACTTAAAGCAAATTAATGAATTGAACTAATTTTCTATATACCCTGTGCCTCTTCAAGTCACCCATTTGGGTTGTTTACCTTATACCAGTGAGCAGCAATTAGGCTGCTAAAGAAGGCAAACAAACTTGATTAGTAAACAGGAAACATCTTACATGAGAGGAAATTAAGTGGAGTTGGTTATTTGAACTTAATTTAGGAAATACTTCAGAGGAAATTTTTTTTTCCTATCTCTCCTCACAGAGAGAATGCTTTAAATGGCCAAGGGCAGAGTAAAATATTAGAGCTTCATTCTGAAGAAATGATACATGTATATAGATCAAATTGATAAAATAACGATTTCATAGGACAAATGGACATGATACGACAAACGAATGGAAATGGATTTTATGGGAAAGGTAGTGAACATATGGAAATATCTCTTAGGATGAAAATGAAAATAGGCTACAATAAAATTACCTATCATATGTAGTGCAGTGGCTGACACAAATTGAGAACACATGTAGTTTTCAATATATATTTGTGGATTAGAATTTTTAAAGAATGAATGAATAAAAATAACTTCATCTCATCACCTTAGACCGTGGACCAGATTTCTGCAATTTATACACAGTAGCACTAAGTTAAATTAAACTAGATGTGGTTACATGCTGCAGAGCAAAACCATTAAATTCTGTGATTGGGGAGCCAGTTATATTCACCGTGATATGCCAATTTAGCTCTTCAATAGGTCTTTCTTCTATGGAGCTTTACATATTTAATTCAGAAGTTTAAAAATGAAACTTATGTATACACCATAGCATACATAAATATATATACAGTAAAAGTAAAAAGTCATAAAGTCACAGTAAAGGAGAAACTGTGAAGCATTATTCCAGAATATTAACCACAAATATGTAGTTTTCTTTAATATAACATAAATTGGTTCTAAAAAAGAAAACACAGCATAATATTTTTCATGAAGGTACATTGAAAAAAAAAAAAGAAAGAGTAACTCCTTACAATTTGGCGGGGCAAGTAAAAACACCTATGTATTCCTTTTACAAAAGTGAAAAGTTCAGAGGTAAAAAGAAGTATCTTATTTTATTTTATTTTATTACCTATATATGCACAGATTTTCCAGTATCACTATTTAATGATAAGTATACAATTTGTTTGGCATCTACACAACCTAAAGCATTATTGAGGTGGCAATGTCATCTGCAAAAATCAATCCTCATGTATTAAAGGAAACTGAAGCAAGTCCAGCGATTAACATGCCTGAGAGTTACATCATAACAAAAGTATTGGTTGCCTAGCCATCACTTTGGAATGATTATATAAAATGCCAATGTTCAATTATTTGAAATTGAGCACGCAAAATAGAGACTGATTCTCCTGGCCTCACCAATCTAAAGGTAATAGATACCCATATTGTTGTTCCATCCATTTTATGACCATTAGTTTTTTTCCAAATGATGGTAGATATTGAAATATTAAGTGACATGCTTGACATATGCCCAAGTGTATTATTGGCAAATGTGCTCATAAAAAAAGAAAAATAGCTAAGAATTTATAATATAATTAATTGCTGTTTTATAACTCAGATGCATTCATTCAATAAATGTTTACTGAATTAATGCCATGTGCCAGGCACTGTAGTAAGTGCTAGATAATTATTACAGTACCCCACTTTTATCCACAGTTTTGCTTTCCACAGTTTCAGTTACCTATGGTACACTGCAAGATATTTTGAGAGAGAAAGAGACCACATTCACATAACTTTTATTACAGTATGTTGTTATAATTGTTCTATTTTAAATTGTTGTTAATCTCTTTCTGTGCCTAACTTAAACTTTATCGAATGTATGTACCTATAGGAAAAAAATAGTATACATGGGGTTCAGTACTATCTGAGGTTTCAGGTGTCTCTTAAACCAAACTTCAAAATATGAAATTTACTAGTTCACCTGGTTTTCAAAATAAGAATCAATTTGGAAAGCAAGTCTCTTGATTTTAACTTAATTTTCCTCAAAAGTGTCAAGTGGCTGACATCGGCTTATAGACCACTATTATTGTATGATACTTAGTAAGATGTATGTAATAGAATTTGATATCCTCAAATTATCTTAGTTATTGCCTGGAAACTAAGTTCAAGTTCACTCACATTCAGGTAGAATAGTTTGTAATATTCTAGGGAACAAGAGAAATAAATAACTCTGCAAAGGTGTACCTATGCAACAATCTTGCATGTTCTTCACATGTACCCCAAAATCTAAAATGCAATTTAAAAAAAGTGAATTTCTCTTCCAGGCTTTGCTTTCTGGGATGCTTGCTGCCACTAGGTGACTTCTATTGCCTCCTTTTTTTTTTTTTTAATCTGGAGAAGGGAGTAGGGGCAGGAATAGGTAACATAATAAAAGTCTACGTGCAGTGTGGGAAACACAGCCCTTAACCTGGGGTGTGAGAGTGGACACTAGCAAAGTCTGACACATCTTTCAGAACTCTCTGTAAAATAACAGAGCTGGCTCAGTCAGAATCTAAATCCAGAAAAGGAAAAGATAAAAACTTAAAAGGACACGGAGACCATAGCCTCACTTTTTCACACTAATGTGTTTAGGGTTTCTCCTGCATGTTCCTTGACACCTGTAAAGAAGTCAAAGTTCGGTGATCAAACATCACATTCATGTTATTTTCTTTCTTGCTTTTCAGAAGCAACCCATGTTGGCTCTGTTTGTCTTTGTCTTGTCTTCTAGAATATTTCCGGTCTGGAGAGTTTTTGCTCCTGTGAGGCAATATGCCAGCTGGTTTTTCCCTGACTTGGAGACAGGGGAAGGCACACAACTGTCTTGTACTCATCTTGGAGGTTTCTTGTCATTCTATTTATTTTCTTTGGGTCTCAGCTTGACATGACTCAGCAAACTTGCTTTTTACATCCAGGATATTTTGTTACACCTTCATTGCATATTAAAATGGATCCAAATCAATATGTAGAGCAATATATAGATCAATATATTTACATCTACCTGGAAGGACACCAGCTAAGTATCAGAATTTCCATCTTAAGAAAGAAAATTATTAGGAGCCATCTGAGAGACCTTCCTGCAATCACTGATCAACACATTTGATCATATTATAATATTTACATCTAGATAATTTTTTCATTGTGCTAGTTTTGAAATCCTTCAAATTTGACACAAGAGATCTGGCAAATTGGACACTATTTTAAACACATAATTTGTAAACTAATTAATTCTTACAAGTCTAAAGAGTAGGTGCTGTTATTATCACCATTTTACATCGGACAACACCTTTACACAGCAAAGCTAAGTAACTTGTCCAAAGTCAAACCACTGCTATGAGAAAGAACTAAGAATTGAATGGAATCATCATGGCTCCACAGAGTGAATACTCAATAACTTCATTCACTCTTTGAAAAATCAAGCGTCTGTTATTTTTATCTAGAACAAGCACAACAAAATTATTGTAGAGAAAAAAATGGATAGTTACAAAAATTTTGAGCAAAAGTAGTCAATCTGTTCAGATAGAACAAAAACATCTGGGGAACATATAAATATAGCAAACCTGCCGGAAGATGATGGCATGATAATTCTTGCCTGGGCTAGCACAGCCATGTACTCACTGCCTCTCTGCACCCAGTTGCTTAATGACCCCATCTAGCATCCACAGTTTCACCAGAGTTAGCATGCCAGAAACCATCATACTAAGCTCCTGCTAAGCAGGCACATGTGGGCAGGTGCACGCGCGCGCGCGCGCGCACACACACACACACACACACACACACACACACAGGCTCCCTACTGCTTATGTCCTGTGAGACATATGGGTTGACCTTGGCCCCAAGTCTAGCTGCTCCTCTACCATCTGTTTTTTCACTGGTCTCACCAATTGCTTAGCATCTCAGGACTTTGGTAGGTGCTCTCACACCTCCACACCTTTCTTTGCTCATTGTCTTCCCACTGACAAGAATGCATTTCCTCCCCACTCTGCCCAGGGCCCCTAAGAAAATTTCTGATCATCCTTCAAGGTCTAAGTCAGGGGTGTTCTAAGTCAGGGGTATCCAATATTTTGGCTTCCCCCTTTTTTTTTTAATCTTCTTTGGAAGAAGAAAAATTGTCTTGAGCCACACATAAAATACACTAATACTAAAGATAGCTGACAACCTAAAAAGAAAAAAAAAAATTCCCAAAAAGGTTACAGATTTGTTTTGGTCCATGTTCAAAGCTGCCCTGGGCTGCTTGCAAGTCTGTGGGCTGTGGCTTGGACAAGCTTGGTCTATGTAAAATGTTATGTTCTCTTTGGTACTTTTCTTGAAAAACCTCCTTTATCTCCATGGTAGTTTTGATCCCTCTCAATTATGTTTCCACAGTGTTACACACTTCATTGAAACATTTATCCCAATGTATTAAGGTAATTCTTGACATGTCTCTTTCTCCTATGAGATGCAGACCTAACTGCTTCGTCTCTGTATCGCTGGGTCTATCAGAGCCTGGCATAGAGGAGTGTTTCAGTAAATAGTTTTAAATTACATTTGCTGTTATTCCATATGATTTTATGGATATTTATTATCTCCTGGCAAAATAAAGCATCAGGATCCATGTGTGAGTGTTTCATGGGGGAAGAAAAAAGCCTCTTTTAAATATCTTGATTCTTAATGCAATTGTATTTTCTTTTACAAGAAGTTAGAGAAGGTCTTTGTCACCTACCTTCTTAACAACATGAATACTTCTAAAATAGATGTGTTTAGTGGGTACATTTTTTTAATAAACAAAATAACTTTGGAAATCAAATTCTAGGAATTGTGACTTTCTCCCCTATATGAGAGAATAACTATATTGTTCTCCACAGACTCCTTTAAGTTAGTTTTAAAGGATTTGTAATATGGTCAAATGAGTGGATCAGTGATTCCACAGAGATCTCCCAACTGCTCCAAATCACTTTCTTTATTAAGATGGTATCTGATACCTAGTTAGGTTTACTTCCTTCCAGGTAGCCATATAGAGCAAAATTACCATACTACATGCCATTGGTCAACTAAGAGTAAGGAAAATGTACCCCTAGACCTGTTTCATTATTTTTATCCAGTACCTGCATCTGCTAGAGGTTTAGACATCAAGCACCGTGGATAGAAGCGGGTCTTTTATCCACGGCTGAGGCAGTGGTGGGAAGGGGGGGCACTTTCCTTGTATCTGAGCTGTTGGCAGATTCAGCCCCATTCTAGCGGGATCCACACACAAAATACATTTCCCCAAGCAACTGTTTTCACGTTTTTCCTCTGTCCCCTTTCAGCAAATGGCATACAAAATAATCCTCTCCACTGGCATACAGTTAGCCAGAGCCTCTTGAGGGCTTGGAAGGGGAAGTTCCATAGACTTTCTCTCCAATGTGTCAAGTCAGGGCACACGCAGCCCCAGTTACAAGATAAATGGTGGTGTGGGAACAAGTCAGCTGAGCCAACAACTGCCCGAGCGCCACAGTCAGTGTCTTTTCTGTAATTATTGCATTTAATACAGCTAGTTACTTGCACAAAAGAGCTTCCGGATACAGCAATTTCCACTGGGGGCTGTTTAGGAATGTACAGGCCCATCATTTAGTCCTGATATTGTTGGGTTGTCAGAATTGATCATAGCTCTTGACGGAACACCTCTAGCTTTTTTTTTTATGGAGTGCCTCAGAGTGACATTTCACATTGTTTAAGTAGGAGTGATCTGTTAGTTTATATTTTATCTAAAACTGCAGATCAGATGACCTCCCTCGGGGTCTAAATACATGAATCCTTTTCGCATGTTATAATTAATAGTGGAGCCAGGAGAGAAATTCATAACAAGAGGCCGAAGAAACTGGGCAGAGCAACTTGTCAAAAAGAAGGAAATTCCACTACAGATTAGCTTATTTTTAAGCATGTCAAGCTCTACATACAAACATGATCTATTGCTTCCTTGTAATGTCTGTTTGGGCCCACATGCTCCGGGCAGTGTCAGAGACTGCTGTAAATTTTGTCTGAGTCAGGGCAATTCTGATTGATCTCTGAGTGTAAAATCGATAAGAAGACACTGTCATTTTCTTAAAGGATGAGCTAGAAAAGGAAAATAAATTAAGACTCCACTGAATGTCTATCTCCAGTGCTCATTAATTCAGTGTGGTCTGTACTTTGTTAATGTTATGGCCACAGCTTTAATCTTCCAGGTGCTCTTCCTGTGGCTCCTTGCCAGGAGCCCTTTCTTAGGTTATGTATATTTCATCTGAAAGTGGGCAGAGGGATAAAAGGACTCCCTTAGCTCCTGATTAATCCATTTTATTATTTTAGAGAAATACATCACCATGGATACTGATTAACTTCAAAATGGACAAAGTCATCCTCTCTCTTTTTTGCTCTCTCTGTCTCCTTCTCTCCACTGCTCCCCCTTCTTCATTAGGTGATGTATTCATTTGTCTTGAATAGCTTGAACAACTAATAATTCCAAGCATTTTGCCTTATATAATAAACTCTATGAAGATTAATTCTCTCAGTCTTTTTCCCCACTCCTGCCCCTCTCTTTTCTACACCCCCTACCCCATCCCTCTCCTTTTTCTATAGGAGATATCCTCATTTGTCTAGAATAGTTTGGGCAAATAATAACTACCACACATTTTGCCTTATGCCATACACCCCATGAAGGTTAACTTCTCTGTCACTCTCCCTTTGCAGCTCCCTTACCTCTCTTCCCTCCTTCCCCTTGTTCCCTTTCTTCTCTGTCCAGTTTCCATTTCCCTCTCCATCATCTCCCTCTATCCTTCTGTTTCTCATCTAAGACTTTTTTTGCCAGACATTTACAGAGTTGTAGTTGTAGATTTCATCAGCTTTAAAACTTCTTATACATCAAGAGTTTTCCCAGAACGCTTCCATTTTGCAGTTATATGTTGTGTTTTCCCCTATAGGCTCCCAAGCATGTTCTCCAGTTTCTGATTTTGCATTTTGCTCCTCAGGAGAAGACAAGGAAGGTGGAATGTTCTCTACCTTATTTGTATTCTGCGTTAAATATCAACATTATAACAATCTATGTTTCTGTCTGCTGCAGAAACTAAGCGTCTAGTTTCGTCTGAAACTCTGTCTGGCTTCTGTGAGTGGAGGTGGGGAATCAAGTGTTCTTTAGATATTGCTCATTTCAGACACATTCTAAACATATTGTTCAAGAGTCATTGCTCCAATAATTGATCATGGAAATCCATCAATAGAAGGCTGGTTCCAGAAGCTTTTCGTTTGCAAAAACTTAACATAGATGATGCAAAATTTTGTTGTTTTTCAGAAATGCAGACTCCAAAAAGAAGGGAGAGACGGCTAAAAAAATCTGGATCTATGTGCTTCAAAGGCATTAAATTCATATTCATGAAGGGTGTTTGCTTTCTTTAACAAAGCCTAGCACATGCCAATTAATTATTTCTCAGGGAAAGGTCACTTAAGGGACTAAGTCTGTATCTCCATCTTCCCAACTGAGCATACTAAATGAATAGATTTGCAAATTCAATCTAGAAGTGACATACATTTGGCCTTGAAATTATTCGTCGTATTCATCTTCTTTAGAACATTAGTCTTTACTTGTTATGGAGATCACGAAATAATGAAATAACATTTTGGAATTTATAAATAATATGCAATTATTTCAGGGTTAAATTTGAGAGGAAAATGTGTACTAAGGTATTATAATTACTATTTATCCCCCCATTGCCACCATCGATATGGTGCCACCATAAAATTCTTTACTAAGGAGACTGCTCTCAGAGAGCTGATAGGCATCAACTGAAAGTGATCATTTGGATTTTCTTTTTAATTTTTGTTTCTTAGACCTGAAAATGTAAGATATTTTCTCGAAGATTGTTTGTGAAGTTGGACCCAAATAAGAAGTTTGATGAGACAATTAAATGGTTGTTTTGTATCCATGTAGAAGTCCAGAATTTGCTGAGGGGCACCCTCACGCAGGTATTCATTCATTATGCCTACTGTGGGCCTGGCACTCTGCCTTATGTGCTAGAAAACAAAGGGAATGAATGGGAAACGCTTCTAGCCTATTTCTTCACCTATACATTAGAAATGGCACCTACTTCACAGGGTGACTATGAGGACTACATGAAAAAAAGTATATAAAACAACTAACATTTAGTAGGGTTTTATTTTTATTTTATTTTTATTTTTATTTTTATTTTTTTTGAGACGGAGTTTAGCTCTTGTTACCCAGGCTGGAGTGCAATGGCACGATCTCGGCTCACCGCAACCTCCGCCTCCTGGGTTCAGGCAATTCTCCTGCCTCAGCCTCCTGAGTAGCTGGGATTACAGGCACGCGCCATCTTGCCCAGCTAATTTTTTGTATTAGTAGAGACAAAGTTTCACCATGTTGACCAGGATGGTCTCGATCTCTTGACCTCGTGATCCACCCGCCTCGGCCTCCCAAAGTGCTGGGATTACAGGCTTGAGCCACCGCGCCCGGCCCTAGTAGGGTTTTAAAAGCAATAGTTTCTCTTTCCTTCATTTATTGGCTGGGTGGCCTTAGGCAAATCATTTACTGAAGAACTTCAGTTTTTTCATCTGTAAAACTGAGATAATTTTTACCATTCGGAATGGTTGTGAAGATGAGTAATAATGTATTTTTGTGACAGGTTAAATGCATCATTTAATCCACTTAAATAATATCATTTATTATTCTTTTTTTTTTTTTGGAGACTGGGTCTCACTCTGTCGCCCGTCCAGGCTAGAATGCACTAGCACAATCTCAGCTCACTTCAACCTCTGCCTCCTGGGTTCAAGCAGTTCTCCTGCGTTAGCATCCCAAGTAGCTGGAACTATAGGTGTGAGCCACCACCATGCCTGGCTGATTTTTTTAAAGATGGGGTTTTACCATGTTGGCCAGGCTGGTCTTGAACTCCTAACCTCAAGTGATCTGCTTGGATTGCAGTGCTGGGATTACAGGCATGAGCCAGCTTTATTATTCCTATTTTTTATTGGGTCCAAAGGGTTTATAGAACATCCAGGTGGAGATTTATGTTAGGGTGTTGAAAATACAAAATTGGTAACTCACAAATTTTAGAATTTTAAATACATATAACAAATATTTGGAATACATTATATTCACAAGCAATTATGAGTAGAAATGAGATAAATTTAGAAATGGCTAAGATATCTCTTGCAATGCTATTGTCATGTAATTACTGATATTTCTGCATTCACAGCTTATGTATTAGCTGAACTTTCATGATTGATTAAGGCTTTGGTAGAAAGTAGGCCCTTTGGAATTTTGGCATAGGCATTGTGGAAGAAAGTTACTTACAATGTAAATGGTAGCCAATGTAAATGGTAGCCAATGTAAATGGTGTGTCTTTCATATCACAGTCATCAGAGACTTCCTTTTGGCCAGAAAACTCAAAGAAACGAGGAGTGTGGAAGGTCTATTAGTTTAAACACAGTACTTGAGCTACACTAAATTTTCTTGATGCCACTGACAGACTTAGGAAAGGATTATTTTTCTCAGTATGTGTCTAAAATTTAAATACATATTTACTTTGACTCAGCAATAATTATTTTAGAAATTTAGCCAGAGAAGAAAATTCTACAAGTGTACATAGATGTACAAACAGCGTTATTCACTGCAGTCTTGCTTAAGAAAAAAAATCTGCTTTTCCATAAGTGATTAAAAATAAGTTATAATCTGTAAATGCAATTGCATCTTATGCATATGTTTAAAATGTTAATCTTGCTTTATAATTCTTGATATCCAGGACATATTATTGAGATCATATTGAAGAATGACCACTAAAATGTAAACAACAGTTATCTCCTGTGGATGGAATTTCCATTGATAACCTCTGTGATACTCTGCATTGTTTGAATTTTCACAATGATTATGCTTACTTTTTATAATCAGAAAAAAATTGATTATTTTTGAAAAAGAAGTACCTCTATATGTGTTGGTTGGGTGTTTTGTTGTTTTGTTTTTGTTTTTTGTTTTTGTTTTCAAGACGGAGTTTGTTGCCCAGGCTGCAGTGCAATGGTGTGATCTCAGGTCACTGCAACCTGTGCCTCCCAGGTTCAAGCCATTCTCCTGCCTCAGACTCCTGAGTAGCTGGGATTACAGGCACTCACCTCCACACCCAGCTAATTTTTGCATTTTTAGTAGAGATGGGGTTTCTCCCTGTTCGTCAGGCGGCTCTCGAACTCTCGACCTCAGATGATTTGCCCACCTCAGCCTCCCAAAGTGCTGAGCGCTGGGTGGTTTTAATCTAAGTCAATGAAAATGTGAAATGATTTTTCTTTGGGATTCTGGGATACATCTCCTAATTGCCTTTTCAGGTTCTAGCCCAGCAAGTTACCTTATTTTCTCTCTATCTTTTAGCTAACCCAACATTTTCCATTGACAGACAAATCTGAGAAATGTAAGCTTTCTTCAACTCCTTTGCCTCCTGACCTGGAGATTTCATTTCATGCTCATGCTATTAATTACATGGGCTTAGCATGATTATTTGTCAGCCAGGCTTGAATTGTCACTTTGATTGACCCTACCTGGGACCTGATCAAGAAAGGGTGAAGAGAGGGAATTCACACATTTTTAGTGAAATAAGAGAATCATACATTTGTAGGTGTGGAGCTTACTCAGTTGCTCACATGAGGATCCTATTCTGCCTTAGTCAGCCCAGGCTGCCTTAACAATATACTGTAGACTGAGTGGTTTACCCAACAGGAATTTATTTCTCATGTTTCTGCAGACTGAAAGTCTAAGACCGAAGTGCCAGCAGAGCCAATGTCTGCTGAGGCATCTCCCCCTGGGTTGCAGGTGGTTGCAAACTCACTATGTCTTCATACAAGCTTTGTTTCTAGGGTATGGGTAGAGAGAGGAAAAAAAAAAGTAAGCAGGCTCTCAGGTGTCTCTTATTATAAGGGCACTAATCCCATCATGAGGGTTCTACCCTCAATAACTCATTTAAACCTAATTACCTCCCAGAGGCCCCATCTTTAATTACCATCACATTGTGTGTTTGGACTTCAACATATGAATTTGGTGTGTGTGTGTTGGGGGTGGGGCACAATTCAATCCATAGCAGCTTGTCAAATCTGAAAAAGTAAGACTGAGCCTGGCAGACTGTCAGAGGACCTGCAGGCTTTGAGGAACACTCAAAATGATTGTTTTTTGTGAACTCCAGAGGGCCATAGGGAGACTGTATGTGGAAATACAGTCCATTCATGTTATTCATGATAATTACATTCTATAAAGTCACTACAAACACTGAATTAGCAAATACTGAACCATTGTTCCTAGGAGAAATATTGCATTAAGTTCCTTTGAGTCTCTGGCCACTGTATTTTTATCAACGTGTCAATATATAACCTTGTTTTATGTGTGTTTCTGTTTACAGGCACCATATTTAATGTATAGTATGTTAATTAACATTGAACGACAGCCAATAGCACTATAACTCATGCCTGGATGAACTGTATGTAACACACCTGTTTTCTCTGTAAAGGCCCATCACAGCTTTCTTGAGCTTAGAACAGTAGAAATCACTTCACCACTACACTCGAGGGGTCATTTTAAACAATGAAATCACTAACAAAGATGCAAAAAATGTGGTGTAACTTTTGTAATCAGAACTTGTTCATCTTTTTCAAGATTTGTTCTCAAGAATCATTAATTTAGAAAAACTAAATGACTTGTCCTGGGTTCATGTTCTCCAGGCCATGGCTATATTCCTCAGCCATTAAAGGGAGAAGCAGATCCCATTTGGGCAATGAACTTAAGTGCCTTGACACTTCTTGTTTGTAGCTTCATTAAACATTGCAGCAGCAGTCCCTAGGGGAACATTGTTTTTTTTCTCTTTGGACCGAATAACGTGTAAAATTCTGCCACAGAGAACCATGCAGTGAGTCTAAATACTCATATTTTGAAAGTTAATTTTTGCATTCACCAAATTCCTTATCATTTTTAAATTTTTTATAGCATTATTATCTTCCCATATTTGTCTTCTATCTTTTTTTTTTTTTTGAGATGGAGTCTTGCTCTGTCACCCAGGCTGGAGTGCCATGGTTCAATCTTGGCTCACTGCAACCTCCACCTCCTGGGTTGAAGCGATTATCCTGCCTCAGACTCCCGAGTAGCTGGGATTACAGGCACCTGCCACCACGCCCAGTTCATTTTTATATTTTTAGTAGAGACGGGGTTTTACCATCTTGTCCAGGCTGGTCTCAAACTCCTGACCTCATGATCTACCCACCCTCAACCTTCCAAAGGTCTGGAATTACAGGCATGAGCCACTGCTCCGGCTTATCTTTTATCTTCTAGGCTACTATTTATAATCTACCCCAACCCTGGATTTTAGAAAATAAACATTTGAGGCATGTGCTGAAAGTACATTTTACCAGACAGACAAGGAGAAGAGTTTTTGTTTTTAATTGGCTTTTGATGTTTGTTTTGTGCTGAATCAAAGAAGCAAGAAAGAGCTTGGTGTGTTCAGGGATCATAAATGGTTTGAAGTGCAAGTACCTTTCTTCATAGCACCCCAGAACTGTGGGTGGTACTCTTTAAGGGATAAAAATATATCAGGTGACATTAAATAATCATAACCCAACTGGTACTCCTGTATAAAATATTTCCCAGCATATATAAAAGTACCCAGAGTTATCTCATCACACAAGAGGTTCCTCTTCAGCAATGTGGTTGTACTGGAGTAGCATAGTTCACTCCCCTGATCAGGTGTACTCACGAGGCTTGTAAATCTCACTTTAAAATACACTTGCTTCAGCCTCTTACTGGACACCTCATGTCCTCTCAGCTGAACATTCCATATGATAGGCCATGGCAAAATACAGTGCACATTCTATTGTAAAAAAATTAAGTTTGCACATTTGTCAAAACGGGTTGGCATACCTTTCAGATGCTTGGCAGGATGCCTGTGGGGAATCACTAGGCTTGAGGAGAGGGATTGTATGGGGGAATAGAGTAGATGTGGGGGAAAAGGCAACAGCAGCAATAAAGATGACATCCAGGATGTATTGAGAGACGAATACTAATAAATCTTTATTTACAGTGTTTCTTATCCTCACAACTACATGCAAACTTGTTATTAGTTTCATTTTCAGAGGAAGAAAACAAGGCTACAAAAGTTAAAAGTAACTTGTATGCAGCTATCCAACAGAACAGGAATCAAACTCAAATTTGTCTAATTCCAGAATGGGTTTTCCCTGTAATGTCTCTAAAATTAGGTCCTACCAGATGCTATCACGCTGGGATGTTTAAATACTATGATCAAAATTTCATGAAGTGCATCCTGTGGGATAGTAATTCTTCAGGATGGGAAATGTTGTTACTGTAAACTAAGGGCTCTGGATTCTAGGTGGCTTATAAAATGCTGGATTTTACTAGTCATGCACATGCTCAGGACACCCATCTCTTGAGCAACAGTTGGCATTTATGAAACCACTGTTTGCTGTTGGGGTGTATTCTGGTGCCATGAAATAGAGCTTCTGTAAGTGTGATGGCTAAACTCACCCATTCAGAGACTGAACTCCTGACCTTAATCTCATTAGCAACAGCATCCTAGACCCATGTTATAGCTTCTTAACCAATCACAGTGATATAGCTATACTTCGAGAATACATAGCAAATTTCTTTGGGAAGCATGTTTTATTCTGCTTTGCTTTTTAAAAAATCTCTTTTTAAGCCAAATTATTCTAGAGTGTTTAAAATTGCTTAAAGAATTTTACCTATGTATTTGAATAGGTATGCATATAATTAAATATATGTGTATGTGTACATGTATATATATAGAATAAGCTCCCAATTTTATTTTTAAACATGTGCATTTATATATGTATATAATCATGTAGAAAAAAAAGGTTGGAAGAAATATAACAAAAGACAAGCATTGATTTTATTTCTGGTGGCAAGATTACTGGTGATTTAAATTTTCTTATTTATACTTCTCTACATTTTCTAAATTTTCAGTAAGACTGTATGTTATTTTTATAAGGAGAAAAAGATGTGTATTTCCAATATGTGTTTCCATTACCTGATTTTAAAATTTGTTATATCATTTTTTTGTGTTTCAATTTATCTGGCATATGTCCTTTTCACATATTTTATTCATGGACTAAAATCCTTGTCTGACTTTCACAACTAAATCAGCTTCTTAATGCTGAGAAGAAAACTTAAATTTGCATTGAGACTGAATGAGTAATCTTCATTATGAGTAAGAACTCTTTGGGTTGTATTTGTTTGTGTGTCTGGTGTGTGCGTGTGCATGTGTGTGTGTGTGTGTGTGTGTGTGTTGACTACATCATGGGGTTTGAATGAGCAGAAATACAAAACAGAAGTTAGCTCAAGCAAGAGATGGAAAGGAAAACATAGAAAGAAGAGGGTGGGGAATGAAGCCAAAAATGGGTAAAACAGACAAAAGCTAGGGAAGAGGTGGAAAGTAACAGTCAATAAGTGTAAGTGTTACACATTTCAGAGCACGCTATACAAAGCTCAAATTACTGGAGGCTAACTGCAGCATATGTCTAATAAAAATCGAGACTCTCCTTTCTCTTCCATGTTATTTATATTTTTCTTGGTTGTTAGTCTCCATGATCCTTTTAACATAAAGTTTCAGTTTCTGTGGCTGTTAATATGAACAGCAGGCTACTGCTTTAGACAACTATAGTCCTGTAATATAAGTAAGTAAGTTTGAATCATGTTATTTTCAAAGAATTATATTTTCAGGATACATTGGTGATATTATCCATATGATTCTCAGAAATATTAAAAGGAAACAAGATAAAGTCATCATTTTTCTAGAAGTGTAGAAATTCATTCATTTTTGTGCAGATTTGTGTAACCTACATTTTTTTTGGTGGTGGTGGTCTTTTTCTCCTTTTGGGGAAACTTGTACATCTAGGGTCTTGAGTTCATGTGAACCTGAAACTTGGCTCAAAACCCCTAAAATTACCTAGGCTTTCATGGCTTTCACTCAAAATTATAAAGTTGCTTTCCTTCTCATCAACCTGCTCGTAATGTGCAGAATTATTTCCCATTATTTTGTTTACATGCATAAGTGCTTCCCCAATTTTTATGTATGAAAAGATAAATTCTTTAAACTGAGAAACGGTGATTTCTGTTTTTGTTAGTTATTAAATAAAGGAAAAGTTAAATAGTCATAGTTGCAGCATATATTCCTCTGGGAATTTTGAAAAACAACAACAAAAAGTACCTCTATCTTTTGAGAAACAAATTACTCTTTGTCCTGACCAAGAGACAAGTCTTTTAAACAAAGGGGAAAAACAGCTATAGTGTTTAATGTTGTTTGGATGCTACATGCAACGGCAGAAGTATGATCACCCAGAATTATTTCATGACAAAATGTAGTTCAACAAACATACACTGATAATTCGGTAATGTGTATGTCACTGTGACAGTGCTAGAAATTCAAAAATAAACTTATGACCAAGTCCTTCAGGAGCCTCATATTGTGGAGAAAACAGATGCAGAGATGTGTAAGTTTAAAAAACTAAGTTATCTGAGCTGATTTGTGAAAGAGCAACCAAGTCTTCCATTAGGGGCTTCTCCAGTTATTACCAACCAACCAGACATGTAAAACTGCATGACTTAATTTTCTTCCATCTCTCTGAACTTTTTGTGATATGTTTATTCTAAAACTTCACATGAATTAAGAATAATTTTAAGTGTCTTTGAGGGTTAATTTTTGAAGTATATTCTCCACACTGGAGACACCCTAGAACATCTGTTTTCAAACTTTTTAAACTGAATCTCTTTTCAAAAAAAAAATTTTACATGAAAAGTCAAAATACAAAATACAAAACACATAAAGGCAGGGCTAATCCAGCTTGCACCTCCCTCCTTTCCCCGTGCTTCCATGGCATAGCTCTAGAAGCAGGTTCAGCAGGAGGCATTTTGAATCCCATTGCCCTAGAAATCACAAAATATTTCATTTCTGTCTTTCATTTTTCTATTGAATACCAATTTCATAACAATTCTAATTTTTAACATTTTATATTTCGTATATGTGTTTCTACAGTTATATGCATATTTGCTACTTTATATTTATTTTAGATTAGAGTACAACATCTTGATCACAGATTTGGGCTGGGCACAGTGGCTCCCACCTGTAATCCCAGAACTTTGGGAGGCCAAGGCAGGGAGATCACCTGAGGTAAGGAGTTTGAGACCAGCCTGACCAACATGGAGAAACCCCATCTCTACTAAAAATACAAAATTAGCCGGATGTGTTGGCACATGCCTGTAATCCCACCTACTTGGGAAGCTAAGGCAGGAGAATTGCTTGAACCCAGGAGGTGGAGGTTGTGGTGAGCCGAGATTTCGCTACTGCACTCCAGCCTGGGCAACAAGAGCGAAATTCCATCTCAAAAAAAAAAAAGAGTCCCGAGGTTCAGCATCACTTGTTTTGAACAACAGACCACTCACCATAACTAAAAGAACCACTGAATGCTTTGATTTGGATAGATATCATAAAAAGTAAATTGCATTCCCTAATTATATATTTTAAAGAATTTATGAGAAAAATTACATAGTTGCTATCTTCATCAGAATGGTGATATTACTATTATTAAGAAATCAGATATTCTGAAGCTGTTTATAGTTTGCAGATGACTGTGGTCTTTAATAGGTGCCCCTTTCATTGGTTGCTATTTGGAAATATCATACCCAATATGACCTTTAAAGTTAGCTAGGGATAACTTCATACTTCATTGGAGAAAAGGGTCACTCATAGAGCAAGGCACCAGCTCTACCCACTCTAAGCTATCCCCTCAAACCCAGTCCTTCCACACTGAGTCTGCTCAGACTTAGATTCCATAATTAGAGTTTCATTCTCTGTGACTCTCAATGTTTTATCCCCTATGAAAATATATGGACATCTAGGAGAGAATGCTCATGAGATGATAATCCACTTTTTATTGGGACTGATGTTGTTTTAGAAACATTCATAAGATTTTGACCCAATGGTGAATAGAGACATCACAAAAAACACTATACCTACTAAGTAGATTTAATATATCAGAGAAGAGGAAAACAGCAGACACAATACATGGCCCAGGGTCTACTTATACTCTGTAAGGTGTGTTCACGTGAAGCTCTTTGTTTGAACTGCATCATTGACATATCAGCCAGATGGCTTCAGAATGTTCTTCTCTAGATTGGAATTTCTCAATTTGGGCACTATTACTGGACTTTGGGATGAATAATTGTGAGGTTATCCTGTGAATTGCAGGATGTTTATCAGCATTTCTGGTCTTTACCCACTAGATGCCAGTAGCATATGCCTCACGCTCCCAGTTGTGACAACCAAAAATATCTCCAGATTTTGCCAAATGTCTCCTGGGGGGCACTATCACCCCTGATTGAGAAGCACTGGTCTAAGTTAATTTGTTTTTCTCTTTCTCCCTAGGGGTTGAGGTCTCATCAACATTTCTTCAAGATCATATTGAGCAGCTGCATATTTACTTTAAACCATTGTCTCCTCATCTCTAGCCTACTCCTCAGTTCTAAGTATGATGACTCTTTTAGTCCCAAAATTGTATAGCTATCCATCACACCTAACCATTGTTACTAAGCATTATACGGAGATAATCTTTGTAACATAGATGAAGGCAAGAAGAGAGGATTTCTCAGTCAGGTAGGAAATTGAGCACAGACACTATGCTCAGTCTTTTGAACATAGTAATTCATTAGTTTTCAAATTGTCTCCCAGATGATATAATGGCCATCGAAATTCATTTTTTCATTTCATCTGACAACTCATAAATTTGTGTTTGTGTGTATTTGTTAACAAAATAACCTAATATGGTATAAATAATTAGTTCTTTTTTGAAGACCAAGAGTTAGTATCTGATTTTAAATAAGTTGTTAGTTTATGGTGTTGAGTTTAGGATAACGATGGTATAATGATATCACACCAATTATATTTAGCACCTCTAGATTCTGCTCTGAGGACAGCACAAACCCACAGGTAGCACTATGCTGATAAAAGTACCAAATCAGAGTGTTCCAGGGACTAAACAGGGCCAAGCAGGATCTTAATGCAGAGACTCAGTCTTGACTTTGCAGGGGAAACCCTAAACTATGGTAGAGAAAGCAGCAGAAGATTGAAGCAGAAGCAGTGTTGTAGAGAAAGCATGAGAGCCAAAGTGAGGGCACAAGCTGAGCTGGGTCATGAAGTCAGTGCCAGGAAGAATAGAAAGAGGCAAAGGATTATAACAAAAATAGTTTAAGGCAAATAATTCTGCCTTCATATAGAGAACAATGCAAGAATCATACAATCTCTTTTCTATGTATGCTAGATACACAGTGTACAGCAAAACCTGAAGGCTTGTCAGTACACAGTAGCACAAGATTATACTTTAAAACTGGACCATTAACTCATATCCTCTAGATAAAATCCCAGGCTATCCACAAGATTATGATTGTACGCTAATATTTGTTTCTAGGCCCCTTATTATATACTAAATCATGGCTCTACAAAAAGCACAAGATGAACTTAAAGTAGACTTAATCATATATTTTTGCTACATTTTTGACCCTTTAAGAATAGACTTGATAGGAGTTCTTCAGCTCTAATTCACCTGGTCATATGAATGTTAGAAAATTTTGAGAATATTCTACTTTTGAAAAGATATACAAATAACTTGCAAATTACACATCCAAAAAAGGTCTAATATCTAGAATCTATAAGGAACTTAAACAATTAAACTAGCAGAAAAACAAATAATCTATTAAAAAATGGGCAAAATACATGAACAGAGAAGTACTTCCCAAAAGAAGACATACAAGCAGCCAGCAAACGTAGAAAAATGCTCAATATCACTAATCATCAGAGAAATGCAAATCAAAACCACAATTAGATACCATTGAACACCAATCAGAATAGCTATTATTAAAAAGTCCAAGAACAACAGATGTTGGCAAAGCTGTGGATATGCACCAACAGTGCATAAGTATTCTGATGCACAAACAGAAACAAATGTGAATGAGGGATCGTTGGTATCCCAAACCTCAGCACCACACAATAAATCTGTTTAACAAACCTGCACAAGTACCCCCTGAATCTGAAATAAAAGTTGAAAAAAAAAGATATACAAACATTAATCAAAGTTACTGGCAAATACAGTATGAGATAAAGTGAGTCTCATTATCTATTGCTTAATAATTTAAAAATAATTTGCCAGTTTTTCTGGCTAGCCATATGCAGAAAGCAGAAACTGGACCCCTTCCTGACACCTTACACTAAAATTAACTCCAGATAGATTAAAGACTTAAACATAAGACGTAACACCATAAAAACACTAGAAGAAAACCTAGGCAAAACCATTCAGGACATAGGCGTAGGCAAGGACTTCATGACCAAAACACCAAAAGCATTGGCAACAAAAGCCAAAATACATAAATGGGACCTAATCAAACTCTACAGCTTCTGCACAGCAAAAGAAACAGTCATTAGAGTGAATCGGCCACCAACAGAATGGGAAAAAATTTTTGCAGCTTACCCATCTGACAAAGGGCTTATATCCAGAATTTACAACAAACTAAAACAGATTTACAAGAAAAAAACAAACAAGCCCATTCAAAAGTGGGCAAAGGATATGAACAGATACTTTACAAAAGAAGACATACATGAGACCAACAAACATATGAAAAAATGCTCATCATCACTGGTCATTAGAGAAATGCAAATCAAAACCACATTGAGATACCATCTAACGCCAGTTAGAACGGTGATCATTAAAAAATCTGGAGACAACAGATGCTGGAGAGGATGTGGAGAAATAGGAACACTTTTACACTGTTGGTGGGAGTGTAAATTAGTTCAACCATTGTGGAAGACAGTGTGGCGATTCCTCAAGGACCTAGAAATAGAAATTCCATTTGACCCAGCAATCCCATTACTGGGTATATATCCAAAGGATTATAAATCGTTCTACTATAAGGACACATGCACACGAATGTTCAATGCAGCACAGTTTACAACAGCAAAGACCTGGAACCAACCCAAATGCCCATCGATGATAGACTGGACAGGGAAAATGTGGCATATATACACCATGGACTATTATGCAGCCATCAAAAACAATGAGTTCACGTCCTTTGTAGGGACATGGATTAACCTGGAAACCATCATTCTCAGCAAACTGACACAAGAACACAAAATCAAACACCGCATGTTCTCACTCATAGACGGGTGTTGAACAATGGGAACACATGGACACAGTGGGGGAGCACTATACACTGGGGTCTGTTGGGGGGGAGTGGGGGGGACAGCAGTGGGTGGGGAGTTGGGGAGAGATAGCATGGGGAGAAATGCCACATTTAGGTGAAGGGGAGGAAGGCAGCAAATCACACTGCCATGTGTGCACCTATGCAACAATCTTGCATGTTTTTCACATGTACCCCAAAACCTAAAATGCAATAAAAAAAATAATAATAATTTGCCAGTTTTTAAATAATAAGTTTACACTTTTTAAAGATTGGTGATTACATTTAATATTTTAAAAATTCAAGGAATATTATTGGTTAATTATATATCATCATGGTTGTAATGTTATCAGTCAACACTGGTATATCATCATTCACACAGGCTAGTATTACACTTTTCATGTCTGCTAACAATGCACAAGAAAAACAAAAATTGGTTGAACAATTAGAAGAGATAACTCATATAAAAATGGTTAGTACAGCACTTGTAATAAGCAGGAACTCAATAGTAATTTTGGGTGGAAAACTGAGGCAAGGAAGTTGTCTCAAGGTATCCAGTATAATTGAGCCAGGGAAAGATTACAGTATTCCTGTCTTTTGCTTGATATGTTGGACCTAGGAAAGGAGGTTTTACCTGACACAATTTTTCTCTTTGTAGTATTTATCAACATGATGATTATCTATTAGATGATATTAGTTATGGCTTAATCATAGTGAAGCCTTAACTACTATGAGCTCTAATCAATTTACTTCATATATCTGAG
This sequence comes from Aotus nancymaae, assembly GCF_030222135.1. Taxonomy (NCBI): domain Eukaryota; kingdom Metazoa; phylum Chordata; class Mammalia; order Primates; family Aotidae; genus Aotus; species Aotus nancymaae. Next base: position 39,291,477 of record NW_026988438.1, on the reverse strand, counting down.
TTTTCTCATCAGTGTAGTAGATTTACTACCACTTGCCTCTTAAGACTGTTCTTGGTGTTAAAGGAAAGAATGTATGTACAATGTTTAAGTATTTTACATTAAGAGAATCTAAGCATTTTGAGCAATATTTCAACCCATTCTTAAGGAAGTTTCTTTCAGAAAGGTGTCTCTATGATATGTTCTAACTTGAGAATTTGGTTCATATATTTAGCTTTTTCCGATTAGACATTTTTAATGGCTACATCCTTAAAACTCTATAAAAAGGATTTTTACTCTATTTTCTACAAGCTTTCTTGTTGTTTGGCAGAGAGCATTATTTTACACAATCTTTTAAAGGATCCAAATGAGAATAGATATGGCTTCTGAAAGTCTTGGGTATTTTTAATCTTCTAAGTCTTCAACCAATTGTCATTTCATTAAGGTGCCCTACCGAGATGTTCTTTCACATACCATCATTAAGATGAATTGTAGCTCCGCTCTATAATACACGTATTACAAGCTCAGTTCACATGTGCTGAAATTATAATCACAGGCAAGGTTCCATTTCCCGGAGAAGAGTGCAGCATCACAGCTGCTGTTTCAGGCAGCTTCACTGTCAGTTTCAAGTTAGAAAACCACTTTCTTAGTGATAAGAATACAGCCCAAAATATGAATTAAAAAATCATCTCTTTGACAGAAGATAAGTGCTAAAGTGAGTATCAAAGATTACTTTATAATTTATTTAATGTGTCAAAATATAAATAAGATAAATATCTAGCATTTTAACCATTTGTAACCATGTGTACAACTCAGTGGCATCAAATACATTCACCATGTTATGTAACCATCACCACTACTTTTACTCAAAACTTTTTCATCATTTCCAACATAAACTCTGTCCCTATTAACTGGTAACTTCCCATTTTCACTTACCTCCAGTCCCTGGTAATCTATTTTACTTTCTGTCTCAATGAATTTGCCTAATCTAGATATGCCATATAAGTGGAATCATTCAATATTTGTTCTTCTACATCTGGCTTATTTCCTTAAGCCTATTATCTTCAAGGTCCATCCATGCTGTAGCATGTATCAAAATGTCATTACTATTTAAACTTAACCTAGTATATTAGTCTGTTTTCATACTGCTAATAAAGACATACTGGGTAATTTATAAAGGAAAAAGGTTTAACGGACTTACAGTTCTGCATGGCAGTAGAGGCCTCAAAATCATGCCAGAAAGCAAAGGAGAAGCAAAGGCACGTCGTACATAGCAGCAGGCAAGAGAGCTTGTGCAGGTGAACTCCTGTTTACAAACCATCAGATGTCTTGAGACTTACTATCACAAGAACAGCACGGGAAAGACCCACCCCTATGATTCAATTACCTACACTGGGTCTCTCCCACAACACATGGAGATTATCCCAATTCAAGGCAAGATTTAGCTGGGGGCACAAAGCCAAACCATATCATCTAGTGAATATATATCCCACATTTTGCTTATTCATTCATCTGTTGATGAATACCTGGGTTGTTGCTACCTTCTGGATATTGTAAATAATGCTACTACAAGCATTGGTATACAGATATATGTTGGTGTCCCTTCTTTCAACTCTTTTGCATATATGCCTAGGAGTGGAATTGCTGAGTCATATAGTAGTTCTCTATATCTGATGTCTAGAGAAACCATCTAATTGTTCATCACAGTAGCTGCGCCATTTTACATTCTCACCAGCAATGCATGAAGGTTCCAATTTCTGCACATTCTCACCGGTACTTGTTATTTTCTGTTGTTTTTTTTTCTAAAATTATTATTATAATCATCACAGTAGACATGGGGTGGTATTTCATCATGATATTGATTTACATTTTTCTAGTGACTAATGATATTGAATATATTTTCATGTGCCTATTAGCCATTTGTATACATTCTTTGGAAAATTTCTATTGAAGTTATTCGCTCACTTTTGAATTGGTTTGCTATTTTTGTTGCTGTTGACTTATAGAAGTTCTTTATACATCAGATATTAATCCCAATAAGTGATTTACAAATACATTCTCCCATTCTTTAGGTGGTCTTTTTGCTGATAGTGTCCTTTGATATTCAAAAGTTCTTAATCTTAAGTCCAATATATCCATTTTTTTCATTTATTTCCTATGCTTTTGGTGTCATATTAAAGCTTACTATTTAAAATTTCAAATATAACTTTATCACTTATTTCCAGTAATTATTTTTACAACTTGCCTGTCTTCTGTTATCTGTTGCCATCAAATATGTTATCTGAGTTTACAGGGTGACAAAACTGGAGCTTTATCCCTTTTAACAACCAACATGATTCTCAAAGTCACATAAAATTGGTTCAGTCTGTTGACTACTCCTTTAGCAGCTGCATATTACCGCATCCTTTCTACTCTATAACACAAGAGGGGACAAAACAAGGTATTCCGTGTATTCACTATCCAGGCTCGTAAGTAAGACTGACTTTGTTGTTGTACCAACCTTAGAGGTACATGGGGACCTAAGAGACCAGAAAAGTCAGTGCCAGGCTAAGAAAGAAAAAATGGCCCAGTAGTCCTTTTGACCATGAAAGACCAGGTCCATCAACCAGCTGGTCCTCTTTTTGGGGATCCTTATCAACCTCTGTCTCTAAGCAGCTTCTGAATAGTAAATGCTTTGGAGTTTAGGCAATGGCTTAATCCAAAACAGAGAGTATAAAAAGCAAAGCACCATGTGAACATTAGTAAGTGAACACTTCCACACCCATTGCTTATTTACCAATGGTAAAGACTAGTAAACCTCTTCAGGATGCATAATGGCTATGCTTTTAATCCTTTTTTCTAGCAAAAGCAGCCCAGACACAAGCAATATGTACAGTTAAAAATACACTAAGTGTGACTATCTCAGCAATTGTGTGGCAGTAAAGTGGTTTAAAGACCTCTTAAGACCTTCAAATAGAAACAAAGAAATATCACTCAGCACAGCCATATTAGAGATATGCAGAATAAGCTTTCTGGAAAAAAGTGTAATTAAGACCCAGGAAAAAATTTTCACTGAAATTAAATGGACATATAGAGCATAAGCAAATCATGTCCATAATGTACCCTTTTCTGCCAGATTAACAACTGCTTTATAAATCAGCTTCATGGTCTTTCTCAACTGCCTCTGGGATCCCTCATGAATGACCCATTTGCTCACCTCCAACAGTACAGGCTTCTGTATCTCAGTCCTATCCTCTAGAGTAGAAGTTAGCAAACTTTTAAAGTCAATCATTACATGGTAAACACTATAGACTTTGAGTACCAAGAGGCAAAATCTAGAATATCATGTAGTGACATAAAACCCCTTTATGTGTAACTATTTAAAATCATAAAATCCATTCTTAGTCAGATTTGGTCTGTGAGTCACATTTTGCTCACCCCAGGAGGGTGATCAATATATTAGGCTCCATATGTGAAATAGTAGCAATAGCAAGTGATTAGCAATTAGGATGAACTTTTCCACTTGAGGGTTCTCTATTGACATAGAATGCAAACCACTGGGTTGGGTGTGGTCGCTCACGCCTGTGATCCCAGCACTTTGGGAGGCCGAGGCGGGTTAATCAAGAGGACAGGAGATCGAGACTATCCTGGCTAACGTGGCGAAACCTTGTCTCCACTAAAAATACAAAAACTTAGCCAGGCATGGTAGTGCACACCTGTAGCCCCAGCTACTCAGGAGGCTGAGGCAGGAGAATCGCTTGAACCCAGGAGACGGAAGTTGCAGTGAGCCGAGATGGCACCACTGCACTCCAGCCAGGGCAACAGAGAGAGACAGTCTCAAAAAAATAAAACTAAAAAAAAAAAAAAGGCAGAACATGGCCTTCTTGTTACTGTGATGTTGCTAGTGACCAACAAGCAGCCCAGACAGGCTATGAGAATGAATGAGATAATGTCTGTGAAGTGCTTTGAGCTTTTGAGAAAAAATTTTCTTTTTAATTAGAAAGTAATGCTGTATTATTACAGTTATTATGATTATCACTATTATTAAAAGTAGATCCAGGAGACACAGCCTCTACAGTAAGAAAATTTGTGAAGAAAGCCAAGTAACTCATAAAAGAAGTGGCTCATGCACAAATTATGAGCTTCCATTTTGTAATTACAGTGTACTGGGTGGTTTTGCAGGTACTAGTTCATTATTCATCCAGAAGAATTATTCTTTGCATGTGTAACAGTTCCCAAAAGATGCCCAATATATGTCAAACACAAAAGGAACAGAAGAAAGCTCTGTGTGATCGCTGACTTGTAAACTTGAAATTTAATTGGTTATTAAGAATTGCCTTTCAATTTGCACAAAACATAGTAAAATTTTGTCAATGAAGAACTTTTGTTAAGAAAAGAAAAAAATGCAAATGTAAGTCTTACATGTATGAACAAAGGAATAACCAAATAAACCATATATTCATTTACTCTCCCATTATATTAAACATAGATAATGCTTTTACCTAAGTACTGTTCATGTCAAAATGTAAAAGTTCCTTATTATCCACTTTGGTTCCCAAATGCTCATTTTATTTTGTCACATCTCTGGTCCCATAGAGGCTACAATGCTAAGGAATGAAACTGAAGGATAAGAAGAATCAAAAAGCCAAGAGAAGGGTTTAAGGAGTTGTTCCTTGGCCCAAGTGGCCAATGTGACCCTAGGAGGGAATGTCTAGCAGCCAGTCTCTTCCTTTCACCAATGAACTCTTCATACTCTGCTATTATTACTTTCTGAATACAGAATTTACACTGTGGCTTAATCCAGAGAAGCTGGAAGAGAAAACGCATCACTGAGAACATCAGAATCTGTTGTCTGCCTGCTCCCTGGTCCACATAGTATGTCTCCAGACCTTCTTTGTGTGGGAAAGGTTGGTTATTTGCCACTTTCATACTCTGGACAGCGAGTCCTAATTTCAGTAACTTGCCCTCTAACCCACCCCAACATACAGCCTTTCAAATTCCCTTTTTAAGCTGTTCATTTTGAATCTGCAATTGGGTAACCATGTTCACTTGTACAGAGTCACTAACAGAGGAATAGACATTTTTTAAGCCTGTGGTTGGCAAACATTTTTATAAAGCCTAATTCAGAGAATAAAAATAAATGAATCCCATTTTCCCATCCAAAATAAACACAGACTTATTAAGTCCTAGAAGAAAAAAAGTTTATATATGTTCTACAAATTATATTGCTGACCTTACCAAATAAATGAAAGTCAATGAGAAAATTGGCAGAGCCTTTTAGACAATAAAATCTTAAAAAGCCAAGCATGTTTGAAGAGAAATCAGAAATGACATTTTAATCTTTCAGCCCTTATATTTGTCAAGTGCCTTAGAGTTCAAAAATGCTGTTCACATGTCCCCTTTCATTTGATATTTGCAACACATCATGTGCATATTATTATCCTTTCTATTTTCCAGCTAAAGCAACTAAGGTTCAGAGAGGCAAACTGATCTTTGTAAGATCATATAGCCAATTTGTGGCAAAGCTTTGGATAAAATTTGTTTGTTCCATTATAAACTTCATACATAGAGTACTATTTTAGGATAAGAGTTTCATTGCTATAGCAAAGGCCCAAACAAGAGAAACGTTTATTGCTCTCTAATTCAATTGTCTGTAAATCGTCTGAGCATAAATAGTCCAAGGCTGTTCCACTACATGGAGGACACAGGTTCTGTCTACCTATTTGATTTGCAGCTCATGGCTTCCATCTCATGGGCTAACCCAATGGCCAGAGTTTCCATTTTCACACTTTAATTCCAGCTAGTGGGAAGGGGAGGAGAAAGGAAAGAAGGGCTCATGTGGCCTAGAAATCACAACTTCCTCTCAAACTTGGTTTAAGCCTTCTGTGGATGTTCCTCTTTGTGCATTTCAATTGCTTCATACTAAAAAGGGAAACATTCATTATAAGACTGCACTTTCTAGGTACACCTTGATTTCAGAGGTGAGTAGCCCTGTGATATATTTTTTTGGAAAGGTATAAATCAAATAATTTTTAAAAAAAGAAAAAAGAAACCTTAGAGGAAGATAGTAAATCAGAAAAGTATCACCCACTTTTACTATTTATCAGTGAGTAGATCTGAATTGCTGTGGTCCTTGGCCACTGTCACAAGGAACATTCCACTGTAGTTCTCCTCTCTCTCGCTTGAAGACAGTGAAGGATGAGTCAAGAATGGCCACGGGCTCTGTCGGAAGCTAAGGTGAGTGAACAGAGGCGTGGCTCAAATATTTCTAATGTAAATTGCTTTAGGCTGAATGGATTCATGCCCTGAACTTGCTCGTGATGCACTGGATAAACACAGGAAGAAACTGAGAGTTCATTTGTCCTTTTGGAGAGAGGCTAGAGTCAGGTGCTTCATCTGAAAATACCAGTCAGCTCTTCTTAGTTGGCAATTCCTCAGGAAAGAGAGAGAAAAAGGATATATCTGTTGTGTAGCAGATATTTAAGAAGATAGTCAATTCATCTTGCAGTTGGATTTGGTTCAGGATGAACACATTCTGATGGCAAATATAGGCATTATGTTTTGCAATGAACAACAATTTTTATAGATATTGATCTCATGTCATCACTGAAATAACTCCATGATGTTAGTATCATCATTTTGATTTACAGATGAAGTACCTGAGACCAGAAAGATTATGTAACTTGTCTAAGCTTACTAAATTTTGTCAGATAGAACCCAGACCTGAACTCAGATCTTCAAACTTCAGAATTTCAAGTCTTTTCACTAAAACATGAAGCCTCTGTAGTAACATTCAATGTGAGGACATATTGGAAGTATATTAATGGCATATTAATATATGTAAAGGCATATTAATATACTGTTGGAGCTGCAGAGATTCAGTGATTAATTTAGCTCTGCATGTGTCTGTAGAAGTAAGGCTTGGAAGACCTGTGGAGGTCTTTGGATAGGCTGTCTTCAAATTTGCCATCCGTGCAAGAGCAATGCTGACTCTGCATAATTTCACTAACTGTGTTTCTCCTGCCATTCCAGTGTATCCATTGGCATACATCAGTGACTACAGGACTTCCCCAAGAACCTTTGTGACAGTTGTCTGTAAACTCAAGGAGTCAAGTAAATTCTCCCAAGAAAATGCTACTATAACCAACACGTCCGAGGCTTCTTGAAGCTGTGTTGTTCTTTCTTCCCTAATCTTCATACTGCTGTCTGCTTCTCTGTCTGCTTCTCACAATTTAGATCCACAGAGTGGCCAGGCCAGCAACCCTGACTAAAGAACTCACCTTAACCCATGGCACTCCTCATGTCATTACCATTTAATTTTTCTTCAGAAGTATTAATATTTTCTGTAACTTTTGCATTTGTTTATATAGTCTCTCTCTCTTCACTAAAATATAATCTCTCTGAAAATAGGCTCCTTATCTATATTATTACCACTGTTATATCCCCAGAGATTAGAATCTTGCCAGGTATGGGAACAGATTCTCAATAAATTATCTGTTGAGTGAATGTATGAAGTGACACTTACATGAATGCTTCCAATTTTGATGCTCCAAGCACTGCACTGAAAGGGAACCCAGATGTTTCTCATGGTGAATTATCCCAAATATTTGTGGAACCCTCCAGCAGCCCTTACAAATGCTTGTGAATCCATCCTCATAATCTTTGCTACCTGCCAAAGGAATAAAAACCCAGGTGTCCATCTCAAAGCTGGACTTCACCTCTGATCATTGCTGTGTTGGTTTTGAGCTGAAAATTCAATACTTCTGGTACCATCTTAATTTTCATGGCTTGTGCTAGCTCAGTAATCCCTTTAAAAGTGAGAGAGTGGATGCAACTTCTTTCTGTGTTATAATCAGTGAAAGATTCCCCATAGCAAAGTTGCCGGGAATTGTAGTAGTGACCCTGCATTTCATATAAAAGCTACCAGAGTGACTGGGTCAAGATAGATTCCAAAATCTAGAATCATCCACAGGCTTTCTTGCTCAAGGTCATCAAGCTGGTATCCCACTTAGGTATGTTAGAAAACAATGATTAGTCTCACACCTATGTAAAACCTTACATTTAATACCACAAGTGGTCTAAATATTACTGTAGCATAAAGATGTATGCAGTTCCAGTGATGTTGTCACAAAATTATCACAGATGTTCCCGGTGCAGCACCTCATGGTCTCTTATCTCAGCTGAGATCCTCTGCTGGATGCTTGAGTGTTAGCCCTTAATGCAAGGTAGACACTGAAATGTCATTTTTACACCAACTCACTGGTTTTATATGTGGCAACTTTATCTCTTGTTGCATGTTTTTAGCTCTTTTGAATAAAGGAACCAAATCTTAAGTTTTATTCTGTATTTCTAGTGCCTGCATATATAGCAGTTGGATCATTAAATATTGAATGGCATTTGATGATTCATTCATTTGCATATTATGGTTAAGAAACTCTAGCTAGACAAATCTGCAGTTGTATAACCTGCTTCAGTTATATTCATACCCATCATTGAAGGACATTACATCCATGAAATGTTTAGAAGATGTATTAAGCTAATCAGTTTAATCATGGGCCAGATTAGAAGACACTAGAATGTAGCTGAAGATTTATTGCTCATCAGCACTTGGCAAGGCTAAAACCATGTCTGGACATGCTGATTTTCCTTTGATTTCTTCTCTCTACAAGCTTAAGTCTCTTTTTATTCTTATTAAAATTTAATTCTCTTTCTGCCAACCATTTCACACCACTACTAACCCTCACACCCAGCCTTTCACATCATCCCTGACCGAAGTCTTTCTGGATTTTTACAGTCACTAAGGATTCTAAGGAACTTGTTCAGAAATAAACTTTTTCTTTCACATACATGGCTTCTGTTCTCCACACAAGCAGTACTGACACACCCTCGGTCAACCATACGTTTGCTGAGCTGTTGTTCACAATAACGTGTCATGCTCATTCTTATGATGGATACTATTTCATTGAACAATAAACTACAATTAATTTATTTAGTCTAGTCTATTCATTCTATACTACATGCATTTATTCATGGTTTGCTGTGAACAGTCTTATACATGTCTGTTAAACTTACGCATGTAATGTGTTGGGTGTAGAATTAGGAGCTAATTACTGTGTTTTAAGATTGTCAAAAGAAGACCTACAGACTTGAAGAATAAAAGCTTATTGCAAAGTGGTGCAAAGGACTCAGATTTCAGAAGACTCAAAAACAAACAAACAAACAAAAAAATTTTTAAATCAGCAAGCTATTTGAAAAAATCAGCACAATTTCCAAGTTTACATTAGTTGATTCATCAATTCATGATGGGAAAAGAGCAACATTTTTATATGATTATTATATCTGCAAAGATCATGGTCTAGCTTCAGATATCAGAATCACAAAATCAGTAATAAAGATACTTTTACAGGGCAGGTAAAGCTTCTAGGAAATGTTCAAGATTTTATTTATTTAGATGCCCAGAACTACAAGATGTGCCTATCATTCTTGCTCTATCTCTGAGTGGAGAATATTTTGTTTTCTCTGAGTCATGTGATACATATGCTTATTCATTACATTAGCAAGACAAAATATTAGTTATGCTTTTATAGGAATATACAGGCATACCTTGGAGATACTGAGGGTTTGGTTCCAGACCACCACAATAAAGCGAGGTCATAATAAAGAGAGTCACACAAATTTTTTGGTTTCTCAGTACATGTTGTTTACACTATACTGTTGTCTATTAAGTATGTCATAGCATTCTGTCTAAAAAAACAACATACATACCTTAATTTAAAAATACTTTATTATTAAAAAATGTTAATGATCATCTGAGCCTTCAGCAAGTCATAAGCTTTTCACTGATGAAGGGTCTCGCCTAAATGTGATGGCTGCTGACAGATCAAGTGGTAGTTGCTGAAGGTTGTGGTGGCTGGGGCAATTTCTTAAAATAAGACAACAGTAAAGTTTTCCACATCGATGGACTCTTCCTTTTCATGAATTATTTATCTGTAGCATGTAATGGTGTTTAACAGCATTTGACTTACAGTAGGACTTCTTTCAAAATTGGAGTCAATCCTCTCCAAGCCTGCCAATACTTAATCAACCAAGTTTGTCTAAATACTTTGTTGTCATTTCAACAACATTCACAGCATCTTACAGGAGTAGATTCCAACTCAAGAAACCTCTTTCTTTGCTCATTTATAAGAAGCAACTCCTCATTCTTTCAATTTTTATCATGAAATTGAAGCAATTCAGTCACATCTTCAGGCTCTAGTTTTCATTCTAGTTCTCTTACTATTTCCAACACATCTGCAGGGACTTCCTCCACCGAAGTCTTAAAACCCTTAAATTCATCCATGATGGAATCAACTTCTTCCAAACTCCTGTGAATGTTTATACTCACCTCCTTCCATGACTCATAATGAATGTTCTTAATGGCATCTAGAATTGAAACTCCTTTTCAGGTTTTCAATTTACTTTCCCCAGATCCATCAATGGAATCACTATCTTATGGCAGCTTACAAAATGGATTTTTTACATAATAAGCCAAAATTATGCTCTTTGGCTCATGAGTTGCAGAACATATGCTGTATTCATAGGCATGAAAGCAATATGAATCTCCTTGTACATCTTCATCAGAGCCCTTGGGTGAGAAGGAGCATTGTTGATAAGCAGTAATATTTTGAAAGGAATCTTTTCTGAGCAGTAGGTCTAAACAGTGGGCTTAAAATATTATGAAAACCATGCTACAAACGTGCTGTCATCCAGGCTTTGTTGTTCCATTTATAGAGTACAGACAGAGTAGATTTAGCATAATTCTTAAGGGCCCCAGGAGTTTCAGAATGGTAAATTAGCATTGGCTTCAATTTAAAGTCTTCAGCCACATTAGCCCCTAGAGTCAGCCTGTCCTTTGAAGCTTTAAAACCACACACTGACTTTTCCCCAGCTGTGAAATTCCAGATGGCATCTTATTCCAAGAGGGCTGTTTCATATACGTTAAAAATCTGTTATTTAGTCCACCTTATTCAAATATCTTAGCTTTATCTTCTGGATAACTTGCTGCAGCTTCCACATCAGCTATTGCTGCTTCACCTTGCACTTTTTTTGTTATGGAGATGGCTTCTTTCCTTAAACCTCATGAACCAACCCATGCTAGTTTCAAACTTATTTTCTGCAACTTTCTCACCTCTCTGAGCCTTCACAGAATTGAAGAGAGTTAGAATATTGCTCTGGGTTAGCCTTTAGCTTAAAAGATGCTGTGGCTGGTTTGGTCTTTTATCCAAATCACGCAAACTTTCCGCATATCAAAATAAGGCTATTTTGCTTTCTATCATTTGTGTTTTCACAGGAGTGGCACTTTTAATTTCCTTCAAGAACTTTTTTTTTTTTTTTTTTAAAGACAGGGTTTCACCCTGTTGGTCAGGGTGGTCTTGAACTTCCGACCTCAGGTGGTCCACCCGCCTTGGCCTCCAAAGTGCTTGGATTACAGGCGTGAGCCACCGTGCCCGGCCCTTCTTCAAGAACTTTTTACACATTACACGCGTGTATCAAAATATCACACATGCTATAAAAATATGTACAACTATGATATATCAATTTTTAGAACAAATTTTTAAAGAAAGAAAAAAATAACCTTTCCTTTGCATTCACAATTTGGCTAATTGGCACAAGAGGCCTAGCATTCAGTTTATTTTGACTTTAGATATGCCTTCCTCACTAACCTTAATAATTTCTAGCTTTTGATTTAAAGTGAGAGACATACAACTCTTTCTTTCACTTGGACACTTAGAGGCCATTGCAGGATTATTAACTGGCTTAATTTTATTATTGTTGTGTCTCAGGAAATAGGGAGGCCTAAGGAGAGGGAGAAAGATGGAGGAATGACTGATCAGTGAGGCAGTCAGAACACACAAAATATTTATCAGTTAAGTTCACATGCCCATAAGAGAATGTAAACTAATATCTGGTACCCCAAAATTATTACAATACCAACATCAAAGATCACTGATCACAGATCACCATAACAAACATAACAATAATGAAAAGCTTTGAAATGTTGTGAGAATTACCAAGATGTGACCCACAGACACGAAGTGAGCACGTTGTTGAAAAAAATGGCACCATGTATTTACTCAATACAGGATTGCCACCAGCTTTCAAATTGTAAAAAATGCAATAACTGGGCTGGGCGCAGTGGCTCACGCCTGTAATCCTAGCACTTTGGGAGGCTGAGGTGGGTGGATCATCTGAGGTCAGGAGTTCAAGACCAGCCTGGCCATCATGGTGAAACCCCATCTTAAAAAAAAAAAAAGAAAGAAAATGCAATAACTGAGAACTGTAATAAAACAAAGCACAATAAAATCAGATATGCCTGTATATCTTCAGCTTAGTTGATACTGCCAGATAGTCGATGAGCATGGTTGTATCGATTTACAGTGCCATCGGTGTAAGTTATTTTCAGTTGTCCTGCATCTGTACTACACTTTTTGTTGCTTGTATTTCAAATATACCCATTCTAGTAAACATGTAGAGATTTCTTCTTGAAGTTTATATTTGCATTTCTCTGTTTTTCTGTGGGTACTTGGTTATCTTTTGTTTCATACCATTCAATTTTATCCATTTTCATGTTGGCTTATTTGCTTTTGATTGTCATTTCACAGCAGTACTTTATATTCTGGATAAAAATCCTTTGTCAGATATAAGTGGTGCAAATACTTTCTCCCACTCAGTGGGTTGCTTTTTTTCCTCCGATAATGGTATCTTTAGATGAACAGAAGTTTTTAATTTTAATGTAATCCAACTTACTCTTTTTTCTTTTGTGGCTGGTGTTTATGAAATCTTTGCCTATTCTAAGGTCATGACATATGCTCCTAAGTTTTCTCCTAAAAGCTTTATTTTTTACCTTTCACATTTAGATCTACAATCCAGCTAGAATTGAATTTTGTGCGTGTGAGATAAAAAGTTCAACACTTATTTGTTTTCAAATGGATATCCAATTGACCTAGAGCCATTTATTGAAAAAAATAATTGTTATCCTTTCTCCAATGCATCTCAGTGTCAGCTTTGTCAAACATCAGGTGTCATGATGTGTTTGGTCTGTTTCTGAATTCTAATTTTTTCTCCATTGGTTTATTGTCTATCCTTGCACTCATACTGATCTGTTAGTCATTATTAAATATGGTAGTTCAGGTTCTAAACTGATGTTCTTCTTCAAAATCGCATGGGCTATTCTTAACCCTTTATATGTTGCATATATTTTAGAATGAGTGTTTTCAAATTACAAACAACACACACACACACACACACATACTGCTGGGATGGTGATTAGGACTACATGAAACTATGGATCCATCAGTGGAGAATTGACATCTTCATACTATTCAGGCTTTCAATTCATCAACATGGCATATGCCTCCATTTATGTAGGTATTCTTTAATTTACTACAGTAATATTTTACAGTAGTTAGTGTGGAATATCCTTAGTATGTTTTGCTACCAAGTACTTGATATATTTTATATTTTATTATTTGTAGATGGTATTTCTAGTATTTTATCTTTTATATATATTGGTTGATTTATAGGCGTACAATTGATTTTCGTATAATGCCCTTCTACTAGTGACCTTGCCAAATTTCTTGTCAACCAATAGGTTGTATGTAGTTCCTTTGGACTTTATACAAATGACAATGTCAAATCAGTTAATAGCAGATTTATTTCTTCCTTTCTGTGGACAGGACAATTAAAGATAACCACCAATTAAAAATTAAATATTGGCCAGGTGCAATGGCTCACTCCTGTAATCCCAGCACTTCGTGAGGCCGAGGTGGGTGGATCACAAGGTCAGGAGTTCAAGACCAGCCTGGCCAAAATGGTGAAACTTGTCTCTACTAAAAATACAAAAAATTAGCCAGGTGTGGTGGCAGGTGCCTGTAATCCCAGCTACTGGGGAGGCCGAAGCAAAGAATTGCTCGAACCTGAGAGGCAGAGGTTGCAGTGAGCCAAATCGTACCACTGCATTCCAGCCTGGAAGACAGAAAGAGACTCCATCTCAAAAAAAAAAAAAAAGGAACCTATTTATCTTCTTTCTGCCTTTCTTCCCTTGATCTTAGTGGCCTTTATCACTTGACTGGCCAATAATTCATGGCAAAGGAAAAGTCGGGCCAGTTTTGGGGATAGGTATTACTAGAACTGGAAGCTTTTACTTGCCCTCTTGAGTCCCTGAACTATCACATAAAAAATAAAGTATTCATATCCTTTTTCTTACTAATTACACCTTTGTATGACTCAAACATAAAAAGATAAAAATAGAAAATGCAGACAAAACATTATGCACAAAATTGTTATCGACTATGGTGCAAAATGATAGTAACCTAATTGACTAATGATAAACAGTTACATAATTTAAAATAAAATAAAATGAAATGAAACTACTCTGAGACTTTCATCCTGTAAGGAATCCCAAACCACGGTGAAGTCAGCTTAAGACATGCTGGTCAACAGGCCCAGCTGAGCCCAACATTTCAGCCACCCTTGCCAGGGTACTAGGCATGTGAGTGAGGCCATCCTGGATCCTCTAAATCTGCCTATCTTCTACCTGAATACTATTGAGTGGCTTTGGTTGATGCCATGTGGAATAGAATAATAACCCAGCCAAGGCCTGTCTAAATTTCTGACCCACAAAAATTGTGATATATAATAAAAATGCTATTAAGTCATTAGGTTTGGGCATAATATAAAGCAATAGATTTCGTTTCATGAAATGTTGACCAGAAGGTGACAGTAGCATGACATATTTTTCCTGAACTCAGGAGGAAAGACTTCAATGTTTTCTCATTAATCATGATGTTACTATTGGGTTTTTCTTCTTTTTTGTAGATAGTTATGAATTCCAGGTCAAGAGGTTTTTCTTATATTCTCAGATATTGCTAAGAGTTTTCATCATGAATAGGTTTTTAATTTTTTTCAATAAGAAACTAATGATTTTCTTCATTTATTATTTTAATATGATGAATTACATTGATCTTTGAATGTTATATCAACCTTGCATTCCTGAAATAAACCCAATTTGTTGTTTTGTTTTTACTTTTTTTTTTTTTTTTTGAGACAGAGTCTCACTCTGTCGCCAGACTGGAGTGCAGTGATGCAATCTTGGCTCACTGCAATCTCTGCTTCCCAGGTTCAAGCGATTCTCCTGCCTCAGCCTCCTGAGTAGCTGGGACTATAGATGTGCACCACCAAGCCCAGCTAATTTTTTTGTATTTTTATTAGAGATCAGATTTCATCATGTTGGCCAGGATGGTCTTGATCTCTTGACCTTATGATCTGCCTGCCTTGGCCTCCCGAAGTGCTGGGACTACAGGCGTGAGCCATGGTGACTGGCCTTTTTGTTCTTTTATAATACTGCAAGATTCCTTTTGATCATATTAGTTTAGAATTTTTGTATATATATTTATTAGTGAGGTTGGCCTTTAATTTTTATTTTCCAAAATGCCTTTAGGGATTTGCTATACAACTAATTTCAGCCTTATAGAATTCTGAAGTATTATTATATTTTTAATATTTAGAAAATTTTGTGTAATAATTTTTATTATTGAGTACTGCTTGTTTAAAAAATTTACTGCAAAAACCACCTAGATCTCAGCTTACTTTTGTCTAGTATTTTTATATCTTTTTCTACCTTTTTACTTCCAATTTTTCTGTGTCCTTATATTTAAACTGAGTCTCTTGTACAAAAATATACTGTTAGATTATGTTTTTTTAAAAAATCCAGTCTAACAATCTTGACATATATATATATATATATATATATATATATATATATATATATATATATATATAATTTGGAATATAAATGATATATATATAATTTGGAATATAAATGATATATATATTATTTGGAATTTTTGTGCATGTGTGCAAGTGTATGTGTGTGTAATAGAATTTTGAATCTTGTTTATTTCTTCTTGACCAGCATTTTAGGATAGTACATATAAATATACATAATTCTTTGTTATGACTATGATTAAGTAGGGATGATAATAAAGCTCCATGGAGGTTTTGTGAAAAATAAATTATTACTTAATTTTTTCGACTTACAACAATACTTTGAAATATAGTTAATACTCAGTAATTATTTTTGTTACTGAATTTTATCCAAGCATTTGCTGCTTCAAATAATCAGCCATAAATATCACTGTACTATAGTTTTACTTGTTCATGCTGCTGTTTCTGCAATATTCCACAGTTCTGTGGTTGAATGTGCATTTTATAATTTGTATAAATAATGACAAATTTACATTTTTCTCCTCTAAAACTCTAAAACTGACCTCTTTCAGGAGTCATTCATAGCAAACATTTATTTAACTCTTATTACAGTAATAACCTCACAAATTTATTGGGACTTATATGCAACTCTCTGATTAATTTATGTTTAATAAAACTGATTTGTCATTCTTATTAATAATAGCCATTATGGAGGACTTGTATATGCCAGGCATCAAAAAAAGGTTAAATCATTTTCCCAATATTATATAATACATAAATGTTGACCAAGAATCAAATGTGGTTTGATTTGAATCCAAAGCCTGTGCTCTTGATCATGATGCTATAGCTATTCTCAGAGCAAATCTGCCTCCTTGTTTAATTCTTGCAAGAAGCAAAAACTAAAGAGTTACCTAATCTGCCCAAAGACACACAAAAGATGGCCACTTAATTTATAATCTAAAATTTAATTGTAAACTTCTTGTCAGACTTTCTTTCTACTTCCCAAGCCACAGACATGGGAAAAACTCAATTAATGCTGACTCCCTAACCACAGATTAATATATCTGACCACACTGGCTCTGTAAGGCTGTGGCTGAAGACTGCTTAAATGTTGTCTTTGAGTGAATATCTTAACATTTATTGCATCTTTTATTTTCTTAACAAAAATGAAGGAGTTTGTGAATGTGTTGGTAAGTTATTTAGAGTGAAAATATATAAGACTATAAATAAATCTGCTTATTAAATAGAAACACATGTCACATAACGCCACTGATAGCTGCTGTTTCCTTGCATAAGTGAGGGTATGCCTTCCTCTAATCATGACCAAGACTTCCTTGATAGTCCTTCACATTCACCTTGGCTGATAGGTTGAAATAAAGCTGGGACCCTTGCATTGAGGATCTGATCACAGATTTGCTTTATGGGTTTCTTCATTTTTATGTCCAGGTTATCATCTCCCGTTGGATGTACTGGTCTTCAATAACCTGCTTAATCAGAAGTCTGAAGTAACTTAATTTATAACAACAACAAAAATCTTCCACTCTCTTTCTGCCTGACTCAACAGGATCTTCCCGTTCTTAGGACATAAACCTACCTACCCTCACCAAACACTATGTAACATTTTGAGCTATAGCATTTGCCTCTAAATAGTCTTTTTAAAATCAGATCAAAAGGCATTATGCATCTCACATGGAGCTGAAAAATAACATTCCCTGACTTTACATAGTATTGGCTATTGCATTATAAATTCTCACAATATAGGAGGACGGTGACAGAAGTATCAAGTCCCACCCATTTTTTTACTATCTAGAGAATACTTTATGTTTCTTGTTTATTTATAATGGAATTTTAAATTATTGTATCACTCAAATGTGGCAAGTATTGATTTGGTATCTAAAATACTTCATTATTCTGGAATGCTTTTTCTGCTTCAAGAGAATCCACAAAGTTGCTACATTTTCTCTTAAGAAAGAATGGAATAGAAATTTAATGGAAGTGTTGATTGACAGAGATGTGTTTCTTTTCCTTTATAGTTTTCCATCAAAAATTGGGAATCATGCCCTTTCATCCAACACAGTTTTGGTAAGCAGAAGTAAAAGAGTTTGCTCATCATTAAGAATGGATCCATAACTTTTTAAGAGAAAATGAGTGGTTACATTTACATTAAAGAGCCAAACTTTTTTATTTTGGAATAATGACTCAATTCAAACTCCTTTGATTTGGGTATTGAAGACGCAATCTGATGAAGTGAAAAAACACTGGAACAGAAGCAAAAATACCTAAGATGGAGTCACCTCTTACCATCAACCTAGTGTTGACTTTTGGTAAGCTATTTTATCTCTTCAGCATCTGCGTCCTCACTTGTGAAATGAGAGGTTTTAATTACAGTTTCCTTCCCTCTGTAAGAGTCCATATCATTATTTATTATACAGAAGTAATTTTCATTAAAAATCTTTGAATTTAGATTTTTATCTTTTAAACATTTTATTTTGTAACACCAGAAATTAACAAAATGTTATGCCTGATATCCCACTAACAGTGTCCTTTGTGGGATTAGCAAGTACAACATGACTATATG
Source organism: Aotus nancymaae (assembly GCF_030222135.1). Taxonomy (NCBI): domain Eukaryota; kingdom Metazoa; phylum Chordata; class Mammalia; order Primates; family Aotidae; genus Aotus; species Aotus nancymaae. Next base: position 39,273,200 of record NW_026988438.1, on the reverse strand, counting down.
TTGTACTAAATATGCTATTGCTATTGCTAAAACTATAGTAATTCTACTATGGTGCCTTTTAAAATTCTGCCTTAGACTAACATGTTACATTTTTCAATTAAACCTTAACAATGAGCATACAATCAAGAATCATTAAAAATTTACTCAACTGAGGCCGGGCGCGGTGGCTCACGCCTGTAATCCCAGCACTTTGGGAGGCCGAGGCGGGTGGATCACAAGGTCAAGAGATCGAGACCATCCTGGTCAACATGGTGAAACCCCGTCTCTACTAATACAAAAAATTAGCTGGGCACGGTGGCGCGTGCCTGTAATCCCAGCTACTCAGGAGGCTGAGGCAGGAGAATTGCCTGAACCCAGGAGGCGGAGATTGCGGTGAGCCGAGATCGCGCCATTGCGCTCCAGCCTGGGTATCAAGAGCGAAACTCCGTCTCAAAAAAAAAAAAAAAAAAAAAAAAAAAAAAAAAAAAAAAAATTTACTCAACAAATACAAGTTTAGCTGTTTATTAAATAAAGTATACCTGTGAAGTCAATTTGACCAAGATATTAGTGAAGTATGAATCTGCACATCTATCATCTCTCTCTGTCTCTCTTTCTGTATCTATCATGTCTGGGTGCATATTTATTCAAGTTATTTTTAAATTTTATTTTTAATTATTATGGGTACATAATAGTTGTACATATTTATGGGGTATGTGTGATATTTTGATACAGGCATACAAAGTGTAATGATCAAATCAGGGTGATTGTGGTATTCATCTCAAACATCTATCATTTATTTGTGTTAGGAGAATTCCAATTCCACTATTTCATTTCTCTAAGATGTATGATAAATTACTGTTAGCTATAGTCACCCTATTGTGCTATCAAAGACTAGATTTTATTCATTCTATCTAACTATTTTTGTAGTTATTAACCATCTCCACCCTGTGCCCCATATTTTTATATTCATTAACTGTTCAAGCTTTGTTGTACGGTTTTTCAGTGAAAATTATAGAGGATATTGCCATTTGATTTACCTACAACATGGGACAAAACTGACCCCACTGTTTTTTTTTCTTTCTAGGTCCATCTTTTCTCCTGGAGTAGGAGAAAGATCAGGATCATCAGAGAACTTAGGGTGTAATATCACCTCTCCAGTACCAAACACAGTTCATTAACCTCTCGGAACCTCAGGTATCTTGGGGCATAGTTCATGTCTCCTGGCCCATCTCACAGGATTATCAGGAGGATGAATGAGATAACTGAGTGCATTTTGTAAATTGTGAAGTGCTAAATAAATGCAAGGTAATACAATACTAATCGTGAAGTCTTCACTCAAGCTATTAATTCATTAACATACACTCAGCAAATGGTTTGAGTAAGTGGTATGTGGCAGGCACTGTTCTAAGCACTGGGAATCAGCAGTCCAAAAGGCAGATGATACTGTCTTGGGGCAATGGGAAAAAGACATTAAAAAGGTAAATAAGGCCGGGAGCGGTGGCTCACGCCTGTAATTCCAGCACTTTGGGAGGACGAGGCAGGTGGATCACGAGGTCAAGAGATCGAGACCATCCTGGTCAACATGGTGAAACCCCGTCTCTACTAAAAATACAAAAAATTAGCTGGGCATGGTGGCGCCTGCCGGTAATCCCAGCTACTCAGGAGGCTGAGGCAGGAGAATTGCCTGAACCCAGGAGGCGGAGGTTGCGGTGAGCCGAGATCGCGCCATTGCACTCCAGCCTGGGTAACAAGAGCGAAACTCCGTCTCAAAAAAAATAAAATAAAATAAAATAAAAAGGTAAATAAAAGATTTCAAATAATCATTATTGTTACCAAAATTGAAATAAGACGCTTTGATAATTGAGGGACAACTATAAATGATCCTCTCTGTGAGGAGTGACTTTTAAGCTAAGACCTGGATGAAGAGATGGTGTGAGTCAAATTACCCAGAAACGGGCATTCCCTTCAAAGGGAAAAATAAGTACAAGGACCCTAAGCCAGGAACCAGTTTCATATTTGAAGAACACAAATAATCTGTGTGGCTGATGTACTGAGTGAGGGTAAAGGTAAAATGAAATAAGTTAAATGAAGTAGAATTTGCATTCACCAGAAAACGAAAGAATGTTCTGGAATTTTGGTGTAGTGTAGATAAAAGATGTTTTTCACATGAAATGGTGCAGCTGCTCCGTCTCAAAAAGATTCAGAGTAAATCCTGAGGGCCAACTGCTCTATACAGGTTAATAAAAACTGCATGACACCTACATGCTATTTCCTGAAGACTTGTTTTGGGGAAGTTGGACTTCAAAGGAGAAATCATAACCAACATGTTTTCATCATTAGGTGAAAGTCAGTTTCCTTTGTGAAAGTACCATAGAAGAAGCTTCAAATTTTCTGCCCATCAGGTTTCTCCGACAGTATTTCTGTTCAGGAGGAGATAAACTACCCAGTGTCTAAAGCTATTCCCGTTATGCCTATGTGCCCATGGCAATGTTTTTTTCTTCAGCAATAGGTGTCACAAAGAGGTAATTGGGGAACACTAAGACCGACTTGCTTCAAATCATTCAGTCCATCAACCACAAGGGCACCCTACTCCCTCCTTCCCCACCTCCTGCCCAGCCCTGACTTCAGCCTGTTTTCAAGAAAGGCAATATAGCAGCAGCGGTTTCTGTTTTGTTTTGTTTTGCTGTCTTTGCCTCAGACTCTCTGCCCTAGCCTAGGAGAAGCAGTGTCCCAAACCCTGCCCTAGCCAACATGCAGGCGCTTTTCACTTAACTTAAAGTCAAATTCTTAACGATTCAACGATGTGAAAACAGACATCAAAGGGAGAGGCAGTGTGGGAGAGTAGCAAAAGCACTGGATTGGGAGTCGAGAAAACAGAGTTCAGTTTTAGATGTGCCTACTTCTGGAACCCTCCCTTGCGTGTACAATCAGGATGAAAATATTTCCCTGCTGTTCTGACAAGGTGGTAAAGGGAATTATCCGCAGAAAGCACTTTGTGAACACAGGCTGCTATATAAAAATGGAGGAGGGAGAAATGGAGTAGTTCTGAGTTGGTGAGTTTGCTTTCATTGACTATCAGGTATGGGAAGGGCACTGAAGAAGCCAGACAGGGGCTGAGAGTGTGAAAAATATACCCTTTGCCATGAAGACACTAGAATTTATGCTAGGGAGCAGAGATCATGTATTAAGGGACTACTGTGCAGCACAGCTCTAGGAGGCACCGTTTGCACTGTACTCTATGCATACATTTGAAAGGGTTAAACAAGAATGTAAGTCCACTCAATTAAAGGATAGTAAGTGCTGTAGGAGCTCAGTGGCTGGAGACATTGAAGAAAGATGAAAAGAAGGGATGAGACTTCAGCTACTAGGTAGAAGAGGAAACCTTCTGATTGGAACAAGAATAAAGACAAAAGATCTCCAGTAAATTTAAGAACATGAGAATAATTGGGTGTCCTTTCAATAGGGGTAAGAGAAAGTAGTGTGACTTTTTTGTTCTTTTCCAAAGTTTTTTTTTTTTTTAATATGGAAATAGTTTGGGGACTTTAAAAAATAATATTATGGCACCTGCCTATTCTTTCTCAATTCAAATAAAACTCAGCATCTCTTCTAAAAGCACTAGGAAAAGCCAAGAAGAGAATGAAGTGCCAGACAGCTAAAACGTTTGTGTTCCTATCGTTTGCAGTATAGTTTTTATTGACCCACGATCTGTTAACTTCTGTTCCTCATTCACTATAAAAAGATGAAGACATAAATGTCTTTTCAGAGCCTTTATATATGTTCAAATGCAGAAAAGGTCCTGTGGTTGCTGTCAAGCTAAGGGATTCAATATCCCTGAGAACATCCATTCCAATAACACTGGCCATTCAGAATGTGTTTGTGTCCGTGAGAGCACACACATGTGCATGCATGTACATTCTGTGTCTAAAATAATATAGTCCATGAAAACTGTCTTACTCTTCAATAAAATTAAGACATTTAGGGCTTCACGAGGTCCAGTGTTTCTTAATATTATAAGACAAAAAAAATTGAATTAAAGAATTTAGTTCATGGTTTAATTAAATTTGTAATTTCAAATTTACATTTGCATCTGAATGTTAACTGTACTTGAGTAAATAAATGAGCAAAAAAGACAAGCATTTCTGTGAAACAAAACACATTTTTACTGTGGTTAATTTTTGTTCCTCTTTTACTATATAGCCTTTGATTTTTAAAAAATGATCCCATGTTTTATTGTTGACATTTTATTTCAATATCTGATTTGAAAACAGCAGAGCCCTGTGAATTTTAAAGAGATATCTGCTTTCTTTCATCACAGCTGTTCAGCCTTGGTGGATTGGCTGGGATTTCTTTTTGGATTATTATTGTATTACTTGTGAGAGGAGAAGGAGACAATGCGAACCAATATTCTGATGATAAAGATTTGGCAATCGAGTCATGTCACCACATCTCCTTTCTCTTCCTCATTGGAGTTTTTTGCAAAAGCAGAAACAGTGACTTTTTTCAACACCTGCATCTTTAACAACCAGAGCAGTGTAATTACCTTTCTTGAATATTCTATAGAATTGTCAAACAGCAATTTTCTTTTACAAGGGTGGCTTTTAAATAATGTCGTTTACATACAGAGTTTAACATCTCTTAAAGTAAAAATCTAATTATAAGAAACTAAAATTTACTGCATGTTTATAATTTGATTCTTATAAAATTGCCAATCAGGGCACCTTTAACATATTTTATGAAGCAGAAAAGGTACATACAGTCAGATTAAACTAAATATTTTGGAGTTTCTTGAATATATGTTGATTTCTATTACTATTACTGTTATTAACACTATTTGTTTTTTTATTGCATTGCTCTTGAATTCAACATGTTTGTGGAGAGAGCTGACTCACAATGACATGTCTTCTCAAGATCATCTTTGTTAATGAAAAGTATCAATATTTAAAAAGAACTGTCATTGTAGTTTATGTATAGATAGTAAATGGCATAGTCAAGCAAGCTGAGATAATTCTTCCAATGGACACATTAGATAACAATGCCACTACTAAATAATATTAGAATTTAGGTAAATGAACTGCCATTTCATAAAGTGGCTTATACCCAGATTGTATACACACTTATCATCTTTGGCATCTGATTTTATAATTTTTGAAGTGCAGATGGGATTGCCAACCACTGGAAGGAGCGATACTTAATATTTTACTACAAGGTGAATGCTAAAGTGAAAAATTTAACATATCCCTGCATTATTTCATTCTGGTACAAGCTCTAAATTAACATTATGAAACGTCATAAGCATATCTATAAACTATCGCTTACAAAAAAATTAAACGGTATCTTTTATAATCTTCAAACTGTCACTCTGGCAGTTTCTCTGTTGCCCCACATTATTCTCAGAATGTCAAGTGGGATACATTTTCCTTCTGTGACTTCGTTCAGGATTTCTGTTCTCTATGCCAATTTATGTCCAAGGATTCTGTAAATCTTTTGCATCTTTTTCTAAGCATGTTCTCTATGGAAAAGATAACCAGCCTGAAGTCTAAGGTACAACCTTCTCAGGAGCTTCCTTAAAAGCACACTCTATCATTCTTTCAAAAAATTACAAATTAGAAAAACAAATTTAATGGAGTCTTATATGGTATGTTTTGAATTTCCATCAACTGTCTAGATAACCAGTATTTGTTTAAATAGCTCCATTCTATAGACATATAACTGTCATGTAAAAGGATTTCTAGACTGCTTATATCTCGGTCATATATAATATGATTTTTGTGCCTGAAATCTTAAGTATGCCAGTAGGAAGAATCACAAAGTCTGAAATGCTAGAAATGTATTCTTTATGCTATGATAGTTTAAATCTTGACATTTCGTATTTAGAAAATAACATTTGAAAAAGAAAGTGATACTCAAAATACTTCACCTATTCTTGAATGATCTCAATAGCATATATTATTATGTAAAACACGTTATAATCCTTATTTCCCTCCTGTATTTTTAGGACCTCCATAAAATATATACCTATGATGGGAGATGTGTATATCTGGGTTGCATGTATTTCACATGCAAATACCAGAAAGGAAAAGAAAGTAGCATATTTATTCAACTTCTATGTGGACATAATGTTACCAAAGTGAAAAGGCAATTTCTCTCTTTCTCTCTTTAACTTTGCTTTCTCTAGCAACTGCTTTAGATTTTATAGGGTTTCTCCCATACTATCTTAACTGGATTAAAGAGTAAGAACAAGTTTTCTCCGTTACAAAATTCTCATTTAATCCTTATCCACACTTAATTTATCAAATTACATCAGACAAGATTGATGCCAGGGCTTTTCAAGCCGGACATCATGTGTAAAATCGGCAGACAAGGGTTTATAAAGGGTGCCCACCGTGACTTGTCATAGCCTCTTGCCTCAGCTGCCCTCGCCTCGATACAGGCGGGGTCAGGATGCTTCTTGGTGTTCCACTGTGGGCTCCACGGGGAAACAGAGCAGCTACACAGCCTCCAGCAGAGTTACTTATTACACCCTCGCCTCCTTCACCTGCCCCAGCCATTCAAAATAACATCACACCATAAAATATTCATGAACCGCGCCATGCTGCAGCCAGGGCTTGCTACTGCAGGTGGCTGTTACATCAGTAATTGCTCAATACTTCCCTCCACAGAGTAAAATTGTTTTCATTATGTGTCATGAACACAGAGCCAAGCAAAGCCCTCTTGAGTGGTTTCCCAAGGGCTGGAGGGAGGTGGTACTTAACTTAAACAGGCGCTTTTTGGCTTAGATTTAAAAATAAAAATAAAAAATAAAGGGAGAAGTCAGTGAAAGCTCATCATTAACTCTCCTTCTAAGTGCAACAAAAAGCAGAAGCTCATGCAAAACTCTCATAAAGATTACCCTAAATGTCTCAGTTACTAGGAAGAGCTTTAGGGGCTTTAGCGGGTCTTAGATACTTCAAGCTGCAGAGAAGAGAATAACTTTCCACCTGACTGAAGTTCCCATGGAGTGCAGAGCTCTGGGATAAGCAGGTTTCAGCAATAAACTCCTGCATTGTGAGGCAATAATGCCCAGCCAGGTCCCCGCATTTTGATTCAAGGGTGTCTTTTTCTTTCCCCCCTGTGGAGGACTAATCACAGCTTCACTTTGTTTAATTGCAGCAAAGAGAGAAATGTGTTTAAGAAGTCATTCTGGACCCCTTTAAATGAATGCTGGGGTTCTTCAAGGACAACAAACAGGATGCATAATAAATAAGCTTTAATTTTCAGATCAAAATAGGCAAAGTTAAAGATTTTTAGTGACTGATCTGGGAGAGATGCTGCTGCAAAGAGACTAGAAACTGGGGGGAAAGGGCGGGGAAAGCAACAAGTGGGATTAAAGTCTTGGTTTTTATATAGCACAAGCTGTTTTTGCATGGTGGGAGGATCCTTACAGGAATAAAATCTTTACAGAATTGGGAGCTAGCCGATTTCCCCTAGCATTTTGATTCTGATTTAGCAAGAAGAAGAAAAGGAAGGAAGGGAGAGAGAAAGAGAAAGAAAAAAAAATGTCCTTCTTGTAAACTATGTTAAACCTCGGTAATTGACAGATTCACCTCCCCTCATTTTCAAGCTCAGGCCTAGTTGGATGCAATATGTGTGGTGAGATGGCGTCAGGGTCATGAACTCCCTGGGTTGGGAGGAAAAGCATTTATCCATCACATGCTTTCTTTCTGAGTTTGACAAAACTAAGCTCCAGACCAAATGATTGGGAAGCACCCCTTTTCATTTATTTCAAATCTGTTTATTTCTTACTGCTCTGCCCTGAGCATCTTCTTAAAGGAAAGTTAACTATTTCCCTCTTGTAAGATGAGTATTTACCATGGATGATATGGCAAAATCTTCCAATGCTGTAGCTATCTGAAACGGTCTTATCAAACTTGAAAATGTATAATACAAATCCCCCATTTCAAAACCATGATCTATAAATGTCTATAGTTTGTCTTTTTTTTTTTTTTCTTAAAGTAGTTTTTATTTTTTTATTTCCTCTAGAGAGAAAGTATTAAATTTTTTAAAAAAATTTATGGCACAGTTCTGATAGCATTTTTTTTTAGTAACATACTATCCATTGATGACAAATCGACCATAGATAACTGTCAGTCCCATAAATTGAAGAAGGCAATGGGCATAAAACCACTCATGAGCATCTGCTGCAGGAGGTTTTCCTCTGGGTTAAATGGAAGATGTGAGGTTATTTAACATCCTGCAAAAACAATGTAGAATCAGCATGTGTGTGTGTGTGTGTCTGTGTGTCTGTGTGTGTGCCCACCGTATACATATGTATCCTGAATGATGGATTTCCTTCGCATCTGGTAACTATAGACTTTTTTTCCCCTGAATACAGCAAATGACTGTTTCAAAATGAAAATCACTATGTGTTTGAATGTTGTATTATGCCTAGTCCCTTTTTGAGTGAAAGGCGGCTTTAAAAAGTAAGGTATATCATTGCCAAAAAGGGGCTAAATAGTATTGTCAGCATTTTGAGAAGGAATAGGTCCTTTTTCGCCTTCCTTCTCAAACTCCTTTCTGGACAGCTGTTAGTGACTTAGCGAACTTTTCATATGGATATGTATGTTAATGGAAGGCAATGAACTGGAGATGGAGAGGCCCAAACACAGGCCCAACTCTTCAGTGCACATCAAAAGCCTTTACAAAAGGAGCAGTAAAAGAGGCAGCGTTGGTGGAGCCTTCACTTTTGTACCCTGAATTAGTTCTGCAAGCAATGAAACTGATCTTTTCTCCTTGCCAGAAAAGTCTGCTGATTTTTGTGAGTGCTCATTAGCACAAGAGGCATTTGTGAAGATAATTGACTGACGCTGATACTGCTGGCTGTCACAACAGTGCCAGCCAGCAGTGTATGTGCATTTTAATAGTTGTATTTTTTTTTCTTTCTTAGACTTCATGGTTTCTAAAACATACTAGTCTTCCAAACGTTTGCACTCTTCTTTAAAGCAGCAGGTTTTAAAATTTTTCCTTTGAAAACTGACAGCCAATGTTACTTTTTAAAATATCATATGTCTATGTAGTACTTGGTATGGATGCATAATGTAAAAGGCATCTATTCGATGCATGCAACTGGACAGAAACTATGCAATTGTAGATCCAAATTATTTTGATATCAGATGAACATTCAGGAAACAGTGTGTACCATCCAGTTCCTGGAATACAAGCTATCATCCCAGAGAAATAATAAATAAGGCAATATTCCACTTTATCATAAGCTACTGCAATAATTTCATACATTTTCAAACTTTTTTTTTGTTTTCTTTTTTGTAGACATGTTCATAAAATTAGAAAATTAGGGGAGAAAGAGAAGTATTTTTGGAAATCCTAACTTAGTAATGCTTTGACACGAGGTGGATCTTTTTTATGATGGTACCACCCAGAATGGGACTCTGAAGTATCAAAGCATAGATGTCAGAGGACAACTGAGTCTCTGTGCTCACAGTATCAAGGAATTCTGCAGGGAACACAATGTGAACGTTCCTTTTCACTCGAGTTTTTGCTGCCAATTCACAACATATTGTAGAAACCTGGATTACCGGGTTGATATATGACTTCTCTTTTCTAAAGGAACTTCTAAAACATTTACTTTAATTAATTATACATTTATCAGTTCTTTGTGTGGAAGAGCATATCTGGGAATTTATGTGTCATTGCAGCAAAATACAGACTTCATAAGTATCTTGTCCCAAATGAATGGTATATAACAGGAATATGTTAAATCTTCTGTAATCTATATGTTTATTAAGATGTTTAAGAACTCTGTACATTGAATATGCTCAGAATACTATTTTTCTAAAGCACTTCAGAAGCCTGTCTAGTTATAACATATGACAGAGAGAGTATTTTCTTTGAGAAAAAATAAGTGATTTTCTCAAGTTAAGGATGACAGAATAAGTTGAGTGAGGGTGAGAGTTACTTCTGTGCTATCACCACTTTTGAATGAAAATGAGTTGTCTATTTTAGCCTCTGATATATATATTCCTGGCAGCTCCGCTCACTGATAAACTAGACTGCTCTGGAAGGGCTCCAAGGGAGGGTAAAAAGGTTGGTTATTTCACTGAACATACTTTTGAATCTGCTGCTTCATGTGCCTTTTAGAAATATGCTCTTGATTTCTCAAAAGGTAGCTATTGTGTCAACATTTTCTGAAAAACTAGCCACTGAATCCTTGATGTTTCACCTTGGTGGGGTTGTGTATGTTCACAGCACAGACAAGTACAAGTTAAAGTATTTTAGAAAAAGAATTGGAAGTCTCTTACCATTCTTTTTTACCACTTGGCTTTCCTTGCATGATATTCTGATAAAAGGGAAGCCAGCCAGCCATCCTTCAAAGGATGAAGGGTGGGATGTATGTAGGAAGGGGTGTGTCTGTGGGGCAGCACTTCTCCCCTTCTGTGCTAACCACTGTAAAGAGGATGTTAGAATGATGCATCAACATTTTCTTTACCCAACTATCGTGTAAAATCACATTTGTGAAAAAGTAGCTCCGTGAATAGTAATCTACATGTGATGAAGAGGATGATATGTGAAAAGCACTGAGTTCAAAAACAGGAAATAGGAAAAACAGATAACAAACAGAAAGTAGGATAAAATACCCACATCACAGGTTATTAGGCTTCTCCCTGCACCCATAACTGAACTCATATGGGGAAATGTAGTGGCCTCTGCCTTTTAATGAATGAGGGTGGTCATCAATTCTCTCTTGAAGATCCAATGTTAGAAGAAGAGAAAACAGAATTGCAATAACTTAGAGACTTATCAAGTAATTCATTCCTCGAATATTTCCTACAATGTTCTAGGCATTATTTGAGGCACTGGGATAAAATAAGTCTCTTTCTTCACAAGGGTTACATTCAGAAGGAGACAGGGAAGTAGAAACAGATATTACTAAATATGTGTCAGATAGCAATGAATGGTATTGAGAATAGTAACAACGGCTAAGGAGATTGATTGGGGCTGCTATTTGGGGGTGGTGCAGGAGGGCCTCTCTAAAGAAAAGATACTTGAGTAGAGACTAAAAGAAGTAGGGAAGTAAATCATGTGAATATCTGAAGAAAGAACATTCCAGGACAAGTGGAGAACTAGAAGAATGAATGTCCAGAGGAGTACGATTGAAATACTCCAAAAGTAGTAGGGTGGGCATAAGACTTTCCAAGTCATGCTAAACTGAGCTGTCTCCAGCATAATTCAATGCAAGCTGGGGTGGCATTATCTTCTTACTTTTTTAAAACCCACACAACGTTAAGTGTCCCAGTCATTGTCGGAAACCAGGGTCATACAATGTATTTTATAGACCAACAAGACCCAGTGTGTATAATCAAATCACATATGCTGGAGGAATATGATGAAGCCTTGTAATCTTTAAATATTGAACAATATAACTTTCACTGCTGATTCTCTACATGAGTTTATCATCTATTTCAGTTGTCTTTAATTCATTTAATACATAAAATGTGCCCATACTAGAATACCTCATATAATTTTGAAGCAAGAAGAGACTGACCAATTAAGACAAGTGAATTTGGAGGAAATTGCTAACCTGACAATTAGAACACTGATAAGAGAAAAATGGGCGTCTCTAAGAACAGCTGAGTAAATAATATAATTGAAAATGATTTTAAGCAGTGAATGTATTCTGGGGAAGATATTAACTTGACAAATTCATATAATTCAAATCATAAGAAAATTACACAAAGAGACCTTACTATGTAATGCAGGATTTGCAAACCCACAGCCTAGGGCAGTAGGGCAACAACTGCAATGGAAAATTTGCAGCTTGTCTAAAATCTGCAGTCTCTCATAATTCAGTGAAGGCCAAAGGACCCAGTGATCCAGGGTCTTCTGATTTTTTTAAGGGGACCCAGAAATCTGCATTAACTTTTATGTGAACTCATTCTATTTTTAACTGTTGGCAACTAATTTAGAAAAACACAAATAGGCCAGGCACAGGGGCTCACGCCTACAATCCCAGCACTTCGGGAGGCTGAGGTAGATGGCTCATTTGAGGTTAGGAGTTTGAAAGCAATGTGGCCAACCTGGTGAAACCCTGCCTCTACTAAAAAGACAAGAAAAAATTAGCAGGCATGGTGGCAGGCACCTGTAATCCCAGCTCCTCAGGAGGCTGAGGCAGGAGAATCACTTGAACCCATGAGGTGGAGGTTGCAGTGAACCAAGATTGTACCTCTGCACTTCAGCCTGGGTGACAGAGTAAGACCCTATCTCAAAAACCAAAAACCAAACAAACAAACAAAAGTCATATAAAGTGTACCCATGGGCTGAATTCTGCCTACTGCCATACAGTTTGTAACTTCTGATTTAAAGAAGGCTTAAAGATTAAATTATTTTCAATAAAATTCTATAATGAAAATAAAAGCCCCCAACTTTTCATTTTTTAGCATTATTTGTATAGACAAATGTTTTTATGTGGCGTGTTCTTGTACTAGTTAATTTTAATATAGTGTTTTCATATTCCATGGTGTGCTATGTGCCTGTTTAAACACTTTTGTGATCAAAAGCACAAATTTGGGTGCACCTATGACCTGAGAAGTACACACTGCACCCTATTTGTAGTCTTTTATGCTTGCCCCCCTCCCTCCTTCCCCCAAAGTACCCCAAGTCCATTGTATCATTCTTATGCCTTTGCATCCACATAACTTAGCTCCCACATATCGGTGAGAATATATGATGGCTGGTTTTCCATTCCTGAGTTACTTCACTTAGAATAATAGTCTACAATCTCACCAAGGTCACTGTGAATGCCATTAATTCATTACTTTTTATGGTTGAGTAGTATTCCATCTCATATATATATAAAATTGATTGATGGGTATGTGGGTTAGTTCCATGATTTTTTTTTTTTTTTTTGAGATGGAGTCTTACCCTGTCACCCAGGCTGGAGTGCAGTAGCCAGATCTCAGTACACTGCAACCTCCACCTCCTAGGTTCAAGTGATTATCCCACATCATCCTCCCGAGTAGCTGGGATTACAGGCACTCACCATCATGCTGAGCTAACTTTTGTATTTTTGTAGGGATTGAGTTTCACCATGTTGGCAAGGCTGGTCTTGAACTCCTGACCTTAGGTGATCCACATCCCTTGTTCTCCCAAAGTGCTGAGATTGCAGGTGTGAGCCACTGTGCCCAGCCGGTTCCACAATTTTGCAGTTGCAAATTGTGCTCCTATAAACGTGCGTGTGCAAGTATCTTTTTTGTATAATGAATTCTTTTCCTCTGGGTAGATCCCAATAGTGGGATTGTTGATTAAATGGTTGAATCTATTTTTAGCTCTTCAAGGAATCTCCACACTGATTTCCCATAGTGGCTGTACTAGTTTACACTGGCACTAGCAGTGTAGAAGTGTTCCCTGACTGCCACATCCATGCCAACATCTACTGTTTTTTGCTTCTTTGATTATGGCCATTCCTACAGGAGTAAGGTGGTATCGCATTGTGGTTTTGATTTGCATTTCCCTGATCATTAGTGATGTTGAGCACTTTTTCATATATTTCTTGGCCATTTGTACATCTTCTTGTAATTTAGCACACTTTTGATGGGATTGTGTTTTTCTTGTTGATTTGTTCGAGTTGGTTGTCAATTCTGGGTATTAGTCCTTTGTCAGATGTATAGTTTGTGAAGATTTTTTCCTACTCTGTGGGTTGTCTGTTTACTCGCTGACTGTTCCTTTTGCTGTGCAAAAAGCTCTTTTGTTTAATTAAGTCCCAGCTGTTTATCTTTGTTTTATTGCATTTGCTTTTGGGTTCTTGGTCATGAAATCCTTGCCTAAACCAATGTCTAGAAGGGTTTTTCCAATGTTATTTTCTAGAATGTTTATAGTTTCAGGTACTAGATTTAAGTCCTTAATCCATCTTGAGATGATATTTATATAAGGTGAGAGATGAGGATCCACTTTTATTCTCCTACATGTGGCTAGTCAATTAACCCAGCACCATTTGTTGAAAAGGGTGTCTTTTTCCCACTTTATGTTTCTGTTACTTTGTTGAAGATCAGCTGGCTGTATTTGGGTTTATTTCTGGGTTCTCTATTCTGTTCCATTGATCTATGTGCCTATTTCTATACCAGTACCATGCTGTTTGGGTGACTATGGCCTTATAGTATAGTTTGAAATCAGGTAGTGTGATGCCTCCAGCTTTGTTATTTTTGCTTAGTTATTTTTGCTTTGGCTATGTGGGCTCTTTTTTTGTTTCATATGAATTTTAGGATTTTTTTTTCTAATTCTGTGAAGAACAATGGTAGTATTTTGACGGGGATTGAGTTGAATTTGTGGATTGCTTTTGGCAATATGGTAATTTTCACAATATTGATTCTACCAGTCCATGAGCATGGGAGGTGTTTCCATTTGTTTGTGTCATCTATGATTTCTCTCAGCAGTGTTTTGTAGTTTTTCTTGAAGTCTATGTTGCTAAGTTTTGTGTTTTTTTGGAGCTATTGTAAAAGAGGTTGAGTTCTTGATTTGATTCTTCGCTTTGTTGCTATTGGTGTATCGGAGAGCTACTGATTTATGCACATTAATCTTGTATCTGGAAACTTTGCCGAATTCTTTATTTAGTTCTAGAAGCTTTCTGGAGGAGTCTTTGGGTTTTTGAGGCAAACAATCATATTGTCAGCAAACAGTGACAGTTTGACTTCCTCTTTACTGATTTGGATGCCCTTTATTTCCTTCTCTTGTCTGATTGCTCTAGCTAGGACTTCCAGTACTATATTGAAGAGGAGTGGTGAGAGTTCCCATTCTCAGAGGGAATGCTTTCAACCTTTCCCCATTCAGTATTAGGTTGGCTGTCGTTTTGTCATAGATGGCTTTTATTACATTGAGGTATGTCCCTTGTATGCCAATTTTGCTGAGAGTTTTAATCATAAAGGGATGCTGGATTTTGTCGAATGATTTTTCTGCATCTATTGAGATTATCGTGATTTTTGTTTTTAATTCTGTTTATGTGGTACATCACATTTATTGACTCATGTGTATTAAACCATGGCTGCATCCCTGGTATAAAACCCACTTGGATTATCTTTTTGATATGTTGTTGGATTTGGTTAGCTAGCATTTTGTTAAGGATTTTAGCATCTATGTTCATCAGGGATATCAGTCTATAGTTTTCTTCTTTGGTTATGTCCTTTCCTGGTACCCTAAGGTGACGCTGTTTCATAGAATGAATTAGGGAGGGTTCCCTCTTTCTCCATCTTGTGCAATAGTGTCAATAGGATTGGTACCAATTCTTCTTTGAATGTATGGTAGAATTCTGCCGTGAATCCATTTGGTCCTGGAATTTTTTTTGTTGGTAATTTTTAAATTACCCTTTCAATCTCACTGCTTGTTATTGGTCTGTTTAGGTTATCTGATTCTTCCTGATTTAAGCTAGGAGGGTTGTATTTTTCCAGGTGTTTATTCATCTCTTCTTGGTTTTCAAGTTTATGTGCTTAAAGCTGTTCATAGTAGCTTTAAATGATCTTTTGTATTTCTGTGGTGTAGTTGTAATATCTCCTGTTTTGTTTCTTATTGAGTTTAATAGGATTTTCTCTCTTCTTTTCTTGGTTAATCTTGCTAATGGTCTATCAATTTTATTTATATTTTCAAAGAACCAGCTGTTTGTGTAATTTATCTTTTGTTTTTTTGTTGTCATTGTCTCAATTTCATTTAGTTCTGCTATGATCTTCGTTATTTCCTTTCTTTTGTTGGGTTCGGGTTTGGTTTGTTCTTGTTTCTCTAGTTCTTTGAGGTGTGACCTTAGAATGTCTTTGTGTTCTTTCAGTCTTTTTGATGTAGGCATTTAGGGCTATGAACTTTCCTCTTAGCACTACCTTTGCTGTATCCCAGAGGTTTTGATATGTTGTATCACTATTGTCCTTCAGTTTGAAGAATTTTTTAACTTCCATTTTGATTTTATTTTTGACCCAATGATCATTCAGGAGCAGGTTATTTAATTTCCATGTATTTGCATGGTTTTAAAGCTTCCTTTTGGAGTTGATTTCCAGCTTTATTCCACTGAAGGAGTGCTTGATATAATTTCAGTTTTCTTCAAAAAGTTATTGAGGCTTGTTCTGTGACCTATCATATGGTCTATCTTGGAGAAATTTCCATGCACTGTTGAATAGAACATGTACTCTGTAGTTGCTGGATGGAATGTTCTGTATACATCTGTTAAGTCCATTGGTTCCAAGATATAGTTTAAACCCATTGTTTCTTTGCTGACTTTCTGTCTTGATGATCTGTCTACTGTTGCCAGTGGAGTACTGAAGTTCCCACTATTATTGTGTTGCTGGCTATCTCACTTATTAGGCCTATTAGTAATTGTTTTATGAATTTGGGAGCTCCAGTGTTAGGTGCATATATGTTTCAGATTGTGGTATTTTCCTGTTGGACAAGGTCATTCACCATTATATAATGTCCCTCTTTGTCTTTTTTAACTGCTGTAGCTTTAAAGTTTGTTTTGTCTGATATAAGAATAGCTACTCCTGCTTGCTTTTGGTGTCCATTTGCATGAAATGCCTTTTTCCACCCCTTTACTTTTAAGTTTATGTGAGTCCTTATGTGTTAGGTGAGTCTCTTGAAGGCAGCAGATGGTTGGTGAATTCTTATCCATTCTGCAGTTCTGTATATTTTAAGTGGAGCATTTAGGCCATTTACGTTCAATGTTAGTATTCAGATGTGAGGTACCATTCAATTCATCATGCTATTTATTTTTTTGTTTTTTCTTTTTAAGTTGTATTTTTGCTTTATAGGTCCCGTGAGATTTATGCTTTAAAGAAGTTCTGTTTTGATGTGTTTTTAGGATTTGTTTCAAGATTTAGAGCTCCTTTTAGCAGTTCTTTTAGTGGGGCTTGGTAGTGCCAAATTCTCTCAGCATGTGTTTGTCTGAAAAAGACTATCTTTCCTTCATATATGAGGTTTAGTTTTGCTGGATACAAAATTCTTGGCTGGTAATTGTTTTGTTTGATGAGGCTGAAGATAGGGTCCCAATCCCTTCTAGCTTATAGGGTTTATGCTAAGAAATCTGCTATTAATCTGATAGGTTTTCCTTCATAGGTTACCTTGTGCTTTTGCCACACAGCTCATAAAATTCTTTCCTTCATCTTAACTTTAGATAACCTGATGACAATGTGCCTAGGCAATTACCTTTTTGCAGTGAATTTCCAGGTGTTCTTTATGCTTCTTGTATTTGGATGTCTAGGTTTCTAGCAGGCCAAGGAAGTTTTCCTCGATTATTTCCCCAAATATGTTTTGCAAACTTTTAGATTTCTCTTCTTCCTCAGGAACACTGATTATTCTTAGATTTTGTCATTTAACATAATCCCAGACTTCTTGGAGGCTTTGTTCATATTTCCTTGTTTTTTTGTTTTTGTTTTTGTTATGTATGTGTGTTTTTTGCTGTTGCTGTTGTTTCATTTTTTTGTCTTTGTTGGATTGGGTTAATTTGAAGACCTTTCTTTGGTGACTGATTGATTCATAGAGGCAAAGAAAATTTCTGAAGCAATGTCTTATTATTTCTACAACATTTAGGATTAAAAAGTGCAGTTTTATATAGGGGAGAGAAATAGATTGGAGCAAATTTTTTATATGTAGAAATCACTGTTTGTTCTTGCAGCTCTTAGATAAGAAAGGTTTGTACCTAGAGGTCAATCACTGCTATGCAAGGACTTTGCCATTTACTAAGCAGTAGACAAACTCAGACCCTTCAGTGATTTCTCTACTCTAAAGTCTTCTAAGCACTCAATGGTCTTTTTACAAAAGATAAGAGACTCTGGGGACATAGTTCATATTCAAATAGCTGAGATAATTTGGAGAAATCCTAAAGATAATTTTCCAAGGTTATATTTAGCTTGATTTATATTCTTTTGCCTATGAGAACCTCTACTGATATAAACAGGGCTGAGGTAGGGTAGGAAAACTCTCACTATAGTTTTATGACTGAATCTTTTAGGACTGAAATGGGAAGGGATTTAACTTTATCAACCACTTTTCATGAATCAAAAGACAGACACTACTTCAAAAAACAAATTTAGCCTTTAATCAGCTTCACACTTCAATAAAGGAAAGTGATTGTTTCCTTACTTTAAAGAAGACATATGGGGAGGAGAGGATTAGACTTTTTTTGCAATGACTTAACTGAACACCCACCTTCAGACAGCATTATGACATTTCTACCTAATGGTATAGTTACTTCTATAATGCAGCAATTCTCACATTATAGGAAACTTCTTAAGTGCAGGCTGTGTGGGACTCATCTTTGTGTCTCCCAAACAACCTGGCACTGTGTCTTCTTGCATACTAGAGAAATTCAATAAATAATTGTTGAATGGATGACTGAATGGATAAGCCAATGAATGGAATTAACACTACACTGTTATTCTTATCTATTTCATCAATCTATATGTCATCACATTCATTTTTTCTCTAAGATGATTTCCTTCTCGGGAAATGCAAGAATCTAAGAAGTGGCTAAGAAACAGGTACAGTGCTCAAAGATATGAGCTTCACTGTTGCTGCTGTTGTTGTTGTTGTTTTGGCTTAACAAGCACACTGCACCTTAATGAGACCAGTGTCAAGATATTTACCTCTAATGTTTTGGAAAGCAAATGTACCTGATACTGCACTCGCCATTTATGCAAATCTATGCCTGCAAATTTAGAAAAGTATAACTTCATTAAATTAAATCTATTTTATCACAATCAAATGACTGAAGTAATAAAGGGGCAAAGAAACATAATCCTGAATTTTAATGGCTAAAACCTATGAGTAGAGTATTATCTTGCTGCTGCTGTGATAAGGACAAGTAATTGCCATAGTCTAGACACAGGAACAGATGCAAAGTACAGCTTTATTATATCAGACATTTGCCCTACTACGATAGTCTAATTGCCCAGAAAATACATTTCTACATGAATTATTCTTAATTTGATTCCAAATAAGCCAACTGTTGTATTTTACGGAACTTTATCAAATGACAACATGGAGCACTAAATTTACGAATAGTTTCTCTTCAAAGCCATTGCTGTTAAAAGCAAATGAAATCCCCAAAGATTGAAATTAGATAAACTTTTCAAGTAAGTTCGGTATTTGCTTGGCAATGTCATTAGAATTATGGTAATGATTATTACCTACCTGCCTTTCTAAGTTGCCAAAGTTACCACTTCAAGTCTGCTCTGTCTGCGTAGGTCTTCTTTAAAAGTAAAACAGTCACTTTCCTTTATTGAAGTGTGAAGCTGATTGAAGACAAAATATGTTTTTTTGAAACAGGGGCTGTCTTTTGGTTCATTAAAAGTGGTTGATAAAGTTAAACCTCTTTCCATTTCAGTTCTATAAGATTTTTTAAACTTTCCTAAGCATTAACTGGGACTGGTTTTCTGAGGGAAATATGACCTGTATAACCAGTTCTCTTTCTCTGATTTTTTAAGGTACGTTAGAAGTGCATAATTCTGTGTATCTGTAACTTTGTGCCAGTATTTTTAAGAATTTCAATTCAATTTTTTCCCCTGCCGGCAGTGAATTTTAAAAGTCTTAAACATGCCCAAACATCTCAGGGGATTTAAAGAAAATTATAATAGTAACTAGTTTCTCCCCCCTCCCTAAAAAAAAAAAAAAAATAGAGCACACTACTGAAATTATTTAAATTGACTGAGCCTTTTAAGCAAGTAAACACATTTTAACTAGGTTTTTTCGCAATCCCTCCATTCATGCCAACTATAGAAATTAGCCTTCACTCTTCCTTCACTTACACATGGATACACACACTTGCATGGACACAAGAAAAATTTCTTTTCTCCTGTCAGCATTCCTCCCCAACAATGGTTAGATTAGTGGCATGAAGGCGGCCGCAGAGAAAGGACATTCAGGCCAGAAGGCTCCCCACAGGCACAGCTGGTAGGGGTTAATGGCGGCTGAACCTCCCAGCCAGGGCCTTTTCTCTATTGTGTGTTCGACTCCTGGGAAGGAGGGACACTTGTGACAGCCTCTGGGGTGCAGCGGATCAGAGGTAGAGCAACTGGGTCACAGAGGAGTGCTCAAGGGGAAGGCAAGTTTAGGAAAAACACACTCTGAAATCCAAATGGTGGTGTTTCTAACTCTACACAACTGCTGTGGGAAAATACAAAGCATTTAGTAATACGGCTTATAGGCTTCTAATTCACATCTTCATATGGAAACCTTACAAGAACATTTGGGCAGGGGCTTTGGATTATTCCCTATTGGAAAGTGGTTGAAATCTGAGTGAAAACTACACATGTCTGGTTAATGTATGTTATTAAAGTTTGTGTGCTAATGTCTAGGAGGTCTATTTTCCATATGGCATAAAGACTAGAGCACAGACACAATGGTCAGAAGGGGGAAAGCTGGGGGCATCTCGATAAATAGCAGGTTGACATTTAAGTAAAAACTGATTAATATGCATACATCTCGAGATAAAGTAGGTAGGCTTTAACACGCACCATCAAATGAAGAGAGGCATGGAAGTGGATCCGGATTTCTGATTTACCTTTTGATGTAAAAACAAGACAAAACAACAACGACAAGGCTGAGACTGTTTTAGACATCTGATCTCGTAAATAGATTTTTATACTTAACTGGATAAATAGCGTTTCACAGGCAGAACATATCTTTTATAGAGAGGCCAGGTCTCTTGAAGAAAGAGAGCTTTACAACTTTGAGGAGCACTTACCTGTTACTATCACAGAGGTGAGTTTTGTTACAAGACATGATCCTATGGCTCAGGGCGGGTGAACTGAGGGTCCTCCATAAATATTTGTTAAATAAATAAAGACCCCACAGCCACAAAAATTGCTTTTTTTGTGAAAAAATGAAAATCTACTTTTCATTTTTAGCTGAAAATGTCTACTTGTTTTGAAATGAGAGTAAGGTCCACGGAGGATGCTTTTTACACGGGTGAAGTGAATTTGTTTCTTTTCAAAATAGCTACACATCTCTACCAAAGGGTGCTAAAACAATTCACTTCCAAATTAACATTGGCCTAATTTCTTTTCAGTATACCCAATCTCAAGAGCTGTTTAATTGGAGACCCGGTTTTGGCCACATCGAGGCACTGAACACTAGCGGCATCTTTATTCTAAAGCTTTTGGCTTCATTTATCTAATTTGAAATTTTAATGTCAGTTGACTGAAATTTGCACTCTGCTTGAGTTTGTTTTGACTTACTACTCCGGGAAAAGGAAGTAGGGAGAGTAAGAACAAATTAGGGCCCTTGGATTTTACCTGCAGCATAAACATTTAATACTTCCTCCCTTAAGTCACAGTGGTTTTTTGGGGAAACAGCACAGCCCAATGAGCTCATTAAAGTTGTTCTCTTTAGGTTGTAACAGGGGAGGGAAAGTAAATGAGTCAAAGCCCAGGGTGTTACAACAGCACTTTGACGACAATTGAAGAGGCCTGGGTTTTGGCACACCTTGATGTGTCTTCTTGGAAGGGACTGATACTCTGAGTACATAGACCTTCTAAAGACTCCTGGCCATGAGCAATCGAGGATGACCATCTTATTATCAAGTACCATGATGAATGCCTGGAAGCTGCTAGGGAATTTATGCTTACGAGCTCATCTGGCATAGTTGGAGTTTGACTGGCAGATAGCTAGAGTGACATGACTATTGTAATATGCCAAAATACGCTTCTGTGGGCTGTGCTAGTACAGGTCAGTGCTAGTTACAAAATTCACAGGTGTAAAACACTGGGCATTATTTTATTCACAAATATTCATTTTATTCCTGCCATTTCCTTATCAGCTTTGAAGATTATTCCAATATATGATTTTTTAAATACATAAAAGTGAAAACACAGAAGCTTTCCTAGTTTCACAGTAAGTCAGAGGGAAGCCTGGAGTGCATTCCTGAACACACCCATACTCTGCTAGAAAAAAACTCCTTCTCTAGAAACAATTCATTTTCTTTTCTTTCGTCTTTATTTCGGGGTAAAAGGTATGGCAGACAAAAATGGTCATAGGACGGGATTTTTTTTTGTCACTTTAATGACTAACACATGAGGAATCTGAAGGGTTGAAGTCCATTTTCCTTCTTTAAAAGTTTGTATTTGTGTGCCTGTGTCTATACTGTTACATTTCTTTTTCATTTTCAAGAGGAAAAACAAGTCACACCTGGATAGAGACTTTTCATTCCTGCCAAGTTTCAGCTCACATTGCATTTTTATGGCTGTGTTATTATAAATCTCCCAAAATAAAGCTAACACAACCTCCTCCTTGTGGAGCTTGCAGGCGCTGGCGTAATAAGATACATTTGTATTTCCTGCTTTTTTGAATAAAAGAGAAGGTGAGACTAGGGGAGTTTGCTGACCTCATTGCCCTGGTATGTGTATTAGGTATACAAAGATATGAAGAAATATTAAATTAAGAACTCAGAAAGAATTGACTCAAATGACAGCCTCACACATTATGGAGTTTTTACATTTAATAAACTCCTGATCTCCCTGGGAGC
This sequence comes from Aotus nancymaae, assembly GCF_030222135.1. NCBI lineage: Eukaryota > Metazoa > Chordata > Mammalia > Primates > Aotidae > Aotus > Aotus nancymaae. The sequence continues at coordinate 39,250,741 of NW_026988438.1, read as the reverse complement.
AATTGATTTGAAGCAATTGATTCAAATAGTTTGTTGTCACATTTTTTCAAATGTAGGTAATTCCATTTTCAAAAACAAATTTAACAGAAGATGTTGTTTACACAATCACTGTGCTGTTCATAAACCGCTTGCTCCAAGATCGTGTGATACAACTACACAGGACATGCTATGGAAAGAGTTAAGCTTTTCTGACTTTCAGATACAATGAAATTATGACAGAAAGAAAATTGTGCCATTTTAGCATGAAAATGCTTGTACAAATACTGTCGTTCCTTCCTTCTTACTTTCTTTATAATGCCTCAGCCATAGCTAAGATGACAGACATTTGACAGGTATCTGTAAGCATACGGCCCAGGCAGCTCATTAAAGTTTTTCTTTCTATGCATCAGCTTTCACAAAGGCAAAAACCCATTAGCATTGACTATTTTGCAGATTAGAAGAATTAAGGGCTTCAAACGTTGGCTTATACCAAGCAATGTCATTTGTGAAGTGATGTTTGCTTTATTATTTCCCTTTCTCTCCCTCTGAAACCAGACTGACATGACTTTAGCTCAACGTAGGGCGTAATGTGCAAACCAAAGGACTGGCTCATCGATGAAAAGAAACACATTCCCTTTTAGACATGACTGGAATGGCAAAAAGGGGAGACTTTACATGTACTATTTAGGCTCATTAGAGGACTGATTATGATAGTTCTCTGGTGTAATCTTTAATCGACTTTGACACTAGATTTGCCCCGTTACAAATCCCGTCATGCAAATTAAGTCATTTGTGTTGTTTGATATGGAAAGATCTGCTATGAAATGAAAGATTAGCTCACAGATGAGGCACAAGAGACCGCTGCCCTTGTGCTCTGTGCAACTGATTACAGGGATGACAGCGTCCATTTCCACACTGCTGTTAACATTTAGGAAAGGAGATTAAATTAACGTAGCTTTAGGTCTTCCTGCCTGATGATATTCAAAATAGATGTTCATGTTTTCAGAGATAATATTCTTGGACCATACCAAACAGGTGCTTCGAAGGCAGGGCCCTCATGTCCAGTTATTTTAACCTGTTTTCCATCAAGTGGGCTTCTATTGTGTCGATTCATGGGTGAAATTCTTTTTGTATACAGGTAATTGGTGTTGACTGACTAATGGGCAGCTTGACAAACCAGGTGGGAGCTCCAGTTGTCCCAGCAAACTCTAATTTAATCTGAGCCCTCTACCCCCATCTCACCTTCTATTTTAAGTATTAGATGGCCATTCTCTCAGGTTTTTGGCCTAATTGATGGTTTTAAAAATATGTCGTGATTTGCAAGACTCAAGGAGAGTTTTCTTAAAAAGATTCATATTGAATATGATAAATAAAAGGATACTACAAATATTCATGCTATACGACTTAAGAAACTGGAATCTTGTCATTTCTATAATGTTAAGGTTTACCTTTGCTAGACATTTCTGGCCCTGAAAATGCAGGTAATTATTAGCAGAAGATAAGCAGAAAAGACTAGATTTAATTAAAGCTCCTTTATCCACAAGTACATCTATTTTAGAATATACTAGTGTGGGGCATTCTTCTCTTTACAAAGCTCTTCTGACTTATTTTTTTTTATTATTATTATTTTTGAGACGGAGTTTCGCTCTTGTTACCCAGGCTGGAGTGCAATGGCGCGATCTCGGCTCACCGCAACCTCTGCCTCCTGGGTTCAGGCAATTCTCCTGCCTCAGCTTCCTGAGTAGCTGGGATTACAGGCACGCGCCACCATGCCCAGCTAATTTTTTGTATTAGTAGAGACGGGGTTTCACCATGTTGACCAGGATGGTCTCGATCTCTTGATCTCGTGATCCACCCGCCTTGGCCTCCCAAAGTGCTGGGATTACAGGCTTGAGCCACCGCGCCTGGTCCTCTTCTGACTTATAACAAGTAGTTCACCATTTGTTGCTTTGCTGCATTTAAAAAATTATATTATTTTTATTGTTATGATGTTGTTTGTTATTGATTTTTCCCCCAAATATTTTCACTCTATAGTTGCCTGATTACAAGGACACAGAAACTATAGATCCCGAGGGCCAACTGTACCTAAGTTAAACCAAATCTTTGGGAAAAGGAAAGTAGCTATGTAAATGAAAAGCTTTTAAAAATCATTTTTTAAAATATTACTAATATTTACTATGTTGCTCCACTGGTTTTTAAAAAGAAGTCATTATCACTTCTCGGCCTTTTGGCTAATACCAAATGTAAAAGGAAGCCATATATTTACAATAGAAATTAAAACTTGCTATGCATAATTTTGCTTCACTATCCTTGATTAGTCCTCTGATGACCCCAAATAGTGCATGTAAAGTCTTCCCTTTTTGCCATTCCAGTCATGTCTAAAGCAATGGTGACACAATCAAGAAGCCCACACCAAATATAACCCAGTTGTCCTTCCCTTTGGTTATTTCTTATTTATAATCTATGGCTTGCATCCATATAAAATATGATTATAGACTTGCCATTTAATGAAAGGTCAAACGGAATCCAGCAATTGTCTGGCTGGAAAGCCTATAGGTGCTCTGCATCTCAGCACCAGATAAATATTCTGTGTAATGTGGGGGCTGTCATAGAGGGTGCCTTTGATTGAATACTAACGTAAATAGTCATTTAAAAATCCTTTTAAATGATCATAACACAAGTTAGAGTGGCCTCCAGCAGCTTCATCCGTGTGTCTTCTTTTGGAACATTTTTAATAGGCATGCTTTGTCTTTTGAATGAGTCACACACCTCTGTTTTGATTAACTTTGATCAAATTTGGGGATTTCATTTCCCTTGTAGCTAGGTAGAGAATTAGCCATTTAGATATCAGTAAAAGGAATTTTAGTGAGTGAAATAACATGTAGATTTTCCTTGGCAATCCCCAGGAGAAAATTAATCCGTAACAGAGTTTAACTAAAGATTTGAGAAAGGTTTCACAATTTCCCATGCTGACCTCACCAAGGTATAGCAAAATGTCCATAAAACTTTCATTCCATCTGATATTCATGAAATACCTAGGCATATTTTTAATAATGTGATTTAAAATAAAATTATGAAAGAATGGAAGGGCAAAAAATAAAGGAAGAAAAATGAAAATATGAGTCTTGCGTGACAAAAGAGATTGAAAAATCTGTAAGGTAAGAATGGATTAAACACTATTGCTTTATTCCTATTACACTGACATTTATGTGACTGAGAGTTCCTGCAGTTTGTGCAGGGTTTCATTCATAAGACATAATCCTTGTTATTAATGTAGTACTTTAAATTTAATTTTATAGCACAGCAAGCTAAATTGTTGCCATTTCTCAGCCATTCCCTTTGCTTGGAGACCTAGACAAACACACATATTGTTCCAGGCCACTGATGGACCAGTTAATGTATCAAAGGGCACACGGTATTAATACTTCCAGACCATTTTCAGGGATTCTCAAACTTAAGCCCCAATCAGAAGCACCTGGAGGGCTTGTTAAAACACAGATTGCTGGGCCCCAACTGCAGACTTTCTTACTCAGCTGTGGTAGGTGACAGCTTGCATTTCTAACTGGTTAGTTGATGTTGCTGATACTGGTCAAGGAGCCACACTTTGAGGACTATCGAGATAGGGCATCATAGAGTTTCCTGAGGGGTGTGAGGTTTTCATATGGGAAAATTCTTAAGTACTAGGAAGAGAAGGGAATTAAGTTGCCAACTAACCTTTTTTCATGTTGTCTTTCTCTTTTAATTTAGACAATATCCAACTTTAGTTTTCACAATGCAGTTTTAAATATTTAACTGAAATGCAAATTTTCTCCATCGAATAATATAATATCTAGGACATAATAAATCCTTAATAAGTATTTATTAACTGTGTTTCGTTCTCAGGATAAAAAAAAAATGATCACCTAATGTTTCTGATATATAGGATTGTGTGTTGCTAATGGTTAAGAAGATTTTAGTTTCAACACCTAATTCCCAACATTCTTCAGCAAAATATATCTTGAATTCTGATGAGCACCAGAACAACATCTGAAGATTGAATGAACCCTCTAAGGGTAAGGTGAGCAAAGAGAATAAAGTTGAGGGTGGCTTGTGGAGAAAAGCAGAAATTCCTGAATATCAGAAATTTGAATTTCCAATTACAATCATTTCAACAACATTTAAAAAGCTTTTATTATGTGCCAGGTCTTGAGTTAGGGATTGAAGGAATATTGAGATGAGCTTCCCACCTTCAGGGGACTATATAATCTTATTTGTTTTCTGTACCTGCTTAAACTAAGCAAGAACTAGCTCTGGATAAGGACTAGAGCCACATAGGTCCTACTCCTCTGCCATTAAATCCTTGAATAATATTGGGCCAGTCATCAAAATTTTTTGAGCCTTATTTACTCCTCTGCTCTGCAATGACTATTACATAGTTTTTTCATTCTTTAAACTGCGACCTATCAAATTATGGTATTAATACTTAACTTTCAGCTGGGCACTATGGCTCATGCCTGTAATCCCAGCACTTTGGAAGGCCGAGATGGGCAGATCACCTGAGGTTGAGAGTTTGAGACCAACCTGACCAACATGGAGAAAGCCCATCTCTACTAAAAATACAAAACTTGGCAGGGCGTGGTGGCACATGCCTATAATCCCAGCTACTCAGGAGGCTGAGCAGGAGAATCGCTTGAACCTGGGAGGCAGAGGTTGCAGTGAGTCGAGATTGTCCCACTGCACTCCAGCCTGGGCAACAAGAGCAAGACTCTGTCTCAAAAAAAAAAAAAAAAGTTAATTTTCACAGACAGGAATGTAGGCATTATCCCCATTTCACAGTTGTAATCATTTTTCTAAAACAGTGATAACAAGGCCTGTCCTGTACTTCACAGAAGACTTCTGAGGGTCAAAGAGATGATTTATAGATAAGGGCTTTGCAAACTGTCAAATACTATGCAAATGTGAGAAATCATCGTTCACTACACACAAACACGTTTGTAGGAAGATTTTTCTCTATGCCTGTTACCTTCAGACATTACTGTGAAAGAAAAATAAAAGCATTTGTCTCTACGGGGCAAAAGCTGCAGGACCCTCTCATCTCTTTCCTAGGTTACTGGGTATGGACACTTTTTAAGTCAAGTGCCCCTATGACAAGATGGCCTGAATTCTGGGTGTGGGTCTGAACTTGTGGTCTAGTTGCACAGTGGCCAAGCAGAGTGTTCCTCTTGCAGGTATCATCATCCAGTCTTGCATAGACACACAGCTGGACATGGCAGCAGGTCGTGAGGGCCCTCAGCTTCCAGCAGGACCTAATAAGGTATCATTGCAAGACGAAACTCCAGTTGGGTATGCCTTGACTGGAATCTAGTCTTAGCCACATGTATTTGTGTGGGTTTGGAAATATGACTCCTGGTTATTCATTTGTTTGTTTGTTTTTTTTTTGAGATGGAGTTTCACTCTTGTTGGCCAGGCTAGAGTGCAATGGCACAATCTCGACTCACTGCAACCTCCGCTTCCCAGGTTCAAGTGATTCTCCTGCCTCAGCCTCCTGACTAGCTGGGATTACAGGCATGTGCCACCACACCCAGCTAATTTTGTATTTTTTTAGTAGAGATGGGATTTCTCCATGTTGGTCAGGATGGTGTCAAACTCCCAACCTCAGGTGATTCGCCCGCATCGGCTTCCCAAAGTGCTGGGACTATAGGAGTGAGCCACCACACCCGGCCTGGAAATATGACTCAGTTTCCTCACTGGTAAGGTGAGGTAACAATTGTGTATCTGAGTTTAGTGAAGGTTAAATGGGTTATTGAACAGGAAGTGTTTACTAATAATAAATGTAAGTACCTGACATGGTACATGTGCTTCAAAAAAGTTGACTGCTATTGTAACAATGGTACTCTAGAAACTTGTGAGAACACATTCATTTAGCCTATAAATGTCCTTAAATTTTTAAGTTTAAATTCAGGAAGTACCCAGAAGTTATTTCTGTATAGAGAGGAGTCCTGCATTTCAGTAGCAGAACTCCAGCCACCCTGCACCTGCCATCTTGTCCCTATTACTACTTACAACTTAACCCTAAATTCCTCTCATCCATCCCTTTCCTTCCCTTTATCTCTGATAAAGTTCATTCCCATTGTTGTAGTTCATGGCAGCTATCATCTGGAGGTTCAGCTTAACTGGAGCACCTCCATATGGCTTCTCCACGTGGCTTGGACTTCTCACAGAGTGGCAGCTGGATTTTGAAAGAGCTACGAGGCTTCTTATGGCCTGGCTTCTGGAGATCCAGAACAGCACATTTATTGTGATCTGCTCAGATTCAAGGAAAGAGGAGTTAGACCTCACTTCTCAATGAAAAGATTGTCAAAGAATTTGTGGCAAATATTTAATTTGCCACAGGGATTGGAAAATGAAAAGGTGGCAACACCTAAAAGTACCTTGCTCAACAAATGCAGGGAAAGACAGACATAGAGGGCTCAGTCTAAGATCACCAAAAGATATTAAGACCAATTATCAGGGAAAAGAGGGGTTCTGATATCACCTGATCTTCCCTTAGCTTGGTACCTACTTCATGTGTTGTAAGTGCTGCTTATTTGCCTCTATCCACCCCTTTTTCCCTAGGAGCATGGACTGGGAGTGAACTGCTCCCTTTGGATCCCCAGTGCCCAACTCAGATTCTGTTATATAACAGTAATTCAAAAATTATTATTTGAACAATTGCATGGATGAGTCATTTTCATAAATAGGTAAGGCAGGAAGAAAAGTTGATTTGAAAGAAAAGATAATCTTTGACATTAGATATATTAAAGTTTGAGAAGCCAGGGATATCTAGAAAATGCCAGCCATTGAGAATATAAAACTGGAGTTGGGAAAGGTGCAAGTAATAATACAGGTTTGCAAATCACCTGTACAAAGCTTGTCAAGCCATGTGAGTTTTCCAAAGGAAAAATGCAGAAGAGGAAGACAGAATTAGCCAAGAGCTTTTATTCCAAGAATAGGAAGAAGAATAGGCAGGCATTGGATGTGAATGGTGAATTCCCACCTCCAAAGATGAGGCGGGCATCCTGAGTAAGTCATAATCCTTGTAAGAAGCCAATGTTTACCATCTTTGATCTTGGGATCTAGTTCATGGATTTCTCTCCCCAAACATTTATACACTTTGATCTAGGAGTACTGGAAATATTCCCAAGGGAATTAAGCTACTCAAAAGCTATATATGCCAATAATTTCTTTACAGAATGACCTAAAACAAAAGTCATCTTCTTGAGAAGTCAAGAAAGATAGATAGAAGGCAAGTGAATATGGAGCACAGGAAGATAAAAAAATCAAAACGTTTTAACTAGTATTTTTATCACAAACATTTAGTGTGAAACCTATTTCTTACTATAATGCCTTATTGAAAACATTGCTAAATGTCATTTTGTTAATACAGAAGTTTAACTTTGCAAAACCATGTCTTTTATTTCACTCATCACTCCATGTACAATTTACCCGGAATTTCAAGATTTCAAGATGAAAAAGAATTTCAGTTCAGTGAGTAGAAATCCTCAAACCCTTGTTCCTGCTTTCCCACATGACCTTGGGTGGGTCACTTAGTTTTGATGGCCTTAAGTCTCTTATTTATAAAATGATGAGAGATGTTAGGAATTTCCTAAGTCCTTTCCAGCTCTAAAATTCTTTAATTTTATGGTTTTGAAGTCAACAGTTTGGAGCTTCCTGTCTGATATTTATGTAGTCAAGAAAAGAGAAATTGCCTTGGTAGAGTAGTCAGTCATGCAAACTGGATTCAGGTTATTTCCTTTGTGGTAATTGCAAACGAGTTGTTAGTGATAAACATTACGGTTGTTTTGTTTTTATTTTAGGACCAGCTGATTAAAGCCACTTTTTTGGTTTTTCAAGTTACTTCCCCTTCAGATACTGACCATACCTAGGCAGCTCAAGACATTCTTCTGGCTCTGAGTCTTACTGCACATTAACGGAAGTGTTATGCTCAAGGAGGACTTTAACATCAGTGATTTATCATTTCAAACCTCCAGGAAAGATGATATTACAATGTTAAAAACAATGTATGAAGGCACTAGCAAATATACAGAGCAATGAATAAATTCAAAAATAACAGAGCATGAAATATTATCAAAGATTTATTTCTTAGCCATGTAAAACTTCCTAGAACATGTTAGAGTATCTGACCATTTTAATACCATCAGAATGTTATAAAACTTATCCTGCAAAAAACAGATCAGTATCTTCAAAATTAACTGTTTACTACCCAAGTAACCTTGGAAGTTTTAGAAGAGCATGGCTTTGAGCCATGTTGGAAACAAATCTACTCAGATATGTATCTATAAAGGCAAAATGCATATGTTTGGAAAATGAGCATATCCTAGGGTATTATAATAGCACAGACAAACAAAAGTAGTATGACTTAAATTTTGCCCTTGACTTTAATATAAAATCTAAGAGGAAAAAATTTGACATGTAGTTTTTATTTCATTTTAGAATAATTCTATAATAATGATGATGATGGTTTGACAAGCACATATTACAAAACATTAATGAGGTCTAGCATATTTTTCCTGAAACACAGCAGTAAATATTTGTTTTTATATTGGCAAAGAATAAACTATAAGGTAATTTAGTCTATGTGGCATTCAGTAAACTACATATTGGCACAGTTAGGGCTATCTTGACTTAAGAATATATTAAATTTTTTGGAAACATTTGGAAAAGATGTATGCAATTTTAAAAGTCTAATTGAATTAAAATAGCATAATTTAGTCAAAATCCAGCTTAATAAAAACAACCTAAATTATCATATTGATAGAAAGTTTTTTAAACCTACAAAGAATTGATTAGTGAATACTGTAAATATTTAATACAAGTATGTCACAAATGTAAAATTTTGTCAGCTAAACATTAAATAGTTCTCATTATGTGCAGTGTATATGCTAAATTCTCTATTAACTGACATTATCTCAATCAATTCCGATAACAATCCTTTGAAGTAGGAACCATTATCCCCATTTTCAGATGAGATCCCATTTTCAGATGAGAAAACGGAGTCTTACAGATTTGCCTCTAACCACAAAACTAAAAAGCCATCCATCATTTGACCTCCACATCTGTCTGGTTCCAAGGCTCATAATCTTAACCACTGTGCCCCTCAATGAGCATGAAATAAACACTAATAAATGGAAACCTTGGAGACAGAGATTCATAATAGCCATTTTTATTTGCTCAAGGGAATAGTATTATAAGATATAATTGGATCATCTTTCATAAGGAAATGAGTAAATCTAAATAAAATCATGCACATAGTATGCCTCATTTGCTACACAAAATCAGCTTTCATGGTTAGTGAATAAAGATGAATCCTTGTGGTAAAAAGTTGTACCTGTTAATAATTTCCAGATGCAACAGATCATATAAACTCTAGTTTATAGAAATACAGGGCATTAAGAGCCCATATTTCCCATGTTTTGTTACTTAGTACTGGTAGTTTTAAGTAGGTAAAGTTAAAAGTTACATTTAGTGAAAAATGCAGCTAGCAATCCAATAGCTGCTGTGCCTTTCGGACAAATGCTTTTTTCTAAAGAACATGAGATTTTGGAGGTGGCTCCATCTTCTCATATTAGCACATTCTGTTTTCATCTTATTTTATTATTTATTTTGTTGTTGTTGCAATGCATCAGAAATTGGTAGAGTCTTATATGCAGTTACTTGACACTCGTAAATTATATGTCTTCTTGCTCCTTTTCATTCCTGGGATTCTGGCCTCCTCTTCCAAACAAGAGGCAGTGGGGAATTAGACATTAGCATCTTGTGTTAAAGTTTGCTTCAAATCTCTCCTGTAAATGTATGCCTCTCTCCCAAGGGATACAAAAAAGAGTACAGGAAAAGCAGGGCAGATAAAGTGCCATTCTGTTAGAAGCAGCCCAAGAAGAAAGATCATGCAGAATTCTAAAATTATCAAAAGGGCTCCAACTTTTTTGGTTCACAAAGAAAATAATGTGAAAAGAAGAATAAAGAATCAGAATCATTATATGCCCCTTTTAGAAAATTCAACTCGCACTGTCTTTGCCTCTTCTTTCCAGGGTAGCCTTCTGCCTTGTGACTTAGAGATTATTTGTTGAGAAATACAGGAGGCTTTTCATATGGGGTGACTCATTAATAACGAGAGCCAGTCCTGCTTCTGTCAGCCTCCTTAGCATTGCACACCAGGCTGCTGTGGCCCTGGTTCTGCCACCACCTAATGCACAGGCCCACACAGCGGCCACCTCCACCCTGCTGGAGGCATGTCTCCTCTTTTCAGCCCCTCACTAGCAATTCTTTATAGATTCCTCCCTAGGACTGAGCTGAAAGTTTCTCAATTAAGCCTGATTAATTTCTGGAGACTCCCCTCTAATTTGGAAACTCCAGTTCTGTAGGTACAGTGCGTTAAGCCTCCAAGAAAACCGTGACAATCTGTGATTCTGTTTGCAGCCCAAGAACTAATTCTTACCTGCTTTAGTAATAGTGAGTGTCATGACAGCTTCAGGAGACTGTCGTTTCCACAATGAGAAATTCTGTAAATCGATTATTAATGAAGCACTGCCATATGTTAAGTGACTGTACTTTTGAGGGAGCACATTTATATTTAATTATTGAAATTTGAGCTGTGCAGGCCGGGCGCGGTGGCTCACGCCTGTAATCCCAGCACTTTGGGAGGCCGAGGTGGGTGGATCACGAGGTCAAGAGATCGAGACCATCCCGGTCAACATGGTGAAACCCCGTCTCTACTAAAAATACAAAAAATTGGCTGGGCATGGTGGCGCGTGCCTGTAATCCTAGCTACTCAGAAGGCTGAGGCAGGAGAATTGCCTGAACCCAGGAGACAGAGGTTGCGGTGAGCCGAGATCGCGCCATTGCACTCCAGCCTGGGTAACAAGAGCGAAACTCCGTCTCAAAAAAAAAAAAGAAATTTGAGCTGTGCAATGGCACAGCAGCACAAAAGTCAGCTATTATCTCCCCAAAATGGTACAAAAATCAATCTTCATTCCAAAACCCATAATAAAAATATAAAAAATAGCAATTTATTAAAAAACTAAAGACTTCCTATGTCAGAAAAGCTATCATTAGTTGTGCTAAAACTAATACGTACATATTTTTTAAAGAGAGATGTGCATAATTATGCAAAAGAATTTTAAGCACTTAGTGAATGGAGGACCCACTGAATTGTCACTATTATTGGTAGTTTGACATTTGCCCTGCTTCTGCCTGTCACACTAACCAAGGAGGCAGCTATTATTAGAGATGTGTATGAATAGTATTTAATAAAAATAAATAAATAAGCAAGTAACTACTCATGTTACCATGTTCCCACCCTTTCTGGAGTGTGATCAACTTGTCCTAATAAAGTTTTTTCTTTTCTCCTTTTTTTTTTTTTTTTTGAGACGAAGTGTGGCTCTTGTCACCCAGGCTGGAGTGTAATGGTGCAATCTTGGCTCGCTGTAACCTCCGCCTCCCAGGTTCAAGCCATTCTCCTGCCTCAGCCTCCTGAGGAACTGGGGTTACAGGTGCCTGCCACCACACCCAGCTCATTTTTGCATTTTTAGTAGAATTGGGGTTTTACCATGTTGACCAGGCTGGTCTTGAACTCTTGACCTCAGGTGATCCGCCTGTCTTGGTGTCCCAAATTGCTGGGATTGCAGGCGTGAGCCACCGCGCTTGGCTCTTAATGAAGTTTTGACCTCTTCTAGAGTCAAGAATTTTGCTTGTACAGCTGCTTTTGAAATTCTATAATAATGGAGGGGCAATATGTAGAAAGTAGGAGTGGGATAACAAGAAAACCTTCCCAGTTGACAAGTAGTGGCCTTAGAATTCTATTCAAGAGACTGGGGTAGCAATCTGAATATGAAGTGGCATTCATGTAGCATTTTACATAGAGGTGCAAAATGGATGGACACCTGCTCAAGTTCATGGAAGTCTAAATCGTCCCCCAACCTACTCACCCTGCTGTCACTGGTTCTTCAGTGCTTGGTTCCTATGCTTTAGGAGAATGGCGAGGCCACTGAAGTCTTGTGAATGGTGTGTGATGTAATCAGATCTGTATTTTATAAAGCTACCTCTGCAAAGCAGGAGGAGACATATCACTGTTGCCCAAAAAAAGAGAGGATAATGGCTCGAACTCAGTTACCATCAAAGGAAGAGTAGGCAAAGGCCACAACCATCATTTACTATGAAAGGCATTTTAAATGCCTTATTTTATTTACTCCTCAGAATAACACTGCATGATAGCATAATTGTGCCCATTCTGTAGAGTCTTAGAGATGTGAAGTTAGTGACATAGTAACACAGTTCATGAGCGAGGGGTGATGGCGCTGCAATTTGAACTGAGATGTGCCTGAGTGTAAAGCTTTGATGTTTCAGAGTTAAGAGACAGCACTAGATAAGTAAGCAGTTGTTGGCATGTAATGGAGATGTAATCCAGGTTGATTAAGGTTTTCTGCTTAGTTTACAGGTAGTTGACAATACTGTTCAGAGACAGAAAAGAAGAACAGATTTGGAAGGAAAGAGAGTAAGTTTGTTTAGGAAACAATTATGTTTAAGTCAGAGTAGAATATGCAGAGGGTTGTATCCAACAGAAGGTTGGAAACTCAGGTTTGGAGATGAAATTTAGAAGTAATCAGAAGTTCTAAGCAAAGTTGATGCCATGTAAGTTGACAAAACTGCCTGTAGATGTTAGAGAAAATAAGAAGAAAAGAGAACTGGGGGTAGAATCTTGAGAAAACCTATAAAACATTACCGACTGGGTAGTTTTTAAGAAGTGTGACTGCCCTGGATTTTCCCCCAGATCAATAAGAATTTCTAAGGTGAGGTCTAGGTATAGGCAAATTATATAAGGTCCCCAATGATTCTGTTGTGAAATACAGCCTGAAATGAAGGTCTGAGGGGTGGGCAGAGTGAAGGAAGAGTGATGTGAGGTATGAGGACCACCAGGGGAGAAGAGCAGCTTGTCATATGCTGAAAGAGGTCTGGTAAAATGGAGCCCCCAGAGATGCTGTTTTGTCTTGGTGGAATTATAGGAATTGTCTTGGTGGAATTATAAAGAAGGAAGGTAACCGCCTGGATAAATAACAGAATTTGGGTATGTGGTGTCTTCTCTCAAGGATTTATGTGGTAAATTAAAGTAGAAATCTAGGAATATTCTTGGTCTGTGGGACTAGGATGGCTGGGAGAGACTTCATCCTGTTTACTAGCTGTGAAGAGCCATCCATCTGTACATAGCTGGAAAGAAGAACATAGAAGAGAGAAGAGACTATTGAGATCCTGGAAAAGCTGAGTATGTGGAAATTGAATCTAGAGCAAAAGTTGGTCTTGAAAAGAAAGAGACACATTCTTCCTTAGATAGATAAAATAAGTGAAGATAGATAGAGAATAAGAAAATGGAGGGAAGGTAAGTTCAGAGTTCACACCTGATCATCATTTTTCTGAAGTAGGCTATTGGGTTCCTCTTCCCTAAAAATGTACACCCAGAGGTATCTCGGCACAGCTCAGGTTGGTTTGAGTCCTGTGGTGGAGATTTGAGATACCTCTAGCTTGATGACTGTAGAATGTACAACTGAAGGCAAATCCCAGAAGCAGTTTTAAGGGAAAGAGGAACTTAAAACCAAGAAGACTAGATAGAAAGAGGAAACCAAGACATGGCACTGAAACAAACTGAGAATCCAGGGGACCCAATTAAATACATTGTCAAAGCAGGCAACAGGCAAAGGGCAGTCTCGCTGGAGAAACCCTGGGTAGGTGCCCACAGAGGCTGTTTGTGTCATCCCTGCAGCTGCCTGTACATTCTGCAGATGCATTTCAACAGAAGTTAAGCCATTTCTGGAGTGTGACTGGAATGATGGGAAAGGTGTGTACTACCATCTCTTTTTTTCCTTTTTTGAGATGGAGTCTCGCTCTGTCGCCCAGGCTGGAGTGCAGTGGCACTATCTCGGCTCACTGCAACCTCCTCCTCCTGAGTTCAAGAGATTCTCCTGCCTCAGCCTCCCAAGTAGCTGGGACTACAAGGGCACACCACCATACCCAGCTAAATTTTGTATTTTTGGTAGAGATGGGGTTTCATCATGTTGGCCAGGATGGTCTTGATCTTGTTGCCTCATGATCCACCTGCCTCAGCCTTCCAAAGTGCTGGGCTTACAGGCATGAGCCACCATGCTCGGCCACTACCATCTCATTCACCAGTTACCAGGGCCCATTGCTTTAGGAGACGTAGAGATGAGCCCAATAATCCCTCCCATCTCATATTTTGCAATGTGACTTTACCATTCCTCCCTTTAAGATATGGAGTCTATTTCTCCTTCTGAATCTGGGCTATACCTGTGACCTACTTTAACCAGTAGAATGAGGTGGAAGTGAGGTGTGACTTCTGAGCATGGGCTTTGAAGCTTCTGTTTATCATCCGTTGCCATAGAAATAAGCGCTGAATAGGGAGAGACCACAGAGGATGGTGGGAATTGTAGAAGAGAACTGAGGTTCCCCAGCCAACAACCAGCATCAAGACCCCTGATACGTGCATAAGGCCATCTTAGACACTAGCATCACTGAGCTGATGTTATGTAGTAGAGAAGTCAAAGCATGTGCTTGAATCCCTCTACCCCAACCTTTGCTCTCTTGTGTGGTCTAAAGAAAGAAAAAATGAGTTGGCCTAACCAGGACAGACCAGACCCACGGCTTCTGTGGAGATCCTTAGGATTTGAGATATACCTGAGTCTATAAGGATGTTGAGAGGCATAGAAATGGGTATGCCCTGAGAAGTTCCAGTTTAGAATCCTGAATTAAAGTTAAAACACTGAATTTCAGGCCCAGGGAAAAGACTGGGATATGGACCCCAAGAATAAGACATGGGACTAGGTAGAAATCCAGTGAGTTCAGATCAGAATTAGGGATGGGGGTTAGATCGACAGGACAAGTGTAAAAAAGGGTTCCAGCTTGACTTCTAGGCCAGTACAACCTTCCAGTCTGTATTACCTCAATAAGGATAAGGAGGCTTAAAGGCTCAAGGTGAGGGAAGAGGACTCAAGAGAGGTTCACACAGAAAGGCCCAAGCTAAAACGATGTTGGAAAGGAGGTGGAATATTAAGACACAGGGGAAGAGACTTCTTCATATTCTTTACACTTTAATGGAGTCTTTCTTCTCCCCTATGATAGAGGTGTTTTGGGCATTATTTTCTCCTAGGCAGAATCCCCACCAAAATCCTTTTATCACCTAATCAAAGTCATGCACCAATGACAGGCAGAGTGAGGCAAAGGTAAACACAGAATTTAAAGATAGCAAACTACCAGCACTAAATCCATTTATAGGTACTTCTCAAACTTCTCAGCATAGATAGTGGACTCCTGGCTTCCTCAATTGATACTGCTCAAGGAACTTGCTAATTTTATTATTAGCCAGAGAAAACACGAGGCAAATTAGGGCAAAAAGGAATACATTCAAGAATAAATTTTAAAATAGTGATAGTTTGACATTATCTTTGTCATGACTTTATTTTAAATCACTTTAACATTTATTGAGATCTTTGCATGTGGTAGGCACTGAGTTAGGACCTGGGAATGAGATAAGACCAAGAAGCACTTAATATATTTGCGTGATGACAGAGAGAATGGACACAGACAAAAACCAGCTAAATTACAAAGCCCCCACAAAACAAAACAAAAACCTTAAGTCTTAAAAATAAAGATATAGAAGTAATGAACTATCAGATGTAAAGGAAGACACAGTTAAAGAAATCTTCACACAAGAGGTAGATAGCAAGAGACATGGGTAATCCAGTGTTTTAAAGAAAAGAATTTTGATAGGCAAAAGATTTTGCCTCCATCAGAAACTGACTTCTCTAAATGAGAACTTTTATTTTTGTTTCCTATTTCATGTTTTAACATGAATGTGTAACATTAACATATATGTGAAAGTTAATCCCCCATATAACAATTAAAATTAAAAATGTAATTTTTTAAGAAAAATAAAGCTATTTGAGTTTTTACTTTTCAATAAGGAGTTCCATCAATCTATGAATAGATTAGAATTTTAGAGAACTTTCTAACTGAATAGGTATTTTTATTTTACTTACAATAAAATTATATTACTCATAAAATTTAGTGAAATATTTGATGTTCTATGTCTCTTTTGAAATGATGTACTGATATATTAGAGTTAGAGAGTGACTTGGTTCAAGGTCACACAGTAAGTCAGGACAATATTGAAACCTTATAACTTATTCTGAATTTCTAATATAGTTGAACTATCAATTGGGGCATCATAAGCATAAGTAAGTCTTGATTCATATGATTTGAGTGCTATTTAAAGGGTTCTAATGTTTGCCTGAGAAATAAAATATTTTTAAATTATACATTAATTAAACAACACTTTTATTTAGCGGAGTGATGAAAGTTCTAGCCTATACAACAAGGCAAGAAAAGGAAATCAAACACATGAAGACTCGAAAGGAAGAAATCAATCTTTTCCTATTTGCAGATAACATGATAGTCTGTAGAGCAGTTATAAGCAATCTACACAAAACTCCAAGAAGTTCAGCAAGGTCACAGAATACAAGATCAGCCTACAAAAATTAATTGAGTATCTATACGCTAGGAATGAACACATAGAAATTCAAAGTAAATACACAAAACCATCTACAATGATTTTAAAAAGTAAAATACTTAGGTAAAAATGTAACTACACATATACAGGACTTGCATGCTGAAAACTCCCTAGCACTGATGAAAGAAATAAAAGTTATAAACAGACAGATATACTGAGCTCATGGGATCAGAAGTCTCTACACATTAAAGATGTCAATTCTAACCCAAATTAATCCATATATTTAATGAAATTACTATGAAAATCCCAGCAAGGCTTTCTGTATATATAGCGTATATTCTAAAATATATAGAAAGGCTAGTAGACTCACATACGCATGGTCAACTGATTTCCGACAAAGATGCAAAAGCAATTCAGTGGAGGAAAGAGAATCTTATTACTAAATGATACTGAATAATCCTACCTAAACCTCATACCTTATACAAAAATTAACTCAATATGTATCATAGATTTGAATGTAGAATGTAAAACTATAGAAGTTTTAGAAAAAAACATGCAAAGAAATCTCCAAAACCTAGAGCTAGGCAAAGGTTCTTAGATTTAATATAAAAATCAGGCTCCATAAAATGAAAACAAAAATAATAAATTAGTCTTTATAAAAATTATAACTTTTTGTTTTATAAAAGGTTCTGTTAAGAGTGTGAAAAAACAACCTACCCATGGGGAAAATATTTACCAACCACATAACAACAAAGAATTCATATCTAGAATATATAAAGAACTCTCCAAACTCAACAGTAAAAAAACAACAAATAGTCCAATTACAAAATGTGCCAAAGATATAAATGAAAATTTCACAAAAGAATTGTCATTTCATATGGCAATATGTATATCAACATCAACAGTCATCAGGGAAACACAAATTAAGGCCAGAATGTGATACCACACACCATTTAGAACAGCTAAAATGAAAATATTGACAATACCAAATGCTGGTAAGGATGCAAAGAAACTCAGTCACTCATACTTTGCTGTTGGGAACATAAACTGCTACAGCCAGTTTGGAAAAGAGTTTGCCAGTTTTTTAAAAATCTAAACATATACTTACCATACAACCAAACAATAACACTCCTGAACATTTATCCCAGAGAAATGTAAACTTCTGTCCACACAAAAATATGTTCATAGTAGCTTTATCTGCAATTGCCAAAAACTGGAAACAATCCACTGACCTTCAGGGGGTGAATAGTTAGGTCCTCTATGATACACCCATATCATGGAACACTATTTCACAACAAAAGTAAACAAACAGTTGACACATGCAGCTACTTAGAGGAATTATGCTGGGTAAAAGAAACCAACCTGGAAAGGTTACCTACCTTATTATTCCATTTATACAACAATTTCAAAATGACACAGATTTGTGGTTGCCAGTGGCTGGGGTTGAGATGGGGGACTTAGGAAGAAGGGTGAGGAGAGGAACGGGTTTGATTCTAAAGAGGTAACAAGAAGGATCTTTGTGATTATGAAACAGTTCCTTGATTGTGATGATGGCTACCTGACCCTACGCAGATGCTTAAATTGTGTGACGTTGCACACATCCCATACACACCCAAATGAGTGCGTGTAACCTGATAAAATTTCAGTATTGTCTATTGATTGTACCAACATCAGTTTCCTGGTTTTGATATTATACCACATTGATGCAAGATATTACATAAGATGTTACCTTGAGGGTAAACTAGGTGAAAAATAGATGGGACCTCTCTGAAACAGTTTTTGCAACTTTCTGCTAACCTATAATTGTTTCAAAATATAAAGTTAAAGCAATTGGGCCCAACTTGGGCCCAATAACTTCATAAATGCGCTTTTTTTTTTTTTTTTTGGCTTAATGTTTAGTGTTGCGGGGAGACGGGGATAAAGGTATAAGAAAGGTATGACGCCAACATCACTTTGCCTTTTGCTATAGGGTATCTTATTGTTTAAACTTTGTCATGAATTATTCAATTGGAAAAAGGCTAAATTAAGATCTCAATCTGGTTGGTTGAGACTTATGCAAAGATTTTTTTTTTCAATTTCTGATTAACTTTAAATTAAAAAAAAAGGTTTTCCATATATTCTACTTGTAAAAGTGTTTATTTCAAAGTTGTTAAAATATATGGAAGTAAATATTTTTTAGAGTTATTATTTGATGATTTGGGGTAGCAAGCGTGTGGGTATTTGCTGTAGCATCCTTTACACATCTCAGTATTGTTTCAAAACCCAACAGCCATTGCAACCAAATGGCCCTGGACCAGAAGCTTGACTCCCAAACTAGTAGGTTTGAGAGTCCACTCAAAGAGATTCTAGTATAAGGTCCTCTATATCTAGAATTTAAAAAGTGTCCTGGGTGGATCTGAATAAGCAGCTAAGTTTAGAAACTCATAGACTAAAGGATGCTGAAGTCCCTCTTCTACACATAAAATAACAAGGGGCCCTGGAATCCATTTGTAAGACTTGATTTTGACTCTCACAAATTAGCTCAGGAAAAAAATTTTCTATTCTTCAATCATTTTATTAATCAATATTATTTGTAGTGATAAACATCTGGAAGCAGCAATGGTAGCTATGTTCATTTCTGATTGCTGCTATAACAAATCACTATAAACTTAGTGGCTTATCTCAACACAAATTTATGATCTTTCAGTTCTGGAGGTCAGAAGTCCAAGCTGAGTTTCACTGGGCCAAAATCAAGGTATCAGCAACACCCATTCCCTTCAGAGGCTCTAGGATAGAATCCATTTCCTTGCTTTTTCCAGCTCCTTGAAGTCTCCTGCATTTCTTGGCTCAGTTCCTGCCTCCATCTTCAAAGCCAATAGCATGGCATCAAATTTGTCTCTCTGTTCTCCTCTTTCATTATCACATCTCCTTCTCTGACTCTCCTTTTGCTCTCTTTTCCTTACAAGGGTTCTTGTTATTATATTAGACTCACCCAGATAATCCAGGATAGTCTCCCTGACTCAAAATCATTACATCAAATCTACAAAGTCCCTTTTGTCAAATAAACTAACATATTCACAGATTCTAGGAATTAGAATGTGGTGATCTTGTGGGAAGGGGAGTGTTATTTTCTCTACCATAGTAGCATTAAAAAACAAAAAAATCTAGCTTTAATGTTAAAAGATCTGGTTTCAAAACCTTCCTCTAACATGTAATAGCTCATCTTGGGTGAGCTATTTAACATCACATCCCCATTTTATCCATCTAGGTGTGTGCTTGTGATCAAGGGAGACTACTTTGGCACACCAGGAACTACTCCCTTACTGGCCAATGCCATATCCCTCCAGGTGCCACCTCATTAACAGTTCTTGTAAACAGACAGAATTTCTCTTTTGCACTCATAATCTCATGATTGTATATTTCACTTTTCTCCATTTCCTTGGATATTTGCTTGTTTTGACTTGTTTGACATGTGCAGCCAGGGTGGTGCTTAGACATTCAATGTTCCTACCTGCTATTCTTTCTTTATGATGTTTCATTCAATTCCAACCATCAGGATCCAAAGCTGCAAGCTTGTAAAGTGATTATACTCATTTTCTTCATTCACCATGGCGCCAGATTTCTAACTTCTTTATAAAAACTGGCTCAGTCATGTGGCAGGTTCAACTAGAGATTCCAGATGCAGTCATTTTCTCCACCATAAATTATCTCAGCCTTACTCAGAGTTTGACCCATAAAGTTGGCAGAAAAACTATTTTTTTGTAACCTGCCCCATTATTGTGACTTGGACAATAAAAAGACTAGAAAAGAAGCCCAGTGATTTTTATTCTTAATAGACAGGCAGATAATATAGTTTTCTTCCTAAATTGAATACTTGCATAGCATGAAAGAAATTTTTCCATCCACTTTTTTTCTGTATTATTCAACTTCAGAATACCAGGCCAGATTTCCAAATGGGACAATAGGTGGAACCCTCATTTTCCTCATGCTCAGGTACTAATTTTAACATCCAATTTCCTTTGTAATACTGAATTTTTATATGTTAAGAAAAAACTGGCACTAAATGTATGTGTTTAAAGGAAAATGGCTAACTCATAAATAGAATGATAATTTGATACTTATGAAGTGCCAGTTTTATCTATTAATGAGTATCCTAATTATCACTGAAGTGTTTTTTGAAATTTTAGAAAATGGCAGAAAAGGGTTACTAAATTTCGTAATTAAAATTCCAGAATGGAAAAATCATTTTGTGTGAATAATTATTTCGATACATATTCCTTTATTGACAGAAGTACTGGCATAATGATCTTTCACTCTCAAACAAAATATCTCATTCAAATATCAAACTACCAAGCAATGAATATTTATGATGTAGACTACTGCATATAGTAGACACTCAATTATTTATGGAATGAATGAGGTTGTGTAATCAGTTGAAAGATACTTGAAAGGGAAACAGAGATTAGATAAACATTAACTGGTTTTGCATTATCTGTGTTAAGGTAAATATGAGACTATGTAAAGGAAATGACATGAATGCTTTCCCATTTGTTCTGGTTCTTACTGTTACCTAACAAAATGTCTGAAAACACAGTGGCTAAAAACAATAATAACTATTGATTTTGCTCACAAATCTGCAATTTGGGTAAGAAGAGCTCCTTTTTGCTCAACATAGTGTAAAGCGTATGGTTCTGCTGGGGGCTAAGGGACCTAATTCCAGAGGGCTGCCTCACAAGGCCGACAAGTTTGTCCTGGCTCTTGGTTCCCATGTGGGCCTCACCCTGCTGATTCCCAAGGGCCCTTTGATCTTCCTCACAACATGGAAGCTGAGTTTGGACAGACAGAAAGAAGTTGCTAATTTCTTAAAGCCTGAGCCCAGAAACTCACATAGTGTCGCTGCTTCTGTATTCTACTGTTAAGAAATCACAGAACTCAGATTCCAAGAGAAAAGACATTCATCTCTAAAAGGAAGGAATTTCAGAGAATTTGCAGACATGTTTGAAAACAGCCACACCTTTGCATTAAAACAAAACCCCAAGCTTCTTTCCTCAGCCTCAAGCTCCTAGGGGTTGGTAAACCTTTTCTGTAAAAACCATACTGTAAATGTTTTACATTTGATGGACAAAAGGACAATCTTTATTGCAACTACTCAACTCTGCTGTATTAGTGAGAAAACAACAATACATAATACACAAACAAATGAGCATGCCTATGTTCCAGTAAAATTGTATTTACCAAAGCATATGACAGGCCAGATTTATCTCACAGTGCCAACCTCTGCTGTACATGACATGCTTCCTCTTACTTCTCTATACTTCTCTATTTTCTCCTCTCTTCTACACTCCAATCATACAGCTTCCTTTGAGCCCCCAAAACAAAAAAAAAGTTTGTTTTCCCTTGGAGCCTTTGCACACCCTATTCCTGATAGCACTTGCTTTAGCCTAAATGTTACTTTCCAGTCGAATTCTTAACTAAGTGTCTTATAGATCTCCCCTTCCTATTTTCTGCAACAATGTTTTATTGCCTAACTAACACCTTACATCTTATAATTATCATATGTATTTGGTTTCTTTAGCATTCCACCAATATTTGAGTGTCTGTTGTGATCTAGATGCAGTCTAGGCACTAGGATGAAGTTGATGATCATGGCTTACAAGACTCCTGTGCACATGGGACAAACATTCTTTTGGGAAAAATAGACAATAAAAAGGAGGCAAATAAACAAGAAAGTATCTGCCTTTTTTTTTCCCTCTGTCACCCCGGTTGCAGTGCAGTGACACAATCATGGCTCACTGCAGCCTTGACCTCCTGGGCTCAAGCTATCCTCCCACATCAGCCTTCTGATTATCTGGGACTACAGGCATGCACCATCACACTCAGCTAAGTTTTTATTATTTGTAGAGACAGGGTCTCCCTGTGTTGCCCAGGTTGGTCTTGAACTCCTGAGCTCAAGCAATCCTCCCACCTCGGCTTCCCAAAATGCTTAGATTACATGCATGAACTATTGTGCTCTGTTGGAAATATTTGATACTGCTTAGTGCTAACAAGAAAATTACATGGGACTACGTGAGACAGGTCAGGGAGGGCCTCAGTGGGAAATGCCATTTGCTAAACTACAAGGAACTAGCCAAGAAAATATTTGGAAGAAGAGATTTTCATGCAAGGAGAAAAGCCCATGGGGCAGGTGGGTTTAGGGAGAACTTGGTATGACTGAGAAAGCAGAGACAAGCCGGTACAGCTGGAGCAAAGCATGTGAAGCAAAGGATGCTAAGGGATGAGATCAGAAAGACAGGAGTTGCAGGATACTACAACTACAAGATCAGTGTAGGTTTTATTTTATGATGCGTCTGCATGCAATAATCTTCAGCCACCATATGCTGCATGTGCATTGTGCTGGGCCTGTGTTAAGTCCTAAGATACAGCAGTAAATGTGTATGTCCCGCTACACTACAAGTGGCATGAATAAATGGGAATATTATAATCTACATCATCTATTTTAGGCTGGCTTCCAAAGAAGTAGATCCTGAGATACAGATTTTTGTGGAAGTGATTTATTAGGAATGTCCCAAGGAGCAGGAAGTTGTGGAAGGGAAGGAAGTCATATAAGGGTGCAATATCAAGTACAATCCTAGAAAGTCTAACTTAGGTTCAACTCTACAGTGGCGATCCACAGTCAGTTAGATTATACCTCAGAGTTGTTGCTATCCAGGACTGGGGAGCTGGGCATTTACACTTCCACACTGGTCAGTCTCAAGGGAACATCAATTTTCAGGAAACTCTGGTTCTCTGCCACACAAGACATGATGGCAGTGTTCCTCTGACAAGGAGAGAAGATTCTGGCTGTGAAGAGCTGATGTGCACCCCAGGGTGAGGACCCAGAGGCATATGGGTGGAGCCTGAGAACATCTACTACAGTAACACAAGGTTTTCCATATAAATGTTAAACATGTTAATATAAGAAGCACATCAAGAAAATGTCCTATGCTCCAAACTGTGGGGTAGGTGGAACTGTTGCAAAGTGCCTCCAGCCAGTAAGCTTTATCCTACATAAATAATACTCTTGCTTATGTTCTATTTATTTAAAAAATTTATGTAGATGATATTGTGGTTGATAAAATACAGGTTCATTTACAAAGTGTTATTGAATTGATAACAGCTTTTTGTTTTACTTTAGTAACTAGGGACATAAAAGGCATAGCTATTATTATTTGGAAGACCCTGAGCTATTTTTGGCATTGTAAAGGTATTTTCAAGCTCACAAATATGGGAGACCTAATATAAGTGTTCATAAATTCTTTATCACTAAAATATAACTTTTTTTTTAGAACTGAGATGGGAAAAAGTGATATGAAAGAAGCAATGTAATATTTTTTAGAGTAAACAGTTACTCAGGTTAGATGAAACATATTGGGAAATTTTCCTGGGTCTTGAGACAAGAGCCCTGGCTCTGAACAAGTCACACCCCCAATTTCTATGTATTTTTTGAATAACATATTATTTTCCTGCTTTGAGCCATGGATACTGGAAAAAAGGCAGCTGTAAGATGTTTTAGTGAACATAATATACTGTCACTATAAAAAGTGTTTGCTGTTATAAAACATTGTTTCTCACTTCATTTCACATAATCATAACCCATTAGGCATCTCTATCTTTGACCTTCAATAAATATCTGAGGACACAAAGAAAGCTACACATGATATAATGGATTTCTCCACTTCCAATTTGTTGAAGAAAAAAACTTCTCTTAGGTTCTTTGATTCTTATTTCCATTTCTTTCCTTCTAGTGTGGTTACCCTTTTCAAGTACACACTATTTTTATGTCTGTATTCTAATTCTGTCAGGTTCAATGTAAATGATGATACAAGTGTGGTATTAAACACATGATTTCTTAGCAACTGAGCAAATCACCAGCATTTTGTGGGACTTTTCTTTTCCTTTGGATATGACACTAGGAAGATCATTTCACAAATGTTTTGACTCTCTCTAAAATAAAAGCCAACTTACTCTCATTCCAAAACTCAGGACCTTTTACTTTTGGACTGACTCTTTTTTCCTTTTTCTGCAAATAATTTTGTCCTCTTTAATGTCACAGTATTTGTTAACATATTTCTTACAGGCTTGATCAGTAGTTTTCAAAGAGGGAAAATGTTGCCCTGCAGGGAGTTGGAGAGGATACTGGCATCTACAAGGCAGAGGCCAGGGGTGCTTCTAAGCATCCTACAATGCCCAGGACAGCCCCCCACAACAAACAATTATCCAGCCTCAAATGTCAATAGTGCCAAGATTGAGAAACCGGAGCTAGATTAAGGTCTTGCCTCCATGTTTTTGACTACATGGATGTTGGTCATAGTTTATAAGCTTTAGAAGTTCAGTAATTAAAATCAGTCCTTAGATTTCCACACAGTGAGAAGCAAATAAGATCAAAGCAGACTAGTAGAGCTTGGCTCCCTCACCTTTCTACCACGTGGAGGTCAGATACCTGTCCTTGAGCTTATGAGAAGAAGCCTAAATACCAGGGTTCCGATGCTTAACATCCTGTGTCACTAGTGGGGTCACAACAAGGTGACTGAGCCTCTCATCACTTCCTCCAGTAGACAATTAATTATGAAGAAAGGTCTCTGCATGAACTCGAAATTTCAGCTGTCTGCCAAAGCAAGTTGCCTGTGTTCGGGAAACATCTCTTTCAATTCAAGCCACCAGAAACTGATTATGCTTAACCTACATATGCTCTTTGCAGAGCCAGCCTTCCCAGGCAGATAAAAGCCATGAAATTTCATAAGCACTATAGAGTGCTAAAAATTTGGATGGCAAATGCACAAATACTGTCATCAATATCCTCAGGCTTAGAGCTACTATTAACATCAGGCATACATACTATGACTTTATTTCCTAAACTACATAGATAGTGCTTAAATGTATGGATTTATTATCACATTTGGCATATTTTATTTATAGCACAAGAAAGGTGAAACATTCTGCAGCACTGCATGTTAAGATTAGGATTTATTATCCAGGAATCCTTGAACAATTTTATCAAAAGCCCATTTCTAGGTGGTGTTTTTCTGCAATAAATCATACAGCAAGAATCTATCAGTGGACACTAGGAAGAGATAAATGAGTGTAGAGGAAAGAGGGTCATCACAGATTTTTTTCTGTATCACGACCTGTCATTGGCAGAAATCCATTTATTATGGTTCACAGATGATTTTTTTACTTACTCACTGTGTTTTCTGTTAGGGGTGTTAGCTAAGATAAAATGAAAACCAGGCAAAATGTAAGCTATCAAAGTCCATGAAGACAGTCATTACTTAAAGATCATGAGATACCAAAAGTATCCATTTTTTTCTCCTTTCACGTAGCTGCAAATTTTTTTTGAAATGTCTTTTTTTTTTTTTTTTTTTTTTTTTTTTGAGACGGAGTTTCGCTCTTGGTACCCAGGCTGGAGTGCAATGGCGCGATCTCGGCTCACCGCAACCTCCGCTTCCTGGGTTCAGGCAATTCTCCTGCCTCAACCTCCTGAGTAGCTGGGACTACAGGCACACGCCACCATGCCCAGCTAATTTTTTGTATTTTTAATAGAGAAGGGGTTTCACCATGTTGACCGGGATGGTCTCGATCTCTTGACCTCGTGATCCACCCGCCTCGGCCTCCCAAAGTGCTGGGATTACAGGCGTGGGCCACCGCGCCTGGCCCTGAAATGTCTTTTTAAAATCTAAATATTTTAATTTTTAAAGTAACTGTTTCATTCAAGTAGCCTAGAATACAAGTAATAGAAAAGCAAATTCTGTTGCAGACCAGAATGTTGTTTTAGCACAAAAGCAGGGTATCTAATAGTTGTCAAGCACTCCCTCAGTGAGTTTTCTGTCCTTCTCTTACATCTTTTTCTCATTTAATCTGTAATCAGGACCCTATAATTTTGAATAAGACCAGGTACATGAAGAAATAAATGCTAAATGCCAGGCTAAACGCAAGAATAATTTTTATGAAGTTGTTACTACTATTATAATTGAATTTTCACTTGATTAAAAGAATTCGTTAAAATGTAGCATTTCAAGTTTCTTCTTTATTATATTCATTTTTGTGCTACCTTTCCCTCTACAAGTTGTCTAGGCAAATAAAAAACTTGTAAAATAAGTTTCCAGCTTCTTAAAATGGCACACTAGCAAGTATGCAGTGAGTGAATGATGTATTTCCACAAGAATTCCCAAAATAGGTTTATTTTTTTGAAGAGGAGGATTGCAGGGGAATGGGGTGGTACCCATCTCTGCACACGCTGGGATAAGGGTCCATCAGCTTCAGATAATACATCATGACACCCTAGAGAGTCACTCTCCCTCCACAATAGAGCCCCAAATGGATACTCTCATTAAACATAATATAGATGAGCAATAGAAGAAATACAGATGGACAATTACTTTTCCAGTATCTGACCCAGACCAGGTCCCAGCTCTTTTATTTCAAGAAATCCAGAGCAACTGACTTCCCATCTTACTTCCTCCTTCCTAGGCAGGTCAGGATACTCCTCCATCTAGGAGCATGTAAGCCTGCACAACAACCCTAAATCCACAGAAAGGAGCCAATAGCAAAACTGAAGCAAATGCACCTGTCCTCTAATTTATCAAATGTAGTCAGCCTCTTTACAATACTTGATTCGAGAAATTGCATCAGTTTTTTTTAGTCATGGATAAAGCATCAGGGACTAGATGAGGCAAGTAAGGTACTTGACTGGGGTGCAAAACATAAGGGGAAATGAGGAGGGTGCCCCAAAACTCGGTGATCAGAATAATTTTTTAATGGTATTTTTAAAACTTAAAATTACTGCAAAAACTTCATGATGAGCAAAATTTTAGATAAAAACAAGATTGATATTATTGATATTACTGTTGTTGTTCTAGAGTGGCTCAGCATGGAGCTAACTGCCCAGGACACACTGAAGTAAGTGGAATAAAAAGTTAAAGGGAACCCATCGTTATCTTTGTAACTGCAGTGGTTCTACTTAGGCAAGCTAAACATCTTCTGGAAGCAGAAATTTATCATGTGTTGTCAATGCTGTGAAAATTGTCTTGGGAGCAACACACCGGAGCTTATGGTGGTGGCTGACTCACAGGGTGTAGTTTTGCTCTGCCACTCACAGTTGTGTGACCTTGAGCAAGTCACTTGACTTTTCTCATGCCATTTTCCTGATCCTTAAAAGGATGCTGGAGAAAAATAAACATTTTAAGATATTTCTGGTACCTGCCATATCAAGAAGAGACTTGGATGGATCAAAATGGATAACTTGGCCATTGACTTGAATATTTATTCAAGGTTAACCTGAATTATTAATTATTTTGTTTATTCGCCTGATAACATTTCATAAAGTCACATTTTACCTCCTTAATCTGAGTCCCAAAGAAGCCCTGAAGTCAATTTCAAGCGCTGGTGGTAAATTCTACTCCGCGCCCTGCCAAGATTATATCTGTTTTGAAGATCCATAAAAGATTTAAGAATGTATTAATCCTCTGCTTTTAAATAACATTTTTTTTCTTCTTTATTTGTTTGATTTTGAGACAGGGTCTTGCTCTGTTACCCAGGCTGGAGTGCAATGGCTCAATCACAGCTCACTGTTACCTCAAATTCCTGGGCTCAAGAGAGCTTCTTGCCTCAGCCTCCTAAGTGGCTGGGACTACAGGTGCATACCATTATGGCAGCTTATTTTGGTTCTTAAAATGTGTGATGTTACATGACTCACTCCTTTCCAGCTAAATAGTCCATACCTGTGGGGATCCAGATAGAATTAAAACTGGAGAATGGGATGAGAGATGCAGGTCATGGCTAGTCAATTTTGGAGTGAAGTCCATTAAAAAGAAGATTCATGAAGAAAGTTGTTTTGCATCACGCAATCATCTCAGAGTTTTCTAATCAGCTATATTAATCAGATTTTACCCTGATAATAGTAACTTGAAATTTCATTTAAATCCTTTGTCTATAATTATTCCATCTTTTCCTTTACAGAATCTTGAACACTTGGGCCGGGCACAGTGGCTCACGCCTGTAATCCCAGCACTTTGGGAGGCCAAGGCGGGTGGATCACGAGGTCAAGAGATCGAGACCATCATGGTCAACATGGTGAAACCTCGTCTCTACCAAAAATACAAAAAATTAGCTGGGCATGGTGGCGCCTGCCTGTAATCCCAGCTACTCAGGAGGCTGAGGCAGGAGAATTGCCTGAACCCAGGAGGCGGAGGTTGCGGTGAGCCGAGATCGCGCCATTGCACTCCAGCCTGGGTAACAAGAGCAAAACTCGGTCTCAAAAAAAAAAAAAAAAAAAAAAAGAATCTTGAACACTCATTTTTCTTTAAATGTTAGCCAATATCTTGAAAGAAGGACAGTGCCCAGTTTTTTTAATAATGGAGTATTTTATAAAGGAGTAATTATAAATCATAACAGAAAGCAGAAATGTTACTATTTTTTATTTGAGCTAGGAAAATTTGAGTACAGACCAAATAATCCCACTGAAGGCCTCTGTTGTACTGATATCGTAAGGAAAGTCTGATTGCGTCGTGTGTGTGTGTGAGAGAGAGAGAGATCACATGTTGGCGTGTAGAAATGTGAACTTAACTTTTCTCTTGCTTCTTCAGTGACAACTGGTCCCCATCCACCGGCTCTGTAAACCTTATTATCAGCAAAGAAGTATACAGAGCCTTCACTCTCCTCTGAAAATCAAGTTAAGGATACCCTGGGGCTGATAGCACATGTGGTGTTTGATTGTAAGGCCAATGGGAAGAATTTAAATACTTTACCATTTAAAATAACTTAGATCAATTGTTATAAGAAGAGTGACTGATAGAAACAGAAGAGAAGACTGACTGTACTCTTAACCCATTGCGGGTGTAAATTAAAGGCTGTCTTTGGCCATTTTAACTTAGTCCAGACGTTTTACACAATTATTGTCTCAACAGGGTAGTAGAATAAAAGGAGCTTGCTTCCTTTTCCACAGGATTTTTTTCTTACCATCTCTGACATCTCTGAGGGTGAGAACGGGGGAGGGAGAGAGAAACAGAGAGAGAGAGAAAGAGAGAGAGAGAGAGGAAAAGAGAGATGCATGGAGTATTTATTCAAGGTTATATACCTTGAATTTAATTCAAACTACTTTGTTAGTTTGGAGAATTAACCTGAAAGGAATGTAAGCCACATGTTTGTTTAAAGAACCCCTAAGTTAATTGATCTAGAAATCTTCAGTTGGCAATAAAACATTATGAATTTAGAGGCAGAAAACAAAAGTTCCCTTTGTTGTTACCAGAGAAATGGAGTTGTATCTTGGAAGGTGACAATAACAAACAAACAAAAAAAAGCTTTTTGGAAATGATGGTTTGATCATTCTCACCTAAGAGTTAAGATAAACAAAATTGCAAGCCAAAGAGATATTGACATTATCTTGTTGTATTTTCAGTTTTGTGGGCTGCCTTCCTGGGCTGATGTTTAAAGGATTAGAATGAAGCTTACCTTCTATGTGTTTTTGAAACTTCCCACACATCAGCCTCTGAGAAAAAAAGCACTGGTGTATCATGTTTCTAACACTTAGAGATCTAATTGGGATATTGTTCTGTACATGCTGTTAGACACTGTAGTGACAAGAAGAGTCCTAGCCCACATTGGCCAGGAGCCAATACATACCTTCTCCGAACAAAGTGCAGGATAATTAAAGAGCAACTACCGAGAGAGCACCGCGGAGCCTGCACAAAAATAGCCATCAATAAAGTGCAGGAGAGCCGGCTCCTTGGGAACGTTGGACGCTCCTTCCTACATTCACTTTGCTTTTCAAACACAGTTCATCAGAGCCATTTTTTTCCTCTCTTATTGACTATTTTATAAGAAGTTTTAAATTTTTAAAAAAATTAAATATGTCCCTCTATTATCTATGCAAAATTACCTGAAGAGCACCGTTAGGACATTCAATGTATATTTCATAAAATATAAGGGAACCAAGGCATTTATAAGCTTCATTTCAGTTACAAATGGAGAACTAAGAACTAAATAAAATGCACAGGGTATTTTTACATCAGTCACAATTTCTATTCAAACAACCTATCTAAATATGCACAAGTCTTTCACGCAGAGCCACTCACTGCCCTTGAATAGCAGGTTCTACAAGAAACTCAGGTAGGCGTTGGGATTGTATAAAACTGCAACATGACCCCAGTAAGCTCGGTTACCTTTCCAGCAGAAGCATTTAAAAAATTGTTTTTCAATTCTTTTTTTAAAAACAAAACAATTTCATACAAATCATGAGGCACTGGGAACCTCTGAGTAGCTGGTTCTTACAGTGACCCTAAAGGATTTACACCAGAACTTCCCAACACCACTAAATGGAACAATGTATATAAATCCCTTTCGCAGTGATGGGAAATGGGATCCTTAGAAAGCTCTGTCTCTATTCAATGAAACCTGCCAATTTTTTACTCTTAAAATATGATTCCATCCACAGGGCAACTTCAAAATGGTTTCCCCACATTTCTTTAGATCCTGTATAAATCAAGTGCTGTTCGGCAAATATCATGTATAAATCATCCACATTTTAGCCCCTCTCTTTTTATAGAATGCATTTGCAAGATCAATTTTTGATTCTGCAGAACTCCTTTTACCGGCTTAAATTAAAGATGGCTTGCTTTTTTATGTTGCTTTGCCTTTTTCTAAGTGACCCTCAGAAAACACAATGATAATCTAAGCTCAGCGCACAATTGTCTGGCAAGGTCAAATGGAGAGTTATAACAGAGAGGCATCTATTTATTTATACATGTTGCTGTGTGCTGAGGAGTTAGCCTCAACACATTCAAGTTTTTAAATCATAGAACTTGCTTTCAAATCAACTTCCTCAGGACAGCTGAAGGATTCAAGTCAATAGATAGTCTGATGTTGCTTTTTTTAAAAATTAAATCTCTATAGGGTCACTTAATGATATTGTTAGGATGCTTGATGCAGCCCCAGGTAGAAGAGTGTCTGCAAAGCATAAAGAATGAGCTGTTCTCCTTCTGCCACAGTCTCTGCTGATTTACAACCACTTTGTGTTTGATGTTGGACAGGATAATTTCATCAGTCTCCAACCCTTGTGATCAAGTCCCAAAATGACTCGTCAGGTGAAGCCCCGGCAGAAGATTGCTTGTCACCTGTAGGAAGTAGCTGTCTGCTCTGAGTACTCTTTCCTCATAAATGTAATCATCTGTTAGTTATTCATTGAGCTATACTTCACAGGCTCGATGGAGTGGTGAGGGCAAGAGACCAACTCCTCACTGGGAAAATGCTTAGAAACAACGTCGATGCTCATTGTGTTTTTCTTTCTTCTCATTCTCATCTCTTTCGCACACAGGAGGAAGAAATACGCATCCGGGTTCATTTTTTAATGTTACTATGGAAAACATCCATTTAAGTTCATTTAAGAATTTTTTTTAATTAAAAAAAAAATTACAGTTGAGGAAACGGACTTAAAGATGGTGGGTAATGTGCCAAAGGTCACATAGCTCGTCAGGTTTACCTTCTTCCTTCCTGAGGATTACTGATGTTTTATTGAAACCCAGTCTTCATGGTCACATAGGATGTGTTCAGGCTAAGCTCCAGGAATTTTCACTAATTTGTGAGGAAATGTTTTTCCCAATGGCTGGCTAAACTTTGTTATGACTCATTTTCCATTGGTGAAGGTACAATTTATTTATACTGTTGGAATGGATGTGTCTATCTTATGCCTATCCCAGCTTTGTTTTTAAGAAGCACCCAACCCATTTGATTTCACAGTTTCACAGCTGGAGAAGAATTTGCCTCAGAATAAACTGTATCTTGAATCTCACCCAAATCTGATTTAGATAAGACTTTGGACTTAAGATTTTTGAGTTGATGCTGGAACAGGTGAAGACTTTTGGGGTTGTTCGGATGGAAGGAATGTATTCTGAACGTGAGAAGTACATACATTTGGGGATATAAGGGGTGGAATGCTATAGACTTAATGTTTGTGTTCTCCCAAAATTCGTATGTTGAAATCCTAGACCCCAATGTGAGGATATGAGGAGGTAGGGCCTCTGGGAGGTAAGCATTCGAGAATAGAGCCCTCATGAATAGTATTAATATTCTTATAAAAGAGACTCCAGAAAACTTCATCATCCCCTCTGCCATGTGAGGACTCTGTCTATGAATTTGGAAGTAGGCATTCACCAGACACTGAATCTGCTGGCACCTTGACCTTGGACTTCCCAGCCTCCAGAACTTTGAGAAATCAATTTCTGTTATTTATAAGCCACCCAGTCTTTGCTATTAACTTTGTAGCAATCTACATAGTCTAAGATAAAGCATTAAGTAAAGGAAACCTATTATAGGTTTTGTTTTGCTTTTTAAAGAATTTTTTAATTGTATAAGTAAATATATGTAAATAATAATGGTATAAAGTATTTAAGGTATGCTGGGTACCTACTGTAAGCATTTGATGTATATTAGCCACTTAACCTTTATTCATTCTGATGAGTTTTAGTATTTTCATTTTACAGGCAAAGAAACTTAGAAATGGTAATTTGCCAAATGTCAAAGTTTATCATCTCTGCCTGATTTTCTATATTTCTAACTAATTAGCAGCAAATCATTATTTCAATCAGGTGACACAGTTGCCTGTCTTACACCTTTAAGTTTAATCTAAAATAAAATAATTGGTACTACGTATTTAGGCATCATGGTTTATCCAATACAATTCTCAGCTACTTACTTCATTCATTCATTCATTCATTCATTCATTAATCTAACATCTATTAAGTGCTTTCTGCGTGTCAGGCACTAGGGATACAGAGGTGAACAAAGTAAGTACAGCCCTGGCCCTTGGTGGGGTGGAAGGCTCATAGTCATAGTATAAATTATGCAAGTAATAGTATAAATTATGCAAATGATTGTATGATCACTGCCTATAAGGGCCTCAAAGAAGAAATCAAGGGGCAGTGAGTGTGTTTAGTCAGAGTGGCTGAAGCAAACCTCCAGAAGATGGGCCTCTTAGGTTGGGCCATAGAGGATAGAATGTCTATCTTCCCAAATGGCATGGGGACTCCCAGGGACCCACTATGCAACAGATCCATTCACCCAACAGATTTGTTGTCCCAAATCACTGCACAGTTTCTCTTCTCCCTATCATAGAATGATTTGGCAGAGAGGCTCCTGGGACTTCAGCAGTGTAGTTGCCTTGGCATCTTAGGGAGAAGAGCAGAGCCTGAGATGGACAGTGAGCTTAGGGTTGTGTTCAGCAATCCCAAACTGGATGTTGAGGGTGGGTGGACATGAACTCAAGCTTTACTTGGATAAGTCAGTCTTTTTATCTTAGGGGTGGTGGATAGGACACAGGTAGAGTAGATTCAGATCAGTGGCCGTGCTTGAAGTTAGGATTCTTAGCTAGGTTTGAAGCAAGATATTAAACAGTTGGGTAGGTCCCCATAAGTTCTCATCCAGTTGATTCGGGGTCCTGAGAAGCATTCTAGGTCGAGGCATGGTCCCAGGAGCAGATCTTCAGGAGTATTCAAGATATATATATAGTCGGAATCTCACTGGTTGCCTTGAGGGGGATTAGATCAGGGCCTGAAAAGGGGCTAAGTATGCAGTTTAGAAGTTGCAAAAAGAAGACCTAAGCATGTCAGATTCCAGAGCTATTATCTATT
Organism: Aotus nancymaae; assembly: GCF_030222135.1. NCBI lineage: Eukaryota > Metazoa > Chordata > Mammalia > Primates > Aotidae > Aotus > Aotus nancymaae. Next base: position 39,216,577 of record NW_026988438.1, on the reverse strand, counting down.
GCTATGCTTAAAATAAACTTTGCCAGTGCATGTAGGTTGATCCTTCTACCCTGATGAGCTTGACCAGAACATTCTTTTCATCCTTTGTTTTGTATTAATAATTGAATTCCCAAGCACAAATTTGCTTTCTAGATATCAGCAAATACATCTTCATCAGGGACCCCAGCACTGCAGGCCCTTTGTTGGCACTTTACCCAAACTCATTACAAAGAAGTAAAAGGTGGGCCAGGTGCAGTGGCTCATGCCTGTAATCCCAGCACTTTGGGAGGCCGAGGCGGGTGAATCACGAGGTCAGGAGTTGGAGATCAGCCTGGCCAAGATGGTCAAACCCCCTCTCTACTAAAAAATATAAAAATTAGCCAGGCGTGGTGACAGACACCTGTAATCCCAGCTATTCAGGAGGTTGAGGCAGGAGAATCACTTGAACCTGGGAGGCAGAGGTTGCAGTGAGCCAAGGTGGCGCTACTGCACTCCAGCCTGGGTGACAGAGCAAGACTGTCTCAAAAAAAAAAAAGTAAAAGTAAAAGGTGTCTGCTTCTCATCAGTGAGGTATTTTGATATTCTCTGCAGGAAGGAAGACTTTTTTGCTTAAAACAATATAAGGGAAGGTGTTAGCAGATTTTCTGCTGCTATAATAGAATACCCAAAATTGAGTAATTTATAAACAATAAAGTTTTATTTGGCTCATGGTTCTGGAGGCTTGGGAAGTATAAGAGCATGGCATCAGCATCTGACAGGGCCATCCCATGGAGGAAGAGAAAGCAGGCACATGAGACAGAGAAAATGGGAATGAAATCCCAAGATATCTAACCCATTCCCTCTACAGTGCGCCACTTATCACCTCTTGAAAGTCCCACCTCTTCACTGTCACAATGGCAATTAACTTTCAACATGAATTTTGGGGGGGGACATTCAAACCATAGCAGGCAATAAATGCAATTAATAATTGTAATGAAGTAAAAGTGACATGTAACTTTATTAGCCAGGGTTCTCCAGAGAAACAGAATCAATAGAGTCTGTGTGTGCATGCATGCATGTGTGTGACAGACAGACAGAAGAAGAGAGAAAGAAAGAGGTTTATATTAAAAAATTTGCTCATTTGCTCACAGAATTGTAGGGGCTAGCAAGTCATATAGGTAACCTATAGGTTATTCCAGTTCATGTAATTCATACTTTCCAAAGTCCCATTTCTTTTTTTCTTCCTTGTTAAAGCATATTCTTTTTTTATTTTTTTGGCAAGAAGGGATCTTTCTCCCAGGCAGAAGACTTAAAAATAGCAAAGCAACGACATTTAGACATAGTAGGTTCTCAAAAACTTTTTGTTAATACATAACAAATATACATATTTTTGGAATACATGTGATAATTTGATACATTCATATGAAGCATAAAGATCAAATCAGGGTCATAGGAATATCCATTATCTTAAATATTTATCTCAGTAATATTTAATTAAAAAAATGAATGAATGGATGAATGAAACAAAAGATCTACCTCCTCTTAAATATAAAGTGCCAGAATTGGAAAGCTGATGTTCTCCTCTTCTGTAATATGCAGACTGAATAAATAGAAAGTCCCTCTGTTATGGAAGTCTCATGAATGCGAGAATAAATTTATCTTTCTGCCAGCTAGGATAGGGCTATTATCCAGATTATGCCTTCCTGGCAGAGCCTATTCAACATCTACATAGAGTCATTGGTGTTCAAAAGAAAAGGAATTGACCCTTTAAAAAGTACACCATAAAAAATAGACTGGCTGGCTATGAAGCTGCCTGCAAAAGGCTACAATTACAGTGCTGGATAAATAATATCTTATACTATAGGGTTGGGGGTGAGGGTAAGGGTAGACAATGGGGAGAGGAGATACAATGGAAGAAGCAAGGAAAAAGTCTTGTTTTATAAACCAGGGTAGCAAAAGGGAAGGTGAAGACAAGAAGGGACATGGCACTCCTTCCCAAAAGGTCAACTTACTAAAAAAATAAAATAAAATAAAATTGGTAGAGGTATAGGAAAATCTTTTTATGGTAAAACAATTATACCTATATTATCATATAATATAGTATTTACATAAATCTTTAAGTAAAATATTAGTTTTCTAGAAAATTGTGACTGTGATGAGTGTTGTTTCAAGGTACTAAAAACAGCAGCAGCTACTGGTTGAGTGCTGCGTGAAGTGGTATCTCATCCAATCATCCAAGTCCCAGAAGGAATTTATGAGGTTGAAACTCCTATTGTCTTTTTGAGGATGAGGCAGCCAAGGCACAGTGCAGTTCATTGACTTGCCCCTGCTTAGATAGCTGGTAAGTGGAGGGCCCAGCCCAGATGTTCTAATCCAAAGCCAGGCTCTTAACCACCACCTTATCTTAGTTCTCATTCCCAGACCCCTGTGGCCTCATTCTCATCTTCCACCATCGAGGGTCCTCTACTAGAAGAGTTGGAAGAGGATCTAAACTTGATCACCTCACCAGAATCTTAATGACTCCACTAATTGGTGATGATTAGTAAGGAAATGTTATGAGTCAGACATAAATAAGCCACTGGGGAAAGAGATGGTTTTGTTTGGTTTTCCTTTCTAAGCATATAAAAGAAAACACAAAAACATGTAAAAAGGAATTGACAATTTCAAGATTGATCTGCTTTTTCTTGTTAAGGCTAGATATCAAAAATTAAGCAAACAGCAATAACATTTTAAGTGCTATGATTCCGGAATATGAGTAGAAAACCTGGTTTTGGGTTTTTTTTTTCTTCTAAGTAAGGGAGTTATGACATAATTGCAAAATGTATTACAATGTAAGAGTAATGAGAAAAAGAATCTTTTTGACTTGCCCACCCTGCACCTCCAAGACATAGAGCAATGATAGGTACATAATAGTTGTTCAATAAGTATTTATTAAATGAATGAATGGTGATAAAATTAGGAATTAAATCATTAAAATGGTGCACTCTGGTCTGTGCATAATGTTTTATTTCTTTTGAATATTATTTGTGTAGTGTTTATTGTTCAAGAAATGGACAGTTATTTAAGTCATTTATTTAAAAATTTTTTTGTTGTTGTTTGAGACAAAGTCTTCCTCTGTCGCCCAGGCTAGAGTACAGCAGCACAATCTTGGCTCACTGCAACCTCCACCTCCCAGGTTCAAGCAATTCTCCTGCCTCAGCCTTCCCGGGTAGCTAGGATTACAGGCACACGCCACCATGTCTGGCTAATTTTTTGTATTTTTTTTAGTAGAGACGGGGTTTGACTGTGCTAGCCAGGTTGGTCTCAAACTCCTGACCTCATGATCTGCCCACCTCAGCCTCCCAAAGAGCTGAGATTACAGGCGTGAGCCACCATGCCCAGCCTGTTTTAAGAGACAGGGTCTTGTTTTGCTGCCAGCCTCTGGAGTGCAGTGGCATGATCATAGCTCGTTGCACCCTTGAACTCCTGGGCTCGAGCAACCCTTCCACATAGCTGAGACTATAGGCATATGTGACTGTGCCTAGCTTAAAAGTATTCTTTTAAATACTTGGCCTTACTTGATGGTTGCTACCTGATAATGAAGATCAGAATTACAAACCTCTGGGCAAGAATTTAGCAAATTTAACCTATTTCAATGAAAGAGCCATACTATAAAGAACAAAAGTCCCAAATTTAGCACATCTTCTCCAGTGTGGCATATTATTTAAAAGGTAAAAATTATATTCTTTTAATTTACATTTATTCAAATATTAATAAGATTGAACATGTTACCACATGTGCATTAGCTTTGTTTTTTCTTTTGTTCATCTTAAATTTTCCTAGATTACCTATCAGGGGCTTGTTGTTCTTCTTATCAATGTATATGAGCTTTTTAATATTTTTTGTGCAATGTTTTTTGTGCGTATACTTCCCCAGTCTACTGCTTGACTTTATAACAATATCTTTCAAAACAGAAAATTCTCAAAAGAACAATATCAAATCTACAAAAGAGGCAAAGAGTACCATAAGGAATATGTAGAATATTAGCAATTCCAAGATAAAACTTTCTCAAATTTTTTTTTTACTTACCTAAATTCCCAAAGTTCTTTGCTCTAGTAATGAATCAGTCACAATTGGAGAATAAATCACAAATGCCAAACATTCTGCTGTAATGAAAACGGTAGTGACTGTTTATTACAAAAGAAGGTGTGTTTTATAACAAATTTAGTCATTGGCATACATCTACATATTTTGGAATTCCTCTAATATTCATGTCATTAGAACAAAGGAAGCTAAGATGACTTGTATAAAATGGTAACCTCCTCTTAAATCACAGTGGAATTGGGTTGCTAATATGCCTAAGGGAACTGTAAAGTGATTTGGGGAACAAGCAGCCCATTAGCATGCCACCCCCCATAGACCAAATGCCTTTCATTTAAACTGAGGCAGTGACTCCCTCCCAAGAGAGAAATGGCCCTTTCTCCGATTCATTAATCTCACAGGATTTGGCGAGTAGCTTCTAATTTACAACCATGTCCTTCCCAAACAATGAGCGCAAATTTTATAGAAACATAACTGTGTGGATTTTATTTCCCTGGTTTTAACTGCAGCATCACTGAGGTGAAGAACAGTAAGATAAAAGAAAATCCTGGCTTGGCACAGTGGCTCAAGCCTATAATCCCAGCACTTTGGGAGGCCAAGGCGGATGGATCATGAGGTCAGGAGTTTGAGAACAGCCTGGCCAACATGGTGAAACCCGTCTCTACTAAAGATATAAAAAATTAGTTGGATGTGGTGGCACGCACCTGTAAATCCCAGCTACTTGGGAGGCTAAGGTAAGAGAATTGCTTGAACCCAGGAGACAGAGGTTGCGCCACTGCACTCCAGCCTGGGTGACAGGGAGAAACTCCATCTAAAATAAAATCAAATAAAAAATAGAAAAATTAAATCCTGTGTCCAGCTTAGTGTATCAGCGTCAAGAAAGAGGATAGCAAAGGTACAATTGGGAAAGTCAACACACCTGTACATCAGTCCAAGGGCTGCATTCACCCACTTCACGTGGTGAGATCATTCTGTCACAGTAGGCAGGTGACTTATCAGTCTTTGACTGATGAAATTATGGGATGAGTCTCTGAATGATTATGGAAAGAGTGATACATGTTTCACATTTAAGGCTAACTCCTAGATCACGTCTCCACATCAACAGCTGGTTGTTAAGCATCTTGTATGTGCAAGGTGCTTTTTTTCCATATGGACCCAAATATGCCTTTGTGTGAGCTGATGTTGCTTACTTTCTAGTATGAGAACACAAAGTAAATTACTTTCAGTTATTCAGTTCTGAAGCATTAAAATTGGTACTTCTGTCACCAAAGACAGCAATAAAACTGGGTGAGAATGGCACAGGGATAAATAATTTCCACTTATTTATATTCATTAGAAATTGCCAGCTAGATTCATTTACTCAAAAAGAAAAGTGTTCCCAAGCTGGGAGGTGTCATGTTCCACTAAGAAGAAATGTTTCTCATGACCAAATTAAAACACACAACTCTGGGAAAAAAGGTTTATTTTAGATGTTTTGATAACTGACTCCCAGCCATAATGCTCCAAGTGGGCACCAGCAATGAGGATTGCCTTTAATAAGGTTGTTTTTCTTCTCTTCTTCTTCTTCTTCTTTCTTCTTCTTTCTTCTTTTCTTTCTCCTTCTCCTTCTTCTTCTTCTTCCTCCTCCTTCTCCTCTTCTTCTTCTTCTGAGATGGACTTTCGCTCTTGATGCCCAAACTGGAGTGCAATGGTATGATCTTGGCTCATTGCAACTTCCACCTCCCAGGTTCAAGTGATTTTCCTACCTCAGCCTCCTGAGTAACTGGGATTACAGGCGCTGCCACCATGCCCAGCTATTTTTTTTCTATTTTTAGTGGAGACAGGGTTTATCCATGTTGGTCAGGCTGGTCTCAAACTCCTGACCTCAGGTAATCCACCTGCCTCAGCCTACCAAAGTGTTGTAATTACAGGCATGAGCCACTGAGGCCAGCCAGGTTGTTTTTCTTTAACCAAACCATATTAAATGAAGATAAAAATAAAAGGTAATGTTTGTGTCAATGAAGCAGGCTTTTGTGGCATCACAGTCAAAAGCCATGAGCACAGACAAGGTAGAGGGGCTGGCATCAGGGAGCATCTAAATGCAGCCCTAGAAGGCTGAGCTTTGGCACAAGCCAAATTGTGTACTCCAGAATTGCCTTCCTTACTTGTGGCAAAGATAACCTACCTCTTCCCACTCCTTTTGGAAAGCCCATGACTCCTTTGAAGCATGGCAAGTGTCCCAGCCTTCCCTGGATGAAGATGGGTTGGTCCACAGGGAAATGGCTGCTGCTGATAATGCAGGTTTGAATCTCTGCAAGACAGAGGAAAGGCAGTCTTTGCAAACTAGATCAAATGTGGAGTTCATGGGAAATCACTTAAAATAAAACCATGATCCCTTTCTAAACAATAATAACTTACGTACAGAGAAGAAAGTAACTTGGACACTCATTCCATCTACCACAAAAGGAGATGTTAGGACTTCTTTAACAAAGCTCCATTGTTTTTTCAGGACTTTGCTTTATAGGGTTTAGATTAAAAGGAATGTACTCTTTGAAGAGGCTAATCTTTGTTTTAAAGCATTTAAAGCACCTATACTGGCAAACTCCTTTGTGGGTTAGTGCTTGTTCTGAGATGACTTTTTAAAATTAAAAATATTTCAAATCATTATCATGAAAAAACAACTGCAGGGCAAGAAGTAAGGAAACTACTGGCCAGACACGGTGGCTCACACCTGCAATCCCAGCACTTTTGGAGGCTAAGGCAGGTGACTCACCTGATGTCAGGAGTTTGAGACCAGCCTGGCCAACATGGTGAAACCCCATCTCCACTAAAAATACAAAAAAAAAGCCAGGTGTGGTGGTGGGGGTGGAGGGGCGATGCCTCTGTAATCCCAGCTACTCGGGAGGCTGAGGCAAGAGAATCACTTGAACCCCGGAGGTGGAGGTTGCAGTGAGCTGAGACCGGGCCATTGCACTCCAGCCTGGGCAACAAGAGCAAAACTCCATCTCAAAAAAAAGAGAAGTAAACTACCATAATGTCATATAATTTTACACAAAGGATGACTCAGAAATTTTAGTGCAATCCCCTAAAGACAATCAATAAAAGTCTTGAATTAACTTCTCTTTTAAGCACCTAGAACATGCTAGATATGTACCATCCTTGGGCAAAGAGAGAACATGATCACTCAAATTCTCTTGCATCATGCTGGAAGTAGTTGGTCTATCCCCAAAGCCTGAAGGTCGGGTTTGCCCAATTGTTCTACTGACTCTGGAATAGAGAAACTTTTAAGACAAAAGTTGCCTTCTTCGGTAAGGATTGTAACCTGGTACTTTCAGTTATTTCATTAAGTTTACCACATAATTATAATTGCAGAAAACAAGAGTTCATTTTTAACCCATGATTACAAAATTCTTCACTTCAAATGCTGTTATTAAAAAAGAAAAAGTAGAGTTTTAACAAAAACAAAGTTTGAAAAGCAATATCAACATATAGAACAGACACATGACTTTTAAACTTACTTTGTTGTATAGGAAAGACAAATGAGACCTTAATTTGTCTTAATTCTTAATTAAGACCAAGAAGACCTTAATTAAGAAATGCCTCTGAGGGAATCCTTCCCAAATCATTTTATGAGACCAACATCATCCTGATACCAAAACTCGGCAGAGACTCAACAAGAAAACTACATGCCAATATCCATGATGAACATAGATGCAAAAATCTTCAATAAAGTACTGGCAAGCCGATTGCAACAGCACATCAAAAAGCTTATCCACCATGATAAAGTAGGATTCATCCCAGGGATGCAAGGCTGGTTTAACATACGCAGGTCTGTAAATGTAATGCACCACATAAACAGAACCAAAGACAAAAACCACATGATCATATCAATTGATGCAGAGAAGGCCTTCGACAAAATTCAACAGCCCTTTATGCTAAAAACCCTCAATAAACTAGGTATTGACAGAACGTATCTCAAAATAATAAAAGCTATTTATGACAAACCAACAGCCAATATCATACTGAATGGGCAAAAACTGGAAGCATTCCCTTTGAAATCTGGCACTAGATAAGGATGCCCTCTCTCAGCAATCCTATTCAATATAGTACTGGAAGTTCTAGCCAGAGAAATCAGGCAAGAAAAACAAATAAAGGGTATTCAATTAGGAAAGGAGGAAGTCAAATTGTCTCTATTAGCAGATGACATGATTGTGTATCTAGAAGACCCCATCGTCTCAGCCCAAAATCCCCTAAAACTGATAAGCAAATTCAGCAAAGTCTCAGGATACAAAATCAATGTGCAAAAATCACAAGCAGTCCTATACACCAATAACAGACTTAAAGAGAGCCAAATCAAGAACGAACTGCCATTCACAATTGCTACAAAGAGAATCAAATACCTAGGAATACAACTAACAAGGAACATAAAGGACCTCTTCAAGGAGAACTACAAACCACTGCACAACAAAATAAGAGAGGACACAAACAGATGGAGAAACATTCCATGTTCATGGTTAGGAAGAATCAATATCGTGAAAATGGCCATACTGCCCAAAGTAATTTACAGATTCAACGCTATCCCCATCAAGCTACCAATGACCTTCTTCACAGAACTGGAAAAAAACACCTTAAACTTCATATGGAACCAAAAAACAGCCCGCATAGCCAAGTCAATTCTAAGCAAAAAGAACACAGCGGGAAGTATCACACAACCGGACTTCAAACTATACTACAAGGCTACAGTAATCAAAACAGCATGGTACTGGTACCAAAACAGAGATATAGACCAATGGAACAGAACAGAGGCGTCGGAGGCAACACAACATATCTACAACCATCTGATCTTTGACAAACCTGACAAAAACAAGCAATGGGGAAAGGATTCCCTGTTTAATAAATGGTGTTGGGAAAACTGGCTAGCCATATGCAGAAAGCAGAAACTGGACCCCTTCCTGACACCTTACACTAAAATTAGCTCCAGATGGATTAAAGACTTAAACATAAGACCTAACACCATAAAAACCATAGAAGAAAATTTAGGCAAAACCATTCAAGACATAGGCGTAGGCAAGGACTTCATGACCAAAACACCAAAAGCATTGGCAACAAAAGCCAAAATAGACAAATGGGACATAATCAAACTCCACAGCTTCTGCACAGCAAAAGAAACAGTCATTAGAGTGAATCGGCCACCAACAGAATGGGAAAAAAATTTTGCAGTGTACCCATCTGACAAAGGGCTGATATCCAGAATTTGCAAAGAACTAAAACAGATTTACAAGAAAAAAACAAACAAGCCCATTCGAAAGTGGGCAAAGGATATGAACAGATACTTTACAAAAGAAGACATACATGAGACCAACAAACATATGAAAAAATGCTCATCATCACTGGTCATTAGAGAAATGCAAATCAAAACTACATTGAGATACCATTTCACGCCAGTTAGAATGGCGATCATTAAAAAATCTGGAGACAACAGATGCTGGAGAGGATGTGGAGAAATAGGAACACTTTTACACTGTTGGTGGGAGTGTAAATTAGTTCAACCATTGTGGAAGACAGTGTGGCGATTCCTCAAGGACCTAGAAATAAAAATTCCATTTGACCCAGCAATCCCATTACTGGGTATATATCCAAAGGATTATAAATCGTTCTACTATAAGGACACATGCACATGAATGTTCATTGCAGCACAGTTTACAATAGCAAAGACCTGGAACCAACCCAAATGCCCATCAATGATAGACTGGACAGAGAAAATGTGGCACATATACACCATGGAATTTTACACAGCCATCAAAAACGATGAGTTCGCGTCCTTTGTAGGGACATGGATGAACTTGGAAACCATCATTCTCAGCAGACTGACACAGGAACAGAAAATCAAACACCGCATGTTCTCACTTATAGGCAGGTGTTGAACAATGGGAACACATGGACACAGGGAGGGGAGCACTACACACTGGGGTCTGTTGGCGGGAAATAGGGAAGGGACAACGGGGAGTGGGGAGTTGGGGAGGGATAGCATGGGGAGAAATGCCAGATATGGGTGAGGGGGAGGAAGGCAGCAAATCACACTGCCATGTGTGCAACTATGCAACAATCTTGCATGTTCTTCACATGTACCCCAAAACCTAAAATGCAATTAAAAAAAAAAAAAGAAATGCCTCTGAGTATCTCCACCTTCATTTCCATGAAATTTCATAAGGACATCAGTAATAATATCATGGTGACTCTGAGCCACTGTTTCAGCAATGTGTGGACTGCTTATTTTTTTTCCTCTTTGCTTTTTTTTGGGTAATGAAAAGTATATTAAATGCAAAAATTAATCAGTTTTTCAGATGTGTAAAAACGTGAGTTTATTAAACTAGTTTTTTTTTTTAAGTATATAAACTACTTATTAACAGACAAGGCCTACAGACTTATTTCTTCTTAGATACACCCACAGTATGGTCACGGTGGCCAGTGGTCTTGGTGTGCTGGCCTCAGACACAAAGGCCCCAGAAGTGGTGCAGCCATGGAGATGAGCCCAAATCTTCAGTCGCTCGAGGTCTTCACAGAACTTGTTGTCCAGACCATTGGCTAGGACCTGCCTATATTTTCCATCCATTACATCTCTCTGTGTGTTCAAGAACCAGTTTGGGATCTTGAATTGGCATAGATTCTGCATAATGGTGATCATACATTCCAACTTATCCCCAGTCAGTTCTCCTGCCCTCTTGGTGAGGTCGACGTCTCCTTTCCTCAACATCACAAGAGCATATCTTCGACCCATACCCTTAATGGCAGTGATGGCAAAGGCTATTTTCCACCACCCATTGATCTTGCCGTCAAGTAGTAAAACATACTAGAACTTTGAGGGAAAAGTTCTTACTCTAGTAACCAAAAGTGGTTACTAGAGACATGGCAGCAGCACAAGCAGAGGCAGGCAGGCCTCCTGCGGGAGAGACAGAATTAGTTTATCCAAAACCATAAGTACTGATCAGAGTAAGATTTAGTCCAAATGGGGGTGACAAGTGCTAAGTTTCTGTAAACACAAGCTGTAGGAGCATCAAACAGAAACTCAAGAAAAGCCTCCTTTAGAAAGTGAAGATTATACTAAGATTTAAATGATGAGAAGGAGTTAGCCAAAAGAACCAGGAGACAAAATGTCCTAGGCAAAGGAAATAGCCTGTTCCAGAATCCAGAAGTGAGATTTAGCACAGCTTAGGAGATTTGAAGTTATGGCATCCTGGGAGAATGGCAAAGAAAAGGCTGTAGGAATAAACACCTCAGAATGTGCACTTCATCCCAAGGACAACCACTAAGGGGCTTTCAGTATGGGATTGGCAAGATTAGATTGGCATTTAATAAGATCTTTTTATAACTGCTCAGAGGATGAGATATTATAAAACATTTGGAAAAAAAACAGGGAAACAGGGAAAAATATACAAGGTATTTGATTTAAAGTATACATTAATTTGAAAGAAAATAATTACAAAATGTGGACGAAGTCGAAATTCTTCCTGGGTTCACTATCATACTCAGGAGTTGAACCCTATTTACCAGAAAATAAAGAATTGAATAGTTAAAAACATAGAGAAACATTTTTGTCTCAATCTTTTCTAAAGTACTTCTGTTAAAACTCTCATTTTGAAGCAGCTCTGATAAAGTATTAGTGACAAAATGGCAAAAAGCCTCAGATGTTTTCAGAATTTGCTCTCTGAGTAAAAGTGTAGATCAAAAGCCTCTTAAAGCCTCTGTCCATTTTCAGAGCTGTGTCCTTGACCACAGTTCTCTTACACTCACTCTTTGGTTCCTTCTGATCCTTTTTCTCTAGTCTTTCTCATGTTCCCTTCAAAATGCTAGCTTCTTTGGGTATTTTTTTCCTCCCATTATTATTATTTTTTCAAGGGCATAATACAAAGACATACGGGCTGCACTGGTCTATCCTGGACACAGCCTGTGTCCACTTTTCTTTTTTTCCCCAGGTGCTCCATCTGAGATCAACTTAATGACCTATTAGATATCTCAGCACTCAGGAAGTCACATGGTTTCTAACTCTAACAAAATTCTATAAAGACTGCTGATTTTAAGTGTCTTGTGTGCGAGAATCAAAGAATATATAGTTAGGAAAGAAATTTGGGGTCCATACTACCTTGGGCTTTGGCAGTCAAGGGCTGAGTTAAAAACACTCATACTGGGCCAGGTACGGTGGCTCATGCCTGTAATCCCAGCACTTTGTGAGGCCAAGGCAGGTGGATCACCTGAGATCAGGAGTTCGAGACTAGCCTGACCAACATGGAGAAACCCCATCTCTACTAAAAATACATTTTAATATATTCTTGCCCCTCTGTCTCAACTGCCACCGCATTTCTTCATCCTTTATCTGGATTGTTGTAATACTCTCATTCAGCAGCCCCACTCTCTTTTAATCCTTTATGTGAGAGTATCCTAATACACAAATTCAAAAACAGGTCTTTACCACCTCTCAAGGTAAAAAACAATGCCTTTTTCCTCTCTGCATTGCTAGCACTTAGCTCAGCACCTGGCATGTGGTAGGGACATCATGGAAGTTACTGAATAAATGAATAGGAGTTGAGGATCATTTTTGTAATAAGAATTGGAAGTCAGATGCTCCAGTATTTCAGTTTTAGTTACAGCCAATATTGTGTAAGTGACACTGTACATTTCATGCCTCTGCTGCCACCAACTAGCAAATAGGTTAAATAAGTAAATGATTAACAGCAAAACATTTATTTTATAATTGTGTAATTATTAAAGTGATGGTACTATCATAAGGATCAAATCCACCGTATCTGTGGGAAATTTTAAATATGTGTTCAGTATGATAATTTTAATTCTATTGCTTTAAAAAAACAGCAGTTTTATGATTAAAAATAACTGCAAATTTCAGTATGGAAATTTTGTTTTTAATTGAAAGCAAGGAAAAACAAACCCATGCATGGGAATCAATCTGCCATTTCAGAAGCTGTGTGTAAACAGGCATTCTGGGGCTGAAACAGGCAAGGCCACAGCTGCTGACTGCTAAGGTGGGATTGCTACTCTGACTGCACCTGCTGAACTATGCCTGAAAAAGACAGACTTCCATCTTAACCATTTTTTTCTTTGCCTTGGCTGTTACAACATATTTTCAGTGCATGTATCTTTTAAATGTGTACTCTTGGATCTTATTATCCCCTATTTTTCTTTGTTATGATTGCATTATCTATTCAATCTTACTGCATTGTGTGGATTTCTGTATCTCACCTCAAAGCCTTTTAGAATTGAATCTGGATACAAATAAATAAACCAACAAAATAAAAATAATTCCAGACATATATTTATTATGACATTTAGAAACAAAAGATGAGATAGAGAATTGTATTCTTATTTTCTTTCTTTTGGAATTACTGCAGTTAGAAGTAATCATCACCAAATCAAAATAAGAAGCACAACCCATTAAGTGCTACCCTAGGAAATGTAGTATTTAACTTTTAGTTAATGGGCATGCACTGTGCCTATCCAGTTTGGGCTAGGATGAATTTGGAGTTTGATTCCCAAATTTAAGTGGTGGTCAGAGGGGAAACATGTCCAAAAACAAAGGGAAAAAATGCGGAAAAAATCATGCTATTAATTTATGTACCTGACTTCAAAGAAAGAGTAGAGAAGTGCCAGCCACTCAGAAAATGGGGTTGAAGGACTGGATTCCAGCTGGGCTTCAGCCATCAGAGGCTGGGTGTCCTCAGAGGTCATACAGCCCACAATAAAGCAGCTCTTTCCCCTTCCATAGGCCCCACCCTCCAAAGGTGAAGCCTGGTTTCAAAGACCCTTCTGGAGTTCTCTTTGTGTCCAGCATACATTTCTTTCATTCAAGTAAGGTTCTCCTGAGTGTGGGTGGGGTTTTTTTTGTTTTTTTGATTTTTTTGTTTTGATGGAGTTTTGCTCTTGTTCCCCTGGCTGGAGTGCAATGGCACAATCTCGGCTCACCACAACCTCCACCTCCCGGGTTCAAGCAATTCTCCTGCCTCAGCCTCCTATGTAGCTGGGACTACAGGCATGCACCACCACGCCTGGCTAATTTTGTATTTTTAGTAGAGATGGGGTTTCTCTATGTTGGTCAGGCTAGTCTCGAACTCCTGATCTCAGGTGATCCACCTGCCTTGGCCTCACAAAGTGCTGGGATTACAGGCATGAGCCACCGTACCTGGCCCAGTATGAGTGTTTTTAACTCAGCCCTTGACTGCCAAAGCCCAAGGTAGTATGGACCCCAAATTTCTTTCCTAACTATATATTCTTTGATTCTCGCACACAAGACACTTAAAATCAGCAATCTTTATAGAATTTTGTTAGAGTTAGAAACCATGTGACTTCCTGAGTGCTGAGATATCTAATAGGTCATTAAGTTGATCTGAGACGGAGCACCTGGGAAAAAAAGAAAAAAGTGGACACAGGCTGTGTCCAGGATAGACCAGTGCAGACCGTATATCTTTGTATTATGCCCTTGAAAAAATAATAATAATGGGAGGAAAAAAATACCCAAAGAAGCTAGCATTTTGAAGGGAACATGAGAAAGACTAGAGAAAAAGGATCAGAAGGAACCAAAGAGTGAGTGTAAGAGAACTGTGGTCAAGGACACAGCTCTGAAAATGGACAGAGGCTTTAAGAGGCTTTTGATCTACACTTTTACTCAGAGAGCAAATTCTGAAAACATCTGAGGCTTTTTGCCATTTTGTCACTAATACTTTATCAGAGCTGCTTCAAAATGAGAGTTTTAACAGAAGTACTTTAGAAAAGATTGAGACAAAAATGTAATAATTGCACACTCAGCCTTGTAATTTCAGAAATTCATGATGTGAAGGGCTCCAAACACACTACTTCAAATTTGGATTCCCTTTCACTCTTCATGAAAGACCAGTCTAGTCAGAAGCTGATCGCTATTTACAAGTCATACCTGCAAATGGTTAGAGTCCATGGTCAGAGTGGAAAAACTGTTTTTTCCATAATTCAAAAATAATTGAAAGAATGTATCTCACCAATTTTGAGATAATAATTTTTTTTTAGATAATGGCTAAGTTCAGTCCAATCTTAGAAAATCCCAGCCTCAAAGGATTTTTTTTTTTAAATAAAGAGAAAAGAATCGATGAGCAAAAATGGCATGCTAGAGAAAAACCATCATTTTTAGCTGTTATCTGTCACAATCCGTAAAGGAATATAGAATACATTTTTTAAAGATATCTTTGTTGACAAAAGTCAAGAGAAAAATGTACTCTCCTGAATCAAAAGGAGTCACCAACAGATTGTGATACATTTAATTGCTGAGGATGGATGAGAGGTGGATAAGGAAGAGGGAAGGAGAGACAAGGAGATATATTCCTCTTCAGGCACCGAGGGTAGTTTATTTTCATGTATTTTACAAGTGTTTTATACCAGCATAGTGCAGGCTCTTACCTTGTCTTCTCTATAGGAAAAGAAGAAAGTCGGAATGAGAAAAAAAAAAAAACATCATCTTGATGGTAAATAGAGGAGGCACTTGTGCAGCCCAGGCCCCTGTCATTGTCTTCATTGTAAGCCATGTCAGAGCCATCACATTAGGTTACCACCACAGGATGCATGCAAATGGAGAGAGAGCAAAGCAGACAGCATGCGCAGCCACCACCTGCACATTTCAGATTGTTGGCAGGTACATTGCAGCGGACTAAAACAGAATAATTACTGGAGATAGAGTTGGCAAGTATAGTGTATGGGAGAGGCATTCAATTGTACACGAGTATGATAGGTGAACTATAAAAAAAATGGTGGGGAGGGAGGGGGAGAATTCCCCATTAAATACCAACTGGCAATTCTGATGTTCCATTTTGTTTTCTATGAAATAAGAAAGGCTGACCTATGAAGTCAGATGCTAGCATATTTGGGTCCACTGATTTAAGCAGGGGACAAAGAGAGCAAAATCCAGGTCTTGAGAGGAACACCTTGAACGCTGAATGCAAAAAGCCCTCACAGGCCAGGGACATACTGGGAAATATGTGAGAACAACACAGTACGTGAATACATTCAGGGTAGACTATTTCTTTGTAAACACTGGGATGTTTATTTTACCTGTCACACAACTGGACCAGTCACTGTTCTAAGCACTTTACATTTATTAACTCACTTAAGTCTCTGAGTGACCTTATCGTTGCTCTTCTTAACATCACCATCTTACATAGGGATGAGAAAGCCAAGTCACGGAGAGTTAAGTGACTTGCCCAAGTTCATTTAGCTGTTGTGGCAGGATAGGGAAGTTAGCACAGGCCACCTACCCCCCAAATACACACTCTTAACCATAACATTGGGCTGTCTCCCAGTAAGGATGCATAGGCATGCTAAATGGGATGTTGTCAGAGATTTACACAGAGCAACAAGCAAAAAATGATCATTTTATGAAAGTTATCTGAACTATTGAAAGTGAATAGCATTATCTTCCTGAAAGTTATTTGCATAAAAGCTATTTTTTCTATGTAAATCTCTGGCAACATCCTCTTTATCAAAGTCTTATCAATTGAATGCTTAAAACATATTATGACTCCTCCTTTAAAAAGTTGAAACGTGCACATATGTATGTTACATACTTTCCCCAAATTGCAGTTGCATGTTGGGCTGAGATGATCTGCCTCAAAGTCACAGACCATGGGGCCATTAGCTTCTACCTAGTTTTTATCATTTGAGCCACTCCTAATGATAGCACCTTAATTTTGCCCAGCCAGAGTCCATCCCCTCATATCTTCCTAGCAGTACCACCCTTCCCCAATTTCTCAGATATATACTCCAAATTAGTGCATGGTTTTCCCCTGGCAATCCTTATTAAGCTAGGAGCAAACATGTAACTTGTCACCCTCATTAAAGAAAATAAGTCATATCCTGTCATATCCCAAGGTTCCATTCCCATTTCTCCCTTTCTCTCTTTCTCCTTCTCTCTCTCACTGCACGAGGTCAAAGAAACATCCAGTCCCAATTGCCCTGGCAGCTGTCTAGCATCACCTGCAGGGTAAATCAGCTAAGTACAAGGCCTGACAACTGCAAAAGGGAAGATGAAAAGAACTATGTCCTTGACAGTATCATTGGGCAGCTGATTGTATTGTGCCTGGAACCTACTTGACCTTTGAACTTCCTATCTTTTGAGACAAATTTCCATATTGTTTTGCTGTTACTTGTGGTAAAAAGCATCCCATTACAAACCTAAGACCTGAACTCCTAAATAAAACACTTCCCTGCCCACTCCATCTAGTCCCTGAGCAGCTTTAACACCAATAGCCAAATACTTCTGCATCAAGAGTTTTTAGCTGTGAGACCCTTTGAATCTAGAAGACTCTTGGAGGCTGTCCAAAGTCCTGAGCAAATGAGCTCTGAGACTCTCTTAATGTACTCTGTACTCCAGCAGTAGCAATGCCTTGGAAAGGTGTAGGTTGAGGGTAGACCCGGTGAGGATCAATGGGCAGCAGAAATTTGTCAGAGGAAAGAGTCTTCATTTTCTTACTGGAGTTGCTATTTCCCACTCTACAGCATTGGTGTGTAGGAAAAAAGGACAGAGTTTTCAATAAGAACACTAATATCAAACACTGACTTCACCACTAATTAGCTGTGTAACCTTAAGCAAATTACTAAGGCTGAATAAACCTGTTTTCCCACCTGCAAAAATAAGAGTAATAAATTTGTTGCCTCTATTCTTGTGAGGATTATAGACAATAGATTCTCAATGCCATGTACTAAGTCCTCAAATGGTAATGATTATTATGATCTTTGATTCTGCATCACTAGTTTCCTTATTCAACAAATAACTATTGAGTACCTACTATATTGCCAAGTATTGTCATAGGTACCAGTGCCTAGTAACACTTTTATTGCACATCAGTATATATTATAAGGAAAATATTTATGCATTAGGCCTAGAAATTGGGTAGATACTAATTAGGTAGATGTGAACAAGTGTACACATACCTCTATTTTTGATATTTTTCTTTTAGGATGAATTTTCCTCCTTTTTCAGTCCTACTATAACTTACTCAAAAAGAAGGTACAGAGGCTAGGACTTCCTTGCAGGAAAGTCACATACATTCTTGTCTTCTTCTAATCCAAACTTTGTAGTCTATTTTGTTAGGGAAAAGATATCCTAAAGTTTGAAGAAGAATATGAAGAACTCTATGTGGGAAGAATGAGAACAAGTCCAGCCCCTTCTCCCTTGTAAGACTATAAGTTGAGATGGTCATCCTGATGCATCATCTTAAAGTAAATTCTTATTCCAGAGGTGAGAAGCCAACCTGCCCACATGCCAGAAGGAGCCACACCAGCTGTCCTTCAGATGTTTTTATTTCTCGACACTTCTCAGAAATTCTGGACAGCTACCATAAGGAAGTTGGCATATTCCTTTTCACATGTGGTAGGACCAGAAATGGCCACCCAAGGAGAGAATTTCTGAAGAATTTATGAATTCATAGGTGTGGATTAGCTTTTCTGCCCACATGGAGATTTATCCTTCAATTTTCCAAAAAATGTTATGATTAATTGAGGGAAGAGTGGTTTATCTATGCTTGAGCTGGGGCTTTAAAGATGGAGCCATGGCCGGGTGCGGTGGCTCACGCCTGTAATCCCAGCACTTTGGGAGGCTGAGGTGGGTGGATCACGAGGTCAGGAGTTCAAGACCATCCTGACCAACATGGTGAAACCTTGTCTCTCCTAAAAAAAAAATACAAAAATTAGCTGGACATGGTGGCACATGCCGGTAATTCTAGCTACTTTGGAGGCTGAAACAGGAAAATAACTTGAACCCAGGAGGTGGAGGTTGCAGTGAGCTGAGGCTGTGCCACTGCACTCCAGCCTGGGCAACAAAGACTCCATCTCAAAAAAAAAAAAAAAGATGGAGCCATATTCCTGAGGCCATTCTGTTGGTGGAGGCAATAATCATAAAAGAAATTCCCCAAGGGAATGGAGAATCTTTGAGTTTTAGGACATCAGAGTATAGTGACTCCTCCCTACTTTGAGATTTTTCTTCCCCCTCTATTACCAGCTCTGGAATTCTCAATATTAGTTTGTTAAGGGACTTAGCAGTTTCCATTCACACTTAAGCTACGTGGATTAGCTTACCAAATTTTTCTCATTTCCCTCCAACTGAACGACTCTCCTTTGGAGACTCCACTGGAAATTGGTGTTATCAAGAAAAGTGGTAACATAAGGAACCATCACCACTTTCACTGTGTCCTCAACAAGGACAAGTAGCATGCAAACTTTGCCAACACCTGCTTGATGGGTTAAATAACTGACCAAGTATGTTCATTCAATTCCTAGCCTTGTATAAAACAGCTCACTTTGACCTTCTGAGGACCACAACTATTACTCTTCTACTTGACTTGTATATTTATATGGTTTGTTTGTTGTTTTATAACAACGGACCAACTGGTTTCTTTAAAAAAAAATTATCGAGATAAAAGAATTAAACACCACAATCTTGACAAAGCCTCTTTTTCACTCTATGCTTCGGAGATTAGCAAAGAGTATAACTTATGGTCTCTGAAACTCAATTGCATCAGAAGCAAGACGTAAGTCAGATAAGGTTGAATAGAAATGAGAAGGCAGAAGAGTATGGCTTGTTACACGACTGTGGCGGAATGCATGCCTAAGACATCTGCCGGCTAGAGTGATCAAGGCAGGAGTTGTAAGAAGACCTTGAAGAATGGGTAGGATACAAAGAATGACAAATGAGAGAAGGAAAATTCCAGGCAGGAAAGAAGAGTGTCAAGGAAGGCACCATAGTGAATGTACAGCTTTTCTGGGCCACAGAAAGACTGAGCTTCTATACCAGAGCCAGTCAGTTTAGCTTTGAGTATGAAATTCAGGTATTTCTACTGTGTCTTGCAAGCACTGGGGAGACACTGAAGACTGTACAGGTAAACGTTATGAAGAACGTGGAATTCTATGACTATTAATCTGGAAGATGTGGGAGGGAGGGATTAGAAAAGGGAAGACAGGGGCTGGGCACGGTGGCTCACACCTGTAATCCAAGCATTTTGGGAGGCCAAGGTAGGCAGATCACTTGAGCTCAGGAGTTCGAGACCTGCCTGGCCAACATGGTGAAATCCTGCCTCTAATAAACATACAAAAATTAGCTGGGCATGGTGGTGGACACCTATAATCCCAGCTACTCAGGAAGCTGAGGCAGGTGAATCGCTTGAACCCGGGAGGTGGAGGCCGCAATGAGCTGAGATCGCACCATTGCACTCCAGCCTAGGTGACAGAGTGAGACTTTTTCTCAAAAAAAAAAAAAAGAAAGAAAAGAAAAGGGAAGACAGGAAGTGATTGCATTGCAGAGGCCACAGCATCCTAAATTAGGATGGAGGTAGTGGGGAGAGCAGGAAGGGAGTAGCAAGATAGTGATGATCAAGTATTTTCCAAGTGAAAACTCACTGAAGGTTTCATATTTCTTCATTGTATTTCATGGGGAAAAAAATTACAATATTGTCTTCAGCAAGTTCAAAATGCAGATCATGATACAGTTCTGATTTTTTCTTACCTGAAGAGTAATATTAAAAGCTTAGCAGTTATATATTCAGTATAATCCAGAATCCATTCTCTTCATTGCATGTAATATGGACAAGTAAAATATGCTTCCTGTGAATGATTTGTTAATAAGTATATCAATAATAATGTATAAAGAAAACGTATCTAAAATTTAATTAGGATTTCTGATTATAAACTATATGAACCAGTAAGATAACATACTTGGAGTAGAATCTTCAACTCAATGTTCAGATACTAGCCTTTAAATTAAATTTTAGTCATCAAATCGGGTCATAAAATGTCATAGCCTAATTCTCACCTCATGACTGAGAGGGTAACTAAAGACAGAGAAATGATTTCTCACCTCTCATCCTTGTCTCTCCCTTCACTCGAATCTTGATTATGGCAAAAGCCATATTGCGAGCTACTTGGTGGCTGAGGAAGTCTTTCTTAACCTTTTATTTATTCTCATACATATAAATCTGAATGAGGCAAAAGGCAACATTACTAACTGCCAACTTTGTCTAACACATATAGTCCCCTCCCTGCTCTGTGCTCTGGTTGTGATCGCAGAACCCAAAGAAATATGAGAACCAAGGACCCTGACAAATAAAGGGATAGAGAATGAGGAGCGGCTGCTTTTCTTCCATCATACCCCTCAACATTCCTCCCAATGGGCTGGGCTTTCTCCATCTACAGGAAAAATTATTTCAATCCTTTAAAAAAAGGTTTAGCTATGTTCTCATTTTCAACTCTCAGGGCTCAAAATTACTTTATAGTTAAGGCAATTTTTAAACTCTTAGCTTCTTTAAGGCAGATATCATGTTTTATTTATTTTAAATGCCATTTTCTTTGCTCTATCCTTTTAATACCTACCTTAGACACTAGAAAACAGCAGACACTTGATTGATATTTATTGAGAAGAGTTTCTGAAACATACTTTTTGAAAGATATAGATTGAAAACACATAAACCAAAAGAATCAGGAGCCAAGATAATTTTAATAAATTATGCATTTAGCTTTCAGGTTTAGTAAATAGCCACTGTAGTATCCCTTTGAGGAGACCACTGGGCCACGTGATTTTAGACACTAGCTGATGCTGAAATATCCTATCCGTTGCAACCTGACAAAATGCAATAGAGGCTGAGTCCTTATTGAATGGCCCTCAGATGGTTAATTTTGTTTTCTGATGGCAGATACCAAAGCTACAGAAAAGCTGTTTGTGTTGTTCAAAGAGCCTTTTCAATTTTTAATTTGACAAGAGAGTTACATGGTCTATGATACATGCAGACCAGCAGTTATCTCTTATCATCAACTTCTTTGGTACTTTTCAACCCATCTTGGCTGAAAGCAGCTCTATTGTAGGTACTTTTTCTGGCTCTAGCCTACATGTTGTGTGGTTCAATGACAAGATCCCTGATAAACTGGAACAGAGAATGAGGAAATGGGCTTTTAAATGATCAACTGATTGTTCACTTCTCTAGGCTTAGTTTCTGCCTGACAGACTTATTAAAGAAAGGAGACACACAAAGAAAACTCAGAATAAGTCTTCCAGGTCCTGGTCAAATGAGAATTACAGAGCCAGAGGGAACCGCAGAGGTCACCTTATCTGACTTTGCCATTTTAGGGCAAGGAAACTGACACTCAGAGAATTAGATGACTCACCCAAGGTCATGCAGCTCACGTTAGAGCCAGGACTAGAATTCAGCTTGTATAAGCTGTTTTCTTGCTGACATTTTTGCTGACTGATGTTAGGGAAATCAAGAAGAAAGAAACAGAGTTGCCCTAGTTTTTCATAAACTTTCCCCAAGAATAATATTGTGTGAGGGATTATTGTGAGGGTTCTTGGTTTCCATAGCTAAATCACCATTTTAAATGTGTGGAATACTGGGAGGAACACTGGATGTGAATTTGGACTTGGTGGGTTTTATATAAAACCATTGCTGTAATTTTTTGAGCATCTATCATTTGCTAGACATTATGCATACATTATTTTTATCTTCACAATGAATCTGGAAGGAGCCCTATTTTGTAGAAGAAAGGCTGAGCCTTAGGGAGTTTAAGTATCTTTCCTGGTGTCATGCAGGTTTTCAAATTCAGTGTTTGACTGATTCCCACAACCCTACTCTTTCCCCTGGACCACACTACATGTATTAATAATGTGCCCTTAGGCAAGTTATTTAATGTCTCAAAACCACAGTTTCCTCAACTGTAAAATGAATACATTAATATTCGTCCTAGCATTGGTGTATGATGAAATGAGAAATAATGTATGCATATGGAGTACCCGGTTTTAGAGAAGATATTCAACAAAAGCTAGTTCCATTCTACATCTATATCCCTCTCCTATTTGAATTTTTTAGCAGGATTTACATTTGGAACTATATTGACTTGTGTTGAAGAGAGTAAGTAGAAACACTTGCAAGGTATCAGAAAAGGTCAGAAATTGATTAAATATTTTAGATGATAATCCCAAACTGTCATAATGACCTGATGGCAAAACTTAAGTAGAGAACAGGCTCCAAGCCTGTTTTCTCAGATGAAATAATTAAATCAACCATAGTCAAAAAAGGACTAACTCTAATTCAGCATCTTAAGTTGAAATGCAGGTAGGGTTTCCAGAAAAACATGTTCAATATTGAAGTGAAATATTACCTTCATTGGGCAGTGGATTTTTTTCTAAGTCTGCTTTATTGATCCTACCCTGTATGTTCTATACAAAGCGAAAAGATGCAGGCATATCCATTTCATAATTGCAAGTAGGCATCAGAAATTATTTGACTATTTCTTGAAGCAACGTACATTCTTTTGTACTACACTTCTGAAATTATAGTCTAAGTATAAATGTGATTTAATTTACAAAAATCCAATTTGCATGCAATGTTTCAGAAATACCTCTATTGTATTTAGCCAAGAACACTTTTTATAGTTGATAGCAATCAAAGAGGTATATATTAAGAGGATAACAATGAAATGAAAACACAAATTAAAAAAATGTCATGCTTGACTCAGCTCCCCAAAGAAAGAGTGGAAGACTGATAAGGAAAATCACAATGGAACAAAACAAGATCAGCAAGTGTTTAGATTTGGTAATTGACCCTAGGAAAAGTCATTACACAAATTCCTGAATGAAAAACTGTGTGTTTATGACTGAAATATGAGCAGACAACTTCTTTTAAACATTTTATCATACAAGACTTGAAAGAAAGATGACTTCTAAGCAAAAAGCTGTGTTGTCTAGAATGTAAGTTCCAAGATGGTGGGGCTGGTCTGTGTCATTTATTGCTTTTTCTGTTACATTAGCATAGTGTTTTGTCCAGAGGGAGTATTTAACAAATAATTATTACATTAGTGAAAACAAGGAATAAGGTCTAATCTGTGGTAGAAGAAAAGTTTACTAGAGAGCTGCTGAATAAAGATTTGGCCCAAAATGTGCATGGTATAAGGTAAAGAATCCCTAAGGCCTTGAGAGTTTACCCCTTGCCCCAGTGTGCCCTGGATGTGAGACATGGAGTTAAAGGAGATTATTTTGGAACTTTAAGACTTAATAACTGCCCTGCTGGGTTTCGAACTTGCATGGGACCTGTGGCCTTTATCTTTTGGCTGATTTCTCCCTTTTGGAACAGGAATATTTTATCCTCATTGTATCTAGGAAGTAACTAACTTGTTTTTTATTTTACAGGCTCATAGGTGGAAGGGCCTACTAGCCTTGTCTCAGATGAGTCTTGGGACTTTGGACTTTTGAGTAATGCTGGAAGGAGTTAAAACTTAGGGGAACTATTGTGAAGAGACTATTATATTTTGCAATGTGAGAGGGACATGAGGTTTGGATGGGCCAGGAGTAGAATAATATGGTTTGGATCTGTGTCCCCATCAAACCTCATGTCAATAATCTCTAGTGTTGGAGTAGGGCTTGGTGGGAGGTGACTGGATCATGAGATTGCAGTTCTCATGAATGGTTTAGTACCTTCTCCCCTTGGTACTGTATGGTGATAGAGTTCTTATGACATCTGGTCATTTAAAAGTGTGTGGCACCTCCCCACCTCTCTCTTCCTCCTAATCTGGCCATGTGAAGTGTCTCACTACCCCTTTGCCTTCGCCATGATTGGAAGCTTCCTAAGGCCTTCCCAGAAGCAGAAGGAGCTACACTCCCTGTACAGTCTCTAGAACCGTGAGCAAATTAAACCTCTTTTCTTTAGAAATTACCCAGTTTCAGATATTTCTTTATAGCAGTGTGAGAACTGACTAATACACAGAAGGTTCTATGTTAGTGTCATTGTGCAGGTTTTTCTGTGGGTAACGCTAGACAGAAAAATCTGCCTAAACACATTTTATGCTACAATATCATCTTCCCAATGCCTAGCAACCTTTTCCACTGGGCATGAGCTCAGAGTTTGCCTACTATTCTTCCCCACGAAGGAGGTAAATTACAGCTACAGCATGTGTTTCAAACTAAATTTTCTTCTTCTTCTTTTTTTTTTTTTTTTTGAGACAGAGTCTCACTCTGTCTCCCAGGCTGTAGTACAATGGTGCCATCTCGGCTCACTTCAACCTCTGCCTCCAGGGTTCAAACGATTCTCCTGCCTCGGCCTCCTGAGTAGCTGGGACTGCAGGCACATGCCACCACGCCTGGCTAATTTTGTTTTAGTAGAGACAGGGTTTCACCATGTTGGCCAGGATGGTCTCGATCTCCTGATCTCATGATCTGCCCACCTCGGCCTCCCAAAGTACTGGGATTACAGGCGTGAGCCACTAGGCCTGGTCTTAAAATAAATTTTCTATAAGATATCCCTAGTCCTTGTCTACAAGTTAACAATTATGGAGTGATTCTTGGACAAGTCACTTTAATAGTAGAAATAGAAGGTGCTCCAGAAAAGTGATGTCCCAATTTTTGTGTAAATAATACTTCTCTGATTTAAAGGATTTTCAGAATCCTCCATGGAATTAATCAGCATATATTCTGTAATTTAAAATACATTGTTATTATTGTAGTGCAGTAATTGGGTTGAATGGCTTATATACCACACGATTTGCCTTTCTAAAAGGCCTTCCCATTTAGGATGTGGAGCTGTTATACCTCCTAAGTACATAGACACCCTCCCGGGATTCAGTCTAGTCTTCACAGGGCCCAAGATTAGATTGTGATGCAAAATTTGAGACTTTTAAGATGAATTTTTTTGTTCCTTATGTGTCCCCACCCCATTCTTCCACGTTGCAGCTGACTCCCATCTTTACTATATAGAAACTTTCTCCATTTTCTGGGCACTTTGTATTATATCCAGAATGCTGTAATCTTACCTGGACTGTCAGTAGAATTCTGATCCTGTTCCAAACCTGCATCCACCAAATGCTGGATGAACTTTCTGTAAAGACAGCTGGCTCCCAGTCCCACTCAGTATTTAGTGGGGAAAATGGAGCATTTCTTCCTACTTGCAGGCTAAATAATGGCCATCGAGAAGAGGAGCTGCAGACCCAGACTCAGAGAAGACTAGTATTGCTCAGCATCCTCTTAGAGAATTGTGTAGGACTGGGCATAAGAAAGAGGAACAAAGACATTTCTTTTTTTTAAGTTATAAAAAATGGAATGAACTCTTGCACCTGAGGAGGTAATTTATCCAAAGTCATTCCGGTAGCACAAATGAGTAAGTTATTGACACACGTGATTGCAGACTTAGCCCAGTGCTTCACAATCACTCCTTGGCTAATCCTTGTCAGAAATGTTAAAAGCAGACAGGCAGGAAGATGCCTTCTTGGAAGCCATGGAAATGTTTGGTTCCATGTCTCAATGTTTTGGAAGTGTTGGTCTTCTTTCCTCAGCTAGAATACAAGCTCTTTCAAAAAATGAGCCACATCTGGGTGTGGTCAACAGAATTCTAAAGTGACTTTGTAATCTCTGATTCCTTTTGTTATGCCAGAATAATCTCTTCCCCTCTAAATATGGGCTGGACATCAGACTTGCTTCTGACTAGTAGAATATAGTAAAGCTGTTGAAATGAAAGAAGATTATTCTTCTAGGCTTAAACAAGCAGATAGCCATGTTGGAAACTGCCCAAGAAGAACGTCACATGTCAGGGAACTGCATTTAATTGCTGAGAGCAGCCCCCAGCCAACAGCCAGCCAGCAAAAACTATGAGGACTCAGTCCCCCAATTAAAAGGAGGTGAATTCTCCCAGCCATTAGATAAGTCTTTGAAACAGATCTTCCCCTAGGCAAATCTCCAGATAAGAACACACCTTTGCCAATGCCTTGCTTGAAGCCTGGTGAAACCTTATACAGAGAACATGTGTAAGCTGTGTCCAGACTCCTGACCCACGAAAACTGTGAGATAACAAGTATGTGTTGTGTTCAGGCATGGAATTGTGGTAATTCATTTTGTAGCAATAGAGATGGGGTAGTCAACCTCTCCTTCCAAAGGATTTGCTGCTTCAACCCATGGTGGACAGAACAATTGAGGGGTTACAACCTCCATGTTAAGATGGGTTAGGTACCAGGATGTGGGGTAGGTGAGACTATAATTGCCAGTGAGAGTGTAATTGCCCAATGGGTTCTTCCTGCTCACCAGGAAAGGAAAAACCAGTTTACTGACACTGTGGTACTGCAGTAAAGAGTTTAATTTATGTGAGAGGGCAGGGGACTTGGGAATGGGTGCTGTTAATTGGTTGGGGGTGCAATCATTAGGGTGTGGAAATTGGTCTTTGTGTGCTGTCTGCCTCTTGGGAGCCATCAGATCAGTTGAGTCATGAGTCACAAATCTGGGTGGGATCAGTCTAAAAACATCTCAAAGGACTAATCTTAGGTTTTACAATAGTGATGTTATCTATAGGAACAATTGGGGAAGTCACAAATCTTGTGACTTCTAGCCATATGACATCTGAGTAGTAAGGGAGTATAGAAAATACACTACACATTTTAGCAAAATTCAGGCCACTAACATAATCCTAATATGGTGGCCTTTCATTAGTTTTACAAAGGCAGTTTCAATACTTGAATAAAGAGTTGGTTAGTTGTAGGGAGGGACTATTATTATCTTTGCTTTACGGTTAAACTATAAACTAAATTCCTCCCATGGTTACCTTGGCCAACGCCCAGGAAAAGCAAGGACAGTCACCCTGAGAAACTAGAAGCAAGACTGAGTCAGCCATACTAGATTTCTCTTACTGTCATATCTTTTCAAAGGTGGTTTCAAGAGGCTTGCCTAGTCAAAGCACCTGCCAAATACACGTGGTGATGACACCTTCAAGTTGGTACAGCCACCACCATGCCCCACCTGGAGATCCCCTGAGGCACACACAATCAGATCCCGACCTTCCCCATGCTCACAACCAGGTCCCTGGGGTGAGCTGCAGAGAGAAGCAGAAGTTTCTTAGAAACTAGAAGGTGGTTAGGAGAAGCCAGGGTACCAGAGTGTGTCCAAGAACAGATCCCTGGAAAGTTGGGAGTGACAGGAATTAGGACCATGCAGAGCCAAGTCTCCATTGTACTATCAGACTTCACTGCCAAAACACAAAATCAAAGATAAAGAGAATTTTTAAGACAATAGGCCCAGAGCATTAAATCTTAAGCGTGTGCCTTTCTGAGCACAAGACCTTGTGTGACTGCACTGATCACAAGCCCTTGGAGCCACCTGGCTTGAAGGGAGAACCAATTAGGAGGATGTGGAGGGGGTATGTTCTATATACTGATTTTACTCCTCTCTATTCAGTCCCTCCAAGTCCAATACTCTCGTTTACTTTCTCTATACTCCCTCTATCCCATGAATTTTTATATGCCCTTGGGATTGGGGATGGAATTGTGGGGAGCTTCTTCCAACTTGTGCTTTGAGTCTTCTTCCTGGTGCGTCAGACAATTTCTGTCTACTTTGCTGTGGTAAGACACCCCTGCTGCCACCTGAAAAAGTGGATTCTTCCTGATCTAGCTAAAATGGAAGAAAAGTCCCAGGGTAAAAATAAAATACTTACAATGAAAAGCATAATTGTTTGGTGTATAAAAATTATTTTCATCTGCACTATTTCTATTACTTTACCATGAAAATCAGTGTCTGTGTACGCGCAGGTGCACGCATGCTCACAGCTACGTGAGCACATGCAGGAATGTATACCTTTTAATGTATGCAAATGAGTTTTACTGAAGAGGCCAAGAAATACATGAGAAGCACACATTTAAATTCCGACTTTACTGTCACATAGAATAGCCCTTATTGATATTTACTACTATTGGGGAAGTTTTGGGATGAGCTCAGTTAGCCATATTTTGCTTTTTCAAATTGGCCATTGTATTACTCCATTCTCACACTGTTAATAAAGACATACCCAAAACTGGCTAATTTATAAAGAAAAGAGGTTTAATTGACTCACAGTTCTGCTGGGCTGGTGAGGCCTCAGGAAACTTACAATCATGGTGGGAGGGGAAGCAAACACATCTTTCTTCACATGGCAGCAGGAAGAAGTGCCAATAAAAGGGGGAAAAGCTCCTTCTAAAACATCAGATCTTGTGAGAACTCAATCACTATCACAAGAACAGCATGGGGTTAAACCACCCCCATGATTCACTTTTCTCCTACTGGGTCCCTCCTATGACATGGGAATTATGAGAACTACAATTCAAGATGAGATTTGGGTGGGGACACAGCTAAACCATACCAGCCATAATAACGTTTGTGTGTGTGTGTGTGTGTGTGTGTGTGTGTGTGTATATATATATATATATATATATATATATTTTTTTTTTTTTTTTTTTTTAAACAAATACCTCTTAACAGGACTGAATCTTGGGTCTCTACCCACTACTTCACTTCAAGCAAAGATGTTTGATACATAATCCAGTAACATTATTTGATTTTCAAAAGGCCATTAGAGAAGACTGTCCACAGAGTAATCCTGTAAATATTTCTGCTATTAAGACATCTGTTTCCTATATTTAGAAATGCCAGAAAGAATGGAATCTTAAGTATTTAAACGTCTCATAGAAAAAAACGTCTGACAACTGGAAAATGTCTTAAAAGCCTATAAAGCCTGGTGCTAGATAATCAGAATCAGATAATAGAATTCATTTTTATTAAAGCATTTCAAATGATCAAGTCACTGATGCGTTTTAACACTATAATGACATAATACCCTTTCCCCAACTCTTCAGAGAGGCAAAATGTTCACAGTTTAAGCAAGTTCAACTGCACACAATGTTTTCATAAACACAGGAATATTAATCCATAAGAAATACTCCTGTTATGAATGATGAGATTTTGAGAAAGCACCATTTTGGTATAAAATGATCTAGTTGCCTATGGTTATAAATTACTTCAGGCCAGTTATCTTTCCCTTCCTCCCCCAGGTTCTCTTTCTCCTTGATGACAAAGGGAGTTCTGAGCATGGAAGAAATGAACCAAATGATGAGGTGATCAAGAACCTGACCTTACCTAATTTTTTCTCCCCATTGAACCCCCCCAACCCATTTGTTGTATGTATTAATTGAGAGTGTGGCAGGAGGTAATGAACAGAGAGGCACAGACACTTGAAGCAAAGATAGAACAACATTTGCTGCCAGGAAGTAATCTCAACTTTCAGCTTGAATTCCAGCCCTAACACTCATTCTCATAAGAATGAAAAAAGAAGTGAACAGCAATGCTTTACTCTCTGCGTAAGAACTAAGTTGTCCAAAGATCTATTGCAGTGGCCCTGTTGATAAAGGATGCTGGAGCAATGTAATCATTATTATACAGAGGGGATATCTGACTTCTGTGCCCTATAGAGGGCTATCCAACACAGTAACCTCATGCAAAACTGGGTGGCTTGAAAACACTCATTTGCATGGAAAATGCCAGAAGAACTACTGTCTACTGTCTATGCTTTGCTGGTCTAGCATCTCCTTATTATAAATTCAGAACAGGCTCTAGCCTAGGCTGGAGAGCAGAGGAGCAATCATAGCTCTCAGTACCCTCAACCCCCTGGGCAATCCTCCCATCTCAGCCTCCTGAGTAGCTGGATTAGAGGTGCACCACCACACCTAGCCAAATTTTTTATTTTTTTATAGAGACAGGGTCTCGTTATATTACCCAGACTGGTCTGGAACTCCTGAGCTCAAATGATCCTCCTGCCCTGGACTCCCAAAGTGATGGAATTACAGGCTTGAGCCCCAGGGCCCATTGGAATTTTTTTTTAGTCCATGGAGGACTAACTCAGCACACTGCCATGAAGAGACAGTATAGCAGAAGGTCAGAGCATTCATTCTAAAATAAGACACAACCTGGTTTAAAATCCTGCCACTACCTCATACCAGCTGTAGGATATTGAGTAAGCCACTTAACTCCTCAAAAATCAATTTGCTCATTTGTGAAATGAGTCTACTGAGAACACCTTCCTTATGGGGTATTGTAAGGGTTAAAATTAAGAGTTTATATAAAGGCCTAACTAACTCAGTGCCTGGCACATGGGAAGGACACAATATATGTTGGCTCAGTGTCATGACTACCAATGATTTCTTAAATAATTCATATGTTATCCACCATTTTTTTTACATGCCCATAAACCCAATGAGACAGAGTCCTGGTCTTTTTAAATGTTTTATAAATTGTCCTATGTATCTCTGCTGATTTATAAATAACAAAAATAATACCAATGCATGTATAATCACTTGCAAGCGGATTTCTTAAAGTTTTCATGACATTGGAATCATTACAAGTTAATTGGGATCTTGATGTTACAGAAATGTTCTTTAGCAGATCCTTACAGCTGCTATATGTGCTCTCCTGGTTTTTTCCCTTTTCTTTTCCACATTATTCCACCTCTAGGAGCAGGTGCCAGCAGCTGGAATCACCACAGGACCTGACTGTTGGCTGTAGGACCCAGATGGCAAAAGCCTGAAAATGTTTCTGGCAAATACCTCCACAAGCTGTACTGTGTGTATATGTGTGTGTGTGGATGTGTGTGCACGTGCACACATGCATGCTCCTCCTTTTTATTGGCACTTGAGCTAAATGCCCAGCAGCTGCTTCTTGGATGGATTCCATTCAAACTACAGTTGGCGCCTGTGAAAATGGCTTTGGCTCCAGTATCTTATATGTGACTGTCTATCATGAAGAATTTTCCCACTGCTAATGATTTCTATTTTTATGAATACTTGAAAATACATGTCTCACATAAGAGTTTTGACCTCCTTTTATCTTTCCAGCAGAAATTCTTTCATAAAGAAGTGTCATCTCTTTTATACAATTATGCTTTGTGAGGGGCTATTTATAGCACTATGAAAATTAGAGAACGTAGTACTCCTTTTGACTTTCAGAAAAATTGTGAAGCATCAAATTGCATGTCGAAGGAAAAATGACCTCATGAAAAAAATCAACAGGCCTTACTATTTTCCACTGTCCCTTATAGCTCCTACTCCCCAAATACATGGAGGATGAGTAGTCATTACCCTCCAATAAAATAAAACTACTATAAAAAATAAAACTATACTTTATCTTGCTTGATGCAATAGATATGCTGCTGGAAGAGGGACATTTTAAATGCACCATAAGGATGAGAGAGTTGTTTTCCAAATAGAAACCACTGGAGAATGCTTTCTGAAGGAAATGATTCTGGAGCTGACTATCCAGAACCTGATATGAATGGGTTATTAACTACAATTTTCTCACACTGTCATTCCTTAAAGTTGGGATCACCTATTAAAAGGCTAGATATATTACATGACTTCAAAGCTCTCAGGTCATGCATGAGCACTCTTTGTAGACATTTACTCTCTCTCCTCTCTCTCTTTCTCTCAGTCATGATTTCTGTGACTTTCAGAAACAGTAGATTTTCATCCTACTTAAAAACTGAAAATATACTAAACCAAAGAAATGACTAAATGTCCTCATTTAAATGTCAAAAGCATACTCCACAATATACCAGAGGTGAAAACAAAGAAAGACTAGTTCAAGGTGTTGGAATCCTCAACAAGTAAGAAATATCTCTTTTAAAATGTAGTCAAAACAATAAATAAAGCTTATAGGACTTGCTTATACAGTCGATCCTCTGTATCCATGGACTCTGCATTCATGGATTCAACCAACTCAAGATTGAAAATACTCAGAAAAAAACATTGCATCTATACTGAACAATATAGACTATTTTCCTTGTCATTATTTCCTGAACAATACAGTATGATCATTGTTTACATAGTATTTGCATCGTATTAGGCATCATAAGTAACCTAGAGATGATTTAAAGTATATAGAAGGATGGGCATAGGTTGTATGAAAATACTATCCCATTTTATATCAGAGACTTAAGTATCTGTGAATATCCAAAAGAGGTCCTGGAACCAATCCTCCTCAGATACCGAGGTATGACTGTATATTTTTTATTAATTAGGGTGTAGAAAATTTACTTCTAGGAAAACAAAAGATATCAAGACTTTCTCTTATGTGAATTTTAATAAGTTTGCACAAGAAGTTTAAAAAGTCTCCCCAGGAGACCTGGAGGATCCAGTGTCGAAGGAAGGTCAAGATCAGGTGCAGAAATGATTCATTCTACAGGAAGAGTCCCTGTGAATTTGTTTAGCCTGAATCCTAGGTTCTGGAAGCTGAATCTGTCTGATAGATCCCAACTCAAATACATGAATGCTTATAGGGACTTTATTCGTAATCTCCAAAAACTGCAAACAACTCAAATGTCTTTTGGTGCATAAATGTGTAAACTGTGGTTCATCCATACAAGGGATAATACTCATCAGTTGAAAAGAATGAACTACTGATACACAAAACAACATGGATGTATCTCAAATGCATGTCAAAGCAAAAATGCTCAATTCTGTACAATTTCATTTATATGGCATTTTGGCAAAAGCAAGACTCTAAAGAAAAGAGACTAGTTGCTGTCAGGGGTTTGGGGGACTGGGGTCTGACTACAAAGTGGCATGGAAGAACTTTTTGGGCTGACAGACCTGTTATTGATGGTAGTGTTGGTTACATAATTGTATGTATTCGTATAATCTTGCAGAACTATATACTTTTTTAAAAGGTAAATTTTACTTATATAAATTACACCTGAATAAAAAAAAATTAAGAACCCATTCCATTAAAAAAATAAAAATGATAAATAAGTTAATGGTAACATATATTTAAGCTAGTGATAAGTTTGACAAATTTGTTTATAAATATCCTTTATAAATACTTTCAGTATATTAAAAAGAAGAAGAAAGAAGAAAGAAGGAAGAAGAAGAAGAAGAGGAGAATGGTGTGGCTTAAAAAAAATCTGATGCCACCTTAGTGCCTGGCTCTTTTTGTGGCAGAGTTTCTCATTCTGATGTCACTGGTGATAACAACTCCAGGCCCGCCACACATCACTGGAGATTTAACCCCCAAGACATTTCTTTCTTTTTTTTTGAGACGGAGTTTCGCTCGTTACCCAGGCTGGAGTGCAATGGCGCGATCTCGGCTCACCGCAACCTCCGCCTCCTGGGTTCAGGCAATTCTCCTGCCTCAGCCTCCTGAGTAGCTGGGATTACAGGCACGCGCCACCATGCCCAGCTAATTTTTTGTATTAGTAGAGACGGGGTTTCACCATGTTGACCAGGATGGTCTCGATCTCTTGACCTCGTGATCCACCTGCCTCGGCCTCCCAAAGTGCTGGGATTACAGACATTTCTTATATTCTAAGTAGACATAGTAGCAGAGTTCTTCAGAAGCCCCAAGAATACCTAGGCACAGTCTCAAAGACTGGGAAGGGTTCCAGACCACTGCTAGGATGTCCAATAGTTTACTTTATTTATTTAGAGACAGAGTCTCACTCTGTCACCAAGCTGGAGTGCAGTGGCACAATCTCAGATCATTGCAACCTCCACCTCCCAGGTTCAAGTGATTCTCCTGCCTCAGCCTCCCGAGTAGCTGGAACTACAAGCATGTACCACCACACCCAGATAATTTTTGTATTTTTAGTAGAGACAGAGTTTCACCATGTTGACCAGGATGGTCTCCATCTCTTGACCTTGTGATCCATCCACCTCAGCCCTCCAAAGTGCTGGGATCACAGGCAAACTTTTTTTAATAAACCTCCCAAGTCAATACAAGAACAACAACAAAAAGAGTATGTATCCTTTGGAAGATCTTGAAAGTGCTTCAATAAGCAGATGAGAATAATTTGTAATTAACTTGGTAATTTGGGGGCATGCATGCAAAGTGGATGCTACTAAAGTGATTTTTAATGTACTTGAAAAACAGTTTGCCTTTTCCCTAGAGGAGGCTGAATAGTTTTCTCTTTAGTCCTGTTGACACTATTAATTTGCTTTCCAACCTCTTCTGCCCCCTCCTCTTTTTCTTCCATCTCTATTGCAAACAGAAGCGAGGAAAGCAAGGCTTGGAGAGCTCTTGTAGAGACAGCCATTTGCTCCGGCTCAAGCAAACAGCAAGGCCAATCAGCCTGAAATCTGAATTTTTCAGACACATAATAGACCCTTGGCTTATCAAAGCCTCTTATC
Source organism: Aotus nancymaae (assembly GCF_030222135.1). Taxonomy (NCBI): domain Eukaryota; kingdom Metazoa; phylum Chordata; class Mammalia; order Primates; family Aotidae; genus Aotus; species Aotus nancymaae. The sequence goes on along the minus strand of NW_026988438.1, from coordinate 39,181,600 downwards.
TGATTGGAAAAAATCAAAGGTAAACTTCAGGGCTTATGGAATTAAAAGACAAATGAGATGTCATAATTATCAAAGTGGCTAATTTAGAAAATCAAGCTGTTCACATAGGTGACATAATTGCTTGTCACAATCACTCTTTTTCTCATTAGTTTCTTCCATTCGGCATCTACATGCTGCACAACAGTCTTTGGCCTTGCTAAACAGTATGGGTGTTCTTTTGCGGTTTAGCATCAGGTAATTCTCTCACCTCCTATACGCAATGCATAGATTCATTCAGAGATTTACTCAAAGAACAGTTCCAGAAAATCCCAGTCTTTCACAATATTTATTTTAAATTTGAGACCAAATATTCTGTCAAAATAATTAGTTACTTCTCAAGAGGATTTATAGAGTTGATACAGCATACTAACATTTCTTGGAAAACATTAAGGGTTTTGGTACATAGCAATATTTTAAAACCTCAGAGATTATATAAAATTTGTTTTTAATTGTCTTCCTGAATTCTGCATAGAAGGAAAAGAGATATATTTTCAAGATAGTTTGTTTTATGTGCCTAATGTTTTATTATTCAATTTCTATAATCCAGATGAATGTAAATAAATTCGCTGTAAGAGAGTTATTTGTAAGAATGACCATGATACTTTTTATATCTTAGCAAGCTCAGAAATTACTAAGGATAAGGTCTAAGAAAGGAAATGAGTATTGTTTTGTGCTTCTAAAGCATACATTGTAAAAGACCAAGATTAACTATTTTGGACAAAAATCATGAATATAAGATTGACTAAAGCCTACTGTTCTGTAGAGTTGTAGAATACGGCTGACCTGACTTATAGAGGGACTCCCTGGATGTTACTTATTTGAAGAGATAGTTCATCCTGAATGCATACAGTGCAGCTGTCATCTGTGTTCTGAAATATTATGTAATGATAGTGTTTTTATTTCATTAACACTGATTTAGTGAAGTAATTGTGTTACAAGAGCTATTATGGTCACATACTAAAAGGCAAAAGCTCAGAAACAAAAAAAAAAAAAAAGAGAGAGAGAAACTCCAATCAAATCCCTAAATATATGGGGTTACTGTAAACTCTGCTTCTATTCATTACTGAACCTGAAGTGGTAAAGTCTAAGGACCTATAGACATAGAATTATATAGAGAGTTTATCCCCCACAGCAATAGATACAAGCTCAATTACATGAAAGTTAGGCTTAATTCCCTTGATACTCACAGTTGCAATCTTTGATTTAAAAAAAAAAAATAAAAGGCACATGGAATGCTCTAAACAGACAAAGCTGAAGACTAAGAAAGAAAAGAGAGTGTGGACAAGTTGTCTAAGCTTTCTTTGTCCATTATACCTGCAGTCTCCAATAATACAGAAGAGCCCTTGAGTTGAGTTTATTATGGTTTTCTAATAAGAAAGACAGTGTGCCAGTCTATGGCAGAGGAGATATTAGGGTAGAATTCTTAGAAACAAAGAAAGGGACCAAAAAGCCTGAGAGAAGATAGTCGACTGCAGGTGAGTTGGTAGTGGGCTTCAGTGAAGCAGGAGCAATATGTGGCAACATTTTCGAGATGTCTCAGTGGAGAATTGAGAACTAAGGGAACACCTGCCAGTTAAAGATGGAAACTACACTTGGCTGTTTTCAACAATTCATTTGACTCACATCATTTGAACTATTCATGAAATTCAGTGGTGTTTTAGTGCAATGGTTTCAAATTGTGCTCTATTGAGTCTTACGCATTTTGAGTGAGGAAGGCAAAATAGACAGTGCCCTGTCTTTCAAATCCTCCTGCTTCAACCAGCACAACTGTGCTCTCATCTTTTTATACAGTTGGATTCCATTTAAGGGTGCATTTGAAGATAAAGCTTCATGGCTAAAAAACTGCTGCTTCAGTGAGTAGGCCAGTGTGTGGCTAGAAGATCATATCCTTGTGATAGTAAAGTAACTGATATTACACAGGAAGTAACATATTATCTATATTTTCACCCAAGGCAAATCTGTTGTCAACTCAGAAAGTTACTCCCAACATTCATTGGACAAATATTTATTGAATTCTCCACTGTTCATTACCTTCCCCTCAGGTGGGCCATAGGTCACCCTAAGACAAGACATTCATCTGGTAACTAGAACTGCTCATTTAAGCTATCTGCTGTAGCTGTGGTTAGGCTGTCTTTCCCATCTCCCAGCCAGAAACCAACTTGTAACCTTCTTTGGGCTGCATTATTAGCAAGTCCCTACCTCATTAGTATCTGTGATGAACTAAATGATATCTTAAAAGAAATGGAAGAAACCTAGAGAATGTGTGTTTTCTGCTGGTAATTTCAGGTGGCAGCAATTAAGAAAAGAATACACGATGTCTCAATATTTTCACATTTACAAAATGGAGCTTGTACATGATACTAGTAAGATGAGGAAATGTATGCTGATTCTGTGTCTCTTATACCTCATTACTTTAACAAGTGACTTTCTCAAGTTAAAGAAGTGATAAAAGATCTAAACATAAGTCTCTAAAACCAAAGTCTACCCAGCACACCAGTAACACTTAAAGTGTGGTCCACAGACCCTTTGCCATTCCATAAGAAGATGAGTTCAGGAATTAGGAGGCACTTTCTTATCTTTCAATATAATGGATAATATGAATTCCCAAATGACATGACTCAGTTCCGCTATTGAATCATTTCATGTCCAAGCATAAGAACTTTCCCACAGTCTTTTGCCCACTGGCTGGCTGAAACAGCATTTGGTGTTTCTGTTCTTGCCTCCAAGCTGCAAGCTCTTCTTCCAGCTTCACCAACTTTACCTGGATGCAGGTTTAATGTTTCCTTCTTGGATTGAGCTGAATTAAAGACAGGCTTTCTAACAGCCAGTTCGTGGCACCCAGTGAAGAAAGATCAAATTTATTTATGATGCCCTTTGGCTAAGTGCTTGCTTTCCTTGACAAAACATCACTTGACTCTTTAAAGGTTTATCTTTAGGTGTTCTATGGCTGGCCTGAAGCCATATTCTCTTAAAGGGTGATCAAAGGTGCAGACAATACAAAATCAATCAATAGAAAGTGTGTTCTATTTAAACATACTGCCTGTTGAGCTTTTTCATTCTTAAAGGGCCAGAACCATGTACTGGAGACAGTTACACACGATTCTACTATACTGTAATTATGTGTATCTTAAGTTGTCCTTATTTTCTCTCTTGACACTCAGAAAGAACTGTTACATTCTTATTTATTTAAATAACATGCATTAGGAGTTTGAAAGTAGCATACATTGTGAGACGTATTGTTAAAAAGGTAGCTACATCATAACTGTACTCAAAAATTAGAAACCATAATTTATAAGGCTTTTGTTTAGTCGGGTGCTCACATTAAAGACAAATCTCTTAGTAACTAGAAATATCCCTGTTTTATTATGAAACTCTTGTAATAATAAATTAAGAGGAAACTGTTCAATTGTGTCTTGAATCTCATTCTAAGGGGGTGCCACTATAAAGTTTAAAACAATCACAAGTCACTGTTTTCAAAGCTGTACTCCTAAAATACATTTAGTTGCTATCAGAAGTCAAACTGTTGTGACCAGAAATAAATGTACATTTTAAAAGGATCAATTACCCCGGCAAAATTAAATCTAGCCTAAGCAGCATTTTCTCAGCTGTTGCTTGCTCTAGGTGTACATTTTGTTCTGCCAAGTCAGCAGCCCCTGTGTTATTTTCAAAATAAAGTGCTCAGGCACTGACAGAGACTGTCTTATTATCTCTTGACTGTAAATATGGGTCTTTTGCCAACAGTGAATACACACACCAAGGAGAGTTGCTTGTGATATAATTTTAACCTACTGATCAATATAGGGCCTTCCTTATCAGAAGCTATTGAAAAAATCAGGGGTGTTCGCTCATATTCTTTGAGGCAAAATTGCACATCACTAGATCAAGGGGCCAAAGTATAGGCTACTGGATATCCAATAGATAATTTATTATTAGATCCAGTTTTGAGATTTAAAAAATTAGAGAAAATGTTTCTTTCTTTTTTTAAACTTTAAGTTCCAGATACATGTGCACAACGTGCAGGTTTGTAATATAGGTATACGTGTGCCATAGTGGTTTGCTGCATCTATTGACCCTAGAGGAAACATTTCTTAAGTGACAATCAAAAAAAAAAAAAAGATTATAGAGAATTCATTCAAAAATAAATAAAATCTTTAGCAATTATTTGACAATCTATTAAAATTTGCTTTCAAACTGAGATAATAAGATTGCATTTGATGAGTCTATGTGGAAATAATGCCTTGGTCCAAAGCTATTTTATGAAGTGGAAGCTTAAGAATAAATTACCTGGAAATATCCAAGCCAGGGAAACTTACCTGTTTAAGCATCTGATATGGAACTGGTGTAGGTGAGAAATAAAACCTAGCAAACTCAACAAAATGTGACCAGGTTTTCAGTTGGATTTACTCATAGTCCTCATAGATAAAGAGGTCTTTTATTTATTTTTTGTTTCCTTTTAGAGACAGGGTCTTGCTCTGTCACCCACGCTAGAGCGCAGTGGTTCTATCATAGAGCCACTATGGGCTCAACCTCTTGGGCTCAAGCAACTCTTCTGCCTCATCCTTCTGAGTTGCTAGGACCACAGGTACACATTGCCACATCCAGCTAACTTTCTGATATTTTCTGTAGAGATGGGATTTTGCTATGTTGCTCTGGCTGGTCTCCAACTCCTGGTCTTAAGTGATCTTCCCACTTTGGCCCCCGTCAAAGTGCTGTGATTACAAATGTGACCTACCATGCCAGGCCAAGAAAAGTCTTTAATTCAGGACTAGTGATAGTTAGGTAACTGCAAGTTGAAGGGCAATTAAGTTCACATTTACGTAATAATATATACCTAACACCTCTCCTAAGCCCTCTTAAATTGTCCTTCTCCCCTAAAGACAAAAAGGACTGTGATTAAAATCTCTAGTCTCTTTTGCGTAGTAGTTTCTTCAATTCTATCCTCAAGTCATGGGGATAAGTAATTCCTTCTATAGTAATAATGCCTCTTGAAGTGTAGGGGCAGTACTAGATGCTCAGACTTACTTAAGTTTCCAATTCTATTATACCAGGTAGGTTCTCTGTTATCTACCTGTGACCCCGTGGGTTGCAGGTCTTCTGCTATGATAATCTTCCCACTTGTACTCTTCTCTCTCATTCTGTGCTTTTGCTCCCTTCATTGCCCTGTGGTCATAGCTGAATGGCAAGTACTGTTCTTTGCCTTCTTCCAAACCTCTTATCCCTCTCCCTGTATTCATTTCTTAAGCTCATTGCCAGCTATCCACTAAGCAATGATTAGTTGAGTCAGTTACTTACTGCCTCCAAATTAAAATTTTTTTTTTGAGGTTGCCACTTTTCTCTAGTGCCATGCGTATCCCTGAGATTATTTGTTTGTTTGTTTGTTTTTTGAGACTGAGTCTTGCTCGCTCTGTTGCCAGGCTGGAGTACAGTGATGTAATCTGGACTGACTGCAACCTCTACTGCCCAGGTTCAAGAGATTCTCCTGCCTCAGCCTCCTGAGTAGCTGGGACTACAGGTGCATACCACCATGTCCAGCTAATTTTTGTATTTTTAGTACAGATGGGGTTTCACTATGTTGGCCAGGATGATTTCGATCTCTTGAACTCATGATCCGCCCCCCTCAGCCTCCCAAAGGGCTAGGATTACAGGCATGAGCCACCATGCCCAGCCTTGAGAATAGTTCTTCCGCATTTAAGTGCTATGGTCAGCAGCATAATGACTCCCCTACCCAATGATGTCTGTGTTCTAATTCTGGGGACCTGTGACTATGTTATGTGACCAAAGACACTTTGCAGTTGTGATCAGGTTAAACACTTTGAGATGGGAAGATCATCCTGGGTTATCTAAGTAGGTTCAATGTAGTTATAAGAATCCTTAAAAGTAAAAGAGCTCAGGAAGTTGGCATGTGACAACTCAACCACCTTTGTTAGCTTTATGGGTGGAGGAAGGAGGGCTAGAGCAAAGACATGCTGGTGGCTCGGAGCTGAAGAAAGCAAGAAAAGGATCCTATTCAGCTCTTATAGGAGGACCACAGTCCTGCTGATGCTTTGATTTTAGCCTCATGAGACCCATGCCTGACTTTTGACATAGAGAATTGTAAGACAGTAAATTTGTATTGTTTTAAGACACTGAGTTTGTGGTGATTTGTTACAGCAGTGATGGAAAAACAGGCTCTTTAAGGCTTTCCATTATGGCCAGCAGCACTGCCCTCAGGGGTTGCACCAGGGCTTCCCTAAACAGGGTGATGCCTCAACCCAGGGTTCATTGTATTTCACTAGATCTACTTTTCACGAGATCGATTTGACCTTTGGACATCAGCTGGGAAAGAACTACTTCCCAGAAAGAGTCTATGTCCCTAAATGAAATTGACCCCTTTGTAAATAAGCTTTGGTTATTTTCTCCCATTAAAAATGTAGCCCTTCTCTCTTCTATGGCAATGGACAAATGCTTGAGTTTAATCTGTAAAAGCCAAGACACATATTTACATTGTTGTTGGCCTAGCAAAAAAAATCTCTGTCAAGAGTTTTAAATCATTTACTTCCTTCTCACTCCCTGAAGCATATGGTATATAAGCCAAATGACTTGCTGAAAAATCTTAAAGGATGCAGTGTGTGCACTGGTGTTATTAAAAATGAATTTAAATAATTCATTACCTGGGCAAAAATATGTATTAAGCACAAGCTGTTGTCTTGAAAAAATGAGAACATGTTCACATCCCTATAATAATTTTTTGATTTAAGAGAAATACGCAGTCTGTATTATGTATTATTATATCATATACTAATGCATATATGTACATTTATTAAGTACTTAGGAAGTATTTATTAAGTACTTACTGTGCGCAGAACTTGCTCTAAGTGTAGAAATACAAAGGTATACAAGATGGTCTCTGTCATTCCCTGATGAGGCCTTGAATCCTGAACTCCTTCTCAAAATCTCATAGAGAGCCAGGGTTTTTAGATTTTTCTCTGCCATGACGCTTTTGACAGTTCAGCGCTGCCTTTGGACTCCTTCTCAAAATGTTTTGAAATCTGTAAGGCAAAATACCTAGGATGACAAATACAAATAAAGTCGAATACATACAAAAATCAATATTAAAAACATATAATTGTAATATAGAAAATAAATGTCTTTTTCCCAACACATTCTATCAACACAAGGTCTAACGAGATTCTTACCCAAGATATCAGAGGTGCTACAAATCCTCCTGTGATTTGTTGCCTATATTTATAATTGAAGAAAAGGCTAAGTTTCATTAGAGGGTAGTGAAAATAAAGGTATAAAGGTATAACTCTTTTTCCATCCATGTTTAAAGACTCCCAGGACTCCAAATTTATTTAAGTATTCCTGGTCTAAGTTAATGTTAAAGAACAGTTTCAAAAAAAGAAGATCTTAAAATGTGAGCCTTAAATGATGATACAGTTCTGTTTTTCCTAATTATTAATTGTAATTTTGATGAATCACAGACAAGTATAGCATATTCTCCTCTGAAAGAGAAACAAAAGGAATCGCTAAAGGTAAGAAATCATATCAATAAAAGGGACAATCTGCTGTTGTCTGTTTATTTATTTGTATCCTGCTTGTTCCAGGAGGGATTTAAGGCAGCTTGTTCCTGTCTAAGTTCCTAGAACTTGGTTAATTAAATCTTCTGAAAATGTAAATTAAAATGCAGTAATGTTATTTGACAAATGGGACCAAATTATTATCATCCTTTAAATAATTATGTGATTGGGAATGTCTACATCATATTTATCTAATCTGCAATTAAATTATTTATATCTGCAATTAAATCATTTATATCTGCAATACATAAATTCGAATCATCAATAACAGGAAATGTGGCCAATGGCCAAATGTGTTACAAGAACAAAATAGTTTGTGTCATGAGGAAGGGTCACCAGTGATGTTCTAATTGAAACACTGACAAATTAAACAAGGGCATAACTCATCTTTTCAGCTAGCAAGTGACACAAAGATCCTCAAACTGAACTGGCACTATTTTGTTTACCCTTTTCTACATATTCTGTTTGTAGAATATTTGCCTCATGGCAAAACATTGTTAATCTCTGAAGTAATGGCTTTCTAGATAATTTCTAATCTCTGTTGGCGGTGGGGTGTCTACTTTATTGTATAAACCTCAATTAGCATTGCTACCATAAATTTCCAGGTTCAGTTTCACATCCATTCAAAAAACATTTATTAAGCACCTAATATGTGCAAAGGCTTAGGCATGCAAAGCAGTAAGACTGGTAGTCTACAGAGTGTAAGGTCTGCAAGGTTAAGTCTCTACATTATCTAAATTAACTCAAAACTGACTCTCAACTCTCTACCTTAAAAAACAGCCTTAAGGCTCCATCTCCATCCCTCTTTAGGTTATACAAAAACTCAGAAGACCTGAAACAACAGAAACCTCTGGACCATAAATGACCACCCATATCCAAGTCAAGGCAGTCTTTAAATTCTGGCAGCAATCTGTTTCCATGTTTTTTTGTGAGATACAGAAATATTTGCAGAGGATAGAAGCACCAGTTGGATGCCTGTGTGTGCCTGGTCTTCTTCTGAAGTGTGTGCACAGTCATTTCCCCAGAGAACTTGCCACTTCCCTGGATTGATGATGCCCAGCAGTGTATGTGTGGGGGCTGAGGGCTGTCTATGCTGTTCCTGCAGCCTATGGGCCTTCTTCCTATTCTTAGCCTGAAAAAAAACTCCCCTTTTGCAATTGAAGAGATACCTTCTTCTTGCCCTTCAAGACAAATAAGTAGTGTTACTGATGAATTTAGACTCCTGCAGAAGAACATAATTGTTGTTGGCTCCAAGCAGCTTTAGTTTTCTCTACCCATGAAAATAACCCCTGCTCCAAATAGGTCTCTTTTCTACCCGCCAGAAAAAGAAAATGCTTGAAGGTTATAAAAAATATAGTCAAAACAAATACAAATCGGTATCTTTGCAAATTAGTTTCCTCTCATAGAAGATGTAACTTCTACCCTTAAGGAACCAGCAAACTAGACTTTAAAATACAGACATTTTTACATGGTCCAGGTGCTTCTTAAATTCTTAATTAAATAAGTAGGTGTTTAATAAATGCTTTTTGAGGCTAATAACAAAAAGTTAATAAACCAAAGTCTACAGAACTATAATTTCATTATACAGTTAATAACTTTGGAATTTAAGCCTGTATAAGTAAATTAAAATGCTTAATTTTTATATATCACCCTGCATTTTAAAGTAATTGTTTTTCCACTTTTTAAATTAGGGGCACATACAAAAAGTCACTATATTTAATACCAGCAAAAGCAAAGAAACTTGATGTTTAGCCTATGCTGCCTTCCTGAAAATAAATCTCTCATTTCCGGGAATTTGTTTGAAATATTAATGAGCATTTGTGGATCCTGATTATTCCCTTTATAGTCCCCTATAAAGGGGAAACCAGATTGAATATTGTTTCCTAAGTGTTTATTATCGTTAGCTACTGTCCTAAGTGACTTATATAATGGCTTTATTTCATCCTTGCTGCAATTCCCACTTTGCAGATGTAGAAACTGAGGGTGACAGAGGTCAGACAACTTGCCCAGCATCAGTGGTAAATGGGGTTGAAGAATATTGACACGGGAAGGGCTTGGCCAAGGCAATTTTGTTGAAAGAGGTGTTGGGGATTAGTGCAAGCCAGGAGAGTCATCCTAAAGCTACATTTGCAGGCAGGGCTATGTCTGTCCTGAAAGATAGAGGCTTATTAGGGTGGCAAAGGCTGATGGAGATTTTAGAGCTATAGCCACCACTCCTGTCCAAGTTGGTACCACATGGTCCACAGTCAGAATTCAAGTCCAAGGCTTCTGGAACACATGCATTTCAGCACTGAGTTGTGCTGAGAGTCATGGTCCATCAAGATCACAGGTCTGGTCTCTCATTTCACCACCTCAGTTCTGTACCACATAGTATTAATAATTCTCTTCACTGCTCCAGGCCTTGTGCTAGACTAGGGATACATAAATGGAGAAACTGGCCTGGGAGATGAACCAGAGCAAGGCCCTCTGGGAACCCCAAAATCCGTGGATGGGATTCAACCAAGTCTTGCCTTGTCCTGAATTCTGGGCCATGGTGAATTGCATTATAACATAAGCCATTTTAAACAGTTTATCTTTCCTTGTTGAGATAACACTGTGTGGTGGTTAATAGAAATCCTGAAGTCAGATTGCCTGGCTTCCAATTTCAACTCATTACTGACTGGTTGTATAACCATGGGCAAGACTCAGCTGCCTGGTACTTCCATTTCTTCAACTGCAAACCAAAGACCATAGTAGTAACCCCCCTCACAGGGCTTTATATAGATTGAATAACAACAGAAATAAAACCTAACATAGTAAGTGTTATATGCTTATTAAATAACATGGGGGATAAAAACCAACCAAACAAACCTGAGTGCTAGATTTACCTACAACAGATAATAGTAGAGTCCAGCACAAGGAACACACATTTCAAAGCTTTGATTATTTACCAATCACCACATTGTAAACTCTAAGTCAGATACAGCAATGTGAAACTTTTCCTTGCTTTACTGCAGTAGTAGCAAGTTTCCTCATAACATCTGTTTTTATTCATTTGAACAACAGTTTTCATAGTTAATATAACTGCTAAGTTACATTAACACTCTGCTATGAAAAATATATTATTCAAATGACCTAAGCGACTTGAATAGTTACATATGTAAACTCATTTTTACAAACAGAAAATAACATCCCCTTCATTGACATATGCTGAAAATGTTGGCACAAACTGAGGAGGCCACCTGAGCCAAACCACAGGTCAGAGAATATCTCTGGGGAAGAAAAATATTACATAGATTTCTGCAAGTCTAGTCCAATGTGAAACAGCAATTTGCCAACAGTCACAGGAAACCAAAAGTGAAACTGGAACTGGAGCTAAAGCAATGCAATAGTTGCTAAACCCATTCACTCATTTATTCATGCTATGTTGAGCACCTATAGCTAACTTTCACAGCCATCTTCACTTTTGGTTCAACATCCTAAATTCACTTTTAAAGTGCAGGTCAGCTTTCTCACTGTCTTGCTAACTACATCCAATCCCAAGAGCTTTCCCATTTTTTTAAAGCAGGAATTAGAGTATTGCGATAAAAAAAAAATTTATTGGTGTTGCTATATTTATGTATATTTAGATATTTTAAATTTTAGAAGTAACTACTAAGAGAACGGAGCACATTTCAAGTAGCAATTTTGGTAGCTTGTGGGAAATACCTTATCTATTCTAACACACAGTGAAGTAGAGGAGCAGGTCAGAACTGGGGAGAAAGATTACAACCTCTTGGGGAAACCAAGGGGCTCACAGAAGAATAGCTCAAAGCCACTGGAAGAACTTACAGAATATGAGTGAAAAACCATGACCAACGTAGAGCAATAAAATTCAACATAAATATATTGTTAGTTTAAAGTATTAGATAATGATTAGTCAGAGACAAAGAGTTGAGTAAATGGAAAAAGCAGCCAGGAGGTGTGAAGCACAGTGGGAACAAGGAGAGGGAACAGAACATTTTCTATAAAAGCTCAGAATTAAACTATGGTCAGAAAGAGATGGCAAGAAGAGAAGAATCATCCGTATATAGCTTTGATCAAAGAAGAATCATATGATTTGCAGTACTCAAAACCAGCCAACATTAGGTCTGATCCTAAGAAAAGACTGTCTAGGGAATAAAAATGAGCATTAAATACCAAGTTTCCTTTGTATTATAATGACATGGCAATGGACAGAATCAGAATTCATGGGCACGTATGGTTTCAGGTAGTTGTCATTGTAAGAATGTCCCAAAGGAGGTACTGGCCCAGAATCTGGGACAGAATCAAGAGAGCTAAGGAAGGAGGGCAGACAGGAAACTTGTATAAATATGGTCATGTAAGTATGCACATTTGAGAATTTTTGAGGAGTTTTCCTCTATGGTGCTGTTTAGGCAAGTGGAAGATAACTAATCCAGTTGTCGGACGTGAAAATTGAGACCGTCGTAATTCCTTGCCCCTAGATTAAGCAATGCTAGGACCAGATATAAAATACTAAGCTTCTATTGAAAGATAAGATTGTGCTCTAACCAAAACAATAAGGTAATTAAAACTTGCTTCAAGACCCTCTCCTAGCTATGTCCATCAATTCAAAGCTCTTGTGTCATAAATTATTCCCAAATCCAGTCAGTGCCCACATTTTGCAAGATCCACCTGGAAATCTTTCAGCTCAGATGCTAAAATCCTGTAAATAGCCCTCCTTTACTGTTGCTTGATGTTTAAAAATCAGGGTTGGGTTGCAGCAAGCTTTGTGTTACTGGGAGCTCTTTTCTGGCACTGGAGTGTCATTGTGGGTTACAGGGTCAGGCTGAACCATGGAGCTGACACTGCTGTCAGTGCTGCCATCAATGGGATGGAAATGGAATAGGTGACAGCAAAGACAAAATGGTTTCACACTTACTCTTGAACTTAAAGACAATAACTCAATTTTCTAATTAGTAATCAGAATTGTTGGATATTAGTCATAATTAATATCTGAGGATAGAACACTTGATCATGAACATTTTGGCTTTGTATCAAAATGGCTGCATCAGGATATCATGGATCCTGCTGGGACAGACAGGTTTCTGTATGTCTGCATGTTGTTCAACTATTTTTCTTGCAAAGGGCTTGTAGAGTTTTAAAAAATAATCATGTTCTGATAGCGAAGCTCAGGATGCAGCATATAATAAGATTTAAACCTTCCATGAGAAACCCTATGAGCTTCCTACCAATGGAACTGAGAATCAAGTTCCAATTAAGGAATAAGAATCTCTACTGACCTTCAAAAACATATCTCTAACAAGTTAGATGTTTTGGCCAAATCCTTATTTTGATTTATCCGAGTTATTTTTCTTTAGGTTTCTCAATATTTAATTTCCTTAATGCAACATGGGGCCTCCTACACCTTAGAAAAAACAATCTTACAGGATTACTTTCCTCTTAAAAGGAAAAGTTAACTTCCCAAGTTAAAAAGAAGAAATGGCTCAGACAGAGAAGAAGGAAGGTGCTTTTTCAGAGTGAAATTGGGAAACCATGCAGAGGCCAGTAGGAGGCCAAGCATCAGGCAGTCAAGCAGGTGGCCCAGCCTGCAGGTAAGCTGCACGCGTTGCCATGCTAATTGCTGGCAATTACTCCTGTTGTTTCCATAGTTTTAGGAACAGCTGATCTTAAAGTGGTGGGAACCTGCATTCATATTAAGATAATTCAGCTCTTCCACAGGAGGCCTGCCTGCCTCTGCTTGTGCTGTGGCCATGTCTCTAGTGATCCCTCAAAAGTTCCAGCATATTTTGCAAGTACTCAACACCAACATTGATGGGTGGTGGAAAATAGCCTTTGCCATCACTGCCATTAAGGGTGTGGGCTGAAGATATGCTCATGTGGTGTTGAGGAAAGCAGACATTGACCTCACCAAGAGGACTCACTGAGGATGAGGTGGAACATGTGATCACCACTATGCAGAATCCACACCAATACAAGATCCTAGACTGGTTCTTGAACAGAAAGAAAGATGTAAAGGAAGGAAAATATAGCCAGGTCCTAACCAATGGTCTGGAACAACAAGCTCTGTGAAGACCTGGAGCAACTTAAGAAGATTTGGGCCCATAGAGGGCTGCAGCACTTCTGGGGCCTTCATGTCCAAGGCCAGCACACCAAGACCACTGGCTGCAGTGGCTGCACTGTAGGTGTGTCCAAGAAGAAATAAGTCTGTAGGCCTTGTCTGTTAATAAATAGTTTATATACCAAAAAAAAAAAAAAAAAAGATAATTCAATGAGAAACCTGGAATTGAAACTTTGGCCAAGTGATAATCATACTCTGCTGCCTTCCGTGGCTCTCTCTGGAGAGCCAAGAGCATATCAAAGGCACAAACCTTAAGGTATATGTGCTCCATTGTTCATGAAGAAAAGAGTTACATACTTTTTTCATGGAAGTGCATCAAAATGCAGGGTAATAAAAGGCTTTTATTATAAATAAAAAGTTACGCCAGGCGCAGTGGCTCACGCCTGTAATCCTAGCACTTTGGGAGGCCTAGGCAGGCGGATTACCTGAAGTCAGGAGTTCAAGACCAGCCTGGCCAACATGGTGAAACCCTGTCTTTACTAAAAATACAAAAAATTAGCCGGGTGCAATGGTGAAAGCCTGTAATCCCAGCTACTCAGGAGGCTGAGGCAGAAGAATCATTTGAATCTGGAAGGTGGAGGTTGCGGTCAGCTGAGATTGCCCCACTGCACTCTAGCCTCAGTGACAGAGTGAGACTTCATCTTGAAAAAAAAAAGCAAAAAATAAAATTGTTACCTATAGAGACAACAACTTAGATATTCCTCGAGGCAAAAGATAACCTCTGTTCTAATGCCTAGAAAAATACATGGCCATGGCAGCTATTCAATAAATTCCTGTTGAATAATACAGTTTGTTTTTGCAACTTGGACTCCTTCCTAGTAAAGTGATAACACCTTAGGAAGAAAAATTACTGTAAAAGAATTCCCTGTGACTCAGTGGAGGTACATCTATCAGGCACCGATTACCTGAAATGTTTTCAACCCGGCTTGTTAAGATATAATCAACAGCAACAAAAACATTCCAATTAAGGAGTATTAAAACCCTGGGCACATGAACTGGTAATGTCTAGCACGACATGGGGGTGTGTAAAGAGTTTATGGAACTGTCAGTTAATCAGTGAGACTTCACCTGTCATTTAACTTTAGGCAAGAGTTCTGTGACAGGTAGGCCATGGTTACAGACAAGATTGTGAATGGTAGACAAGCAAAAGGACAGGAAATGCCACTTGGCTGGAGGCCACTGAACAAGAAGATTCTCCTGCAATGGGCTCCATATGGCAAAGGGAAGAAGGATACATGTTCTGTCCAAGTAGGTACATGGGACTATTTGGATGATCAATTCAATAAATTGAATATGACATTCCCATAATTGTGATCACAGTCATCCTTTTAAGGTTCTAACTATGTGGGACAATGTTAGGCTTAATTAAAAAGAATTTTAAAATCCTGGACAGAAGAACCAGAAAAGAGAGTGAGATTGTAAATATAAACATTAAAGGAAAGCAAAATGCTAAGAACTGCAGGTGTCTAAAACTAGAAGAAGTTCTAAAGATCACCTAGGATGGGGTCCTCTTATTGGAGATTGGCCAGCAAGCAAGCAACAAAGAGAATTGACTTGTCCAAAGTCATTCTGCTTTGTGACCTTCTTCTGAAAGCTGAGCCAATGGTAACACAAACCAAAGGATGCTAGAAGAAATAGCCAAAAGTTGGGTATGTGGATGGAAAATAGCCACGTGCATTGAGCTCAGTGGGATTTTTAATTTGGGAAACAATTTTTTCTAGAATAACTGTTTATCCTCCTGCTTATTTAAAATGTGAGTGCTTTTCCTGTTAAGTAGCATTGATTTTGGCATGGCTAACAATTTTACATGATAAACTCCTAGAGATTAGAAATCTATTTAGCCTTCTTTGTCATAGCTTGGTAGCCCATCACTACTATACAGATACACACTTAAAAAAGCCTGTGTTTTGACAACAAAGGCACTCAATGAAGAAGCTAAAACAAGTATGGTTATAGATATTTGGGAACATTTTGGTTGCTGTATTTACTTTAAGGCATTTCTATTGATGAGTTATGAAAAGATATTAATATCTCCTGAGCACACAGGACACAATGCCCAGCATCAGAGCTCCACTTTACAAATCATTTTACCATTAGCCTGAGCAGCTCTAACACATCAACAACCAGTGCAAGTGCATTTGCTTTATTTTAAGGTAGAATATTTATTTTGGATAATGGATTATTAAATAGATATGTATCATTTATCTCTGCAAGTCATTTTATTGAGAATGATTTATAGCACATCAACAGCCATTGCAAATGCATTTGCTCTCTTTTGAGGGCTGCTCATTTTATTACGAATGGCTTACTGAGCAGGGAGAAGCCAAGTGCAGAGAGCCTGCTTTCTTGGGGCCATGATATTTTACAAGGGTTGCCTTATAGATATTTTGTAAATTACTTATAAACCTCTTTTTGGCAAAATATCCTGGAGTCCAATTAATGTTTCAATTCTGGGTGGTCATTCTGGAAAGAGGGTACCTCTGAAAGGGAAACTGAAATTTGGACTTCTTTGTGTTATATGGTAGCAGCATACCATGATAGAATTATGTCAAGGAAACTTTTATTTCTTATCTGAAATGTCAGTATAAATTAGACTATTTATTTATGAGAATTTCAGTGGCATTAGAGAAGTTTCCCAGTTGAGAATGTGAAGAAAAGAACACCTCTAGCTAATCTCTAACTTCTGTTGTTGCTGCTGAAAGAAGTCTTATTGTTTTTGCATTCAAGTAGATGAGGGTTCATTGTGCATGAAAAATACAAAAATAGTGGTGAAATAAAAACTTAATGCTAATTATTTGGATTGGGTTTAAAAAAACTTGACTATTAAGTGTATCTTTAATGTTCTAATGTGTATCTAGATGAAAAATACAGATACTTGGCTACAGTATAATGTTGTCAGATTTTTAATTTCAGAAAGGGTAAACACTGCCAAGTTTTGAAGGTCTGCATCAAGGATACTGACATAATTTTCAAAGTCACGGGTAATACCGCAGCACCTCCCCTTAACATAAAACCCAGGGGGTTGACACCAGCACATCTCTCCCTACTCTATCCTGTTCATAACAATGTTGCTTCAGAGCCTTCCTGAATATTTGCAAGTGCACAGGCAGAAGTGGGTTTTGCAAATGAGGTGGGGGTGATGTATTTTATTGCTGATACTGTTTCACCTGTATTTAGTTCCATCGACATGGCAAACCCCATACCCAATTGTCCTTATTATAGCCCCTGAGTATTTCTCCCCAGCACACTTGCACAGGGGGAAGATGTGAGCATGGAGCGTACTTAACTGCCAAGCTGAATGGCTCTGTAATATAGCTTCAGTGTGGCATAAATTAAGCTGTCATTTTTTTGGCAGCAAGTGCAGAGAGGCGATTTTCCTGTACTGTAACATTTGAAACAACAATTTTCTGGCTCCAGTACTGACTGACAGTTCTGTGTGATACATTCTCAATGTGTGTGCTTCAGGGCTGCAGCTGGAAACTGCCTTCAGGGCAAGGTATTGTCTCTATTAGCAAATCCTGGTTGTGGTTGCCCTAATGCAGACGTTTTCTGACTCCTGCTGCTGCCAGTCAGCCCAAGGAGGCTGCCACTGGGCCAGCAAAAATGGCACTGGGGATCCATCAGCCCAAGCAATGGTTTTAAGCATGTTTCAAATATGCAAAATCGTTCTTTTATCATGAAAATCAGATTGTATGTTCTTGTGAGCTAGCTCTGTGCAAAGCCTTTTATAAACAGGGAGATTTCCCCAGGCTGGGCTGGGGTTTCATGGGTAGCAAACACTGCTGGATGCTCTGAGGGGCTTCCAGGTGTGGACTGGGAGTGCTACTAACACTTTGTATCCCATGCTGCCGGTAAGCTATGGTGGAGAAGTAGAATGTTGGAAAAGTAATGAGAAGTGTCGGCAGGAGGGTCTTCAGAGGGAGCGCAGCAAACTGCTCTTTCTTTAAATGTCCTCTAACTCTGCCTTCCTCTTCCCTACCCTCACAGGTGACTACAAAGCAATAGAGACACCACTCGCCAACTATCTTGAATACACATAAAGGGCAGAAAAGGTTACCTTGAAAACAGTCAAAATAATACAACTGTAATCACATCAGTCTGGATGCAGCAGGGAGAAATAAGTTATGCTAAGCTTGTACTTGCATCTGAAGCTGTTGCTATGTCCTGGAAGGGTGTTGCTCCTCAGATCAGAGCCAACTATTTCACCAGCATACAGTTAGGGAAAACCTCACGTAAACTGACTCCAGAGTCATTGTAATTATATTTCAAGAGCTCTTCAAAGAAGAACCAATATCTTCCCTGAGTTTGAATAGTCAAGCTATTTGCTGAGTAACTTGTTCATAGCCAGCATGTTCTTTCTTGTGTGGAACCTAAGTCTTTCTCTGTTTCCCTTTATTCTGTTTAGTGTTGTCATTGGGTAGCATAGAAAAAATGTCATAAACCATCCTCATAAAATGCCATTCAGAGGCTTCCTGTCCTCAGATTCAAATACCTTGGTTTCTACAGTTTTTCACGTTGATTTTGTGAAGCATTCACTTATTTGTCCAACCAGTAAACACACAATGCTTGCCAGTGGGTCAATGACTGCCCTAAAGAAACCAAGATAAATTACAGATGAAAATCCAAGCCCTCCATTCATGACCATAGGTATACCTTCCTCACCAGCCTCATTTCCCACCACTTTCCAGGCTCATACCTGTGATAACCACACCTGCTTTTTACTGGTGTACTAGTCCATTCTCAGCTGCTATAAAGAAATACCCAAGACTGGGTAATTTATAAAGGAAAGAGGTTTAATTGGCTCACAGTTTCACAGGGCTGGGGAGGCCTCAGGAAACTTAGGATCATGGTGGAAGGGGAAAAGGCACGTCTTACATGTCTTACATGGTGGCAGGTGAGAAGTGAAGTGCAAGCAGAAAAAATGCCAGACGCTAATAGAACCATCAGATCTCATGAGAACTCACTCCTTATCACAAGAACAGCAGGGGATAAACAGCCCCCATAGTCCAATCACCTCCCAGCTGGTCACTCCCTCGACACATGGGGATTACAGGGATTACAATTTGAGACGAGATTTGGGTGGGGACACAAAGCCAAACCTTGCCAACCAGCAAGAGCCAGCTACATTTTCTCTTACTTTCCTCTCATAACTCCAGCGGCTTTATTTATGGGAAAGAATCACTCCACCTCCTTTTCTTCCTAATTAACTCCCAACTCAGACAGGTAGCCTTCTCCAACCAACTCTTGAAGCCTAATAGGGGTTAGGCATTTATGTTATCTGTGATTTGGCAATTTTATGTGTGTATCTCTTTCCAATTTTAATATTTCTTAAGTCTATTTCTAAAGCTACACATTAGATTTTTTTAAGATAAGGGCTGTATTTTCCTCTGTAATCTTGTCACAATGCCTGCTATTTAATAGATATTTAATACACTTAAGTAAATAGATGAATACATTTATGGTTTTTATCCTCAAGACACATCCACAAATCATAAATCCTCAATAAGAGAAAAAAAATTCTCTGATAATGGCTCATTTTTTCTTGAGAGGTAGGTGGTGAGAATTATTATATAGATCATTCATCTTATATTTCTTTTATGATATCCTAACAAAATCCATTTTTTACCATTGCTTCAAGTTCCCATATTGCTAGTTTGTGTTCAACCCATGGTCAACCAGCTTCTAAATGTTTTCATGCTGTGCATAATATCCAGCCATTCTCTAGAGTGTATTTCTACAATTTGCTGAGCTATGATCATCCATATTGACTTTTCATTCAGCTTATTCTAAGCCACATTATGAGCTTGTCAAAACTCTGAATGTTTTCTCTGCCCATGAGAGCACAAGACAAAGAAAATATATGTAAAAGGAACAGATCAAAAACAACAACAACAACAAAAACACAAACGAGCAAAAAAATGGGCAAAATATTCCTCAAGCTCTAAAGTCAGGTTCTAGCAACCCCAGAGTTCTGAGAACCTGGGTGCTGGGGAATGCAGGAAACAGGTGTGCAGAAACCTGGTTTCTCGTCTTGAGTTCAACATTTACTCGCTGTGTGACTTTTAGTAAGTCACATAACCATTTCTAAGCCCAATTACACTTATACTACATATAGGATTTTTCTCTGATGATGACTTCTGTGATGATGTATATTTTAAAAGATCTGAAAGTTAGGACTGATTAAATGAGAGTATTTTTATTATTCTTGACATTTCAACAACCATACTGACTTCCAATCAACAGGAAAATAATCTTTGCTCACTGTCCACCTTTTTCTCTATCTCCTCCTTCTCCTCAAAATTATCTCCATAAAACTTACGAATTACATACCTATTCTAGGAAAATCACTAAACCAAGTCCTACAGTAACCTGTTAACCAACCAACCAAACAATGTGGGAAAATCCACTCTATTTAGCCTGAAAGGCTTACAAAACACTCCTATAATAAAACATAAAGTGAATACAAGTATCTGTATGATAAGTGCCAAATAAGCATTCCCAGTACTTGCTATCAGAGGTGTAATGATCTAGGACAGCTTCATGCAAAGATCATTCCCACCAGAAACTTAAAATTTTGGTAGAATTCTAATCAGTGGAGGTAAAGAGAAAGGTTATTTTCACAAGGGACGAGATGGTGGGTGCAAAGTTCAGAGGCAGAATTTATAGACCCATGTTGACAGCAGTGTAATTCACGACAGCCAAAATGCACAAACAACCAGTATTCATTGAAAGATGAATGGATAAACGAAATGTGGTATACATATAGAATAGAATATTATTCAGCCTGAAAAATGAAGGACATTCTGACAAATGCTATAACATAGATGAACCTTGAGGACATTATGCTAAGGGAAATAATTTTTCATGAAAAGATTTCATGTATTATTTTATGTAGGTAAAATAAATCTAGAGTCATCAAATTCACAAAAACAGAAAGCAGAATGGTGGTTGCCGGGGCAACCAATCTACTGGGGAGATAGGAAGTTTTGGGTTTAATGGGCACAGAGTTTCAGTTTTGCAAGAATGAACAAGTAGTTGTGATAGTTGTATAACAAATGGTAGAGCTGGTGGCACAACAATGTGAACATAATTATAATTAATACCTCTGAACTATAAGAAGATAAGTTTTACGTTATATGTATTTCACCATAGTTCTTTTTTAAAGGTCAGAGGTAGAAAAGGGTGATTTAGAAAGAAATAAATAGATGGAGTTGGCTAAAGCATATGTTTCTGAATCACAGAAAGGTTCAGACTGGATCACAGAAAGTCTTCAGAGAACACTGAGAATTGTTGATGAAGAATTACTGAAGGCTTCTGAGTGGGAGAAGGACGTCATTGGAACTGTCCTTCCGGAAGCTGGGACTGGCGGTGGTATGCACATTGGCTTGGGAAGCCCAAAGGTGAAGACAGGATCCCAATGTGATGACCTGTCATTACTCGAGGAGTGAGATTGTGAAGGCCTAAGAGAGAAGGGTGAAGAGGGCATTAAAAGGATGGGGAAGATATAAGGGACGTGGTGGAAAACTAAGATTAACTGGGGACTGACTGATTGAAGGTGGGGAAAAGAGTAAGTGGTATTAGAGGTTGTATTAGTTTGTTCTCATACTGCTAATAAAGACATCTCCAGGACTGAGTAATTTATAAAGGAAAGAGGTTTAATTCACTCACAGCGCCACATGGCTGGGGAGGCCTCACTATCATGGCAGAAAGCAAAGTTCTTACATGCTGGCAGGAGAGAACTTGTGCAGGGGAACTCTCATTTTTATAAAACCATCAGATCTTGTGAGACTTACTACCATGAGAATAGTATGGGTGAAACTGTCCCCATGATCCAATTACCTCCACCTGGCTCCACCCTTAACATGTGGAGATTATTACAATTCAAGGTGAAGATTTGGGTGGGGACACAGCCAAACTATCTCAGAGGTAGTTACAAAATTGTGTCTGAGAGATTGAAAACTAACTGTATTATCAAAAAATGGCAACATTAATAGCTTGTTTTATTTTGTTTGAAGGTGCTGAATTGAGTTCAAGACATGTTGAATTTGAGAAGATCATGAACTACATAAAAGAAAATACTCATCAGGTGATTGGTGTCTAGCAAAAGATCAGACTTGAGATAAATGCCCAAGAGTCATCTCCTAAGGAGTAGAAAGTAGGCTATAAATATAAGATGAGAAAGGAAGGAACAGTATGAAATGTCCCAACTCGGCCAGGTACGAGGTGAGAAATTTCCAAGGCCTCCAGAGCACAACCCTGTGGCATAGGTGAGACTATCAATGCCAATCATAATCCCCCATAAAACACAATCATGAATGCCATAATATCTAATATTGAAATCCTGAAAGATCAAAAACCCTAAAGTCTAAAATCCCTAACATTTAAAATCCCAAAAGATTGAATTCCTAAAAGCCAAATTCCAGGGAAGGGATTAGTGCATTTCCAGGTGTAGCAGGACAGCTGCATCATGTTAGGGGAAACTACTACCTTTTATTTTTTAATTTGCATTTGGCAGGAAATTCAGATGAGTGGATTGGCCACTCCACTGGGCAACAATGAAAACTTCAGTGTATTTATTTTTAATTTTTATATAGATACTGGGTCTCACCATGTTGACCAGGCTAGAGTGCAGTGGCTAGTCACAGGTGCAATCATAGCTCACAGCAGCCTCAGACTCCTGGGCTCAAGCAATCCTCCCACCTCAGCCTCCCAAGTATCTGGGACTATAGGCATGAACCACGAAGCCAGGCTAAAATTCCAGTTTAAAAATATGTCATTTGTCTGCACTGGCATTCTTTCCACCTGATGATGAATAAAAGCCGCGTTTGCCTAAAGAAGCCAGCAAAGTCACGGACTGGTCCAAAAATAATTATGTGCGTTGTAGGATAAAAAGACACTTAAGCAATGGTATTGCTGTTTGGTTACCAGTTTTGTTTCCACCAAATTTATGGTCTGTACACCAGTGCATGTGGAATAAATTTCTGAATACCCAAAGCAACATAGAGGCATGGCACAGAAGACGAGAAAATTTAACACTGAATGCTCATATCGGTGTGTATTGAATCATGGAAGAATTTCAAAAAGAGAAGTCCTACATAGAAATGAATATGAATGTATTCTCCACAGAGAGCCATGCCCCCACACACAGAAAAACCAGCTATTCATCACAATGCAATACTTTAAAATACAGTCGATCTTTGAACAACATGGATTTGAACTACATAGGTCCACTTATACGTGGATCTATTTCAACAAATATATTGGAAATGATTTTGGAGACCTGCAACAATTTGAAAAATTTCACAGACAAACTGCATAGCCTAGGAATATCAAAAATCAAGAAAAAATTAGCTATGTCATGAATGCATAAAAAATATATGTAGATACTAGTCTATTTTATTATTTGATGTCATAAAATATACTTAAATCTATTACAAAAAGTTAAAATTTATCTAAACTTATGTACACACTTATAGACCATACATGTGCCATTAAGTCAAGCACAAAAACGTAAAGATGTAGTATTAAATTGTAACTGTACAAAATCAACTGTAGTACATACTGTATTACTATAGTAAGTTTGTAGCCATCTCCTGTTGCTAGTACAGTGAGGTCAAGTGTTGCAACTATCCACTTAAAATGCCAGGTGACACTAGTCATCTCTGCATGAGCAATTGTCTCTCCAGTAAATTGCATGCACAGTGAAAAGTGATTTCTCAAGATTTTCCCATATTTTTCTGATGCTCAGTGCATTACCATAAACCTTGACTAACACCATGGGACCCACACAAAATGTTACTGGTGATGTTGGAAGTAATCCCAAGAAGCAGAGAAAAGTCATTATAGTATAAGAAAAAGTTGGATTTCTTCATATGTACTGTAACTTGAGGTCAACTGCTGTGGTTGCGCACAATTTCAAGATAAATAAATTCAGTGAAAAATCATTATTTTAAAAAAGAAAAAAAAATGTGAAATCATTGCTGCAGCTTTGCCAGCAGGCATGAGAACTCTGCAGTTTTTTGAAATACTTTTTATCTTGCATCAAAAATGCAGCTTTTATTTGGGGGCAGGATTGCTACAAGAAAGGCATACTGATAGATTCTAATATGATTCAAGGAAAAACAAATCATTATATGCCATCTTAAAGCAAAAAGAAGGGGAAGGATCCGAAGGTAGAGACAATAACGCCAGCAAAGGATGGTTTGATAATTTTAGAAAGAGATTTAACTTTAAAAGTGTCAAGATAACAGGAGGAACAGCTTCTGCCAACCAAGATCCAGCAGATGAGTTCCCAGACACCATTAGAAAATCATTGAGGAGAAAGAATATCTGCCTGAACAGGTTTTTATTGCAGACAAAAGTATTCTATTCTGGGGGGAAAAATGCTACAAAGGACATGTATTAGTAAGGAAGAGAAGTGAGCATCAGGAATGAAGGCAGGCAAGAAGAGGCAAACCCTACCTGTTTTGTGCAAAGGCAGTCCGGTTTACGATTAGGACTGCCCTTATCTATAAAGCTGCTAACCTCTGAGCTTTGAAGAACAAAGATAAATACCAGCTGCCAGTCTTTTAGTTGTACAAGAAGACCTGGACAATGAGAACCTTTTCCTAGATTGATTAAATCAATGCTTTGTCCCTGAAGTCAGGAAGTACTTGGCCAGTATTGAACTTTTACAGTTATTTTGATATTGGACAATTTCCCTGGCTACCCACAACACCATGGATTCAACACTAACAGTGTCAAAGTGCTCTACTTTTCCCCAAACTCAGTGTCTCTAATTCAGCCTCAGATCAGGAGATCATAAGGACCCTTATGCCTCACTGCACACAGTACTCTATGGAACAGATTGCCAACACTGTGAAAGAGAACCCCAATGAGGGACCATCAGGAAAGCCTGGAAGGAGTACACCATTGAAGATGCCATCATTCTTAGAGAAAAGGTTGTGAAAGCCATCAGGCTCAAAACAACAAATTCCTGCTGGAGAAAACTGTGTCCAGATGTCGTGCATGACTTCACAGGATTTAAAACAGAGCCAATCAATGAGATTGTGAATATTGCACACAAAAAACGTGCAGGATGAAGGGTTTCAAGGTATGGATCTTAGAGAAATTCTGAACCATTCCCAGGTGATGAAGAGGATGTAGAAAAAGCAGTGCCAGAAAATAAACTGATATTAGACAATCTGAAAGAAGGGCTCTGATTATCCAACACTCCTTTTGACTTCTTTTATGACATAGACCTTTCTATGATACAGGCACTGAAACTAAAGTAAATGGTGGTGTATGCTCTAAAGAATACTACCTGAGAGACTGGGTAATTATAAAGGAAAGAGGTTTAATTGACTAACAGTTCCACAGGCTTAACAGGAAGCATGACTAGGAAGGCTCAGGAAACTTGCAATCATAGTGGAAGGAAAGGCAGGCACTTTCTTCATAAGGCGACAGGAAAAAGAATGAATGCAAGCACAAAGAAAAGCTGCCACTTTTAAAACCATCAGATGTCATAAGACTCACTCACTATCATGAGAACAGCATGGGGGAAACTGCCTCTGTGATCCAATAATTTTTGACCATGTCTCCCCCTCAATACCTGGGGATTACAATTCAAAATGAGATTTGGGTGGTGACACAAAGTCTAACTATATCAGTTAGAAAATGGATTGGTACCATATAAAAATGCTTTTAGAGAAACAAAAAAGTCAGACAAAAATTATGACATATTTTCATAAAATTATACCAAGTGCATCTGCCTCTCCTAACTCTCCTTCCATCTCCTTCAGTCTTTCGCCTCTGCCACCCCTGAGAGAGCAAGACCAGCCCTTCCTCTTTCTCCTCCTCCTCAGCTTACTCAACATGAAGACAAGGCAGATGAAGAGCTTTATGATGATTCACTTCCTAGAGTAAATATATTTGCTCTTCCTTATGATTTTCTTAACAGTATTTTCTTTTCTCTAGCTTACATTTATTGTAAGAATACAATATATATAACACATATAACATGTAAAGTATGTGTTGACTATTTATATTATCAGTGAGGCCTCTGGTCAATAGCAGGCTATTTGTTAAGTTTTGGGAAAGTCAGAAGTTAGATGCAGATTTTCAACTGTGCAGGGAATTGGCATCTCTAACCCTCGTGTTGTTCAAGGTCCAACTAATAATTGTATGAGTTGGCACCATGTCTTACAGACCTGCCCCTAATCTATCCCTGTAATATATTTTCATATGTCAAATTTTCTTTTTAGTTGCTGGGGTTTTTGTTGTTGTTGTTGTTTCTTATTATTTTAAATGGTCAGCATTATTTTTTACAATTTGCTATGCTATGTATTTCATCTTTGCTTTATTTCCAATACTGGAGATATACATTGTGTAAAGACTTTTAGAGAGTTATAACTTGTTTTATACATTTTTTTGCAAATTTCACTCCAGAAAAGCACAGTCATCATGTTGCTTCGTGAGTAAGCACGGTTCACATATATTAAAACATTAAAACTTCCTCAATAAATGAAAAAATATGTGGTGTTGACCCATTATAGTTTAAGATGGATCTCATCAAAAGACTGAAATTGTCTGTCACAGTATTTCAGATGATCACAGTCATGAAGGTGGGTGCACACACTTGCCAACCATAGTGATAAGCATTGATAAACTGTGCTTTTTCATTTATTTATTATGAATAGGGTTTGTCTGCTAGTAACTGTTACACTTGTACAGCTGTCATTACTATATCTGTTTATGCTTGAAAAAATATGTATATTATTATTGACTTTTTATTATGTAAAGTGGCCTATGAAGGGTTCTTTCATGTTTTTATGTTCCTCAAATAAATTCCTTTTTAAAAGAGTAAATAAATGTCTTTCAATTTTTTAAAATTATTTTTTCCAGAGTTACATTTTTGAGATTTTGATTTTTCAGGATTTCAACATTCAGGATTATGGTATTCAGGATTGTATTTTTCAGGAGTATGGCCCAAATCCAGTCATATTCTCACAGGAGTAGAAACTGAAGCATAGAAAGGCTAATTGGCTTGCCCAATTCCACAGGCAAATAAGAGGCAGGACCAGAAAGCATGCATGATGACCTGACTCCAGAGCCCATGCTCCTCCCAAACCATTCCATGTCGACTGTCTTGGAAGACACATATCCTGGTTCCAGCTCTGCATTAATGTGCTGTGTGGCTCTCAGGAAACACTTTGTCTGAAACTCAATTTACTCAGCAAAAACACACATTATAGGTTATTAAATGCATTTATTAAGTTCTACTCTAATACTAAGATTCAGAATCTATAAATTTGGATTGAAGATGCCAGAATGAATAATATCTCTGAAAGAATATCAAGAAAGAGAAACAGAGATGAGAAAAGGGTATAAATAACAGAAGGTTGAGGTAAAGAAGGTCTATCATTAAACAAGTCAAGAGAGAGTGCCAGGAAGGCAGAGAGAGTGAGCAATAAGAGATGAAGAAAGGTCATGAAAGAAACATGTTCATAAGTGGCAGACAATAGGCTTTGTAATGCTTGATTGGGCCAAGAAGGATGAAACTTGATACTAGACCATCAGGTTTGGCCATGGTGGGTGTAGAAAGGGTGGACCCTACACAATGTAGGGATACAGACCAGACTGCAAGAATTTAGGAAGAAAGTGAATACTGAGAAAATGGAAATGAATATACCATTCCTTGCTTGAAGTTTGACTGTGATTCCTATTTCATTTATTTTTATAATTAAGTCATTGGAAAAAATTTTAAAGTATTTTTAGAATTAAGAGCTAAGAAAAGCTTTCATCTGGGGGTTGAAACCTGGATTTCAGATCTGCTTTTGTAAGTAGCTGTGTGCATGGTCAAGAAACAATCCAACTAAGTTTCCATTCCTCAATCGAAAAAGTTCCCAAATTTATAACATGAAAGTTGTACCCCAGGTATGAAGATCTGGTTTGCCATGCTAAATGTATTTTAAAATAATTATCTTGTTTTTAGTAAAAATCAAAGGCATAGCACCACCATATCTGGTAATAATATTAGCTATTGCTGACTGAGGACCTGCAGTGAGCCAGGCACCACTGTAGGCACATTACATGTATTAACTCATTTAATCCTCCAACAGTTCTGCAAGGTAGGTTTTATTATCAGTCCCTTTTTAAGATGATGGGACAAAGACAGAGAGGATTACCAAAACTTACTTGAGGACATATACTTAGAAGGTGTTAAAGATGGGCAGTTTAAGCTAGGATCCCAGTGAGTATCAAGCAGATATGCAAAGTCACTCAATATTTTAATTTACTTGTACCATCTTGTTCTAGGTAAAATAAATTATCACTACTTCTTAAGCTTTGTGAAATACAGAAACCAGCTTGACTTCCATTTAATCTTAGAAATGCCTAAGGTGCCATGAATTCCATACTGGGAGTTCTCGAAATCCTTGCTCTGAAAAGTGTGATCTGCAGACTGGCAACATCAGCATTAGCTGGGAGCTTGTTAGAAATACAGGAGTTCAGATCCCACCCCAGACCTACTGAATCAGAATTTGCATTTTTTAACAAGATTCTCTGAGAAGCACACATTTAAAATTCTCTTTTTCTCTCTCCCCAGTTCTGGTGTTCTATCCTGATTCTATCAATTTGCTCTCCTACTTTCCTCAGCATATTGACTTGTCCAGCAGAGCTTGTTTTGAGGAATTAATCCAGGATTCTTTATCTGACACCCAATATCCTATGTTCTCTTATCAAATAAAGAAGTTGTTTTCCTTAAATAAATGTAACCTTTATTGATTTTTATAGTTCTCTAGTTCCAAACTTGACTAAATGTTGTCTCTTATGCCCATAATGTGACACACAGGTCTTTAATGGCATAAGGCTAGGCTATCCTATTTCTTGAGTCCTGAAAGATGTGTATGGAGATCACTTATCAATCACTTATCTTCAGATATTTTGATACTTTCGCATACCTTTATTGCTTTCTAACTGAGTTACTACAATTCTTTTCTAACTGGTCCACTGCCAACTTCTATTAGCAGATTTTCCTGTACTGAAATCATTGCTGCCGATGTGCACCACCAATTCCAATGATCGTTCAAATCACCCTCTTCTAAAGGTATTGGCTTTCATTTCCGAGTAGTATTGATTTTGGACCAATGGAAGACACCCTATACTACTGAGAGTTCCTGTCTTC
Source organism: Aotus nancymaae (assembly GCF_030222135.1). Taxonomy (NCBI): domain Eukaryota; kingdom Metazoa; phylum Chordata; class Mammalia; order Primates; family Aotidae; genus Aotus; species Aotus nancymaae. Next base: position 39,152,739 of record NW_026988438.1, on the reverse strand, counting down.
CTGCTTTGCTATTTGAATGTAGGACTCCATGTCGTGGAACTCCAAGTCAAGGAACCATAGAACTGGGGAAGTCTTCTTTCTTCCTACATGCTTTTAAAGCAAACTCAAGTGACATGGCTGTTTGGTAACTGTTCTGTTACTCACAGGTTTCCTGGCTGCATTGGGGTAGTTTATGAACTAGCCCCACACGTTTATTATATCCACACTGAGTAGTGTCATTATAATTAAGGGCCTGTCACAATTTCCATTACATACTCCTGTTTTAAGGGACCTATCATACCGCCATAAAATTTACTTTTGACTGAAACTTAGCATGTCTCAATCCAGTGCCTAGTCACTACTTTTCATAAATAGCATAAAATTATATTATGCTCCCCAAATGATAGTTCACTCATAATACTTTTATGTAGAGAAGAACAAAGATGCTACTTCCCTATCTCAGAATGTTCATTCTTGCTTTCCTAAATTGAAAATATGAATAGGATAAACTTGAATGAAACTGTGCTATAGGGCATAAGAAATTTCATAACATCTGATTGATTTATAAACCTCATGCTACATCTTCAAGAATTAGTGGTGATGATTACATTAAATGCTATGAAATATATGCTCATGTAATTCTATGTAAATAGCCTAAAGAAGAATATAACACAACACATTCTGAGGCAATTACATGCAGCAACCCACCATATTTATGGCTTTTTCTTAGTTTTGTTTTGAGTAGGTTAGGAGAGCTAGAGAGATAGAGAAAGAACATGAACATGCCACTTTTATGGCTGAATTTCCATATGGGTAAATACAGTGTAAGAAAACCTGAACATGGAAACAAAAGCCACCAAGAATCCTATTTATAAGGAGAAATACTCCTCCAGATAAACAACTGTAGTAGATTGAATAATGACCTACAGTGATGTTCATGTCTTAATCCCTGGAACCTGTAATGTTACCTACTTAAATGGCTAAGAGACTATGCAGAGGTGATTACATTAAAGATTTTGCGATGGGGAGATTATCCTGGATTATCTGATGGACCCAATGTAATCACAGGAGTCCTTATCAGAGTGAGGCAGGAGAGTCAGAGACAGGGGAGGGGATAAGACAATGGAACCACAGGTCAGAATGATGTGCAGTCATGAGTTAAGAAATAACCAGCTTCCAGAAGGTGAAAAAATCAAGGAAACAGATTTCCCCTAGAACTTCCTAAAGGTAGGCAGCCTGCTGACACCTTGATTTTAGGGTTTCTGATCTCCAGAACTTAAGAGAATAAATTTATGTTGCCTTATACCACTAAGTTGGTGGCAATTTGTTATAACAGCAATAGAAAAGGTATACAAATACTTTTGGAAATGAAAAATACCAGGAGGAAGAACATAGATGAGGCTATTATTTTTGAATTTTAGGATTTGTTAATGTATTTCAGAGACATAAAAGGAAATGCTTTGGGAAATCTATATCTTAAAAATCTTTGAACTGCTTTCGTTTATCAATGATTAATCTTTTACTTATTACTTTTTCTTTACTAGCAAGCTGATTTTAATTGCTCTAGTTCAAGAATTGGGTTACACAGTTCTATTAGGTACCTGAGATCATTACCCAAAAGTACTGGCTGCTTGTTTGTACTTGATGATGTATGGCTGATCAGGATGACTTATACCTAAGTGCAGTCTCCTTTACTGGTAGGAAGGATACTGAAAACATTTAGCTCTCATGAGTCTTTTTAATTTTTATTTTATTTATTTTATTTTAGTTTAGTTTTAGAGACAGGGCTTCACCATCTTGGTTAGGTGGGTCTTGAACTCCTTACCTCATGATCCACACCACTTCTGTCTCCCAAAGTGCTGGGATTACAAGTGTGAGCCACCACACCTGGCCTCATGGGCTTTCTAAGTAAGTTGCTTCTGGTAACACATGTATGGCTAAGCATGTTTATTCAACTCTTTTTTTCTTCTACCAGATGTATATTAGACTTAGAATCACAACCCATGTAACTATCTCTTTCAGCTAAGAGAATATCCCCAGTCCTCTGCTCACCTGTGTAAGGGTAAGAGAGAAATGAATGGATGCCCCAGCTCCTGACAAAACGCCGGTGCAAAGGTTGTCCTGGGTATAGGAACTTGCCATGTTCATTTTCTTTATCAAATAATTTCAACAAATAATGAAGTAGGTGTTTGGCTACATTGTGACCAGATCATAAAATTAATGAGTCTCCAAATTATCTTAACTCCACAGTGAGGAGTAGGGGAAGAGGTGCTACAAACGAGTACAGGAGCCACCAATACCGCTCCCTCAACTCTGCATTTTGCACTGGCAATAATACCAGTAAATTATATTCCCATGCAGCCTATTTGCACCCCAGATGCAGCTGAGAGGCTTGTGTGCCAGTACCAATGCTCCTTTAAAGGGTGCCTGAGCCTCTGGAGGAATGAAACGATTACCCTGGAGGCTTATTCCTGTAGTCTGCATCCCAAGCCATGTACAGTGATAGAGATACAGGTAGCAGACTGTGTGCTGATAAATATATAACCACACAAGAACACCACCCTGTCTCACAAATGAAAAACACCATGCACTCTACAAGTAGAAGACCTACCACTTTTCTAGCTTTAAATTCTGTAAGTGTTTTAAAATTCTGTAAGTGACCAAACAGGACTGAACAATTCCTTCATACCATAAGGAGCCATTAGATTATTTTTACCTGGTTTTATAGTAAATGGATCCCTAGGTTGCTGAAAAGGAGCTGAAAATTGACCTGAATGCATATGGAGGTCCTGTATTTGAAAACCCTTGGCACAATTTGGAAATGATGTATGGCTCTTATCCCTTTTGGCCTCATAATAGTGTTACTTATGCATGTATCTAATTGCTACTCCTGGACTGTAGACACCTAGAATCTAGGTATGACCGGGTACCTAGTCACTACACAATAAGCTTTTCTTGGGAAAGAGAGAAAGGGAGGGGAGGAAGGACACCTGTCTCCTTTTTCCTTTGTATTGTTTCTTAAGCATCGCAGAGTCCTGTCTTGGAAATTGGTTTCTATTTCTCCTCCCAACCTCCACCTCACTCCATGTTATAAGACATGTCTGCATTCTGGAATATTAAACATAGATATGGCATGAAAACTTTTCCAAGAAGCCCCTTGTTCTCTTGAATTCTTGGGCACATATAGGTGGGGGAGGAAACTATTGTCTGCCTCCCCCAGCCAGGTGTATCTGAATTTCCACTCCAGTCAACCAAGACCTCTCTTGTAAAAATATGGAATATTTCATTCCTCTTCCCCAAGAGCAGGAGGAAAGCTTTAAAGCCAAATTTCTGATAAGGCTTTGTCCAAGTGATTATTTTTCATCTCCTATGAGCAGACTTTATTGAGGAAGGAAGTGAAAGATGTTAAGAGAAATCTGGAACATTTAGAAGTTGGCCAGAGCAACCCATTTTCCCACTTTTGCACTGTTCTCATCAAACAGAGTAAAAAGATCAAGTAACTATAAAGGACTTGGCATCACCATGGTCCAATGCAGCTGTTCACACAGAACTAGTCTAAAAACAAAATGGCTCTTCCATTGTTTGCTTATTACCCACTTCAGATAGAGAATACAAGAGCAAATGACATTCTCCTTGGCTCTAAGTGATTTTACTTCCGTGCAGCTTCCCCACAGAGCCTCTTCCCACCTCCACAGCCTTCCCCACTGCTGTCTCAACTTGCTTTTACCCTTATACCATTTTGCATTCAAGCACATTAAATGCAGCCCATGTTATAAAGCCATTATTTATTCCCACATCGAAACACTGCAGGTCACTCAACACATGTTAAAGAGAGAAAACCCATCAACAAATAGGCCCTGTCCATTCAGCTCAATTGACATTTCCATTGTCTTTCGCTGAGGTCCCCGCTTAACAGTGTACACAAGGGAGAATGCGGCAAGAACGTCCATTGGCTACTGCCTGGCTTCTCTTCTGAAACTGAGCACCACTGGGCCAATGCTGAGGGGTTTTCTGGGCGTGCTTCCCTCCTCTGTCAATGTTAATGCAATGCCAAATGATAAAGATGCCCTTTGGCATTCACCACTCTTAGCCTTTAATAATAAACACTTTCTGCATCTCAAATTGCTGCTATACATGAACAGGTTTTAGTCAACCCCTGAAGCGAACATGTACCTTCTCATTACAGGGCAGCAGTAGTGAGAAAGCAATTCACTAAGCCATAGGGCTGGCAATCACCCATATTTTCTGCTATGAGTAAATAACTTCAATTGATTTAATCATAAAAGAATAACAGGAAAACTACATTGATTTCCAAATCCCTAATGTGAACATCAGACTCTATTGACTAGGCTGCATCCAAGGAGGTTGTAGCCATTTGTATGAACTCAAGAAACATCAATATTTGATCATTACTCGAACAAAAAAAATGACAATTTGGACCTATTTCAAAATGGATTGAAGTAATATTATGCAGGGTGATTGGGCAATCTAGTGTGATATAAGTGATAATACGCTGCAGTGCTCATTAGGTTAAAAAGAACAAAATCCATAAATTCTGGCGAACAGTTTTCTTGTTAATTGTAATAAGTCATTCACTTTCTATAGTAACAGTAATAACACACTAGACCTCTGTTTCTATTAAAGTAACCAAATGGGCTTGTCGAAAATTCATCTATTGCTCATGTAAATTTAGCCGCTAAGAAGATCTCTGCACATAGAAAATGTCTCCATAAGTGGAAAAACTGCAAATTTTGTCTCAAACCACCCTCAAAGGAGCATTGGATTCCCTGACAGTATCTGGTCAATTGAGGTTTAAAAACAATGTCAAAAATATTTAAGAGGAATGTTTAATACAAAAAATGCAAAAGAATATAAACGTGCTATTTTAATACAGGAAAAAGAATGTTGGACTCAAGAGTTAAGTAGGTGAACATATTTATTAAGTAGAGATCACCTAAATCAGGACACTTTGAGTGTGAGGAGAGGCACTATTAATAAGAGGCCAGGACAACAGGTATTAGCCAGGACTATTCCAGGCAAATTGAGACACAAGATGACTGTGGAGTTGGGGAGACTGACTATAAACCCTGTCTCTAAGTTACTTTGAAACTCCAGGCTGGGTGCGGTGGCTCACACCTGTAATCCCAGCACTTTGGGAGGCCGAGGCAAGCAGATCACCTGAGGTCGGGAGTTCAAGACCAGCCTGACCAACATGGAGAAACCCCGTCTCTACTAAAAACACAAAATTAGCAGGGCGTGGTGGCACATACCCGTAATCCCAGGTACTTGGGAGGCTGAGGTTGGAGAAATGCTTGAACCTGGGAGGCAGAGGTTGCAATGAGCTGAGATCACACCATTACACTCCAGTCTGGGCAACAAGAGCAAAATTCCGTCTCAAAAAAAAAAACATTATTTAAAAAAAAAAAGAAACTCCAAGCAACTCATCTACTAGTTTTGGGTTTCTTATTTGCCTGCAAAATGAGATTATCTCAAAGATCCTCTTCCAGCTTTAAAATTCTGACTCTCACAGAAAATAGAATGGTGATAGCAAGGGCCTGGGAAAGGTAATAGGGAACACTTGTTTAATAGGTACAGAATTTCAGTTTTGCAAGATGAAAAGAATTCCAGAGATGGCTGGTGGTGATCATTGCACAGCAATGTGACTGTACTTGATTCACTGAACTTAAAATATACTTAATACTACTGTACTTAAAAATGGTAAAGATGATATATTTATGACACATCTTTTACCACAACTTAAATCTGATGCTAAAAAAAAACAAAAAAAAAAACAAAAAGTCTGACTCTAAACCAAATGATTTGAGAGTGATTTTCCTGCCATCCTTCCTTTACTAGTTATATTTTACTACAAATGCTTCTTAACTATTATCTCAGTAGCAATAGTTTCTTTTACTTTTTACTAAAGAGTAAAAGAAATTATTTTACTAAGCTTTAATGAAGCAAACAATGATTATTTTAATATAAATTTTTGTCTATTACAGAAAAGATAACATGTAGGCTCTCTCCCATTCAAAAGACCCAAAATCCCTGATAATGTTTAAATATGTAAAATATTGTTGAGCCCCATATTAAGCATTCATCACATGCTGAGTATTCTAAACAACTCAGTGGCCATTAAGTAAACTGGTATTGCACTTTGTGTGTACCTAGCACACAGCTAAGTCTACTGGGATGTGGAAGTCATATAAAAAACAATAGCTGTCCTCAAGTAGCTTACATTGTTGTTAAAGAAACAAAATTAACACACAAAATAATTACTGAGTCATACTCCAGAGTGGATAATTGACTTCAAAGTTTAAAGAATATGCTGGGAATTTAGAAAAGGCTGAAACCAAAGAGGATTGGATTATTTCGAAGTGCTTACGAAGTTTGTAATTAGAATGTGGACTTGTCTTTGAAAACTATATGAAGTTTGGCCAGATGGGAAGGGATCAGTAAGATCATCTAAGCATGAGAATCAACATGAAAATAAACATGCAGAAAGGGGAATTGTGTCATTGGTCCGGAGACATGTGCTAGCACCTCATGGGAATACACTTTGGCTAGGTGAAATAAGATAGAAGAGCATTACAAAATAAAATAGTTTAGGTGTTAGGTGGAAGGAAATATAATGAATTGCTGTGTTTCTCTAAGTATCAGAAGCTTATAACGTGGCAGGAAAGATTATTTTAGGACATGTGGACACAGTATTAAGGGACATTGAATCATTTTATGAGAAAGTTATTCCCCTTTCAGTTCTTTTAATAGGACTAGTAAGACTAGTAAGACTTTGCCACATCTACATCACTTGTTAATTTCCCTTTGTAGTAAAAGAGAAAACAAACCTCAGGAACACCTTTGGCTGGCGAAACTTACCACATAATAAATTACAACATAGTGTTTCCATTGTATTGAATTTAAATTAATTATCTTCTAATTCCATTAAGTGATAATGGTTTTCTCTTCATGACTGTGGTATAGCATTTACTTTAAAAACACATTTTTTTAGAGCAGAACAATGACCAATTTATGAAGTGATATAAACAGTAAGGATGATGATCTCAGAAAAATCTCAAAGGCGGTCTGTGAGAGTAGAAAGAACCTGACTCTGATCCCCACTTTGGTAGCTTATTAACATTGACCTTGAGTAAAACACACTAACTGAGCCTCAGTTTCCTCGTCTGTCAAATGAGGGCTTGAGTGAGATGATCTCCAGGGTCTCCTCCTACTCACAGTTGTATGATTAAAGGGCTATTGAGCAGACAGTGACAAGATGAAAGTGGCGTTTAAAGAAGATTAGTCTGGCAGTAGCAGGAAGGTGAGATTGGAGAGGAGAAAGTTGGGGTCACAGAGGACATATGGGTGGCTGTTTCTGTAATCCAGGAATGAGCCGATAAGGGCCTTGGCTAGGATGATGGTCCTGAGAATTTGAGAGATGAAGAGACATGGAAGACACTTCAAAGGAAGAACTGACAGCATTTCATAACTAAATAGTGGAAAGACATAACCCTGATTTGTGGATAAGGCATGTGGTGAAGTAAAAAGGGAAACTGTTTAACAAAATCCTGTGTTGGAAAGAAGAGCTTGTCTGCTTTTAAATATCTTGAGCTCGAGCTGATTGCAAGATATGGATATCAAAATGCTCCTGAGACAGTTGAAATATAGGACTGCCACTTAGATGAAAAGAATGATGTGGAAATATAGATTTAAGGGTCTTCTGCATTGAAATGATGAATAAGTTGCTTGAGCTAGCTCAAAACAAGAATAGCATAAAATCCAAAAATTGAATTTTGGAATATGATGCCTGTTGTTAAAAGGTCAGGAGAAAACAGCCAGGGTGCGGTGGCTCACACCTGTAACCCCAGCATTTTGGGAGGCCAAGGCGGGCAGATCACAAGGTCAAGAGATCGAAACCATCCTGGCCAACATGGTGAAACCCCATCTCTACTAAAAATACCAATTTTAGCTGGGCATAGTGGTGCACACCTGTAATCCCAGCTACTTGGGAGGCTGAGGCAGGAGAATCAAGAGATTGTAGTGAGCCAAGATCACACTACTGCACTCCAGCATGGCAACAGAGTGAGACTCTGTCTCAAAAAAAAAAAAAAAGTCTAGGAGAAGCAAGAAAGACCAAGCAAAGAAACAAAAATGGAATATTCAGAGTATGAAAAATACCAGAAAGCAGAATGCTCAGAGAGTGAGAGAAGCCAGAATGGTGTGGGGTTCTGCAAACCAAGAAATAAACCAGTTCTCAAAAGATGAGTTGCATTGAAATACAGAAAGTCATGCAAGGAATAGGGGCTCTGGAGCCACAGCAAAAAAATCTTGACTGATGTCATTAACACCCTTTGAGCAGAAAGCATCAGAGTGGTAGCAGTTGATTAGGATTAAGAAGAGATTAAGAAGCCAGTTAGAAGGGAAAACTCGACTTACAAAAATCATAATGTCATTTTGCACTCCATAAATACATACAACTATAATTTGTCAATATAAAAATTTTAAACTTATTTAAAAATTTTTAAGTCAAGGTGAAAATGCAGATAATTGGTAGGAAGAAGGAAGAGAAAAATAAGATACCGGCAAGAGAAAAGTTGCAGATTCATGGAAAGTTTATTTTTAAAATATATGGAAGGTGGGCATGGTGGCTCACAGCTTCAGGTGGCTTAAGTGGGAAGATCACTTAAGTTGAGGAGTTTGAGAGTGTAGATGTCGATGGCCATGCCTGTGAATAGCCATTGCACTCCATCCTGGACAACATAGCAAAACTACATATATATTTATAATTTTGATAACAGAGGAGGATATAAGGCTCTTGGGAAGATTGATGGAAGGTTCTAAAAAGTAAAATGAGGTATATTGTGGACTCCACATTGTGAGGTCTAAATTATGAACATGGCCCAATCCTTGAATCATCCAAGGGGACCCATAATTAACTTCAAAGAAAGAGGCCTCATGTTTATTTCCTTTTCCCCAGCACATCTTCAACCTGGTTTAGGTGCAAAAAACACTAAAAAAGAAATTAGTGTCAAAGGTCTGAATTTTGGGGGGCAGACTTTTTATTGTAGATTCAGTCCTTCAAGACCTCTGGAGTTGAGATGGACATGCCCTTTTCCTACAGAAAATCTGGAACATCCTAACTTCCTTGTCCTAGCAACTTAAGTGTGAAGCTGGGGCATTCACATTATCAAGCCATGATACACTTATCACCCTGGGTAGAATGAGCAAATGCTGTTTGAGTATTTCACACATGCTCCGTGGTTACAGCAACTGCCTTTTATTGTGTGTGTGGTCATTTCCAGAAGGCTACAAAACATAGTGAGCCGGGATCTCAACTTACATCAGAAAATAAATCAGGCTGCAGTGGGACAGGAGTTGTCACCAGCTATAGAAGGATCCAAAAATACAGGGGCCAGATTGTTAACCTATGCAACTCTAGGGGAATACCCTGCACCAACGCTGTATAATTCATTTACCTGAACAAGAAATCCCAGTAGACACTGTGCCCAGATGCTCTGATGCCTATAGGAAGGTTTCTAGATCTGACATGTATTATCTCTGAAAACAATTAAAGAATGGGGAATGAATTGAGTTTCCTAAATATTAATTAAATTTGTAATTCTGAACATATTGTCTAAATTCAGTGTCAGGCAATATATCATATTAAGAACACAGACTCTTTGCATCATGAAATTCTGACTCCTCTACTTATTCGTGGCATGTTATTTAACTCTCATGCCCTGGTTCTTTCATCTGGAAGGTGAGAAACCTCATTGGTTTGCTGGGAGGAGTCAGTGAGTTGATGTATTTAAAGGCTTACAACAGTGTTGACACATGGCAAGCTCTATGTACCCTTGTTAGCTTACTCATAATCTGATGGATAGGTGGATATATACCCACAGTAAATTTGGAATTGGGTAATAAACAAAATTGAGTTTTTTTCTGGTGATTGGTCTTAATATTACTTTAGAATCCACTTTACTGACTTTGCCTTCTTTTGCTCATGTGGCATTTGCTATCACTTACTCAATGCCTCCTTCAGTCCTCTCTGTCAAGTATGGAAATAATTTAAGCTGCATGGAACTTTTTAAAGCTTTTATGCATTTTGTGCATGTGTGAAATCAAAGATAAGAATAAAATAGTGTTTCTAAATTTCTGATATATACTAATCTTTGGAATATAAGAACAAGAAATCAGAACTCCCAGTAATTCTTGAGAATTCTCTAATGCCTGTTATTCTAAAATAGTCCAGCACTGATCATATTATTTACTCATTATCACAGATATTTTCAAAAGGTTATTTAGTAAATAAGAAATGTTAAGTTTGTAAGTAATATTGTTTGTAACTATCAAAGCACAAAAATTTTGATAGTCCGTGTACTTTGATACAAAGAACTGTAGTGTATAGAGAATATTTAAACACGGGCAAAAACTGTGATGATTATTAGGTAGGATGTGCAAAACATAACATTCAAATTTCCTGGCAAGGTTAACAGCACTACACAAAATCACATATTAAAACTGTGAATGTAATATCTTAGTTTTCTTCCAAACTTGCTATTTCTTGGATTTTTTATTTCATAAGATTTGAATAAAGGATGCTATTCCTCTAAGTTTATTAATACTTAGCAGCAGACAGGGCCACCATCACAGACATGTAAAGCTAGAAGCAAGGCTGATGGTTAGATCATGTTATTTCTTTTCATTGATATCATATCCCAGTTTCTAGAAATATCCACCTTAACCCTCTACTTTCTCTATCAGTGTTTTCTATTCTAGTTTTTTACTCGAAGCCAGTGGATTCCTTCAACCCAGTTACATATGTTGATTGTTATGCTGTATTCTTGAAGGAAGAGTTATAACACTTTTAACTCATTTTCCCAATTTCTCAATTGATTTTTCTAAAGATTCAATATTTAGAAAAACAAATTTCCCGGTAAAATCCAGAAAGGAATTCCCACATGGAAATTCAAGAATGGACTTGATTGGAAGGACAAAATAACAAACAGCTCATAGAGGAAGGGTACCCACAGAGGGTGACTTACCAGAAAGCTAATGAAAGCTGAAGCTGCAGGCCCCTGACTTGCTCCAACCCTTTCTGAGGACCTGGGAAGGGACTCAACAATATGTGCACATGGCCAAAATGTTTTGTACCAAAAATATGTGCAACTATTATATATAAATACAAAATGTTAAAAAATTACACTACTTCAAAAGTAAAAATTTGTTTTAGTATTCTTTTATTAAAGATGGCTCTCTAATTATATAACTTTCAACTCCACAATATCTGAATCCGTTCCTGGATGCCATAGGGAGGCAGCTATAACAACAATACCAAGAAGATTAGCTTTATTAGATGGAGCCTGGTGAAGGAGAATAATATAGCCCATGCTCCATAAACTCAGTTGCATACAAGAATAAGGAATTGTAAAGTGTGAGGCAGTAGGGAGAGGTGGGGCTTGTGGTGACTGTCACAGGACATGTCCTTCTGAGGGGACCTGCCACCTACTCCACTCAAGCCAATTGATACCATATGACACTGAGGCACCAGTTAAGTCAGATCGTCCAATTATTCAAGAGAACTAGAAATCTTAATTTGTATATGAATCTCCCAATTTCTGAATCTTAGCAACTAATTAAACGTGTTACAGATATTGTACTGGCCAAGCAAAACATGTCAGTGAAACATGGTATTCTACAAACTGGCTACTGGCTCACAATCTTTACATACTTGATCTTTTTGAGATCTCATAGCCCCAAGAGTAAGTCTATTTGCTCCAAATAGCTAGTCTGAGGCCCATCCCTCTCTGCTCCAGAGCCAATCCTGAGGCTTTGCCCTCCCATAGGGGCCTCTGAGATCCCAAACCATCTTCCATTTCCTGTCTATAACCCATCAAAACCTGATCCCGTCAGTGATCCCTGATTTCCCCCAAAATGATAGAAGAGATGCTACCTAACTAAAAAGGTGGGTTACAAATGGGAGTGCTTTCTAGAAGGACTCACATCTTAAAAGAGAACACTTGTATTCTGGGCACTGTGGTTCTTGCCTGTAATCCTAGTACTTTGGGAGGTCAAGGCGGGAGGATCACTTGAGGCCAGGAGTTTGAGAGAGACTAGCCTGGCCAATGGTGAAACCTCGTATCTACTAAAAATACAAAAAGTAGCCAGGCATGGTTGTGTGTGCCTGTAGTTCCAGCTACTTGGGTGGCTGAGGCAGAAGAATCGCTTGAACCCAGGAGGTGGAGGTTGCAGTGAGCTGAGATCACACCACTGTCCTCCAACCTGGGCAACAGACTGAGACTTCATCTCATAAAATAATAATAATAATAACAACAATTTTTTAAAAAGAGAGAAAGCTTGTGAACCCAAAGCCACTTTCAAGTTGCTTGAGGGAATAAAATAAAATGTACTGCACAGCTTTCCGGGAGACATTTAGGAGAAGTCAAGAATCTTCTTGGATCTCTTAAATTCCATCAGCATTGAATACATGCTAAGGAGCTGGGCTAGCTCTGCCTCATTCATTCATTATTCTATCCATTAAGAAAATGGTGTTTAGTTTACACCATGTGCTAGGCACAGAGATAGGTCACAGGGGCAAAGGGCAGACAAGCCTGGTAAGAGCTTTGTCTTCAAGGTTAGTATAAACCTGTTAAAGAAGGCAGATGAGTAAATAGGCTGTTATATTGCACTGCCTCAGAGTCCAAGACTGAGACTCTTCAGAGGGTGCAGTAGACCAATGCCCTGTCTTTTCTAGTTCCTTCTTCCTCCTTTCCCCCATACTATAGGTCCTCCCTCACTCCAGGCCCTGCTCCCCCCGTTCTTAACCCTCAGGTTTGACGGTTTCCTGACCCTACAACTGGCCTCTCTGTACGATCTGGTTTCTACCAGTACAGTGGATTTAGTGACTGGCCTGCTTTTGGCTCCAACTGCCTTCGGTTTTCTCACCTGCAAACTGTGACTCATGCTGCTCCTCCAATCAGTAATGTCATTGCCTTGTTCCTTTGCTATCGCCCTTGTGCTGTTCTGCTTTCCTGTTAAGTTAGTTGATTCTATTTCTACTTTTTTTTTTTTTTTTTAGCAATCTGCAAGATCCAGAGTCATGTCTTTTTAATCTGTGTATTCTCGAGTGTGTCTGTGGGTTTGTAGTTTTGGTGCTCAATAAATGTTGACGTAAGTGTAATATCCCTCCTTTCAATCTGTTTGTAGAAATCCTACCTATCCTTTGAGGACTAAATAAAGTGCTGTCTTTGTCTGGCAGCCTTCTCTGATCACTTCAGCCTCAGGGAATGACCTCTTCTCGCTTGGAATATCTAGAGTTTTGGGTTTTAACTGCTGTCACTGCCCTCCTCACACAGGGCTTTGTACTGTAAGCACTGTGTACGTGTGTCTCAGCTCTACTAGACCAATTTTTCTGAGGCTAGGTGGAGTTTCTTCTGATCTTGCCATGTTTCATAGTAAATAGTGTGTGACATTGCCCAGTTGGATTTCAATGTGTATGTACTGAATTAGTGTGACTGAACAAATGAATGAACTGAGTAGATGAATAGGGCAGGTTTTGAGGAGCTTTTCAGACCATAACATATTCTGCCCACCTACTCCCTTCATTTATGCTTAGATTTCAGATTTTCATACATAGTTTACATGAGTGTTTTTATGTCTCATAGGCACCTATAAAAATGATTGTCATTAATTTAATTTCCTAAGTAACAAAGAACTACAAATCCTTTTGTGTTAAATCCTTATTGAAGAAAGCCTTTATGATAACAGGTAGAAGAAGTTCATTATGATACCCTGGTAATTTTACATTCCATACAATATTAACTCTTTAGGGCTATGAAGGTGTTTAAGACTCTTTACTTTTACTGAGTTTAAAACAGGTATCTGTACTTTTTAAATTACGTCTGTAACATTTTTTTCTCTCTTGTCTTACATGTTGCTATTACTACTTCCAGGAGCCTTCTCCCTTCCTCTCCCATCAATTTAGCTTACTTAATCAACAATTGTTTATTGAACATCTATTATGTTTCTTTAAATCTACTATGAACCTGAAAAGCAGACATCTCAGTTTGTTCGAGTAGCACTGAGAAAATACATTTGAGTGCAGAATCATGTATTAGTAAAACAATCACACTTTGGTGCACGGATTTTGGAAATTGCAGACCCCTCACTCTCAGCTGTATTCCAGAAAACAGAGTCAGTTGAATAATTAACTAGGGGATGAGTACGATATGACTGGACTGATAGTCTTTAAAACAGATTTGCTGGCCAGAAAGATGAAAGAATTGACTCCATTCCTCCCTGAAACAAAGTTGCAGTTTGGCATCCTGACTTCTCTCCTTTTGATTTTGCCACTAAAGCTTGTTAGCGCCTCATAATAAATCACTGGAAAGGTTGTTAGAATAATGGAGAAAAACAAGGGAGAGTGGTATTGAGGAAAGAACAAGAAACCATCAAAGACTACTAAAATGATATAGTCGAGAAATTAACAGGGTTATTTTTTGTTATTCTTTCTGGCAAGAAAAAAAGTGGCCAGTTACACAACATTTCCTCATGAATATTTTCACAGCCACAGAATAGACAATGTAATACTTTCAACAGTAATGGATTAGAGATCTATCTAAAATATAACAATAGCTCACATATCAGTGTTTAGGGCAATAAACAGCTGCATCATTAATTTCTACCTCAGATTCATGAGTGATTACACTTTGTATCTCTAAAAGTCCATAGACTATAGGAAATGAAAATAGTGTGTCATTGATTTGAGCAGCCTTTTAGAATATAGGAATAATGATCTGAGGGATTTTTAATTATCTAAACTCCACTAAGAGCCCTTGAAAGCTTTACAAAAAAAGAACACGACCCAATGTATAAAGGTGCCTGAGCAAATCTGATGTGCTTTGGACGAATTTAGATTCTATAGTGAAGAGGCTATCATAATGCACAGAATTGAGTCCCTTATGCCTCAGAGAAGGCTGGGCAGAGAAACTTTCAAGAAAAGCAGATGAACACTCGGTACAGAAATTTTTATACTGGAGTAAATAGTATCCCATCTTGGTGGTTACAATTTTATTACCTGCATATGCCTGAGGACTGCTGCAAGTCATAAACACATGCCAAATGACACCAGAGACAATTGTGGGTATTGGCTCCCTTTTCACCTTGTATCCATTTGTGTTTTAAATAGCTGATGCGATGGGCTTTTTTTCCCCTCACACCTATAAGCCAAAGTCATTGTCCTGTCAGTGTATAATGCTTTTATATTTTGGAGTGCTAGCCACAGGATTTTTCCACTGCTTAATGGATCGGCAGCTGCATCCATAGTTGGACTTAATGTATACCGGAGGGGAGAAAGAAAGGAAATTGGGTCCAAGACAAAAGAAAGCAAAGAGGACATTTTCCATTTGGAATGCTGGGCCTGAGCCCCTCCCTGTAAAGAGCTTCTTAGGCTGTGCTGAGCAAACTATTTGGTTTCTCCTCCGATGTTTTCAGAGTCCCAAGGCTCATCAAAATGGCAAATGTTTTTCAATGAGCCTATCGCCCCTCAAATTTCTGAGAGCTGAGAGTTTCCTACAGGAAACTGATATGATGCACACCTACCCTTAGACTCCACTTGCAGTGTTTTCTAAGCCCACTTTTGTCTGGTTTCTAATCCATCAGGTATTAATGTTAATCTGATATTTCTGAAGTACTGAATGGTGTTTGTCTATGAAAGGGGCTGTGGAAAAGCAGGCTGATGGATTGGCTGTGGATTTGACAAGAATTCAAATCTGAAAAACAGGTCTACTTACCTGAAGGTGCCAAATAACCATCATATGTTTCCCTAAAATAAGAGCAATATATAAAAATCTTATAAGATGGGGACACTAATTTCCATGTTAGCTACACCATTTTAGCACTCCCATAAACCTGTAGTAGCTTTAACAGAAATATGGCTGGATGAGGCATATTTTATTCTTCAGCATGCAAGCCTAATGAATAGAAACTTTAACACGGTCTTAAACAGTCCCTGCATCCAAACTTGGTTAAGTATTTTTAAAACACGTATGATTTATGCTCTACCTTTAATATTTGGGGGGAATAATCTAGTATTTGGTTATGTCCTATAGGATCAGGAGATGAACTGAAAATCTTAGAATTTTCAGTTTATCTCCTCACACTAGTCCTGATCCTATAAAACAGTTTCGGCCCAACCTTATGGATTTAAAAGAAAGTCACCCAAATCAGCAATAGCTCCATATTCTGCCAAACAAGATAGTTTTACCAAAGCAGCCTCTTATTCTCCCTCCTCTATCCATGAACTTCCGATGACGGTCCCTACCCTGAGTCTTTGGTAAATCTATCCTGTGAGTACTCCATGGGGGCCATGTTAAAGATGAGAATTTTAAGTTCTCATTCATCTCAGAAATGAAAGTGGTGAACTGAGCTCAAAAATGTCCTATATTAAGCTAAATTCTATGTAAGCAAGGCTTAAGTTTATGCTTGTGTATTAAAAAAAAATATGTTTTATCCTACTGAATTTTTAAAATAAGCTGTTTCGAATAAGAAACTAATATACCACATACTACAAAAAAAAAATTAGAACATTCAAACAAAGAAAAGGATGAAATGGAAAGATAATCACATTTAACCTTTGGTGTACATCTTTTGAGATATATAATTGCAAAATACAGTTGTCCTTCAGTATCCTCTGGGGCTGGTTCCAGGACCCCCATAGATACTAAAATCCACAGATTTTGTGGGTTCTCTATTCTGTTCCATTTTTCAAATATTTTTGATTTGTAGTTAATTGTATCTGCAGACACAGAACCTGCAAATATGGAAGGCTGACTGTATATAATCATATATAGCTGATTTTTATATATCAGGCTTAAGTATAATGAAACATACTCAAGTATAATTAAAATACATATCTTTAGGTAATGGTAATGGTTGCACAACAATGTGAATGTACTCAATGCCACTGAACTGTATACTTAAAACTGGTTAAAATAATAAGTTTCATGTCTGTTTTATCACAATTTTTAAAATACACATTTTAAAGTAAAATGAGATGCTAAAGAACATGCTTCTTTGTTTCTTCTTATTTTAACCTGATTATTACAAATACTGTATCTCTCCATGTCAGTCACTACAATTCAAGAGCATCATTTTTAATGGCTATCAAATATTCTGCTTTGTGGGTATGTACTTTATATTATTTAAATCAGGGATTCTCACTCCAGCTGCATATTATAGTCACTTGGACAGTTTATAAAATATAGATGATCAAGTCTTACCTCACAAAAGTCTTATTCAGTTGGTCTAGGGAGGGACTTGGGCATCAGCATTTTTTAAAAAACTTCCCAAGTTTTTCTAATAGTCAATCAATGATGGCAAACACTGACTTTTTATCTTATTAAGAAAAGATATCTACCTAAGAAAAGATAATTAAAATACTCTTTTCTTAGACAAGTAAGCCATTTCCTATTTTGTACAATTATATATAACTCTGAAAAGATTAAGATTAGAGGATTTTGTAGCATACACCCATAGTGACTTATCTTTTGCTGAGTATGATGACCATAAACTTTATCTTACAAACTAGGACACTTCTGAAAGTGAAAGGAGATATGATTATTCATTATTCAAAAACAAAAGCTGTGCAAACCAGGCTTATCTGTGGCAAACTGGGTCATAGATGGTTACACTATTCAAAACATATAAACTTTTAATATATTTGGTAGTTTTTACCTGAAGGCCATCCAAAATCAGCATACCAAATACATCCATAGTTTTTGAAAAAACCTGTACTCTGAGATCCATAAAACTGAAAAGTGTATTTTTAAAAAATATTTATTGAACAACTACTATATGCCAGCTTGTGCTAGATATGAGGAATAATTGTGAGGAGCAAGCAACACATAGTTTCCATTTCATACATTTACTAGGAATTACAGACATAAAAGTGCATGATACCATAGATATTATCATTTTATTCAACCTTGATAAATTTATTAGGCAAAAATTGTACTTTGCTGTTTTCATTTGCATTTATTTGATCACTCATAAAATTGAACATATTGTTTATTATCTGTATTTCTTCCTTCATGCATTATCCATTCATGTTTTTGTACATTTTGCTATTATATGTTTACAGCTTTTTTCCAGTTTATTACTTGATTTTAAAATTTGTTTATGATAGGTTGTGATAGAAGATTAAAACTATTTTTGACTTTGTTACTATAATTCATCTTTAATTCATAATTAATAATTTGGTATAAAAAGAGGTAAGGATCTTATATTAATGACTTTGAGTAATTAAACGATTATCCATTAGCATTTATTGAAAAAAAAATTGTTTGTTTTCCCTAATTTGAAATGCCCTCTTTAGCATGCAATAGAATTTCATATATATGCAGAACTGTTTCAGGGATTTCTATTGCATTTCTTTATCCTTTCTATCTGTTCTTATAATATTAGCTCACCAATTTAATTATTTCATGTTATACTATGGTTTGGTATCATCTGTGCAAGTCTTCCTACCAAATTCTTCTTTTAAAATAAATTATTGGTTAATTTTGCCTTTTCAATTTTTTTTTTTTAGGTAAATTTCAGGGGCATGTTGTCGAGTTCCCACAAAAATCCTATTGAAATTTAATTGATATTGTATAAAATATATATAAATTAGTTTCAGGAGAATTAACAACTTCACAAGATTTATGTTCATCCAGGAACTGGATATGTCTCTCCACTCATTCAAATATTCTTCTATATTCTTTATTTTTTAGATTTTGCAGGTCTTTTTCCACAGGTCTTGGATGTTTCCTGTTAGGTTTATTTCTAAGTATTTCTTTGTTTGCTTTACTTTGCTTTGCATTTATGGGTATGTATATGTATATGTTCATGTAAAGGAAATTTTTAAGCCCATTTATTTTGTATAAATGGGTATTTCATCCTACTGATTTTTTTCCAGCTCTATGTGATAGCATACTGTCATGCTATATAAGACAACAACATACAACAACTTGCACAAATATATCCCTCTAATTTGAGTTACTTTGCTCTCTTTTAATTTAAAATATTATACAGTAATGGACTTACTTACTTCAGGCTCAATCCATAATAATTTGCACCATCCATTCTTTAATTCACCAGATATCATTGAGATCCTTCTATGGCCTCACACTGAGCTAGGTATGGAGGTATGATGGTAATAAGCGGGACGAGAGTTATGAACAAGGTACACACAGGGGATCTAATTTAGCTGCAGTCCCAGTTAGGCAAAGTTCCCCTGAGAAAAATAATATGTAAGCTAAGGCTTGAAAGGTACAAAGGATTTAACTAGGCAAAAGGGGGGGAAAGAATATTTAGAACATAGACAACACCAGGGAAAGACTCTGAGCATGGTCAGAGTAGGCAGAAAAGTGGCTTTGAGTGGGGCTTGTGTGTTGGCAGGGACCAATGCCACAGGGCATTTGGGACATGCAAAGGCTTTTTTATTTTATCTTGGGAGCAGTTAAAAGCAATGAAGGGTTGTGTGACTCTGTTTTACACTGATAAAGACATACCTGAGACTAGGTAATTTACAAAAGAAAGATGTAATGGACTTAACAGTTGTACGTGGCTGGGGAAGCTTCACAGTCATGGTGAAAAGCAAGAAGGAGCAAGTCACATTTTACATGGATGACAGCAGGCAAAGAGAGAGAGCCTGTGCAGGGAAACTCCGTTTCGTTCACTATTACAAGAACAGTGCAGGAAAGATCCACCCCCATAATTCAATCACCTCCCTCTGGGTTCCTCCCATGACATGTAGGAATTGCGAGAGTTACAATTCAAGATGAGTTACAATTCAAGATGAGACCCAAACCATATCAAGGGTCTAAATAAGGAAGTGACATAAACATGTCTCCATTTTTGAAAGATAATCTAGATATAATATGGTGAATGAACTCTAGAAAAGCAAGATATATTCACAAATGTGGTGAATAATAACAAGGTTTTTGAAGTAGTTTACCTAAAACAACCAGGTCTACCTGAAAGATGACATTATTAGACCAGGGAGGCTGTAAGTGAAAACCAAATTATGGATTAAGGAGGCATCTAAAAGACAAGAACAACAGGACTGGCACATTGATTTGATGTGGAATGTAAGGGTAAGAGAGAAGTTAAGAATGACTTCCAGGGTTCTAGGCCTGAGCCTCAAATTGCTTAGAAGTGCCATCCATGAACTAGGAAATACTAGAGAGCAGATTTGGGGATTATGGGGGGATTCTAAGTTCCCATTTTGGAAGTTTAGAGGTTAGGGTGCCTGTGAGGACATGTAAGTAAACACATCAAGTAGACCATTGATATATGGAGATGGGATCATGAGAGAGGTTTGAGAGGAAGATATAAACTTAGAAATCACCAACACAGATGGTGGTTGTGATTGTACAGTTGAATAAAATTGTCTCAGAGTAAATAAGCATTAAGAGGCCTAGATCCTAAAAAAATTCAGTCTGAAACAGTCAGGCTCAAGTTGGGTTAAACAAGAAAGAAATAGATGCAATAATGGTTTAAAAATATTTAATGATATTTGAGAAAATGAAAAGGGAAGGAGGTGAAGGCTTCTATAATTCAATTTGGTGATCTGTACCCACTATAAAAGTCTTAACCATTTTATTACATTTCTGCTGTGTTCTACTGAAGAGAGCAATTTCTTTGCAATTTGTCAACATACTGCTTTAATTTCCCTTGATGGGACACAGTTTGACTGCCTAAAATGGTCATAGACCCCCTGCTGAATTAGATGTGTAAGTTCTCCTGTAGAGCTGAGTAATAATGCTCAGAGGCCCTTGAAACCAAGTGGCTCTTCTTCATTTGAAACAGGCTTCGATTTCTCAGACTCATCTCCTCCCAGGGGAAGATGGGGATGGATATGCTACTACAGAGTCACCACCAGTGGTGATGAAACACAATTTAGAAACAAACCTGTATCAGCCACCTGGTACCAGGCAGGCATTTCATTTTAAAGCAATAAGGCACATCATTGGAGTTTAGGGATTAATGTCATTAGCTGGAGATTCTTGTTTAGTGCAGTCTGTTAGATTGATACAAAATAATAATCCTTTGGGACAGTTTGCAAAAGGATTAGTGGGAAGTAAAATAAGGTTAAACTCAAACTAATAGAGGGAAATAAAATCAAGTGATGTGTTTGTGAATAACTAAAAGACATTTCAGTTTGGACCCAGCAAGTTTCGTAAACATGACATTAGGTAATGTACTTGATACATACATTTACCAAGAGAAGATGGTGTTTTAGTGGCAGAATCCCACCCATCACAGAGTGGGTTTGAATTCTGGCCTGACTGCTTGCTAGACATATGATCTTCAACAAATTGCTTTAAAAATCTGAATTTGGTCAAGTTTTAACTTCTTCAGCTGGTAAGGAGAGCTAGATCACATCACTGGCAGGGGGTCTATGATGATCAGTTAAATCTTAAGTGCCTACCAAGTCCCCTCCATTTCCTTTCCCACATGAAGGCTTAGCTGACTCTGTAATTTTGGGTTTAGATCTAGCTGATGTTCTATGATCTCTCTTTCTCATATAGCACACCTTCACAATTTCTAAAATCACAATCCTAGACACTATAGTTTCTATGAGTGAAAAAAGATGTGGCATTGCAGACATAATTTTAAACACCAGAACAAAGTTAGATAGTTCAGCTTGAATAAAAGGTTAATGGTAATCTCTGTGAGTCACCTGGCTGACAGGAGACACACGGGCAGTTCCAGTGGTTTGCTCTCTTACAAAGATGCCACTCCCCCACCTTCATTAGAATTTTCATTTCATTTCTGGTAGTGGTAATATTTGTCTGAGCATTCCACATTCTTGTTTAGTCCCCCACAGTTTATTAGTTAAGATAGAGACTCAAGTTGCTATAACAGAGACCCAAAATGCAGGGACATAATCAATACAGAAGTTGATTTCTCTCTTATAAAGCTGTTTTAAAAATTAGTATTCCAGAACTGGTATAGAAGTTCCACAGTTTTGGGCCCAGACTTTCTCTATGTCACTCTCACATCCTTGGAGTGCTGCCCTTATGTGCATAGTACCAGATGGTACTAGGCAGTCATAATGTGTATGTTGAACTTGACCTCACTTGCAACACACTATAACTGCCAAATACCAAGGGTCCTTTGTCCCTAAGCTCATTCTTATGACTTCCTCCAACATATGCATTTTTATCTTGTTTTCCAGTTTGAATTCTTTTAATTTTTTCAGTATTTTAAAAACATTTGTGGGCACATAGTAGGTATATATATTTATGGGGTACGTGAGATGTTTAGATACAGGCATGCAATGTGAAATAAGCACACCATGGAGAATGGGGCATCCACCCCCCCCTAGTAAACAATTTGAGTTCTTTCATGTCATTGGGTCTTTGCTTCAATAAACATGATGCCTTTCCAACCAGGTAAACTCCTACTTATCATTAAACCTTTTTTTCAAAATCATCTCCGCTGTGAAGTTATCACTAACTCCCCCTAGTAGGTTACTCATCCTCCTATGCTCCTGTAGCACTCTCTATACTGAAAAACTGTTAGTGTTTAATGTACTATGTGCTAATTATTCATTTACCCATAATGTCCACATGTGCATGGGCCCTACATGTGTACATGTGACCCACACACATTCCTACCAAAGAGGGAGCTTCTGGGCCTCATTCTGATCACCTATTCATTCTTGCATGCCCCCTAGTGCTTTCTACATAGTGGCACTTAGCAATGGTGAGGGAATTTATCAAACAAATGACAATTATCCATAGGAAAAAAAACTCACTTTATATCTCTGACCCCCAATTTTCCCTTCTTACTTCTTCTCTAAAACCTGGAGAGTAACTTAAGTATTCTCTGAAATCTTATGATTCTGTGCAATATTGGGTCAAGATTGTGATTTCAATGGAAGAGAGACTGGCAAGTCCCAGGTACAAAATTTGCTCAAGAAGCAGGAGTAAAGGCCATGACTTTCAAAAAGAGCAGCTTTGTTACAGGTTCACCTTTTCTACAGATCAAACCAGATCCTCCATTCCATTTTGTAAATGCTGTCTCCAAACACTGGCACTTATGTTTCATTACAGAGAAGCAAAGAAAACTAAATTATTAGTTTACAAGCTAATTTGAAGACAAGAATATTATCACAAACACATACATAAGAAAATGAAAGAAACAATTCTCACCAAATAACATGTGATGCAACTTTTAAATTTCCTCAACATGCGATTTCCCAAAAGCGGTGTCCTGGAATACTTCTGTTGTAAGGAACTTATTTGTGCACACAAGTTGTAAGAATAAAAAAAAAAAATCTACATGACATATTTTTCTAGACACTCAAGATTAACTGAACAAGGGCTTGCCCATCAACGAAATAGTTTTTAAATAGGAAAAAGTGCTTAAAATAACCCAGCCAACTTTCTTGACTATATTCACTATCTTTAGAATGTAACATTTACCAAAGTTTTCTCAAGGAAGAAGCTATGTCGACCTAAGCACAATTTAGAACAATCTGTCATCTGGCAAGGAAGAATGGCGACTAGCTAAGACTGGGAGGGTGGAGGTAAGCCTTAGGGGAACCGTTGCGGGCCTTTATTTTCCATTTCTCCTTTCGTTGTTGGCTAATATCAATGAAGTGTGACCAGTCTCAACTGCAGGAGTACCAACTAGGGATCACCCTGACTGAGCCTTGCTTCATTTGAGCTCAGGGAGATCAAGGAATTCATTTGTTGTTTACTTATTTGAGATTTACCCCCTACACACCACCTTCACAAGTTGTTAAAAAAAGAAAAAAAGAGAGAGAGAGAGAGAGAGAGAAGCAGCAGAGCAGCGACCACTCACAGCAGGGAACTCCGAGGTTTTACCTGTCTTTAATTTATGCAGCATTTTCCAATTGTGCCATCCCGGCAGGTGTGACCGCTCTTTTGCGGAGCCTCAGTGCTATTTTACCTGCTTGAGTCTGTCAAAAACCCATTTGTATGCGCCTGGGTAATGTGCTAGAAATAAAAGCCCCAACCTGTCAAATAAACTCTCTGCACCTGTACGAAGCAGTTAAATTGTTCCATTTGCCATTAGCCCGGGAGATCAAAGGCCCTCCCCGGGAGGGGTGCCCGAGGACCAAAGCATAGGATGGAGCTCCCTGTCTTGGAGTTTAAGATGACGGGGACAACGAGGAGAGAGTGGAGAGAGGGGTTAACAATCCAGAGAAAAGAATCCCGGAGCCCCGACCTGGCTCGGCTACGTGAAGGCGCTTTTGTCTGACTTAGGCGCCCCAGGAGCACATTCTTTCACATTAGGAACCGCAGGGGAAGACATTCATTCACTCCTTTTTTTTGGTGACGTAGCTGGGGCATTCATGTGTTTTTAACCTTGAATAATTTTTGTCTCTAAGCTCCAAACAAGTTTTATCCTGTCCACAGGTCAGTTTTGTTACAGAGGCCAATTAGCAGTGCTACCTTCGCCTGCGGCAAAAAGCCAAGTAATGGCCGGGCAAGCCCTACGGAGGGGTGATGAATAACTCCGAGAGCTGTAATTTGAAAGGGGGGCCTTTGAAGCATTTACCTTACATGGGACGCCATTGTCCCTGCAGGGTGTTTGATCTTAAAATAATTTACTTAATGATCTCACCATGGGAGCAATTGGCAGAGCGAGATTAGGCTGTAAGGCCTAATGGACATGGGAAAAGTTAAAATTGCTCAGAGAAAGGTATGTACAGCGCAGAGATTCGTCGGTGCTGTGTGTTCATTACTAACAGGGGGTGAAAAGCCCGGCTGACTGCCACCACTCTGCAAAGCTCATCAGAAAACCAGCAGATGCGGGCCTCTCCTGGGCTAAGCGTATTCCCTCTTTCCTGTATGTCTGCATTTTTGGGAATTAGTTATCTTAGTCTGTTTTTTCAATCAATTTTCTCTCTCTCTCTCTCTCTCTCTCTCTCTCTCTCTCTCTCTCTCTGAACTGTGGAGCCACTGTCCTGGGTACACACAGGAGCAGAGGAGCATCCCGCATCCCGGGTGACCATTTCTGAGCAGGAATTAGAGGTGAATGAAAATGTGAACGTAAGCCATGTTTTGTCCCTTTGAGTTGGCAAACATGGCATCAAGTAGACACAGCAATTATTTGACATTGTTATCCCGGGCCTACGGTTTTGTCCTTTAGAAAACAAAAATTTAAATGTAAGCCCCAGTGTAACATGTTTATAACCCATATCTACTTGTGATTTCTTACCTACACCTCGATTACACTTATATGATAATTGCAACAACCAGCTCAGCATTGCATCTAGAAGCATAGCTTTTCAAGCTTAAATATATTTGTGATTTTGCTCTTTCAGCTGTTCAGCATTTGCTTACTGCCGCGGCCCCTTATTGCAAAAAGTATTTTTCCAAATTTATAGAATTGGAATAGACACCTTAAGAGAATATCCAACAGGAAAAAAAGCAACCTAAGAGTCTGTATTGCTGTTTATGTATTTGATGCTACAACTAAGAAAGTGTGAGCAAATAAATAAGTGAGCAAATTTCTTCTCTAATGCAAATTCCACCTAAGTGAATCTCAGCAGCCTATCCATGTAGCCCAATCTCTTGATATGTGTCCATCCCTGGAGGAAAAAATACAACCCAGGAATTGTATATATATACATCATCAGGAAAGTTTGAATACATGTTACTTGTGTAAAATAGAAATAAGAAGTCTGATTTCCCAAGATCTATACCTTTTGCTTGTGTCTGGTAGGACAGTGCAATGAAATATTTTTCGTTCACTGCAAATCAAGTAGTTGTGAGCATAAGTGCCAATATGCATGTGTGAACTGGAGGTAACACAAGTGTTCCCCACAAGTTTGAGACTTTTTTGAAATTTAGCCTATGGAGTCCATTGCTGGTTTATCTATTGAGGTATACCTGAGAATCTCTACCAAATACAGTAGACCTCTCTTAAACTTGTCTTTTTATCTCTTACCTATACTGGGAAATTAACAGCTTATTAATATGCTTTAATAATTTCTGCTCTGACACATGGAATTAACTGAGGCTATATATGCTTTGTTCATATATTCTACTTGTTAAAGCACTTGCTATGTGTCCTAACCTTTTTCAGCTGGCTAACAGGAGATGCCCTTTGTAAAATGAGATAGCAAGCACACATGTGGGGATTAAGGTGACATCATGTATGTGGAACAGATGGGACTGACACTGAACAGGTACTCACTAAAAGTTCTCTCCCATCCTGTGCTCTGAAAACTACTTTAAATCTCCATAGCCCTCCATAATTAGCATTTTTTTCCTCCATTTCCACTGGTGATCCAGTTGTTGTTGCTAGAAAGCTGAATGAGAAGATTGTTACAAACATCTAAACTTTCTGGGAGAAATTAGGTAAGTCCAGGCCTTCCCAAAGCTGTGAGCACTAATCTAAGGGTCCCAGCTTCCTGGTTACTGGGTAGCTGCTGAGAATTCCTTTCCTCCATCTTTCCATTTTTTCTCTTTTCGTTTTTCCTGATGCTACCGTTTTTAAAAATAATAATCTTCATGTCATTTCAGTTGTTTGTTGTCATAAGTGATATTATCTGATATCACATCAAAGTATGATAATTTAGAAGCCAAGAAGGCTTCCATCCTCAACAAAAGACAAATTAATGCTGATAAGAAAACAATAAAAGATAACTATAAAGAAAAGAAATTAGGAGTTTTAATGTGAAAGTCAGCATTTTGCCTAATAGCAGGAATTATGCTTTAGATAAGCCTCTTTTTCTCTGCTTCTTTCTGCTTTGCTCAGTTCTACCTCTTTCTGATATCTCTCCCTGTCTCTCCCTGTCTTTCCAGCTCACTCTCTCTCTCCTTTTCTGTGTATCTCTCCATTTCCCTCTTCTCCTTCCTGTCACCCGCCCCCCCCATATTTCCATTTGTCTCCCTCCCTACCCTGTCTCCATCTAAGTCTCTGTCTCTCCCACTGTGTTTGTTTCTCCATGTCTGCTGGCTCTGTCTATCTCTATCTGAAAACCCAGGATGTAAATTGCAAGATCAAAGCTGAGTATGTGAATAATTGCCTTTTTTTGGATAATCAATCTGTAATAATTTGCTTTTCCAAGTAAAAGCTGTGAATTGGCACACTCACTCATAGAATCTCCCAATCTGCTAGGGACCTTGGATGTCAAGGAGCACTTGACCATCA
Organism: Aotus nancymaae; assembly: GCF_030222135.1. Lineage (NCBI taxonomy): Eukaryota > Metazoa > Chordata > Mammalia > Primates > Aotidae > Aotus > Aotus nancymaae. Next base: position 39,125,583 of record NW_026988438.1, on the reverse strand, counting down.
CACCCAGCAAATGCTGAGCCATCTCCTGATCTCACATATATGAGGCCACTGCTCTGCAGAGTTTTAGCATTCATGTTGAAGGATGACTCAGAAGCAGAGGGGTGAAAAAGAACAAGGTCGAGGTCAAGTCACTCGCCCTCCTCCTCCTACCCAGCTCTCCTCCCACCATGCACTGATTGCTCTACTGTATGGCAGAGGTACTCCTACTGGCCTAGAACCATCATCGCATCCAGAAGACACATAAATTCCACCCAGGTAGTTCTAAAATCACCCAGCTGATCATTCAATTTATATACAGTATCAAGTGTTCATTTCATAGCTGCTATTTCAGTCCTACTGACCTACGGGTCCTTGACATGTGCTTTGGCAGGCCCTCCAGAGATGTAAGAGTAACTTTTTAGCACTTGCAGAAAAAGCAATTGAAGTTCATTTCTCACAGATTACCAGGCCCCATCAGAAATGAAGGTGTCGTAAAGCAGGCATCGGACAATTTTCAAATGTCCATGGCTGTCAGTGGAAAGAGCCTGCCATAGTGACCAATGGATCAGACCAGGCGCATTGGATTTTTTTACTGTTTCTCCGTATACTGTGCTCCCTTGCATGAGGGTCTGAAGGAGTACATGGATGTCACCAGAAGATTAAGACATCTGGCTGTATCTCTCCTATGTTTTCATTTTTTCATTTTTCATCTTAGATTTCTCCCTTTATTTTTGCACAATCCAGGCAAAGGTGTGCTGGCGTTAGAGAGGAATTGTTGGTGGCTTAGCAACAGCTGCACACACAGTTTCCAGAGGGAATGGAGGTGGGCAGCATCTGTGCTGTGTATGCTAAGAGCACAGACTTTGAAATCTAGGATAGGAGGCCTGCTAGGTAAAATGGGACAACTGCATTTCTTAGGGCCCTGCTTTAAGATCACTTCAGACCAAGGTTCCCTTCTGAGCTGTGCCCATTTCTCTTTTCCCATTCCTCAAAGGATAGCCCCCAGATCCTGTTTTCTAATTCCCTACCTCTGCTCTCCACTTTATCCATAATACTTAATTCCCCTCCCCACACCTACTCTATCTGAGTTTATATGAGATGAGTTTCTGAACTTGAAAGATGCCCAAGTTCAATTCTAAGATAGGTAGCATGATGATTGTTGAGGTACTATGACCAATCTTTTTAGAAATGCTTTACCCAAGATGGTAGGAACTGCTGGGGCAGCCATTTTGCCCAGAAGTCTAGGACAAGGAGTTCCACAGACTCAAAGATTGCTATAGATTTGAGGACACAAAAATGAGCTTTCTCATGATGTGTTTTTATTTCCGGCGCTTTTTAAATGTTAGAAATAAAAAGCCCAATTCTTAAAGATCACTGGAAAACATGGGTTTTTAAAAGATATTTTCTTTTATTATTTTTTGAGACAACACCTTGCTCTGTTACCCAGGCTGGAGTGCAGTGGCACGATTATAGCTCACTATAGCCTCAAATTGCTGGGCTCAAGTGATCCTCCCACTTCCCCTCCCAAATAGCTGAGACTATAGGCACATGCCACTAAACTGGCTAATTTTTTTTATTTTTTGTAGAATCAGAGTCTTGCTATGTTGCCCAAGATGATCTAAAATGCCTGCCTCACTCTCCCAAAATCCTGGGATTTCAGGTATAAACCACAGAATCCAGTCTAAATGTTTTTTTTTTTCTTAAACAAAATGACTTCCAAGGATGTCAAAATTTCCATATTCCAAAATTCTTACCCTGACCCTTCCAATCGCATTTCCTTTGAGTACTCTTAGATTTTTCCTTCAGCTGTTATTTCTCTCACACTTCTCAAGGACAAACATCAGTAGCAATTTAACCTTAAAATGGTGGTGGGGGGGAGTGGGCTCTTACTTGCCCAAAATAGATTTTTTTTTTTTTTTGAGACAGAGTCTCTCTCTGTCACCCAGGCTGGAGTGCAGTGGCGTGATCTCAGCTCACTGCAACCTCCCACCTCCCGGGTTCAAGTAATTCTCTGCCTCAGCCTCCCAACTAGCTAGGATTATAGGCGCCCACCAATATACCCGGCTAATTTTTTTTTTTTTGTATTTTTAGTAGATACAGGGTTTCACCATGTAGATTTTTTTAATAGATATTTTTCGTGGGTCTAGTGTAAAAAATGGGCTACTTATAAGACTTTCAGAAAAGTACATACCAGTGAGATTACTGTTAGCACAATAATTCCTAACAAATCAGATTTTGGTGTTACAGGAAGAAGGGAACTAATATTAATATTTGATTGCCTCCAGAACAACAGGTATGTGGAAGATCTGGGATTTGAAAGCTGTTCCTTCTGATGTTCTGATGGGCACCAGGTGGTACGTTGTAACACTTTCACCCTCCCCAATGTACAGCATTCATTTGCAGTGGTAATGATAATAATTCCTTACTGTAGTGCACTGCTCAGAGCACCCACCTCTCTCAAGACCCACACTCAGTCCCCTGGCTGCTGATGGTTCTCAGCCAAAATCCTCTCTAGGAATTTTTGTCCCCTTTCTACGGGATGACTTCCATCAACTTTAGCCCCCTCATTGGGAGCAACCCACCTCCAAAATTTGGTTGACTTGGGAGTATAAAAACTGCTCTACACTCAACTTGGAGTGGCTCCTTTGGTTTTGTTTTGTTTTGTTTTGTTTTTTTTCCACAACTGGTAAGCAATTTATTAAAATAGCTGACTTAAGCATCTGCAATTCAACTCCTGGCTCAATACTGATGGAAGTAATCTGCTTAATCTCAGAAGGACTGTGCAAGTCAATGAGTCGCTTGTGGATTCTCATCTGGAAAAGATCCCGTCTTAGAACCTTCACCACAAGGAGTTTCTCTTGTAGTGATTCTCAAAGTCTTGGAGCTGGCTCTTTTTATAATGACAAGGGAGTGTGGATTCTGTTTCTTTCTCTCTCATTTGTCCACCCTGGAGCATGTGGGAGGGGTGATGGAGGGACAAGTATCTGGAGAAATGAGGGCAGGATAAGGAGGGGAATGGTGTAGTGGAAGGCAGGATCCCAGTTCCAAGTTGAATTTTGGCTGAAGGTGACATTGGTTGCTTGGGAAGCTGATGGGGAAGGGGTAAGCCTGGCCCTATCCATGAAGGGCAGGGTCTTAGGGTTAGCTTCCTCAACATTATGCCACCTTCCTGTCCCCAGACACATGCACCCTCCTTCACCTCCCAACAAGAGGCTCGAGCCCCTTGCCTCCATGTGGGGCTCCTGAAAGGAGGGACACTCAGCTCCAGAGCTCCCTGTGGGGCGGGCTGAGATCTATCTTGTTCCTTATGTTGCAGTTCAACTCCTCTCTCACAGAAATCCTGTCTTCTTTATGTCTCTAGAGGTATTGATCCCCAAAGATCTCCCAATAAACTTCCTGCGTATAAACTTCCATCTCAAAGTCTTTCCCAGAACCTGCCTGGAGACACCTATATTCGTGAAATATGTCAGTTTAAAAATGTCACTATGTGTTACTTCTTATAGTATATATAACAAACTGAGGCTCAGGAAAGTGTAGTGGCTTTCTCAGGGTCACACATCAGGGAAGTGCTGGACCTTAGACAGAATCTAAGTTCTCTGACTCCTGGTCCAAAGCTCTTACAAGTGCAACAAATGGAGGTTATAAAGGTGTCCCTACAGAACTCTTCCTAAAAATGTTTTCTGGAGACGATTCCTCTTTATGGCTTCACCTGCCACCATTTATTTCTATTTCCTTGGTTGTTTACCTTTTCCCCTCCTCAAAACTTTCTTTCTCCAGTCGCAGCCCCTCCCCTTTTGCAATGCTTTCATTACAACCATTGCACTGAGGGAAGAAACAAGAAATACACAGGCTCCCAGAGACATTAGTACTTTGGCACTGGAGGCCTGCTTGCCCTCCATTTTGTTTCTCCATAGAATAGCTGAAAAGGAAGTTGCCTCCCTGACTACCTATCTTAGACAACTAGTTCTTATACTCACACATCTGTTTTCTAAGTAGAATTTCATCAGAGCTGATGTTCCAATCTTCTTATTTGCAGAGGGCAAGTTTTTCCTCAATCAACTAACCCTACAAGCATAGAGGCCACTGGAACATTCAGCAGTTTCAACCAACTGTTGGAAACCTCTTGAACCCATTTATCTAATTCACAATACCCTCTAGTATCCTCTGGGACCCTCAGTTCCTGGGTTTAGGAAGCTGAAAATGTTCTTCCCTCTCCTCAGTGAAAATCCTATGGGATCTATTCATTGCCTTGATATTCTGAAGCTTCCAAGGCCCTGGTGGAATTCCACCTCACCCTGTAAATCCTCTCTGACTGATTGGCAAGCAGCTCAGACCAATTAGTTTTCTTTTATAGCCCCAGGGCAGGTGTTTGGGGGCACCCAAAGTTCTTAGGTACTGTGTTTTGGTTTTGATCCTTGATTTTGCTTTTTTCTGGTGCCTTTAAAAAACAAAACTATAGTTTGGAACACAGTTAAGTCTGTCCTGATTCATGCACTTTAGGATGATTTCACCCAATGTACCACCTCCTACAAAAGCTGTGTCCCCAGGAGGTGCACTCAGATTGAAAAAGTGTGGGAAGAGCAGGTCACTTTAGTGGCCCTATTGCCCCTGTATCCTTCACTTTTCATCACTAAATACTGGCACTCACACGCTAGTCCTTTGTTTACTCCTGGGCCCCTGTGTAATATGATCTTGTAAAAGGTTCTACTCTGATCGAGTGGACAGTATATATGTGTGTTTTAGTTAAATCTCATGTATCCTGAGCTTGACTTTTATTTTCATTCAACATATTTATTTATCCAGGTAAAATATACATTAGGAACATAAGCAACTGGCACAGACTGTTGTACAATACATGAAAACTATAGTATTGTGTACACTAATAAAAGAGGCAGAACAAACTTTGGGGAACTTGGGACAACTGCAATACAGGGACATACATCTACCAGAGGAGAGTCTATTACCTCTCCTTCTGTCTATAGATAGAGAAGTTAACGAGGTCAAGTTGACTGTATCTTATTTTTGAGACACGGTCTCTGTTACCTAGGCTAATGCAGTGGTACATCATGGCTTGCTGCAGCTTCAACCTTCCCAGGCTCAGGTGATCCTCCCACCTCAGACTCCGGAGTCGCTGGAACTACAGGCACATGCCACCATGCCTGGCTGATTTTTGGCCCAGCGCGGTGGCGGGCGCCTGTCATCTCAGCTACTCAGGAAGCTGAGGCAGGAGAATTGCTTGAACCCGGGAGGCAGAGGTTGCAGTGAGACAAGATCTCGCTACTGCGCTCCAGCCTGAGCGACAGAGCAAGACTCCGTGGGGCGGGGAGGAAGAAAAGGCGGGGTTGGGGGTTAGGGAAGAGGGCTTAGGCTTTTCATTTACTTCATGAATTGGTTATTTGTTTTCTTTTTCTCATTTTTTCAAAAACTTCACATGGTATTTTTGGCCAGATGTAGTGGCTCACACCTGTAATCCTAGCTCTTTGGGAGGCCGAGGTGGGCAGATTGTCTGAGCTCTGGATTTCGAGATCAGTGTGGGCAACACTGTGAAACCCGTCTCTACTAAAGTACAAAAAATTAGGAGGGTGTGGTGGCATAAGCCTGTATTCCCAGCTACTTGGGAGACTGAGGCAAGAGAATTGCTTGAACCGGGAGGCACAGGTTGCAGTGAGCCAAGATCGCGCCACTGCATTCCAGCCTGGGTGACAGAGCGAGACTCATCAAAGAAAGAGAGAGAGTGGAGAGACAGAGAGAGAGAGAGAAAGAAAGGTATTTTATGTATCACACCAACTCCAAAGAATCTAGGTATCCTCCTCTCAGATTATCTCCCACCCTGAGAGGTGGGGTTAGAAGTGTAAATTGAGGAGCCAGGTTTTCTGGGTTCTGATCTCCCCTCTGCCAATCACTGGCTGTGTAACCTTGGGCAAGTTATTTAACCTCTCTGCTCCTCAGTCTCCTCATCTGCAAAATAGAAGTCTTGGTAATAGGCTTATTGTTAAAATTAAACAAGAAAGTTAATATTGAAGTCCTTACAACAAAGCTTGTAAGGCCTATTAAATGTACTTATGTGTTGGATATTATTTTCTTAATATTTTTATTATCTCTCCTCAGTTACACACAGGAGATTTTTAAACAACTGTACTTTGTGTTGCCTGACTACATTGTGGCTACGAGTAAAAAGAGATCTTTTTCTAACATTTAAATATCATCTATATCACAAGCAAACATTTCTGTATATTAAGGACAGAAATCAAAAGGTGTTTTTAAACTTGGAATGAGGTTTTGTTTTGTTTTGTTTTGTTTTAACAATTTCCAATGTACTTAAGAGTTTTAACATGGCTAATATTAGTTGGAACTGAGTGTCTGAGAAGGAGGTTAGTGTTCTGCATAAACCCTGCTTTTAAAAAGCTCACACGAAGGGTCAAAGACCAGGAAATGCTCTCACTATAATTCTCATTTTCAGCTGAATTGGACATGGCAACAAGAATGCAGGCCTGAATCACATTATGTTCCAGGAACCTTTAACTTTGCATCATAATGACCTGCGGCCTAACAGAAGCAAATTGCAAGTGGTTTCAAAAGGATAAACTCTAATTTATATTAAGCTAGTATTATAACTTAAACAGCTCATTTTGAAAGCAAAACTAAAAACCTCATCATTCATGTGATGACTCCTAAATGCATCCTTTTACATTTTACCTGTAAAGTGCTCTGTGTTTGCTGACAGGTTAAATGTATACTATACACAGAGAGCCAACATTTCTCTTTGTAACACCGCAGCAATCTTACTTTTAGCAGCATTCTTATTATTTTAAGCTGTCTCCATTGTCTTCTAAACACCATAATTAGAAGCTGAAAAGCTTACAGCAACCAAACCCAATAAGGTCTCATTATGAACAAAATATTCTACCATGGCTCAACAAGTGACCCAATGTATTCCAACAACATGAAGCCTTCAGCCTCTCTGCCCAATTATGGCTTCAGGTATGTACGTTTTCCCTTTCAGTATTATTTAGCAACCCATTCAAGTTTTAGCTTCTCGGTCATAATTCTTTTCTTACTGGTCTCTTTCATTCTGTGCAGCTTTCATTTTCCTAGAGAGAAGGGTGGAAAAGAAAACCTGTCTGCTGGAAAGGGTTCAGAGTCTCTCTGATCGGTGGAGTGGTGTTTTGTAAATGAGTTGAATGAGAATCAGTGAGAAGAAAGCTAGAATAATTACACTGATTGACTAAAGAAAAAAGGGAAGGGGGTAATTTTAGGACCAAAGAAATTCTTTCCCCCATTAGATCACTGACTTTTTCATTTGGATGCTTAGTGTCTTTTTCCTTTTGACTCATCTTCTTGAACTCTGCAAATGCAAAGTCCTAAGGGAGAGAGGATATTAGGCTGGTGCAAAAGTAATTGCGGTTTTTGCAATTGCTTTTAATGACAAAGCCGCAATTACTTTTGCACCAATCTAATATATCAAGTATTATCAGTCATTTATACCTGAGTATAAATGAACACTTTCCCCCCATCTCATAGCAAAAGAAAGCAGAGGGCTGGAAAAAAAATTTTTTTAAACAAAAAACAGAAACATTAGAAAATCTCTTCTATTTTCATGTTTTACCTGAAATTGTTGCAAATGTTAATCCCTTGCTTCAGCATACTGTTCATGTCTTTTTATGTTGACTTTAAACTTGGAAGTACTAGGTAAGGGAGAAATGAAATGTGTTTTAGTATCCTACAGCTATTTCAGAAAATACTTTCCCACAACCAAGTAGACATAAAGCTGCTTGGTTACTAAGTATTCTCATTTAAATCAAGCATGTGAAATGTGGAAATGAATCTTGGATTTTTTTCTTTATTTCATATTCTGCTGGTGAAATACTGAACTCTGAGAAATGAGCATGTCACGACTGCTTTTAATAAATCTACTTACCTGTCATGTTTTCAAGGTTTCCTTACTATTTTGCTAATTATCAAGCTGTATTTCTCTTATTTCTCCAAGCTTTAGGACACAATGAAGCGTATCAATCAGCATAAACCTCAGGGAAGCTGCTTGTCTCTTAAATCCCATCTCAACTATTGTTAGCTGCTGAGTCTCCAAAGTCATGATGGTCCCACTTTGCAAGATTCCCTTTCCTTTCCTCAGTTTTAGACTGAGTCTAGATTCAGATTCTCTTTTTCTTTTTCTCTTCTTTGCCACCCAGTCTCCTAAAACACACACACACAGCAAGTGCAGGCTGAACTTGCTTATGAAACCTGGGGATTGGGACTCATCAAATCAAAGAGAAAGTGACTTTCAGAGCTGTTTTCCCCTTATGGACACGTAGTTTAAAATTCCATTTGAGAAGTGTCCTCTGTGTCAAGTTCAAGTCAGAAAGTGGGAAAAATGACCCACTGACTTTAAAACCTCTGGACAGACCCTGGAATCTATCTCCATAGCAGACCCCCCAAGTGCTTTCTAAGTGCTTTAAACCAAAGAGCCTCTGCCCTCGGGAGCCTATTCTCTAAAGAAAAGAGCACTTATCCTGAAATAATCTAATTATTTAATCCTACATTCTCTCCTCAAAGATAGGCGTGATATCCCTCCAGCCTGGCGCAGGGTCAGGGAAAGAATGCCTCTGCCATTTTCTTTCCATGCCCGCTTCTACTGCACAGAGTGCCTGAGGCAGAGATAAGCGTAAGGGCCTCGGGGGCTGCAGGGTGCCCAGCCAGCCTAGCTATTCTGAGGGCACTGTCCTCCACTAGCTTACTGGGACAGATGGAAGGAGAGCCTTCACCTTTCCTGTATTTCTACCCTGCTTGGCTACAGGGCTCAGCTTCTGGGACATTTGGATTCCCTACAACAGTTCCTGAGTCTGAAGTTCTTCTCAAATTTAAAAAGAAAAAAGAGGCTGGGCGCAGTGGCTCACACCTGTAATCCCAGCACTTTGGGAAGCCGAGGTGGGCAGATCATAAGGTCAGGAGTTCGAGACCAGCCTGGCCAATATGGTGAAACCCTGTCTCTACTAAAAATACAGAGAAGGTCACATGGATAAGGAGAATGAGGATTCTATGCCGGCTGCTCAGAAGATACCGGGCATCTAAGAAAATTGATCACCACATGTATCACAGCCTGTACCTGAAGGTGAAGGGGAATGTGTTCAAAAACGAGCGGATTCTCATGGAACAAATCCACAAGCTGAAGGCAGACAAGGCCCGAAAGAAGCTCCTGGCTGACCAGGCTGAGGCCCGCAGGTCTAAGACCAAGGAAGCACGCAAGCACCGTGAAGAGTGCCTCCAGGCCAAAAAGGAGGAGATCATCAAGACTTTGTCCAAGGAGGAAGAAACAAAGAAATAAAAGCTCCCCCTTTTTCTGTACATACTGGCCTCCGTGATTACATAGATCAGCCATTAAAATAAAATGAGCCTTAAAAAAAAAAAAATACAAAACTTAGCTGAGTGTGGTGGGGTACGCCTTTAGTCCCAGCTACTGAGAAGGGTGAGGCAGAAGAATCGTTTGAACTTGGGAGGCAGAGGTTGCAGTGAGCAGAGATCGTGCACTACAGCCTGAGCCACAGAGTGAGAATCCATCTCAAAAAAAAGAAAGAAAAAAAAAAAATCAGAACTGTTATATCATAGTTCATTTTATTTAAATAAAAAAAAGGCAAATCCTTGCTAAACTCAAAGGTTTTTCCTTTTCCTCTTTATTTATTCACATATTAATTCCACCCTGATTCCCATTATCATTTGATGCAAATTTATTCTTAGCAGCAAAAGCTGTGTCTACAGAGACCTCTTTAAAAAAAATTTTATCTGCCTCTAATTGGATAAAGCCTGTGCTCTGAAGATATAAGACAGAAATTTCATTTCGAGTCCCAGCAGAAGGTGAAACTAAAAAGATTCTTCATAAGGTAGTAACTTAAAAATCCAGCAAACTCCTGAGGATATACTCCTGGAAATCTCAGTGTTACTCAAGTATATGCTACCTGATTTAATTTGCCCTGTTTGGCAGGAATTCCTGGAGGACTGGTGACTTCTTCCTTTCTGGAGAGACGGGCAAAGAGAAAGCTTTAGAGAGGAATTAAATCAAACTACATACACTTGAGGATGCAGCTAAATGTGGATAGCAATGAATTGATAGCATGAATGCACTGTTTCCAAAGCTTCCTTCCACTGGTAAGGATCTTAGATTTTATATTTTTCTCGAAATAACTTCTCTATTAAAAAAAATATGTTGGAGCCTTCTGCTTTGGAGAAGATGGAGCAGATGTACTTTACTCTTCTCTAAGTACAATTTTGAAGCTAAGACATTAGATATAAAACCACCATGAGAAGATTCTGAAAAATGAGGAGAAGGTGGCAGGTGGGTGAATGATCTCAGGGGATGTACTACCTGTTTTCTTTTGGCCCCACATATCCCAGACACACAGCAGAAAAATCCAGCAACCTGGAAACACCATCAAGCACAGACAAAATACTGTGCTTTCTAACTGAAGAACCAGGAAAGCTGTAGTTTACCAAGATAGAAAACTTAACAACTCCAGCTAAACAATCAAGGCAAAAGTGTGTGTACGAAGACAGTAATCCTTAAGCTGATACTATTAAGAGAAGTCTGTGCCCAAGACCTAACAGTGAAGACCTGAGCAAGCAGTGAAGATGTGGCTTAAAGAACACAGTTTTAGGCCGGATGCAGTGGCTCATGCCTATAATCCCAGCACTTTGGGAGGCCGAGGCGAGTGGATTATGAGGTCAAGAGATCAAGACCATCCTGGTCAACATTGGCGAAACCCCATCTCTACTAAAAATACAAAAAATTAGCTGGGCATGGTGGCGCACACCTTGTAGTCCCAGTTACTTGGGAGGCTGAGGCTGGAGAACTGCTTGAACCCAGGAGGCGGAGGTTGCCGTGAGCCAAGATCGCGCCATTCCACTCCAGCCTGGGTAACAAGAGTGAAACTCCATCTCAAAAAAAAAAAACAAAAAAAACACAGTTTTGTCTGACCATGGGAAGGGACTGGCTAGTGGCTGTATAGACTAGATGTGGCCCCTCAAAATACATACATTGAAACTTAATTCCCAATGGGATAGAACTGGGAGAGGGAACTTTGGGAGAAGGTTGGGTCATGAGAAAGGAGCCCTCTTGAAAGATATTTGTGCCCTTATAAAAGAAAACAAGACTTCCTTGCCTCTCCTACCATTTGGGGCTATAGCAAGAAGACAGCTGTGAATCAGGAAGAAGGCCCTCACTCCGCACCAAATCTGCCAAGGTCTTGATCTTGGACTTCTGACTTCAGAACTAGAGAAATCTTGATGTTTATAAGACAGTGTACAGTGTTCTCTTACAGCAGCACAATTTGATGAAGACAGTGGCCAAAAGGACATGAGGCTTGGCAATGCCCTGGCTAGGGTGACCCAGGGAGCTGGATTGATCTTGAGACCTGAGAACAACTGCAGAATCTCCAGTTGGATCCCAGGTCAAAGTCTAAGGGGATTTCTATAGTTTATGATTGCCAACTCCCTCTCCCTTCCTCTTTCCATCTCTCTTACAAACCACATCTAGTCATTCACCAAGCCCAGTTGATTTTCCTCTAAGATTTCTCAAATCTATCCTGTTTCTACTTACCCATCACATGGCTATTGTTTTAAGATCATCATTTATTTCTTCTTCTAACTTGGCCTTTCTGTCACAAGTCTTAACACAAATCAGATCATGATGCTCCTCTGCATTTGTGCCTCCGTGATAAAATTCACCCTTTCAACATCCTTTGAATATCAACACAGCCTACCTTTTTAGTCTCGGGCTCACAAGTCTCACATCTGCAGGCCTTACTCAACTAGTTTCTAGAACATGCTCTCTTAGGCCGCCTTGTCTTTGCACCTGCTGATTCTTTCTCTGGAAAATATTTCCCTCTCTGACCCTGCCTCACAATCACTTCTCTGTCCTGGATTGTGAGTGAATGAGTGAGTGAATGAAAGATCAAGTGAGAGACAGCAAAGAGTTATGCCAAAAAGAACTAGTTGTTTTTACCCCTGGAGCAAGACTACATAAATAATACATTTGCCTAGAAATAGAGAAACACTGATAATATTTACCTGTGAAGAATATGTACTCCAGATTTACCTCATTGCTGTTGTACTAAAAAGTGTGAAAGGATATGAACAGAGAAAAGGAAAGTAAAGCAGGAGCTAAAAAAACAGCCTCAGACTCTAAGAAAACCTTCTCCCTAATTTTTGTGCATTTTCTGCAGTGTTAAAAAAATAAAGTGTTAATTAGTGAATTCAGATGAAAAGCCCGGATTTTTATTCCTACAGCCACATGAACCAATAAGAAATTACAAGACTCAAGGTGTATACAGATTTTAAGTATCTTTTCAAATTATTGAGCAAACACTGGTCCCCTGCTTTCTGTTCTTCCTAAGGGCTTCGAGCCAAGAGATCTACTGGACTTTTTTCCAGTCCTAATGTCATGTGATTCTGATATCTACTCTAATTCAAAGACTCAAAAGTGCCTTTAAAAATTTTTAATACTGCTTTCAGCTGCCAAGGCCACCTGCCTCCAGGTGTTGCTATTTTGAGAAGATTAGGGTGGTTCTAAAACATCTCAAGCTTTTGTTCCCTCTGTTCCACCGAAGCTACTCCTACTTAGGTTTCGAAGTTCACATATAGGCAAACTCAGTGGCCTATTGTAAGTCTTTGTCTTATCTGGCCTACCAGTAGCTTTTGACAGATGACAATTCCTTCCTTCTTCAAACCCTTTCTTAGACTTCTTCTTGGTCTCTCTTCTTGGTTCCTCCTCATCTTCCCAACTCTTAACATGGGAGTGCCCTGAGCTCTGTCTTAGAATTTCTTCTCTTCATGCTCCCTAAGTGCATCCTCCACTTTCATGGTTTAAAGAATCATTTATATTCCGATGACTCCCAAATTTATCTTGTTTCCCAGTAAATATGCATGAGCCAGTTCACCTGGACTCACAAGAGCAGACTGTTACTCATTTCTTCTCAACTCTGTATTGAGTGACAGTGACTTCACAATTCAGCTATGGGAAAGTAATTACACCAAAGACATGGGCAAATGCTACATACTGGGCATCTTTCCCTCCCACTCCTAGGGAGCCAGTTGTTAAACACTTACCAGCACCATTTTTCCTGATGTCTCCCACTAAACTCCAGATTTGTATATCCAAGTGCCTACTTGACAGCATCCTTTGGAGATATAACTTGATATGTACAAAACAGAACTCCTCCTGACCCACCCTAATCACACTCCCCAGCTTTCTCCTCTCCAAAAATGGCAATTTCATCTTTCTGGCTGCTCAGGTCAAAAACATAGGTGGTATCTTTGACTACTCTCTTCCTCTCATACCACAGTCAATCCATTAGCAAGTTCTATTCGTTTTACCTTCAAAATATATTCAAGACCCTCACAGTATTTGCTCAAAGGACTCCTCAGGATGCATGGATTTAGATGCATGTTACATGGCCTCTCCAGAATCTGGAGGTGGCGGGGGGGAAGAGAAGCTGTGTCTCCCAATAGATGTCACTAATCTAGTCAGAATTGCTTGGCCTCTTTTCCCCGACGTTGCCTCCCTCCCAGGAGACTGACTTAACACTCAGGGCAGACAACAGTCTTCTCTACTTCACTTTAGATCCGATTCTGCTCACATACCCTCATATGAGCTTATTTAAAAAAAAAAAAATTGACAGCATGAGTCATCTTTGTCCATACCTTTCCCTTTAACATACTTCAGCAGCTACATGGGAGGGTGTATTTGAATTCTGTATTTTTACCATTACTTGAAGCCCATGCATAGCAAGGGAACAAGCCAATGTGGACTTCCTGTGAAGCTAATGAGCCTTCACTTGCCCAGACTCGCATGAGGACTCTGGATAGCTGGGAGCCCTAGAGTGTTGGATGTGGAAAGGAAAAGCCAACTTGCCCTCTAGGGTCAAGGTTTTGCTAATTAAAGTTAAATTTGCTGTTTAAATAATCTGTGAAAAAGAAAGTTTCCACATGTTCTATCTAAATTTTTTTTTGAAATATTTAGGAGAGATGTTTTAAAGGCACTCAAACCGTCTTCCTGATATCTGATCAAATGAGTTTAATCTTGAGTTTATCTGGAACTTCCAGATGGTTTCCACCATATTATCACGTCTTACCTATGTACCTGCTACTTTGATAACTCCCAATCAAAGTAAATTTAAAGCAATAATAAAGTAACCATTATCTCAGAATATATTAATGGGATCAAATAGAATTCCAGAAACATCAATGACATTTGTTCAACAATATCATCTCTTAAAAAAATTACCACTCCCGCAACATCCCTCTACTAACATTTTGGAAGGTTTGTTCTGTCTCCATCCACCCAGGAAAGGACAGAGCAGGGTCCTTCAAACAGAAAAACCACGCTAACAGCCTAAGAAAATAATGTCCAAAAAAAGACATTCCAACTTTCCATGTTTTACAATTCTAGTTGGCTAGCCTTTGAATGGCTGATGGGTCAACTCCCTTAAATGTCACCCACTATCCTGTCAATAACCAAGGACAAAACAAACAGATGGTTAAAGAATGGAGTGGGGTGGAGGGCAGATGGGGAAGGAAGAAGGACATGCTATAAATAATTCTGGGTTTAGCAAGTTGTGTGTGCAGAACTCCACTGGAAAAGTTTACAGGAGTTATACTTTCAGAAAGACTGTAAGGTTGGACTACATCTTTAAAATAATTGTTCAAATAAATGGACTAGCACAGAAGAGAGGCATATATTGACTCTCTGTTTACCCAGAAGGGGGAGGAAAGTACAAAACAAGCTTTTATTTAACTACAATGGCAATCTTCTAATAGCAGCACTAACTCGCTCCAAAATACAGGACTCAGAGGTTGATAATCATCTTTCAGTTCAGGTTATTGCATGCAATTTTTCACATTCATTCAACTTTCCTCATATAGCTCTTAGTAAAGTAACTCCCCTAACAATAAAAGCTTTTATGGGGCCTATTACACTGGAAAGCTAACCACTCCCGTTTTCTTCTTCTTCATCTTCTTCTTTTTATTGGTTCCTTGGAATATTTATAGCTGCCTTTGTTCTCACTGCAAACACATACATCTGGCTGTGTGTGGCTATTTTTGTTGCTTTTGGTGTTATTATTTGACATGAAATGGATGTATGTGTGTATATATGTTTGGATGCTTCATTTTTGCATATGATTCTATTTTCATCATCTTGTCACTGCAGCTTCATTGTTTAGCCCTGAAACTTTCACTCCTGGACTCTCTCTGTTGTGCACTCCATGACATAAAACTTTCTGTGCTACCACACTACTTCCTGATAAACAGGTTCTCTGGTGGAGGGAGTCCTTGAGCGTGACTGTACATCAGGAACAAAAGCGTGACTCCCCAGGCACAGAATGAACGGATTAAATTCCCTGGTAAAGAGTTTCACAGGAACAGATTACATAAGCAGAGTGAATACAGTTTGGTCTGAATCAACAAGGGATCTTCTTTTACATCTCACCCTACAAAGCACAGGATGCATGAGAAATCTGTTTTTACCACAACATTAAAGAACTCCAGTTAGTCATTACAGCACTGGCACCAAAATGTCCAGACTCACAACAAGTAACTTGGCCTTGCCATCACAATCCCTCCTGCCAGTAAGCCCAGCCTCTTCTCTCAAAGATGAGTGGTTGATATTGCTGGCTCTGAATCTTAGCTGCCTGGGCAAGTTGTTTAACTTGCTGAGCCTCAGTTTTTGCACTTGTAAAATTAGAATAATAATAATAGTATTTATATACAGGGTTGTGGCAAGGATTAAAATAATAGAAGTAAAGGGCTTAAAACTATGTCTGGTTCATAGCAAGGGCTCAAAATGTTGGATCTTATTATTCCTCTACTAGAATGTTAGCTCCATGAGAGTACAGATTTGGTTTTGTTCACTGCTATATCTTCAACACCTAGAATTTAGCAGGTACCAATAAATACTTGCCAAAGGAATTCCTCACCAGGTTAACCAAAGAACTTGTTTCTTAAAGGAATCAGGAGAAAGAATGCTTCCATATTAAGCATAAGGAAGCCATCGGTCTCCATGGGTGTCTGGTTCCTGTGAAGTACCCCATCTATGGAGGATTTAGTCGAAAGAACTTTGGAGGTGTTTCACCTTTCAGTATTGCTCCTAGGTCAACAACTCACAAGCTCATCTGAAAAACAACACAGGTGATTCCCAAACTTACAAAAGTCCACTTCTTTCTGCCATCCTCCGCCTCAACACATCTTCTACCTGTTAAATTCTAATTCACTCACAGGGGTCATTTCTCATGGCTACTCTCTGCTGTGAGGCACACGGAGTCTTTTGGCATGGAAGGCTATATGCAGCTAAGATTCCGTTGTTTCCAATGCACTGTATCCAATCTGAACATAAAACTGTTTTTTTCCCCCCCAAAGAAATTTGTGTATCACAGATGTTGGCTTTGAATGCTGGAGTTTGCAAAGACATTTTTATAACCAGTTAGTTGTTCCTTGTTGGATGAATGTAGCAATATGTTAATACGGATCTGTTTCAGAATCAAGTTCAGCTGAAGCCCTGAAGGGACACAGCAATAGGTTTGCATAATTTTATTAACCTGTAGTTTCATTTCCCTAGTGGTCCATGCTTAGCTTCATGGTTACTGTAGACAACTTTATGAGTTAACCATAAACTTGGCTTCTTGGGTTCTTCTGTGTAGTGAGCCCACAATATGGAACCCATGGTGGAACCATAAGTTGCTTTGTTGATGATCAGGTGGGACAGAAGTGCTTCAGTGTTGACTCAGCCTACCCTCAAAGTTTGCTTTAACGTTAACAAAGTCCAGTTCTGAAGAAAGTAAGCATTATTGCAGAGATCAAGGCCTTACTGGAATGTTTAACCACGCTTGGGAATCTCATGGACTGCTTCAGCCCAGGGCAGGGTATGTATGGGAAAACTTCTTGCCTCCCTAGGTGCTGCAAAGGAAGAAGCTGAGTCGCTCAAGTGTGTTCCTGGTGGCCAGTGGGAGAAGGGCATGTTTTCAAGCACAAGCAAAGGGAGAATCAGTAACCTCTGTCTGATGCTGTCCTCACATTCTTAGGGACCGTGCTGTCAGATAGTAACTATGGAATGTGCGTGCTGCTGAGTCCCAACTAAGCTTTAAGGAGACTGAAAAAAATATAGGTTTTTTGGTACTCATATGACATATAGTTGAGAATGGATTAAAAATAAAAACTTAAGGATACTCTAAACAACAGAGAAGCACATGTTTTAAAGGGAAGATACAAAGATTAAGTATGTGGGATCACCGTGTCAGGAAATCTGAAGTACAAAGGATTGGGATTGGGCAGAAGATAGAAGATGGCAAGCTAGAAGATTTGTTTGACTGGAGTGACCAAGAACACCCTCACAAAGCCATGAGCAATGTGGAGTTTCCCCAAATGCCATTAGGGATAGTGTCATAGGTGCCAATAGAAAAACTCCCTGCGACAGCCCCATCCCTTTTCAGGGTCCATCAAATGACCTGGCACAATGGACATTTGTTCAAGCTGTAATAACAGAGCTAGAGAAGCAAAGGCAATAAAAATGCAACTTAACTCTCTCTTCTATTACAAGGGAAAGAAATAAGATCAAGATAAAATAAGATCAAGCTTCCTGCAAGCCTTAAGTGGTTTCTTTCTCCACCATGTAAGCCTGAGAGACAAACTTATACTCACTCCACTGAAATAGCTCTATTTTAATTGAGTCAAAATGAAGAAAGCTTAATAAAACTTTGGTGAAATGTTGAAGTGTAAATTCTAAATATTGGGATCTGTATAGTTATGTCGTAATCTAATGCAGACTAACAGGTGTTGGGGTGGGTGTCAGCCATCTCAGATTTGTCTTTAATTAGAAAAAAGGATACCCCTAGCCTAATTTGAAGATAATAGAGTGGACCAACCTTTCCAGGAACGACTCACCAGCCCATAGATACCATGACATTTTTAAAGTGCAGATAGCATGTGTGAAGCGGTACTGATTCTCCTGTAGGCAGTAGATCACATGAGTTATCATTGCAGTGTCTACAATACAGATGTCAAGTTATCTAGTTCCAAAGCATTCTCTTCTTTCTGTTTACTGAAAGATGTTTAAGAGGCACCGTATGCATGACAAGCATGCCACATGTGTGGGGACAGATTTCAGAGTGATGAAATGCATTCTAACTACAACTTTCTCTTGTCAAACTTTATCCCATCTATGCAAAAGCCATCTTTCCCTTCTTTCTGACAGTTGATTGTATTTGTTATGATCACATCAAATGACTTCTCTCACTTAAGTATTATCTGCCTTTCATCTCACTACAAATACAATGAGGAACTGAATATTATAAAAATCCTCTTTCCCTTTAGTCTTTTTAAATGAAGTGTATTATTGAGAAACTTATATTCCTTTTGTATAGAATTAATTTGTTCTCACTAAGCTACAATTTCAAGAAGAGGTATCCAGTAAAAATTTCTAGAAGGTAAAATCCTTAAGCAAAGGGACCTGGGAAGGTAAATATTACCTTCAAGTGCAATGGCTTAGTGTCCTTGAGAAACACCAACATTGGTTTTGTGGATCTATTTGAAGTATAGTGCCGACACTCTGAGAGCAGTGTCTTCATCCATCCATCCATTGACCTATTCAGCTATTTGATAACTATTTACTGAGTGCCTTCCACTTACTTGCAAGTATTGTACTTGTACCATATGAGATACAGTTTCTATAATTAGTTGGAAAAGTTTTGTGACAAATTACACCAATTTATAATTGTGTCAGAACAAATGAATAAATTATAATTGTGTTTCATCCATTCAACATATATATGTGAAACACCTGTATGTGGTAAAAATTACACAAAGTACTAAGGACACTAAGACTTGATTTAAGTAAAAATTCCTTATCTGAGTAAGATAGGAATAAAATCTTTCTGGACTGGATAAAAGCAGTTGTAAGGAAAAATGAGGGATGACACTCTGCCTTATATTATGAGCAGCTGAAAAGCTAAAAAAAAAAAAGTCCTTGTTTCCCAGAAGCCCTCGCAGCTAGATTTCTGAATAACATTCAGAGGCATTCACAAGAAGTAAAGTAGAAGCCATCCACTTGCTGTTTCACCAGTTTTCTGCTGGCAAGAGTCATCATGAAGTTACTAGTTTCCTGTAGCAGTTTCTCAGTGGGAGCTGAGAGACAGACATAGTATTGGTGCCAAGCAACAGCTTCCTGACCCCAGGGATCAAAATTCCAGTGAAATTCGGTGGATTTCATACCTTCCTGATTGTGGCAGAGCTGGTCCATGTCCACAATGGGCCAAAAGAGAGGTGTCATTCCTAGAGGCCCAGCTAAAAGCCCATGTCTCTAACCCTTCCAGTGATTTCATAAATGACTAGTTCTCTGTATCCCATTCTTTCTTATTTTTTTTACTTTTTATTTTTGAAATGGGGTCTCACTATGTGGCCCAGGTTGGTCTCTTGAGCTCAAGTGAGCTCCTGCCTCAGCCTCTCCAGTGGTAGCTGGGATGACAGGCATGAGCCACTGCACCTAGCCCATTCTATTTTAAATAGCCACTTTTTGCTCTCTACAACAAAACACTAGCTGACAAGTGAAGGCACAAGAAATATGGACATAAACGCTCCATGATGGAGGTTATGAAGAGACTAGCCAGACTCATATGTTAAGCATTTGTGAATGTGAGTCCCATGAGAGACTGAAATTAGTGGTGCCTGCTTTGCTGGACTGAGTATGTTTCGTGCCCTTCAAGCAATGGAGGAGAACTGGAAAGTTTTTACTGGGGTGACAGAGTGCTGAGAGCCTAAAAAACAGACTCTATTTTGTTCATCTTTGTATCCTTGGTATCCAACAGAGTGCTTGGGATATATTAGCCCATATTAAGAATTAGATGCAAAATTATGAGAGTATTGTTCCAGAAGCATGAATCTGGTTTTCATGGCAGCATAAAAAGGAGGAAGAGAAGGCAGAGAGCCATGGGTATTATCTAGGCCCAAAGTGAAAGAAGGCTGGAGGAGTATGTGAAGTATTTGAAGCAAGACTCAACACTCATTAATGACCAGGCCAGTCAAGGTTCAAGACCACTGAGAAATATATATTAAGGCTAGGCAAGTCTGAAATCCACAGGGCAGGTAGTCAGAAAGAACAGGTGGTACCTCTTGGGCACAGATGGATGCTGCTGTCCACAGGTGGAACTTTTTCTTCTTCAGGGAAGGCTCTGCTCCTAATGCCTTCAAGCTGACTGAGTCTGGCCCACTCAAGTTACCTAGGATCATCTCCCTGATGTAAAGTCAATTGATTTTGACTTTTATTCAAATCTATAGAAATAATAATACCTTCACTGCAACACTCAGATGAGAATTTGATTTAAAAACTAGGGAGTATAGCCTAGCCAAGTTTATACATTTCAAAAACCATCTCAGTGACCCAATGAAAAGAAACCAGGACAGGCACAGTGGCTCACACGTGTAATACCAGCACTTTGGGAAGCCAAGGCAGGTGGGTCACTTGAGTTCAGGAGTTCAAGACCCACCTGGCAAACATGGTGAACCCCCATCTCTACTAAAAAAATACAAAAAATTACCTGGGCGTGGTGGCAGGTGCCAGTAATCCTAGCTACTCGGCAAGCTGAGACGGAAGAATCACTTGAACCTGGAAGGTGGAGGTTGCAATGGGCTGAGATTGTTCCATTGTACTCCAGCTTAGGCAATAAGAGCAAAAATCGTCTCAAAAAAAAAAAAAAGAAAGAAAGAAAAAGAAAAGAAATGAACAGAAATGAACAGAAAAGGACAAGCAAGGCATCAGGCATTGCAGGTCCATCTACTCCACTTACTGCTCTAACATCCACCTTTGAAATATTTACAGCTGGCTCAAGAATTTATTCAACTCTGTGAGATTAGCAGAGGTGGTTTCTAGCTGAGGTTACTACTCAGCAGACTAACCTCTTCCTTAAGATTAAGGCAACCTGCAGAGGGGAGGAAGGATCCAAGACGGCCGAATAGAAACAGCTCCAGTGTGCAGTTCCCAGAGAGAACAGCACAGAGGATGAGTGCTCACCACATTTCCAAACAAGTGTTCACTACCCACAGACCAGGAGATTCCCAGGCCGAAAAGGACCACAAGTTTTCAGTGCGGCAGATTCAGCTGGTGCTGGGTCGGTACACAAAAACTCACACAACTCTGGATGGCCATTTCGACTGGTGCCTGGAATGCCTGGGAGACAGAGCCGCCCATTCAACTGAAAGGGAGGTGGCTGAGACAGGGAAACAGGAGATCTGGCTCAGCGGGTTCCACCCCCACAAAACAAGCACTCTGAAATGCTGTGCATTGAGAGTTTTGCAGCAAGTACAGCTTGACCCAGGGCAGTCCAGCTCAGTGTGGGGAAGGGCGTCCCCCACTACTGAGGCACCCCACCACTACTGACGCAGTCCGCCACTACTGAGGCAGTTCACACAGCTGCTGGGCAGAGCCTGCAGCAGCTCAGCAATGCCTCTGCTGGCAGACTGTGACTAGACAATGCAATGCAGGGCAGGGCATCTATGAAAAAAGGCAGCAGCATGACAGGAACTTACAAATAGAGTCAACCTTCCTAGGTCAGAGCACCTGGGAAAAGAGGCGGTTAAGAGTTCCACTGCAGCAGACTTAAAGGGACCTGCCCAGCACCTCTACACAGAACAGCAGAGCTCCCAGCACAGCACTTGAGCTACTGCAAGGGACAGACTGTCTCCTGAAGCAACACCCCATTCCCTGTATATCCAAAGAGACACCTCATAAAGGAGATGTCAGGCCAACATCTGGCAGGTACCCTTCTGGGATGAGGATGGCAGAAGAAGAAACCAGCGGCAACGCTTGCTGTTCTGCAGCGCCTGCAGGGGATCCCCAGGTGAGAGGGGTCTGGAGTGGCCCTCCCGTGGTCCTACAGCAGGGGCGCCTGACTGTCAGATGGAAAACTAAGAAGCAGAAAGAAATAACCTCAACATCAACAAAAAGGACATTCACTTAGAGACCCATCCAAAAGACACCAACTACAAAGACCACAGGTAGATAAAGCCACTAAGATGGAAGACACCAAAGCAAAAGGGATGAAAACACCAAAAACCAGAATGCCTCTCCTCCTCCAAGGAATCACAACTCAGCACCAGCTAGGGATCAAAGATGGATGGAGAATGAATCTGATGAACTGACAGAAACAGGATGCAGAAGGTAGCTCTCAGAGCTAAAAGAACATGTGCTAACCCAATGCAAAGAAACTAAGAACCTAGAAAAAAAGTTAGATGAGATGCTAACTAGAATAAACAGCTTAGAGAAGAATATAAATGACTTGATGGAGCTGAAAAACACAGCACAAGAACTTCGTGAAGCATACACAAGTTTAATAGCCAAATCAACCAAGCAGAAGAAAGAATATCAGAGATTGAAGACCAACTCAATGAAATAAAACTAGAAAGCAACAATAGAGAGAAAAGAGTGAAAAGAAATGAACAAAGCCTCCAAGAAATATGGGATTATGTGAAAAGACCTAATCTACGTTTGATAGGTGTACCTGAATGTGATGGAGAGAATGAATCCAAGCTGGAAAATACTCTTCAGGATATTATCCAGGAGAACTTTCCCAACCTAGCAAGGCAGGCCAACATGCAAGTCCAGGAAATACAGAGAACACCACAAAGATATTCCTCAAGAAGAGCAACCCCAAGGCACATAATCGTCAGATTCACGAGGGTTGAATTAAAGGAAAAAATGCTAAGGGCAGCAAGAGAGAAAGGTTGGGTTACCCACAAAGGGAAGCCCATCAGACTCACAGAGGATGTCTCCACAGAAAACCTACAAGCCAGAAGAGAGTGGGGGCCAATTTTCAACATCCTTAAAGAAAAGAACTTTCAACCTAGAATTTCATATCCAGCCAAACTAAGCTTCATAAGTGAAGGAGAAAGAAAATCCTTTATGGACAAGCAATTGGTTACAGATTTTGTCACCACCAGGCCTGCCTTACAAGAGCTTCTGAAAGAAGCACTAAACAAGGAAAGGAACAACTAATACCAGCCACTCCAAAAACATACCAAATGGTAAAGACCATCAACACAATGAAGAAAATGTGTCAAGTAACAGGCAAAACATCCAGCTAGCATCAAAATGGCAGGATCAAATTCACACATAATATTAACCTTAAATGTAAATGGACTAAATGCCCCAATCAAAAGACACAGACTGGCAAATTGGATAAAAAGACAAAACCCACTGGTGTGCTGTATTCAGGAAAATAATCTCACATGCAATGACACACATAGGTTAAAAAAAAAGGGATAGTGGAAGATTTATCAAGCAAATGGAGAGCTAAAAAAAGCAGGAGTTGCAATCCTAGTCTCTGATAAAATGGATTTTAAACTAACATAGAACAAAAGAGACAAAGAAGGGCATTACATAATGGTAAAAGAATCAATGCATCAAGAGGAACTAACAATCCTAAATACATATGCACCCAATACAGAAGCACCCAGGTACATAAAGCAACTTCTAATTGACCTACAAAGAGACTTAGACATCCACACAATAATACTGGGAGACTTTAACACTCCACTGTCAATATTAGATCAATGAGACAGAAAATTAACAAGGATATCCAGGACTTGAACTCAGATCTGGACCAAGTGGACCTAATAGACATCTACAGAAATTTCCACCCCAAATCCACAGAATATACATTCTTCTCAGCACCACATGGCACCTACCTTAAAATTGACCACATAATTGGAAGTAAATCACTCCTCGGCAAATGCAAAAGAGCGGAAATCATGACAAACAGTCTCTCAGAACACAGTGCAATCAAACTAGAACTCAGAATTAAGAAACTCACTCAGAACTGCATGAGAACTGGCTCCAGAATGTCATCTCGATAAACAATGAAATGAAGGCGGAAATAAAGATGTTCTTCGAAATTGATGAGAATGAAGACACAATGTACCAGAATCTCTGTGACACATTTAAAGCAGTGTCTAGAAGGAAATTTATAGCAATAAATGCACACCAGAGAAGCGAGGAAAGAACAAAAATCGACACCCTATTGTCAAAATAAAAGAGCAGGAGGAGCAAGATCAAAAAAACTCAAAACCTAGCAGAAGACAAGAAATAACTAAGATCAGAGCAGAACTGAAGGAGACAGAGACACAAAAAACCCTTCAAAAAAATCAATCAATCCAGGAGCTTGTTTTTTAAAAAGATCAACAAATAGGTGACTAGCCAGATTAATAAAAAAGAAAAAGGAGAAGAATCAAATTGATGCAATAAAAAATGATAAAGGGGATAACATCACCAACTCCATAGAAATACAAACTACAATCAGAGATTACTACAAGCAACTCTATGCACATAAACCAGAAATCCTGGAAGACATGGATAAATTCCTGGACACTTACACCCTCCCAAGCCTAAACCAGGAAGAAGTTGAAACCTTGAACAGACCAATAACAAGGGCTGAAGTTGAGGCAGCAATTAATAGCCTACCAACCAAAAAAAGCCCAGGTCCACATGGGTTCACAGCTGAATTCTACCAGAAGTACAAAGAGGAGCTGGTACCATTCCTTATGAAACTATTCCAAATGATACAAAAAGAGGGAATCCTTCCCAAATCATTTTATGAGACCAACATCATCCTGATACCAAAACCTGGCAAAGACTCAACAAGAAAAGAAAACTTCAGGAGGGAAAGTTCAAAGACGGCCGGTTAGGTGCAGCTCAGGATTGCAGCTCGGAGTGAAAGTGCAGAGGGTGAGTGGACGCCGCATTTCCAGATGGATTTTTATTGCCCACAGACCAGGAGATTCCCAGGCGGAGGAGCCCCACGGGTCGCCAGGGCGGCTGTTGTGGCCGGCGCGGCTGTTTTGCCTGCGCCCCGGTGCAGCGGCTCCCAGTGCAGAGTAAACGGGACTGTGTTCCCACTTAGCCAGCAAGGGGAGCTGAAACAGGGAGCCAGGCCAGGAGATTCCCGGGCAAAAAAGTGCCACGAATCTCAGAGCCGCGGTTTCAGCCAGCGCAGTGGGTCGCTGCATGGGAAATCACACAGATCCCGGTGCCTATTCAACAGGCGACCAGGACACCTGGGAGAGAGCCGAGCATTGAACTAAAAAACAAAAGGCTCTGAGGCAGGAGGCCAGGAGATCAGGCCCAGCTGGTCCCACCCCCACAAAATTAAAAACAAAAACAAAAAAACAGCAATTGGAAATGCTCTGGGTTGAGAGTTTCACAGCAAGCACAGCTGAACCTGGGACAGTCTAGCTCTGTGGGGGAGGGGCGTCCGCCATTACTGAGGCAGTCTGCTATTCCTGAGGCAGCCTGCAGTTGCTAAGGCAACCTGCCGTTGCCGAGGCAACTCGCCATTACAGAGAGAGTCTGTCACTACAGAGGTGGGCCAACATTGCGGAAGCAGTTCTAACTACACCCATATAAACAGGACTGCAGGGAAATTCATACGGCAGCTGGGCGGAGCCCACAGCAGCTCAGCGAAGCCTCTGCAGGCTGAGAGTGACTAGGCTGCCTCCTTGTGGGCAGGGCAGTCCTGAAGAAAAAAAGAAAGGCAGCAGCACAGGGGAAACTCATAAAGCCCTAACTCCCTGGGACAGAACACCTGGGGGAAAAAAAGGGGTTTATGAGTTCTGCTGCTGCAGACTTAAATTTACCAGCCCAGCAGTTCTGAATGAACAATGGGGCTCACAGCTCAGCACCTGAGCTAATATAAAGGACAGACTGTTTCCTCAAGCAGCTCCCTGACCCCCGTATATCCAAAGAGTCACCTCAGAAAGGAGAGTTCAGACTGACATTTGGCAGGTATCCTTCTGGGACAAAGCAGAAGAAGAAACTAGTAGCAACCTTTACTGTTCGGCAGTTGCTGCAAGTGATCCCCAGACAAGCAGGACCTGGAGTGGACCTCAGCAGTCCTACAGCAGAGAGGCCAGACAGTTAAAAGGAAAACTAAGAAACAGAAATAACTTCATCAAAAACAAACAGGACGTCCACTCAGAGACCCAATCAGAAAGTCAACAACTACAAAGCCGATAGGTGGATAAATCCACAAAGATGGGAAGAAACCAGCGCAAAAAGGATGAAAACACCCAAAACCAGAACACCTCTCCTCCTACAAGGGAACACACTTCCTCACCAGCAAGGGAACAAGATTGTATGGAGAATGAGTGTGATGAAATGACAGAATCAGCCTTCAGAAAGTGGGTAATAAGAAACTTCCGTGAGCTAAAAGAACATGTTCTAACCCAATGCAAAGAAACTATGAACCTTGAAAAAAGATTTGACGAAATGCTAACGAGAATGGACAACTTAGAGAGGAATATAAGTGAATTGATGGAGCTGAAAAACACAACACGAGAACTTCGTGAAGCATGCACAAGGTTCAACAGTCGAATTGACCAAGCAGAAGAAAGGATATCAGAGGTCGAAGATCAACTCAATGAAATAAAACGAGAAGGCAAGATTAGAGAAAACAGGGTAAAAAGGAATAAACAAAGTCAACAAGAAATATGGGACTATGTGAAAAGACATAATCTACGTTTGATAGGTGTACCTGAATGTGACGGAGAGAATGAATCCAAGCTGCAAAATACTCTTCAGGATATTATCCAGGAAAACTTCCCCAACCTAGCAAGGCAGGTCAATATTCAAGTCCAGGAAATACAGAGAATACCACAAAGATATTCCTCAAGAAGAGCAACCCCAAGGCACTTAATTGTCAGATTCGCCAGGGTTGAAATGAAGGAGAAAATGCTAAGGGCAGCCAGAGAGAAATGTCGGGCTACCCACAAAGGGAAGCCCATCAGACTCACAGCAGATCTCTCAGCAGAAACCCTACAAGCCAGAAGAGAGTGGGGGCCGATAATCAACATCCTTAAAGAAAAGAACTTTCAACCCAGAATTTCATATCCAGCCACACTAAGCTTCATAAGTGAAGGAAAAGTAAAATCCTTTGTGAACATACAAGTACTCAGAGATTTCATCACCACCAGACCGGCTTTACAAGAGTTCCTGAAAGAGGCACTACACATAGAAAAGAACAACCAGTACCAGCCACTCCAAAAACACACAAAATGGTAAAGAGCATCAACACAATAAAGAATCTTCATCAACCAACGGGCAAAAGAGCCGGCTAGCATCAAAATGGCAGGATCAAATTCACACATAACAATATTAACCCTAAACGTAAATGGACTAAATGCCCCAATCAAAAGACACAGACTGGAAAATTGGATAAAAAGCCAAAACACATCAGTGTGCTGTATCCAGGAAACCCATCTCACATGCAAGGATACACAAAGGCTCAAAATAAAAGGATGGAGAAAGATTTACCAAGCTAATGGAGAGCGAAAAAAAGCAGGAGTTGCAATTCTCATCTCTGATAAAATAGACTTTAAAGCAACAAAGACCAAAAGAGACAAAGAAGGACATTACATAATGGTGAAAGGATCAATGCAACAAGAAGAGCTAACGATCCTAAATATATATGCACCTAATACAGGAGCACCCAGATACATAAGGCAAGTTCTTAATGACTTACAAAGAGACTTAGACTCCCACACAATAATAGTGGGAGACTTCAACACACCATTGTCAATATTAGACAGATCAACGAGACAGAAAATTAACGAGGATATCCAGGACTTGAACTCAGACCTTGACCAAGCAAACCTAATAGACATTCACAGAACTCTCCACCCGAAATCCACAGAATATACATTCTTCTCAGCACCACATCACACCTACTCTAAAATTGATCACATAATTGGAAGTAATCACTTCTCAGCAAATGCAAAAGAACGGAAAGCATAACAAACAGTCTCTCAGACCACAGTGCAAACAAGTTAGAACTCAGAATTCAGAAACCAACCCAGAACCGCACAGCTTCATGGAAACTGAACAACTTTCTCTTGAATGTTGACTGGATAAACAATGAAATGAAGGCAGAAATAAAGATGTTCTTCGAAACCAACGAGAACGAAAACACCACATACCAGAATCTCTGGGGCACATTTAAAGCAGTCTCTAGAGGAAAATATATAGCAATAAATGCCCACATGAGAAGAAAGGAGACATCTAAAATTGACACCCTATCGTCAAAATTGAAAGAGCTAGAGGAGCGAGATCAAAAAAAACTCAAAACCTAGCAGAAGACAAGAAATAACTAAGATCAAAGCTGAATTGAAGGAGATAGAGACACGAAAAACCCTTCAAAAAATCAATAAATCCAGGAGCTGGTTTTCTGAAAAGATCAATAAAATAGACAGACCACTAGCCAGATTAATAAAAAAGAAAAGAGAGAATAACCAAATAGATGCAATAAAAAACAATAAAGGGGATATCACCACAGATTCCACAGAAATTCAAACCATTATCAGCGATTATTACAAACAACTCTATGCACATAAACTAGAAAACCTGAAAGAAATGGATAAATTCCTGGACAGTTGCCTCCTCCCAAGCCTAAACCAGGAAGAAGTCGAAACCTTGAATAGACCAATAACAAGGTCTGAAGTCGAAGCAGCAATTAAGAGCCTACCACCCAAAAAAAGCCCAGGCCCAGATGGGTTCACAGCCGAATTCTACCAGACATACAAAGAGGAACTGGTACCATTCCTTCTGAAATTATTCCAAATAATCCAAAAAGAGGGAATCCTTCCCAAATCATTTTATGAGACCAACATCATCCTGATACCAAAACCCGGCAGAGACTCAACAAGAAAACTACATGCCAATATCCATGATGAACACAGATGCAAAAATCTTCAATAACATACTGGCAAGCCAATTGCAACAGCACATCAAAAAGCTTATCCACCATGATAAAGTAGGATTCATCCCAGGGATGCAAGGCTGGTTCAACATACACAAGTCTATAAATGTAATTCACCACATAAACAGAACCAAAGACAAAAAACACATGATTATCTCAATTGATACAGAGAAGGTCTTCGACAAAATTCAACAGCCCTTTATGCTAAAAACCCTCAATAAACTAGGTATTGACGGAACGTATCTCAAAATAATAAAAGCTATTTATGACAAACCAACAGCCAATATCATACTGAATGGGCAAAAACTGGAAGCATTCCCTTTGAAATCTGGCACTAGACAAGGATGCCCTCTCTCACCACTCCTATTCAGTATAGTACTGGAAGTGCTAGCCAGAGCAATCAGGCAAGAAAAACAAATAAAGGGTATTCAATTAGGAAAGGAGGAAGTCAAATTGTCTCTATTAGCAGACGACATGATTGTATATCTAGAATGCCCCATCGTCTCAGCCCAAAATCTCCTGAAACCGATAAGCAAATTCAGCAAAGTCTCAGGATACAAAATCAATGTGCAAATATGACAAGCATTCCTATACACCAATAACACACTTAAAGAGAGCCAAATCAAGAACGAACTGCCATTCACAATTGCTACAAAGAGAATCAAATACCTAGGAATACAACGAACAAGGAACGTAAAGGACCTCTTCAAGGAGAACTACAAACCACTGCTCAACGAAATAAGAGAGGACACAAACAGATGGAGAAACATTCCATGTTCATGGTTAGGAAGAATTAATATCGTGAAAATGGCCATACTGCCCAAAGCAATTTACAGATTCAACGCTATCCCCATCAAGCTACCAATGACCTTATTCACAGAACTGGAAAAAAACACCTTAAACTTCATATGGAAACAAAAGAGAGCCTGCATAGCCAAGTCAAATCTAAGCAAAAAGAACACAGAGGGAAGCATCACACTACCGGACTTCAAACTATGCTACAAGGCTACAGTAATCAAAACAGCATGGTATTGGTACCAAAACAGAGATATAGACCAATGGAACAGAACAGAGGCCTCGGAGGCAACACAACATATCTACAACCATCCGATGTTTGACAAACCTGATAAAAACAAGCAATGGGAAAGGATTCCCTGTATAATAAGTGGTGTTGGGAAAACTGGCTAGCCATATGCAGAAAGCAGAAACTGGACCCCTTCCTGACACCTTACACTAAAATTAACTCCAGATGGATTAAAGACTTAAACATAAGACCTAAAACCATAAAAACCCTACAAGAAAACCTAGGCAAAACCATTCAGGACATAGGCATAGGCAAGGACTTCATGACCAAAACACCAAAAGCATTGGCAACAAAAGCCAAAATAGACAAATGGGACCTAATCAAACTCCACAGCTTCTGCACGGCAAAAGAAACAGTCAATAGAGTGAATCGGCAACCAACAGAATGGGAAAAAATTTTTGCAGCTTATGCATCTGATAAAGGGCTGATATCCAGAAACTACAAAGAACCAAAACAGATTTACAAGAAAAAAACAAAGAAGTCCATTCAAAAGTGGGCGAAGGAGATGAACAGATACTTTACAAAAGAAGACATACATGAGGCCAACAAGCATATCAAAAAATGCTCATCATCACTGGTCATTAGAGAAATGCAAATGAAAAGTACATTGAGATACCATCTCACACCAGTTAGAACGGCGATCATTAAAAAATCTGGAGACAACAGATGCTGGAGAGGATGTGGAGAAATAGGAACACTTTTACACTGTTGGTGGGAGTGTAAATTAGTTCAACCATTGTGGAAGACAGTGTGGCGATTCCTCAAGGACCTAGAAATAGAAATTCTATTTGACCTAGCAATCCCATTACTGGGTATATATCCAAAGGATTATAAATCGTTCTACTGTAAGGACACATGCACACGAATGTTCATTGCAGCACAGTTTACAATAGCAAAGACCTGGAAGCAACTTAAATGCCCATCAATGATAGACTGGACGGGGAAAATGTGGCACATATACACCATGGAATATTATGCAGCCATCAAAAACGGTGAGTTTGCATCCTTTGTAGGGACATGGATGAACCTGGAAACCATCATTCTCAGCAAACTGACACAAGAACACAAAATCAACCACCGCATGTTCTCACTCATAGACGAGTGTTGAACAATGGGAACACATGGACACAGGGAGGGGAGCACTATACACTGGGGTCTGTTGGGGGGGAGTGGGGAGGACAGCGGGGGGTGGGGAGTTGGGGAGAGATAGCATGGGGAGAAATGCCACATATAGGTGAAGGGGAGGAAGGCAGCAAATCACACTGCCACGTAGGCACCTATGCAACAATCTTGCATGTTTTTCACATGTACCCCAAAACCTAAAATGCAATTAAAAAAAAAAAAAAACTTCAGGCCAATATCCATGATGAACATAGATGCAAAAATCTTCAATAAAATACTGGCAAACTGATTACAACAGCACATCAAAAAGCTTATCCATCACGATCAAGTAGGCTTCATTCCAGGGATGCAAGGCTGGTTTAACATAAGGAAGGCTGTAAATGTAATCCACCACATAAACAGAACCAAAGACAAAAACCACATGATCATCTCAATAGATGCAGAGAAGGCCTTCAACAAAATTCAGCAGCCCTTTATGCTAAAAACTCTCAATAAACTAGGTATTGAAGGAACATATCTCAAAATAATATAAGCTATTTATCACAAAACTACAGCAAATATCATACTGAATGGGCAAAAACTGGAAGCACTCCCTTTGAAATCTGGCACTAGACAAGGATGCCCTCTGTCACCACTCCTATTCCATATAGTATTGGCAGTTCTAGCCAGAGCAATTAGGCAAGAAAAAGAAATAAAAGATATTCAATTAGGAAAAAAGGAAGTCAAATTGTCTCTATTTGCAGATGACATGATTGTATATTTAGAAGACCCTGTCATCTCAACCCAAAATCTCCTTAAACTGATAAGCAACATCAGCAAAGTCTCAGGATACAAAATCAATGTGCTGAAATCACAAGCATTCCTATACACCAATAACAGACTAACAGAGAGCCAAATCATGAGCAAACTCCCATTCACAACTGCTACAAAGAGAATAAAATACCTAGGAATACAACTAACAAAGGATGTTAAGGACCTCTTCAAGGAGAACTAAAAACCACTGCTCAAGGAAATAAGAGAGGACACAAACAGATAGAGAAATATTCCATGCTCATGGTTAGGAAGAGTCAATATCATGAAAATGGCGATACTGCCCAAAGTAATTTATAGATTCAATGCTTTCTCCATCAAGCTACCAATGACCTTCCTAACAAAAGTGGAAAAAACCACCTTCAACTTCACATGGATCCAAAAGAGAGCCCACATAGCCAAGACAATCCTAAACAAAAAGAACAAAGCTGGAGGCATCACACTACCTGAATTCAAACTATACTACAAGGCTACAGTAATCAAAACAGCATGGTATTGGTACCAAAACAGAAATATAGACCAATGGAACAGAACAGAGGCCTCGGATGCAAGGCCACACATCTGCAACCATCTGATCTTTGACAAACCTGACAAAAACAAGCAATGGGGAAAGGATTCCCTGTTTCATAAATGGTGCTGGGAAAACTGGCTAGCAGTGGGCAGAAAGCAGAAACTGGACCCCTTCCTGACACCTTACACTAAAGTTAACTCCAGATGGATTAAAGACTTAAACATAAGACCTAACACCATAAAAACCCTAGAAGAAAACCTAGGCAAAACCATTCAGGACATAGGTATAGGCAAGGATTTCATGACTAAAACACCAAAAGCAATGGCAACAAAAGCCAAAAATAGACAAATGGGATCTAATTAAACTCCAGAGCTTCTGCACAGCAAAAGAAACAATCATTAGAGTGAACTGGCAACCAACAAAATGGGAAAAAAATTTTGTAATCTACCCATCTGACAAAGGGCTAATATCCAGAATCTACAAAGAACCGAAACAGATTTACAAGAAAAAAACAAACAAACCCATCCAAAAGTGGGAGAAGGATATGAATAGACACTTTTCAAAAGAAAACATATATGAGGCCAACAAACATATGAAAAAATGCTCATCATCACTGATTATTAGAGAAATGCAAATCAAAATCACATTGAGATACCATCTCATGCCAGTTAGAATGGAAATCATTAAAAAATCTGGAGACAACAGACGCTGGAGAGGATGTGGAGAAATAGGAACACTTTTACACTGTTGGTGGGAGTGTAAACTGTGTGGTGCTTCCTCAAGGACCTAGAAATAGTAATTCCATTTGATCCAGCAATCCCATTACTGGGTATATAGCCAAAGGATTATATATCATTCTGTTAGTTCACACCGTCACTGTTTACAATAGCAAAGACCTGGAACCAAGCCAAATGCCCATCGATGATAGACTGGACAAGGAAAATGTGGCACATATACACCACGGAATACTATGCAGCTATAAAAAACAATGAGTTCGTGTCCGTTGTAGGGAAATGGATGAATCTGGAAACCATCATTCTCAGCAAACTGACACAAGAACAGAAAATCAAACACCACATAGTCTCACTCATAGGCGGGTGTTGAACAATGAGAACACATGGACACAGGAAGGGGAGCATCCCTCAGTGGAGTCTGTTGAGGGGGACAAGGGAGGGACAGCAGGGGTTGGGGAGGTTGGGGAGGTATAACATGGGGAGAAATGCAGATGTAGGTGATGGGGGATGGAGGCAGCAAACCATATTGCCATGTGTGTACCTATGAAAAAATTCTGTATGATCTGCACATGTACCCCAGGACCTAAAGTGCAATTAAAAAAAAAAGATTAAGGGAACCCTACAATGTATTATCCAAAATGGGACAATATTGAGAATAAAAGCACATCCTTTAAATAATTATGTCAGGACAGTTCCAGGCACATCAGATCATGAGATCCCCTCATTCAGCCTGAGACGCTGCTGGACCATCTTTTAACTCACTCATCAATTTTTTTTTTTTTAACATGTATGGATACACAGTGTATCTCTTGACCACTTTTAATATCTTAAGGTGGGGTGTAGGTGGGGAGGGAAATGCAGTTAAATCCAGAGCTTTATTTGTTTGTTAAAATCTACATGGAGCATTTTTGTTGATACTGAAGGATATTTTTAAAAAAACAAGTGATGTTTTTCCTTAAATGGGCCAATTTCTTACGAGTGGAAGGATGTTTTGCAAAAAAGGATTTAACATTTTCATAAACATTAAGAGAACAAAAATGGTGAACCATTAATAGTTTTCACACCATACATGCCAAGCAATATAGTGCTTTTTCTAGAAATATGACAGCAGGGTATCATAGGAGTTTGACATTGGAATAAGACTGCCTGGGTTGATATCCCACTTCCTTTGTTATTAATTATGTGAACTTGGACAAGTTGCTTAGTCTCTTTAGGCCTCAGTTTTCCCACCTGTAAGATGTGGATAAAAATCAAGCCCAACTGACAGCGTTTTGAGGATTCAGTGAAACAATGCACGTTGAAAATGCTTGGCACCATTCCCGGCACATAATACATTTTCAATAACCATAGGCATTACATTGTAACACAGCTATGCAATCTTTGAGCCAAAATTCTAAATAAGATATTTTCAGGCAACACAATAAAATGCTATCCATGTCTATTTGCTTTATGACTATTACTATTTGGTAGTGTTTTACTTCTGTTTAATGTCATGCCCATTCAAATTATCCTGATGGCAATGCCATACTGTACCTTGTAAGTTAAACGGAAGTATCTTTCCATATAACAGACTAATCTCTCCCAGAGCAATGTTAAGCACCATCCACATCTTCAAAACCTTTTTCATAAATGTGGTTTTTATCCATGAAGTATAATTATTGAATATAGCTACACCCTTTGCAAGCATGATTGTAAAGCAATAAAAATAACGGTGTTGGAGTAATTATGTTTTTGAGGTTTCTGCTGAGAGCAAAACCAGTAAAGTCATAGCCCTGTTCAATCTTACTAGAAATGATGGGGAATAAAATAGCTTTCCTACTATGCTAGGTACTTTATGAGACTGTCTCTAGACAATTCATTAGTTCTAAAGTGACATGAAAATCAATTAATTTTAATGGTGGATAACAGATTATGGTATTTAATAGTTCATCTAATTTCATGAGGCAAAGTGAATTAGACAATGCAATGTAAATCTAATAAGAGTTGTGAGGGCTCATTTGACTGTTTGTCAAATGCAAAAATGAATGGGCATATCAGGAATTAGACATAAACTAAAGCATTCTATATAAATTGTGTTTAGTTTATATACAGAATTAAGTTATAAGCCTTAAGGAACATAAAACATATGAACTCTATTCCTGTTTAGCTTGCTCTTAAAACTTATTAAATGCTTATTATCTCAACTGTGGTATGTCTATTAAGGAAGACAACACAGGATGATATATGCATTGTCCTCTAACTGTTCTTTTTTTTTTTTTTTTTTTTTTTCCCCAGAGATGGGGTTTCAGCATGTTGCTCAGGCTGGTCTCAAACTCCTGGCCTCATGATCCACCCACCTCTGCCTCCCAAAGTGCTGGCATTACTGACTTGAGCCACTGCGCCTGGACTGTTCTTTTCTTTCTAAATGTAAGTAGAATAATTTGGAAATATTCATGTTAAAAAGTTCTTCATGAAGAATTGTTTTGTTTTTGTTGTTTTTTTTTGAGATGGAGTCTCACACTGTTGCCCAGGCTGTAGTGCAGTGGCAGGATCTCGGCTTACTACAATCTCCACCTCCTGAGTTCAAGCAATTCTCCTGCCTCAGCCTCCCCAGTAGCTGGGACTACAGGCGTGCACCACCACGCCCAGCTAATTTTTTTTGTATTTTTAGTAGAGACTGGGTTTCACCATGTTGGCCAGGGTGGTCTCTACCTCCTGACCTTGTGATCCTCCTGCCTTGGCCTCCCAAAGTGCTGGGATTATAGTTGCGAGCCATCACACCCAGTGAAGGATTGTTTATGAACAATTGAATAAATGGAGGACCAGGTTCTCAAGTTCAATTCATCTGTGTGGTAAAAATAACCTATTTTCCCTAATAAATAATTTTTATTTTTAAGCCCATTTTAACTCTGACAAGTAGGCACTTCATAGGATTTAGCACCCTTAAGACTTTGGGCTAATAATCCTCTCCCTCCCCCAGATAACACAATTTACAGCTCAATTTCTATTCCCCAGTAGAACAAAATATAAAGAGGCAGCTTCACTAGAAAGTTCGTTTTTAAAATGCTGTTAAACAATTTCTTTGCAATAGTTGCAGCACTGCAGTAAAGGAATTACCAGGTCACAGATGCCTGGTTGCTATTGATTCTCCTAGTTAATAAAGAGTTAAACAGGGAAGTGTGGTCTTTTATTTTTATTTTATTTTATTTTTTTAAAAAGGCATTTTGAAGGGACTGGAGAGGGAAGGCCTGGTCCTAAGTGGTCATGTGGCTCCCGCCATTCATCTTGGTAGTGACTATCTGTCAAAAGTGGCAAGAGTCCCTGTTAACAGCCCTGACCTGAGCGGTAATGAAGGGAGAGTGCACAGCAAAGTGTCCATTATCAGCAGGTCGGGAGCAGTAAATTGGAGCAGTTTGCTTCAATCTTGCTGCAAGTTGAAATGTAAGATAGGTGGGGATCAGCAAGAGGCAATTTTATCCTATGATCATTTTTGTCAGATCGCATCAGAGTGGTAACTTAGTTCGATGCATGATTTCAATTAACCAAGTCTGGCAGTAATGCTTCCACTGCCAGGGGAAGCTCTTTTCTGAGCCTGGGTTCCTCATTATTTATTATTTAAACCCACTGAAGCACATGGAGGTGAGAGAATCTTTGGTGATAGGAAAAGGGAGGAGAATATATGTAAATGACAACGGATGCAAACAGACCTCGCATTTGCACAGCAAGGATCACAACGTCCTGGGGGGGTGTCTAAAGGCCTCCTGGCTTATCTGCAAATTTCCAGACTCGTAAATCTGTTTTTAATGACCTTCAACTTCAAATTTTTAATGGATTGACTTGCATGTTGACTACTCTTTGACAAAAATATTAGCCTTTTAGGTGGCAGTTTTAGGGAGGGTCAGGTCACAAAATTCTGTACTTGTGCTTAGTCAAGTGAAGCTACTCACAAGCACAAGAAAAATCAGGTGAAGCTGAAGCCTGAGCTTTAACTCCTTTTTGTTTTTTAATTTTCTTTTTTGTGAGACAGAGTCTCACTCTCTCATCTAGGCTGGAGTGCAGTGGTGCGATCTTGGGTCACTGCAACCTCTGCCCCCAGGTTCAAGTGTCAGCCTCCTGTGTAGCTGGGTCTGTAGGTGCACACCACCACACCCTGCTAAATTTTGTATTTTTAGTAGAGATGCGGTTTTACCATGTTGTCCAAGCTGGCTGGTCTCGAACTCCTGGCCTCAAGTGATCCACCTGGCCTCAAGCTGATCCAGGTGGATCAGCTTCCCAATGTGCCAAGATTACAGGCATGAGCCGCTGTGCCTGGCCTGAAGCTTTAACTCTTTAATGCTTGAGAAACATTCACTTGCTGAATACTTGGTTCAATGAGAATTATGAAACCACAATGAATACATGGTTCAACGATTATATAAAAGTAAATGCTTGGTTGAACGATTCTATAAAATGTTTGCATATGTATGCAAGGCCATCTCTGCTTCTGAGGAACTTACAATTCAGGAGGAGAAAGAAGATAAACATGATAACAATGAAAAAAGTAGGGAAAGCCATCAGAAGGAAAGTTCTGTAGAAATTTAGAAAAATAAAGACCATTTTTGAATGAGGACACCAGGGCATACATGAATGAGGTAAACATATATATTGGGTCTTGATAGATGGTTAGGGCATTTCCAGGTGAAATTAGAAAGTAGCTGTATTCATTTTCTTTGCAGCCTAACAAATTACCACAAACTTAGCTGTTTACAACACCACCACTTTATTATCTCACAGCTTCTGTGGATGAGAAATTGGTTTGCCTAGATCCTTTGCTCAGGATCTTACTAGGCTGAAATTAAGGAGTCAGCTGGGGCTGCAGTCTCATCTGAGGCTTGAGCTCTTCATCTATGCTCACAGGCTCACTGAAGATTTCAGTTCTTATAGTTGTAAGACTCCACGACCTGGAACCAACCCAAATGCCCATAGATGATAGACTGGACAAGGAAAATGTGGCACATATACACCATAGAATATTATGCAGTCATAAAAAACGATGAGTTCATGTCCTTTGTAGGGACGTGGATGAATCTGGAAACCATCTTTCTCAGCAATCTGACACAAGAACAGAAAGTCAAACACCGCATGTTCTCACTCATAGGCGGGTGTTAAACAATGAGAACACATGAATACGGGGAGGGGAGCATCACACACTGGGGTCTGTTGCAGGGTGCCAAGGGAGAGACAGTATGGGGGCAGTAGGGAGGTCAGGGAGGGATAACATGGAGCAAACCACATTGCCATGTGTATACCTATGCAACAATTCTGCATGATCTGCATGTGTACCCCAGAATCTAAAGTACAACAACAACAAATATATATATATGTATATGAAGAGAAGATATTACAGAGCTGTAAGAAATAGGCTTTACAGATGTGGAACAGGAAGAAAAGAGAAATCAAAGGCAATGTCAAGATTTATAATGTGGGTTCCTGGGAAACTGGAAAACAATAAAAAGAATAAATTATTATTTAGCCATGTACAGACAAACTACCAATTATATTGCTAAGGTTTTTACTTTTGCTAGATTTTAGGTGTTTTATGGACAGACACAAATTATATTCACTAATAGTATGTATTTGCAACTGGCCTGTAGTCATTTTGTTTAAAAATTAAGCAAAATAATGTCCATGATCTTAATAGGAGATTAACCACATGCATATATAGCACCTCTTTTCCCCTAAAGCCTGCCAACATATGAGAAAATACATTTTAAAGACATTCACTCATATATACAAAAGAATGGGAGCAAAGACAACAGCAAAGAGTTTTCAATGTACCTTTGAATAAGTGAAGTCAATGAATGTGTAGCAACCCATTCAGCAGTTATTGCCTATGATAAAGCAGCCAATTCCCTTCAGGTCCTGGAAGGGTTAGACTAAGAAACCCAAGGATCCAGAGAAGATGGGAGATGGGGCCTAGGTGGGAAACAGTGGGTTTTACTGAAAGTCTATGAAATCAGTTGGTACCCAGGGCACCTGTCCCGTCCTACCCAAGTCCTCCCAACTGCTGCCTTTCAAGCCTCACTCCTATCAGGAGAAACGAGCTGCATGCTTTTAGAAGATAATTTCATCTCTCTGCATTATCTTTTTTTAAGTCCTGGTCACCTCATTCATTCTCTCACTCTCTCTCTCTCTCTCCACACACACACAGACACACACACAGACACACACACACACACACACAGTGGGGGAGAGAGAGAGAGAGAAAGAGAGAGAGAGAGGGAGTCCTCAATTAACATCATTTTATTCAACATCATTTTGTTGTAATGTTGATAGATTCCCAGCCTGGCCACTGTGTGTGTGGAGTTTGTACCTGCTCGCCATGTTTACGTGAGTTTTCTCTGGTTCCTCTGGTTTCCCCCCACATCTCACAGATGTGCCTGTTAAGCGAACTGGCATGTCTCCATGGTTCCCGCGTGAGTGTGTGAGGGCATGTGTGAGTGCACCCCGCCATGCGATGGCATCCTGTCCAGGGCTGCTTCCTGCCTTGCGCCCTGAGCTGGAATAACTGGGTATTTATTTTGTTTTTACTACTTTTTCTTACATATATATATATATCTCTCTCACATTTATTTTATTAATATTAGAAGCATTTTGGTCTTTATTGGGAAGTTTGGTGATGTTTTTGTGACAACAAATATGCCATAGGAATTTAACCCTTATTTCTATCAATTAGCCTATGGTAAAATTTGTTTCATTATACATCATTTCACTTAAAGTTACGGTTTCTAAGAACCTATTGATGACATATATTATATGAGGACTACTGAACACACATATATATATAAATATATACACACATACACAAGTGTATATTCACGTTTATATAGGTGTGTGTGTGTGTGTGTGTATGTATGAAGAGAGCAATAATCATCAGAGAGATAAAAGAAGCATTTGTTTCCATAAAGCAAGAACAGAATACTATGAAAAAGTAACAAAGAAAAAGAAACTTGATAATTTAAATCTTGATAACTTAAAATATAATAAAAATTTTATTTCAACTGAGAGATAACATGAAAACAAAAACTTCCTAAAATTAGACCAAATAGAAAAAGAAATGGAAGTTTTATAGGAAACTAGAAGAATATCCAGGAAATCCATATTTAAGTATGTCTTGGTTCAGAAAAATAGAACAGAGAAAT
Organism: Aotus nancymaae; assembly: GCF_030222135.1. NCBI lineage: Eukaryota > Metazoa > Chordata > Mammalia > Primates > Aotidae > Aotus > Aotus nancymaae. The sequence goes on along the minus strand of NW_026988438.1, from coordinate 39,085,408 downwards.
GGAGGAGAGGAAGTTATCAAAAAATACAAGAAAAATTCTCAGAACTGGCAGACAGGTGTCTCGAGATTAAAAGGGAACACCAAGTGTCCAAGAAAAAAAAAATTAATGTCTTTACAAAATTTCAGAACATCAGAAACAAGGAAAAGGTTCTAAGAGTTTTCTGGAGAGAAAAACAGGTCACATATGAAAGATTTAAATTCAGAATGATAGCAAACTTCTAAAGAACAACAAAATCTTGGGAAAAATGGAACAATAGCTTCAAGCTTCTGAATAAAATAATTTTAATTTTCAACCTAGCATTTTCTACTCAACAATGGTATCAATCGAGTGCAAAAATAAAGTCTCTACAGAAATGGGAGTAACCAGAGCACATACTTCTCAATCTTTCTTTAAGAACCTCCTTGAGGTTGTGCTTTTACAAAATAAGTTAATCAAATGAGAGAAACAGTATCAGAAAAGGTAGGATAGGATAATTGAGACTGATGAAGAGAAGTTTCAATGTGAACTCTGTGCAGTTGACCCAGAGAGCAGGTGGTTCAGGTCGGGCAGAAGCCCAAAGGCTCCTACAGGGTCTCAGGCAGAAGGTAGAAGGAAAATTGAATGGCTGGTTTTTAATAATGCAAAATATTGATAAACATGCAACAACAGTTTTGGAACATCTGAAGAAAATACAATCAATAACTTAGAAACAAGCCAAAAAAAAAATAAATAAATAACCCAAACCAAGGCTATGATTGTTTTTGTGAAACAAGATTAACCATACAAGAAAGTAGTAGAATAGAGTAGAATGTTAGATAATTCTTACTTAGCTCAACAGTCTGAGATATTCCATGGTCTTGAAAAACAGAAACAAAAAAATCACTTGTTTACTATATGCCAGGTACTATTTTAATCATTTTGCTAATTTACAATTTATGGCTACCCTATCATATATATATATGTCGTTTTTAATTAAATTTTACAGATTAGAGAACTGATGCACTATAAGTGAAGCATAGTAAATGATAGAGTCAAGGGTGACATCCCAGCCATTTGACTCCAGAGCCTACATTCTTCATATACTGTATATCTTCTATATTTCTATAATCATTGTATGGAGGGGGTGACAAATTAAAAGTTGGTAAATTAAAAGTAAAATTAAAAGTAAATCTGCATTTATTCCTGATCTTAGCATTCAATTATTCTGTGACAGGGGGCAAATCACTTCACTCCCTCTGACCTCAATTTCTATATTCTCAACCTGAAAAGATCATGAGACATTTCTTCTGCTTCTCAGGGATTAAAATCTGTGGGACATGCTTATTGCTCTATTCATTAAGTGATACTCTTGGATTTGGAAGTTTCCTTAGTCGAAGACACTTTGCCACTAAAATATCATTCTGGAAAAATATTTTGATGTCAGAAAAGACTGTCGTTTTGGACCAACTTAGAAAGGAACATGATGTTGGGAATACCCAAGATTTTGTGAAAAGCAGTTAGCAGTCTACTCTCTTCTCTGGTGGAGAATGTATACACAATTAAAAAGCAAGGCCAGCATAATTGTATCTTATTTGATTCTGTCATTCAAAATCAAAGAGTTTGATTTAGAACATGCTATTCCTGGGAGTATGTACAATTGCCCCTATTCTGCGCACAAACCCAACATGAGACCTCTTAAAAATAACAAGTATTTGTGCTACATTTGAGCTTTCTCAGGCTTTTGCTAAAATATTAGGAGTAATTTAAAGATCTGATTTAAGATATATATTATGTTCAGAGATAAATTGCTAAATATTGCATGTACATATATATATTAAAATAAATATTATGTGTAAATAATTTGGAAAACATGAATAAATGACAACCAAGATTAATTTTTAAATAGAAGACTGACAGCTCTCAACAGGAAAAACTAATGTAATTTAGCCATTTGGTCATAAAACCTTAGAGTGGAAAACACCTTAAGTGCTATCCCACTCAATATTTTTTTTAACCAGTGCATGCCCTCACAAAATCCTTAGTGGATGATCATTTTATCTTTGCTTGAATAGTTCCAAAGATTGAAAATTCACTGGATTTTTAGACAACTCATTTTATTTTCAGACAACTTTAATTGTTGGTGAGTCTTCCATCTTATATCACAATATTCCTTCTCATGATGTATCTCCACTACTCTTTGCCTCTGGAACAATGCCCATGAAATCTAATCTTCCTCCACATGACATCACTTTAGACGGAGTAAAGTTCCATTTTATGTGACAAAGGCATTCCTGAGACCCTCACAAATTCAAAACTCATAGAAAATGAGACTAATTATGATAAAAACGGTAGTCAGTGTTGTTTACTGGCTAATGTGGTGCTTCCATGTAGCAATAAGGTAAGTACAATTCACTGGCCTACTAAATTTTAACCTATATAATTCTTAATTAATTTTTAATTGTGGAGACTTGCCTTTAGAGAATGAGGAGAATCATTTCAAACTCACTTAAAGAGGAAAGCCCTGTATATGGTAAGAACTGTAAAGTCAACATAGCTTCTCTTCCCAAAAAACAAACCCACTCAGTGTATAAGAACAACAATAGGCATCATATTAGTCTACAAAAAAGTCCATGTCGCCTCCATTTATAGAAGTCTGTGAGAACAAGAAAAATAGCTCTTTTGAGAGATTCTTCAGTTTGCATATCTAGAAGCGAAGTACACCAGGTGACTATTGAGATTCCTTAGCATTGATGGCATTCTGACTCATGCTCTCTGAGCCTAGGTTTCTTAGATTTGATCACATGTAACTATTTCCAGTGATAGATATAAGACACACCTATCGGAGGGAGGATCCAAAATGGCCGAATAGGAACAGCTCCAGAGTGCAGTTTCCAGCAAGAACAACACAGAGGGTGAGTGCTCACCACATTTCCAAACAAATTTTCACGCCCACAGACCAGGAGATTCCTGGGATGAAAGTGCCACAAGTTTTCAGCATGGCGTTTTCAGCCAGTGCTGGCTTGGCGCAAAGAAACTCACACAAATCTGGGTAGCCATTTCAACTGGCACCTGGAATGCCTAGAAGACAGAGCCGCCAATTCAACTGAAAGAGAAGGGGCAGAGACAGGGAGCCAGGCGATCTGGCTCAGCAGGTACCACCCCCACAAAACAAGCAATCTGAAACGCTCTGGACTGAGAGTTTTGCAGCAAGTGCAGCTGGACCCAGGACAGTCCAGCTCAGTTGAGGGAAGAGAAAGCACCACTACTGAGGGAGTCCGACACTACCAAGGCAGTTCACACAGCAGCTGGGCAGAGCCTGCGGCAGCTCAGCAACACCTCTGCTAGTGGACTGTGATTAGACTACTCAGTGCAGGGCAGGGGATCTATGAAAAAAGGCAGCAGCATGACAGGAACTTATAAATAAAGCCGACCTTCCTAGGATGGAGCACCTGGGAAAAGAGGCGGTTATAAGTTCTGCTGCAGCCGACTTAAAAATACCTGTCCAGCATCTCTGCACAGAACAACAAAGCTCCCAGCACAGCACTTGAGCTCCTATAAGGGACAGACTGTTTCCTCAAGCAGCTCCCCAACCCCTATATACCCAAAGAGACACCTCATAAAGGAGAGCTCAGACCAACATCTGGCAGATACTCTTCTGGGACGAAGACAACAGAAGAAGAAACCGGCAGCAACCCATACTGTTCTGCAGCTCCCACAAGTGATCCCCGGAAAGCAAGGTCTGAAGTGGACTACCAGTCCTGCAGGAAAGAGGCCTGACTGTTAGAAGAAAAACTAAGAAGTAGAAATAACTTGATCATCAACAAAAAGGATATCCACTCAGAGACCCCATTCAAAAATCACCAACAACAAAGACCACAGGTAGATAAAGCCACTCACATGGGAAGAAACCAGAGCAAAAAGAATGAAAACACCAAAAACCAGAATGCTTCTCCTCCTCCAAAGGATCACAACTCCTCACCAGCTAGGGATCAAAGATGGATGGAGAATGAATCTGATGAATTGACAGAAATAGGATTCAGAAGGTAGGTAATAATAAACTTTTCAGAGCTAAAAGAACATGTGCTAACCCAATGCAAAGAAACTAAGAACCTAGAAAAAAGGTTAGATGAGATGCTAACTAGAATGAACAGCTTAGAGAAGAATATAAATGACTTGATGGAGCTGAAAAACACAGCACAAGAACTTCACGAAGCATACACAAGTTTCAATAGCTGAATCAACGAAGCAGAAGAAAGGATATCAGAGATTGAAGATCAACTCAATGAAATAAAATGAGAAGGCAAGACTAGAGAGAAAAGAGTAAAAAGAAACGAACAAAGCCTCCAAGAAATATGGGATTATGTGAAAAGACCTAATCTACATTTGATAGGTGTACCTGAATGTGACGGAGAAAATGAATCCAAGCTGGAAAACACTCTTCAGGATATTATCCAGGAGAACTTCCCCAATCTAGCAAGCTAGGCCACCTTCAAGTCCAGGAAATACAGAGAAAACCACAAAGATATTCCTCAAGAAGAGCAACCTCAAGGCAAATAATCGTCAGATTCATGAGGGTTGAAAGGAAGGAAAAAATGCTAAGGGCAGCAAGACAGAAAGCTTGGGTTATCCACAAAGCGAAGCCCATCAGACTCACAGTGGATCTCTCCACAGAAACCCTATAAGACAGAATAGAGTGGGGGCCAATATTCAACATCCTTAAAGAAAAGAACTTTCAACCTAGAATTTCATATCCAGCCAAACTAAGCTTCATAAGCAAAGAACAAAGAAAATCCTTTATGGACAAGCAATTGCTGAGAGATTTCATAACCACCAGGCGTGCCTTACAAGAGCTTCTGAAAAAAGCACTAAACAAGGAAAGAACAACCAGTAGCAGCCACTCCAAAAATGTACCAAATGGTAAAGACCATAGATACAATGAAAAATACGTGTGAACTAACAGGCAAAACATCCAGCTAGCATCAAAATGGCAGGATCAAATTCACACATAATAATATTAACCTTAAATGTAAATGGACTAAATGCCCCAATCAAAAGACACATACTGGCAAATTGAATAAAAAGTTCAAGACCCATCAGTGTGCTGTATTCAGGAAGCCCATCTAACGTGCAGGGACACATATAGGCTAAAAATAAAAGGATGGCGTAAGAGTTATCAAGCAAATGGAGAACAACAGCAACAAAAAAGCAGCAATTGCAATCCTAGTCTCTGATAAAATGGACTTTAAACCAACAAAGATCAAAAGAGACAAAGAAGGGCATTACATTATGGTAAAAGGATCAATGCATCAAGAAGAACTAACGATCCTAAATATGTATGCACCCAATACAGGAGCACCAAGATACATAAAGCAAGTTCTTAATGACTTACAAAGAGACTTAGACTCCCACACAATAATAATGGGAGACTTTAACACTCCACTGTCAATATTAGACAGAACAATGAGACAGAAAATTAACAAGGATATCCAGGACTTGAACTCAGATCTGGATCAAGCAAACCTAATAAACATCTACAGAACTCTCCACCCCAAATCCACATAATGTACATTCTTCTCAGCACCACATCAAACCTACTTTAAAATTGACCACATAATTGGAAGTAAATCACTCCTCAGCAAATGCAAAAGAATGGAAATCATGACAAACAGTCTCTCAGACCACAGGGCAATCAAATTAGAACTCAGAATTAAGAAACTAACTCAGAACCGAACAGCTTCATGGAAACTGAACAACTGGAATGTTGATTGGATAAACAATGAAATGAAGACAGAAATAAAGATGTTCTTCGAAACCAATGAGAATGAAGACACAACGTACCAGAATCTCTGGGATACATTTAAAGCAGTGTCTAGAGGGAAACTTATAGCAATAAATGCCCACATGTGAAGAAAGGAAAGATCTAAAATTGACACCCTATCATCAAAATTGAAAGAGCTAGAGGAGTAAGATAAAAAAAATTCAAAAGCTAGCAGAAGACAAGAAATAACTAAGATCAGAGCAGAACTGAAGGAGACAGAGATACAAAAAACCCTTCAAAACATCAATCAATCCAGAAGCTAATTTTTTGAAATGATCAACAAAATAGATAGACCACTAGCCAGATTAATAAAAAAGAAAAGGGAGAAGAATCAAATCGATGCAATAAAAAACGATAAAGGGGATATCACCACAGACTCCACAGAAATACAAACTACAATCAGAGATTACTACAAGCAACTCAATGCACATAAACCAGAAATCCTGGAAGAAATGAATAAATTCCTGGACACTTGCACCCTCCCAAGCCTAAACCAGGAAGAAATTGAAACCCTGAATAGAGCAATAACAAGGGCTGAAGTTGAGGCAGCAATTAACAGCCTACCAACCAAAAAAAGCCCAGGTCCAGATGGGTTCACAGCTGAATTCTACCAGACATACAAAGAGGAGCTGGTACCATTCCTTCTGAAACTATTCCAAATTACACAAAAAGAGGGAATCCTTCCCAAATCATTTTATGAGACCAACATCATGCTGATACCAAAACCTGACAGACTCAACAAAAAAAGAAAACTTCAGGCCAATATCCATGATGAATATTGATGCAAAAATCTTCAATAAAATACTGGCAAACCAATCACAATAGCACATCAAAAAACTTATCCATTATGATCAAGTAGGCTTCATTCCAGGGATGCAAGACTGGTTCAAAATACACAAGACTATAAACGTAATCAACCACATAAACAGAACCAAAGACAAAAACCACATGATCATCTCAAAAGATGCAGAGAAGACCTTCGACAAAATTCAACAGCCTTTATGCTAAAAACTCTCAATAAACTAGGTATCAATGGAACATATCTCAAAACAATAAAAGCTATTTATGACAAACGTACAGCCAATATCATACTGAATGGGCAAAAACTGGAAGTAGTCCCTTTGAAATCTGGCACTAGACAAGGATGCCCTCTGTCCCCACTCCTATTCCATAGAGTATTGGAAGTTCTAGCCAGAGCAATTATGCAAGAAAAAAAAATAAAGGTATTCAATTAGGAAAAGAGGAAGTCAAATTGTCTCTATTTGCAGATGACATGATTGTACATTTAGAAGACCCCATCATCTCAGTCCAACATCTCCTTAAACTGAAAAGCAACTTCAGCAAAGTCTCAGGATACAAAATCAATGTGCAGAAATCACAAGCATTTCTATACACCAATAAGACTAACAGAGAGCCAAATCATAAGCAAACTCCCATTCACAATTGCTACAAAGAGAATAAAATATCTAGGAATACAACTAACAAAGGATGTAAAGGACCTCTTCAAGGAGAACTACAAACCACTGCTCAAGGAAATAAGAGAGGACACAAACAGATAGAGAAATATTCCATGCTCACGGTTAGGAAGAATCAATATTGTGAAAATGGCCATACTGCCCAAAGTAATTTATAGAGTCAATGCTATCCCCATCGAGCTACCAATGACCTTCTTCACAGAACTGGAAAAAAACAACTTAAACTTCATATGGAACCAAAAGAGAGCCCACATAGCCAAGACAATCCTAAGCAAAAAGAACAAAGCCAGAGGCATCACGCTACCTGATTTCGAACTATACTACAAGGCTACAATAATCAATACAGCATGGTACTGGTACCAAAACAGAGATATAGAGCAATGGAACATGACAGAGGCCCTGGAGGCAACGCCATACATCTACAACCATCTGATCTTTGACAAACTTGACAAAAACAAGCAATGGGGAAAGGATTCCCTGTTTCATAAATGGTGTTGGAAAAACTGGCTAGCAGTGGGCAGAAAGCAGAAACTGGACCCCTTCCTGACACCTTACACTAAAATTAACTTCAGATGGATTAAAGACTTAAACATAAGACCTAACATCATAAAAACCCTAGAAGAAAACCTAGACACAACCATTCAGGACATAGGCATAGGCAAGAACTTCATGACTAAAACACCAAAAGCATTGGCAACAAAAGCCAAAATAGACAAATGGGACCTAATTAAACTCCAGAGCTTCTGTACAGCAGAGAAACAATCATTACAGTGAACCAGCAACCAAGAGAATGGGAAAAAATTTTTGCAATCTACCCATCTGACAAAGGGCTAATATCCAGAATCTACAAAGAACTAAAACAGATTTACAAGAAAAAAACAAACAAACCCATCCAAAAGTGGGAGAAGGATATGAACAGACACTTTACAAAAGAAGACACATATGAGGCCAACAAACTTATGAAAAAATGCTCATCATCACTGGTCATTAGAGAAATGCAAATCAAAACTACATTGAGATACCATCTCATGCCAGTTAGAATGGGAATCATTAAAAAATCTGGAGACAACAGATGCTGGAGAGGATGTGGAGAAATAGGAACACTTTTACACTGTTGGTGGGAATGTAAATTAGTTCAACCATTGTGGAAGACAGTGTGGTGGTTCCTCAAAGACCTAGAAATAGAAATTCCATTTGACCCAGCAATCCCATTACTGGGTATATATCCAAAGGATTATAAATCATTCTATTATAAAGACACATGCACACATATGTTCACAGTGGCACTGTTTACGATAGCAAAGACCTGGAACCAACCCAAATGCCCGTCGACGATATACTGGACAAGGAAAATGTGGCACATATACACCATATGCAGTCATAAAAAATGAGTTTGTGTCCTTTGTAAGGACATGGATGAATCTGGAAACCATCATTCTCAGCAAACTGACACAAGAACAGAAAATCAAACACCACATGTTCTCACTCATAGGCGGGTGATGAACAATGAGAACACATGGACACAGGGAGGGGAGCATCACACACTGGGGTCTGTTGTTGGAGGAGCCAAGGGAGGGACATCAGGGAGGTGCAGATTTTGGAGAGGGATAACAGGTAGGGAGGTTGGAGAGAAATGCCAAATGTAGGTGACGGGGGGATGGAGACAGCAAACCACATTGCCATGTGTGTACCTATGCAACAATCCTGCTTGATCTGCACATGTACCCCAGAACCTAAAGTACAATTTAAAAAAAAAAGTAATGAAACCAAAAAAAAAAAAAAAAGAAAGTGTGGTACATATACACCATGGAATACTATATAGTCATAAAAAAGAATGAGATTATATTATTTTGCAGGAACATGGATGAAGCTAGAGGCTATTATCCTTAGCAAACTAATGCAGGAACAGAAAACCAAATACGACATGTTCTCACTTATAAGTGGGAGCTCAATGATAAGAACTTGTGAACATAAAGACAGAAACAACAGACACTGAGGTCTACTTGAGGGTGAAGGGTGGGAGGAGGGAAAGGAACTGAAAAGGTAACTATTGGGTACTGGGCTTAATACCTAGGTGATGAAATAATCTGTACAACAAACCCCAAAGACATGGGCTTACCTACGTAGCAAACCTTCACATGTACCCACAAACAGAAAATAAAAGTTAAAAAGAAAATAAATAATACATTTTTAAAAAATAAAAATGTTATTTTCTTGTAAAAAAAAAAAAAGACACATCTATCAACATATATTTTAAAAAATGTCTGATGTAGTGGGAGTACCAAAGCATTTTTTGATATATGTATCTGGGTTTATAATATATAATATCGAATATCCCAAAACTGTTTGTCCTAAACTTTCGGCTTTGCATTGGAGCCAACCATTAATTCTGTTTGAAAATACATATTTTAATCTACATATTGTTATAAAGCATGTCATCAAAAAACTCATGGTATAAAACCATCAGATTTCTCACTCATTATCACGAGAACAGCATGGAGGAAACCGCCCCCATGATCTAATTACTTTCACCTGGTCTCTCCCTGGACACATGAGGATTATTACAATTCAAGGAGAGATTTGGGTGGGGACACAGAGACAAACTATATCAGTCAACGACTGTTAAACCTGGGTAATGGATACTTTTGCACTGGCTATATTATTCTATGTTTATATATATTTGAAATATCTTACAATAAGTTATTTAAAAGAAAAAATAAATGTTTCTTAACATAAGAAATATTTCAAACATATTAGTAAGTCTCCACTCAACAAGCAAGTTATGAAACATGTGCAGCATATAATACCTTTTGAAAATTTTTAATGTTTGCATTTGGACATAACTAAAGTTTATAACCAAGTTTTCAATGTTAAACATAGATAATCATAGTTATTGATGAATGGTCCAAAGATCATTTTAACCTTTTTTTTCTTATCAGCATTAGTGATTTTTTTAATATAATGAGCATGTAGTAGAAATAATCATTTTTTAATTGACAGGTTTTGGCATCAATATTTATTTTATATCAGTATTAATGTTTATTGATTTTTTTAAAATCACAATGAAATTTACATTTTATAATTTCCTTAGAAAGTTCAGAAAACCCCCACCTAATCCTTAAAATGGTTACAAAATAAATGGTTGTCTACTAAGGAGAAAACTTTAAGTTTATGAACTCCTTTTTGCTTCTGTGACATTGACATATACTAGTCTAGTTTTCTGTGGTTGTTTCTAAGAGGAGTCTTAGAAGTTTTCAAACTCAAGACACCTTTGCCACGGACATATTCAGTGGTCATAGGGATACTCTCTGCATGGGATGTGCCACCATTTTCTCACCTGGAATAAAACCACAAGAATGGCTCCTTATCTTCTTCAGGTTGATGTTTAGAAGACATGTAAAATGTTTATGTGTTGTGAAGTTCAAAATTCTTCAAAAATCAATGGTAAATATGTAAGAAATTTTATATATAATCATCTAAAATAAAAATACTTTTGAGTGTGGTTTGGGATGATGAAAATGTATGAGAAGGAAGATTATAAAATGTATGACACTCTTTTCAAAATGTTATCTTACTTCTTCATTAATTCATTCTTTTATGAATGCATTTATCCACATATACATTATTTCACCAATTTATTCTTCATCTATTTAGCAAATATTTATTGAGATATTAATATGTACTAGGCTTCAGCATAGTGATCAGAGGGGGGCATTAAGTCCAGGGAGATTGGCAGAGCCCAAATTAAGTAGTGCCTTATAAATCATGTTAGAGATTTTAGTCTTATCCTAAGAGCAATGGAGGGTCATTTAAGAGTTTTAAGCAAGGACATTTTATTATCAAAATTAAACTGCTGTATAGAGGATGGACTGAAATCAGGTAAGAGTGGATGCCAGAAAAACCAGAGGCACTGTAGTAGTCCAGCTGAAAAATGATCATTGTTTATACTAAAACAGTGACTACTGAGATGGAGCAAAGTAGATAGACTTGAACGCTATTTAGAACTCAGAAATTTATTGAGCAAGTTGGATAAGTAAGAAGAAATATATAGAGACGGATCCTTGAGTCCTTGACAGAGCAACTTGAAAGCTGTATGCTTTTTACTAGGATGAGGAGGGGTAAGAGGAGTTTGAAGAGGAAACCGTGAGCTGTGTTTTAGACATGATATGCTCAAGATACTTGTGAGACATCCAAAAGAGAATTTCAGGTACAAAGTTTGCCATACAGGTCTGCAGCTCAGAAAAAAGACTGGACTAGAGTAAAAATTGGGGCATCACGTACATACAGATCCTATGTAAAGACAAAATTAGATAAGCTCACTTAACGTGTGAGAGTGAAGAATAAGAAGCTATGTGATGTGAATCCAGGACAGAGTCCTGAGTATCTCTAATATTTCAAGTTCAGGGAGTGGAGGAAGAGCTCCAAAGAGCTCCTGATGGGTTCATCAGGAATCATCAGAGATTTAGATGAAAGCTATGGAAGGGCTGGGCTTGGTGGCTCAGGTCTATAATCCTAGTGACTTGGGAGGCTAAGGCAGGAGGATCATTTAAGCCCATGAGTTTGAGTCTGCAGTAAGCTATAATTGTGCCACTGCCCTCCAGCCTGGGCAGCAGAGCAAGATGCCAACTCTTTAAAAAAAAGAATTTGTTTTTTTTTTAAGAAACAAAACCAAGAGAATATGGGACTATGAAGGCAGAGAAAGAATCATTCACTATTTAGAGAGCTGACAAGATGTCACAAGTGAGGAGGATTGAAAATGGACTGTGGCAGGTTAGGAACATATTTCTTACAGAAGCTAGATTTGGACAGAAAAAAAAAAAAAGAAAATGGTCTGTGAGCTTGGTGTGGTGGTTTATGTCTGTAATCCCAGCACTTTGGGAGGCTGAGGCTGATGTATCACTTGAGGTCAGGAGTTCAAGACCAGCCTGGGCAACATAGTGAAACCCCATCTCTACTAAAAATACAAAAATTGGGTGACCCACACCTGTAGTCACAGCTACTAGGGAAGTTGAGGCACAAGAATCACTTGAATCCAGAAGGCAGAGGTTTCAGTGAGCCAAGACGGTGCCACTGCACAGTACTCCAGCGTGGGTGAAAGAGCAAGACCTGCCTCAGCCCCCAAAAAAAGGAGAAAAAGCAAATTACAAGGTGAGACCTGGAGAAAGCTTTTTAGGTCTGGGTGGACTCTTATAATTTTTTAAAGGACTCAGATTCATAGTATAGAAAGAAGTTTATTTGATATATAGAGCAGAGCCATAAATGATATTTTATGCATAATAGTGATGTGAGCACGTGGTGAGGGGAAGAGTCCTTTAGAGAGAGAAAGGTTGTAAATGCCATGCAGGGGAGAGGGCGAATGAGACCAGGAGAGTAATCAGTGGTGTGAGGTCTGTGAGAAAAGGGAAGGACAGTGCACCAGAGCACATCTGGACTCACTGACCTTTGAAAGGAGGAGGAAGAAAGGAGTGTTTTGAAATAGATAGAAGTAGGATTACACATGGTGGAGGGAAGGTAAGGAAATTTCCTTTTGGCAACTTCTCTTCTTCAGAAAGGAAACTTAACACTGACAGGCCCTTTCTTTCTCTCTCTCTCTCTCTCTCTCTCTCTCTCTCTCTCTCTCTCTCTCTCTCTCTAACAGAGTTTCACTCTGTCGCCCAGGCTGGAGTGCAATGACGCGATCTCCACTCACTGCAACCTCTGCCTCCCAGGTTCCAGTTATTCTCCTGCCTTAGCCTCCCAAGTAGCTGGAATTACAGGCACTCAACACCATACCTGGCTAATTTTTTTGTATTTTTAGTAGAGATGGAGTTTCACCATGTTGAAGAGGCTGGTCTCAAACTCCTGACCTCAGGTGTTCCACCAACCTCGGCTTCCCAAAGTGCTGGGATTACAGGCAAGAGCCACCGCACCCGGTCTGACAGGCATTTATAGGATGAGGACATACTGCCTCCTCCAACACATACAAAATCACACATACTCAAGGTCATAAAAAAGAAGATAGAGGGGGAATAACTAGTTTATTTCATTAGGAACCAAAATAACAATAGCAACAGGAATAACTATGACTCTTTGGGACTATATTCCATTCCTTAAAGTTCATGCTAAAAACTCAGTTAAAATAAAGGGTTTGCCTAAAATTAGTTGCAAACAAGCCTTTAAAAGTTAGACAAAGAAATAAAGTTGGTATTTAGTTCCTGTCCTGAGATATGGCTAGAACGGGATGAGCTGTATAGCTAACGTGGAAAGTAAAACTTTTGAATTGTGTTTCCTTTGCATTCTTTGAAATGATGTATAAATCAGAACCAACTGAATTAAACAGGTAAGGCTTAGCATTTGAATACAATGATTAATGGTACCTACACAGCAATTTATGAGAAATTGCTATTGAGCTCAGATACTATCATGACCACTTTCACCAAGCACTATAGTTCAATACATTTATTACGATATACATTTTTTAAAAAATGAAAAACAAATTTACATTTCTTATTTTTCTCTACATTATCCACATTAGTAGACAGACTCTTCTGGCCAAATCTGGTAAGAGACATTATTTCAGTTGTGCCTATATGATAAAATGTCTTACAATGTCACAGTGTTTTATAGCATGACAATGGAAGGGAAAAAGGATTAAAGGTGTTTAAAATTAAGTAATTCACACACTACACAAATTCATGATTCTTATCTTTGGTTTGTCCAATTCAAAATCCATAGACTCTATGTATGTGTATTTGTTTTGAATTGCTGGAAAAAAAAAAAGAAATTTCAATGGAAGTATAGAATTTAAAATAACTGAAAATAGCTTTGGCATTGCTGTGTATTTCTATACCGATATTTTAAAATCTGGTGCTAGCTTTTCTTTTTGCTTTATGCCCTTTAAAGGACTCAGATTCATAATATACAAAGAAGTTTATTTGATATATAGAGCAGAGCCATAAACCATATTTTATGCATAACAGTGATTAAATGCACAGTTGATATATTTCACTAAGATGGAAACCATGTCAAAAGGCTTACATTTTGATAACTTTCCTTTTGGGGGGAATTTCTAAATTATTTAAGTTGAAGAATAAAATGACTTGTTTGTGAATTTACATGCTCTTTTTAATCATCTTTAGGTAATGTTGATATGGCAAAGACGCTAAATTACAGGCAGCAGTGGGAAACTACTGAGTAAAAGGCACAGAATCATTTCGTATATGAGCCCATGAGGAATATTCTGTTTAAGGAATGGAGACATAAGAAAATTACCTAACTCATGAACCACACATTAAGAGCGTAGTCAGCTGTTGTGAATGCGTATCCAACAACACACCATTATGTATCTTTGATGTAATTATATGTGTTTATTATACACCTGTACTGGAGAGTAAAGGCTGCTATTTGCATTACTTGTGGTTTTCTCTATCAAAACAGCATTAGCATTATGAAGCTTATCAAGATATGTATGATTTCTCTGGCTTGAGTAAGTCCCTTTATTTTGTGCACAACCAAAACATGATTAGGGAGAAAAATTAAGAAATGTTTTAAACATTTTAGCAAATAATTTCTAAATTTATAAATGTAGTGAATTTTACATTTCTAGACAAATGTTATCAAATTACCAAACCTTTGTAAATCAGCCTATGTTTAGAAAGAGAGTAAAAAAAGTTAGATGAATTCAACACTTAATTATTTCCCCAGAGTTCCATCTTAAAGAGTATTAATTATAAAGATGCTGGTGGTGTTATTAACAGAGTACTTATGAATATGGAAAAATGTCAGACTTCCAAATAATTTGTTATAAACTGTTTTTACAAGTCACACTAAACAATCTAGACAAAATCATTTTGTATGTTTGAGAGCATTTACTCACTAAATGGAATTATTAAAACATTATGTAGAAGAATACATTTTAGAAGCAGCAATATCTGTGTATCAAAGACAACCTCAGAAGATCATTAAGTGGCTCCATAGAAGAATTTTATGAAGCAATTCATTTATATACATCATCAAAATTTGTTACTTTTACAGATTAGAGTTCCCTAATGATTTTGATATATACTTATTTTTAAAGCATCCAACAGTCATTAGTTACCATCCTTTAATTTCATGCTTGTCTATGCTTAACAAGTTCTCTCTTTACTCCTGTCTTTCTTCCTTTACAAAGAGGAAAAGTGAGGTTACAGTAAGGAAGACCACACATGTCCTGATGAACATAATCCTATCATTATAATGAAAATAATACCATTTCAGAGGAATACACAACAAATGGTACCCAATGCCCAGAGAAAAGTAAAATTCTATTTGGGATTCCCATAGGGTCTAGTACCAATCCCACAAATGAAATTTGATAGTTTTTCAGGAAGACAAAAGCTTAGTAAAATAAGGGGTTTGGATCTGTGACAAATATAATAGCAAAAGGAAAAGGACTAAATAATATTATTAATTTGTAGTAGACACAGCAAGGAGCAGCTGGTGGTATGAAAAAATGTAGTCATTTCAGTAGATATCTCATAATATGAAACATGAATTATATTTTTACAAGCACAGAAAAACTACAGGTAAAAATCTAGAAATGCAAACAAGTTTGTAGAACTGTAAGTGTCCAGTAATTTTTTTCTTAGAATAAAGCATAGGATCAAATATAAAGATAAAACAAAATTTTTTTAGCTCTTGCTTATAATATCATATTTTAAAGCTCCTATAGACCATTCATTCACAATATCAAAGACATTAAGATAAACTGGTCACCTTTTTATGTCACATTATAAGTTTCCAAACTAATTTTGTATCATTTTATTACTATTTAGATTATTATTCTATAACATATTTTTAAATATTTTCCAACTCACTTGATTTAAAAAGAATTATTTTTGAACAATTGCAGCAAATTTTTTTCTAAAGCATTGCCTTTACAGAGAAACCATCTGAGATGACTAAAACAATGAGGTAATTTTTTAGAATGTAGATTATCTCCACTATGTCTATTACATATTTTTGCAAGTCAGCAAATTATTTCATTTTCCTCTCCCCTAGTATGGAAATTTAATCTAGGTATTTATTTCATTTTTGGTAACCTATTTGAAGAAAGACTAACTACCCTTCAGTATATAGTATTACATTATGCATTCAAAACTGATACTATAAATTACACAATCTAACAAAAAATTATTAATGGTTTATGGGGTGGGGAGAGGACAACCAGGAAACCTCAACTGCCAGCAATAGAATGTAATATTTATCTATTTCCCCTTAGTGAAAGGAAAGGAACCCAGAGTGTTTGTGTCTAAACACTGCATCCACTCTTTCAAACAGCACTGTTTATAAAGACAAGGCACAGTAAGGCCCCCAAAAACACATCAAATCTATACCATAGACCACCCTTAAATATCAGTCAACACATACTCTTAAGCTACAGCTGGGTACTTCTATTCATTTTAATATGCAATTCATGACAGTAGAATACGGAGACACTTGTTATTCTACTGTATTATACTGGTGATCCAATTTGCCAGCTATTTTCCTTTGCTATTGTTATTAGCACTTCCTTCCAAATGGAGTCATTTTTTCTTTTCTTTTCTTTTTAATTTTCTTTTCTTTTCTTTTCTTTTCTAAAGAGATGGGGACTCACTATGTTGTCCAGGCTGGAGTGCAGTGGCTATTCACAGGTGCCCACCCTACTACTGATCAGCATGGGAGTTCTGATCTGCTTCACTTCCAAACTGGGCAGTTCACCCCTCTTTAGGTAACCTTGTGGTCCCCTAATCTGGAGACATCACTGTAATGGCAAACTCAGTGCCGACACCTGACTGGCAAAGTTCACTACAGCCTCTAATTCCTAGGCCCAAGTGATCCTCCCACCTCAGCCTCCCCAGTAGCCAGGACTGCAGGTGTCACACTGCTCCCAGTAAACTGAGTATTTTATAATTGTTAATTAAAATCACCAGATGTAGATTCTAAATCTTTTTTGATCATTTTTAAATCACCCGAATTAGAAAAGGGATCTTGTAAGCTGCAGTGAATTTTTCTGAAATTCTGTGTTGCAGAGAATGAATGTCTCCACAAGATGTAGGAGTACACTAGGGAGGACCCTGGCTAAAGCCACTCACAGCCATCCCAGGTTGACAGGGAAATCCCAGGTGGACATCAGGAACTTGTTGGGTCATCCATTCATACATGTGATTTTTCCTACCACTTTTCTACACCAGGAGTCTAAATTCAAATTGATGATTGGGTGTTTTGTAGAAACAGTACAACAAAGAGAATTAAGTCTACTACAGCAGCCATAGGGGTTAGGCTGGGTAGCAGGATTTGTGCTGAAGTCTGGAGAAGCAAAACTATTCAGGAGCTGATCCACTGAGAGAACATAGATCCTCCCTCCCTTCACTTATGCCATACCCTTCATAATGACAGTTATCATAATACAGCAGTTCATCTCAAAAAAATGTAAATCTATAAGAAAATGTAATTCAATGCACAGAACTTTATTTTATAGGAAAATTTAATTTTATAGAAAAAATAATTATATATGGCAAATTAAATACAGATTAATACAAATTTTACTATAATTTCTTGGATTTGTGCTCACCATTATACTATATCAAAGTCTCAAAAAAACAAACTTTCTATTGAAGCATCTTACCTAAAGTGAAACTGAAGCTTATCATATCCTACTTTGTAAATAAGCTCCATTTCAATTCTATTAAAATTACAGAATAACTCAATATTTGTTTTGCTTTGTTGTTTTGTTCACAGTAGTATTTCCTATGCTAACAATGAAAAGCTCATTCACTGCAGGATACTCTTATGTGTTTTTCATCCTTATATTAATACATTAATACATTCTTAATACATGAAGACAATATTCTTAGGACTCATGAATCTGTTATCTGTCCCTTCTATTGCCTAGATTTAATTTGATGTTGGTCTGAGGTCTTTCCAGTGTGCTAAAAGAGGGGATTTGTGGATTTGTTTTGTTTTGTTTGTTTCGTTCTGGATACTAGTCAATATTTCTGGGGTGGATTGGGGAATTGTAGCTAGGATCCATGTAATATAAATGAAAGTAAAACTGCTTTGCAATTTTGTTTAATTTTTCTATGATGATGCTAGTCATGAATGAGATAAATTGTTATACACAGGATCAGAGGATATGCAGTGTAGTAAGTTGAATTGTGTCTCCAAAAAAGCTATATTCAAGTCCTAATTCACAGTACCTGTGAGTGAGTGTGGCCTTATTTATAAATAAGGTCTTTACAGATGTAATCAAGTGAAGAGGAGGTCATAGTAAATTAGGGCAGGCCCTAAACTGGATAACTGGTGTCTTTATAAGAAAAAAGAAAGGAGATTGGACACAGACACAGAGGATACCACACACAGCAGAGATGGCCATGTGACAATGGAGGCAACGATGGGAGTGATGCAGCTATAAACCAGGGAACTATAAACCAAGAGACTATAAACCAAGTACTGCTACCAACTGCCAGAAACTCAGAGAAAGGCATGGGACCAGTTCTCATCCCACAGTGTCCAGAAGGAATCCATCTTGCTTTTGGACTTCTGGCCTCCTGAACTTTCTATTAAAGCATCCTACCTAAAGTGAAACTGAAGCTTATCATATCCTATGTTTAAATAAGCTCCATTCCAATTCTATTAAAATTACAGAATACTCATATTTGTTTTGTGCACTGTAGTATTTCCTATGCTAAAAATGAATGTGAGAGAATGATTTTTTTTTGTTGTATCCCACCCAGTTTGTGGTCATTTATTATGATAGCCTTAGAAAACTAATACATGCAGTATATGCAGATTTACAACTAACCACACCTCAAATTGTTTTCTGCTTAAGGGTCAATGTTAGCCAGGACTTCCCAAGTCTCCAGAGACATAGGTGAGAAACTTCCACTCTGTATCGGGAGAATTCTTTTTGATTTCCAAAAGTCTTAGGACATTGACTTACCTTTCCTCGTAATATGCTTTTTTTGTTGTTGAGTTGGAGTCTCACTCTGTCACAGCTCAGGCTAGAGTGCAATGGCATGATCTCGGCTCAGTGCAAACTCCACCTCCCATGTTCAAACAATTCTCCTGCCTCAGCCTCCTGAGTAGCTGGGATTACAGGTGCCTGCCACCATGCCTGGCTAATTTTTGCATTTTTAGTACAGATGGGTTTCACCATATTGGTCAGGCTGGTCTCAAACTCCTGACCTCACGATCTGCCTGCCTCAGCCTCCCAAAGTGCTGGGATTACAGACAAGAGCCACCACCCCCAGCCCAATAAACATTTTATTTATCCTCATTGTCATCTAAAGTTACAGCTTGAAAGAAAATAATTATGTTGAAAATTGGAAGCAAGAATTACTTACTGTGAAACTTAGGTTTTGCAGAAAAACACTCATCTCATGATGGAGGCTATGACTTTTCCATCTCTAGTTGCCTCCAGATTAATTTCCATTGTTAATGAGAATTTTTCGATTACAAATGAGCATGTCAATCCTTCAACAACATAAATGTATTAGAAATCTTAAAGGTACACACACAGAAGAAGAAAAAAAATACCTGACAGTAAATATACCAAAATGTTAATAGAATTAAGAGTTCCCAATTTTCTTCTTTTTGGTCGTACAAATTCTCTGATTTTGCTACACTGAGTATAAATTGCTTGTGTAATTTTTTTTTAAAAAAAGAAAAACTAGTAGGGAGTTGCCTCATATATGGCATGAAATTTGCATTTTTCCTAAGCCAGATGTTTCCCTTACCTTATCATGGTACCAAGAAAAATTAGGCAACAGACATCCACGGGCTCCTTGCCTGGGAATTTTTTCCCTAGGCATGTGCACACACACTACACACACACACAAATCCAACTAATAGAGGAATGTTAGCTTTATCAGCAATGAGATGTAAAGGAGACATAAATCATGGATGTATCTGACATTTAACCAATTTAGATTCTTTTCACACAACTTTCAGGCGTGTCCTATAATTCTCCATTTAGAGAAAACAACCCTGTGTGCTGATCAGAAGATGTCTAACCAGGACTGCCCCATCCCACAGCTCCTGCAAGCCCATTTGGTCACAATGGAGTGTGACGTGAATATGCAGTGCACAACCCAAGAAGCCACATGTGGCAGCCCTAAACCTAACCCTACTTTTTAGAAACACTCAGGGTTAGGAGTCTAGAGCATTAAAAAATAGAAAAAAAATGTCCTGTGTTATGGCATTACTGGTTTTAAAAGCCAATTGTATTTGTAGGCTTCTCATTAATATTGGGGCAAATGATATAGTTAAAAGGACCTAAAAGGTCCCGTATGCCCAGACCTCCCTTGCCAGCCACCTCCCCACCATGCTCACTCACTCTCCACACCCTAGACCTCGCTCAGGCCCTTGAATGTGCTATGATCCTTCCTGCCACAAGGCATCCGCATACGCTGTCTCCTGTTCTGGGATTCTCTTCCTCTCCACCTCTTTAACTAAATAATTTCGACTTATACTTTTGATTTTAGCTGAGTCTTGTTTACTTGAAGCAACCATCCTTTACCCTCGAGGCTATGTCAACCACCCACTTCTTATGCTCTCACAATATTCCTCTCCTCCCTAGCACCAAGCCAGGAGGGGATTTTATGTTTCTTAGTATTTTTGTTGTTGTTGTTAATGCCTATTGCTATCTCCAGAATATAAGTTTTAAGAGGGCAGAGATAAAGCTGATTTATTTGGATTGCTTTTCCCCATCACTAAATCCCCTTTACTTGGAGAATGTCTGGCACATAATAGGCTCTAAACAAATACTTAATGGATAAACATATGGATGAGTGAATTAGAATACAAACTTTAAAAATTCTTCAAATTTCTCAGTTCTCAAGAAACTTCAAGTCCAGTAGACATGCAACTGTGCATTCACCTAGACCCAGTTGGAAGAACTTGGAAAGCAGTGGAGTTCAGTGACCACCCCCAAACCAATGCTTAACCATAGTAACACTGGCTTTTTTTTAAGTGTACTACCAGTCGTTATTGGTCATACTCCTAATTCTCATCATGGAATTTTTCTACCATTTTTTCTATATGTGCATGGCAACTTACATTTGTATCATTCAATAGAGTTACAACTGGGGTATTCATGGTTAGAAGGTGAGTGCCCTATCCCTAAGTTTATATGCAATTTTTTTACCTGCCAACTAGTCTCTGATGCCATGGCCAAGCCTCCCAAGATGGTGGCTTTCCAGACTCACCTAGTAAATAGGCTTTCTAGAGTCATTTAGCCATGCCACTTAGTAAAACTTTACAGAAAATATTGCCTTCTGACAGATATAATGAGGCAAAGAAACTAGTATCAGTTCAAGAATTTTATTCTCTAGTCATTCCTTATCAGTTGCAAAGCCAAGTGTTCCTGAAACCTTTCCCTGTCCTCTGCCAGGAAGTGAGATTTTTCAGCTATATGAAGAGTCACAGGCATCAAAGCTGATGTAGGACACTTGGCCATGTTGCTGAGTCAGAAAGGATTTTGTTCAAGACCTATAGCCAAGCCCCTGCTGTCATCACTAGATAATATAGGAAACAATTTTCTCATCTCTCTTTTTGTTTAACTCAAGGTAGAAACAAGGCCATGGTGACAGTCATATACAATGTTCTTATGCCTCACTTGAAACATGGTTGAATAAGTGTCTGTCTATTCTTTTATATAAATATCAAAGGCAAAATTGTGTGATTTGAGGGAGAAGGGGGGCTTTTATCAGGGTGTTTGATGATGTTACACGTTCTTTCTTATTGCAACCAGATAAATTCTTTTATAGAGGAGCCCTTGGGATACTCAGCATGAGATACTCACAATCTGTTTATTGCATCCACTTCCTCCAGGAGGGAAAATTAGTATATGGTAGAGTCAGGGAGTCAGGTTGCATGTGGGATGTTTCTTCAAAGTTCTCTCATAATATAGAGCCAACCAACTTTACCTTCAGTTGCATTTCTCTTTTTCAATTTAATGCTTATTCAAATTGGACCCAATCAGTGGCCTTCCGCTTTCATTCCCTGAAGATGGCTCACTGCTAATACCTCTGCAGGCCAGCTCTATGCACAACTGTGATAAGGAAGAATTTTTTTTTTGCCTAATTTACTTTATTTTATTTTAGATTCAGAGGGTACATGTGCAGGTTTGTTATATGGAAATACTGTGTAATGAAGAGGTTTAGGCTTGTACTGAACTCATCACCCAAACAGTGAACACTGTACTCAATAAATAATTTTAACCCATTATCTCCTTCCCACCTTTCCCCCTTTTGGAGTTGTTAGTGTCTATCATTTCCATCTTTATGTTCAGGTGTACCCATTGTTTTGCTTCCACTTGTGGGAACATGTGGTATTTGATTTTCTGTTTCTGAGTCATTGTATTTAGGATAATGGCTTCCAGCTCCATCCATGTTGCTGCAAAGGACATGATTTCATTATTTTTATTGCTGCATAGTATTCCATGTGTATATGTACCACATTTTCTTTATCCAGTCAACCGTTAATGAGCACTTAGGTTGATTCCATGTCTTCGCGACTAGTGCTGCAATAAACGTATGAATGCAGGTGTCTTTTTGATAAAATAATTTCTTTTTCTTTGACTAGATACTCAGCAGTGAAATTGCTGGGTTGAATATTATCTCTGCTTTTAGCTCTTTGAAAAATGTCCACACTGTTTCTTACAGGGTTGAACTAATTTATATTCCCACCGACAGTGTATAAGCATTCTCTTCTGTCTGCATCTTCATCAACATCTGTTATTTTCTGACTTTTTAATTGTAACCATTCTGACAAGTGTGAAATGGTATCTCACTGTGGTTTTGATTTGCATCTCTCTGATGATCAGTCATGTGGAGCATTTTTTCATCTGGTTTTTGGCCACTTCTATGCCTGAGGAAGACATTTGTGAGCATTGTTCCCTCCCCAGCTACTCTTCACCTTGGAGACTGAACTTCCTTTCTTCCAAAGTTGTGACTTCCAAGAAAATGACTTTAAAATGTAGATTCTGTGGTGGCATTTTAGGTACCAGTAGTGGTGTATGGGATCTAGAGAATAAGAGGCCCTTCTGACGCCTCTGAAATCTCACTGTAAAGGAACTGTCTGACATTGCCTGCCAATAAAGCTTGGCCCTTTTCACACCTCTTCCTGGTGTCAAGATTGACAAGAAAATTATGAAAATGGAGAACCTCCCATATAAATTTTAGAAATGAATTGGGAAGCCCTTAAATCACTAGTCCTCTAGGATAACAGGAATTTATCTCTTCCTGTTTTAAGGTGATAATCTGTGTTTGGAAGTCTGATCAGGTTGCAATCTGCAAAATTGCAGCCCTTCGCATAGCTTACTCTTCAATATGCATCCAAAGAGACATGAGTATATTATTTCTTCCAAAGTCAGCTACAATTGAAACTCACTAAACTGACTCCCCATCTTCCCATCTCAGGCAGTGACAGAGGAATAGCAGGTGTTTTTTTGTTTACTAAAATGCTCGTTTTTAACCAACCTCTCCTTTGAAGATTTCTCTATCACTGATGCCGAGGACATGATCTTTTCTTTAGAGAGGATGGCAGAACACCAGCAAATTGATGTTTCAAGGGCTGCCGTCAGTGCCTCAAACACTTACGTAGTAACTGTCCTCTTTTGCCAGCTATGTCATACAGGACTGAGGGCAGAATTTATTGCAAATGACAGGGCACTAATGTCAGAAGGAAGTTTTGCATGTGTGCATGCACATGTGTGTGGACATGCACACAGATACATGTGTGGGTGCCTGGGGGGTTAGGTACAAACACACCTATGCCTGACTGAAAAGATGCCCAGAAGATTAACTTGACCCCTGGATGGTCCGTGCTTATTATGGTCAAGAAAATCATGATAATATCTCACATAACATAAAAATATATCTCAATTGTCTGCTTCCACTAAACCCCGTACTAAGCATTCTACAATGAACCAGATGATGGGTTTCCTTTTATTTGTTCACTCTACCAATCTTCATGGAGAGCCCCTCTCACTCTGTGTTTGCCTTTTCTCTAGCAGAATTCTCCTGCACTAGGTTGCATTGAGAATTATGCAATGATATGGACAGAAAAATTAAAGGAAATATAAGCAAAAGGAAATGTAGAAATTGGGGATTCAGGTCTTTAATCAAGTTGGTTTTATCAGTTCATACGGACACAGCATCTCCTCAGCAGGCAATGTTTCCCAAAGATTACTTGTGTCACATCAGAAAATAGTTTATTGAGTGAGCACTATGTGACAGGCACTGTGCTAGGACCTATGCAGGCATCAGTCCAATTAAGGCTCACACCCTTCCTCTGAGACATAGCTGTTATTATCCCCTTTATACTGCAGCAAATAATGAGGTTAAGAGGCTAAGTAATTTGTACAAGATCTAAATTGTTAATAGATGATGGGTGGATGTAGGATATGAACCTGACAGCATGAACATGAGCCTGTGCACTTAATTATTAGTACTTCTCTGAGCCTTTTATTTTTAACTCTGAAATCCCAAACGATTTTATGGTGTTTAATAACTTTTCACAAAGAGGTAATACAGAGCCAACAATGTAAAATCTATATAGAGAGGAAGACTCTGAAGACAGATGAATTTTCTACAATTATATAGGCAAAACCTGATGCTCTGCAATGTGAACCTTAGTTCTTACTCCTTATGTAAACTTCATCCATGGAATCACAAAATAGGGCTTTCAGAGCTTGGTGTTAATCCCTTGTCCCTCCAAGCAGCCAAGATCTAATCATTCTACACATATGAATATTGTTCTGTTGTAAATGATCTTCAGAGGTGGGGGACACCTAGGAACTAAGGTAGTACATTTTAAAATAAATTAAAACTTCTGACCAGGCGTGGTTGCTCACATCTGTAATCCCAGCACTTTGGGAGGCTGAGGCAAGCAGATCACCTGAGGCAAGAGTTTGAGGCCAGTCTGGCCAACATGGCAAAGCCCCAGCTCTACTAAAAATACAAAAATTAGCCAGGTGTGCACCTGTAATCACAGCTATTCAGGAGGCTGAG
Organism: Aotus nancymaae; assembly: GCF_030222135.1. Classification (NCBI taxonomy): domain Eukaryota; kingdom Metazoa; phylum Chordata; class Mammalia; order Primates; family Aotidae; genus Aotus; species Aotus nancymaae. Next base: position 39,060,146 of record NW_026988438.1, on the reverse strand, counting down.
GCAGGAGAATCACTTGAACCTGGAAGGGGGAGGTTGCAGTGGGCTGAGATCGGGCCACTGCACTCCAGCCTGTAACAGAGCAAGATTCCTTCTCAGAAAACAAACAAACAACAACAACAAAAAGCTCCTTAATCACACCAAGTTTTTACCTGAATACAATTTCACCAGGCTTGTCTTCCAAAATTTATTCTTAAGTCTACACACATTCAATTTTATCCCCTGTTCTTGTAAGAACAGGGAACATCAAAGAAAGAATCACTCACTTAGCTGATGTTGCCACCACATGGTCCATTCAATTCCCCTGACACTTGTTGAACTTAAACAAACAACCCAGAGCAGGAGAAAATAGCCATTTGGGATGATATCTGATTGATTAGGATGTGAAAAACTAAATTATTCAGTCAGGCCTGCAAGACTGACTGACAGCAGATCTGCTGTGTGAACCTGAATCCACCAGTGGAGCCGGTTTACAAAATGATTATGGATCAAACAGACATAAGCTTTTTATCCAGTTGCAACGCAAAGAAACAATTTAAAAATCTGGCCAGGCGCTGTGGCTCACGCCTGCAATCTGAGCACTTTGGGAGACTGAGGCGGGCGGATCACGAGGTCAGGAGCTGAGGACCAGCCTGACCAACATGTTGAAACCCTGTCTCTACTAAAAATACAAAAATTAGCCACGCATGGTGGCATGTGCCTGTAATCTCAGTCACTCAGGAGGCTGACGCAGGAGAATTGCTTGAACCTGGGAGGTGGAGACTGCAATGAGCAGAGATCGTGCCACTTTACTCCAGCCTGGGCGACGGAGTGAGACTCTGTCTCAAAAAAAAAAATCTGTTTTTTTATTAGTGATACCCAGGCCGGGTTGGAACTGAAAATCAGATGTTTGGAGGCCTATGTTTGTTAGAGCATTCCTTCACTTTTTCATATTTTGAGAGATTCTTTCACTGTTAGAAACCATTTTCACCTATTCACCTATTTCAATACAGATGTTAAAAAGGGCAATAAGAAAAGCCTCCTTTTGGAATTCAGATTTAGAATATTTCATCAAAGTTTGTCTTGTGTTTTCCAGGATGGCTTCTTGCTAAATCCTTATTTTATCTCACCCTCCTTCTTTGTTAAAATTCTGCTCTTTGAACCCATCTCTTCAGGTTGAAACTGTCTTGGCAAAGTAATATCAGCTGGTGTCTTCAGCTAGATGAACCTTTCAAGCCCTCCCAAGGTGAAAAAAATGTTATTTTTCCCTATTATGTGTTGTGGTTCATTGGATAGTATTTGTCATCTTGTCACATAATAGGAATGACGTTCAGAATGTTGAAATACGCCTTTAAGAAGAGATGACAATGGATATGGGAGCAGTCCCCAGGCTGTAGCCCTTATCAGCCCCTTCCAGCAATCGCAGGCTTGCTTATATGTTCTCAGCCAAGAACGTTCCTTTTTTTTTTTTTTTTTTTTTTTTTTTTTTGAGACGGAGTTTCGCTCTTGTTACCCAGGCTGGAGTGCAATGGCGCGATCTTGGCTCACCGCAACCTCCGCCTCCTGGGTTCAGGCAATTCTCCTGCCTCAGCCTCCTGAGTAGCTGGGATTACAGGCACGCACCACCGTGCCCAGCTAATTTTTTGTATTAGTAGAGACGGGGTTTCACCATGTTGACCAGGATGGTCTCGATCTCTTGACCTCGTGATCCACCCGCCTCGGCCTCCCAAAGTGCTGGGATTACAGGCTTGAGCCACCGTGCCCGGCAAGAACGTTCCTTTTAAAGTGCACCATTTCATTCTGATTTGTCACAAGGGTCAGGTTCACACCAGAACAATCTTTCCTTTGGAAAGGCAAAGGGATAATTGGATTGCATTTGGATGCCTTTTACCATATTTTGCAATGACACTTGAAAAGGCATGAAAAATTTGCTGAGTATAGTATTCTTTATCACACACACACACACACACACACACACACATACACACACACACACCATTCTGGTTGGGGAGGTGGTGGAACAAATGGTTTTCTTGTTTATTATGAAGACAGTTGTAGTGGAATTGTTGTGATAATACACAGCCAAGGATTTCCTAAAGGTACAAATTGAGGGCACTGCTGAGGGAAATACCTTAGGCTCCTCTCTGAGGAAACCACCTCTCCACTGTTAGCTCTATGGGGATTCAGGGAAGGTGCTGGTAGGAGAATCTTGTATTCATTCCATCTTCCCAAGCACAATCCAATCACCACTGCCCCCTGGAGCTGTATAGTGTCCTTTATGATTTTTACCTTTAAGCTTCACAAGAAACTTATTTTATCCTTTCTCCACATTTTATCTATCTATCTATCTACCTACCTACCTACCTACCTACCTATCATCTATCAAATTTTTGGCTGTAGAGGAAAGCATACAGCATGATTTTCCTGCTAACTTGTTCCAAGTGGGATTATCTTAACCTCAAGGCCCTAGGAAAGATAGTTCTCTCTATTGAAAAAGAGACATTTCCAGGCAGTTTTGGAAAAAGCTTCTTCACAAATGATTTTGGAATCTTTCTGGGGAAAATGTACCCAAGAACACAAAACTGAAAAGTTTATAAATACTTAGAGGCTAACGATCCAACTAGAGTTTTTTCAAATTTCTGATTTCTTACTTACTGTCATTACACTATCCCTATACCATAGGAGGACCTGAAGTTAAAGTAAAAAAAAAAAAAAAAAAAAAAAAAAATCCAAAGCACTTACAAAAGTTTAGGAGAGGCTATTTTGGCTGTGGTCTAATATGCTTTGGAAAGAATGCCCTACTGACAAAAAATAAGAATTTCACATATACAAAAGATAGGATCTCATTGTCGTGATCAAAGTGTATCTGTAATGAACACCTGGCTCTCTGACCTGATCATTTCTCATTTCTCAATTAATTGAAACCCCAAAAAATACTTTTATTATACTCCCAAGTTTTAAATTATTTGTATTTAATAATCAGCTCATTCATTTGCTTTATATTTAGTTAGCAACAGTTTTTTTTGTTATTGTTTGTTTTTTTGGTGTACACACCATGAAGCAGCATTACTCAAAACAATGCATTTTGAATACTATACTGAGATGCTATTTTGACTACTGTGGAGTACTTCAGTACACCTGACTTAATGATTTTCATGCTAAAACTATTGTGCCCAAGATCTAAAAGCAGAATTTTGGAACTTTTCCATTTGTCTGTGTATTAAAGTAGATGTAAGCCTGGGCAACATGGCAAAACACATTCTCTTCAAAAACTGTAAAAATTAGCTGGGCATGGTGGTGCACTCCTGTAGTCTCAGCTACTCAGGAGGCTGAGTTGAGAAAATGGCTTAAGCCCATGAAGCAGAGGTTGCAGTGAACTGAGATCATGCACCCTAGCCTGGGCAACAGAGTGAGACTCTGCTTCAATAAAATAAAAGAAAGTAGATATAAATTATTTTCTACAAGGTTTCATTCTGCTCATGAGTAATGCCTTGACTCCTAGGTAACCCTCTGCATAAAGGTAGAATGAATGTATGTGCCTTTTTCTCAGTCATGTAGGTTTTCCTAGGTTCCAGTAATTTCACAAGTGTCAGCCTTGCTTCTAGCTTGACTTTCTACTAATGTGCAGTTCCAAATTTAATTGGGAATGGAGAACAATCACACTCAAAGAGAACAATTTCAAAATCACAGCTGCCTATTCAGCAAAAGTTGAGGAAGGTAAGGTTTATGGGGGAATCACTCAAAGAAGTAAATGAAATCCATGTAACCCTCCATACACTCTAAATATTTCCAGACTTGAATTGTCTTTCAGAAGGTAGGGCCATTAACCCATCATTAGCCACATGGCATTGTACCTCTCTTCCAGATACTGTTAAGGACACTAATTATCATGGTGCAGAGAATTCCATTTATCATAAGCTTCAGGGGCAATTTCTTCCTCATCTTAGCACACATCTTGGCTGCTCACTAATATGCATCCACTAACATGAAAGAGTGAGTCTTCAGGGTAGGCATTTTCGATTTTTCTTTCTTTTTCTCTTTCTGTCTCTAGTTGAATTTTTATTTATTTATTTATTTTGCTGCAGTTCAAGTAATCTGGAAAGCCACTTTTGTGGAAAAGAAAGCTAATAAATAAATACTGCCACTTAAGGGAAAGTTAAGGGATATTTCCCCAAAGCCTTAGAGGAAGAGCATGACTTACCCTATAATAAGTTGGTAAAAATAAGAGAGTATTTATGCTTGGCTCCTCAAAATGATTAAAAAAGAAAGTTCCTTTGAAAGAAGAGCAAGCAATTAGAGAAAAAAATCAAGCTGCGATAAATGCAGATGCAAATATAGCTAACATAAGAAAATAATACAAAAGAAAATGTGATGAAAAATGTACATTTGTTTTGATATTCAGTATAAACTACTGAAATAATTTATAAATTCATATCTGTACTGTGGAGGACACACTTCAGATACTCTCTCAGAAGCAGAGCTAAAAATGCAGAAGTAAAAGAGATGAGAAACGATATGAAAGATAGATTTGAGATAAAACACAAATAATAATTTTCCAAAAGTAGAAACCAGAGTAATAATGAGTGAAGCAATAGTCAAGGATATAGTAGAAGAAGGAAAGTTTCTGAAAGAAAAAGCATGACTCAAAGTGACTCACCTGGCTCCAGGCAAAATTAATTAAAGGGACCTACATTTAAATAAGCAGTCATATTTTTCAAAACTTAAATTCAAGAACAAAGGGAAAAAAATATAATTACAATTCAGAAAGAAACAACAGAGTTCTCCAATTTCACTTTTTCAACACTAATTGAAAAAAAAAGTGTGAAAGCTGTACAATTCACAATTCCAAAAACATGGAACCAACCCAAATGCTCATCAATCAACAAGTGGATAAAGAAAATGTGATATATATACATATATAATATTGTGCGTGTGTGTTTATGTATATATACACAATGGAATACTACTAAGCCATAATAAGAAATAAATTAACGGCATACGAAGCAACCTGGATGAGATTAGAGACTATTATTCTAACTGAAATAACTCAGGAATGGAAAACCAAACATCGTATATTCTCACCCATAAGTGGGAGCTAAGCTATGAGGATGCAAAGGCATAAGAATGACACAATGGACTTTGGGGACTCAGGGGGAAAGGGTGAGGAAAAAAAGATGACAAATAGGATGCAGCGTATGCTGCTCAAGTGATGGGTGCACCAAAATCTCACAAATCACCACTAAAGAACTTACTCATGTAACCAAACACCACATGTTCCCCATAACCTATGGAAATTAAAAAGAAAAAAAATTTAAGTATGAAAGCTACAGAATGTTAAGTAACAAAAAGCTTGAGAAACCACAATTCCACATAAAATCTGGACAGCAAGTCTGTCCTAAGACTTTTAGTCACGCAAGGATTTAAAGCATATATTGCTATGTGGCCTTTCTAAGAAGAGTGGATCTTGGACACTGTTTTTTGATTTTTGGTTTTCTTTGAGACCAAGTCTCGCTCTGTCACCCAGGATGGAGTGCAGTAGTGCAATCTCGGCTCACTGCAACCTGTACCTCCTGGTATTTATTACTACCCCAAGAATTAAAGAAATATTTTTATTAATTCAGTAAATATTTATGGAGTTAAAAACAAAGAAGAAATATAGGTCTCAGGATAAATTTAATATACTCAGACTGCTATACGGTTTATTCAAGATTTTTCTACTACTAATAATTACAAAAGACACTAATAGAGGAATCATTGTATAAATAGTAGGAAGCAGAAAACCAGGACAGCACTTTTATCGAGAAGCTTAAACAAGTTACCACCTCTCCATATTCCACCACCCTCAGTCTTATGGAAAGACAATTTGGTTAAAGAAACCAAAAACAGGAGAGAGATCCAAGATGGCCGACTACCAGCAGCTCAGGATTGTAGCTCCCAGTGAAAGCGCAGAGAACAAGAGGACACCACACTTTCAGATGAATTTTTGTTGCTCACGGACCAGGAGATTCCCGGGGAGGAGCCCCACGGGTCGCCAGCGCAACTCTTGTGGCCGGCGCAGCCGTTTTGCCTGTGCCTCGGCACGGCGGTTCTTGATGCAGAGTAAATGGGACTGGGTCCCCTTTTTGGTCGACGTTTGGAGCTCCAGGAAGGCAGAGTCGCCTGTTTAGCTGATTGAGGAAGGGACTCAAGAAGGAAGCCAGACTGGAGATTACCGGGCAGAAAAGCACCACAAATCTTAACGCCACTGTTTTGGCCAGCGCAGTGCATTGCTCAGATTCTGGTGCTGGGAATCAACAAGTTGGACGCCCACTCAGAGATCTAATTTGAAAGTCGGTAATTACAAAGATGACAGGTGGATAAATTTACAATGACGGGAAGAAACCAGTGTTAAAAGGCTGAGAATACCCAAAATCAGAATGTCTCTACCTCTACAGGAGATCACATTTCCTCATCAACAAGGGAACAAGGCCTGATGGAGAACGAGTGTGTTCCAATAACAGAATTAGGCTTCAGAAGGTGGATAGTAAGAAACTTCTGTGAGCCAAAAGAACATGTTTTAGCCCAATGTAAAGAAACTAAGAACCTTGAAAAAAGGTTTGACGAAATCCTAACAAGAATAGACAATCTAGAGAGGAATATAAGTGAATTAATGGAACTGAAGAATACAATAAGAGAACTCCACGAAATATGCAAAGGTTTTAACAGTCCAATTGATCAACCAGAAGAAAGGATATCAGAGGTCGAAGATCAACTTAATGAAATGAAACGAGAAGACAAGATTAGAGAAGAAAGAGTAAAAAGGAATGAGCAAAGTCTCCAAGAAATATGGGACTATGTGAAAAGACCTAATTTACGTTTGATAGGTGTACCTGAATGTCATGAAGAGAATGAATCCAAGCTGGAAAATATTCTTCAGGATATTATTCAGGAAAACTTTCCTAACCTAGTAAGGCAGGACAATACGAACTCCAGGTAATACAGAGAACACCACAAAGATATTCCTCAAGTAGAGCAACCCCAAGACATATAATCATTAGATTCACCAGGGTTGAAATAAAGGAGAAAATTCTAAGGGCAGCTAGAGAGAAAAGTCAGGTTACCCATAAAGGGAAGTCTATCAGACTCACAGCAGATCTCTCAGCTGAAACCCTACAAACTAGAAGAGAGTAGGGGTCAATATTCGATATCCTCAAAGAAAAGAATTTTCAACCCAGAATTTCATATCCAGACAAACTAAGCTTCATAAATGAAGGAAAAATAAAATTTTTCACGAACAAGCAAGCACTCAGAGATTTCATCACCACCAGGCCTGCTTTACAAGAGCTTCTGAAAGAAGCACTATATACAGAAAGGAACAACCAGTATCAGTCATCCCAAAAACTCACCAAAAGGTAAAGAGTATCTCCATAATGAAGAATCTACATCAACTAATGGGCAAAATAGCCAGCTAGTATTAAACGACAATATTAAACTCACAAATATCACTATTAATCCAAAATTTAAATGGATTAAATGCCCCAATCAAAGACACAGACAGGCAAATTGAATAAAAAGTCAAAACCCATCGGTACGCTGTATCCATATCCACCACACCAAGACTCAAAACAAAGGGTTGGTGGAAGACTTACCAATCAAATGGAGAGCAAAAAAAAAAAAAAAAAAATAGGAGTTGTAACTTTCGTCTCTGACAAAATAGGCTTTAATAGTAACAAAGACTAAAAGAAACAAAGAAGGACATTACATAATGGTAAAAGGATCAATGCAACAACAGGAGTCAATGATCATAAATATATATACACCCAATACAGGAACACCCAGATACATAAGTTCTTAATGACTTATAAAGAGACTTGGACTCCCACACAATAATAGCAGGAGACTTTGACACCACATTGTTAATATTCGACGGATCAATGAGATAGAAAATTAACAGGGACATCTATGATTTGAACTCAGACCTGGAACAAGTAAACTCAGTGAATATTTATAGAATTCTTCACCCCAGGTCCACAGAATATACATTTTTCTCAGTATCACATTACACCTATTTTGAAAGTGACCACATAATTGGAAGTAAATCATTCTTCAGCATTTGCATAGCATTTCACAGACTTAAATGAAATATTGGTTGACTGTTTGTTATTTTCTTCCCTTATTCCTTCCTGTCTCCACTGTTAAGCACAATTATCGGCATAAAAGAGGTTTTTAATACCTAGTATTAGATTGCATTCCAGCCTGGGCAATAGAGCAAGACTCCTGTTCTCTCTCTCCTTTCTCTTTCTCTTTCTTTCAAAAAAAAAATTCTGCTCTCTCTCCCCCTTTCTCTTTCTCTTTCAAAAAAAAAAAAAAAGATTCTGTTCTCTCTCCCCCTTTCTCTTTCTCTTTTGCTTTAAAAAAAAAAAAAAGAAACCAAAAACAGCATGTAGTCCTTACAGACAGCCATAACATAGAAAGAGATTTTTTGTTTATTTTCTTTTGTTTTTACGTATATAAAATCAAATTTTTAAATAAGACACTGTGGTTGATTGAAGATGGCCACAAATTCTTTGCTATTCCTCTCCCACCAAGAGGTGGAGTCTATTTCCCAATCCTTCTCCAATTGGGCTCAAGTTATGAAAGTTATGAAATTATGATTTGCTTTTTTTTTTTGAGACAGGATCTCACTTAGTTCCCCAGGCATGAGTGCAGTGGCACTATCTTGGCTCACTGCAGCCTTGATCTCCTTGGTTCAGGCAATCCCCATGCCTCAGCCCCCCAAGTAGCTGGGACTACAGGCATGCACCACCACACCTAGCTAATTTTTTTGTATTTTTTGTAGAGACAGAGTTTCACTATGTTGGCTAGGCTGGTCTCAAACTCCTGGCCTCAAATGATCCACCTGCTTCAGCCTTCCAAAGTGTTGGGATTACAGACATGAGCCACCATACCTGCCAATTTGACTTGCTTTTGACCAATAAAAGGGGGCAGATGTTAGTCAAAGGACACAAAATTTCAGTTGAACAGGAGGAATAAGTTAAAGAGCTCTATTGTACAACATTGTGACTATGGTTAATAATAATATATCCTATTCTTGAATATTGCTAACAGTAGATATTAGATGTTCTCATCACACACATAAAAGAAAAGTATGTAAGGTAATGCATATCTTAATTAGCTTGATTTAGCCATTCCACAATGTACAATAGCCCTCTATATCCACTGGTTCCACATCTGCAGAGTCAACCAAGCACTGATTGAAAATATTTGGAAATAATAATAATAAATAACAATACAATAATAATAATAATAAAAGACAATACAGTATAACAACTATTTACATAGCATTTACATTGTATTAGGTATTATAAATAATTTAGAAATGATTTAAAGGGAGAATGTGCATAAGTTATAAGCAGATACTTTGCCTTTTGTTGGTTTTTCTTTTGAGACAAGAGAATCTTTCTGTTACCCAAGCTGGAATGCTGTGGCACCATCATAGCTCACTGCAGCCTCGACCTCCTAGGCTCAAGCAATCCTCCTACCTCAGTCTCTGGAGTAGCTGGGACTAGAGGAGCTCACCACCACACCCGGATGATATTTGTATTTTTTGTAGAGCTGGAGTTTTGCCATGTTGCCCAGGCTGGTCTGGAACTCCTGGGCTCAAGCAATCCACCCGCCTCAGCCTCCCAAAGTGCTAGGATTATAGGCTTGAGCCACCGCCACTGTGCCTGGCCTACTATGTCATTTTGTTTCATGGACTTGAGCATCCATAAATTTTGATATCCAAGGGAGGGCAATTCTGGAAGCAATACCCCTTAGATACCCTGGAATAAGTGTATACATATTTCAAAACAACATGTCATACATGATAAGTATATACAATTCCTATTTATCAATTAAAAAACAAATTTAAAAGCAGCAGTAGCACATCTGTTCTGGGTCTTGGACTGAAGAAGCTGTAATGAAGGCCAGGTTATGTTGCTAGAGACAGAGGTCACATGTAGAGGCCTCGGAGGAGGACGCATGGCATAGAGAGAGAGAGGCCATGAAGAAGAGAATCAAGGTGCTCCAGCCAACAGCACATCACAGAAGAGCTGCCTTGGAACTTCCAGCACAGCCCAGCTGCCAGCTGTGCACACCTTTAGGAGTGACCCCAGACAACACATGTGAATCGAGGAACTGTCCAGCTGAGTCTAGGAAACCCACAAAACCATGAGAAAGAACAAGTCATGTTGTTTTAAGCCACTAAGGTTTGGAGTGTTTTATTTTAAAGCAATAGATAATGAAGGTAGATACCTTTTCTTATTATTAAATTGGTAAGGATTTTTTTAAATGGTGATGATTACAAAAGGTGTATCAAGATATGACCAGTAAAAATAAAAATTGTTACAATTTTTCTAATTTTTAAAATTTTTTAATTTAATTTTTTTTTCAGGAGTGAGTCCTGCTCTGTTGCCCAGGCTGGAGTGCAGTGGTGTGATCTTGGCTTACTGCAATCTCAGCCTCCCAGGTTCAAGCAATTCTTCTGCCTCAGCCTCCCAAGTAGCTGGAATTACAGGTGTATGTCACCACACCTAGCTAGTTTCTGTTATTTTTAGTAGAGATGTGGTTTTACCATGTTAACCAGGCTGGTCTCAAACTCCTGATTCTCAGGTGATCCTCCTGCCTCAGCCTCCCAAACTGCTGATATTACAGGCGTGAGCCACCACACTCGGCCTCTTTCTTTGACACTAGATGTCATTTACATTACATTAGATGTTGTATTTTATGTACTCGTAGTTGATCCTCACAACAGTTCTTTGAAGTGATAGCCATGTTTCATGTTTCACAGTAGAGACAATGTGAAAAGTTTCCATAGACTTGCCCAGAGTCACATGTAGTAGACAGAAGACAGAGAGGATGCACCAATCCAGGTCTGTTAGATGCCTCTCACTCTGAACCCTCAAGTAAATAGCCTCTTCCTACTAAATGCCCAGCAATACAAGGAATAGAAAAAAAATAAATATATTACTACATAGCCATATGATAAAATATTATTGTAGTTTTTTTTTAAAGTTCCAAAACAATAAAAGAAAAATCTGATAAATTTTAATGCAAAGAACAGGTTAAGATACACATTTTTGGATATGTGTTATATGTGTGTAACAAAATGCAACAAAACTGACAGTCATTATTCCGGGTGGTAGCATTTCATGGTTGATTTTTAAATAATCCTATTTAGAACATCCACATTTTAAATAAAATAATTAGCATGCATTATTTTTCTATCACAAAAAACATATTTAAAAGGTATTATTTCAGTGGTTGCAGAAGCTAAAAGTGAATTAGATTAACAGTAATAACTATTTTAGAGTTCATTTCTGTTTCACTGAATTGGATTGATAATACAAGCAGATAAGCAACTCTTGCATTCTATAAAAATCCAACCAGAAAGATTGAAACTATAAACAATCAATGGACTAAAACATTCCATTCCCAGTATTTGTGCATATTTTGTTCTTCAGAACAATAATGTAACATAAATGTACTAAACATTATCATTTAGTTGGAGGCTGGAAAGATTTCTATTTACTCTTTAAGGATTGTCAATATATTTTAAAGCAACAGCTCTGAAATTATTTTTATATGTAGTATCAATTTTAGTGAACATTTCACCTCCACAGAGACCTGTAAAGTAAGAACTGCCATATTAATATTTCCAAATAGTTGCCAATTTATCCCTGCTGTAGAAAAAGATACAATAGGAAGCAATGAACTGCCTCACCATCTTAAGTCAAATCTGGGAGTTCAAGAAGCCAGCAAGAAAGGACCTTCCCACATTAACAGTTTCACCAGCATTACCAGCCACATAAAGAGAGAACTTGTGTGCATCAGTAGCTATGAGTGTGAAGTTCATCAGCCTGCTTCCACACTTCTCTGTGGGCAAGACTAAAAAAGTGGTCAAGCCTGTAGGTCACATCTCCTGAAGCCAAACCTATTTTTGAACACATTTGCGGATTCTCAGTGGAGCAGATAAATGAAGTTTAGCGAACTTACACTCAAGCTAATGAGACCACATATTAGGAAGTACCTGGAAGAGTCATATTCATAGACAGAAAACAGAATGGTAGTTACCAGAGTGAGTAGAGGGAGTAATGGAGAGTTCTTGTTTAATGGGTACAGAGTTTCCATTTGGGAAGATGAGAGAGCTCTGGAAATAAATGGCAGTGATGGTTGCACTACACTGTGAATGTACTTAATGCCACTGCAATGTGGACTAAAAAGTGGTTAAAATGGTAAGTTTTATGCTGTGTATTATATATTTTGCCACAATAAAAAAAAGTATATTGACAAAACTTCACATTGCTTTATTCTATCCTAACACAATTTTTATGCAGTTACCTTTTTAGTATTCATGATAAATGTTTCTTCTAATAAGTTCCTCAGTATCTTTTATTTTATTTTATTTTATTTATTTATTTATCAAGACAGAGTTTTGCTCTTGCTGCCCAGGCTGGAGTGCAATGGCACCATCTTGGCTCACCGCAACCTTTGCCTCCTGGGTTCAGGCAATTCTCCTTCCTCAACCTCCTGAGTAGCTGGGATTACAGGCATGCACCACCACGTCCAGCTAATTTTGTATTTTTAGTAGAGACGGGGTTTCACCATGTTGCTCAGGCTGGTCTAGAACTCCAACCTTAGGTGATCTGCCCACCTCGGCTTCCCAAAATTCTGGGATTACAGCACCAAAAATCTAGATTTTTTGGAATGTTTCCAAATAAAAAGCACCACTTAGCAGCAATACCCTCAGACTTTAGACATAAGCTCCCTGAGGCCTAGTGAAGTTTCTATGAATTGTGCTTCTCTGGTGCAACCTGTGCCGTGACAGTCAGTGCCATACAAACAATATTTTCTACAGTGCAAATAATCTTTTTAACATTTCTAGATAAACAGAAAACAACCTAATTTTATTTATTTATTTATTTATTGAGACAGTCTCACTCTGTCACCCAGGTTGGAGTGCAGTGGCACCATCTTGGCTCACTGCAACCTCCACCTCCTGAGTTTAAGCAATTCTTCTGCCTCAGTCTCTTGAGTAGCTGGGACTACAGGCATGTGCCACAACACCTGGATAATTTTTGTATTTTTTAGTAGAAATGGGGTTTTGCCATATTGGAGAGGCTGGTCTCGAACTTCTGACCCCATGATCCACCAGCTTCCGCCTCTCAAAGTGCTGGGGTTACAAGCATCAGCCATGGCGCTTGGCCGAAAACAACCTAATTATTACCATATTCTCAATTTATGATAATGGCTATCCCTTTCTAAATTAAATTATATAGTTAGCATCTAAAGTTGTACAGTTTACATGTCTGAAGTAAGCAAATTTCAACGGTGACTGAAAATTATGATTCTTGTTGCATTTTTCTCATAGTCCATCTTTATTCAAATATTTGGTTTGCTAGGAATCTCCTCTGTGGATCCTGCTTCTCCTATAGGTTTCAGCAACACAGAGGCTTGAAGCTGACCTCCTCCTCCACCCCTCACCTTGATATTTCTCAGCTCCTCATCTTTTTAATGTTGTGAACTCTACCTGGAGTTTTGCCTATGCCTCTCCCAAACCCTGCAACCACTATTAAACATGGTGAACTTGAACTTCTACACAGCAGTGAAACTCCTTTCAAATATCACACCATCCTGGAAACCTTTCCTGATCCTCTCCACTCCACCTCCCCAAGACACATACATAGACATGCACTTCAAACTGAATGACAGGACTTCCCTCTGGACTCCTAAGAGTTTTCTCTCTTACTTATTATATGGCATTACATTTTTCTGTGTCTTGCATTCATCTCCCTGCAACCTCGCTCTCACTAACCTGTAAGCTCTTGAAGAATAGAAACTGCCTCATTTACTTTTGTGTCCTCTACAATAAAATCAGGGGTGGGGGACTGATTGACCAAATAAGAAAACTGAGGAGTGAGTGAGTGAGTAGCATGAACCACAAGATATTAGGTCCGTGCAGACAGTAGTGTAGAAAATGACGTGGTCCCTTCCCTTAGTACATTAATAACCCACTTGTCAATCATCTAATACAGATCCTTTACATTTCTTATTGTTTGTTCCACCAATAGCTAAAAGTCTTGGAATGTTCAGTCACAGTTATATAATTCATATCTATTGCTATGACATTTGTTTAATTTCAGAATCTACTTTGTTAACTCTAAACTGAGTTAGTTTTAATACACAATTTCCAGATAAATGTTGTTCTAATAACAAAGTTCATCAGAGACATCCTTCAAAGGTACACAGAGTTAACTATGTAATTTTCTTAATAAGACTGAAAAGGCAGTGCATCATTTTTTCTAACTATGGCATGCTCTGTGACACCATGTAATTTTGGGGTATCTATACTTTGCTTGGGAAAGAAAAAACAATACCTAGTTTCTTTTTAAAACTATTTTTACTGCCAGGAAAAAAAAATCATTTGCTCTGTCACAATTATGGTAATAAATCTTACAGTGAAGACACTTAATGATGGCTACAAAGCTTCCTTTATTCTACCTTACAGAGACAAGCTTTAAACTTACTAAGCAAGAATGGGTGCATTTTAGTTTTACAAATGCCTGCTTACGAAATACGTCATTAAAAAGACAAAATTCTCCAACCCTGAGTTTGCATGGGTTAGGATAAGACTTCTCTATATAATTTCACTTACATTCAGAATTAGATAATTTAGACTTTCAATTCTTGGGTTACTGAAGTCATTGAAACAAGTTAAATTAACGCAGTCTGTTTCAGGTTTATTTGTGACTTGAGATTCCACAGACTTTTAAAAATTTTAATTTATTTTGAATAAGAAATAGATGCTCAGAGTATAAAATTCAAAAGATCTCAAGGAGGATATGGTGAAAATTTCCCTTCCACCTTGGGCTTCTGTCCTGCATAACAACTTCCCTGATGTGGCTACCTTTACTAGTTTCTTTTACAACATTTCAGAGGAATTGTATGTAAAACAAATACAGATATGATAATTTATTAATATCTCTTTGAGATCATTCCATACCAATACATACTGAATTTGTTTTAATAGCTGCACAGTATACCATCAGATGGATAAAATTAAATTTATAGGCCAGGTGCAGTGGCTCATGCCTGCAATCCCCACACTTTGGGAGGCCAAGGCAAGTGGACCACCTGAGGTCAGGAGTTCGAGACCAGCCTGACCAACATGGTGAAACCCCATCTCTACTAAAAATACAAAAATTAGCCAGGCAAGGCGGTGGGTGCCTATAATCCCAGCTACTCAGGAGGCTAAGGCAGGATAATTGCTTGAACCTGGGAGGCAGAGGTTGCAGTGAGTAGAGATAGTGCCACTGCACTCCAGCATGGTAACAAAGCAAAGCTCCATCTCAAAAAACAAACCAACCAGCCTAAATTTATAATTATTTGTATATTGATAAACAAATGTTATTACAAATGACATTTCAATGCATATTATTGGAACGTATGTGTTTCCACATGTAAGAAATTATATATGTAGCTTAAATTCATAGAACAGGGATTGCTAGGTCAAAGGGTATGTGCCTTTTTATCTTAGATATTGCAAACCACTCTCTACAGAGGTTGTACCAATTTATACTCCCAACAATGTAAGTGTGCTTGAAACTTCATATTCTTACCACAGAGTATATTATCAAAATTGATCTTTGCCAAAATGAAAGGTTTAGAAATGTTCCCAGGTATTACAAGGTATGAAGGAGCTTTTTTTTTTCAAGACAGTATTTGAAAAGTTTACTAAATGTGAAAATGTTCTTATTTAGAAGATTTGAGCTAAATGTGATGACTAAGATCATCTGAAATGGTTTACTACTCATCAAAAAAGAGAATTTTCAAATTTTATGTGTAGAGAATTGATCTACAAAGGATCTGAAGTATAAGTCAGAGAAGAGGAAAGGAGAATTTGAAGACTTTCTCCCTTCCCTTTCTTTTTCAGCCAAATCCTCTCTTCCCTGGGTTGTCTTTACTTCTTGAACTCTTATCTTTTCCCAGTTTAATAAAGAGAGTATTCTGTTTAAGTTTTACTTTTTTCCTAGTATGGTTATCCAAAATGTAGTAAATGGATAAAACCTAAAGTCTTTGGAACTTACAGCAAGTTCAGCTAATAAGAGATAGGACATGTATGTTTTTCTTTTGAACAGTTTGCCAGATCATCTTCTATATTAATTCTGCTTTGCAGTTGAGTTTTAATTTCTTTCATTCTCTTCTTCCTTAGGAAAGAAACCTATTTCCTGAATCTGAGGAGCTGACTTAAATGCTCACTTTTCTGAGGCACAGTACCAATTAATGTCTCTTATTATATGTTAGTCACTGTCATTGTGGTTAAGTACAATGTAGCACAGATGTAGCATTTTTTAAAGACACACAAAAACACACACACAAATACACATGTCAATGGTTTCCCTTTGATGGATATGGCAAGCTGTTCATTTTTTCACAGCTGTAAAGAAGGCAGCCAAATGTGATAAGTAAAATGCCAGTATCCATTTCAGCTTCTCACTTGAAAAGAGAGAGTAAAACTAAGTTAAAGCTAAAACTTCACTGAATTCTTATACCTGGCCATATATTTATATTTGAGCAAAAATTTAAAAACAATTTATGTTTCACTATTCCAAAAAGAAAAGTAGAATATTGGGCATAATAAGAGATCCAACTGAGAGGGTATTCCAAAGTGATATTTAAATATTATATTTGGCCATAAACAAACTCTAATTAAGGTTTACATTTAAACCAAAACCAGAAAGTTAATTTAAAAGCAAAAAAATAAAGCTTCAGTGGGTTTCTAGCATAAGTACTTCTAATGAAAACAAATGCAGTAACAAAATCTTTAAGAAAAATGATAAGGAAGTCAATTAATTCCACATAGCCTGAAGTATCAATCACAATGCTAGAACTTTAGTTTTAGTTTTGCTTTTGGACAAAAAATAATGTGTGCTAAGCACTAAGCACATTCTGATGAAGGTTTCTATTAGGTTAGCTCTATTAGATATATCTATGTTCTGAATAAAAAAAAAAAGAGGCAAGGACTTTGAGGGAAACTATTAGCCCAGAGGTAAGAGCAAAAGGAAAATTCCAGATGTAAAGTAAACAAAACTTATAAAACAGACAAACAGCAGGCAACGATAACGCAAAGCATACCAAAGCACTATCCAAAAATGTATTGGCCAGGTTTGTGGAAGGTAAAGTTGAAGAAACTGAAGTGCTAAAAAGGATAAAGGGCAAAAGAACATGTTTGCTGAAACATCAGGATCCATAAACAGGGACTGTTTCAAGAAGAAAAGAACTTTATTATTTTTTTAATAATGCTAACAGCTCATCAAGAAGAGCCTATACTTTGACACTCTTTTTAACTGGAGAATAACCTCACAGTGGGGTAACATTGCTCTAAAGCGATGGTTCTTAAAGTACGGTCCCAGTCCAGCATAAATGACATCACTTTAACTTGACAAAAATTCAAAATATTTGTCCCATCCGGACCTAGAAATCAGACAGCTGGGTGAGGTGCAGAAATCTGCATTATGAGTGTGAGAAATTCTGATGCAGGCTCAAGTTTGGGACCTGCTGTTCCATAGAGGGGAGCTGTTGTCTCAGAGCTTCAGAAAGCACCCATCAGAATGAGAATGCCACTGATAAGCACTCTTAGCTTCTTACAAACTCTATTGCTATGACCCAATGTCTTAACATTGGCTTTGTATCTGGAGCAGAAGGAAACAGAGAGAGGAACCCTTCTCATTCTATAGCATATCTTGAAATAAATAAGCTCATAAATCCATTTTGTTTTCTCATTGTCCTAGAAATCAGTTCTGCTCTTTATTGATTATTCTAATGGGGATGAAAAGGCTTTCTTTCTCAGCATTTGAAAATAATGTTAACTATGTCTATTTCTCCTGATTATAGCAATGTGAAGGAAAGACCACAAGGAACACAAATTCCACATGGAAATCTTGAAAGAAAAGCATCCATATGCCACAGACACCATCATGGTTTTTCTATTGCTAAGCCAGGTAATCACTGCAATAACAGTTAATATTTATTGAGCATTTGCTGGACTAAGTGTTGTGTTGAGAAAACTCTTATTTAACCATCACAATAGGTCTATGAGGTAGATACTCTTCTAATTCTCATTTTGCATAAGGTGAAACTGTAACTTAAGGAGGGTAAGTAACTTGCCTGAATTACCCATTTAATAAGGAAGTGGTAGACAGGATTCCTAGCTACTTCTGATTGCAGATCTCATGTCATCAGCCACCACAATCAATGCCTGCTTGTGCCTTTTACCTTTATCACACAGTTTTCCAGGGTCTTGTCTTTACTTTTGTTAGCTTTCACCACTCATCCTGTTCTGGGGTTTTGTTTCCAACCAACACCAACAAAGAAGTGAAACACAATCTAAATAACCTTTTCTCCCCATTCATTCCTCTTCTTACCAGAAAAAAAAGTAAGTAGAGCATATAGTTTTAAGGGTTTCATTGCCATCACACTGGGAGGACCAAATATCTACAACTAACAAACATGGGAGAGGTAGCATCCTCAAAAAAAAAAAAAAGTCCTGTAATTGTGTTTTATCATCCCTTAATTTATTACCAAATTTCAAAATGAGTCTTGGGGAATTTCTTTGGACTTTGTACATATTGAGAGAAGATGGGGAAAAACAGGGCTGGAGAAATGCATAGGTATTTTCACAACGTGGCTTATTATGGCTTCATCCTCACCAGCCTTATCCTTAATATGATCATCAATGCCTTCCTCCCTCTCACCCCACTCAACCAATTGGACCCCAATTTTTATCAATTATACCCTGTATATAACTCTGCATTTAATCACTTCTTCCCATTTCCATGGCTACTGTGTTAAGTATTACCTAATGAGGTTTCTGGATTATAACCTGGTGGCAATAGAGGTATTAGAAGGCATTTTAGATAGTGAGCTAGCATAATTAGATATGCATTTTATATGCAGAGGATAGATTGGAAGGAAGTAAGATAGAGACAAGGATATAGATAAGGCAGAAATGCATCATATAAAAAGCACAAGAGCACTGAATGAGGCAAATGAGGGACACTTACATATTTGGTTTTGCTCCTTTAGGAAAAGAAAAGGTATATTTCTACCAAACTAGACATTCTCTTAACACTCATTCAAAAATATTTCCTGAGCACTTACCATGTGGGAGATATGATAATGGGCTATGGCGATATAACAGTGAAGAAAAGAAAATGCAAAAATACTTCTAAGTGGTCAATGCTTTTTTGCTAGCTGCCATGACATCCTTACATGAATACTCTGAGACTCTTTTATTCAAGGGATGATGAGAAAAGAGACTCTTTTACCTGTGTAGGTCACTGATTTGAGGATGAAGACATAGTACTAAGAAGGTAGAAGTTAATGAAGACAAACTTCCCCTATTTCACAGTCTTAACTAGATCTTCTCCCAGATAGAAAGGAAATAATTGGTCATTGGCTACCATTAAATAGAGACATATATTCAAATTTTTTAGGTGTGCTGTCATCCAACATAGACTGAGATCAAGAGTGAATAGGATCCAGGTCAGTTTAACCTGAATTTGAAAAAAAAAAAATATATATATATATATATATATATATATATACACATACATACATATATATATATATAGTAAAATATGCTTAGGTCCAATGAACTGCAAGCAGAAGCCCCGGTGAGAGCTGGTCACCTGCAGGAGGGTCACGAGGTTGTGATACTTGGGGATGGGCAGGCATCAAAAGGATAGCAAAGAATGACAGTGGATGAAGAATTCTGAAGAAAAACAACCACAGCTAAGGAGGCAATGAGTGCAGCACTGGGCTGGCAGCCAACAAACCTAAATTTTATTCTTTCCTCTCCTCTCCCCAAGTTTTAGGGTTCTGGACACATGAGGCAACTCCTCTGATCCTCTTTTCTCATGTTTAAAATGAACATCATAACCTCACAGTCAAGATAAAATGAGATACTAATAACATGCTATACAATATAAAACTCTTACTGTTTTATATTTATCTCATATTATAAAGTAAGATATAGTTTACATTCATTTTTGAAGGGGAAAAATATAGATGTATGGAGGGAAAGTAAATGAAGAGATAGAAACAAGAAATTACTATGATCTACCGCCATGAGAGCTCCTAAAAACAAGGACCACGTTTTAATCAGTTTTGTATCCCAAGAATCTGGCACATCATGTATTATTAAATGTTGGTTGAATTAACATACCAAAAAATGAAATGTTACTAATTTTCCTGGGGATGACTCTGGAAAAACTGTCAGTGGCCTTCCATACCTGTCTGTGGACGAAAATATGGAGTCATAGATGCATTGACCTATTACATAGTAGTTTAAAACTGATCTAGAGGGATGAAATACTACCTAATCAACTGATGGGTACACTAAAAGCCCAGACTTCACTCCTATGCAATATATCAATGTAACACAACTGCACTGCATTTGTGCCCCTAAATCCATAAAAATTAAAAAAAAAAAAAAAAAATCCAGCCAAACATGGTGGCCAGCCCCTACAGTCCCAGAAACTTGAGAGGCTGAAGCAGGATTGCATGAGGCCAGGACTTCAAGGCCAGTTTGTGCAACATAGCAAGACCCCATCTCTCTTTCTCGTTTTTTTTTTTTTTTTTTTTTGACACAGAGTCTCGCTCTGTCACCCCGGCTGGAGTGCAGTGGCATGATCTCGGCTCACTGAATCCTCTGCCTCCCAGGATAAAGATATTCTCATGCCTCAAACTCCCAAGTAGCTGGGACCACAGGCGTGCACCATCATGCTTGGCTAATTTTTATTTTTAGTAGAGACTGGGTTTTGCCATGTTGGCCAGGCTGGTCAATAAGAAACCATCTCCAAGGCCGGGTGCGGTGGCTCACGCCTATAATCCCAGCACTTTGGGAGGCCCAGGCGGGTGGATCACAAGGTCAAGACATCGAGACCATCCTGGTCAACAAGGTGAAACCCCGTCTCTATTAAAAATACAAAAATTAGCTGGGCATGGTGGCGCGTGCCTGTAATCCCAGCTACTCAGGAGGCTGAGGCAGGAGAATTGCCTGAACCCAGGAGGTGGAGGTTGCAGTGAGCCGAGATTGCGCCATTGCACTCCAGCATGGGTAACAAGAGCGAAACTCCGTCTCAAAAAAAGAAAAAAAAAAAAAAAAGAACCCATCTCCAAAAAGAGATTGAAAAAGAATTTAAAAACTGGTCCAGACTATGCCTCAGTCTTAATTAGTGGATTGCCTCATTTCTTGCTACTCAAAGTGTACTTTCTGCAACAATATCAGTCTATAACTGTTGCTGGCCTATGACAATTTAAGTACAGAAATTGAGAATAAGCATTTAGACATTTTTATAGCAATTCGACAGTGTAATTTTACATCTATTAAATTGTTTTAAATGACTTGATTTTCCTGTCTTAATTTTACTATTAATTAATTTTATTGTATTTTTCAAAAGAACTGGTGTATGGCAGATTGGGCTGGGGGGTGAATAGTCCTTCATCACAGGTTGTTTGAGAAGCAGTAGCCTGGTTTATTACGCTAGTGCTGTGATTAGTCTCTTCTTTCAAAAATTACCAATGTGATACTTGAAATGTCATACCTGCAGAAGCCCTTAGACTTTTTAAGAGTCCTGTATATTAAAACTGGTTTAAGAGCAGATAAGCAGATCCAGGGTTAGGCAATTATCAGAGTGTTTAATCCAGTGAGAATAAGGACCTGGTGTCTCATGATATTATGAAACAAGGTCCAAAAGAGTCAAAATTTTACCCAGCTCTTCTACCTACTAAGGCATAACCTTGGATGAGCAACTCTTTGAGATAATTTTCCTGTTACTTAAAAGGGGATGATTATTTCTATATTAAAGGAATTTAAAGTATTTGATATTACAGGATTAAATGGCTCTGCAGAGGTTGCTCAGCACAGAATCTGGCACTTGGAGGGAATTCACTCATTCTAGGTATTATTTTGACAGATCCTCTGGGGCAGGAGTGAGCCTCAGGAGAAACTTGAAAAGGGGCTAGGATCAATGGACTCAAATGCCAGAAAGTGGCACAGATCCCGGTAGACTATTTAGTCTCAGATGGTTCTAACCATAACCTACATCAATGCTTCCTAGTCTTAACTGAATGCACATCAATTGGGCATCTTATTAAACTGCAGACTCTAGTAGATTGGGGGCCTGGGATTCTACATTCTAATAATCTTTCAGGTGAGGCGGATACTGCAGGTCTACTGACCGTTGTTTCAGCAACAAGGCTATAGAAAAAGGTTCTGACTTTCGCAGCTAAGAACTATCTAGAGGAAATGCTAAGTAGATTGCTGGACCCCATCCACAGAGTTTTCAGTTTAATAGGTCTTGGGTGTGGTCTGAAAATTTGGATTTCCAAGTTCTATCAGCATCAGGTGATGCTGTTTCTACTAGCATGGGAACCACACTTGAAGAACCATTGCCCTGGACTATGAAACAGAAATCTTGGCTTTTTCATTGATCTTAAACAAATAATACAACTTGCCTCCGTTTTCTTATCTACAAAATGAGGACAAACTGAATGAGCTGTAAGATAGATCCTTTTTAGTTCTAAAATCTATCAATTCCTATTGGCAGTTATTTCAAAATAAACTAGTATGCATTGCTAATTAAGAAATCCACATAAATACATTTTTTAACAAATAGTGTTTCCTTTATTCAAAAATGATGACTAATGACACAGCTGTACCTAGGAAAGAATAATCATCTGCAGCCTTCTTTGCCCTACTGTGGTGTAGTAAGGTTAGTTTAATAGAACCTTTTTTTTAATAGAACCATTGTTTTGAGAGCCTGGAAATCTTCAGGATTCTGCCTGTTTTCTTTATGAGAAGCCCAAGAGAGAGAGAGAGCTTTCCATTTTTGACTTGTTATATTCCAGGCTGGTCTTAATGTTGTAATTTAGGGACCAGATACTATACTGAGCACTTGATGTTGATGATCTTACTTAGCTCTCACAATAAACTCATGAAGTAATTGTTAATCTCATTTTTCTACTTAGAAAACTAAGGCCTGAAGATTTTAAGCAAGTTACCCAAGTTTCCGCAGGTGGTAGTGATGGAGCTAAAACTAACACCCAGCCCAGGGATGACAGAGCCAACACTCTTAACCACTGTGCTGTAATCATGTAGAATAGGAAAAAAAATGGGGGAAGTGGAAGTTATTTGACACTTTCAGGGACAACATTTAAACTGCAAATAATCCTGCTTTCCTAGCTCTCTCAATCCCTAATAATGGAAGATAGTGACAGTAAAAAATTATGTTGAGTCTGAAAGGTACAAACACAAAAGAGAATGTACTCTATGATTACATATCAATATGAAGTTCAGAATATTAAAAACTAATTTAATATGACAGAAGTTAGAAGAGTGACTAGCTCTGGAGGAGTGAACAGGGGCAGGAGGGACCTTTCCCAGGCAATGAAAATACTGATGGGGGTAGTAGTCACAAGGGTGTATCCATATGCAAAAACTCATTGAGCTGTACATGTAAAATTTGGGCATTTACTATATATTAATTCTACTGCAATAAAAAAGGCATCTGGGAGCAAATATATCCATACATATGCCTATTTCCTCCCAAATATATATATATATACACACACACATATACACACACACACAAACACACACATACACACACACATACATATGCCTATCTCCTCCAATATATATACAATCATGTATTCCTAATTCCTCACTTGGTTTCTAAAGGTCAGAATTTACCACCCGATTTCACAGAGAGATTAAGTAAGGCAGAGAGAGAAATCTATAACATGTTATTGGGTTTCTAGTTCTCCGTGTTCCTCAGAACTTTATATTAATCACAGAGACAATAAAAGCTTTTTTGTCTTAGGCCAGACACATTTGTAAAAAGGCAAAACTAGGTATAAAATGTATGTCCTTAAACTGTAAGTTATATTCTTTTCAACGGCATGCGATTTTATATACTACATTCAGGACAGCTCTAAAGGGATCATTGTGTTTTTGGTGAAACTGCTTTATTTGCTAATTTTCAGCTCACCTGTACTTTCCTCATGTTGATCTGTGATAATGTGCCCCCTCATTTCTTTGTAAGATAATGGAAGATAATTCACTAAGAACCCCATTTGCTATCTCTGTCTATTGGTAAGGTCACCTAATTTAGTGTCTTTATTAAGTGCCACTCTAAAGTTTAATAATTTTGCTGGCACCAGTGTCCCCTCACTGCTCTCCCAATGTATTTTGTGTAATCTATTCTTGTTACAACTCATCCTCCTTCATCTGCCCATAAACTGCAGTCATGATATTTCATGATATTGTGAACACCATATAATTTACAAATAGCCTCGCATACCTAAAGGACTGCTTAGAAAGAAAGAATAAATTGTTGCAGAGAAAGCTAGTGAAACAAGTAGAATCAGGAAGTTTCATTAGAGACAGCTCAAAGAAAGCGATTTTTATAGTGGTAGTTTCTTATTCCGAGACAAGGAGCAGACTCTTACAGGGGGAAATAAAGCAGGCAGCTATTTCGTATTCCTAATTAAATTGTTTGCCACAGTGGCAAAACAGAATCTGCCGCTATTAAACAGGCCACATCAAGGTAATCAACACTGGCTTACTAAATCTATCTCAGTGCAAGAGAGAACTGTAAACCTAAACAAACAAACAAACAAAAAAAATACACTGCATACCTTTGAAGTACTTTTCGTACATGAGAGGTCTGCCTTGAATGTTGAAAAAAGCAAAAGCCTCGAATTCACAGGAAGCAACATTTTTAACCTGCCCCACTGTATCCAGGTGTCAGGGAGATTCTGAATAGTCTGTAATTCTCAAAGCTACAGAACAGGAATCTGCTTTTTTTCCCACATCTTGATGCACAGTTTCTATTAAATGTAACAGGAGTTACAAACCATAAGACAAAAAAATGCATCTGTCTCCTCTACAATATTAGAATTGTGAAATGAATATTCTCACTGCCTGGGGTTTCATAAAAAGCATCCACATTATCTTTCAATGTACTGGAAAAATAAACATTAACTGCTCACTTGTCCTTTTCATTTTCTGTTTTGGGATCATGTGATGCTAGTGTTAGTTTAAAATACTTTCAAAATTATAATTCTCAAAGTGTTAGGTCTCTTGCAAGTCTAGCACAGCACTGAGAGTTTCCCTGGTAAAGATGTAATTCTTTAACCTGTGGTTTTCTGTTCATATCACAAATGAGCAATAAGAGCTAATGCAAGGTTTAACTGGTATTTAGTCATTTCTACCTTAACACACATTTAGATGCTTTAAGAGTTAAACAGATCCCCCCTCCACTGGCACCCCCATGAAAATGGCAGAATCAAGTAGAGGGGATATGGAGTACCCTGCAAGGGTTTACTTCCTAATGCTGCTGCCTGATTTCACTTCCCAGACAAGTGACAAGCCAAAACAAACAAATAAATAAAAATCAAACAAAGATACAACAAGGAAACAACCCCTCACATTTACATAGGGGCCTCCTGGTGCTTGAAACTGAAGCTCCTCACAGGATCTTCTATACGCAAAAATCTTGTGTTATTATTTTTCTTTAACATAAGGAGAGAGTAAGATAGGGCTGAGAAATGTGATCTCTACTGTCAGAAAAGAGAATAGAATCGGCTACTTTTATGAACACATTTAAAGCCTGTGTCATAACTTCAGAAACCTTGATGTGATTGAAGCTTAGTAAATTTTAGGAGATCTACCTTTAAAATGGCTTTGTACTATTCCTGGAGAAGCCACTTTGTTTTGCCAGCTCAGGATGCTAATAGGGGCTGGTATTTTTTCCTGGTTGTGTCAATAACATCATACAAGTTGCACGCCATGATGACAAATACAGAGGAACAAAGTCCACAGAGGCATGGGCACTAGAGGGAAAATGCCATTATGCAAAGCTCTCTCTGGTTAGATAGCTTGCATTTTCTGAGTATTGGTTGCTTACTTGTTCTTAAAGAGATGCTTATCTTTCTTTGAGAATCTGGAAATTAACATAGGGTCTCTTCTTCATTGCATGAGAAACATCATTGTAAATATCATTCATGAAATGCTGATTATTAAGAATATATATCATAATCCACCAAAATCTAGACACTGATCTTCATTAGCTGTTTCACATATAAAATCATATGTTCATAAAGATGTATACAGATAATTTAATGTAGAATTTAATAATCATCCCAGTTTATGTGCCACTGAAAGACAAAGTACTTAAGAAATACAGTACATTCCTGTTTTCCTAAGAAAATTAGGGAGTATATTTAATTAATGCTGAAATGCAATAGAATTCCTATGGAAGTACTTATGACATCCACATGAATACCAAATGAGTTCATTATGATCTGTGTTATTACAAGGAATACCACATGAATTAATAATGCTGGAACACTCAAAATGAAGTGTTACCAAGTGTTGTGGTATAACAAATATGGTTAAAAATTATGTGATTAAAGCTATTATAAGCTGAGTTTCAATCAAAAGAAAGCAAAATTCCATCTCTACTTCAGGGAGTTAAAAGGGGAATAAAACTGTTGTTTCTACGAGTTGTGATTCTTAACTTTCAACAGTCACTTAAAGCCTTTCTCCAAATACTATAATCATTTAAATTACCTTGGTTCGAAGTGGCAGAGCAGGTGGGTGGGGGTGGATAGAGTGATGAGGGGAGGTTGGGAGGCAGGGAAGTTGTGGAAGGAGCAACTAATATACCTCAGGAATTCAGCCAACTTGGAAGTGTATATCTGATTTTTCCATAGTTTGCATTTTAAGAAACTAAGTTTTCAGTTCAATTATTCTTGTCTACTGACAAGCTTATTAAAATAATTATTTAGTATGTAGTTCAGGATAGTGAAGCCATAATGAATAAGAAATTTTCTTCAGCTTTCTAGTCGAAGTTCTACTTTTATGTGTCAGAGATTTCACAACAATTTCTAAAATCAATTATTTTTTAATAATATATCCCAACTGTATTTGTGTAAATTATTGCTGCACACACTGCTGTAGGAAACCTGGACTCTACATCTACATTGTATTATTTATGCACTTAGATGTAATACATTGTAACAATTCATATCCATTATAGATTTAGTAAGACATGAAGGCATAAGTGGATTTAATCAGACATGTAATTATTTTTATGCCTTCAACTCAAAAATATGCGTAAATGAATTTATGGTTATTTGGCAATCAGTGGAAATGGTCTTTATAAATGTTGAAACAGCTGCTGGCAAATATATTTGCAAAAGAAGTAAAATGACACTTATCTTCTAGTTGGGTAAACGATAAAGGAATTACTGTTAGCTGTAATGCAGTATCCTAGCTGTTAAATATTTGCTTCATCATCCTTAATATTACACAAACATACATTCAACATAAGAAAAACTTGCATTTCTTTCCTTCTGTGATAATGGAGCACATTTTCCCATAAGAGGATTTTTAGAACACATCTGTAGCTGAAAATACTCTTTTTTTCTGAGTCTGAGCAGTTGCTGTCATGCTGTTTGACTTGTACATTCCCATTTATTCTATTATTTGTGGTATCATTCCAGTTCTTGAGATAGAACACTCTCATTTAAAATAATGGGCCATGATAATGCACACACTTCTGTCAAATATGTGGATTCTGGTGTCTATTAGGATTTCTCACTATTGCTTTTACAAAGGCTTTAAGACATTCAGAAAACTTTTCTTCCACATAAAATACTGCAATTCTCATAATACCTGGTTATGATTACTTTGTTGTGTTGAAGTATATAATAAATTACATATCAGTAAATGTAGATCTTGGACAAATACCCCAAGAAAATCTAATTTTCTTGAAGTGCATCTTTTTTCATTCTTTCAAGTTTTCAGTTTAAATTTAGTGCCTTTGACTGGTGAAAAATTAAAGCATCAGTACCTGAAATCTTCTCTATAACCTGTGGTGGATAAAAAGCTTCCTGGAACCTTTCTAATGTGCCAATTATGACCCAGATAGATTACTATATGAGGAATTATTTCATTTTTCTTGGATCAAATATAAAATAGCTATAATAATATATTTAAGTTGTACTGAAGCAGGCATGGTAAAGACACTCCTGCATTCAGGGCTAGGGCAGGCAACATAAATAAAGCTGTCACTCTCTCTATAAGGCGAGCTTGTATTTGAGAATGCATTTGGATTGTATGCATATGATGATTTCCAATGCTAACCATTTGGGTGATACTCAAATTATAACACACCACAGACTTAAAGTCACTTGCATCTGACTTTTCTAAATCATGAGGTTCTCTTTCATTCAGGTATGTTGTCTCAGTGATCAGCAGCATTTCCAATAAATTATACACTGACCAGTTGGAAGAGCTTCTGCCGGTTATCGGAGCAAAGTCTGCAAACCTCATCTGTCAGATGCTGCACTCCCAGCCCTCAGACCCCTAACGTAGCAGAGTTCCTTGGCAAACGACAGACTGCCCTCTGTTGATGGAAAAAGTAATATGCAGTGGAGGATACATAGAGAAGCTTTCCTACCACAAGTCGCAAAGCTACTCGTTAGCCGGTACACATTTGCAGTGAAAAAAAATCATATTTTAAATTATAGAACTATTGATTTAATGAACATTGAGAGAATGCAGATGATTGCAAATTCAGACGCAATTGTTTGAGTATATATATTTAGATACTCACATAAGCATGCTAGTTATTCAGTTTCTACATACCTGGAAATGCTAGGTAAGACGACTTCTTTTTTACTCTGTGCAGATACAGAATCAACCTACACACGCATGTATTTCCTTTCAAATATTTCTGCAACCAAACAGACCACTTAGCATGAACAATGATGCTAAATGCTCAGGCTCTATATACTTAATACTAAAAATGAAAAATTGTAAGAATTCAACTGAAGAGGGAGATTTCTAATTCCTTCAGGTTCAAGGAGGGAAATCAACAGAAAGCAAAACCGCTGAGAAAAGCCTTTAGCTTCAGCGTTGTCTCTGCAGGGTGAGGAAAAATTGATAGCCTAGTTTGCTGTTATCGCTTTCAAACTAAGTTCCAGTGAGCCTTCGTAAAACAGTAAATTGTATTACAATTTTAAAGCAGTAATTCACTGATAAGCACTCACGTCTTCACTTCCATATTTCTATTTACTTCCTTTTGAAATGGAAAAAAAATCAAATCTCACAGAAGTGGTATCTTTACATTTTAAGGCTATTTCATATGTTAATCAGCTTAAAAGCCACATGAAAAAATGTTAACTTGCACAAATACTTGCAGTTCGCATTTTTTAAAGTGTGACTTTCTTGACTATTTTGGAGAAATAACCCCTGGTTGCTGCTGCATGTTGAAAATGTTTCTGCCTGAGAGATTGCATTTTGGGATCTGCATGGATTTAAATACTCGTCTAGCTGCCTCTTTACTTAAATTTGAGTATTTGCAGCCACAGAATTAACCTATTATAATGAGTTGATTGCAATCTTCAATTTTATTGTTATAAAGGAAGAGTTTTCCTTATTTTTAAGGTTATTTGCAAGTGTTAAATGGAACTAAGATAAAAAATTAATCTTTATGCCACTGCCAAGAAATGGCTACTAGAAGAAAAGGAGGGAGGGTGTTAAATAGAGTTTTCAGATTTATTGCTGGTATTGATGAAATTAACCAGATAAATTGTTTGGTACTCATTGTCAATTTCTTTACAGAGGCTCTAAGATTTTTTTTTAAAGTAGTTTGCCAATTCTTGACTTCTTCATACCCTATCTTTATTCATGTGAAAAACACCTTTTTTTACTGTGAATTCAAATACTATTCACAAGGTTTGTTAGCATAAGAATGAGATATGTACTAAGGAAATCACTGAAAACATGAGCTGGAATTGTCAATTAGTGGTAACACTGAAAAAATGGAGCCAGCAATGCCTCAAGTTTGTTAATATACACAGTCCAAATAGCAACATCAAAATGAAGAACTTCAGTTCGATGGCGTGCTTGAGATTTCAGCTCCCTGGAACCTCTGTGTTAGAGAGGAATTGCAAACAGAAGAGAATGAGATCCTGTTGTAAAACAGGATTGATAGTGCACTGGGGTTTTTATAGGATTCCAAAGTATTTTACCAATACTCCCTAAAGATGCTTTCCTACTTATACCCAACTTAGCCCTTGTACTTTGATGTGATATTTTTCAAGCTTTTTCTTTTCTGAATCAATATAATTGTTTTGCTTTTCTTTCTGGTCAGGAATATAATGGTCTCATTTCTATCACTTTTTTCAAACAGTAAGATTACATTTAAACAATGACAGAGAACAAAATTTAAGTATGATAAACACTTTACTTTTCCCATTGCTGTAAACTACTGAAAAATAACAAAATTATCTAAATATTCACATTTCAAAATGGTTCATTTTATTTCAAAAATGAAAATAAAGTTCCAAACATTTTCTTCATTTTCAACATTTTAATTGATATTGGAAATTAAAATAAATTTCTATTTAAAGGGAAAACTAATTTTTAGTTAAAAATTAAACTCAGAATAATCTGCTTAAACATTAATAAAGTATATATACAATAAAGTATATTTAACTTCTTAAATTTTTCTCCTTCCCCAGATAATTTTGTTATTTACATGAATTGAATGGTAAAATAATCTCATGGCACTATGTAATATTTTACAAGACAATTCAAAGAGGTGCTAAATATTTTAGAAACAGCCCACCAGAGGGCAGTCAGCTTTTAGTCTAACACGTTTGAAATAGATAAATTTATTATGATGGCTAAATTTTAAATAAAATATCTATTTAAATCACATTACTTTTTGGATCTAGGAGGGGAACAAAGTAAAGTCATGACTTGAGATTGAGAAGCCTGAAGTTTCAAACCATTTTGATTAAAAATCACCAAAGAACTAACAATTCTAACCATTGCCCTTCTATACTCCCTCAAGTTCAATGTTTTCATTGTATATTTATGCTTGGTTATAAAGTAAGATTTCTTTTGATTCGAGATGCTTTGGGGCATTAATTTCTTTTCTAATCAGTGGAGACCTTGGGGCAAGCCCCTACAGAGAGAGAAAGAGAGAAGATTTCATTTTCTTGCTCACCTGTCTGTATATTTCTACTAATTCCAAAATGAGTCCAGTATGGGTTTTAATGGAGCTTAAGAATATTATTATACCAATGACACAGAACAAATTCTGGAACACATGAATGGTGACTGGAGAATACATGGTTTGTTTCCTCCAGTAAACACTACGGGTGTTGGGCACTAAGCGGCCTCCAGTCATCTTAATAGTGGGAGATAATATCCACTTAGAAGACGATTAAAAGAACACTGACATCCTTGCATGTATTATTTCATTTAAAAGAGAGTCATTGAGGTTTGGACAATGTTTGTCATTGTTGTTATTACCATTATTATTGGCAAAATTTTGGTTGTCATATTTCTGACCCCTGAAAATAAAATCTTTCTTCTGAAGCGTGCAGAAGAGGTCATGAGTGAACAGAAATCCTTATGAAGGCTTAGGTGCTTTCAGATACTCACTTGCTAGATTTCTTAAAATAGTCTTGCAAAGTCTAAGAGACTAATGTCAAATGGTGTCAACTCGAGATGAGAGTTGACTAATGAGAATCCAAGCATAGAATGGTCAGGTAGAGCCAGAGGATTTGGCCAAAACATTAAATGACTTGGTCAACGTAATTGTCATTTTCCTCTTCACTAACTTGCCTTGGAATTAAGAAACCAAGAAAGAAGCTAACGACTTTTTTTCTTGTGTTGTTTATTTATTTTTGTTATATTGGTTTCGGAACCCAACTTATCCTAATTATAAAAATTATTTATGCTTGTAAGAAAATAATCATCTTAGCAAAGACATAGAATAAACCTAAATGCCCATCAAGGACAGAATGGATTTTTGAAATGTGGTACATATATAACATGAAATACTATCCAGCCATAAAAAAGAACAAGATCATGTCTTTTGTGGGAACATGGATGGAGCTGGAGGATATTATCCTTAGCAAATTAATGCAGGAACAGAAAATCAAATACCACATGTTCTCACATATAAGTGGGAGCTAAATGATGAGAACTCATTAACACAAAGAAGGAAACAACAAACACTGTTGAGTCTACTGAAGACTCTGTTGTTGGGTCTAGTTGAGAGTGGAAAGGGGGAGGATGAAGAGCAGAAAAGATAACTATTGGGTACTGCACTTAATACCTGGGTGAAGAAATAACCTGTAAAACAAACCCCCATGACATGAGTTTACCTATGTAAAAAACCTTCACATGTATCCCCAAACCTAAAATAAAAGTTAAAAAAAAAGAAAAGAATAATCTTAAAAACACAGAGATTAACACTGCTAACATTAAGGTATGTATGCTTCCACATATTTCCTATACACACATATTTACAAAAGTGGAATCACACTCTGCTGTTTCACAGCCTCCTCTAGTCACATAATATAAAAGACATCATGGATATCTTTTCTTGTCAGTATGTGTAGATAATAACAACTAACATCTACTGAGTGCTTACCATGCACTAGGCACCTCTCTATGCATTTTGCATGAGTTGTTCCATTAATTTCCACAACATTCCTTTGAACTAAGTACTATTATTTCTCCCATTTTTTAGAAGGGAAACAATATTAACTTGTGAGCAACATACAGACCCCACATGTTAACCTCTTGGCTTTTTAAGGGCCATGTTAGATTCTGCTGTATGGATCTACCACCCTTCTTCATTGGTGGGTAGTTCCATGTTTCTGGAAAGAGTAATTTCCAGAAGGAAATTCTAGTATCCAAACTAGTTGTTTGTGTCCTTTCATATGCAAATATACCTCAAACTATTCTCAACTTTTCTGACGCCACTATCTTTTTAGAACTCCCTTCTCCCTCTCCATGCTTTCCTAAAAAGTTACAGAGATCTACTTTTCAGGACTCCTGAACCTATTTTATCACTGCCACTGAGACACAGCAACTAACTCAGGAGTGATCTGCCCAGAATCTAAGCCTAAACTGTGCTGTGTATCAACCAACCTTAGGCATTACTTAGTCCACCCAGGCCACATTTTCCTTATCAGTAAAATAAGGATAAAATATCTACCTCACAGAGCTGTTTGAGAGTCTCAAATAGCATAGCACATGCAAGTACCTGGCAAATAGTAAATTCTCAATAAATGTCAGAAAGAAGTGTCCTCTTGCTTGACTGAGGACCTCAAGGGCAAAGGGAGATAAAATACCAGATCTTACATTGCTATAAAAGACAAACTCCTCTGGGAGGCTGTGGTGAGTGGATCACTTGAGGTCAGGAGTTTAAGACCAGCCTGGCCAACATGGTAAAACCCCGTCTTTACCAAAAATAGAACAATTAGCTAGGTGTGGTGGCAGGGTCCTGTAATCCTAGCTACTCAGGAGGCTAAGGCAGAAGAATCACTTGAACTTGGGAAGCAGAGGCTGCAGTGACCCAAGATTGTGCCACTGCACTCCAGCTTGGGTAGTAGAGCGAGAATCTATCTAAAAAAAGACAAACTCAAATTTTAATGCTTGACTCCTGCATCTAAGGACTTTGAGAATTCCAGGTTATAGTCTCTTTATCTTGATACACACATATGATCTTGATACCAGGAAGACTGTGAATGAACCTTAAATAAATCTTTTTATTAGATATACTTGAACAGAAATTTTTGGAAAGAAAATTTAAAAGACCAAACAAACATTTATTGGGGCAGATTTTTTGCAACCCAATAAAATAAAGCCCTGAGAGAAGGAAGTCTAGCAGAGGGCAAAGCAAACTATAATCCCTTGCTGGTTATTGTTCTTTTTCCTAGAAAATCTCTTGGAACACCTATAAATACTAAATTATGAAGATTTGCAAAACATACTCTAGACTCCATCACTTGTGCTCAAAGGTTGTTTAATTGGAGTCTGTACCAAGATGCTAATTCCAAATTTATTCCTCAAAATGATTTCTGCTCCAAACTCAAGCACCCCCTCATAGTTGGCCCAACTTAGTGAATGTCAGAACTCAAGATGAGAGTTGACTGATGAGACTCCAAGCATGCAGTGGTCAGGTAGAGCCAGAGGATTTAGCTAAAACATTAGCACCATGCTTCTGGGCATTCGTGCTGCAGAAATGCTTCTGTGGTGGGCAGAGCTCCTTATTATCTGCAGGTTCCCAAATGAGGAAGACTGTGAGCCATTTCCTCTCAAAGATCAAAGGTATGGATGCAAATTTGCCCTTATAGCCCACAGTGGCAGAAATCACCAGAGCACCTGGGCTGAGGCATGGCCACACTACCAATATGTAAGCCACTTATGTGATGTACAGTTTCATTTTATTTTATTATTATTTTATTTTATGTTTATACGAGGTCTTACTCTGTACTCTAGACTGGAGTGCAGTAGCAGGATCATGGCTCACTGAAGCCTCAACTTCCCTGGGCTCAGATGATGCTCCCACCTCAGCCTCCAAGACAGCTGAGAACACAGGTGTATGCCACTATTCCCAGCTAATTGTTTTTTTTTTTTAATAGAGATGAGGTTTCTCCAAGTTGCCCAGGTTGGTCTTAAACTCCTAAGCTCAAACGATCCTCTCACCTTGGCCTCCCAAAATGCTGAGATTACACGCATGAGCCATTGTGTCCAGCTGCCATTCATTTTTGAGAGAGATCCCTGAGCCAACACCAAGACCGAAAAATGGCCCCTGTTTGATACTCACCCTTTGGGATTTTTTAGTAATTATTTAGCCAGAAGGTCTATCTGGATGTATCTACATCTGCTATCTTTCCTGGTCAGGTACATGACCCATGGACCCAACCTTAGGAGGGAAGTTAATTCCTTTGAGTCTAGGTAGCTCTGAGTTTTCACATCATCTCATGCACTTTTCATAAGAACACTTTTTGTCTGGTATTTAAGAGATGAGGCAGCTGACGTGTAGGTGAAGAGATACGCCTAAGCTCTCAAAGTTTCTCACACAGTAGTGTAACACACAGAATGAAATTGCTGATGCTCAGATACAGATCTTCTGATTTTAAGCCCGGGATTCTTTCAGTGATCCAGGAGCTGCTTTCCCCATAGATTTTCCAAGTATTACCAATTACTGCCAGTCCTAGTAGGGCCCTGTGTAATGCCGGGAACCTCCACATTAACAGCCTGCTTGTTTCCTCCACTGGGGATGTCTGAAGGCACTAAAGCACACATCAAAACTGACATTTATAACTCCTACTTTTACGGCCTGTACTTCAGAAAGTGATATGTATCAATCTAGCTACCGACATTTAGGGCTAAAAAAGAAATCCTGAAGCAATATGATTGGCCACATTCTGCCTTTTTATTTATTATTATTTTTTGTCCATGTTGCAAAGTCCTGGACTTAAACAGAAAATATTCAAAAGACCCCAAATGTCACAGTTAAGAACTGCATCTAATTACTAACCAATTAGGTAAGATTGTTGGTCTAACTGGCTCTGAGGGACAGAAAAATGAAATCCACAGGAGATAAGCCTACAAGACATTCCAACTTGGCACTGAGGTTGGAAAGCAGAAGTACTTCCTCTTCTAATCTTTCAGCATTTAAATTGTATTCCATCTTTAGAGAGATAGTTAATTTTTCTGTGCTTAGTTTACTAGTTTGTAGAACTCAGCGACTATCTCTGAATAAGGCATAAGGAAAGAAAGCTTGACACACAGAGTATCAGTTGGGAAAAGCTAACTTATCATTCAGTAACGGGTACTCCCCAGATCTCAGTGGCTTTACATTACAAAGGTTAACTGCTCGCTCACATAACACATCCATCTCCATTTGGCAGGGAACTCTGATTCATGTGGTTCTCACGCTGAGACCTGGCTGACAGCACTATCTGGAATATTCTGGTTACTGTGGTTAAGGAGAAGCAAGCTCTGGTAGGGCTCACAACAGCAATACTTTGACCTGGAAATGACATATGTTATTACATCTTATATCTCTCTTTAAGAACAAGTAACATGGCTTTCTCCTACCCCACTACAAGAGAGCCAGGCAGTGCGGTCCCACCAGAGCAGAAAGCAGGATATACTCAATATACCTCCCTCATGGCTGGTGGTACTGAGATAAAAATTGCATCTAAGAAAGAAAAAACAAGTCTCTTTTCAAGATATTCTGCTATTCTGATGCTTGTCTTCACACATTCCCATTCAAATGAAAACCAAACATTATGAAATGTATATGTTAAAGGGAATTTGGAAAATAGAAACACAAATTTTGAGTCGTTCATGTTTTGTAGGTGTCCACTGCATAACACCCAAACATCCATGCATTCATTCATGGATCTATTCTACATGCAGATGTTAGCTGAGCAGTTGACAGATGAGGAGGATACACACAAAGCAGTCCCTTCACTCATAGAACTGACAGTACCTGGGGGAGACGATCTGCCATGCACCACTACACAATGTGACAGAAGAAGAGGGGACCAGGAGCACATAGGAGGGATGCCCATCCAGTGAGAGCATTAACAGAGACTGCCAGGAGGACAGTACCTTTAGGCTGAGACATGAGGGAGGGAAAACACATTTTGGTATATTTCCTTTCAGTGTTAATTGTAAGAAAACTGTTTAGGCAAATTTGTATACTGCTCCACAGAAAACAAGGTCTTTAGAATGTCTTTTTTTTTTTTTTTTTTTGAGACAGAGTCTTGCTCTATCACCCAGGCTACAGTGAAGTAGTGCGATCTCGACTCATTGCAACCTCCACCTCCCGGGTTCAACCAATTCTCCTGCCTCAGCCTCCCGAGTAGCTGGGACTACAGGCACATGCCACCATGCCTGGCTGAATTTTCTTGTATTTTTAGTAGAGACGGGCTTTCACCATTGTTAGTCAGGATGGTCTCAATCTCCTGACCTTGTGATCCGCCCACCTTGACCTTCCAACATTTGGGATTACAGGCGTAAGCCACCATGCCCAACCTTCTAGAGTATCACTTTTTAACTCAGAGAAATTCATATGACAACAATTTGTTACTTCCAATAAAACTTCAGCATATGAACAAAATTTGCAATGTGAAATTTTATGATGCTGATACAGAAAACATATGTTAACTAAGAATGAGCTTGTATTTTTACTTCTCAGTATTTTATTGCCTTAGCCAGGCTGTCAACCAACTATATAAATTTCAAACATTAAGAGGTACAAATCAACTCACTAAAATATCTGTCAGAGCTTTCTGCATTAATCAACTGTGATGTATTATAACACAGGGGAAAAAATTGTGACAGAAATTCAAAAATAATTGAATAAGCATAATATTTAAAAGCATGAATTTGAGTTATTATTTAAGTTTAAATAAAAGAGTAGGAGTGAAGACTTTCTGTTGTACTTGTACATTGTAGTTTATTATAAATTTTCTATGTGTTATAGAAAAATTAAACTGTGTACTACTTTCAAAAGAGTTTTAATCTAATTGGACACATTCAAGTTATATTAAAATATATTTCAAACCTATTTTGGTTGCTTTAAAGAATAGCTTAAAATTCTGCACTCGATGTTGACTAATATTTTAAAATTCTTTAAATTTTTGGCCAAAAAGGGATAGTTTCTTAATTTAATAAATATAATCTCTCTTTAGCCATTAGCCAACATCATGTTTGATGATGAAACACCAAAGGCATTTCCATTAAAATTCAAAAAGATAAAGAAAAGATTGTCCCATCATGAATATTAAATAACATTTTTTAGAATATTCTGGATAGTTCACAAGATAAGACATAGAAATAAGAGGCATAAATATTGGAAGGAGGAGAACTGTCATTATTTTTCATCAACAAAATGATATACTTTTATATAATTAGAAAGCCCATAAAAATCTCTTACAATTATTAAGAATTTCACTAAAAGTGATAGATAAATCTGCAAAATCAACCACTATTTTAAATAAATATAAAAATGTTAAAAATATAAAAGCTAAGATTAATTATGCTCAAAATCATAGCAATGTATAAAAATACACCTGGAATAAATGCTAAAGAAAATGTAGAAATCATAAGAAATAAATTACAAATAAACCCAAACAATATGAAGATGTCAATTCATCCCAAATATATTGATGAGCTTAAAGTTATGCCAGCTGAAGTACTTTCCATCTCTAACTGGATTAACTGAGTTAGACTTTTCCCATTCTGGTGGCCAAGAAGTTATATCTATTAATCTGCTACTCGAGTATTTTTCCTTAGATTTTAAACAAAACAACATGTTTCTCTACCAATATCTAGACTTACTTCATAATCTACTCTCCCGCCCCACTCAACAATTCTATTACCAGTAATTTTTATATTTAGCTGAGATCATCTGGAATTTTAGTTCTTTTTTTTTTTTTTTTTTTTTCCTGAGACAGGGTCTCACACTCTGTCACCCAGGCTGTAGTGCAGTGGCACAATCTCGGCAAACTGCAGCCTCAACCTCCTGGGCACAAACTATCCTCCCTCCTCAGCCTCCCAAATAGCTGGGACTACAGGCACGCACCACCATGCCTGGCTAATTTCTGTATTTTGTAGAGATGGAGTTTCACCACGTGGCCCAATGGTCTCGAACTCCTGGCCTCAAGCAATTCACTGCCTCAGCCTCCCAAAGTGCTGGGATTATAGGTATGATCCACCACACCTGACCTTAGTTCTATATTATTATTTTTTCAGAAAGTTTTAAAACCAATTTTCCATAACCAACTCAGCCACTTTGTTTAAACTCAAGCATATTTTTATTGGTCTTTATGTATTTATGTGACTATTCACAGACTTCCTCATAGCTCATGGTTCCTTCCTCTACTCCCCTCCACACACTTCTAAAAGTATTATTCTATCTTTCCAACTCTATTCCTGAAGCCAACTGATACTCAGTTTCAGGGAAATGGGCAAATTGAAAAGTATAGGAGTGTACTTGCCTGCTTGTTAATTTATACTGGAAAAGGCAGGGAGTTACTCTGGAGAGAAGGGGAAAAATAAATAAATTCAAACAGTTATGGGCATGGGTATAGGGTGAAAAACACTTTGGAGATCTTAGAATAAAGAAGAGAGATTTCAGGGCAGGTGGCAAATGTGAGAGATATTAAGAGACGAAAACAGGCTAGAGGTTTGAAGAAGTTTTACAGCACATACTAATACAATTCCCCTTTGACACTTTCTCCATACATTTCCTAAAATATTTTAGTTTTTTTAATAGTGAAAAGATATACATATATTTAGAATTCACCAGCTGGACTCTGTTTAGATAATCCCAATTTTGTTGGCAACATCCAAAGCATCGTAATCAGGAGCCAGTCGAACCTATGCCTTCTTCTCTCCACCGGACTGCCTTTTTACTCTGGAAAGGTGTGCTTTCAGAGATTCTCAGGGGAAATGTTCATTACTATAGTCATTACATAGAAAGAAATATGGCAGCATCTGCTAAAACATACACTTTGCTCTGGACCCAGAAATCCCCCTTTTTTTTTTAAATGGATCCTATAGAAGTTAATCACCAGAGGTTCATTTATAGATGCTAGGATGTTGACAGAAGCACTGCTTGCAGTAATGAAAAGTTGGAAACAACCTGAATTCCATTAATCATAAAATGGTTGGAGAAAACTGCAAAATATACATTCTATAGAACAGCTACTAAAATTAGGTCTATATAAATTGGTCTGGAATGCCCATGATGTATTACATAAGAAAAAAGAAGTGTAACCATTAGACTATTTTGTAAAACAAAACAAAACAAAACAAAACAAAAAGATTCTGCAAAACCCTTCTGTAAGTCTTTGTATATTGGTATGTATATAGCCATTCAGACGTAAGAAAACAATGTGAAAGAATAAATACCAGGTTGTTAATATTGTTTTTCCATGGAGATGGGGTTTGGGAAGTTACCAAATGGAGAAGGTGAGGAATTTTTTTTTTTATGTGAGGGATTTTAAAAAATATATCTTTGCTTTATCTCATCGTAGCAATAAACACTTGTTACTTTTATGATTTGCGAAATGGAATATAATAAAAATGTTAGGCCGGTGTGATGGCTCTTGCCTGTAACCCCCGAACTTTGAGAGGTCAAGGTGGGAGGATTACTTAAGCCCAGGAGTTTGAGATCAGCTTGGGCAACATAGTGAGACCCCTGTCTCTACAGAAAAATACAAAAATTAGCTGGGCATGGTGGTATGTGCCTGTAATCCCAGCTACTTGGGAGGAGGTAGGAGAATCGCTTGAGCCTGCAAAGCTGAGGCTGCAGTGATCTGTGATTGCACCACTGCACTCTAGCTGGGTGACAGAGCCAGATATAGTCTCAAAAATAAAAATTAAAATGTTATATAGTTTCCTACTGCTGCTGTAATAAATCAGCATAGACTTAGTGTCTTAAAGCAACACAAATTTAATTTTTTACAATAAAATGAGTAAGCAGATAAAATAAGTAGATTTTAGCCACTCTCGTATAGAAGAAGTCCCTATGTAAAATGATAGCTATGTTAAAATTTGCTTCACTATAGTAACCATTTTACTATCTATATGTATCCTATAACACCATGTAAGCCTCAAATATACATAGTAATTGTTTTTTCTTTGAGACAGAGTCTTGCTCTTTCACCCAATCTAGAGTGCAACAGCACACTCTCGGCTCACTGTAACCTCTGCCTTCCAGGTTCAAGAGATGCTCCTTCCTCAGCTTCCCGAGTAGCTGGGATTACAGGCACAAGCCACCACGCCCAGCTAATTTTGGTATTTTCAGTAGAAACAGGATTTCACCACATTGGCCAGCTAATCTTGAACTTCTGGTCTCAAGTAATCCGCCCTTCTCGGCCTCCCAAAGTGCTGGGATTATAGGAGTAAACCACTGTGCCCAGCAAATTTATTGTTTAAAAATGAATAGTTGGGATTGTATTTCTTCTCAAGGCTCTGAGCATCTATTTCCTTGCCTTTTCCAGTTTCTAGAAGCTGTCCATTCCTCAGCTCCTGACTCTGAAACACTGGGACCTCTGCTTCAGTCTTCTTGTCCTCTACTGTGACTCTCACACTCCAGCCTTGCTCTTATAAGGATCCTTGTGATGAGATTACCTCGGATCCGTCAGATAATACAGGATAATCGCTCCATCTCAAAATCCTTAATTAAATCACCTCTGCAAAGACCCTAAGGTACAACACTCATAGGATTAGGGCACGCTTGTCTTTGGGGGTCTATAATTCAGCTCACTACAGTGTATTTTTTAAAGTAATTTATTTATTTTAAAGCTCCTCAGGAAACCTGATATTCAAAAAGGCTTAGGAGCCCCTGTCCTAAGGTATTTCTCTGACTATAGCTGCAGTTTTCCCTGCTTAGAAATTGACAGATGGCAGAAATTTTTCTAGTGGATCCATTAAGGTAAGCCTAGGATTATACTATTCCTTTGTATTCTTATTAATGATGTCACATAGACATAGCCATTGTCATTGTCTGTTTCTGGAAGAGTTCATGTCTTCTCTCTTCCTACACAATTCTAATTATCTTATCAGAGGTTTCCGTCACATTAAGACATGTCCCCTTAGAAAATCTGGTCATGACCCTTTATCATCAGGCCTAACTGTCCACAGATTGCCACAAGAACCTCTTGTGGCACAGACAAAATAAAGTTTCAGTTGATATTTATGAGGCTTTGGTTTCTCCATTAAGGGGCTCATCTTGCTGCTTCTCTAGAGTGACTGGACCTATTATTAGACTTGACTTCATGAGGGAGACCTTATACAGACCAGACTGTATCTGTGGATGCCCTATCTCTAGACAAACAGGAGCTGTTAAAGAGAAATAAACTTCACATTTAGTGCACTACTACTATACGATAACTACTTTGGTTCTCCTTCTAACTTATTAGTAATGCACCAGAGAAAGGTTCCCACAAATAGGCAGCAGCACTCTTATCTACTTAACTGAGTGCATGACTGCTTTGCATGGAGAAATCTGATGATAATAAATTCTGGTAAAGTGGACTTAAGGTTTTAAGAAGAACAAATACAAGAAATATTGATTCTAGAATTAAATCGATTGCCTTAGAATTCCATTCTCTTATTTTTTTTCTTTATCCTCAGCAGGGGTAGATTCATAAACAGCTGGAAGAGTGCTAGCCTCCAAAGTGGAAGTCAAGAATATCAATGTCTACTTTTTGGAAAGTAGAAAATTTAAAATTGAGAAGGTGAAGTTTCCCTGGTTAGTAATTCCAACAAACTGAACTAAAAAATAGTAAATCTGTACAAATTAAGAACACATACCATCAACTATTATGAAATCAACTTATTATGAGCACATAACATCCAGTGACTTTAAACCTAACTTCATATTCATATCTCTGGGAAATATTTCTTTTTCTTTTTTTTGAAACAGAGTCTCCCTCTGTTGCCCAGGCTGGAGTGCAGTGGCATAATCTCTGCTCACTGCAGCCTCCACCTCCAGGGTTCAAGCAATTCGCCTGCCTCAGCTTCCTGAGTAGCTGGGATTACAGTCATGCACCACCACGCTCAGCTAATTTTTGTATTTTTAGTAAAGACGGTGTTTCACCATGTCAGCCAGGCAGATCTTAAACTCCTGACCTGAGGTAATTCACCTGCCTCAGCCTCCCAAAGTGCTGGGATTACAGGCATAAGCCACCAGGCCTAGCCTAAATTTTTATTTTAAAACATAATTCTACAAATCCACATAATTGTAGTAACATCATTAAAACATGATCAAGAAGGACAGACACCTACTTCAGCTTAGTGTTTTGTTATATTTGGGGATGGAGGGAGAGGTAGAACAACAGAGAACAGTACAAACTAGCTTTCAACTGTATCTTTACTTTTCTTCTTTTAACATTTCTTCACATCTGTTATAGTCTTCCCTATATTTTACATGAAGTTAACATATTAAAGATAGATATTACATAGCATATAAAAGTGAATATAGGCTGGGTGCAGTGACTCACGCCTGTAATTCCAACACTTTGGGAGGCCAAGGTGGGCAGATCACGAGGTCAGGAGTTCGAGACCAGCCTGACCAACATGGTGAAATCCCGTCTCTACTAAAAACACAAAAAAATTAGCTGGGTGTGGTGGCACATGCCTGCAATCCCAGCTACTTAGGAGGCTGAGGCAGGAGAATTGCTTGAACCTGGGAGGAGGAGGTTGCAGTGAGCTGAGATCACACCATTGTACTCCAGCCTGAGCAACAGAGCGAAAAAACAAAAAAGTGAATATACTGA
Source organism: Aotus nancymaae (assembly GCF_030222135.1). NCBI lineage: Eukaryota > Metazoa > Chordata > Mammalia > Primates > Aotidae > Aotus > Aotus nancymaae. The sequence goes on along the minus strand of NW_026988438.1, from coordinate 39,016,955 downwards.
CATTGCAGGAAATCAAATATAGGACTAGTCTCTGTGTTCTTGCAGAAACAGACCTCTTTGTTGACAGAAAGCTATGCTGTCACAAAACAAGGTTAAGATGTGAATGATGTTTTGGTTGGCAAAGTAATAAGTCTGTCTTCAAAGTGCTGTCAAGATGGCAAGTTAGTGTGGCCCTTGGAAGGGGAAAAATACCGAAGCGAACTAAACTTTCAATATTTTTTGCTTTCATTACAAAAAATCAAAAGGTTATGGATAACATTTTTTTCTTATTTCTGGAAATAACAAAAAGTAAATGCTGACCTTGATTTTGATAGGTAAATATGAAAATTTACATAAAGCTATACCTGTGTTACTTAGGCCCATGTTCTTTATATACTGTGTTTCGCTTTTCATTAAAGGTTTATGAAAATGGAGGAAAAGTTAGTCAGTCCATCTACTGAGCAATAAATATTAGTTGAGTCCTGTGAGGCAGGCCCTACTAGAAAGGCCCCTATGATACTAAAATCAATAATGCATCATACTGTTAAAAGCTCAGGGAAAATTCCTTTTTGGGGACTGGGTTCCCAAGTAAATATGATTTTGTAACTAGACTTTTTCTCTCTAGTCTCCACATTGTTCTCCATGTTGACAGAGGCCAGTAAGTGATATAAGCCATACAGTGCATGCTTTCAATAGTTCTACAGCTTGATTTGTGTTTAAAAGTATAAATGATCCATTTGAATCTTAAGAGTATATTGGCTTTTAGAAATATGATATGAAAAGATTGGAGCTACTTACCTATAAGCAATCTAAACTGATTCCCTGCCCCCAGAATGAAACACATCAGAACTAAGATGTAGAGATGGGAACAAAAGAGAAAGGACTGAGAACCTAACAACTTTTGAGCTTGAGGCATTTACACACTCCCTGCTCTCTATTCCATGGTACATCGTAACACCTACCTGCTTTAGCCTCTGCCCTGCTGGAATGTGAACACAGGGTTGTGACTAATTTGTCTCTGTGTCTCCAAATACCAGCCCAGAAACTGAAGCAGGGTAAGCAAGGAATAGGCTTAGTTTAATTAAATTGATTGTCACTGGGTTGGGTTGAACTTAGTTGAATTGTTAAGAGTGATTTTTATGTGAGTAAAGACTAAAACATATTTGTAAAACTAGGCTGTTCCACGTTAATAGAGAATTTCTCATGAAAAACAGGGCAGGTATACTTTAATTTTCTGGAAGCAGGATCTCTGTTACCCAAGATGGAGTGCAGATGCATAATCACAGCTCATTGCAGCCTCAAATTCCTGGGATAAAGCAATCCTCCCACCTCAGCCTAACAAGTAGCTAAAACAACAGGCACACGCCACCACTAGTGGCTCTTTGTTTTTTGTTTTTTTTTTTGGTAGACGTGGGGTCTCACTAAGTGGCCCAGCCTAGGTATACAAGTTGAGAGCAGTAAAACGAAATCTATGTTTCAGCAAATAGAGTTATAAAAAAGAGGTTCAAGATAAAGCCATTTTCAATTCAACATCTACTTATTTGAGGATCAGGGTAGGCTTTGGCATCCTATCACTTACCTCTCCTTCTCCCCAGATTTTACATCCAAGGGCCCCGAGCACGTAGAAACAATACACAGATAGGGGAAAATGCTGTTTTAAAATTAGTATCTAACAAATGCTTGCTTACCTTCAATGCAGAGCTCTGGAAAAAAAACTGTAGCAGCTCATGGGTTTTGATCTGGAAGTTCTAAGTGTTGCCTTGTGTCTTCCCCTGAAAGAAAGATGACCAAATCAAAGAATAATTCAGTCTGATCAGATGCAGAGAAGAGCAACAGAGAATTTACACATGGATATTCAACAATGTTTATAAAACGAGCCGGCCCACTATGGAAAACAGGCCCAGAGAAGATCAGTAACTCTCTCTCCTTTAAGGAGTTGTTAATAAGGAGAGATGAACAATAAAGGGAGATGCTCCCTCCTCAATGGTAGTGATTGAAGTCTGCATACTAATATATATTGGGTATTTTAATGGTATACAAAAGTCTGTGATGTGGTCTCTGTGCTCACAAAGCCTACAGCATCACTAGGTCACAGGTTAATCACGTGCATATATGTTAGAAAGTCATGTGTGTGTATTAGGAATGGAGCTGAACTGTCCATTTCACTACTCTACCTTTTATATACCCAAGTGAATAATGAGTCATTTTCAGCCTTAATTGGAACATTATAATGTGATCAAAAATTAATCCCATATGACCAGCTCTCATACCTTCAGCTTGGATGCAGCACACTCTTAGGTATATGTTTACTATTCCCTAATATCTATTCTCTCCTTCCAAAGTCTTTGCTGGGCAAGTAGTCACCCAGCTAAAGTCTACACTTCCTACCTTCCCTTGCAACTAGGTGTGGCCATGTGATCAATGTGATGTGAATGACTGCTGGAATGGGACCAGAAGTGTTGTGTGTTCCATCCACATAATACCCTTAAAGTCTGGGTGGATACTCTTCCTGTCCTTGCTCCTCTTCCCACCCACTGGGTGATAGTGACCCAGAGATAGAAGCCATGTGTTGAGGATGGCAAAACCTCCTTATGAGCATTGGAGTGCCCACCTCCAAACTTCACAGAGACAAAAAAAATTCCATCTTGTTTCAAGTGCTGTATTTTTAGCTTCCTTTTTCACTATATCTTAAATATTTTAAATAGCACCAAAGTAGAGAAGAATTCCAATGAGCCAGATTGGCTGTAGGAAGATTAACAAAAAAGATAGGATGATAACTGGGGACTTGAAATGAGAAATATTTGGAAAGACATTGTGGAGTGTGACAAGCCCTCAGCAAGGGGAATAACAAGAGGGAGAACTGGGAGCCAGAAGTGAACTTGGGTTGTCTGCAGAATGAAACTTGCAACTTGTCTTTAAAAATAGTATTTTATTTATATTTTAAGCAAGGGACATCTGAATCCTAGACAGAAACTCTCGACTATTTTTAAATTCCTCAGGGATTTCATTAATCTTTTTCTAGACGTCAGTGCTTTAGGAAAACACGAAATGAAATCTGGACATGTTCTCCAATTTTTGTCTTTTTGATTATTGCATTTTTAAAATGCATTAAGTACTGTGTTATGTGCCTCTCATTATGCTCAGAAATTTACAGGTACAATTTTATCGAACACCTGCAGCTCTATAGAGAGATATTATTATTACTTTCCCATTTCACAGATGAGGACATTGAAACTTGAAGAGTCAGGGCAAATAACATTGTTTGCCCCCTACAGCCACATTCATCCTTGCTAACAGAAACCTAATTTATCTCAGAAATGGGATAGCAATGCACCCAGACTTAGGGGGGAATCATTGGCCCAAGTGAATACTAACATGCCATTCCCATTTCCAGTGGTTGTCTAAGAGGTAGTACTACTACTCCAATAGTTTGTTTCTAACCGAGAATATTTCTGACACAAAATATGTGAGGATTTTCCTCATCCCAATAAGCAGTTCTCCAACTATCCAGATATCAGCTGGGTGTTCAACAATTCATTTCAATTTTGACACTAAATACCTGGAGTTAGTGTAAACCAAACTGCTTAAGAAGTCAGTGCCCCAAGACTGCCCCACTTCAGATGCCAATGACTGGTAATGAGTCTCCGTGTTACCCACTTCTGTCTGACTTGGCTACAAATTGGGTGTTCTCACAACCCCCTCCATAGGTTTATAATTTACTATAATGTAATGGCTCACAGAACTCAGGCAAACACTTTACTTACTATTACCAATTCATTATTTAAGACACAAATGAACCGCCAGATGAAGAGGTTTTAATGCAAAGTCTGGAAAGGTCCCAAGCACAGGAGTTTTTTTGCCCTGTGAAGTTGGAGTGAGCCACCCTCCCAGCACGTGGAGGCATTCGCCAACTCGGAAACGCTCCAAACCCCTTTGTTTAGGATTTTTATGGTGGTTCCATCAAATAGGCATGATTGATTAAATCATTGGCCATTAGTGATTGGCTTAATCCCCAGCCTCCTCCCCTCCCTAGAGGTTAATCACATGGTTGTTTCTTCCGGCAATCAGGCCCCATACCAAAGTGACCTAGGGGCTTCCAGTCACCAGTCGCCTCACAAACATAAACTCAGATATGGTTGAAAGGGGCTTATTATGAATAACAGAAACAGTCCTCTCACCCTGATCACTCAACAAATTCCAAGAGTTTTAAGAGCTCTATGCCAGGAACTGGGGACAAAGATCAAATACGTAATTCTTATTATATCACAATATCACAGGTTGGTATGTGACTTAAAAGTGGGGAGGTTTCAGGAAGATTTTCCTTCTTTAAAGAAAAGAATAATGCTTCAGAAGATGTCACTACCCCCTTTCCTGTTTTGGGCCCTTGAAGTATCAAGTTGAGACATTAGGATCACAGTAAAATGCCTCAAGAATGTAGGGAGGCTGCCTGAGCCCCTTGCCACCACTGAGCCCACTTAACCTCGAGGTTTCCTGTTGCATGAGAATAGATAAACTTTCTTTGCTGCTTTGGGTTGGTTAGTGTTATTTCAGCTGCTTTGGGTTGGTTAGTCAGTCCTTTGCAGCCAAACACATTCCAAGGAAGAATGGGATCAGAGACTTGCCCAAGATCCCAAGGCTAGTGCTGTGGTTTGAATGTTTGGGTCCCTCCCATATTCAAGTTGAAACTTAAACCCCAATGCAATTGCTTTAAAAGGTGAGGACTTTGGGAAGTGATGAGGTCATGAGGGCTGTAGTCTCATGAGTGGGATTAGTGCCCTTGTGAAAGGGCTTGAGGAAGTCCATCAGTTCCTTTCTGCTCTTCTGCCCTACTGCCATGTGAGGACACAAGAGACCATTTTGAAGCAGAAAGCAAGCCATCCCCAGACACGGCATCTTCTGGCACCTTGATCTTAGACTTCCCAGCCTTCTGAACTATGAGCAATAAATTCCGATTGCTTATAAATTACTCAATTCTAGGTATTTTGTTATGGCAGCCTGCACAGACTAATGCAGCTAGTAAGTGCCAGAGTCAAGTCTTGAACATGGGTCTGCCCAACTTCAGAGCCTACTCATTTATTCAACAAAGTCCACGTTTGTAAGGCAGCTTGCTTTATACGCAAGAGCTTGTTTATTCAGTCAGAGAAACCTAAGTATTAGTCCAGCAATTACCACCTATTTATTAAGCAATAATTGGCCATCTCTAAATCTCAGTTCTCTCAACTGCAAAGTGTATGTAATGTTTACCTTGCAGGGATGTTGAGAGGGTTAGAGGTAAAGGTCTTCTGTGGTCCCAATAATTGTATCTACTCGTCATACGTGGCTATATAAAATGTGATTTTTTTTTTTTTTTTCTGAGACGGAGTCTTGGTCTGTCGCCAGGTTGGAGTGCAGTGGCACAGTATCAGCTCACTGCAACCTCCGCCTACCGGGTTCAAGTGATCCTTCCGCCTCAGCCTCTCGAGTAGCTGGGACTACAGGTGCGTGCCACCATGCCCAGCTAATTTTTGTATAAAATGTGAATTTTAATTAATTACAATTAAATTATATTACAAATTTACTTTCCACATTTTACTAGCTATATTTTGGAGCGTGGCTAGTAGCTACCATATTGAGCAGCATAGATACAGAACCTTTTCAATTCACAGAAAGTTCTATCAGGTAGCAGTGGGAAATACAATGCCTTTAGACTAGTGGCTAGGTACTTAGAACTGGAGGCAGAAAACCCAGGTTTGAATGTTGCTCTGACCATTCGCCAGCAGTGTGACTTTGGATAAATTGTTTTATCACTTTGTGCCTCTGTTTTTTTTAGTCAATAAATAAAAATCATAATAATATTACCTGGTCTGGCCGCGCAGTGAACGGCAGGGCGATCCCTGGGACCAGCACGTACACCTCAGGAGGGCCTTCCGGAATTAGAAAACCTGAAGTAACTGGAAAGCGGAAGGTCCGGAAGGTCCGCAAGGTCCGGAAGGTCCGGAAGGTCCGGAAGGTCCGGAAGGTCCGCAAGGTCCGGAAGGTCCGGAAGGTCCGGAAGGATGATAGACCACCTAACTAACCTGAGACTATCTACTGTTTCTTATTCCGGTCTCAATTGACAAGGCCATTGGACTTTGTAACGAACCTTGGTCAACCTCCGGACTCCAGACCCTACGAGCCCCTCCCAGCTTACAAAAAACTGCCAACTGTAACTTCTGTAAGTTCCACTGCCCACCCCAAACCTATAAAACCAACTCCTATCCCTCCACCCGCCGCTGACCCCCTTTTCGGCCTCAGCCCACCCGCTACCGGGTGAATAAACAGGCATGCTGCTCACACAAAGCCTGTTTGGGCGGGGCGGGGCGGGGCGTGGGGGGGGGGGGTCCCTTCATTCAGAGCGCTTGTTGGTGCTGGAAACCGGGATGGAGGACTCCTACGGGAGACTAAACCCCCGTCCCTGTTCTCTTTGTGCTCCCACCGTGAGGAGACCTACCTACGACCTAGGCTTATCAGACCAGCCCACGCATCCACTCCCTATCCTCAAATCAGGTAAGCGGTTTGCCTCAAATCACTTCTTTAGCCTTCTTGCTACCTGTCAGCCTCCTTCTCCTATCAGTTTCATTTACCTCTCCCTTTCACCGGAGACAAGAAAGACAGGACTTTCCGTGAGGTTCATGCCCGGAAAAAATCCTACGTAGGTCATGGAACCGGGAAGACAGTCTTCCCTCGGTGACTGATCATTGCGGCGTCTGCTCTGGCACTCACTCGCACTCATAGGTGACGGATCCATGCAGGATTTGCCCCGTTTGATCAGTTCACCCCAGGTTCAGACCAAGATTTAGTCTGGGATGCCTGCTAAGCTACTTGGTCGCGTATTCACTTTCCTTGTCTCTGCTGCTCTTCTTAAACTATGGGCAATCTCCCACCCTCTATTCCTCCTTCCTCTCCCGTAGCCTGCGTTCTAAAAAACCTCAAACCTCTCCGTCTATCACCTGATCTAAAACCTAAGTGTCTTATTTTCTTTTGCAATACCGCTTGGCCACAATATAAATTGGACAATGTCTCTAAATGGCCAGAAAACTGTAACTTTGATTACCTCAAAGGATAACGAGAAGGAATAAATGAGAAAGTACTTAGAAAATGTATAGAGAATATAGTATGGTCTTAATAAATGTTTGTTAGTAACTAAGATTACTATTTGACTGCTATTTTTAAAACAATTTACCAACCCCCACCTGACAGTTATTGTGCTAAACAAGTCTCTCATGTGTGGTTCTAAAGCATGACAATTTCTGATTGCTGACCATCGGAAGTTTTTATCTTACTTAGGGGCGACAGAGCACACTTGTTTAAAATATTTACATGCAGCTAATTTTTTTGTATATAGACATGACATATTGTTTAATATTAACATTTAATCCTAGAAGAAAGAAATTATAATACCTCATATGTATTTATGTCAAGGGAGATTTCCTGAAGAAATAGGTGGCTGGCAGCTTTAAGAAGTGAGAAGGCACAATCCACTACATTTGAGAACTCAAAATGTTACCATGATAAAGAGGAATGAAATATTTGTCAAAGCCTTTTGTATGGTCTCAGGAACCAGAAGAAGAGTCCTGCTAAACTCAAAAGTTCATGATCCAGAAGTACGTGGAGGCAAAACACCACAGTACAACATGAAATCACTCAAGCCTGTAATCCCAGCACTTTGGGAGGCTGAGGCAGGCAGATCACTAGGTCAGGAGATTGAGACCATCCTGGCCAACATGGTGAAACCCCATCTGTACTAGAAATATAAAAATTATCTGGGCATGGTGATGCACACCTGTAGTCCCAGCTACTAAGGAGGCTAAGCCTGGAGAATCACTTGAACCTGGGAGGTGGAGGTTTCAGTGAGCCGAGATCGTGCCATTGCACTACAGCCTGGTGACAGAGCGAGACTTGACTCAAAAATTTAAAAAAAAAAAAGAAAGAAAAAGAAATCAGTTAGTCCACATAATGCTTATTTTGTTTATCCAATGACAGGTAGGAAGTCTACATACTTCAAATAGTCTTATGCCTTGTCTCTCTCCTGCACTAGGACTAGCATTTTTCTACAAAGTAAACAGAAAATTCTCATAGTTTTACAGCCTTTGCTCTAGATGATCACTGTGTTCAGAATGCTCTCTGATCCATGGTTGGCTGACTCTCAATATTCAGATAGCTGCTTAAATTCACCTCCTGAGATAAGCCTTCACTGGTATCACCCAATTGCAAGAACTCTAAAGATACTCTCTAACACTCCCTGATTTAACAGTCTTCATATTATTTATTACCTTCTGATATGTTCCTTTTATTAGACTCATTCGTTTATTCGCTTTGCCTTTTATGCCGGGTTATAATATATAGTCATGTGCTGCATAATGATGTTTTAGTCACTGACAGACCGCATATCTGATAATGGTCCAATAAGATTATAATGGAGCTGAAAAATTTCTATAGCCTAGTGACATCATAGCTCTCTGTCTTAATGTCACAGCACAATGCATTACTCACATGTTTGTGGTGATGCTGGTGTAAATAAACCTATTATGTTGCCAATCACATGAAAGTCTATCACATACAATTATGTACAGTGTACTTCTATTTATATAAAAAAGTATACTGTAAAACAGTATGCCATATTCCCAAGGCAGCAGCCTCATACATCTCATGTTTACCAAGACTCCTAATGGTATAATTTTCTCTCTGTACTTCATTTAAAATCTCATGTTGTTTTGCTTATCCTAGCTTCTAAGGGTACAAAATCCACTGCTAATATTGCTGGTAAGGGACCACAGTGAGTGACCAGCCTGGACACAAAATTAAAAGTGATTTTAATGGGTAAATTGCAAGTTGCTGGGTTATGGTATACAAATGATCCGGTCACCCAGTAGTGAGCGTAGGACCCAATAGTAAGTTTTTCAACCCTTGACCTTCTCTCAGTCTCTTTCCTTGTAGTTCTTAATGTCTGTTTTTCTCATCTTTGTGTCCTTATGTGCTCAACATTTAGCTCCCACTTATAAGTGATAACATGAAGTATTTGCTTTTCTTTTCTTGATTTAATTCATTTAGAATAAGGATATTGCATCCATGTTGCTGCAAAAGACATAATTTTATTCTTTTTTTCTGACTGCATAATATTCCACAGCATATATGTACCATAGTTTCTTTATTTAGTCTACTGTTGATGGGCATCTAGGTTGATTCCATGTTTTTGCTGTTGTGAATAGTATCGCTGCAATCTTAAGGAACAAGAACAAAGACACAAGCTGTTGAAGGATCTGCTTGCTTGGAGGCATGTGTTGAAGGAACTGTCTTGCTTGTAGGCAATGTTTCAGGCTTCAAATTGAAGGCAATGAAACCAACAAAAATTTAAGAAGGGCTATATCAGATATAAAGAAACTAATAATGACCTGGACTGAAGAACAGACACAGAAGCATATCCTTCTCAGCACCATGAAAATCATGGCCAAAGCAAAAAGTTTGTGATGTTGAAAGAAAATGCTGGACCTGGCTACAATGTTGAATTTGCTGCCAACTCTGGGTGGTTTAAACAATTCAAGTACTATTCATTGCATCATGTGAAAATGAGTGGTGAGTCTGCGAGTACTGATGTGAAGGCAGCTGAAGAACTTTTGGAAACTCTAGATGTGCTGATTGTGGAGGAAAATTACTTGCCAGAGCAAATCAATATGAATGAAACCTTCCTATTCTGCAAATTGATGCCTGAAAGGATTTTCATCCATAAGGAAACCGAGTTATCGCCAGCTTTCAAGTCTTTGAAGGACAGGATAACAGTTTTGCTTGGAGGCAATGTTGCAGGCTTCAAATTGAAATCCTTTGTGATAGGGCACAGTGGGAACCCCAGGGCCTTTAAACATATCAGTATATGCACACTTCCAGTGTACTACAGGAGCAATAAGAAGTCATAGATTACCCAGCTCCTCTTCCAAGATGTCCCCCTGAATGGCTATGCCAGTGAAATGGAGAACTCTTTGGAGAATAACATACCTTTCAAGATTTTGCTTATTATTGATAATGTTCCCACACATTCTCCTTTCATTGGCAATCTTCATTCCAATATCAAAGTGGTGTTTCTTCCTACAGTCACCACCACTTTGATCCAATTACTGCATCAAGAAGTTATAGCTGCTTTTAAGGCCTACTCCCTGAGGAGGATCTTTGCCCGGCCTATGGCTGAAACTGAGAAAGACACTGATGCAATTCTGGAAGCATCTATAGCTACACTAAGAGCCTTGCTTGGAATAGGGGTAATGTCACCAATTAGTGTATGAATGGCATCTGGAAGGAGACACTCAAGAGATTCATCAATAGCTTCAAAGGATTTCCCAAAGATGAGAATATTGCAAAATCAGTGAGGCTGTAGTTGAGATGGGTGTGGATGAGGATGATATTGAGGCACTCCTACAGGTGGCTACTGAGGAATTAGCTAATGGGGAGTTGTTGGAACTGGAACAGAAACCCATAACTGAAGAAGAGGCAAGAGCCAAGGAAACTGCAAGAGAAGAAAAAGAAGAACCCCCAAGAAGATTCAGAGTGAAGCGTTTAGCAGCAGCTTTTGCAGGCCTCACTGAGCTTTTTAAAAAGTTTAAAAACATGGACCCCAACTCCAGAGTGTTTTCATTAATAGAGGAATGCTCATGGCACATTATCTGTTTACAAACAAATCTATAATGAAACTAATCAAGCAAATCAACATGGCCACATTTCTGAAAAGAGTGAAACTTCCTTGAAAAGAGCCTCAGATGGGTCCTTCATGAGGTAGTCCAGAAGAAGTCACTGTTATCTTAAGACACAACAGCTCCATGCCTGTTATTGACCCCTGAAGACCTTCCAGTGGGACAAGCTGTGAAGGTGAAAGACAGTGAGTGATATTGATGATCCTGACCCTGAGTGATATTGATGATCCTAGACTAATGTGTTTCATCCTGTTTTTAGCAAAAAGTTTATAAAGTAAAATACATACATTTTAGAAATAAAAAAATAGAAAAAAGCATATAGAAAAAGGACATACAGAAAGAAAAAAATTTGTACAGCTGTACAATGTGCTTGTGTTTTCATCTAAGTGTTATCAGCAAAGAACCAAAAACTTAAAAACTTAAAAACCTTATAAAGTGAAAATGTTATAGGAAGCTAAAGTTAATTTACTGTTGAAGGAAGAAAAATATTTTTATACATTTAGGATAGCCTAAATGTCTAGTGTTCATAAAGTGTACAGTCCTTCACACTTACTCACTACTCACTCACTGACTTACCCAGAGCAACTTACAGTCTTGCAAACTTCATTCATGCTAAGTGCCCTGTTATACAGGTGTACCATTTTTTATCTTTTATATCATATTTTGACTGTATCTTTTATATGTTTAGATACACAAATGTTTACCATTGTGTTACAATTGCCTACAATGTTCAGTCTATACTGTACAAGTTTGTAACCTAGGAGCAATAGGCTATGCCATATAGCCTAGGCGTGTGGTAGACCATACCCTCTAGGCTTGTATAACTACATTCTATGATGTTCACACACTGATGAAATCACCTAACAACTGACAGGTTTCTCAGACTATATCCCTGTTGTTAAGCAATACATGACTGCAAATCCAACAGAGCAAGGGTGAAACTTGTATATTTGGTTTGCTGTTATATCTGCACTTCCTGGAAAAATGCTCAGAGCACCGTGCATACACTGGAAATCTTTTGCAAATAAATGGAAAAAAAGCCAGAATTTCAGTCCAAATATCCAAGGTAGTCAGCAACTGCTTCCCTCTTCAGTTTTAGAATCTCTCTAGGCATTAAATATCTGAAACCCTGAGGGTTTATTTTGATGATCCATGAAAATCTGAGGTAGCATATGATGTCTTTTCTTTGACCCTACATTCACTCTGGTACTAGAATTCTCAACATTGCAAAATTCAACTCTCTCCAGGCATCTGGGTCACAGCCTGAATTTGAGTCCCTCACCTTATCTTTGCCCCTAGTACCTAATGTTGCCAAAAAGAAATGACTTGACTGGCTCAATCAACTGTGAGGCAGAGTTCCCGTATTAAGGTCCATGCTCTCCAGCCAAAGTCTACCAGGAAGAAACCTAGAGCTGGGCAAGCTGAGTTACCTTGTCTTGCAAAGGGAGAATGTACGCCCATAAGAAACTGTGGGGCATCTTGGAGAGTGTTAGAAAGGACGTTTATGGGATTTGAATGGCTGTTAGGTAATTTGAGGGAGGGCTCAAGGAAGCAGGGCTTTGCTCTGGATTGGATGCTCTCAGGAAGTGGAGGGTAACTGTGATTGGGTATCTTAAAGCATATCTAGAATAAGGGAAGCCTAGCAATGAGGCCAAGTCTATAATTGACAAAGAAGCACCCCTCACTCACATTAGCTGGGAGAGGGGAGGTTTGGTATTGTATGGTTTACACAGTCACCTTGTTTTCATCTGTGCTTAGATAAGATTATAAAGTTTGTTTTTTTTGGTTGCTTGTTTGGTGTCACTTCTTCACACTCAAAAAGAGACCCTATCTGATATTAGAATTCTGAGAGACCTGAGAACAGCACACGTAGCGATGAATGCCAGGTCACCAAGACACAGCTGTGAGAGTCAGGCTGCTTTCCCATGTCAGAGGCTGCTTTCCCATGTCAGAGGCTGCTTTTCTTTTTCTCACCAGCTGCCTCAGAGATGATTGCCACCCCCACCCCTTTCCAGCCCACATGTGGTTGTGTTTCACTTCCTTCTGATCATAGATCCAGCATGTAGCAAGGCTTCATGCATGCAGCAAGCTTCGACTCCATGAATGCTGCAAAAACCATGATATCTTATCCCAGAAGTATCTCAGCCTCCTTCCTCCCAGTGTGGCTATAGGTGTGGTAGGTCCCTGAAGCTTCCTGAACCTCTAGTACAGAGGTCCTGACACTAGCAGAGAGAAGTCTGCAATGGTCTAGGACAAGATGGTAAGGGACTGGACACTGTGGACATGGAGAAGCTAGAGTCAAGAGATATTTGAGAGGTAGAATTCATAAGATTATCAGGGAGAGAATCTGAGGACTCTGACATTGCTAACTTAGGAGGCTGGGTATTAGTGATGTTACCAAGCAAGGTGAAGCTTATAAGTTCACAACACATTTTACAGGGAGGTGAGCATTTCTGTTTTGGGGCATATTCCATTTAAGGTGCTCAACATAGAGATGACCTGTAGACAGTGGTGTAGGGGAGGGTTTAGCAATGGGACTCATCAACATGATGAAGGTGGGAGAGTCACTTAGATTGCAAGGGAGAACAAGTAGAATGAGAAAAGAAGCAGCTGCAGAACAAACTCCAATAAGCAACTTGAAAAAAAGGAAAAACAAATATGGGGAAATTATCTAGAATGAAAAGAGACTAATAAGTGTGTGGTTTTAAAAATGTCAAAGGCCTCAGGGAAGTCAAAAACTGGGAAAACCCATAGGTAGTGGCCATTTCCATGCGTTTATTTATTTGACAGATATTTATTGGGCACCAACTATGTACTGGAGACTGTTCAGGCCCTAGAAGTAGTATAGTGTGTTGGGGGCAGGGTGGAGGGTTGGAGGGAGAAAACAGACATCTCTGCCCTCATAGATCTTACATAATAGTGTAACTTATTTATTATAAGTACATTATATAAGAGATTGGAAGATAATAACTATTTTGAAGACAAGCCAAGGAGATTATCTGAGGTGGGGTATGGTAGAAAGCTAAATTTTAGACTGGGTGCTCCCTCAACTGTGAAGTATCATTTAAACAAATGTGAAATAGGTGAATTGAATGATGTGGTTATCTGGGGAAGTTCAACACAGATAGCAAGGAAGTTCTCAGTGCTGCCAATTGCTAGACCAACAAGAGAAGATTAGCCTTGCCTAGTGCCTTGAACATAGTAAATGGTCAATATATATTCAATGAGTTAACTAATGCAATGAATATTTATGGAAGTAAGTATACAAATAATTGATTAGTTTGAGAAGTGCAATCAATATATAGGCATAAGAGTAGATCGACTTGAAAAATTAAAAGTATTTAGGAATATCTTGATAAAATATACATTTAAGTGTTGTTACTTAACAATGTAAAAGGTCTCCTTTTGTTTCCTTTTTTCTGGGAGTGGGCATTAGGCAGATAAATTATGCAACAGATATTTACAAGACTGGAATTTGGGCTTTTGTCGGGGAGGCGTGGTACTTCACTGTCCTTTTGCTTCTGTCCACGGTTTTATCATAAAAGAACCCTCATCTAAACATTACAGTTTTATTCTGATTGACAAACAGCAGTAGGGAACAATTTCTTATGACTGAGATATCTAATATAAAACAGATCTGTATACACATGCACATGCACACTTTATTTCAAGGCTCTGATAAAAGTTAAATTGTGTCTTGATTTTTGAGAACTGAAATATCTGCTTTTCTGCCAGCACCACAGAGAGCTCATGAATGATGGAAGTGCTTTGGCTTTTAGAGTGGTGCCATTTCTTTGCAATGCTACCTCTTTGGGGAACAAATATGAAAAATAAAACATGTCACTTTACATGATATAGTCTTTTTATTGTCACCTTCCTGCCTTTAAAAGCGAATGGACAAATCATAAAAAGACATATTGTAGGTGCAAGTTCTCCTTTAGATTTAGATATTCTAATGGAGTATATAATTCAGTGAGTCTTTTCTGTGTCTCTTATTTCTCCCATTCCTTATCTATGGGCAGAGTGATGTGGTAATAAAATACTGAAATGCAAATAAGATGATTTACTTTTGGCTGGCAGTCTCTCTCAGCTTATACCTCTTGGAGCTGATGATTTTCTTATCAACTTACTCCACAGGAGTATTGTTAAAATCCATCAATCCCCAGGGCATCACATTGAACCCTGGGGATTTAATAGAAGTGGGTGTGTACAAATATGGCTAAATTTTCAGAGATCACAATCACAAGGATCAATTATAAACAGTTTGCAGACTTAGAAACCAATACTTTAAAAATTAATGGAACCACAATAAGACTACCTCACGCTCCCTAGGATGGTAATAATAAAAAAGACAAACAATAATAAGTGTTGGTGAGAATGTTAAGAAATTGGAATCTTCATACATTGCTGTCAAGAATTTAAAATGATGCTGCAACTGTGAAAACAGTATGGCAGTTTCTCAAAAAGTTAAACATAGAGTTATCATATGACCCAGCAATTCCATTCCTACGTATATAACCAAGAAAATTGAGAACATATGTCCATGCAAAACTTGTACATAAATGTTCATGGCAGCATTATTCATAATAGCCAAAAAGTAGAAACAACACAAATGTCTATCAACTGACGAGCGTATAAATAAAATGTAGTACATCCATACAATGGAATAATATTTATCCACAAAAAAGAATGAAGTAATTATATATTGTACAACATAGATGAACCATGAAAACATGATAGTAAAAGAATGTAGACAAAAAAGGTCAAACATTTCATGACTCCATTTATATGAAATGTCCAGATTAGGTAAATCCATAGAAAGAAAAAAATTGATTAATGGTTGCCTAGAACTGGGAAGTTTGTGGGTAAAAAGGGAGTGACTGCTAATAGGTATGAGGTGTTCCTTATAGAGATGATAAAAATGCTTTGGCATTAGGTAGTGGTAATGGCTACACAAATATACTTTAAAAATCATCAGATTATACACTTTAAAAGTATGAATTTTATGTAATATAAATTACATCTCAAATTTGTTATTTTAAAAGTTTTAAATCAAAGATTTAAAATTTGATTGAATATCATACAACATAAAGGGATTATTGTTAATTCTTGGTATGATAATAATATTGTAGTTATGCTTTTAAAACATGTCTTACAGAGATAATCACAAAATAATTATAATTCTTTAATTAATGGCAAGTTTATATTGCTAAGGGGGTACCCTGTTGCCAGACTCCCATCACATGGACATGGTGGCCAGGGACTCTAAATCCCAGATTTGTGCTTTGAACTTGAGAAAATGTCTTTGATACTGCAAGACTTAGTGTTCTTTTCTGGAAAGCAGGAATTGTTATAAGGATTGAAAACTCTTAGGGCAATTATGAAAGCCAGTAATTAACAAATGGTTGTTGGTGTTGTTGGGGGTGAGAGGTGAAAGGTGGTCCTTAAGTTTATTACGTTGATTCTAAGACACATTTTTTTTTTTCATTTTAACAACTCTGAAGCTAGGGTGCATCTACTAATTAGTGGGATTTTATAGTTTAATTTAAAATAATCTTGCTTTTTAAAAAAATATAGATTTAGAGGACACAAGTGCAGATTTCTTACATGCAAACATTGCACAGTGGTAGAAATTTTGCTTTCTTAATGGTACATCAAATAAAGGAGCATATTATATTAAATTAAGATAAGAATAGCTATCTCAACCTTATGTTCCAAGCAACGGTTTAGGCACTGAGAATATAGCAGCAAACTGTAAAGACTAAGTACCTGCCTATGAAGAGTTGACACTCTGGTGGAGTGAGAAGAAAGTGAACATAAATTAACAAATATTTACCATATCGAGTAGTTATGAGAGGTGTTATAAAAATTAAAAAGTAGAATATCTGCATGCAAAATGATGAAATTGGACACTTGTCTTACACCATACACAAAAATCAGCTCAAAAAGTGGATGTGGTGGAACACACCTATAACTCCAGCTACTCAAGAGGCTGAGGCAGGAGAATTGCTTAAACCAAGGAGTTTCAGGATATAGTGCACTATGATTGCACCTGTGAATAGGCATTGCATTCCAGGCTGCACAACATAACAAGACCTTATGTCTAAAAAGAAAAAAGATCTCAAAATAGATTAAAAAGCTAAATGTGAAGATCTGAAATCATTAAACTCCCAAAAGAAGAACATAGGAGAAAAGTTCTTTGACATTGGCCTTGACAATGTTTTTTTGGACATTACACCAAAAGCTCAGGCTACAAAAGCAAAAGTAAATAAATGAGACTTCATCAAACTTAATTTTCTGCACAGCAAAGGAAACAATCAACAAAATGAAAAAAGCAGTCTATGGACTGGAAAAAAAAAA
Source organism: Aotus nancymaae (assembly GCF_030222135.1). Lineage (NCBI taxonomy): Eukaryota > Metazoa > Chordata > Mammalia > Primates > Aotidae > Aotus > Aotus nancymaae. The sequence goes on along the minus strand of NW_026988438.1, from coordinate 38,999,919 downwards.
GTACTTGCAAACCATATATTTGTTAAAGGGTTAATATCCAAAACTCATGCAACTTAATAGTAGAAAGACAAATAACTTGATTTAAAAATGGGCAAAGGACATAAATAGACATTTCTCCTCAGAAAACAAAAATGGCCAACAGGTGTATGAAAAGGTGCTCAACGTCATCAGTCATCAGAGAAATGTAAACCAAAACTACTGTGAGGTAGCACCTCACATTCGTTAAGGTAGCTATTACCAGTCAAAAGATAAATGTTGGAGAAGGTGTGAAGAAAAGGGAACCCTTGTACATGGTTGCTAGAAATGTAGATTTTCTATAAAGAAATCTTTATAGAAGATTTATAGAAAACAGTATGGAGATTCCTAAAGAAACTAACACTGTAACTAACTACCACATGACCCAGCAATTCCTCTTCTGCGTATATAACCAAAGGAAAAGAAATTACCACCTTCTAAAGACATCTGCACTCCTATATTCATGGCAGCATTATTCTAATAGCCAAGAACTGGACACAATCTGACTCCATCAATGAATGCATAAACTGTTATATATATGTATATATATATATATGTACATAGTGAAATATTATTCAGCTTTAAAAAAGAAGATCCTGCCATTTGCCAGACATTAATAAACCTGGAGAATGTTATGCTAGGTGAAATAATCCAGACACAGAAAGAAAAATGAAGGCTCTCACTTTTATGTGGAATCTTAAAAAAAATTGAAATATACAGATATACAGAGGTAGAGAATAAAACAGTGGCTGCTAGAGGCAGGGGAGGAGTGGGATAGAAATGAAGAGATATAGGTTAGAGGGTAAAAAGTAGCAGATATGGGGTGCAGTGGCTCATGCCTGTAATTCCAGCACTTTGAGAGATTGAGGTGGGTGGATCGCTTGAGGTCAGGAGTTCAAGACCAGTCTGGCCAACGTGGTGAAACCCAGTCTCTACTAAAAATACAAAACTTAGCCAGGCATAGTGATGTGAGCCTGTAATCCCAGCTACTGTAGAGGCTGAGCCAGGAGAATCATTTGAACCTGGGAGGCAGGGGTTGCAGTGAGCCAAGATTGCACCACTGCACTCCAGCCTCGGCTACAGAGCAAGACTCCATCTCAAAAAAAAAAAAAAAAAAAAAAAAAAAAATGTAGCAAACATGTAGGATGAACAAGCCCAGAGACCTAATGTACAACATGAGGATTATGATTTTAAAAAATTGTACTCTATTAGAGATTTCTGCTAAATGAGTAGATTATAGCTGCTCTTGTCACAGTGAAAGGGTAATTATGTGAGATGATGGATATGTTAATTTGCTTCACTAGAGTAACCATTTTACTATTTATGTATCCAATAACCTCATTTTATACCCTAAATATATGCAATAAAATTGATTTTAAGAAATAAAAAGTGAAATAAAGAGATTAAATTATAATTAGCTATTCTTTTATATAGGGTCTTCAGAGAAGCGTTCTCTGATTCTGTGATATTTGAGCAAAAACTGGAGATGATTAAACAATCATTACTAAAATACTTTGTAAAACTTCATAAAAAGATAAAGAAGATTTTTCTCTCATTATGCTGTAAAATCATTGTATTTTTTATTAGCCCCTAGAAAAAAAAATAATTGGCTCAGTTTCTGTCATTATGAAGTTTAATGGGCTTGTCTAAGAGACAGACATGGGAACATTAATTGCCATGAAATATAATAGCTACTAATATAGAAAATGCTAATACCTCTCTAGAAACATATAGGAGGCAGACCATAATAGAAGGCTCCACAGAAATACAATTTGAGCTGCAGACTTAAAAATATTTTTAACTAAAATACTTCAAAGAATATTTAAAATATTTTTACAGAAAATGTATGTAATAGAAAAGCACGCATGCACACACACACATGAATTACCCCCATTGCATATTTTTTGTTTCTGACATATAAAATAAGAACTAAAGGTCTATCGTTATCACCAGAGTTGGCGAACTTTTTCAGTAAAGGGTGAGATAGCAAATATTTTAGGCTTTGTAGACCAGACAGTGTCTATCACAACTATTCAACTCTGCCAATAAAGTGCAAAAGTGCCATAGACAATATGTAAACAAATGAGCATCAGTGTGGTCCAGCAAATTTATGATGATAAAAACAGGCAGGGCCAGGCGCTGTGGCCCACACCTGTAATCCCAGCACTTTGGAAGGCCAAGGCAGGTGGATCACAAGGTCAGGAGATCAAGACCATCCTGGCCAACATGGTGAAACCCCATCTCTACTAAAATACAAAAACATTATCTGGGCGTGGTGGCACATGCCTGTAGTCCCAGCTACTGGAGAGGCTGAGGCAGGAGAATCGCTTGAACCTGGGAGGCAGAGGTTGCAGTGAGCCAAGATTGCACCACTGCACTCCAGCCTGATGACAAACAAAAACAAAAACAGGCAGGCAGCCACATTTGAACATAGTTTGTCAATCCCTGCCATACCCATAAACTGGGAATAAGAAAAGCAGTGTATACCTCATTTGTTCTATTTTAATTAAGACCTAAAGGATAAGTAAAAGAAGATAGTGTATCACAGGAGGAACCATATAATCAAGACAGATTGAAAGTTACATGCACTTACAATATGAAAAAATTAAAAACAAAAAATTCATGGAATATTCAGAGCACTGTACTTAGTTAATATGGTTAGACCTGATTTTTTTTAAAAGACGGAATCTTGCTCTGTTACCCAGGCTAAAATACAGTGGTGCCATCTTGACTCACTGTAGCCCCCGCCTCTGCCTCCCAGATTCCAGCAATTCTCCTGCCTCAGCCTTCCTGGTAGCTGGGACTACAGGCATGTGCCGTCACACCAGCTAATTTTTGTACTGTTAGTGGAGATGGAGGTTTCACCATGTTGGCCAGGCTGGTCTTGAACTCCTGACTTCAGGTGATCCACCCACCACAGCCTCCCAAAGTTCTAGGATTACTGGCATGAGCCACCATACCTGACCAAACCTGATGTTTTATAAGCTAAATCCCACTATTCCTGTGTAGTAATAAATTACTGACACTCTTCTTGTATCTTACTGGGGGAGTGAGGAAGAAATGACTAGAGACATTTCAATTTTAACTTTTTCCTCCATTGTGCCTTTTGTGTCTAAGTTACCTATGAGTGAAAGAAGTGTTCATACTTCCAATTAGAGTCATTTCCTAATGTTCAGATGTGAACAAACATGCGTTACAGCTTTACCATCCTCATTTCCCCCTTGGCTTCAACTATATTTCTAAAGATCTCTGATCCTGCCATGGGTTTTTAGCTCTGCCATATTTACTCCCAAATCTTAACTCTCATCAGCTTAACTGAAATCTGTTTTATTGTTGGTTTTTTTTCACACTCGAGCGAGATAATCTGGAACCTGCTGAGTGATTCCTGTAGCCCTGCATATCTATGCCAACAGTTTATTCCCAACAACCCCTAAATTTCTCTTCTGCTACCAGTATGGCAAATTATGTAAACACTGTCAAGTAATGATATACATCACTTACCAAGAAAATCTCTCAATAGGAAAATAAATTCAAGTAGCTGAGCTTTTCAAGGACCTTTTAGAACTGCTCTGATGTCTTTGGGCAATTGTGTGTATTATCTCTTGAAATAGCTGTGCCTGATATGATGGTGGCAGTTCAGGCATCAGAAGCAGACATGGATTTGAGTTCTAGCTACCTGTAACTATAGTAGTTTACCTTTCTGTGCCTCATCTGTAAAATGGAATATTTAATGACTTCACAAAGTTGTGATATCAAAAACAACTTAGATGAAAGTTTGGACTCGTATCCAGCAGGTCACAGGGGGCATAATAACTATTAAGCTCCTTCATCCTCATTAATTAATATGTCCACATCTATTCACAAGGCTTAAATATAGCTGTATGTACCAAAATATGAAAAAAAAAAAAAAAAAGAAAGAAAGAAATCTTGGCCGTATTCCTGTAATCCCAGCACTTTGGGAGGCTGAGGAGTTCAAGACCAGCCTGGGCAACATAGGGAGACTCTCTCTCTCTCTCTCTCTCTCCCCCCCATATATATATATGTTTAAAAATCTGTCTTCATCCACAGATGTAGAATGATTTGATGCTTAAGGTAACTAAAACAGTTTGGGATTTAAAAAATTATAGTGTCATTTAAATCATCTTGAAAAGAAAGATAAGAGGAAAAGGGGGCAGGTAGAGGAGAAATTGAAGTAATATTCCTACCCCAACTTCCTTTGATTCAGTATTTCATCTTAAGCCTTAACATACTCATAAGTTTTAGTAATATATTATTTATTTCTAACCCAACTGTCTCTGCTCTTTCTTTTTTTCTCTTCTTTCATTCTGCCTTTAACTCATGTTACTTTGCTGTATTTTATGTTCATCAGTAAGCTTCCTCAAACCCGTTTTGGAACACAGAGGGGTATAAATAAAATAAAATAGTGTGTGCTGGACATGGCAACTTCAGAAGGAGAGCCTAAGGAAATCAATAATTCTTAACAGTACCTAACACATAGTACCAGCCCATAATCTGTGGCCTGTTGGGCAACAAAACCAACGTTTGCCTTTTCCTAAACTTCTTTGATTTTAAAAATTATAATAGCTACCGTCTACTAAGTACTTAATATGTGCTTTGTGCTGGCTGTTAGTCTAGGACCTCTGTTTATTCATTTAATTTTCCTAATAATTCTAGGAAGCAGGTAATAATTATTATCCTCAATGAACAACTGACGAAATTGAGTGTCAAAGAAATTAAGTGCGTTTCTCAAGGTCACACACCTGCTAAGTGTTGAGGTAGGATCCCTCTGAAGTCAGCCCAACTCTGAACCTGTTTCTCTCTTAGCCGCTATGTAATACAATTCATAGGAAAATTAGAAAGTCCTCATAAAGGTCTTAGAAACTTTTTTTTTTTTTTGACAGGGTCTCATTCTGTTGCCCAGGTTGGATGGCAGTAGCGTGATCTTGGCTCACTACAACCTCTGCCTCCTGGGTTCAAGCGATTGTCCTGACTCAGCCTCCTGAGTAGCTGGGATTACAGGCACATGCTATCACACCCTGCTAATTTTTGTATTTTTAGTAGAGACAGGATTTCACCATATTGTCCAGGTTGGTCTCGAACTCCTGGCCTCAAGTGATCTGCCCGCCTCAGCCTCCCAAATTGCTGGGATTACAGACATGAGCTGCTACACCCACCTAGTCTTAGCAACTCTTTTACAATTCTGCCTTTATTTGGTTTTAACCTCATAGATATTGATAAATCCTGTAAAAGACCATTCTCTTATACTTTTATAAGTTAGTTTTCTGCCCTTAAAGTTGTTCTTTTTCTTTAAAAATAATAAATTAAGAATGTTATTTATCCTTTCTTCAATATATTTTTCAAAAATTTCAATTCAGATTTCACATGGCTAGGTAAGAGAAAGAATGAGTGAAAATAGCCTGCTCTTTCAAACAATCGAATCAATTCAACAAAATATTCACAGAGACATTGCCATAGCAGACCAAATGACAGATCCTGGGGCTATGCAGAGTTGGGTTCTTTGGCTTCGTGGTGCCTATGTCCAATGAGGGGGTCCAAATACTAAACATGAAGTGATGGCTTCATTCGTTAGTGCTGCTATAACAAAACCCCACAACCTGGGTAATTCATAAAGAAAAGAAATGTATTTTCTCACAGTTCTGGAGGCTGGTAAGTCCAAGATCAAAGTACTGGTTGGTGATGGAGGGCCCAGTCTCTCTGCTTCCACAATGATACCTCAGTGCTACATCCTCCAGAGGGGTGCAAAGCTGTATCATCACATGGCAGTCAGCAGAAGAACAAGGTAACCAAATGCTTTGCAAAGCTTCTTTTATAAGTGCCTTAATCCCATTCAGGAGGGAGGAGTCCTCGTGGCCTAATCTCCTGTTAAAGGTCCCACCTCTTAATCCTATTACATTGTCCATTAATTCTGAACATCTGTATGTCGGAGGGGACATATTCAAATCCTGGCAAGTGATAATGTTATGAGAGAGAGAATGATAGTAACTCACAGTACTCTGGGAGCCAGGAGATAGATACTCTACCCAAATGAGTAATTTAAGATAGTACTCATTCCCTCAGGCTTCCCACTGAAAAGGCTGCCTTAGTTGAGGTCTTTTGAAAGATGTGATGAGAGATGAAATGGAGGCTTTCGGGGTATTGTGTTTGTTGTTGTTGTTGTTGTTGTTGTTTTTGAGACAGAGTCTCATTCTGTCGCCAGGCGCCAGGCTGGAGTGCAGTAGCACAATCTCGGCTCACTGCAACCTCTGCCTCCCGGGTTCAAGCAATTCTCCTGCCTCAGCCTCCCGAGTAGCTGGGACTACAGGCGCACGCCACCACGCCCAGCTAATTTTTGTTGTTGTTGTTGTTGTTGTTTTTGAGACGGAGTTTCGCTCTTGTTACCCAGTTTGGAGTGCAATGGCGCGATCTCGGCTCACCGCAACCTCCGCCTCCTGGGTTCGGGCAATTCATCTGCCTCAGCCTCCTGAGTAGCTGTAATTTTTGTATTTTTAGTAGAGACTGGGTTTCACCCTGTTGGCCAGGATAGTCTTGATCTCTTGACCTCGTGATCCGCCTGCCTCTGCCTCCCAAAGTGCTGGGATTACAGGCTTGAGCCTCGGGGTATTGTGTTTTAATCAGCTCAAGATGTCATAACAAAGTGGCTTAACAACAGAAATTTGTTTCTCAAAATTCTAGAGGCTGTGAAGTTCAAGATTAAGGCTCCAGCATGGTTAGTTTCTGGTGAGGGCTCTCTTCCTGGCATGTAGAGGACTACCTTCTCACTTGTGTCCTCACATGCCAGCGAGAAAGAGAAACAATGAGTTCTCTAGTGTCTTTTCTTATGAGGACACTAATACTAAAAAATCAGGGTCCTAATTTTATAACTTCATTTAACTTTACCTCCATAAAGACCTTGTCTCCAAATATGGTCACATTTGGTGTTGAGACTTCAACATATGAATTTTGGGAAACATAAATATTCAGTCCGTAACATATGAGTAGAGGGAAGGAGAAGGGACAAGGTTTGAGCACAAAGAGGTTTCAGGAAGAAAATGTAGAACTGAGATCCTGTTGATTTCAAGGATCTGAACATAATTCCATAATTAAGGTGTCTGGAGACTAGAAGGTTAATGAGTTAAGCAAGAGTTTAGGCTTTATCAAAAGAGCAACAATGATGAGAAATCACAGAAATGCTTTACCACAGAAGTGATACGATGACATATAATTATTGAAGAGCCTTGTTATAAGGAGGATAGGAGAGGGGCAAGCTTGAAGGCAGACAATTGATGAGTTTGTAGTTTCAGGCTAGAGGCACTGAGGACAGAAAGGGGTGGGAAGATTAAGGAGAGATGTTTAGAGGATCAAAACAGCAGGATTGTTAGATAAATTCAACCCTGTGAAAGAGGGGATGGGAGAGGTGTCGAAGATGGTATCCAGGCTGCCAGCTGGGACCACCCCAGCACTTGGTGCTCCAGGAGAGAGGAAACAAGTATTAGATATAGAACACAAAGAGAGAATTGTCTGTGTCCAGGCAGGGCAGTGAGAAAACTCTCCCCTACTTGCTAAGAGCCCCAAGCATAGCTGGAGCCTCTAATGGCCAGAGCTTTCTGTCACTTAGCCTGCCTTTTATAGCCACCTTTAAGCCTAAAGTTTAAAAACGAATGACACCTCACTGGTGTCTATCAGCTTTCACCAGTTTCCCCATAGGCTCATGTTCTGAGTTCTTTTATCTTCTTTGGTATATTCCTGTAAGTACATGGAGATCCAGGCTATGAGAAACAGACCTCTGTGATCTTGTCAGTGGATATTGACTAGCTGAGCAATCGGAAAGCCAGGAGATCTTACATTTCTTTGCCAAAATATGTCTAGATTAAAAAGTAGTTAAATATAATAATAAAAATTAATGTTTATTGAGTGTTAGCAGATATCAAGTACTAGACAAAGAGATGTGTGTATATATATATATGTGTGTGTAAATATATACACACACATACAATATATATTATATACATACATATTATATATAATGTATGTGTATATATATGTGTATGTATATATACACACACATATATATGTATATATACACATATACACATAATATATATAATATATATGTATATATGTATATGTATATGTATACATATGTGTGTGTATATATGTATGTATACATACATATACACATACACACATAATTGAATCTTGACAGCCACTCTCTGAGCTAAGTCATATTATCCCATCTTACAGATGAAAACATTGAGATTTTGGATTTAAATGACTTGCAAGTGAATCACACAGATGAAAAGTCAAATTCAGGCAGACTGACTCATAATGTTCAAATCGTAAATTTTATGCCACTTTGTGTCTCTAATTTTGTTTTTTTGATGGTTTAACTGAGAATTTTAAACATTTTGTCTATTAAATTGTAGCATATGTATTGTGATTTAAAATAACTTTATTATATTAATAGTGGCTCATTATGTGAAACTTGAAAAATATAAGGAAAATAAAAATCATCCATAATCTTAAAACCTGAAGATAACTGTTATTACAATTTTGATGTATTTCATGCCAGTATTTTTGGTTCCTTTTTATAGATGAAATCAGTGTTTATAAATTATAATCATGCCTTTTTCATTTAAATTCTAAATATAATTGTTTCTCTGTGCTATTAAGCATGATTTATGAATGTTATTTTCAATGGCTGTAAAATATTTCATTACATGGATATATTATAATTGATGTAACCATTGAAGCATTTTTGAAAATTTAGAATTTTTTCGTTTTACTACTATAAATAATACAGTTAACATTTCAAATTATTTCCTTAAAAATAATCACTAAAGTATAATTATTGCTTCAAAAGGGATAGGCACAAAAAAAGCAGGGGTAGGCACATTTTGAAGGCTCTTACTACTTTCCAAAAACAGTGAAGAGTAAACACTCAGCAGGAAGTAAGAATTCCTGTCTCATTATAATCTTACCAGCACCAAGTACTATCACTTTGATATCTTTATTAAAAATTTCGTTTAAAGTCTTATTTCCTTGAGTACAAACAACACTTAACATTGTTATATGCCTTTGAGGTTGTTGTTATCTTTTCTTGAATTTTTTTCTTTTCCTGGTCCTTATCCATCCTCTTTTCATTCATTTACCAAATATTTATTGAGCAACTATTATGTGCTAGGTTCTATTTAAAACTCTGAAAATATAGTAGTAAAGGAGACAGGCAATATCTGTGCTCTTGTGGTGCTGATAGTCTTAGGAGAGGGCATATAATAAATGGATTAAAAAATTAAGAAAAACATCTTACAGTAAAAGAGCTTTGCAGGCTCTTTACTTAAAAAGAGTAATATGGGCCAGGCAGGGTGGCTCACGCCTATAATTCCAGCACTTTGGGAGGCCGAGGCAGGCGGATCACATGAGGTCAGGAGTTCAAGACTGTTGCTGCTAAAAAATACAAGAATTAGCTGGGCCTGGTGGTGGGCACCTGTAATCCCAGCTACTCAAGAAGCTGAGGCAGGAGAATTGCTTGAACCCTGGAGGTGGAGGTTGCAGTGAGCCAAGATCACACCATGGCACTCAAGCCTGGGCGACAAGAGCGAAACTGCATTTCAAAAAAAAAAAAAATGGTGGGGTTGGGTAATATGATGAAGCATAAAGCAGAGTTCTTAAAGTTTTTGTTCTGAAGAACACTTTACATTCTTAAAAATTATGGAGGACCCACTGTGGGTTATGTATACCAGCAATATTTACTGTATTAGAAATGAAAACTGAGAAATGTTTAAAACACAAGAACACTCAAGCACACATTCCATTATCCATCAGAGAGATGTGATCACCTACTGTACACTCAGCAGAGAGTGAGAGTGAAAAAGCAAAGAATGGCTTAGTATTATTATAAAAACAGTTTTGATCTGACAGACCCTCTGCAAAGATCTTGGGGAATCCCTGGCATCCCCCGGCCATATTTTGAGAACCACTGTGGTAGGGAATGACTTGCTACTTTGGATTGGGTGTTGAGAGGAGGTCTCTCTGAGAATATGACATTTACCCAGGATTCAAGTGATGAAAAAGAACTGTAGTGTGAATGTCAAAGGGAAGAAGATTCTGGTGAAAAGGTATAGCATGGGTAAAAGCCCAAAGGACTTTTGTGCTTTTTTCTTGGAGAAACACAAATAAGACCAGTGTGTCAATCTTAATAATATGCCTTTCCATAGGATTTTTAAGAGAAATTTTACTATATGCAATTTTAGATTGATAGACTGCACTTAGACCCCAAACCTTCAGAGCAATGTACCTCTTATTTGCTAATTAAAGAAATGAAAGCAATGGAATTACTTTTGTCCCAGTGGGTAAGCAAGTAGCACGTGGTGATGAATGTGAAGTTGAATTTGCCCACATTTAGGAACTCAATGCCCAACACAAAGGTTTATAGCAACTTTTAGCAACCATTTCACATAGTTGCCTTTGTTAAACAGCTTTTTTTGAGTCTCACTCTATCACCCAGGCTGGAGTGCAGCGGTGCAATCTCGGCTCACTGCAACTTCCACCTCCCTGCAACTTCCACCTCCCTGGTTCAAGCAATTCCTCTGCCTCCTCTGCCTCCTGAGTAGCTGGGATTAGAGGGCGCACACCACCACACCCTGTATTTTTAGTAGAGTTGGGGTTTCACCATATTGGCAAGACTGATCTGAAAATCCTAACCTCAGGCAATCTGCCTGCCTTGGCCTCCCAAAGTGCTGGGATTACAGGCATGAGCCACCACACCTGGCCTTTGTTAGCTTTTAAGTCAAGAACAGTTGGCAGGAAAATTCCCCCTTTTTTGTCTTGGCAACTCAGTAAAACTTAGATCTTAGATCTCAATCAAGTTTCTCTTTTATCAGACAGAACAAGATGGGGACAAACCAGGCTTACCTATGTGAGGCTCAACATCACTCCAGAAATTAAAACAAAAAGAACGCCATTAGCCCAATGTTCTGCCAGCATTTCAGTTTAGGATCTAATGCAAGATTCTCAGTAGAAAACTAAATATTAGAATATAAATGGGACACCAAAATTAAGCACGAGTCTGCTTTGGTGCTTGAGGTCTACTAAGCAGATATAGACCAAAAACAGTAAATGAGGACACCCCTGGAGCATGGAATGTTAAAAAGCACCCAAAATTCCAGCCATTGCTCTTATGACCAAAGAAGCCAAGGGGCCAGTCTTACAGTTTTTGCATACGTGTATTTTAACTAATTTCCACGGCTCTTGTTAAATATAGATTCCTGGAACCAGCCTCAGCTCTATAGAGTTGGAATCTCCAGGAAAAAGCCCTGGGAATCCCTCTTTTAAATAACTGTTCTACTTGATTCTTATCAAGCAAGTTTGATTATACTGACTTAGCACTTTTTAACTGTTCACCAATAATCCCTACCTGCTATTATAAAACTGGCCAGCCACCAGGGGTACCACTGGAGCAGGATTTCCCGGAATTCTTGATAAGAATCGCCTATTTGATTAAATACAGATTCCTAGACCCAATCCTACCAGCTAGATTTTCAGGAAAGAAACCTGGGACTCTACCTTTTAGTGACACCTCTGTCATTCTTACCACCAAGTAAGTGGTAGAAACCCTGAAACTAATTATACTTGGAACAATAGTAAATGAAATAAATGAAGCTGAATATAAATAATTTTGTAATTCTGAGTTTTCCAAGTATGGTTCCACTTAAATCATCAAATGGAGGTGTTCTATGCTTCCATTTATATAAAGCACAAAACAAGCAATGCTAATGTGTACTGTTAAAAATTCAGAAAGTGATTAGCCTTGGGGGCTTGGTGATTGGAAGCAGACAGTTGGGGGCTTTCTCTGGAACTGTAAATGTTCCCTTTCCTTATCTGGCATTGGTTTCACAGGTATGTTCTGTTTGCAAAAATTCATCAAATTATATGTGTGTGTGTGTGTGTATATTTAATGTATAGTATCTGTATACATACATATATATACTTATACATCAATAAAAATGTTTTTCAGAAAGATTTAGAGGTGGAGGCATTTATAAAGTTTAGCTGAAAAATATGGAAAAACATATATGCCAAGAGTGGCTCCTAAATCAGCATTTTTATCAATATTAAAGATATTCAACCCAAATCTATGTGAATTTCAGATTATGTCTTTTACCTCTGGAAAAATAAAATGCCTACTCTAACCCCTAAGGGTTCCTGTTTCTGGAAGATAAGATTTTCCTAAAGTTTAAGTTTGATATCAACCTTTGTATAGTTTTAAGTACAGAAAAAAATAAATTCACAAATTTGGGCCCAGAAGCAAAATCTCTACCTCTGAATTTGGGGCACCAGATGGCCAAACACCACTTACTTATTTTTAGCCTCTTGTGAAAAAATTAGTGTCCAACAATTGAATGAACTACTTTTTTTTTTCCACAAAAATTTAAATTTATTTTTAAATTGCCTAAGTAAAACAATGTCAATACAATTTTGGAATACAGAAATATATTAAATTTTAAAACTCCACAATTATTAAGATTTTTACCTATTGCACTTTTTAAAAGAGGTGTGATTTTACCCCACATATTAAATATAATTAATAATTTGTGCCCTGCTTTTTAAACTTAATATATAATACAATTTGCTTATCTAATTATGGTTGCTTATGGTTTATTTTCTGCACTCCTCCTTCATCTAGAATATAAGTGTTGCAAAGATGGGACAGGGGTTCAAGCTTATTTTGTTCAGTGATATCTTTCAAGTGCTTAGAACAATACCTGGTACATTTAGGTGCTCAGCAAATATTTTTTGTTGATTAAATGTTGAACATATTATATGTGTGTGTATATACATATATATATATACACATTTATATATCTTTTTATATTGCTATAGTTTTCCAACTTTTCTTTCAAGTAAATTTTATTCTTCACTCTTGAGAAGAGTAATCCTAGAAAAAAAAATCTTCCTACTCAGTGTTCTATATTTCACATTTCACAATACCATCTTATCTTTAATACTCCTTAGGTTGCAAATTCAAATGCCTCTAAGGTTAGCCAGTTAAATAATCATGTGGGGTGTAAAAGAGGGTTGCAATAAGGAGTAGTGGGATCTGTAGAAAGCTTAGAGTGTACCGCCTACCATATCTAGAAGGGGCAGCAGACATTTGCCTCTAGCCAATAATATCCATGAAAGAATTAGAGCCCCGTGCCTGACAGGTCATCTGATTTTTCATGAGAAGATAGAAATTTGGAATTTTATCTGTATGCTTCTGATCGTCAATATTGCCAACTAAATCTAATTTTCATAAAACACTATGTAGATCTACACACCCGGCCAAGCAAAATGAATCCTAGTGTACAATGAGATACCACTTTATACCCATTAGGATGGCCATTATTAAAACAAACAAACAAAACCTCCAGAAAATAACAAGTATTAGTGAGTATGTAAAGGAATTAGAACCTTTGTGCTTAGCTGGTAGAAATGTAAAATGACACAGCCTGTGGAAAATTGTATAACAGTTCCTCAAAAAATTACACATAGAATTACCATATGATCCTGCAATTTTACTACTTGGCATATACCCAAGAGTAAAAAGTCTCAAAGAGATATTTGTACATCTGTGTTCATTGCAGCTATTGATTGATTGATTGAGACAGGGTCTCATTCTGTCACCCAGGCTGGAGTACAGTGGCACAAGCACAGCTCACTGCAGCCTCGATCTCCCCAGGCTCAAGCGATCCTCCCATCTCAGCCTCCTGAGTAGCTAGGATTACAGGCACGCATCAGCATGTCTGGCTAATTTGCTATTGTTGTTGTAGCAATGGGGTTTTGCCATGTTGCCCAGGCTGGTTTCCAACTCCTAGGCTATAAACAATCTTCCTGCCTTGGCCACCCAAAGTGTTGTTTTATAGGCATGAGCCACTACACCCAGCCAGCTTTATTTACAACAGCTAAAACATGGAAGCAATCTAACTGTACAACAACAGATGAATGGAGGAATATTATTCAGTCTGAAACAGGAAAATTCTGACATATGCTGCAATATAAATGAACCTTGAAGACATTATGCTAAGCAAAATAATCCAGTCACTGTAGGGCTGAGGGCCCCACAGGGTCATGGGGTGTCCCTTATGCTGTGCTGAGGCACAGGATCCGAGAAACAAAGAGACAGGATACAGAAGTACAAGGAAAACGCAGCTGGGCTCTGGGGGCCATGCCACCTATGAGCGGAGTCAGGTGAGGCCCCAAATGTCCAGAAGTGTGTGTATTTATTGTGTATAGGTTAGGGGGCAGGGCAGTGAGTGAAATCATCTCTAAGGATAGTGATAGGGATGTGAGCAATAAAACATGTGGTCCACCCCCATTAGGTCACCTAGGCTAGGAGGTGGACAGTGCGCAGCAAGGGGTCCATTCCCATTAGGTCATTGAGGCAAGGGCTGTGTACAGTAAGGGGTCCACCACCAATAGGTCACTGAGGTGTGGAAGTTGGCCATGCACAGTGAAGAGGGTGCACTGTGCAATACCTCTATTTATGGGCAAGCTACTTCTAAGATTTATAGGAGGATGCTTTAAATCACACAGTAATGACAGAGCTGTCAGGGTTACACCCAACTGCTGGCAGCTTCCAATGAGTTCTATAGGAAGATGCTTTTCGAGCAGCACAGTAACAAGAGCTGATAAAGTTCACAGTCACCAAGGTGCAATTATCCAGAGGGTTTTTGAGCCCTCGGACATTCGGATGCTCAAGGGATTGCTGATCTAAGGGCAGTCCTCCACAAGAACTGGAGCAAGGTCCTACAACTCCTTTATCAGGAGGAGTGGCTCTTGCCCCAAGCCTACCATACAGCAGGTATCTTTATAATACTGAATGCTGCTGCCTGGGCCATGGGTTCTTTCCTGGTATAACTGTTTTTCCTTAAATCATACTCTGCACTGTCTGCTCTAGACATTCCTCCAACTATAAGCTGCTTATTGCTTAATTCATGCTCTGTACTGTGTCTACTCTAGGCATTCGTCTGATTATGAACTAAGATATATATATGGAAATAATAGAGTGGTAAGATTTTCTTTAGGCACTCATTCTATGAACATGATTATATATAGAGGATTATATAAAGGGAAATAACTAAGTAGTAACACTATAAACTGAGATATTCTCCAAGCCCTAATTCTATAAACTAATATATGATTATATAAAGGATTATATAAAGGAAATAACTGAGTATTAACACTATTGACTGAGATGTTCTTCAAGCCTTAATTGTGCCAGGATTCTGCTTAGCTCTCCTCCTCAGTGCCTATATGGGGGGTTACCCACAGTCACAAAAAGACAAATATTGTATGATCCCACTTATATGAGGTACCTAGAGTAGTCAAATTCAGAGACAGAAAGTGAAATGGTACTTGCCAGGAGCTGGGGGTGGGAGAATGGAGAGTTACTCTTTAATGGATACTGAGTTTCAGTTTGGAATCATGAAAAGTTCTGGAGTTGGATGGTGGGGAGAGTTGCATAACAATGTGAATGTACTTAATACCACTGAACTATACATTTAAAAATGGTTAAAATGTCAATTTTATGTTCTGTGTACTTTACCAATAATAATAATAATCCAGTGAACCTACCTCCAGCTTGACACTCCTTCTCCGGCTCTCTGTGTAGATTATGTATCAGCAAACTGACTTCCCATCACTTGGGCAATTATTTGCATATGTGATTGCAATGCTTTTATTTTTTGTATTTTGGTTCACTGTATGGAATAGCCTGCCCCAGAAGCAAATGTATCAGTAAGAGTAAGGCAAATGCTAGACCAAGATACTGTAGAAGAAATTGAAATGCTGACTACATCTGGACTTTTACCATACAACATTTAAAAGCCTTTGAATCCTATTATTCTCTGAGAATATTTGAGAGTATACAGTCTTTTAGAACAATTTGCCTTTCAAATTGCATCTCTGTAATAATCAATGATTGTACTTGAAACCCTAAGGAAGATGTCTAACTTCTCCATTGTTTTCTGTCATCATTAAAATAGACATTAGTACTTGTAAACCAAACTAGCTAGAATATGCTTTAAAATTCATTGAATTGATATTGTGTAAGTAGAAAAAAAACAATTACTGCTCTAGCTAATATCTACTGTCCTTCTCATGGCTAAGTCATACTTAGAATCATTCCATGCTGTAAAATACCCTCAACA
This sequence comes from Aotus nancymaae, assembly GCF_030222135.1. Taxonomy (NCBI): domain Eukaryota; kingdom Metazoa; phylum Chordata; class Mammalia; order Primates; family Aotidae; genus Aotus; species Aotus nancymaae. Next base: position 38,983,717 of record NW_026988438.1, on the reverse strand, counting down.
GGTACAAACTGAAAACAAGAGCCCGTAAAGAAGGCCAAAATAAAAAACAAATACTTTTCTCTTGAAATTATAGGAAAGGCAAAGGCGTAAACCCAGTTAAACTTTCAGATTATTTCCCTAATACTCCAACTGAAAATCCCAAAAGCTAAAATTCCCATGAATACATTCTCTATTTTGTCAAAAAGAGACAAATGGAAATTAGTTTGCTTCAAAACAATAATACTAAAAAAACTGCAAATTCTGATTCCAGTTGACTTAAGAAAGACAAAGTGAAAAGTAAAAAGTCTAATAGACTACAACAAATTTGAACAAGTTCCCAAAGGGCATCTGAAATTTCATCTCCTTTTTTTCCCCTCCTGCTGGCTTCCCCTCACTCTGCCCAGAAAGTCCTAATTTTAGCTGTCAGCAAGAAAATGCTATACAGCTTTAGCAAATCAAATGCTTTTTATTGGAGACAGTCTCTGAGGAAAATGGAGCTAAGTAAAAGATTAGATGGAATTTAATTTTTAATCCAGAATGTATCCTTAACAGGAGTCCTTTAAATAGCAGATGCCATGTTTTATTATTAATGTGGGTGTTAAAGAACCCCAAAGCATGTCACCTCCCAAAAGATCTCTGCAATTCCTTTAGCAAAATGACACTAAGGAAAGCCTGCCTCCTTTTTCATGGCTGACCCACTGGCCATTTGCTGAGTTCAAAGAGATGAGAAAGATACACATTCCTACGTTCTGTCATGGCAGAAGGACTACAGACAGAAAAGCACAAACTACCTGGATTTTTTTCCCCTTTAATCTGTAATCAATTTAAATAGGTTACTTTAATATGTAGATGTAAGTAGAATATTTCTTTTTTTTTTAATAGTACTTTAAGTTCTGGGGTACATGTGCAGATCATGCAGGATTGTTGCATAGGTACATACATGGCAATGTGGTTTGCTGCCTCCATCCCCCCATCACCAACATCTGGCATTTCTCCCATGTTATACCTCCCTGACCTCCACACCCTGCCCCCTGGACCTCCCTTGGACCCCCAACAGACCCCAGTGTGTGATGCTCCCCTCCCTGTGTCCCTGTGTTCTCATTGTTCAACACCCAACTATGAGTGAGAACATGCAGTGTTTGATTTTCTGTTCTTGTGTCAGTTTGCTAAGAATGATGGTTTCCAGATTCATCCATGTCCCTACAAAGGACATGAACTCATCGTTTTTTATGACTGCATAGTATTCCATGGTGTATGTATGCCACATTTTCCTTGTCCAGTCTATTGTCGATGGGCATTTGGGTTGGTTCCAGGTTTTTTCTGTTGTAAACAGTGCCGCTATGAACATACATGTGCACGTGTCTTTGTAATAGAATGATTTATAATCCTTTGGGTATATACCCAGTAATGGGATTGCTGGGTCAAATGGAATTTCTATTTCTAGGTCCTTGAGTAATCATCACACTGTCTTCCACAATGGTTGAACTAGTTTACACTCCCACCAATAGTGTAAAAGTGTTCCTATTTCTCCACATCCTCTCCAGCCTCTGCTGTCTCCAGATTTTTTAATGATCGCCATTCCAAATGGCGTGAGGTGGTATCACAATGTGGTTTTGATTTGCATTTCTCTAATAATCAGTGATGATGAGCATTTTTTCAGTTGTTTGTTGACCTCATATATATCTTCTTTTGAAAAGTATCTGTTCATATCCTTCTCCCACTTTTGGATGGGTTTGTTTTTTTCTTGTAAATCTGTTTTAGTTCTTTGTAGATTCTGGATATTAGCCCTTTGTCAGATGGGTAGATTACAAAATTTTTTTCCCATTCCGCTGGTTGCCAGTTCACTCTAATGATTGTTTCTTTTGCTGTACAGAAGCTCTGGAGTTTAATTAGATCAGATTTGTCTGTTTTGGCTTTTGTTGCCAATGCTTTTGGTGTTTTAGTCATGAAGTCCTTGCCTATGCCTATATTCTGAATGGTTTTGCCTAGGTTTTCTTTTAGGGTTTTTATGGTGTTAGATCTTATGTTTAAGTCTTTAATCCATCTGGAGTTAATTTTGGTTTAAGGTGTCAGAAAGGGGTCCAGTTTCTGCTTTCTGCCCACTGCTAGCCAGTTTTCCCAACACCATTTATTAAACAGGGAATCTTTTCCCCATTGCTTGTTTTTGTCAGGTTTGTCAAAGATCAGATGGTTGTAGATGTGTGGCATTGCCTCCAAGGCCTCTATTCTGTTCAATTGGCCTATATCTCTATTTTCATAACAGTACCATGCTGTTTTGATTACTGTAGCTTTGCAGTATAGTTTGAAATAAGGTAGCATGATGCCTCTGGCTTTGTTCTTTTTGCTTAGGATTGTCTTGGCTATGTGGGCTCTCTTTTGGTTCCATATGAACTTTAAGGTGTTTTTTTCCAGTTCTGTGAAGAAGGTCATTGGTAGCTTGATGGGGATAGCGTTGACTCTATAAATTACTTTGGGTAGTATGGCCATTTTCATGATACTGAATCTTCCTAACCATGAGCATAGAATGTTTCTCCATTTGTTTGTGTCCTCTCTTATTTCCTTGAGCAGTGATTTGTAGTTCTCCTTAAAGAGGTCCTTTACATCCTTTGTTAGTTGTATTCCTAGGTATTTTATTCTCTTTGTAGCAATTGTGAATGGGAATTCACTTTTGATTTGGCTCTCTGTTTGTCTGTTATTGGTGTATAGAAATACTTGTGATTTCTCCACATTGGTTTTGTATCCTGAGACTGCTGAAGTTGCTTATCAGTTTTAGGAGATTTGGGGCTGAGACAATGGGGTCTTCTAAATATACAATCATGTCATCTGCAAATAGAGACAATTTGGATACCTAATTGTCTCTAATTGAATACCCTTTATTTCTTTTTCTTGCCTGATTGCTCTGGCCAGAACTTCCAGTACTACATTGAATAGGAGTGGTGACAGAGGGCATCCTTGTCTAGTGCTGGATTTCAAAAGGAATGATTCCAGTTTTTGCCCGTTCAGTATGATATTGACTGTCGGTTTGTCGTAAATAGCTTTTATTGTTTGGAGATATGTTCCATCGATACCTAGTTTATTGAGAGTTTTTAGCATAAAGGGCTGGTAAATTTTGTCAAAAGCCTTCTCTTCATCTATTGAGATAATCATGCGGTGTTTGTCTTTGGTTCTGTTTATGTGGTGAATTATGTTTATAGACTTGTGTATGTTGAACCAGACTTGCATCACCAGGATGAAGGCTACTTGATCATAATGGATAAGCTTTTTGACGTGCTGTTGCAATCAGTTTGTCAGTATTTTATTGAAGATTTTTGCATCTGTGTTGATCATAGATATTGGCCTGAGGTTTTCTTTTTTTGTTGAGTCTCTGTCGGGTTTTGGTATCAGGATGATGTTGGTCTCATAAAATGATTTGGGAAGGATTCCCTCTTTTTATATGGTTTGGAATAGTTTCACAAGGAATGGTACAAGCTCCTCTTTGCATGTCTGGTAGAATTCAGCTGTGAACCCATCTGGACCTGGACATTTTTTGGTTGGTAGGCTATTAATTGCTGCCTCAACTTCAACCCTTGTTATTGGCTCAAGGTTTCAACTTCTTCCTGGTTTAGGCTTGGGAGGGTGCAAGTGTCCAGGAATTTATCCATTTCTTCCAGGTTTACTGGTTTATGTGCATAGAGTTGTTTGTAGTAAGCTCTGATTGTAGTTTGTATTTCTGTGGAGTCCATGATTATATCCCCTTTATCATTTTTTATTGCATCTATTTGATTCTTCTCCTTTTCTTTTTTATTAATCTGGCTAGTGGTCTGTCTATTTTGTTGATCTTTTCAAAAAACCAGCTCCTGGATTTATTGATTTTCTGAAGGGTTTTTTGTGTCTCTATTTCCTTCTGTTATGCTCTGATCTTAGTTATTTCTTGTCTTCTGCTAGCTTTTGGGCTTTTTTAATCTTTTTCCTCTGGCTCTTTTAATATTGATGGTAGGGTGTTGATTTTAGATCTTTCCTTGCTTCTCATGTGGGCATTTGTTGCTATAATTTTCCCTCTAGACACAGCTTTAAATGTGTCCCAGAGATTCTGGTACATTGTGTCTTTGTTCTTGTTGGTTTCAAAGAACATCTGTATTTCTGCCTTCACTTCATTGTTTATCCAGTCAACATTCAGGACCCAGTTGTTCAGTTTCCGTAAAGTTATGTGCTTCTGAGTTAGTTTCTTAATCCTGAGTTCTAATTTGATTGCACTGTGGTCTGAGAAACTGTTTGTTATGATTTCCATTCTTTTGCATTTTCTGAGGAGTGATTTACTTCCCATTTTGTGGTCAATTTTAGAGTAGGTGCCATGCAGTGCTGAGAAGAATGTGTATTCTGTGGATTTGGGGTGGAGATTTCTACAGATGTCTATTAGGTCTGCTTGGTACAGATCTGAAATCAACTCCTGGATATCCTTGTTAATTTTCTGTCTCATCGATCTAATATTGACAGTAGAGTGTAAAAGTCTCCCACCATTATTGTGTGGGAGTCTAAGTCTCTTTGTAGGTCATTAAGAACTTGCTTTATGTACCTGGGTGCTCCCGTATTGGGTGCATATATATTTAGGATCGTTAGTTCTTCTTGATGCATTGATCCTTTTACCATTATGTAATGCCTTTCTTTTTTTCTTTTGATCTTTGTTGGTTTAAAGTCCATTTTATTAGAGACTAGGATTGCAACTCCTGCTTTTTTTTGTTCTCCATTTGCTTGATAAATCTTCCTCTATCTCTTTATTTTAGCCTGTGTGTATCCTTGCACGTGCGATGGGTTTCCTGAATACAGCACACCAATGGGTTTTGTCTTTTTATCCAATTTGCCAGTCTGTGTCTTTGGATTGGGGCATTTAGTCCATTTACATTTAAGGTTAATATTGTTATATGTGAATTTGATCCTGCCATTTTGCTGCTAGCTGGATGTTTTGCCTGTTAGTTGACACATTTTCTTCATTGTATCAATTCTCTTTACCATTTGGTATGTTTTTGGAGTGGCTGGTACTTGTTGTTCCTTTCCTTGTTTAGTGCTTCTTCAGGAGCTCTTGTAAGGCAGGCCTGGTGGTAATGAAATCTCTCAGCAATTTCTTGTCCATAAAGAATTTTCTTTCTCCTTCACTTATGAAGCTTCTGCTTGGTTGATTTGGTTATTGAAACTTGTGTATGCTTCGCGAAGTTCTCATGCTGTGTTTTTCAGCTCCATCAAGTCCTTTATATTCTTCTCTAAGCTGTTTATTCTAGTTAGCATCTCATCCAACCTTTTTTCTAGGTTCTTAGTTTCTTTACATTGGGTTAGCACATGTTCTTTTAGCTCTGAGAAGTTTGTTGTTACCCACCTTCTTAAACCTGTTTCTGTCAATTCATCAGATTCATTCTCCATCCATCTTTGATCCCTAGCTGGTGAGGAGTTGTGATCCCTTGGAGAAGGAGAGGTTTTCTGTTTTTTGGTGTGTTCATCCTTTTTGAGTTGGTTTCTTCCCATCTTAGTGGCTTGATCTACCTGTGGTCTTTGTAGTTGATGACTTTCGGATGGGGTCTCTGAGTTGACGTCCTTTTTGTTGATGTTGAAGCTATTTCTTTCTGCTTCTTAGTTTTCCTTCTAACAGTCAGGCCCCTTTGCTGCAGGACTGCTGGAGGTCTATTCCAGACCTTGATTCACCTGGGGATCACCCACGGGGGCTGCAGAACAGCAAGGGTTGCCACTGGTTTCTTCCTCTGCTGTCCTCATCCCAGAAGAGTACCTGGAAGATGTCGTCCTGAGCTCTCCTTTGTGAGGTGTCTCTTTCGGTATATGGGGATTGGGGAGTTGCCTGAGGAGACAGTCTGTCCCGATAGGAGCTCAAGTGCTGTGCTGGGAGCTCCGTTGTTCTGTGCAGAGCTGCTGGGCAGGTTCCTTTAAGTCTGCTGCCACTGAACTCATAACCACCTCTTTTCCCAGGTGCTCTGTTCTAGGAAGGTCAACTTTATTTATAAGTTCCTGTCATGCTGCTGCCTTTTTTCATAAATGCCCTGACCCACACAGAGTAGTCTAGTCACAGTCTGCCAGAAGAGGTGTTGCTGAGCTGCCCAGGCTCTGCCCAGCTGCTGTGTGAACTGCCTCTGTAGTGGCGGACTGCCTCAGTAGTGGGGGATGCCCTTCTCTTCATTGAGCTGGACCATCCTGGGTCCAGCTGCACTTGCTGCGAAACTCTCAATCCAGAGCATTTCAAATTACTTGTTTTGTGGGGGTGGTACCCACCAAGCCAGGTTACCTGGCCCTGTCTCAGCCCCCTCTCAATTGAATGGGCGGCTCTTTCTCCCAGGCATTCCAGGTGCCAGTGGAAACAGCCACCCAGACTTGTGTGAGTTTCTGTGCACACTTGACCTAGCACCAGCTGAAACCACTGCGCTCAAAACTTGTGGCGCATTTTGGCTTGGGAATCTCCTGGTCTGTGGGCAGTGAAAACGTGTTTGGAAATGCAGTGAGCACTCACCCTCTGTGCTGTTCTCGCTGGGAACTGCACTCCGGAGCTGTTCCTATTTGGCCATCTTGGATCCTCCCCCAGAATATTTCTTTTTTTTTTTTTGAGAAAGAGTCTTGCTCCATCACCAGGCACCAGGTTGGAGTGCAGTGGCATGATCTCGGCTACGCCTCCCGGGTTCAAGCAATTCTCCTGGCTCAGCCTCCCGAGTATCTGGGACTACAGGCATGTGCCACTGTGCCCAGCTAATTTTCGTATTTTTTTTAGAAGAGATGGGAATTCACCATATTGGCCAGGATGGACTCAATCTCTTGACCTCATGGTCCACCCGCCTCAGCCTCCCAAAATGCAGGGATTACAGGCGTAAGCCACCACGCCCGGCCCAGAATATTTGTTTTCAGACATATTGGTTCGCTTTCCTTCAGTGTATTCAGAGCCTCTAAAACAAAAGAGAAGGATGATCTAGATTAAAAAGGCAGGCTGGACATGGTGGCTCATGCCTGTAATCCCAGTACTTTCAGAGGCCGAGGCGGGCAGATCACTTGACCTCAGGAGTTGGAGACCAGCTTGGGCAACATGATAAAACACCATCTCTACAAAAGCTTTTAGATGTTAGCCAGGCACGGAAGTGCACACCTGGCTAAGTAGAATGCAAACTTCTTCTGGAAACCAGCCTGGGCAACACTGGCAAAACTCCATTGCTACAATAACAACAACAAATTAGCCAGGCATGCTGATGTGTGCCTGTAGTCTTAGCTACTGTTTCAAATGCCTTTCTAAACATTCTGTCTTAATGTTTGGCAGGTTAGAAGCAGCAGCTTACCAGGGGTTAGACTTACCTTCTCCCACTTGTGTCTCAGTGAATCTTAGAGAATGTCCTTTTGCTGAAAGCATATCAAAGGAAAGGATCAAGCTCTTGGTACTACTATGAAATGTAATGTACATAACTTTATATGTTAGTAGAATGCAACAATATGAAGTTCAACTAATTGAGCCTTCTATGAGGAATGCTATCAATGAGATTTCAGGCCCTCACTTACACATATGTTTTCAGTTGCTAGTGATTCATTTTGCTGATCCTTTCAATTTGTCACCCGGGTGAGAATAGACTCTCAGTCTTCAGGATTCTAATACCAATCACATGGCTAAAATTAGAAGTCCTGAGTTTGTGCTAAGTGCCTTTAATCCTATGACTCTGGAAAATAAAAGGGATCTGAGAGCATTAAGAGAAAGTTACAGAGACCTCCTCACTGATTAGTGTGTCCCCATCTAATCATTTATGTCTCCTGCTTCCAGAAATTAGAGTAGCCTGATCACTTATTTATCCTTCCTCTAATTCTGCCACTTGGGTGGAGATCTAAGTCACTCTTAATTTGCCTTATTTTAGCAATATATAATCTAGCTAATTTGCTCCTGAAAAATTAAGTTCCAAGTCAAACGTTTCCCTTTAAGCCTAGATCTTGTTATGTCCAAACAGCCAGGAAAGTTTGGGGAGGGAAAGGAATTCTATCAAATTACTGGATGATTCATCTCAGAGAGCACAATATCTAAGCAGGTAGAAACACTGCATGAATCAGAAGCACTAATCTGTGTGCTAATGGACCATTTATTTGCATTTTATTTTCCTTGGGGGAAAAAAGACACATGTCAGTCTTTCTAATTTTGAGTGCAATATGCATATCTATTGATATTTAAAGAAAAGAACTGCACACATACAGGTATTCACATCTCTAAGCTACATAATTGGTTTCTGTTTTGAAATAGAAAGGTATCAGCTACATGACTCACACAAGGTATTTCCAAACACTCATTTGATAAAATGATTAATACACTGAAAATGTCTATTCAAGGCTTATAATAAACTAATAGATTTTTCCTAAACATTAAATGACAAGAGGAGTTCAAAAGTTCAAATTGCACAAAATCCATATTTACCTTATTCCAAGAGAATAACCAGGCAAACCTGCCCACATAGCAAATCCCTAGTTGTTGGGGTCCAGCTGCATGAATCAACACTGTACCGGTCCCAGCTGTGATTTGGTGCCACTTACCCTAGTGCCACTAACCTAGTGGTCTGATCTGGCTTAAATATCAATAGGAACAATTCTGGCTCCCATGGATCCCTGGGACTTCCAGGACTCAAGCAGCAGTTGCAAGAATCTCATCATTGAACAGTTCTCAATTCACTTATGTGATTGGGGAGACTGAGGAAGAAAAATTCTGCAGCTACAAGTCTTTCCTTTTTTCTGCCATTTCCCAAAATTGAGTTTCCTGCTTTAACCACCCTGATTTGAGAATGCAAGTTGCACAGAAAATGAAAGTCAATAACCTATTACAGAATATCCTGATTCACATAATCACAGGATTTTACTCTATTATCACCAATGTTGTTTTGACAGTGACACCACTTTTGCAAACATCATTATGACAGGAAGAGAAGTCTAGCATGGCTGACTCGATGTTGCTCTAGCCTCACAAGCTGTCCTCACTCATTCCTGGCCATAGGCCAAGCTAACCATGGGAGGAATTTAGTTTAATTTTTAAAGCAAGGATAATAGTCCCTCCCTAAAACTGCTCCCCTCCTTGTTTAGAGATCACCTCCGTACAACTAATGAAGGGACAGAGATTAGGATTACAGGAGGAGCCTGAACTCTGCAAAGATGAAGGCATAGTTTCTGTAATCCCTTACTGCTCAGGAGTCATGTGTCCAGAGGTCACAAGTTTTGTGACTTCCCCAATTGCTCCCATAGATAGATAGCATCACTATTGCAGTACCGAAGACTGAGCTTTTGAAATTTTTTTTCAGACTGCTGCATTCTGGAAACTGACCCTACCTAGACCCGCAACTTACGGCTTAAATGTTCCTGTGGCCCCCACCCAGATGCTGACTCAACACTCAAGGACCATCTTCCACACCCCATAATTTCACCCCCAGGCAATCAGTAGCACTCATTCCCTGACCCCCATCCATCAAATTATCCATAAAACCCTAGCCCCTGAGTTCAAAAGGAGGCTGATTTGAGTAATAACTCCTATCATTCTGCTTGGTGGGCCCTACATTAGTTAAATTCTTTCTTTACTGCAATACCAGTCTCAGTGAATTGGTTTTGTCTGTGCAACAAGCAAGAAGAATCCCTCAGGTGATAACAAACGCTTCTAAGAGCTGTGGGTACAAAGCTGGTACTCAGAAATATAGTCTGACCTTCATGTCAATGTTTTTGTAAGCCAACAATCATTAAACATACAGGTTTGGAAAAATAATGAATATATTCACTGCTTACATTGGTTACTTCATATAATCATTCAACCTTATGAGGTAGGCAGATTATTCCCATTTTAAACATAAGAAAACTGAGGCAAAGTGAACTAATTGATCAAAGTCACTATAGTCATTTTCTAGTATTGGTTTTCCTATTAAGGACTCAGTGCCACAAACTGGGTGCTTAAGACAACAGAAATTTATTGTCTCAAAGTTCTAGGAGCTGGAAATCCAAAATCAAGGTGTCAGTACAGCCATGTTTCCTCTGAAACTTGTAGAGGAGCGGTCGCCAACATTTTTGGCACTAGTGACAGGTTTTGTAGAAGACAGTTTTTCTGTGGACTGGGCAATGGAGGGATGATTACATGATTTAAGTTCATTACATTTATTGTGCACTTAATTTGTTATTACAGTATAATAATAATAATTATACAACTCACCATAATGTAGAATCAATGGGAGCCCTAAGCTTGCTTTCCTACAACTAGATGGTCCCATCTGGGGGTATAGGAGACAGTAACAACTCATCAGGCATTCGATTGTCATAAGGAGTGTGCAATTTAGATCCCTTTCATGCATAGTTCACAATGGGGTTTATGTTCTTGTCTCTAACCTGGGGGCTGGGGACTGCTGCTGTAGGAGAATCTTTCTTTGCTCCCTCCTAGTTCCTGGTAACCCCAGATGTTCCCTGGCTGTGTATCCATCACTCTACTCCTCTTTGTTCCAACCTAGTGTCTTATGGTTTTCTCCCTGTGTGTCTCTGTGTCTTTTCATGATCATCTTCTTATAAGGATATCAATCATATTGGATTCAAACCCCAAACTAATCCAGTATGACATCATCTTAACTAATTCTGTCTGCAACTACCACATCCCCAAATAAAGTCACATTCTAAGAAACGGGGTTAGGATTTGAACATATTTCTTTCAGGGGACACAATTTAACCCATAACTGTCACATAGCTAGAAGTAGCAGAGTAAGGATTATGATTCATGTACTCTGCTGTCTCAAATATCAGGATATTAAAAAGATAGTGGGCAGGATGTTACATCACAGTACATGCAATATCTAAATTGAAAGACATCTTGAACGTCTGACTCTTGAGCATCTGACCCCTGCCTTTTCTCTGGAAAACAAATATTCTATTGTCGGATCAGTACTTTAGTTAACTCCCTTAAGATTCTGATGTATTCCTTTTTATGCCTTTCAGAATTCAGAGTTATGGCTAAAATTTCCACGAGACAAATGAAAGAGTACTTTTTTTTTTTTTTTTTAGTAGAAATACGTTTTACTGTGTTGCCCAGGCTAGTCTCAAACTCCTGGCCTTAAGCCATCCTCCTGCCCAGCCTTCTGAAGTGCTGCTAGGGCTGGGATTAGCTAGGATTATAGGTGTGAGCATCATGCCTGGCCTATTTTCTTTACTAATAACAAGTAATCTTCAGCTAGCATTTACTATTTACAAACATTTTACTAAATACTTTGAGAGCCTTGGTCCATTTGATCATCACAATAATCTCATGCAGTAGGGATCATTATTGTTTTCATTTTATAGATATAGACACTGAAGTGTAGAGAAATCAGTTGACTTGCTCGAGGTCATTAAACTGGTTCTATGCAATCTATCTTCAGAGCACAAGCTGTTAACTCTCCTGATTCTTATCTCTCTCTTCCCAAAGTTAAAAACATGGTGACAATGTTCCAAGGCTGCTCTGTCTTTTTGGTAACTGCCACTGAAAAAAAGAAACTGTAATTTGGCCGCATAACCACCTTGGCTAAATCCCACTCTTCTAAATGTCTTAGTCTCACTAGTTACATATGTGTTAATTAAATTAGCTAAAGATTTTTAAACTATATTTAGTTTGAATATTTTCTTTTTTATTTTATTTTATTTTATTATTTTTAAGACTGGGTCTGGCTCTGTTGCTCAGGCTGGAGTACAATGGCACAATCTCAGCTCACTGCAACCTCTGCTTCCAGGGTTCAAGCACTTATCCTGCCTTAGTCTCCTGAGTAGCTAGGACTGCAGGTGCATGCCACTGTGCCCAGCTAATTTTTGCATTTTTGGTAGAGATGGGGTTTCACCAGAACATTTTCTTTTTAAGTACTTCAAATATCTGATAAGGCAAAGTTACAAAGTTAAGCAAATCTTCCTCTTATAAATAAACTAAATTTGCAAATAAAACTTTTAAGTTGTCTCAAACATTTGGATGCTATTTGTGTGCTTAATAAAATTTTCTTACACATTTCTGCTGAAAATGTAAAAGATGTTTGAAACATTTTCAAATTATAACAACCTTGATCCTTTTGACTTTAATATCTAAGTGTCATACTCTATTCTCTCTATGCTTATTTCTTTATTTTCTCTGTATGGAAAATAATTTCATTAATGAAACAACTTTGTCATGAAATGTGGAGACCATTTCTGGAACTGGAGATGAGGGACCAAAATATGGTTACTCATTAGTGAGTTTTAAGATTGAGACATGAGACCAAGAATTATGTTAGTCTAGAATATGCTTATCTGAGTTACGTGAATATAATGAATTATTTTTTGTTTTTGGTTTTGTTTTTTGTTTATATGTTTGTTTGTTTTTGAGACAGAGTCTCTGTCACCAATCTCAGCTTACTGCAACCTCCATCTCCCAGGTTCAAGCAATTCTCCTATCTCAACCTCCTGAGTAGCTGGGACTGTAGGTGCCCGCCACCACACCGGCTAATTTTTGTATTTTTAGTAGAGATCGGGTTTCACCGTGTTAGCCAGGCTGGTCTCGAATTCCTGACCTCAAGTGATCCATCCATCTCAACCTCCCCAAGTGCTAGGATTACAGGCATGAGGTACAGCGCCTGGCCTAATGAACTGTTTTTAAAGGTCCTTGTGTCAACAAGAAACTCCAGGCCAATACCATATACCTGGAGTATAGTTTGGTAGCCTATGCCTCCTGAATTTTTATACCTTACATAATTAATTCATCTTTCATTCATTCATAGTATCTTCTAATTTTAGCATCTGATGTTTGTTAGTAGCTTTACATACTTACATTTTGTTAGTAAAAAATTTCCTTCTGCCCTTATTTGGATTCTGCAAATTTCTTCACTGCCTGATTAGACTACATTCTGATCATGCTTTGTTTGTTTTTGTTTGTTTGTTTGTTTGTTGCCTTGAATAGCTCTTGGCCACAGCTCTATGTTCCTTTAAAAAAAATTCTTCATTGACATATAATTAATTTACATACCATCTAACTCACACATTTAACATGGACAATCAAATTGCTTTTAATATGTTCATGGATATGTGCAACCATCACCACAGTCAGTTTTGAAATATTTTTCTCATTTCAAAGAAGAAATGCTGTACCCTTTAACTATCACTCCCACACCCACGTGCCGTATCCCAACCTTCCCTCAGCCTTAAACAATGTATAGATTTCTCTTTTACAGACTTTTATATGATTGGAGTCATATACTATGTGGTCTTTTGTGACTGGCTTGGTTAATACGAATAAAACACTACCAGCTGAGACAGGCCATGAAAACCTGAAGGTTTGATGCCAGAGAAAGTTGAGTGTGTTTTATATTAGGGGACAAAAAGACCATAGTTTTTCTAGCTAAAAGTGGAGATTAGGGATAGGGATGGACAGGGGAAAACCCAAAGTGTTACTAGAGCAAGGTTGCATTCCTAGTTGGGGTGACTGATTGACTAACCAGAAAACTTACCAAGGAGGTCCTGGAAATAGAGAACCATTGATGGATTGAGACAAACTCCTCACAGATCCCTAGACCAGTAGGATACTATTCATGCATAGAGAGACTTGAGAGGGGCTGGCAAAAAGCACAAGCAAAGGGGTAGTTGAGAACTGGCTGTTAATTTAAGTGTTCCTCCATTCACACAATGTCACTTCAATATAAGATGGAAGCCTTATTGTCTTTGAGGTATTTGAGCACAACTCTACCAAAACAGTGGCTGACCACTAAACTAAATTACGTAGACCAGGGGTTTCCAATCTTTCAGTTTCCCTGGGCCACATTGAAAGAAGAATTGTCTTGGGCCACACATAAAATATACTAATACTAATGATAGCTGATGAGCTTTAAAAAAAAATCTTATAATGTTTTAAGAAAGTTTACAAATTTGTCTTGGGCCGTATCCAAAGCCATCCTGGGCCACAGGTTGGACAAGCTTGATGTAGACACAGTGCTAACTTCTAGAAAGCCAGGCTTAAAAAAAAAGGAATAGAAACACTTAAAAGACATGAGCAAATGAAAAATATGGGAGAAGCACATTCTGCTTTTAAGTCTAGGAATTTAATTAAAAATAACTAACATGGCCAGGCACAGTGGCTTATGACTGTAATGCCAACACTTTGGGAGATTGAAACAGAAAGATTGCTTGAGGCCAGGAGTTTGAAACCAGTCTGGTCAACATAGCAAGACTCTGCCTCTACAAAACAACAACAACAATGACAATAACAATGTCCCCTCCAAAACTCAAGCTAGGTGTGGTGGCTCACATTTGTAATCCCAACACTTAGAGGGGCGGAAGCAGGAAGATTGCCTGAGCCCAGGAATTTGAGATCAGCTTGGCCAACATGGTGAGACCCTGTCTCTACAAAAAAAAAAAAAAAAATTATATTAGTCAGATGTGGTGATGCATGCCAGTATTCCCAGCTGCTGAGGAAGCCTCGGTGGGGCGATTGCTTTGAACCTAGGAGGTAGAGGCTGCAGTGAGCTTGTGATTGCACCACTGCACCTCAGCCTGGGTGAAAGAGTGAGACTCTAACTCAAAATAAATAAAACAAACAAACAAAAACAAACAAACTCAGAATAGCTTTGAGAACATATTGTCTAAAATGCCAACTTTTCAACCAAAAAGAAACAGGAGGATGTGACCTACACACAAGGAGGAAAAAAAACGATCAATAGATATTAACTGTGAATGAGCCCAGACCCTGAAATTATCAGACAAATACTTCAATAGAGCTATTATAAATATGTTTACAGAATTAAAGAAAAATATGTTGGTAATAAACCAATGAATGAGAAATCTCATTAAGTGGAAACTATTTTAAAAAATGGAAATTTGAGAGTGAAAAATACAATAATAAAAATCAAAAATTTACTAGAATGAGTTCAACAGCAGATTTGAGATGGCAGAAGAAAGTATAAACTAATTTGAAGGTAGGTCAATAGGAATTATGCAATCTGAAGAGGTAAGAAAAATAGGCAGTATCAGAAATCTTCAGGACAATAACAAGAATTACAGTATATACATAATGAAAGTTTAAGGAAGAGAAGACAGAAAAAAGGTCTAAAAATATATTTGAAGAAATAATGTCTGAGAACTCCCCAGTTTGCTGAAAAACATTAACCAACAAATCCTACAAACACTATGAGTCCCAAGAAGGATAAACACAAAGCAATCTGAACACAGACGTATCAGAGTCAAACTGGTGAAAGACAGAAAATCTTGAAGGCAGCAATAGAAAAACAATGCATCAAATATAGGAAACAATACAATTAACAGTTGACATCAGAAATGATAGAAATCAGAAGATAGTTGAATAACATATTCAAAATGCTGAACAACACAGTGTCAAGTGAGAATTCTATATAAAGGAAAACTATCCATCAGAAATGAAGATGAAATAAAGACACTCCCAGATGAACAAAATCTGAGAATTCATTGATCTTCCCTATAAGAGATACTAAATGAAGCCTTCAGGCTAAAACAAAATGATACAAAATGGTAACTTGGAAAAGCACCAAAAATGGTAAATAGGTAGATGGATTTTTTTAACTGTATATATGCATATCCTCTTTTCTCTTAATATTTTTTTAAAACCATCAGATTGCAGAAAGCAGTAACTCTAAGACTGTATTGTTTAATCAATGACATGTATATGTATAATATATATGACAATAATGGCACAAAGATGAGAAAAGTTAATGGAACTACAGTTATCCCTGAGCCTACTTGGGGGATTGGTTCCAGGATCTCCTGCATATACCAAAATCCACACATATTCAGATCCCACAGTCAACCCTCTGGAACCTGTAAATACAAAATAGGTCAATTCTCCATTTATGCGAGTTTCACATTCCATGAATGCTGTATTTGCTATCTGTATAGGTTGAAAAATAATTATGTACGGCTTGGTGCAGTGGCTCACGCCTGTAATCCCAGTACTTTGGGAGGCTGAGGTGGGTGGATCACGAGGTCAGGAGTTTGAGACCAGCCTAGCCAATGTGGTGAAATCCCCTCTCTACTAAAAATACAAAAATTAGCCTGGCATGTTGGCAGGTCCCTGTAGTCCCAGCTACTTGGGAGGCTGAGGCAGGAGAATTGCTTGAACCGGGTAGGAAATTACAGTGACCCGAGACTGTAACACTGTACTCCAGCCTGGGTGACAGAGTGAGACTCTGTCTCAAAAAAACAAACAAAAAAATTATGTGTAAGTAGACCTATGCAGTTCAAACCCATGTTGTTCAAAGATCAAATGTATATTGAAATGTTTACTGTATTTACTGGAAATAAGTCAATATTAACCTAAAATAGATCATGATAAGTTTAAGTCATATATGTCAACACCTAGAACAACCACATATACACAGAAATATATACACGCAGACCCACAGATAACAAAAAATATAACTAAAATTTCACAAAGAAAATGGCCTGATAATTTTTTTTTCAATAAGTGGGGAACAGAAGAACAACAACACATGAGACATACAAAAAACACTAACAAAATTACAAGTATAAATCCAACCATATAGAATAATTACATTAAATTTGAATGTGCTAAATATTTCAATCAAAAGTCAGAGATTGTCAAACTGGATATAAAAGATAGCTTCAACTATATGCTGTTTACACTTTAATTTTTACAGTATTTTTTCTTTGAAAATTTTATAAATAATTTTACAGAAAAATTGGAACAGATTGAGGCACACTTTTGATGCAAAGGCACAAATAGATTGAAATTAAAAGGAAGAAATAAGTTATACCATGCAAACAGTAATGGTATAGAAGTGGCTATAATGTCAGAAAAAGACAGACTTTAAGACAAGGAATATGTTTAAAGACAAAGGGAGACATTTCACAATGATAAAATGTTATTGCTTCAGAAAGATATAAAAAATTATAAATGTATATGTACCTAACAACAGAACCCTAAAATACATAAAGCAAAAACTTACGGAATTGAAAGGAGACACAGATAATTCAAAAATTTTAGTTGGAGATTTCAATATTCATCTTTAGTAATTGAGAGATCAACTAGAAAGAGAATCAGTAAGTGAAAAAAATGTACTTACACAACACTATCAAACAACTTGACCTTATTAATAAATATAGAACGTGCCATTTAACAATACAATACACACTTTTCAAGCACACATAGAACATATGCTAAGCTGTAAAACATATCTCAATTCATTTTAAACACTTGATATCATGCCAAGTACATTCTCTAAACATAGTGGAATTCTGAGAAATCACCAGACAATTGAAAAATAGACATTACATTTCTAAATAACTCATAGGTCAAAGAAGAAATCACAAGGAAAATGAGAAATATCTTCAACTGGATAAAAATAAAAACATAGCTGGGTACAGTGGCTCATGCCTATAATCCTAGCACTTTGGGAGACTAAGGCAGGCAGATTATTTGAGTCCAGGAGTTCAAGACCAACCTGGGTGATATGGTAGACCTCTGTCTCTACAAAAAAAAGAAAAGAAAAGAAAAGAAAAAAACAGCAACATAAACATCAAAATTTATGAGATACAGCATTGGCCATGGATAATGGTTTAGATGAATAGTCAGAGACCCGGAGAAAACACAACTGGAGAATTTATAACAGACATGATGGACACAGTGTAAGAATATTCATGTCACATATGATTACAGCTGCAAATAGGGTACCCATTAATTGATTAATCAGGTAGATAAAATGACTCACCTTGTGGATGTTAAGTTCTTTTCCCAGCCTATGTCTTCTTATAAAAAGGAATTCATGAACAAAGTGTCCAGATTGCCACAGTGTAGAGGTCATGTATGGGCTTAAAATCATCCGTTTTGCCTCGCCAAGGTCAAGCTGGCTGCTGTCACTCTTAGGTATGTAAACTTTATCCTAAATTATCAACTCTGAGGCTCTGGTAATGTATTGCATGTAGGAGAAAAAATTAGTCACTGGGGGCAGGTTTGATTACATTAGCTCTCTTTTATTATTTAAAAAAACAACAACTTAACAGAAATAGATTTTCCTTCTGGATTTGGATTTACTTCTCTATTCACAATGTTTCAGCCAAATGCTATATACTTCCCAAATGCCTCATTGCCTATCACAGAATCCTACTCAATACTGCCACTGTTTATGCAGGACAAAGCAGAAATACAAAGAACATCACTGCACACAAATCTCAATGTATATCTCAATGTGGATCTATAATCATTTTCTTTGTCTGAATTAATAGAAGTGGAATAGTCTGGTTCAATAACTTGATATAATATATATTTAATGTACATAGCCAAATTGTTCTCCAGAGAGCTTTTTATCTCTTATCATTGCTACCACGAAATAAAAAACACTGTCTTTCTCTTCATCTTCATCAACACTAGAAATCATTTTATTAAAAAAAAAAAACACACACACACACAAAGTTTGCTGATGTAGTAAGAGAAAAATATAACTTAGAGATGCATTAATTTGTATTTTATTAATATTGGCATTAAATAGTTTTCTATATCAGTCATTTACATTTCTTTTTTTGTGAATTATCTATTGCCCACTCTAGTTGAGGGTGTTTATTTTATTGACTTGGTAACATGATTATATGTTCTTTATCTCCCTCAATTAGTTTTTTGTCCTAATTTAAGTTTTGACACGTAAAAAAACACAGATTCTATGTTTCCAAATCTATTCATGTTTTCCTTTAGGATTTCTTCCTTTGTTTGTAAATACACAGACTTCACCCTCAAGGTTGTAAAAATACTCAAATACTTTATTTCCCTTCAAGTTTTTTATGGCTTCATCAAAATACCACTTTATGTTTCACCTAAAGTATAAATATTGGATTATGTATTACTATTGAGTAAAATACAGTTTATTATTATATAGACTCAAATAAGAATCAATCATATTACTCTGAAACAGTTAATACATATTTTAAAAGTTTAAAATAGAACAATTTGTGATGTTTTCTAATGTCCAAATCATAAATAGCTTGTATTGCCACAACATATTGGGTCACAATATTTTCCCTTTGTTCTTTCTTCACCTTTTTTAAAGGATTTGTCATATACCAAATTAACCCCAAAATAGTGTTCCTTCTGTATTTAATCTACTCGTTTTCATTGCAGATTTAGATAAATACAAATAATCCACCAGACTGAGGATTTAATCTACAACTTACTTATGCTTGAAAAGCTTATTCCTAAATTAATTTTGTAGCCGTATTTCCACACTCACTAAAAACAAGCAAAATGAGAATAGTTAGTAAAATGTTCAAATTTCTTCTACCTACATCTCTATCCCAAGTTTTTTAAAAAAATTATCATCTCAGACAATAATTTGGGAGTTATATTCTTCTCAGCAAACAATGCTGCCACAAAATTGTTTTTTCTGGAAGCTTCTAAAAACTCTTCCACATAGATTTTTATATCTTCTGAGTGTCTAACAACTTGGAAGTCACAGTTATTTGATTTCACACCAGGTGTTAGTATCTTTCCTCCTTAAATCAAAGTTTGTAAAAAATTGAATTTAAATAAGAATGTACTTGGTTTGTCACTTGAGATTTTATCTAAAGTAGTCCCCAATGCCACTTAATTGTCATGCAAATTACATCCTTTAGGCAGAAACTATAATTATATTACATACAATATATGACTATATATACCCTATGTTCAATCACTTATTATTGTGATCATTATGAAACTGCAAGTCCTGTCTTTACCAGATCCAAGAGATAAATATATCTAATTAATACACTGCTGTATTTTTTAACTCAACTTTATAGATTATTAAAGAAACATGCATAAATACTGCTAGGATGTATATTTTCTTTTGCAAAAGCTTTTCTCTTACTCTGTTTTCAGAGAAGGAAAATAGGTACTTCTGGTTTTGGAAAATGGAGATTGTCACAGTTCTCGTCCTCCTTACTGACCACAGACTTTTCTTTCATGTAATACTTCTATCATTAGAAAATCTTCCTTAAGATCTTTCAAGATCTTAAGGTGTCATAGTATCAGTATCACCAGAGACCCAGTGAAAGAATAGAAAATTACCTTAATTTAGATTCTCTTAATTTAGCCACATTAATACAGGCTAAAATCACCTGATTTAGGAGAGAAGAGATGTCACTTTGTATACAAACCTCTTATTTTGTTTTCTTTAATACCCTTTACAAAACTAATCTTTGAGAGGATACTAATTTTCTAATTTTTATTAACTGTGAAAAATTTTCATTCTAAATTTACAATATACATATGACTAATCAAGAATATTATAAGACCATTGCTAGAAAATTGTTGCTTATTCCCAAGTTTATGACTGAATTTGTACAATTTTAAGGTATGTTTTGCTTTTTCCAAGAGTTAAAATCATGCCTTTTGATGTTAGCATGATTTTTGAGTTAACGCTACACATTGAAATTTGGAGAGTTTTTTTTTTTTTTTTAATCTTTCAAATTCAAAACACAGAAATTTGGAGTTTTCCATTAATGACAACTTCATGATTTGTGCTATAAGGAATGCTTTCTGAGAAATCAGATTGGTTAGTGACATATTTCTATGATCTTTAATTGCATGTCTGACAATGTTTGCAAATAAGACTTCATTGCACTCTTGGCTTAATAATGTATTTTTCTAGCCTACCTAACTCAGGGGCACATTGAAAGGGTACATATGGAAATAGTGAAGTTTGAATCAAAGTAATTACACTTTAAAGATTTGGGATCTTTATTATAATTACAAAAAGCCAATAATATAGTTTATTATTCTCCTATTTCAAGTCTTTGACTTGTAATCCTATAGTTTGCCGTACTGATTTATTCCACAGAGTGCTTTGAAAAGGGCAGCATCAGTAATTTTCATTTACAAATTACTGGGTCTTATTGTCAGTATCTTCTAAAATATTATTCTCAGCATATGTGATTCATGTAGACAGGCAGATGGTAAATTTCCCTTTGGCAAAATACATTAAAACTCTCATTCTGCCGTCCTTTTGCAAGTTCTTACTGTTATGAGCTCTTACTGTTAACAAATCGAGTGAGATAATGTCTTTAGGATTATGATACTTTGAAGAGAGAAGATAAATTCTTCTCTCTTGGTTATAGTTCAGTTACGTTCACAGCAGCCATATATCACTGAAATGTTAAAGGTCACAAGAATACCAGATTGTAGCATATGCTTTCTTCATTTGTTCTACACAGCTACAGTTATGCATTTAGCTGGCAAATTAAATCACGCCCTTCTCTGTTAGGTCACTAATAGCATTCAGAGAAAGCAAGCTCCTCTGACTATCACCATTAGGAACCATTTCACAGACAATAGAACCAGGGATTCAAAAAATTTGGGAGTCAAAACTAAATTATGGGAACGCATGGCCGTCACCACATGAGAAATTTGAAAAAATAAGCAATTATAAACCTCAACAATCCAAAGAAGCCTGAAAGCCTCATGTTTCCCTTTAGAAATGTATTTGGGAATTTTTCCCATCACTTATCTGATTTTGTGTTGGTTTATGACATAAAAGGTTAAGAATATACATACATAGGAATTGCTATACTCACTCTGTCTCAGGGCTTAGAAGCTTCCTGGTGACCTCCTAGACTTTATTCAAGCTGCAACAAAACCAAAATGAAGTCTCCATGACTTTCCAACAAAAGAAAACACCAACCCCTAATAATCTTTATGAATGTTTGTTTGGTTCTAATTAATTTCCCCAAAGCCATTAACAAATGACTGATTTACCAATATGAGGTTTAATCTCTACAAATAAATATATTAGTGAAAAATAGTTTATAAGGATGCTTGATTTTAAAGGAAGGCTCCCCCCACAACCCTCCACCCTATATCCCCTCTCTCTGCCTGTATCCCTTCCTGTTTTCCCTCAGATTTCAGCTGCAACAAGAAGCTGGGGCAGGACAAATTGAACATCACTCAAAATTCTATTATGAGCTTTGTACAGAAACAACTACAGTTGATATGACAATGAAAAGCAGTCAGCTGAAACTAAATAATTAATGGAAACAAGTAAATTAGTTAAATTGGCTTTCAGAGAATCAGATGGACTGCTCCCTTTGTGTGCTTATCAATCCTCATAGGATGTAATAAGTGTTCACGGGCAGAACTGTGTGAAATCTGTGCCAGATAGCAACTTTCAGTTGCAACTATGAGATGGAAGCTCTCTCAAGACAACACAATCAGCAAACACCTAGCAGCACTAGACATTGACGAGACTTCGGGGTGTAAATAAAATGCAGTGAATCAGACATGCTGAAAATTAGAATCCTATGACCAGGGCTCCTCAGGGATAGGTGTGCTACGAAATGTGTAGCTCCAGCTCCTGCTGAGATATTCCTTATGGTTCTAATCCTTCATTTTGTTTCCCTCCTCTTCTTATGTTTAACATCACTAGGGTCACCACATATAACTGTACAGGATGTATACTGCCTTGCTCTAGAGAGCACCATCTATGTCAGCATCATAGTCCATGTGGAGTATACTCCTGCAAAACTGTACATGGCCATGCTAACTACTGTGGTTTGAAAGTTTGTGTCCCCTCCAAAATGCATGTTAAAATTAGGATGAGATTTGTACCTTATAAAAGGGCTGGAAGGAACCAGCTAGGCTGTTTTGCATTTCTGTCCCTTTTATCTCTTCTGCCATGTCAGGACACAGCATTAATCCCTTTTGCCCTTCCATCATGTGAGGATTTAGCGAGGTGTCATCCATGAAGCAGAGCAAGGCTTCACCAGACACCAAATCTGCTGGCACCTTGATCTTCAATTTCCCAGCCTCCAGAACTATGAGAAATAAATTTCTATTATTTCTAAACTCAGTTTAAGATCTTTTGTTATAATGATGAACCTAAGACAGAAATTGGTACTGAGAAGTGGGGTGTTGCTGTAACAAATACCTAAGAATGTGAACACAGCTTTGGAACTGGGTAATGAGTAGAGGCTGTGTCATAAAGGACTGTTCCAGTGAGGACTAAGAAGAGGAGAGCTTTAAGGAAAGTCTGGATCTTCTTCGATATTATTTAACTGGCTGCGATCAGAACGCTGATAGAAAGATTGACATTGAAGGCATTCTGGGGCCAAGCACGGTGGCTCACGCCTATAATCCTAACACTTTAGGAGGCTGAGGCAGGCAGAATCGCTTGAGCTCAGGAGTTAGAGACCACCTTGGGCAACATGGTGAAACCTCATCTCTACTAAAAATACAAAAACTTAGCCAGGCATGGTGGCATGCAACTTAACCCCAGCTACTCAGGAGGCTGAGATGGAAGAATCACCTGAGCTTGGGAAGTTGAGGCTGCACTGAGCTGAGATCAGGCCACTGCCTTCCAGCCTGGACAATGGGAGTGAGACCCTGTCTCAAAAAAATTAACAAGATTAAAATTAAGGCCACTCTGATGAAGTCTTAGAAATTAGGAACAGAGTATTGGAAACTGGAGGAAAGGCCATCCTTGTTATGAAGTGGCAAAGAACTTGGCTGAATTGTGCCCACATCCTACTGCTTTGTGGAAGGCAGAGCTTAAAAGCAATGATCTAAGATATTTTAGAGAAGAAATCTCTAAGCAAAATGTTCAGGGTGCTGCATGGCTTCTGTTGGCTGCTTATAGTAAAATGCAAGGAGAGAGAAGCAAAGTAAAATGAAATTTATAATCAAAAGGGAAGCAGAACTTCGAAAGTTTTCTGTCATGGGTAGAATAAAAAAGCATGTTCAGTAGAGAATACCAAGGTTGTGGCCAAGTGAATGTTTGATAAAGAGATGAGTATGGATCTAAGGAAGCCAGATGTTATTCATCAAGACAATGGAAGAGAAAGCCCAAACGAATTTAGAAGATCTTTGAGGCTGCCATTTTTATCGCAGGCCCAGAGTGCCAGGTTCTTGAGGGAAGAATGGTTTTAAAGGAGGGGCTTAGGGTACCTGTAGAACATTAGGGCCCACTGTCTAGGGCCACTTCAAGTCTCTGCTCCACACATTCCAGCATAGCATACCTCAGTTGCACCAGCTGCAGCTCAAATGAACTCAGATATAGCTCAGGCCACCACTCTGAAGGTACAGAGTAGCAGCATCCATTTGGTGCTAACTCTGCACTTGAATAAAAGATAAAGTTGTCACTTTGTGTTTCAAATTTGACACTCTTTCTATTACACTATGTTGCCACTTCAAGATGAAGCACCCAAAAATATGAATTAGTTCAACTAACTCTTTATGAAACCACAAGAATACTAATGAGCTGGCTTTTGACATAGACTTTGGCCCCTCACATCTTTATTTCTTTGGTCTCTGCTGCTGCCAACTTCTATTTTAATCAGCACATACAGCACTGGCAGTGACATGGATTCTGGGACCTGCCTCTCCCTCAACTACCTTTGAACTTGTCTAAAGCTACATGTTGAAATGTCATCTTCATAAAATTTATTTGATTAAAAAAAAGTAAAAGACCACCAAGACCTCAATAAATAAATGTACAAACAGCGTAACATTTGAAAGAGAAGCATCAACTAATTAACAAATACATGGAAAAATGTTCAATGTCACTAGTAATTGCAAAATTCAAGTTAAAGATACCATTACCCATCCACCAACCATATTTCGCCTCCAGTGATTTGGTTTATTCACTTCAAGTGAAGTATAATTTACAATATTAATTTTATAAAGTTTTTAGCTAATTTTCATCAGGAGATTCTGCTAATTATTAATCTGGAATCTCTCCCAAGAAAAGAATCCTAAATATAAAAATTAACTGTATGCACAAATGTGTGTCATGCAATTATTTATATTATCAGGAAACTGAAAACAATTCAAAGTTTTGGTAATAGCTAATAGGGGAATAACTTAAACCATTGGATGTTAACTGGAAATACTTTACACTCATAAAATTATATGAATTGTGTAAAAATAAAAAATTCTTTTTTTTTTTCTCTTTTCACTTTTTTTTAATTGCATTTTGGGTTTTGGGGTACATGTGAAAAACATACAAGATTGTTGCATAGGTGCATACGTGGCAGTGTGATTTGCTGCCTTCCTCCCCTTCACCTATATGTGGCATTTCTCCCCATGCTATCTCTCCCCAACTCCCCACCCCCCGCTGTCCCCCCACTGCCCCCAACAGACCCCAGTGTATAGTGCTCCCCTCCCTGTGTCCATGTGTTCCCATTGTTCAACACCCGTCTATGAGTGAGAACATGCGATGTTTGATTTTGTGTTCTTGTGTCAGTTTGCTGAGAATGATGGTTTCCAGGTTCATCCATGTCCCTACAAAGGACACAAACTCATCGTTTTTGATGACTGCATAATATTCCATGGTGTATATGTGCCACATTTTTCCTGTCCAGTCTATCATCGATGGGCATTTGGGTTGGTTCCAGGTCTTTGCTATTGTAAACTGTGCTGCAATGAACACTCGTGTGCATGTGTCCTTATAGTAGAACGATTTATAATCCTTTGGATATATACCCAGTAATGGGATTGCTGGGTCAAATGGAATTTCTATTTCTAGGTCCTTGAGGAATCGCCACACTGTCTTCCACAATGGTTGAACTAATTTACACTCCCCTGAATGGTGTAAAAGTGTTCCTATTTCTCCACATCCTTTCCAGCATCTGTTGTCTCCAGATTTTTTAATGATTGCCGTTCTAACTGGCGTGAGATGGTATCTCAATGTAGTTTTGATTTGCATTTCTCTAATGACCAGTGATGATGAGCATTTTTTCATATGCTTGTTGGCCTCATGTATGTCTTCTTTTGTAAAGTATCTGTTCATATCCTTTGCCCATTTTTGAATGGGCTTGTTTGTTTTTTTCTTGTAAATCTGTTTTACTTCGTTGTAAATTCTGGATATCAGCCCTTTGTCAGATGGGTAAGCTGCAAAAATTTTTTCCCATTCTGTTGGTTGCTGATTCACTCTATTGACTGTTTCTTTCACCATGCAGAAGCTGTGGAGTTTGATTATGTCCCATTTGTCTATTTTGGCTTTTGTTGCCAATGCTTTTGGTGTTTTGGTCATGAAGTCCTTGCCTACGCCTATGTCCTGAATGGTTTTGCCTAGATTTCCTTCTAGGATTTTTATGGTGTTTGGTCTTATGTTTAAGTGTTTAATCCATCTGGAGTTAATTTTAGTGTAAGGT
The DNA here is from genome assembly GCF_030222135.1 of Aotus nancymaae. Taxonomy (NCBI): domain Eukaryota; kingdom Metazoa; phylum Chordata; class Mammalia; order Primates; family Aotidae; genus Aotus; species Aotus nancymaae. The sequence continues at coordinate 38,957,647 of NW_026988438.1, read as the reverse complement.
GTCAGGAAGGGGTCCAGTTTCTGCTTTCTGCATATGGCTAGCCAATTTTCCCAAAACCACTTATTAAACAGGGAATCCTTTCCCCATTGCTTGTTTTTATCAGGTTTGTCAAAGATCGGATGGTTGTAGATATGTTGTGTTGCCTCCGAGGCCTCTGTTCTGTTCCATTGGTCTATATCTCTGTTTTGGTACCAGTACCATGCTGTTTTGATTACTGTAGCCTTGTAGTATAATTTGATGTCCGGTAGTGTGATGCCTCCCGCTTTGTTCTTTTTGCTTAGAATTGACTTGGCTATGAGGGCTCTCTTTTGGTTCCATATGAAGTTTAAGGTGGTTTTTTCCAGTTCTGTGAAGAAGGTCATTGGTAGCTTGATGGGGATAGCGTTGAATCTGTAAATTACTTTGGGCACTATGGCCATTTTCACGATATTGATGCTTCCTAACCATGAACATGGAATGTTTCTCCATCTGTTTGTGTCCTCTCTTATTTCGTTGAGCAGTGGTTTGTAGTACTCCTTGAAGAGATCCTTTACGTTCCTTGTTAGTTGCATTCCTAGGTATTTTATTCTCTTTGTAGCAATTGTGAATGGCAGTTTGTTCTTGATTTGGCTCTCTTTAAGTCTGTTGTTGGTGTATAGGAATGCTTGTGATTTTTGCACATTGATTTTGTATCCTGAGACTTTGCTGAAGTTGCTTATCAGTTTCAGGAGATTTTGGGCTGAGATGATGGGGTCTTCTAGATATACAATCATGTCATCTGCAAATAGAGACAATTTGATTTCCTCCTTTCCCAATTGAATACCCTTTATTTCTTTTTCTTGCCTGATTGCTCTGGCTAGAACTTCCAGTACTATATTGAATAGGAGTGGTGAGAGAGGGCATCCTTGTCTAGTGCCAGATTTCAAAGAGAATGCTTCCAGTTTTTGCCCATTCAGTATGATATTCGCTGTTGGTTTGTCGTAAATAGCTTTTATTATTTTGACATACGTTCCGTCGATACCTAGTTTATTGAGAGTTTTTAGCATAAAGGGCTGTTGAATTTTGTCGAAGGCCTTCTCTGCATCAATTGATATGATCATGTGGTTTTTGTCTTTGGTTCTGTTTATGTGGTGAATTACATTTATAGACTTGCATATGTTGAACCAGCCTTGCATCCCCGGGATTAATCCTACTTGATCATGGTGGATAAGCTTTTTGATGTGCTGTTGTAATCGGCTTGCTAGTATTTTACTGAAGATTTTTGCGTCTATGTTCATCATGGATATTGGCCTGTAGTTTTCTTTTCTTGTTGAGTCTCTGCCGGGTTTTGGTATCAAGATGATGTTGGTCTCATAAAATGATTTGGGAAGGATTCCCTCTTTTTGGATTATTTGGAATAGTTTCAGAAGGAATGGCACCAGTTCCTCTTTGTATGTCTGGTAGAATTCAGCTGTGAACCCATCTGGACCTGGGCTTTTTTTGGGTGGTAGGCTCTTAATTTCTGCCTCGACTTCAGACCTTGTTATTGGTCTATTCAAGGTTTCGACTTCCTCCTGGTTTAGTCTAGGGAGGAGGCAACTGTCCAGGAATTTATCCATTTCTTTCAGGTTTTCTAGTTTATGTGCATAGAGTTGTTTGTAATAATCTCTGATGATGGTTTGAATTTCTGTGGAATCTGGTGATATCCCCTTTATCATTTTTTATTGCATCTATTTGATTATTCTCTCTTTTCTTTTTTATTAATCTGGCTAGTGGTCTGTCTATTTTGTTGATCTTTTCAAAAAACCAGCTCCTGGATTTATTGATTTTTTGAAGGGTTTTTCGTGTCTCTATCTCCTTCAATTCTGCTTTGATCTTAGTTATTTCTTGTCTTCTGCTAGGTTTTGAGTTTTTTTGATCTTGCTCCTCTAGCTCTTTCAATTTTGACGATAGGGTGTCAATTTTAGATCTCTCCTTTCTTCTCATGTGGGCACTTATTGCTATATATTTTCCTCTGGAGACTGCTTTAAATGTGTCCCAGAGATTCTGGTATGTGGTGTCTTTGTTCTCGTTAGTTTTGAAGAACATCTTTATTTCTGCCTTCATTTCATTGTTTATCCAGTCAACATTCAAGAGAAAGTTGTTCAGTTTCCATGAAGCTGTGCGGTTCTGGGTTGGTTTCTGAATTCTGAGTTCTAACTTGATTGCACTGTGGTCTGAGAGACTGTTTGTTATGGTTTCTATTCTTTTGCATTTGCTGAGGAGTGATTTACTTCTAATTATGTGATCAATTTTAGAGTAGGTGTGATGTGGTGCTGAGAAGAATGTATATTCCGTGGATTTGGGGTGGAGAGTTCTGTAAATGTCTATTAGGTTTGCTTGGTCCAGGTCTGAATTCAAGTTCTGGGATATCCTTGTTAATTTTCTGTCTCATTGATCTGTCTAATATTGACAATGGTGTGTTGAAGTCTCCCACTATTATTGTGTGGGAGTCTAAGTCTCTTTGTAAGTCATTAAGAACTTGCCTTATATATCTGGGTGCTCCTGTATTAGGTGCATATATATTTAGGATCGTTAACTCTTCTTGTTGCATTGATCCTTTTACCATTATGTAATGTCCTTCTTTGTCTCTTTTGATCTTTGTTGCTTTAAAGTCTATTTTATCAGAGATGAGAATTGCAACTCCTGCTTTTTTTTGCTCTCCATTTGCTTGGTAAATCTTCCTCCATCCCTTTATTTTGAGCCTTTGTGTATCCTTGCATGTGAGATGGGTTTCCTGGATACAGAACACTGATGGGTTTTGGCTTTTTATCCAATTTTCCAGTCTGTGTCTTTTGATTGGGGCATTTAGTCCATTTACGTTTAGGGTTAATATTGTTATGTGTGAATTTGATCCTGCCATTTTGATGCTAGCCGGCTCTTTTGCCCGTTGGTTGATGCAGATTCTTCATTGTGTTGATGCTCTTTACCATTTGGTGTGCTTTTGAAGTGGCTGGTACTGGTTGTTCTTTTCTATGTGTAGTGCCTCTTTCAGGAGCTCTTGTAAAGCCGGTCTGGTGGTGATGAAATCTCTGAGTACTTGCTTGTTCACAAAGGATTTTATTTTTCCTTCACTTATGAAGCTTAGTTTGGCTGGATACGAAATTCTGGGTTGAAAGTTCTTTTCTTTAAGGATGTTGAATATCGGCCCCCACTCTCTTCTGGCTTGTAGGGTTTCTGCTGAGAGATCTGCTGTGAGTCTGATGAGCTTCCCTTTGTGGGTAACTTGACCTTTCTCTCTGGCTGCCCTTAGCATTTTCTCCTTCATTTCAACATTGGTGAATCTGACAATTATGTGCCTTGGGGTTGGTCTTCTGGAGGAATATCTTTGTGGTGTTCTCTGTATTTCCTGGACTTGAATATTGGCCTGCCTTGCTAGATTGGGGAAGTTTTCCTGGATAATATCCTGAAGAGTATTTTCCAGCTTGGATGCATTCTCTTTGTCACATTCAGGTACACCTATGAAATGTAGATTATGTCTTTTTACATAGTCCCATATTTCTTGTTGACTTTGTTCATTCCTTTTTACCCTGTTTTCTCTTATCTTGCCTTCTCGTTTTATTTCATTGAGGTGATCTTCGACCTTTGATATCCTTTCTTCTGCTTGGTCAATTCGGCTGTTGAAACTTGTGCATGCTTCGCAAAGTTCCCATGTTGTGTTTTTCAGCTCCATCAATTCACTCATATTCCTCTCTAAGTTGTCCATTCTCGTTAGCATTTCATCAAGTCTTTTTTTAAGGTTCTTAGTTTCTTTGCATTGGGTTAGAACATGTTCTTTTAGCTCATGGAAATTTCTTTTTATCCACTTTCTGAAGGCTGATTCTGTCATTTCATCACACTCATTCTCCATCCAGTCTTGTTCCCTTGCTGGTGAGGAGTTGTGATCCCTTGTAGGAGGCAAGGTGTTCTGGTTTCGGGTGTTTTCATCCTTTTTGCGCTGGTTTCTTCCCATCTTTGTGGATTTATCCACCTGTCAACTTTGTAGTTGTTGACTTTCTGATTTTGGTAAGTTTAAGTCTGCAGCAGAAGAACTCATAAACCCCTTTTTTATTTTTCCCAGGTGTTCTGTCCCAGGGAGTTAGGGCTTTATGATTTTCTGCTGTGCTGCTGCCATTTTCCCTGCCCACAAGGAGGCAGCCTAGTCACTGTCAGCCTGCAGAGGCTTCGCTGAGCTTCTGTGGGCTCCGCCCAGCTGCCGTGTGAACTTCCCTGCAGTCCTGTTTATATGGGTGTAGTTAGAGCTGCTTCTGCAATATTGGCCCACCTCTGTAATCATGGACTTTCTCTGTAATGGAGGGTTGCTGCAGCAACAGCAGGCTGCCTCAGTAATGGCGGACGCCCCTCCCCCACAGAGCTGGACCATCCCAAAACTCTCAACCCAGAGTGTTTCCAATTGCTGTTTTTTTGTTTTTGTTTTTGTTTTTGTGGGGTTGGGACCAGCCGGGCCTGATCTCCTGGCTCCCTGCCTCAGAGCCTTTTATTTTTTTGTTGAATGGTCTGCTCTCTACCAGGTGACCTGATCGCCTGTTGAATAGGTGCCAAGATCTGTGTGATTTCCCGTGCAGCGACCCACTGCATCGCTGAAACCGCAGCTCTGAGATTCGTGGAGCTTTTTTTTTTGCCCGGGAATCTCCTGGCCTGGCTCCCTGTTTCAGCTCCCCTTGCTGGCTAAGTGGGACACAGTCCTATTTACTCTGCACTGGGAGCGGCTGCGCCGGCTGAAACCACAGCTCTGAGATTTGTGGCACTTTTTTTTGCCTGGGAATCTCCTGGCCTGGCTCCCTGTTTCAGCTCCCCTTGTTGGCTAAGTGGGGCACAGTTCCGTTTACTCTGCACCTGGAGCAGCTGCACTGGGGTGCAGGCAAAACAGCTACGCCGGCCAAAACAGCCGCACTGGCGACCTGTGAGGCTCCTCCACCTGTGAATCTCCTGGTCTGTGGGCAATAAAAATCCGTCTGGAAATGCGGCGTCCACTCACCCTCTGCACTTTCACTTGGAGCTGCAATCCTGAGCTGAATCTAACTGACCATCTTGGAACCTCTAAAAATAAAAAATTCTTAGAGAACTAAGTGGAAAAATGCTCATAGAATTCTTAGTTATATCTATATAAAAATAAATAAACAATAAAACTATAGAATAAATACTATAATTAAACACGTCACAGTGTCAATCATAGCTATCTGTACTTTCTGTAGTATTATAATTAATCATACTTTCCTTTTTTATAAAACTAAAATAAGGTTTGTGTTGGATTTACCCAGTGTAGAAAGGATTTATCCTATATAAAAAGGGTATGTAGTATAAATACTTGATTTAGAAAGGATATAAAGGATAAAATTTGATTTTATTTATCCTATATAGATTTTTATTTATCTGCTCCTTTTTAATACCAATATTTATATACAGGCTTTACCAACTTTATAAATGACTTGTTAAATGTTCATCCACATCCTGTTTTTACATGTTTGCTTTTCAAAGTCATTCAGAAATTAGAAATTTAGACAGCTTTAATCTTATAATGAGTTACTGATGCTAGTATATTTGGGATTTTGTATCTTCAGACTATTTTTGCCATTGAAAATAATGGAAAAAACTGCAACTACTTTTACACCAATACTGACCCTGTAATGTATATCTCAGCTTATGTATAACTTGCCTTGTGGGTAATGCCATAGAAGTTTGTAACAAACAATATAAAGGCTGGGTGCAGTGACTCACACCTGTAATCCCAGCACTTTTGGAGGCCAGGGTGGATTGCTTTAGTCCAGGAGTTCAAAACCAGCCTGGCAACACAGTAAAACTTGGTTTCTACTAAAAAAAAAAAATACAAAAATTAGTTGGGCATGGTGTCACATGCCAGTAGTTGCAGCTACTTGGGAGGCAGAGGCAGGAGGATTACCTGAGCCAGGGAGGCAGAGGTTGCAGTGAGCCATGATCATGCTACTGCACCCCAGCCTGAGTGGCAGGGTGAGACCATATCTCCAAAAAAAAAAAAAAAAAAAGAAAAGAGACATACACACACACACATAATATAAAAACACTATTCAAAAGAGAATATATTTTGTAATAAAAGTTTTTTTAATCATGTAGAAAATTTTGGAGCCTGGAAAATATGTGGATATTTTGAATTTTTCTTTTCATAAAAGTACTCCCTTACCTTTTAGAGTTGGAAGGTTTCAGTGTACATATTTTATTATTCTATACTGAATTTGTATTATAGTGATTTCTGCTGTTCAAGACATCTTTAACCATCAGTTTTCTGAACTACACCCCAATAATCTATTTCAAAGTTAAGTGCCAAAATACCATCAAAAACTATGCACTTTATTCTTAAATAGAGAAACACTACCACTTCACAAAACTTCTCTAAACTGATATGTGTGTTAAGCTTAATTGCCTTGACAAGCTTGGTCATACGATTTCCAATAATATTTGTCAAGGTTATAAACAAATAACAGATTAGATCCAGCTGACATACTAAGAAATGACAAGTGTAAAGACCTGAATTATTTTTTGTAAACAACAGAATCCTTTCCCTTTAGTTTAAATAAAGGGATTTATTATGCCATATAGTTGGCCTGCAAGATCACTGGAAGAGCTACAGAAAAAGACTGTTGACTTAGGAATGGTACACAGGGCCACATCCCACAGCAAGCCCACCTAAGGCACTGCTGTGCCTACTGCACTCAGGAGACTGTTGAATCAGGATTATTATTATTATTATTCCTTTTTTTTTCTGAGACACAGTCTCACTCCATTGCCCAGGCTGGAGTGCAGTGGTCCGATCTCGGCTCACCGTAACCTCTACCTCGTGGGTTCAAGCCATTCTCCTGCTCAGCCTCCCAAGTAGCTGGGATTACAGGCACTCACCACCACACCAGGCTAATTTTGCGTTTTCAGTAGAGACAGGGTTTCTCCATGTTGGCCAGGCTGGTCTCGATCTTTTGACCTCAAGTGATCCACCCACCTCAGCCTCCCAAAGTACTGGGATTACAGGCATGAGCCATGGTGCCCGGCCACGAATCAGCATTATGAGCCACCACAGGTGCCAACTCCAGGGTTGTGTTGCTTCTGCTGCAGTCTATGCTAGCAAAATGGTTATTTGCCCTGTGCTGCTTTTCCCCACCTAGCTCATTTCTTATTCAAAGAGTCCTGTGAAGACCTGAGAAGCTAAATCACAAGGCTATCACGGCTCCTAGTATTTCATTTCTTTATAGCAACCCTCACTTAAATTAGGAGTGATGGTTGAAACACATTCTTCCGTAGGGAAGACTATGACTTCAAACTTACCTTACTATTTTGAAGTCTCTTTTCTCCCCAGAGATATGAAGCAGAGTCCTTGTGTTCCTTGAGTGTTTGCTAAGACAGCTTGTATCTAGATGAAGAGTATTTCTCTGCCTACCATAACATTACCCTTTTTCTCAGCAACCATCCCAATAAGTAGGTATCTTTTGTTTACTACCATTTCTCTATATTTTTTTGTGAATGAGAAAAAGAACCTAAGTATCTCAGGTGGCATAGCTTGGGAGCAAAACTGTGGTGCTGGTTTTCTCCCTAAGATAGTCAAAGCTTTGTGCATACTATCCTATGGCTGTTTGAATCATTGTTAAAGCATCTCTGGTACAGCCATATTCCAAGACTGGTACAATGAGTTGTGTCTCTTTGCCCCACGCAGAATCCTCCTAAACATTTGGGAGACATCTATACTTCTTGATAGCCTACAAAATTGGACCTCTAATTATTGTTACTGAATTCTTAAAAGGAAGGGGTGACCTCTGAAATCTGGAGAACTTGAGGATACTTGGGGTTTTTTAAAAACTTTTATTTTAGGTTCAGGGGTACATGTGTAGGTTTGTCATATAGGCAAACTCATGTCCTGAGGATTTGTTGTACAAATTATTTCATCACTCAGGTACTAAGCCAAGTATCCAATAGTTATTTTTCTGAACCTCTCTCTCCTCCCACCCTCCACCCTCCTCAAGTAGGCCCCACTGTCTGTTGTTCCCCTCTTTGTGTCCATGCTTCTCAACATTTAGCTCCCACTTAATAAATGAGAACACATGGTATTTGGTTTTCTGTTCCTGCATGTGTTTGCCAAAGATAATGGCATCCAGTTTCATATATGTTACCACAAATAACATGATCTTATTCTTTTTTATGACTGCATAGTATTCCATGGTGTATATGTACCACATTTCCTTTATCTGTACCACATTTCCTTTATCTGTACCACATTTCCTTTATCCAGTATGTGAACGACAGACATTTAAGTTGCCTGTCATTCCATGTCTTTGCTATTGTGAATAGTGCTGCAACAAACATTCACATGCATGTGTTTTTATGGTAGAATAATTTATATTCCTCTGGACATATACTTAGTAATGGGATTGCTAGGTCAAATGGTAGTTGTGTTTTTATCTCTTTAAGGAATCACCACACTGCTTTCCACAATAGATAAACTAATTAGTTCAACCATTGTGGAAAGCAGTGTAGTGATTCCTTAAAGAGTAAATACTGGGAGTATTTACACTCCCAGTGTATAAGTGTTCCCTTTTCTCCACAACTTTGCCAGCATGTTATTTTTTGACTGTTTAACAATAGCCATTCTGATTTGGTGTGAGATGGTATCTCCTTGTGGTTTTGATTTACATTTGTCTAATGATCAGTTATATTGAGCTTTTTTTCATATGCTTTTTGGCCTCATAGACAGCTGTGAAATAAGGCCACATACCTACAACCATCTAATCTTCCACAAAGCTGACAGAACAAGCAATGGGGAAAAAACTCTCTATTTGATAAATGGTGCTGAGGTAACTGACTAGCCATATGTAGAAAATTGAAACTGGACCCCTACGCCATATATAAAAATAAACTAAAGATGAATTAAAGATTTAAATGTGAAACCCAAAACTATAAAAACCCTGGAAGACAACCTAGGCAATACCATTCTGGACATAGGAATGCACAATGTTTCATGATGAAGATACCAAAAGCAATTGTAAAGAAAGAACAAGTTGATAAATGGGATCTAATTACACTTAAGAGTTTCTGCATGGCAAAAGAAACTATTAATAGAGTAAACAGACAAACTAAAGAATGGGAGAAAATGTTTGGAAACTCTGCATCTGACACAAAGATCTACTATCCAGCATCTATAAGGGACTTAAATTTACTAGAAAAAAACAATCATCCCCTAAGTGAGCAAAGGACATGAACAGATACTTTTCAAAAGAAGACATACATGGGACTTCAATTTCTAAAATAATTCAAGAGCTATACACTACAATGAACAACAGCAGCTTGTTCAATATTAACATCAATCTGACTAACCTGGCTTTAGATGCATCTTATACTACATTCAGTAAGAGTAACTTTCAAAACTGACTTTGTTATCTCAGGGTGGAATGAGGCATAGAGTTAGTATTTTTTCAGTAGTTTCAAAAGTATTTCCAATAGATGATATCCATATATTTAGAACACTACATTGAGCCAGCGCGGTGGCACATGCGCTACTTGGGAGGCTGAGGTGGGAGGATCGCTTGAGCCCAGGAGTTCTGGGCTGTAGTGCGCTATGCAGATCAGGTGTCTGCACAAAGTTCAGCATCAATATGGTGACCCGGGAGTGGGGAACCACCAGGTTGCCTATGGAGAGGTGACCCGGCCCAGGTTGGAAACAGAACAGTACATTGAAAATAAAATAGTTCCATACAATGCTAGCTTTACGATCTGAAAATTAAAAACTCTAAAGCAATAGTAATGATGGAATTTTGTGGTTTAATATGGTTATAGATTGGCATATTGGGAAATAATAGTTGAATGATATAGATGAATTTTTTTTCTATTATAGAAGCACTAACCCTTGACTGTTATAACCTGCCTTCCTGACTAGAGCATTCAGCCATGAATGACTAGTCCTATTAGTCCATTCAAGGCTGTTTGTTAATAAGACTCAGGCAACAATTTATAATCCTTCAGATATATAAGGACACATGCACACAAATGTTCATTGCAGCACTGTTTACAATAGCAAAGGCCTGGAACCAACCGAAATGCCCATCAATGATAGACTGGACAGGGAAAATGTGGCACATACACACCCTGGAATACTATGCAGCCATCAAAAATGATCAGTTCGTGTCCTTTGTAGGGACATGGATGAACCTGGAAACTATCATTCTCAACAAACTGACACAAGAACAGAAAATCAAACACCACATGTTCTCACTCATAGGTGGGTGTTGAACAATGAGAACGCATGGACACAGGGAGGGGAGCATCACACACTGGGGTCTGTTGGGGGGGAAATAGGGGAGGTATAGTTGGGGGTGAGGAGTTGGGGAGAGATAGCATGGGGAGAAATGCCAGATACAGGTGATGGGGAGGAAGGCAGCACATCACACTGCCATGTGTGTACCTATGCAACAATCTTCCATGTTTTTCACATGTACCCCAAAACCTAAAATGCAATTAGAAAAAAAAAAAAAAAGACTCAGGCAATTTCTATACAAATAGAAAATACAATATCAAGAAACCAAGGGATTTCAAAAAAAAATACTACACATTATACTCTCGTTGTAATAGTCAAGAAGAACCCAACTCCTAAAAGAAAAAAGTACTCCCTATGAAGTAATATGTAATTTTATATCTAAAGCCTATTGATCTAAAAACTAATAATCTTAGTAGAATCATATAGAACATAGCAAGAAGTAAATTTTCCTGATAAATTCTACATTTAAGTTATTATATGAAAATTGGCACTCTTATAAGACCTATAATGTCAGGCTCCAATGTACATATGAGGATTAGTGTTAATTATGAGATCTCTCTAAATAACACTTTTTAAATGTTTCATCCTATGCATTCTCTTGTGCAATGCCAGAATTTGGTTTGTTAATAAAAAGCAAAAGGTAACTTGTTTTCCCATCACAGAATGAATTTGGAGCACTCTGATAGGCATATTTTAAAAAATTAACCACTTACTAGACTTCCAATAATGGTGATTGTAGAATCTATCCACCATTTTGATTTATAACAGGAATTAAAAAGAAAAATGTAAGATACTGGAAATATCCAAAAGCAGATGGAAGCCATTGCATAGTTAATTCTTAAAAATCTGCAATTGGAAAGGATTCTAATTTTCAGTTTGTGGCTTTCTGGCCTGTAGGCATTTGCCAACTCCCAAAGCCATGGTTGTGTAACACAGTAGTAGTGGAAATTATAGTCTCACAAGCTCCAGGTGTCAGAGATCAAAGTTCAGGACTGGAAAAACAAGTGAAATTTTAAAGGAGAGAGTCTAGCAGCAAGAGAACTACGAATAAACAAAGACTCAACTTCGGAGTACAGTAGGCCCTCTGTATTTGTGGTCTCTGCATCTGTGGAGTAACCAACAGCAAATCAAAAATATTCAAACAAATTTCATCTGTACTGAACATGCACAGATTTTTTCTTGTCATTATTTCCTAAACAATATAACAACTATTTACATAGCATTTACATTATATTAAGTATTATAAGTAATCTAGAAATAATTTAAATATTATTTATAAATATAAATTTATGCTAATTTAAATAATATAAATAATCTAGAATAATTAAAATAATTATTTAGATAATAATTCTAGAATAATTTAAACAATAAAGTATTATTTAAATGGTACTTTATTTAAATACTATATTAAATATTTTAAGTAATCTATAAATTAAATAATTTAAATATTGAAAAAGTAGGTCCAGGCACAGTGGATCATGCCTATAATCCCAGCATTTTGGGAGGCTAAAGTGGCTAATTGCTTTAGCCCACATCAGCCTAGACAATATGGCAAAACCTAGTCTACAAAAAATATTAGCTGAGCATGGTGGTGTTACTAGTGGAGGATGTCCAGGTTCTTGGTGTTTTGAACAAAGAATTGGACAAACACACAAACACAGCAAGGAAAGAATGAAGCAAGAAAAGCAGAGATATATTGAAAATGAAAGTATACCCCACAGGGTGGGAGCAGGCTCAAGCAGGCAGCTTAAAAGTGCTGGTTATAGAATTTTCTGGGGCTTAAATACCCTCTAGAGTTTTCCCGTTAGTTATTTGGTGTAAACTCCATGTAAATGAAGTAGTGGTTTGCAATCAATCTGATTGGCTGCAGAATGTGACCAGTCAGAGGCAGAGTGAAATTATATAGTTATACCCAATGCAACATCTGATTGGTTGCAGAAAATGACAAATCAAAGGCTGAAGTAAAGTTACAAAGTTACTCTCCTTTGCAAATGAAGACTCGGCCCATGACCAGCCTGATTGGTTGTGGGAGGGGACCAATCAGAGATACTTTCAATTTCTCATCTGCCACACAGGAAAAGGGGGAAGTTGCAAAGGGAGTAGCCTCTGGTCCTTTTGTTACTTGGGCATGGAAAGTTGGGATTTTCCTTTTAATTTACTTCTAGGAAGTCAGCATGAATTGGCCTTAGTATCCCTACCTCCAGACCCTATTCTCCTGCCTCAGTGGTATGCACCTATAGTCCCTGCTACATGGGAGGCTGAAACACAAGGATCACTTGAGCCCAGGAGGTCACAACAGTAGTGAGACCTGATCACACCAGTGCACTACAGCCTGGGAGACAGAGTGAGATCCTGTCTCAGAAAATAAATTAATAAAATTCAAAATAAATAAAATTTAATAAATTAAAATTTAAAAATTTACATATAGCCTACACAGTGATTGGCAGGCTGAATTTAAAAAAGAAAAATCAACTCTATACTGTCTACAAGAGATGCACTCTAGTAGGGAGATTATAGTTAACAATAATTTATTGCATATTTCAAAATGGCTAGAAAAAAAGAATTATGTTTCCAAAACAAAGAAAGAGAAATGTTTGAGGTAATGAATATTCCAATTATCATGATTTGATCGTTGTACATTGCATACATGTAGCAAAATATTACATGTACCCCCAAAATATGTACATTATATATCAACAAAAACACAAAAAGGAGATGCACTCTAAATTATGAGAAACAAATAAGTTAAAAGGATTGAAAAAGATATATTATGTAAGAATAAACGTAAGAAAAGTAGAATAGCCCTATTATCAGACCCAAAAGACTTCAATAACATGTGTTAGTAGAAGCAAGAAAGAACACTTTATAATGGCATTATATATATTTCTATATGTATATACATAGGAAGATATACCAATGAAAAAACATGTATGTATGTAATAACAGAGCTTCAAAATATAAGAAGCAAAACTTATAGAACTAATGGTAAAAATAGACAAATCCACAGTCATAGTTGATTTTAACACACAATTCCCAGTAACTGACAGAACAAGTAAATCATAAAATCAAGAAAAATCTAGAAGATCAAATGACATTATCAACCATCTTAATCTAATTAACGTTTAGAGACCAATATATTTAACAACTGCAGAAAATCTCTTCTTTACAAGTGCACATGGAATGTTCACCCAAATAGATCATATACAGAGCTAATAAAGAAGCTGCAATTTATTGGAAAACATTGAAATTTTACACTGTTATCTAATCATGATGTAATTAAACTAGAAATTAACAATGAAGCATTGACAAACCTCAAATATCTGGAAAATAAACAACTTACTTTGATACAAACCACAGAGCAAAGAAATAATTACGTTGAAAATTAGAAAGTATTTTTCAATGCAATAATAATGAACATTTGTCAGATGCTGCTAAAGCAATGCTTAGAGGAAAATGTATAGCACTAAATGCTTATATTAGAAAAGGGGAAAGATCTAAAGTGATCTAGGCTCCCAACTTAGGAAGCTAGACTAAAAGGAGGGGGTTAAGCAAATTAAACCCAAAGTAAGTAGAAGGAAGAAAAGAATAAGATTAGGGAAGAAATCAATAAAATATTAAAAAAAAAAAAACATGAATAGGGGAAAGTAACATAATCAAAGTTTAATTCTATAACAAGACTAATAAAATTTATAAACCTCTAGTTAGACCGATCGAGAAAAAGGGCATAAATTTTCAATATCAAGAATAAATGCTGGGCATGGTAGCATGTGCCTGTAATTCCAGCTACTCCGGAGGCTAAAGTGGAAGGATCTCTTGAGCCAGGAATTCAAGACCAGCCTGTGCAACATAGTGAGACCTACATCTTTTTTTTTTTTTTTTAAAAAAAGAAAGAATAAAAGACAAGACAAAATAGACAAAAGGCTAAACAGACACTTCACCAAAGAAGATATATAGATGGTAAATAAACACATGAAAAGATGCTAACATTAGTTGTGAGAAAATTACAAATTAAAGCTACTGTGAGATAACTCTACATACATTAGAATGGCAAAAATATGTTTGTTTTACTTCATTAATTTCTGCTCTCTATGATTACTTCTGCATATCGGGGTTTACTTTGCTCTTCTTCCCCTTTTGAGATGGGTGCTTGGATGAATTTCAGGCTTAATGTATCCCTTTGTAAGCTAATATATAACCCAGAAAAGTAGAAAATTGATGACCTTTTGCATCCTACTTTTTAAAATATACCTAAAGTCCTAGGGCTAATTATAGGAGAATGAGTAATACACCAAAAAATTAAAGGCCAGTTCTCTTGATTCTTATTTAAGTGCTTCTTCTATTTTATAAACCTGATAACAATGGCCTCATCTTATAAACTTAACAACAAAGACTTCTGATGATTTTGTGATGATAATGATAGCTTTTATGCACATGCCTTTTATGTGCTATTGATAACATGGTTGGCATTCAAATCTAAATCAAACCTTAGTCTCTACATTTTTCTGCATATAGCCTACGTGTATAGTAAACTATACTATCTAGGTTTGTATAAGTACACTCTGTGATGCTTGCATAAGGACAAAATTGCCTAATGCCACATTTCTTTTCTTTTTTAAATTAATTTATTTTTTGAGATAGTCTTGCTCTGTCACCGAGGCTGGACTGCAGTGGCATGATCTCAGCTCACTACAACATTTGCCTCCCAGGTTCAAGTGATTCTCCTGCCTCAGCCTCCCGCATAGCTGGGATTACAAGCACCTGCCACCACCACAGGCTAATTTTGGCCAGGCTGGTCCCAAACTCCTGACCTCAAGTGATCCACCTGCCTCGGCCTCCCAAAGTGCTGGGATTACCGGTATGAACCACCGTGCCTAATGCCACATTTCTAAGAAGGTATCCCCACTGTTAAGGGATGCATGACTGTGTTTCAGTGGTAAAGGCACAGAGCTCATTGAAAGAGATTAAGCAAGGAGTCAAGGAGGAGGCTTTGGAAATAAGGGCAAATGAAGTTAGAGATAATAGGGTAAATGGTAAGTATAGAGAGAAATCTAAGGGGAGAAGAAAATAATGAAGGTAATTGAGGGAATTCCAAGATGGTTAGTGGGAAATAAATGTTTATATGTCATCAAAGAAGTTAAGGCCAGAGATACAATATAGCTGTAGCCCGAAGCCATGAATCACTCCTTAAAATAAAGGGTTGGTAGCAGGAGTTACCACTGCTTAGGTTTCTACTTAGAAGAGCAGAAGCCAGTTTGTTCAGTCTCTCTCTGTCTCTCTCTGTCTCTCTGTCTCTCTCTCTCTCTGTCTCTTTCTCTCTGCCCAAGCATAAGCTCAGAATGCAGGAAGCAAGACACTTTCCTGTCCAGCAGCGTCCACACCTGGGTACTGGAAACCATACCCTACACCATGTCTAAGAGCATCTTAGGCCTTTGAGAGGAGTGATCCCATAGAGCAGCCAAACAGGGACTAAACCAGGTAAGGGCCAGATGGCATCTCTCCCAATGGGAAGTCAATGGGAGATGTGCTGTATCCTGTCAATGGGAGGCATTCTTTCTGCTAACCACCAGGGAGTTCACCAAAGGAAGCTCCCCAGGCCTGCCACTTGAATGGATGCCAGATGGCCTGGGTCACTAATTCACTCCCTTTATCTTCCTGGCACTAGCTCCCACTGGGGCTGCAGGAGCAGAGAATGAATGTCAACACCTGGGTGTTGACTGCACCCCGTCAGGTGATCCTTTCAAATCCTGGTTCCTCCCCAAGGTATGTTGACTCTTGTCATTCTCTCCTCTCCATTCCCACCATCTATAAACGTGTATGTCTTCATGTAGGAAGGACCAGAAAGTAAGCACTCTGCCTGTTATGCATATGTTCAAACCAATTTTTAAATTATTATTTCAGACCTTAACTCTGGCTTTTACAAATCAGTAACCAAGAATTTGATTACTTT
Organism: Aotus nancymaae; assembly: GCF_030222135.1. Taxonomy (NCBI): domain Eukaryota; kingdom Metazoa; phylum Chordata; class Mammalia; order Primates; family Aotidae; genus Aotus; species Aotus nancymaae. The sequence goes on along the minus strand of NW_026988438.1, from coordinate 38,941,436 downwards.
TTCTCTGATTCCTCTGTGCTAACACATATGAAGCAATAGGTATCTCAAGTATAATTCTCAACAGCATTAGTCACTCACCAAATACCAGAAAAACCAAATCTGTTCATTTACTAGAATAATATCTTACCAAAGTAAGAGAACAAGACCAAGGATGGATTCTCGGGAAACATCAATGTTTAAAGGTCTGCTGGAGGCCAGGCACAGTGGCTCACTCCTGTAATCCCAGCACATTGGAAGGCTGAGGCTGGCAAATCACTTGAGGTCAGGAGTTCATGACCAGCCTGGCCAACATGATGAAACCCCTCTCTACTAAAATTACAAAAATTTAGCTGGGCGTGGTGGTACATGCCTGCATTTTAGCTACTTGGGAGGCTGAGGCAGGAGAATGGCTTGAACCTGGGAGGCGGAGGTTGCAGTGAGCTGAGATTGCACCACTGCACTCCTGGGCCATAGAGTAAGACTCTGTCTCAAGAAAAAAAAAGGTCTGCTGGAGAATGGAGAATGAGTAAAGAATGAAGAGAATGAACTCATAGGACACCAAAGAGGTAATATTTTCGGGAACAAGGTCAGCAGTGTCTGTGCCATAAAGGAATAAAGTAAGACATTCACATTCTGCACATGTACACCAGAACTTAAAGTATAATAAAATTAATTAATTAAATTTGCACACACACACACAGAGATGTGTGTGTAGATTTATTATATTACCAAGGTGTGTGTTGATAATATAATTTATTAATTTGTTATAATTTATAATGTCTTACTTTATTTTAAAATGCCCATTGGCATTGGCTCTCAGGTTCACATTAACCTTTCTCTCTGGAAAGGAAGGGTGGAATATGGAAACAGAGAGATATGAGTTTCAATCTTAGCTCCAATCCCTACTCAGTACACATGTGGCCTTGGAGTTAGCTTCTCATCCACCAATTTCAACCTAAAATGCTTTCTGTAGGTCACACTCTCAGAGTGCAGTCTTGAGAACAGCAGCACCAGCGGCACCTGGAAAACTATTAGAAATGCAAATTCTTTAACCATACTCCAGATGTGCAAAATCAGAAACTGTGTTTACCAAGTCCCCTAGGGTGCTGTGATACAAACTAAAGTTTGAGAACCACTGAACTGTAGAATTGGTGCAATGTGGAGAAGAGATAAAAACGTACAGAACCAAGGATAGTAGTGCTAACACATGGTGGATCTTAAATAGACTCTGTCTGTCACCTCTATCCCTTCATTCCTACCCTCACTCTGTTCTTCCTCAGCTAACCTTCTGCTAGTCTTTTTTCTTGTTTCTCAGCAGTTCTCTTCTTTCTTCCCCATTCCGTCACAAAGAAAAACTCCAACATACTTAACTCTCCTAGGCCAATTATTGATAATGTGGTCCACATGGTGATAAAAGAACCAATTAGTCCAAATGCGTTTTCCTTTCACAGAACAAAAAAAAGAGCTAACTGGCTATTTAAAAGTCATGTAGAAACCTCCACACACAAAGCCCAATTGTTTGGCTGAATTTTTCACTTTCCAATTGCTTATGTTGGTGCTATGTAGACAAAACCTAAACTAATTACTCTGTAGGTTTCTGGCTCTAACGGTATCAACAGAATGTGGAAGTCATAGATTGAAGATGCAGCCAAATGGGGTTCCTGGGAAGAGGAAATAAGCAATGGTTTTTTCCTAAATGTGGGTCCGTATTTATTTCTAGTAAAAGCACATAATGAAAATTGCTATGTATACTTGCTGACAAACACATTGAAATGAACAGAGCCCCATTACTTGGCACAATACAGTTTTTACTCCATAGCTCTTGTTTGTATAACATTTTCATCATTTACCAGAACTTTGTTTTTCTAATCACTAGATTGATAGAAGTAAATATGGAGTATCCAGAAGAAAAAATAAAGCTTGAAAACAACCAAGTGCCATGCTTTTATCAATCCCATTGCTTAATTGATAATCACTGCATTTCCATTCAGTTTTAAACCAATTATTGTGATTTAGCCGTACAAAAGAAAACTCTCCTTTTAAGCTATTTGAAGTACTAGAAATAACTTTTAAAATGCCACCATTTAAATAGATTTGTATTAGGCAAATTATGAACAATCAACTATCAATTCTCTTTGGGCAGTTGTCAAGAAGCCTCAAAAATATTGTCAGGAGAGTTTGTACTGTGATATATGGAATCGCTTTAACCCTTTTAACATCTCCCTGGCTTAAAATGTCTTTAGCAGTGAGGGACTTAATCTTCATCTAATTTCTCTTAGATCTATTTTTCAACAACCCCCAGGTGCGCTGACTTCCCTTCATGAAGGGTCAGCCTGTATTTCCTGTGCTATTCTCCACATCAGACAAAGAGGATATAAACAGCCTCAGAATCCCAGGACTGATTGCTGGGCTCCTGTGGCTCTCCTGAATTAAAATCCTCCCGGCTTTGAAGAAATAAGTAAGGGCTTCTTTCTAAATTGGGAACCATATTTAGGAACCCAGGCTTGGTATTCTGATTAATTTCTTTTTTTCTCTTTCTTTTTTCCTTTTATTGTTATTACTATTGTACATTTTATAAAGATTTGCAATGTTTCAAGCATTGTTGAGTAAATCTCCACCCCAAATTCAACCATGTAAAATGCAAGGTTATTGCCAGGTTGTTGAAATGATCTGAGCCAGCCACATTGTAGCTAGGCATCTGGGAGTTCCAGAGCCAGGGAGACATTTGCCAATTATACTTCATCTGAAATTTACATTACTGTGGCACTTTTTAATATTTTTACATATGTTACATCAGTTAATTTTAACAAAACCTCATAAGGGAGATATGTCTGTTACTCCCATTTGACAGATGAGAATGCTCCCATTCAAAGAGGTCAGGTACTTTGCACAAGGAAACAGATCATTGTCATTCTTATCTCTAGCCCAGATGTGACTCACTCAAGAGCCCTAGCTTCGATCCACTATTCTATAATTTCCTGCCTTTGTCACTCTCCTTAAAGCTGAAAGCCTTACTCAGAACCCCAGCTTGGTGTAAAGAGAGACTTTCCCAATAACACAGCAGCTCCAAAAACTCCCGAACTCTGCCTCCCCTTTTCCCCCAGTGGGAAGCTCTTTCTGCCAGTAAGACCTTATAACCTCTTCTAGGAACCACCCACTTCCAATGTTGAGTGCCGCTTGAATCACGCCGAGTGGTGCTAGCACTTATGGTGTGATCTTAATCAAGTAGCTTAGCCGCTCTGACCTCAGCTTCCTCTTTAGCAAAATGAATATAATACTAATAGTCGTGTGCTTTTGTCACGTGATTAACAGATAGCATAGATGTAAAGCCCCTAGGTGCTCAATCAATGAATAGTACCATCCTTGTTTTTGCCAGTGCAGCTACCAGTTTCTTTATAGTTCATATATATATATATATATATGGTTTGTTTTTTAGGTTCTGGGATACATGTGCAGGTTTGTTATGTAGGTATACATGTGCCATGGTGGTTTCCTGCACCCATCAATCCATCATCTACATGGTGTGATTTTAATCAAGTAGCTTGAACAATCCGTCATCTAGGTAGTTCTCCTAATGCTGTCCCTCCCCTTGCCCCCTACCCCCGACAGGCCCCAGTGTGTGATGTTCCCCTCCCTGTGCCCATATGTTCTCATTGTTCAAGTCCCACTTATGAGTGAGAATATGCCATGTTTGATTTTCTGTTCCTGTGTTAGTTTGCTAAGGATGAAGTTTTCCAGCTTCATCCATGTCCCGGCAAAGGATGTGAACTCATTCTTTTTTATGGCTGCATAGTATTCTATGCTGTATATGTGCCACATTTTCTTTATCCAGTCTCTCATTGATGGGCATTTGGGTTCATTCCAAGTCTTTGCTATTGTGAATAGTGCTGCAGTAAACATACATGTGCATGTGTCTTTGTAGTAGCATGATTTATAATCCTTTGGGTATATAATCAGTAATGGGATTGCTGGCTCAAATGGTATTTCTGGTCCTAGATCCTTAAGGAATAGCCATACTGTCTTCCACAATGGTCGAACTAATTTACACTTCCACCAACAGTGTAAAAGCACTCCTATTTCTCCATATCCTTACCAGCATCTGTTGTTTCCTGATGTTTTAATAATCACCATTCCAACTGGTGAGAGATGGTATCTTGTTGTGGTTTTTATTTGCATTTCTCTAATGACCAGTGATGATAAGCTTTTTTTCATGTTTGTTGGTCACATAAAATGTCTTCTTTTAAGAAGTGTCTGTTCATATCCTTTGCCCACCTTTTGATGGGGTTGTTTTTTTCTTGTAAATTTGTTGAAGTTCCTTGTAGATTCTGGATATTAGCCCTTTGTCAACTGGATAGATTGCAAAAATTTTATCCCATTCTATAGGTTGCCTGTTTACTCTGATGATACTTTCTTTTACTGTGCAGAAGCTCTTTAGTTTAATTAGATCCCATTTGTCAACTTTGGCTTTTGTTGCCATTGCTTTTGGTGTTTCAGTTATGAAGTCTTTGCCCATGCCTATGTCTTGAATGGTATTGCCTAGGTTTTCTTCTAGGGTTTTTATGGCTTTAGTGCTTACATTTAAATCTTTAATCCATCTTGAGTTAATTTTTGTATAAGGTGTAAGGAAGTGGTCCAGTTTCAGTTTTATGCATATGGCTAGCCATTTTTCCCAACACTATTTATTAAATAGGGAATCCTTTTTCCATTGTTTGTTTTAGTCAGGTTTGTCAAAGATCAGATGGTTGTAGATGTGTGTTATGATTTCTGAGGACTCTGTTCTGTTCCATTGGTCTATATATCTGTTTTGGTACCAATACCATGCTGTTTTAATTACTGTAACCTGGTAGTATAGTTTGAAGTCAGCTATGATGCCTCCTGCTTTGTTCTTTTTGCTTAAGATTGTCTTGGCTCTATGGGCTCTTTTTTGGTTCCATACGAAATTTAAAGTAAATTCATACTTTAAAGTAGCTTGAAGGGGATAGCATTGAATCTATAAATTACTTTGGGCAGTATGGCTATTTTTATGATATTGATACTTTCTATCCATGAGCATGGAATGTTTTTTCATTTGTTTGTATCCTCTGTTATTTCCTTGAGCAGTGATTTGTAGTTCTTCTTGAAGAGGTCCTTCACATCCCTTTTAAGTTGCATTTCTAGATATTTTATTCTCTTTGTAGCAGTTGTGAATGAGAGTTCACTCATGATTTGGCTGTCTGTTTGTCTATTACTGGTGTATAAGAATGCTTGTGATTTTTGCACATTGATTTTGTTTCCTGAAACTTTGCTGAAGTTACTTATCAGCTTAAGGAGATTTGGGGATGAGACAACGGTGTTTTCTAAACATACAATTATGTCATCTGCAAACAGAGATAATTTGAATTCCTCTCTTCCTATTTGAATACCCTGTATTTCTTTCTCTTGCCTAATTATTGGAGGACCACTTCAGACCCTGTTTCTCTGTATCACCACCAGAGGCTGCAGAACAGCGAAGATTATTGCCTGTTCCTTCTTCTGGAAGCTTTGTCCCAGAGGGGCACCCACCAGATGTCAGCCAGAGCTCTCCTATATGAGGTGTCTGTTGACTGCTGCTAGGAGATGTCTCTCAGTTAGGAGGCATAGGGATCAGGGACACACTTGAGGAGGCAGTCTGTCCCTTAGCAGAGCTTGAGCGCTGTGCTGGGAGATCTCCTGCTCTCTTCAAAGCCAGCAGCTGGGAACATTTAAGTCTGCTGAAGCTGTGCCCACAGCTGTCCCTTCCTCCAGGTACTCTGTCCCAGAGAGAAGGCACTTTGATCTATAGACCCCTGACTGGGGCTGCTGTCTTTCTTTCAGAGATGCCCTACACAAAGAGGAGGAATCTAGAGAGGCAGTCTGGCTACAGCAGCTTTGCCAAGCTGCAGTGGTCTCTGCCCAGTTCAAACTTCCCAGAAGCTTTGTTTACACTGTGAGGGGAAAACCACCTACTCAACCCTCAGTAATGGTGGATACCCCTCCCCCCATCAAGCTCGAGCATCCCAGGTCGACTTCAGACTGCTGTGCTGGCAGCAAGAATTTCAAGCCAGTGGGTCTTAGCTTGTTGAATTCTGTGGCGGTGGGATCCACTGAGCTAGATCACTTGGCTTCCTGGCTTCAGCCCCTTTCCAGGGGAGTGAACAGTTCTGTCTCACTTGCATTCTAGGCACCACTGGGGTATGAAAAAACACTCCTACAGCTAGCTTAGTGTCTGCCCAAACCACTGCCCAGTTTTGGCTTGAAACCCAGGGCCTTGGTGGTATAGGCACCCAAGGTAACCTCCTGGTCTATGGGTTGCAAAGACCGTGGGAAAAGCATAGTATCTGGGCTGAATAACACTGTCTCTCATGGCACAGGGTCCCTCATGGGAGGATCGCTCACAGCAGAGTCCCTCACAGCTACCCTTAGCTAGGGGAGGGAATTCCCTGACCCCTTTAACTTCCTGGGTGAGGTGATGCCCTACTCTGCTTCTGCCTTCCGTGGGCTGGACCTACTGTCCAATCAGTCCCAATGAGATGAATTGGGTACCTCAGTTGAAAATGTGGAAGTCACCTGCCTTCTATGTTGGTCTCACTGGGAGCTGCACACCAGAGCTGTGCCTATTCAGCCATCTTGTCCAGGAATCCCTCTCTATAGTTTTAATGTGCTCGGAAAAACTTCAGATTCCAAAATGCCTTTCTCCAAGCTCAGAGAAAGAAGATAGACTCTACCTGTACAGAGCTGGGCTCTGATAATTTGAGGGAGAGACTATTGGATTCTAACTCAGGGGTCCTGGGATCCTATCAAAGCTCAATACCTAGCTATATCCCCAGGTTGAGCCACATTTTTCTTGCTTGTGTTTTAGGAGATTTGAAACAGAATTTCTCTGAGATCCCCTAGAGGCCTCACAGTTTGTGATTCTAAGACTTCAGTCCCTCTGGGGAAGACAGAGAAGAGGCTTGGGAAAACAGAAAGGGGGAGGGAAGTGATGGAGAGAGTAGACATACTAAGCATTTACTTACTGGACTGATGCCCCTAAGAAAGACCTGAGTCCTTAAAGCAAAGCAGTCTGGTGTATGAGAAAGAGGCTCCGAAGTCAGACAAGCCCAGGTCTAAATCCTATTTATACCCAAATTTGCTTTGTGGTCTTGGTCAGGCTGCCTGAGATCTATAATCCATGTTGATTAGGGATATTAATGCATAGCTCATAGGGCTGTGGTGAGAACTGCATGAGAAACTTACACACAGTGCTTCTCAGATGGCCCACTACTGAATCAAAAACATGTAATTCCTTCCATTCCTTTACTCCTAGTCATAAGAGGTGAAAAATTACAATGTGAAAGAGCATCTGTGATAATGTGATATAATAAGATATATATTTTTCAGTCTTAATCCTTGGCTCCTGGCCAAAGACCCTAGAACTCCTGTAATTTCCTGAGTTATAGGAGCCATAGGAGCATCTTTTGTTGTAATATTTGATCCTTGCTCCCAATTCCTAAAATAGCTCAGACCAATAAAGGTGAAAGGAACATCTTTTGCTATTTTTAACAGGCCCCTTTTAACCATAAGAGTTTATGCTTTACTAAGGTGGCTTTGGGAAAACCCCTTAGGATGGGGAGCTGGCTGCCAGGAAGACCAGCCAAGTAACTAAAGGGTTGAAACTTTCACCCCCAATCCCTGACCTTATGGGAGGAAGAGAAACTGGAGGTTGAGCTAATAACCAATGGCCAGTAATTTCATCAGTCATGCCTGTATAAGGAAGCCTCCATAAAAACCCTAGCTAAAGAGGTCCGAGAGCTTCCAGATTCTTGATCACATTTAGGTGCTGGTGTGCATAAAACATAGAGCTTCTGTACAACCCTGTGCACCCTTACAGTTTGCCTTATGCATTTGTTTCATTTGTTGTTCCTAAGTTGTACCTTTTATAATAAACTAGTAAAGAGTATGTACTTCCTAGTTCTGTGAGATATTATAGCAAATTGAGGAGGGGGTTGTGAGAAGCCCTTATTTGTAGCCAAGTTGGACAGAAGTGCATGTAACTTAGGAATCACTACTTGTGAATGACATCTAAAGTGGGGGACAGTCTTGTGGCAGCCAACATTAGCAGCCAAAGGTAGCTAAGTCATACAGCACCAAAGTACATTAGTGATGGTGAATTTGTACAGATCTGCAGCAACCTCAATTCTTGCCTCCTCGAAAGAAAGAATGGAACCAAGGAGGCAGAAGGCAGAAGGAGAGACCACCCAAGGCAAGTTTTAGAACAGGAATGAAGATTTGTTAAAAAGCTTTAGAGCCAGAATGAAAGGAAGGAAAGTAGGGCCATGTGGGCAACTTTAAAGACAACTGCACAGTTTTGACCTTTGACTTAGGGCTTTATATGTGGGTGTACTTCCAGGGACTTGTGTTCCTTCTTCCCCGATCCTTCCCTTGGGGTGGGCTGTCGTCACACACAGTGGCCTGCTAGCACTTGGAGGGGAGCATGCACAGTGTGTTTACTGGAGGTGTATGCATGCTCACTTGAGGCATTTGTCTCTTACCAGTCAAATGTCCCTAGGAGGTCATACACCAGTTAAACTCCACCATTTTGCCTGTTAGTACACATACTTTTGAGCCCACTTGCCCAATTCCTGAGATCTTATTAGGAAGCTGCTGATCACCAGTTTCAGGTCTTTACTCTCTATTGGGAGACTACCATTCCCTGGCACTGGCTGTGACCAATTATTATTTTGGAGAGACAGTTAACAACCACCTGACCATCACCTGATGGGTGCTTGACATTTCTGGTGGTGGGAGGGGCCTTTCCTACTCTGCTGGTGTCTGACTTCCTACCTACCATAACAGGACTGAGCCTTTAACCCATGGGGGTCTGTGGTAACTTAAGGTAGTATCGTAATTAAATTGTAGGACACCAAGTTGTTGTCTAGAGAGTTAGAAAATTGCTTAATGCGAGGGAAAAGACTACACATTTGGTGTCAGAAGTGTTGTGAATACAGAAAAACTAAGGTTTTTCCTTTTCATAGTACCCAGTAGCCAAAGCTGGAACAGTTTCAGCAACAAAATAAACGATTAGAAGTTTGGGCTGGGCATGGTAGCTCATGCCTGTAATGCCAACACTGAGAGTTTAAGACAGGAGGATCACTTAAGGTCAGAAATTCAACAGCAGCCTGGACAACATAGTGAGACACAGTCTCTACAAAAACGTTTTTTAATTGGCTGGAAGCCTGTAGTCCTAGTGACTTGAGAGGCTGAGTTGGGAGGGTCGCTTGAGCCTGGGAATGTGAGGCTGCAGTGAGCTACCACTGAACCACTGCACTCCAGCCTAAGCAGCAGAGCAAGCCCCTGTCTTTAAAATAAATTTAAAAATAGAATGTTGGATCATAACTCACAGAATAGAATAAATACCTGTAACTCTGTACCAATACAAATAAATAACTTAACATATAAACAAATTAAGAAGAGGTTGTTCTTTACAGAGCAATCCAGTTAATAATGCGTGGTCTCTCTACCTGAGTCTCTTTAAACAACAAAATAAAATAGTATGTAATCACTGTCATAGACATGATCTATCAATTTTAGCAAAATTTGAAAAGATGCCAAAATTGGCAAAATTTGAGGAGAAACAGGATATTTGCATAGGCTTAAAATAACTCCTCCAAGACATTTATTAATTATAAAAGGAAAAAATAATTATACTGGATGACATGGTTTGACTGTTTCCCCACCTGAATCTTGTCTTGAATTATAATCCCCATCATCCCCACATGTTGTGGGAGTGACCCAGTAGGAGGTAATTGAATCATAGGGGCATGAGATCTGATGGTTTTATAAGCATCTGGCAGTTCCCCTGCTGAAACTCACTCTGTCCAGCTGCCTTGTCAAGAAGGTACTTGCTTCTCCTTTGCCTTTCGTCATAATTTTAAGTTTCATGAGGACTCCCCGGCAATGCAGAACTGTGAGTCAATTAAACCTCTTTTCTTTATAAATTACCCAGTCTTGGATATTTCTTCATAGCAGTGTGAGAATGGACTAATATGGTGAAGAAACCCAGCAGACACCAACTTAACCAAACAATCAAGGATAAAATCATCAGAATTAAGACATCATGTCTTTTTTTGAGGAGTTTTGCTTTCATTGCCCAGGCTGGAGTGCAGTGGTGGCAATTTTGGCTCACTGCAACCTCCACTTCCTGGGTTCAAGCGATTCTTCTGCCTCAGCCTCCCAAGTAGCTGGAATTACAGATACTCATCACCACACATGGCTAATTTTTGTACTCTTTAGTAGAGATGGGGTTTCACCATGTTAGCCAGACTGATCTTGAACTTCTGACCTCAGGTGATCCACCTGCCTCAGCCTCCCAGCGCTGGGATTACAGGTGTGAGCCACTGCATCTGGCCAAGACATCATGTCTTTTTTATTTTTATTTATTTATTTTTTTTGAGACAGAGTCTCACTCCGTCACCAGGAGCCAGGCTGGAGTGCAGTGGTGCGACCTTGGCTCACTGCAACCTCTGCCTCCCAGGTTCAAGCAATTCTCCTGCCTCAGCCTCTCGAGTAGCTAGGACTACAGGCGCGCACCACCACGCCCAACTAATTTTTTTATATTTTTAGTAGAAACAGGGTTTCACCATGTTGGCCAGGACAGTCTCTATCTCTTGACCTGATGATCCCCCCACCTCAGCCTCCCAAAGTGCTGGGATTACAGGCGTGAGCCACCGCTCCCGGCCCATCATGTCTTAATCAATGCCAAATCAAGAGACATTCTACAAAATCACTGACCAGTACTCTTCAAAAGTGTCCAGTTGCAAATGACAAGGAAATACTAAGAAACTGTCACCTGCTGGAAAAAAATCAAGGAGACATGACTACAAAATATGGGATCCTGGATCGGATCCTGGGACAGAAAAAAGGATATTAGATTAAAAGGTGAGGAAATCCAAATGAAATCTGTAGTTTACTTGATAGTATTGTACTATACCAATGTTAATTTCCTAGTTTGATCATTGTACTCTGGTTATATAAGATGTTACTATTAGGACAAGCTGGGTGAAAGGTGTGTGAGAAATCTGTACTATTTTTGTAACTTTGAAAAGCTTGAAATTCTTTCAAAATTTTCATATGTTTAGAAGTGAGGCAGTGTCTGGCAGATGCACCTGACAGCAACCACTTAACTTATACATACCCTGAAGAGTGACCCTATGGTCTAAGAATAATGTGTGTTTGGAGTTCTGTGCTAAAGAATCGGGAGTGACCAACTCAGAGATTCACTCCTTATCTATGAAGGATGTTTAAATTCCAGGCCCTTGGAACACAGGTCATACAGAGGATTGAGGCCCTTGGTTTTGGGTTAAACAGAGGTTTCTAGGTAGAGGGTGCTAAGTTAAAAATGCCATGTAAACAGCATGCTTTTTACAAATGGTAGTTCTTCTGTCCAGCCCACCTCCACTGGACCACCCCTGTACTTAAGTACCCCCAATAAATCCTATGTCTCATTCACTATCTCTGGGTCTCTTCTTCAGCCTCTCAGACACAGCATCATCCCTCTTGTAGTCAGTGTAAGGGTCTGTCATGACAGACAGTAATGATCTTTGTCAGTACTACCCAGTGTGAGACCAATTGTTTTAGCAGTAATTTTATGTCTATTGGACTCTGAAAGTTTTTTCCTTGGGACTGGGGCTCTGTTTTGTTTTTTGTTTTTTTTCCTGAAACAGGACCTCACTCGTACTCAGGCTGGAGTACAGTGGCACAAACACTGCTCACTGTAGCCTCAACCACTCCAGGCTCAGGTGATCCTCCCACCTCAGCCTTTTCCTAAGTAGCCACAGGTGTGTGCCACCATGCCCAGTTAATTTTTGTATTTATTGTAGAGATGGGTTTTGCCATGTTTCCCAGACTGGTCTTGAACTCCTGAGCTCAAGCTATCTGCTTGCTTTGGCTTCCCAAAGTGCCAAGATTACAGGCATGAGCCACTGTGCCTGGTAACTGGGGCTTCCTGATAAAATAAAAAATGATAACAAGTAAGAAAATAGTAGGAAGGGCTCTACTGTGTAATTGTCCCTGGGAAGACTGTCCTTTACTTCACAGACTTCCTGGGAATGGCCAGGCCCTTTCTCTACTTACTTGTTTGTAGCCAACACCAAGAGTGTACCAAATAAATTACTCAGCAGGTTCTCAAGAAATACATCTAAGTGAGAAAAGATGACTAGAATCCACCTTTCTTCTGCATTAGAAACTTTATAATGCTAAGCTTGTATGTGTAGAGGTCTTTGATCATCATTAGTGTCATAAATGGTCACCAATACTTTGTGTGTGTATGTGTGTGTGTGCGTGTGTGTATGTATGTATTTATATTTCATTTTAAAAAATGAAGCCAGGCACAGTGGCTCTCACCTATAATTCTAGCACTTTGGAAGGTCGAGATGAGCAGATCACTTGAGGTCAGGAGTTTGAGACCAGCCTGACCAACATGATGAAACCCCATCTCTACTAAAAATACAAAAAATTAGCTGGGCATCATGGCCCACAACTGTAATCCCAGCTACTCAGGAGGCTGAGGCAGGAGAACTGCTTGAATCCCAGGGCAGAGGTTGTAGTGAACTGAGATTGTACCACTGCACTCCAGCCTGAGAGACAGAGCGAGACTCCATCTCAAAAATAAATAAATAAAAAATGAGTAAGCAACAAAGATATCTTAAAGAGTTGGAGTCAAACCAAGCCTGTAACTTTTCATTTTATTTTACACATTTTATTTCAGCACTCAATCCTTAACCAGGTGTAACTACCTTTTAACTCTGATAATGCAGCAGTGAAATTAAAATTTGGATCTCTAACTTTATCAAAAATAGCACATTTCTAGTTTTGAAAAGGGCTTTTGTTTGTATGTTTGTTTGTTTGTTTTGTTTTGTTTTTGTTTTAGAGACAGGGTTTCACCATGTTGGCCAGTACAGTCTCGATCTCTTGACCTTGTGATCCACCCGCCTCAGCCTCCCAAAGTGCTGGGATTACAGGCGTAAGCCACTACGCCTGGCCCTGAAAAGGGCTTTTTCTTAAAAAAAAAATAATTTGAAGGACAATGATTCAGCCATTGTATTCTTAGAATAGATAACAATGAATACAATTATAGCATTGCCTTCTTCCACTCCACCTCTTTATCCTCTTCTACGCTGCCATACAAAGTTTCAAAAAATATAACATCAATGTGAAATAGAAATGTTGCCATCCACTGTGAAGCAATGAAGTACAGTGTTCATTAATCCGGCCAATCCAAATAGAACCCTGAAACAGATTGTAGAAGTCATGGATTCAGCTGCATAAAGTCTTTTCCTTTCCCCTCTTCTGGTAAGAGAAGCTCTTGCCCCTATGGGAAACAGGGAACCAGTCTCCCTACCCAGAAAGATTGATGCAGGGATGGGAAAGTCACCCAGCCTTGGCCAATCAGGCTCATTCTCAGGACTGGAGCTGTACCCTTTCTGTAACAAACTGTAGGCTATGGCATGAACAGTGTATTCCTGGAGCACTGTAGGGTACCATGTAGTTTACCAGAGGAAAACTGTTTTCAGAGAATAAAGGCAACATAGGGAAATGCAGAGTTGAGACATGTAGAGAGAGGAGATTGGATGGTTGGGGAGGAGAAAGAGAGTCAGAGAAAAAGACAGAGAGGAAACAAGAGAGCACAACAGAGAGTCTGAGGTTTCTAGTAATGACATGTGGCACAAGAACCCCCAACTCTGTTGGAAGTCAGCAACTCTTCTGGACCCTTAAGTTACCTGCCCAAGGATATCCCAATTTTTCTTCAGCTTGTTGAGGTTATCATTCTGTCTTTTAAAAAAATAAACATGTTGATGAACATGACCCCTTTATGTGTCTAATCAAATAAAAGAAGGAACTAAGCTCTAAAGCAACTGTCCTTGCCTTGACATTTGAATACACCTTTGAGCATGCAGCAGATCAGTCCCATGAAACCGAAACTGGAACTCAGTTATTAAGTTTGCCAGCCAGGGCTTGTGCTACAGAGAATTTCTAAGAAAGTAAATTTGACTTTGATGTTAGTTTCTCTTTAGTGCTCCTCCATATGACCTCATTCTCACTGCTCATGTGCAAGGGAGAGAAAAATCATCTGATATTTTTCATTAATGTTTAAAGGTTAACGAACAGTTTACTCCTTCTGGAAACATAGCTGCATTTCATAAGGGTCAAGATCAATGTTTAGTCTAAAGAAACGAATCTCCAATGCTGAAATCATAAAGACTGTAGTGCATTGGGAAGCTGTTTTCTGTCAAGAAAATCGTCCTGCTGTTTACATGAGGAGCTATGCAAGTGACATTTTAGGTATCAGAAGTTTGGGCGTCTCTTTAAAATCCAGATACATGATCATGCAAAGGATCGACTCATACAAGTTCAACAAATAATTTAGAATTACTTCCATTGAGTTTCTTCAAAATTCAAAGATATTAATGTCCCAATGCCCCTTGACTAACTGCCCTCAGGGACTTTTACCAGCAGGCTATTCTTGACTATGTGGATGCATAAGAGATCAGATAAATGTTCGAGCCTTAAATCTTAACTGTTCTTAGTCAAAATAAGACTACGTTCATGATTTCTGTTCATTCAAGTCACAATCTGTGCTGACAGGACAATGAACAACTACCTACTTTACACAATTAAATAACCAGAATATCTTATTAAATATTTAAAAAGCATTAACCATCTTAATTTCTGAAGAAGGTGAAGAATATTCTAGATTTTTTAAGACAAATTTCCCCTCCTTCACTCTTCAGCCCTTTCTAATGCCTTCCCCTATATTTGGTCTCTACCTTTTTTCCTTTCACTTCCTCTATATTCCATTCTTTGGTTTTCTTTTGTTTTGTTTTGTTTTTTTAGAGAAAGGGTCTTGCTCTGTTACCCAGGCTGGTGTGCAGTGGTGCATTCATAGCTCACTGCAGCCTGGAACTTCTGGGCTCAAGCAATCCTCCCACATCAGCCTCCCTAGTGGCTGGACCTACAGGCATGTGCCACCACACTTGGCTAATTTTTTTTTTCCATTTTTTTGTATAGACAGGGTTTCCCTATTTCTAGGGCTAGGCTTGTCTCAAACTGCCGGCCTCAAGCCATCATGCCACTTCATTCATTCTTTTTTCATTTGTTCTTCCTTTTCTCTTTCATCTATCATCCATTCTTCCTGCCTCCTTCAATCAATTACTTAGTGTTCGTTGGGAAGTTAGTTCCAGGTACTGGGTTAAACACAAACATGAAAAGATTGGGTCCTCGCTGTCGTCCTTTTCTGTTGTTGAGTAACATATTACCCACAACTCTAGCAACTTAAACTAATGCGCATTTATTACCTCCCCACTCAGTACATCAGAGAACAGCCTGGTTTGACAGGAATCTGCTCAAGGTCACCCCTGGCCAGTATCCAGGTGTCAGTCAGACTGGGAACTTAGGTGTAGGCTCTGAGGAGAAATCCACTGCCAAACCCATTCAGGTTATGGCAGAGGTTAGTACCCTACAGTTACAGGACTGAAATGCTCATTTCTTTGCCATCTGACATCCAGGACCTCCTTCAGCTCCTTGAAGCCACCCACATTCCTTTGTCCATGGCTCCTCAATCTTTAAGCAGTAACAGTGCCAAATGACTGTCTTGCTTCAAATCTGACTGCCTCTACTACCACCAGCCAAAGAAAACTCCAATTTTAAAGATGTATGTTATTACATTGGGCCCACCGGGCTAATCCAGGCTAATCTCCCTCTGTAACAAAACATTATCTCAAGTATGATAGCACATTCTGAAGTCCCAGGGACTTGGGCGGGACTTCGTTGGGATCAGCTTTAGAACTTCTGCCTATGCATCTGCCATCAGGCACTCACACACTGGTGGCCATGGGCAAACGATAGCACTGCAATAAGATAATTGTACAAAAGAGAGTGCAGTAAACAAAATGGCACATATACATACAATGGAATACTATTCAGCCATAAAAAGGAAGAAAATTCTGACATGCTACCACATGGATGAACCTTGAGGACATTATGCTAAGTGAAATAAATCTATGATCCCACTTATATGCAGTACCTAGAATAGGCAAATTCACAGAAATGGAGAACAGAATAGAGGTTCCCAGGCATTGGTGGGAGGAAGAATGAAGTTATTGTTTGATGGTTATAGAGCTCTGCTTGGGATAATGAAAGTGTTCTGGAAATGGATAGTGATGACAATCGCATGACTTGTGAATGTACTTAAAAGTAAAATAAGATAGTTACCACATGGTCATCTTTTACAAACTCATAAACATTTTGATTAGCTGTGTGTGTGTTGAAAACTGTAAATATGTTCAGTAGTGATAAAACTAAAATAACTTTGATTTGTTGATAAGTACCTAAACTGTGGAGGTGGATTAAAACCTCAGGAGAACAGCAGAAATCAAATTTCATGAAAAGTTATTTTGGGGCTTTCCTGTGAAATGTATGAACAAAAAGGCTCAGAGAAGGGCATGGAAGATGATAATGTATACTCTCTCCTCCTCCCTGAATAACGAAAACCATGCATACTTGTTCCCTCTGTATGTTAAACATTTCCTTTTAGGGGTACATTCTGTACTCATTTTGCATAGTTTACCAAGGCGACTAACCCTAGGAACAATATTATATAGGAAGCAGGTATATTCTGATCACATTCAGGATGAGTGTACAGAAGAAAATACAGTGTTTACTCTTTAGGGAACTGGAAACACTCCCTGCATTGATGTATATTTTAAGAATGGCACTTTTGTTACCTGTTATCATAAAGGTGCTTAATAGAGCTGAATTAAAGTTTTTCAAATCTGTAAACAAAGCAAAAAAGGAAAAAGTACTGGATTGTACACTTAAAAATGGTTTAAATGATGAACTTCATGTTCTGTATATTTTACAGTAACATAAAATTAAAATGTTGAAAAAATAGACCGAAGGCATAAGGCAAGAACAGCATAACTTGCTTACTGAAAGAGCAAAGTGTCAGATTGGGCAGGAGATATGATCAGATGGGTGTGGGTGACAAGGGTGTCGTCTGTGCGGTGGGAGAGACGACAGTGTCATAATTTCAGTTCCCTTTTTGGTCACCGCACAGCTAAAGGAACTTGTTAATTTTGTTCAAACATGGCTTGCTTTCTTGCACTAGCTGCCTGGAAAGCAAACCTTATTTAGCAGTCACTGATAGTCCTAGAACTTCGAGTGTTAATGATAGAGGTGTGAATTAAGTAGCTGCTATTTATTAAATGTCACATTGGTGACCCCAGGTTCACCTTGTTTCTTGGAAATAGCAAGACGGAAACACAGAGACTGACCACAATGCTGAGCACTGTGCTTCCGTACATAGCTTCAGTGCCTCACAATGACAATGCAAGTTGAGTAGCCATGAAACTGTTTTCCTCAGTTTTACCAATAAAACATTTGAGGTTGTGAAAGTTTCAGTAATGACCCACAAATCAGGTGACAAGGAAAGCAAAGCACCTTCCCACCTCAGGGTCTTAAAATATGCTGTTCTCTCTACTTGGAATGCCTATCTTCTTTCTCAACCTGTCACCACCACCACCACCATCCACACACACACATCTGCTTAGATAAAGAATGTTTTTATCTAATTCCTACCCATTAGTAAGCAAGTCTACCATGTTCAGCTTTATAGATTGTGTGCTGCAAATGTAAAAATGCCCTTAGAGTTGTGCAGTGCCCAAACTACACAAACACACATGGCAAACCTCTCTCTTTTTTTTGAGGCGGAGTCTCACTCTGTCACCCAGGCTGGGGTGCAGTGATGCAATTTAGGCTCAGTGCAACCTCCACCTCCTGGGTTCAAGCGATTCTCCTGCCTCAGCATCCTGAGTTGCTGAGATTACAGGTGCCTGCCACCACACCCTGCTAATTTTTGTATGTTTAGTAGAGATGGGGTTTCACTTTGTTAGCCAGGCTGGTCTCAAACTCCTGACCTCAAATGATCTGCTGGCCTTGGCCTCCCAAAGTTCTGGGATTACAGGCATGAGCCACTCCACCCAGCCCATACATGGCAAATCTCTCTTACAGCTTTGGCTTAGGGGTACTTCCACAGATGGGCCTGGCTAGATCTTCTCTCATATGCATCTGTACTCTCCTTTAAAGTATCTACTACAAGCCCACTTAAATAGTTATTGTCATAATTAATATTTTATATATGACTTCCCTGCTAAACTGTAATTTCAACAAAGGGAGAAATCACATCTGCTTAAATCTTTTTGAACAAAGAAATAAGATAGAGGTGGGTTTATGTGAGTTCAAAGCAAGGATCTTTCAACTGTAGCTTACTGGTGCCTGTACTGATGAATAAAGAGATATGGAACCCAAAGAATAATGTGCTAACTCTTTAAAACTTAACTCTTGCAATTATTCCTTATTTCTGTAACACATTAGATTAACTTTTTTTTGCAGCTTTACTAAAGATGTCCATAATGATGTTTAACATGCCTATATTGTCTGCTAAAGGGGCATTCTGCAGAGCCACTTTTTATACTGGGTACCTGTGCTGAATTAAATGGTGTCCCCCAAAATTCATGTCTGCTTGGAACCTCAGAAATTGCAGCTTATTTGGAAATAGGGTTTTTGCATGTATAATTAGTTAAGACAAGGTCACAATGGGTTAGGTAGCCCTAAATCCAGTGATTGGTGTGTCTTAATAGGAGAGAAGAGAAGAGAGAGATTCTGACACAAAAACACTGGGGAAGGAAGACAGGAGGGAAGAAAGGGAAAGAAGGAAGGAAGAAGGCCATGTGATGACAGAGGCAAAGACAAGAGTGACACAGCTTCAAGCTAAGGAACAAGACTTCGCAGCAACCACCAGAAGCTACAAAGGGTCAAGGAAGAATTTCACTAGGGCTTTTGGACAGAGCATCACCCTGCCTACCACTTGACTTTGGAGGTCTAGCCTCTGGAACCATGAGAGAATAACTTTCTGCTGCTTTAAACCACTCAGTTTCTGGTACTTTGCTAAAGTAATCCTACTTAGGATCAAAATAACCCTAGGTGCTATAACAAATAGACCTCGAATTTTTAGTAGCTTAATTATAGAAATTTGAGACTCAGCAGTTATAGCCTACAGTAGGTGTTCCAGGTGTATTGGTGGCTGTCCTCCACATGGTGAATCAATGATCCAGGCTTTTTAAATCTTGTATCTCCACCACTTTGTAGGGCCCCTTTGTCTATGGAAAGGGGAAAGAGAGTTTAGAACACATATCCGCTTTTTAAGTTGCCTTGACTTAGAAGTGACACAAATTTTTGCTCACATTCCATTGGCAAGAACTGGTTAAATGGTCCCACTAGATAAGAGTAAATACAGGTGCTTTTGAGTGATCATTCTATATTGTGGAAGGGAAACACATTTTGCTGAGCAATTTGCCATCTCTGCTACACTTCCCTCCCAACCTCAGTTGATGTAGTCAGTCTGAGGAGTGACTTCATGCTTGGCATCCAACAATGAGCTTGATAAATCATATTCTCATTCTTTAGAATTTTGTTTTAGAACCTATGAGAGAAGATCAGGTGTGGTGGCTCAAGCTTGTAATCCCAGCACTTTGGGAGGCCAAGGCCAGTAGATCACTTGAGGTCAGGCATTCGAGACCAGCCTGTCCAACATGGTGAAACACTTTCTCTACTAAAAATACAAAAATTAGCCAAGCATGGTGGTGCACAACTGTAGTTCCAGCTACTTGGGAGGCTGAAGCAGGAGAATTGCTTGAACCCAGGAGGCGGAGGTTGCAGTGCACTGAGATTGTGCCATTGCACTCCAGCCTGGGTGACAGAGCGAGCTCTGTCTCAAAAAATAAAAAAGAACCTCAGAAATAATTTAGCACCTAATAGCTCTCTTATATTACAGTTTTTGGTATGCATTTTTTAACGTCTTGCCTCAATCTCTTCGCAATCCCTGGGATCAGAGACTGTACCTGATTCATCTTTATACCTAACAAAATGTCTTTCCCAGTGATTTACAGATAGCAGGATTTCACACATATTAGTGTGTGCATGCCTATATGAATGTATGAATTAGAAAGCATTAAGAGTAAAGAGTTATGTTACCTATAATGTTAATGTAGATGATTTAATTGACCATACTCAACTATACTTAAAAAATTATTTTATGGGGCTTGTACAGTGATATTTCTCTATTTGTAAAGAAATTGATCACCAGATTCTAATTTTCAGTGTTTGCCATGCTTTGTATTCAACTGTGCAGGAGAACTATGTGTCAGAGGAAGTGATCACGCTCTATTTACATGCAACTTACTCAGGATTTTGCACAACAATTTGTCATTTGTCAATGCTAACATGTCCTCTGCAAACAGCCACATCAGATGAATTATGGTTTTCTTCTCACACTCAGAGCAGCAATAACCCACGGTCATGTCTGGTTAGAGCCTACAGTTGTTAACCATCATTACAAGAGACTCAGCCTTAACATGAAAACATTTCAGCAGCTCTTTGGCGAAAGGCTTAAATATCTGGGGTTACTCAGTGTCATGACCAATTTTGTGCGCTTCTGTGGGATTGCTAGAAGCAAAGTGAAGTTATTGGGGCCTGCGAAGTATAATAAATTGACTCTTGGACAAGCTCCTTCAATGTCAGGGAACTGGGTATGTGTGTTATGAAATTAAAAGTAGATAGATGTATATACAGATGTTTATACTGTTGTAAATCAAGGTGAATTCTTTGTTAGCTAAATTTGGATTTGTTTATAGATGTGCTCTTTTCCCCACAAACGAGGCTGAGCTTTGCTTGTTTTCTTCCCCTAAAGATCAGCACCATATGATGCCACATAATTCCAAGAGATATCAGAAAGTAATCTTCTCTGTTCCCTTATGAGTGTCAAGAGCTAATCCCTGGGGGAAAGGAAATAATTTTGAGATTTATCCCCTGTCTTTTTTAAACACTTCGCAAGTGAATTATCGCAATCTGCATGAGGCACTCAAAATGACAACTCTCACTAAACACCAACCATCATTCAATTGCTGAAGAGGGCAAAGAAATATGACTGGTGTAAAATGGCAGTCCTTTTCTTGAAGCCAAGAAAAGAAAAAGTTCATATAATTGTTCAATTCTGCCACAAGTCATTATTTTGAAAGTGAAAAATTTAATCAAAGAAGGGACAGAGTTAAATGGAGGTATTTGACGTGTTTTATTTTTACCAGTAGGATTGACAAATTTTAATAGGGTTAGATGGCTGAGGTTTCTTATGGTCAGGAAGTCTCCTTGAACAGGAAAGAGAAAATTTAGGTTGTCAGTCTTAGATACTTTTTGTCACTGCCTCTGTACTTTAAAATCTATAACCAAGGTGAATCTAAAGGACAATTTTAAATGGTCCTTGGTGGAACAATACTGGTGATCTCTTTTTCTATACCATGTAAAGGGAGGGAAATTTGCTCTTACCTGCCCAGTAGAAATAGCCCAACCATTCCTGCAATTAAAAATGAGAAAATTTAACCTACTTCAGTGCCACTATAGGAAGGAAAAAAAATTACTCTAAAAACAGTAATATGTACTCATGATAAATTGTCCTAGTGATATCACCTATACTCAATAAAAAAAGAAATGTGACAAATGATAGATTTTTTTCCTTGTTTCCTAGGAGAAGGAAAAATTGCATATTCAAATATTAAGACAATAACAAGTTTTGTAGTAATAGAATTTTTTAGAGATATCTAAAGACAGCACTCCATTTGAGTAGCACGTATGTAACAGGCACTCCTCCTGCCTTAGCTATGTCAATTATCACTAATATGCACCACCAACTAATACTAAGAATGACTATATTACTATTCCCAACTTACAGAAGAGAAAACTGTTGCTCAGTGAAGATCAGAAATGCGTCCAGAGCATCACAGCTAGTAATTTGTGGTGCTACCATTTTGTGATACTAAAAGCTGTGCTCTCTCCATCATATTTCAGTAATTCCCAACACACTGGCCCCTGCCTCATAGAAGCAATCTAGGGTGGATCATATTATACTACACAGAGCTAGATGGATAGAAGGGAAATTTCTAGAGACGATCTTCCCCTTGGTATGGGGTTCAGAGTTTCAAACCATCCTGATATAAGCAAAGTGAAAAACCGTATTTGGGTAACTAACTTACATACAAATTAAACTGATAAATAGTCAGGTGTCCCCACATGAAATACCTCCTGTCATTACACTACTACCATGGAAATACAAGCTTTTCTCTTTTTAGGCTGCCTGTCATTTCCATGTTAGCCTTTATCTATGGATTCTCAACATGGTGCATCTTCTCTCATTGCTGGTGTCCTGCTACAGAGTGGCATAAACTCTATGAACTCAAATTGTGTATAAAAGTGCTATCTCAGCTGGAAGTGGTGGCTCACACCTGTAATCCCAGCACGTTGGGAGGCCAAGGCAGGCTCATCACGGGTCAAAAGATCTAGACCATCCTGGCCAACATGGCAACACCCCATCTTTACTAAAAATGCAAAAATTAGCTGGGGACGGTGGCGGGCACCTGTAGTCCCAGCTACTTGGGAGGCTGAGGCAGGAGAATCGCTGGAACCTAGGAGGCAGAGGTTGCTGTGAGCCAATATTCTGCCACTGCACCCCAGCCTGGCAACAGAGTGAGACTCTGTCTCAAAACAAAAAAAAACACTGCTATCTCATTTCTCTGCTCTTTGGAAATTTTGTTTTCCTGATTTTCTTGTTGCAACTTCCCTCGCCTCTCCCTCTTTTACAGTGTACTCCTTTTGTCTACTGGTGACTCTACCAGCTCTGAAACTTAAGTACCCTTGGGCATTTGTCACAGGGCTCTGAACCCATTCCATCATCCAAACAAAAATGGTTTTCTTCTAAAACATAGTGGCTCTGCCTTTGAAGTCTTTCTGTCTGCCTGAATTAATCATTTTCTTAAGGCCACATCCTAATTTCACATCTTTTCAAGCTGAGTTGACCTGTGTTGACAGAGGAAACCATTTTTGGACATGTCCTGCCTCCTTTAACCTTCATTCATACCACAGTGCTTTCTGGTGCCTATGATCTCAATGCTTCTTCTACATACCTCTCTCCAGTATCTTGGCTTTCTCTCTTATCTAGACTGTCTGTCAAACCCCACTGTTATCTGCTTGACCATATGTACTCCTACCTCTACCAAACAGGAGTCTTACAGCTGTGTGTAATTTCAAAAGAGAAATATTTACCATTAATACCACCATGAAGAAGTTCCCAAGCAACCCAATAAAAAACCCACAAACTCTCTTTTTTTTAAAGTCGCAGACTTTGGTGTTGCCCAGAGCCTTGGCTGGAAGAATTCCTGATGTTGAATCTGATCACTGGCCACCACTTTGGCTTCCTGAGCAGTATTCTGCATGTATGTGTCAGCTGAGACTTCCTCTTCCAACCACCCTAATCAGATTGGCTTGTTCCAATAAAAGGCCCTCATAAGAATAAAAATTTCAATGGTCTTCTTCTCTCTCTTTCCTCCTCCTTCCTTTTCTTAGTTTTATATGTAATCTGTACACTCCACAAAACACCTAACATTTACTTGACTGTTGTGTTGTCTGTCTCTTTTTATGTATAACTTTTACATTCCAACTAGACTAAAGACTTATTTGGGGAAGCAACATTGTCCTATAGTCTTTATGCTCACAACAATGTCTAGCATGAGAAAAAACAGATACTCAAAAATTGTTCTTTAATTTTACTTCAATTTTCGCTGTAGGTAGATTTTAACTTGTTATAGCATCATTAGTTACGTTTGGTATTCTGAAGGGGAGTAGAGTCTGCAAAATCCAAAAGCCTTTCTTTATCATATGGAATTTGTTTTAAGGAAAAGAAAAACAAAGGTATGTGTGGGGACTTTGAGAAGAAGTGGCATTTAAACTTTATCTACTAACCCCAGTATTGGCACCAAGTTAATATTTAGTTTCTGGAACTCTCATTTCAGTTGGGTTCCATTATTCTTGCTCTGTCATAAAAAATGTGAATTCCCTGTAGGATCATGCAGAACAGACACTTAAAATTTACTCATAAACTTCCTGATTCCAAGCAATAGTCACCACAGTTGAAAATTTTCATTGTGAAATCTTAGAAAACAAAGATCATATCTAATCAAAACTATATAAATACTAAAGAAATCATAAAATGTACAGTTTATGTACCTACAATAAATTTAACAAACATTAAATAAAATTAGTCACTTTTCTTGTCATTTTAATCTCTAACAAGTAGATTTTAATATATTCACTAAATGATTCAGGCAACAATACTATATAAATTCAAGATAGCTAAATCTATAAACTTAAATAGCTAGATTTTTTTTCTCTTTCTTTGAGATGGGTTCCCGCTCTGTCATTCAAGCTGGAGTGCACTGCTGCAATCACAGCTCACTGCAGCCTCAACTTACCAGGCTCAGGTGATTCTCCCACCTCAACCTCTTGAGTAGCTGGAACTACAGCTGCATGCTGGACAATCTTTTGTATTTTTAATAGAGATGGTATTTTGCCATGTTGCCCAGGCTGGTCTTGAGCTCCAGGGCTCAAGCCATTGATCCACATTAGCCTCTGAAAGTGTTGGGATTATAGATATGAGCCACCATACCTGGCCAGTAGCTAGATCTTGTTATATATTTACTTTTAATTTTTTTTAATGTGCTATCCTTAATAACTTATTTGAACTAGCTGTCCCATTCTCTAATAAGAGTCAGTATTAAAGTTTCCATACTTTATTCCCTGTTATATACCCTTACCCACCTAATCAAAGGTAATAGATATACAACTCAAAAATCATTATTTCAATAACCAAAGAAACCCCTCTTTCTCCCCTCTTCTGTCATTCTTTGTCACTTAACAAAGGATAATGATTATAATATAGAAATTATCTTTGTAGTTTTTCTATCCTCAGAAGTTTTAGATATTTAGTATCTCAAGAGTCGTTTTAAAATAAGTGTCTTATAGATTTATTTCCTGGATGTAGATAATCTACATCAAGTGTTCTGTTTGTTAACAATTTTTTCTGACTTTTTCTATACAAATGGACCTGACAGTCAATATTTAAAACATATCTAGCCACACTCAATGCATCTTTTATCCCAACATTATACCTTGAGTATAGTATGGTAATGAATGAATGAATCCACCATACACATCATTAACACTCATTCATTTATTTATTTAACTAATAATAATTGAGAGTACTGTATGCCAGGTAGTCTGCTAGATAGTGAGCAAACAAAGGTGCAAAAAGACAAGACACAGACAGCAATCTAAGTGACTCAGTAAGTAAATAGGAGGGGCAGCTAACTTAACTTTGCAGGGGGTGGGATGTGGAGGTTAGGGGGCTTGACAAAGGAAGCTTTCTACAGGTAGAGAGAAAAGCTGCAATCTGGAGATTGAGCAGAAATTATCCTGGGAAGTGGAAGGAGGAAGTAATAAGAGCTAACACTTACAGTGTCTCCTCTGAGCCAAGTACAGTTCTTTACATATGGTAACTCATACAGTCTTCAGAACAACCAGACGATATAGGTACTATTAGAACACAGTATAGACAAGGATAGTGCAGCACGCAGAAATTAAATAACTTGCTTGAGGTCATGCAACTGGCAAATGCAGAATCAGATTTCAAGCCCAAACATCTGACCCCAGAGTACTGTCTTTTCCAGGAGAGATAACGTAGGCCCAGTCTCAATGGTAAAAAAGAATAATAGTAGACCTAACATTTACTGAGCACTAGGTCAAGCCCCTAACACGCGTGATTGCATTTATTCCTCATACAATTGTATGAATTAAGTGCTATTTGCGTCATCATTGCAAATGGAGATTCAAAGGCTTAAAAAGATTGAGTAACCGCAACAAGCTACCACTTTACATCCACTCAGATGGTTATAATTTTTTAAAATAGAATATACCAAGTGTTGGCAAAGATACAGAGACATTGGAACACTTGTACATTTTTGCGCAGCCACCATGAAAAACAGTTTGGCAGTTACTCAGTAAGTTAAACATAGAATTACCATATGACTCAGTACTTCTCATTTTGAGTATATACTCAAAAGAGCTGAAAACAAGTGTTCAAACAAAAATTTGCATGGAATATTAATAGCAACACTATCCATAACAGCCAAAAGGCAGAAACAACTCAAAAGTCTATCAACTGATGAATGGATAATCAAAGTGTGGTATATCCACACAGTGAAATTTTATTCAGTCATGAAAAAGAACTAAGTACTGATACATGCTATAACATGGATGAATCTTAAAAACATGCCCTGTCGTTGCTTTTCTATAGTGAAAAAAAAAATTATACTAAGTGAAAGAAACCAGACACAAAAGACCACATATGGTATGATGCCATATATATGAAATATCCAGAGCTATGAAATCTATAAAGACAGAAAACTTATTGGGCCAGACACAGTGGCTTATGCTTATAATTCCACTACCTTGGGAGGCTTAAGTCCAGGAGTTCAAAACCAACCTGGTCAATATAGCAAGAATACATCTCTACAAAAGAATTATTTTTTAGAAAATTAGTCAGGTATGGCGACAAGCATCTGTAATCCCAGCTACTTGGGAGAGTGAGGCAGGAGGATTGCTTAGGCCTAAGAGTTCAAGGCTGTAGTCAGCCATGATTGCACCACTGCACTCCAGCCTAGGCAACAAAGCAAGACCTTGTGTGGAAAACAAACAAACAAAACAGATTATTGGTTGCCAGGAACTGGAGGGATGGGAAATGGAAAGTGATTGCTTCATAGGTACAGGGTTTCCTTTTGACATGGTAAAAATAATTCTGGAACTAGATAGTGGTGATGAGTGCACAATCTTGTTTTTTGTTATGTGTATTTTATCACAGTTTTTTAAAAGTAAAAAAAGGTTAGAAAAAGAGGTTGAGTAATTTGTTCAGGTTGCACAACATAGCTAGGAAAAGGTGGATTTGAACTCATACTGGAAAGACGCATTTCAGGAATTCGAAGTTGTTTGACATGACTGCATGGAAGTATATGCATGTGGATGGAAGAGAAGGAAAAATGGCATAAGTTGAGGCAAAAGTAGGAATCAGAGTCTTTGTCATGAAGATACCTTTTAAAGTGAGTGGAGGTAACTGTTGAGGCAATGAGACAGGAATAGGGCACCAGCCCCTCACTGGAGTCAGAGTACTCCTCCCTAGATGAATGAACTGTGTCTTCCGGGTGTCTGAATAGAGAAAGTGACCTCTGAAACAGAAAAGTGCTGCAGTTGGTCAACATCCATCCCCAACTCCCAACCTAACAGTGAAAGTAGAGGTACTCATTTCTATACCTCAAATACCTCTTCTGTAAAAGAGAGATAATAAAAGTTCCTATTTCATAAACTTGCCATAAGGATCAAATGAGTTAATAGATGCAAAATCCTTGAAACAGTGTCTGGCACAAAGTCAACACCATAGAAATGTTTGCTATTATAGTTTTGTTATTATTACCTCGATGGTTTCCATAAAGTGTCCCTTAGACCTTTTCATTTTTATCACGTATGATAAAACCAGGTGCTATCTTATCTGGAATGTTTGCCCAAGCACATTACGTTTTGTTAACACAGGATGAATCATTGAAACCTGACCTCATGGGAAATAGCATCATCTGCCATTTCAGCTGTATTTTACAACTACAATATACATTTCTTTCCTGGTTGCTTCGAAAACAGAGGAAAAAAATGTTCTTCTCAGACTTCTTTGTATTTGTCCACAAATAATCCAGTGACGCTAATTGGGAAAGTCCTTAAAAATTTTTTTAAATTTTTAATACAATGCAATAAAATAAAAAACTATTCAGGTAGAAGATGATATTTTAGACTTTCAAGCAAAAATGCACAGTTTTTATCATTAGGAATATTGCATATACATTATGCTGTTTCATACAATTAAAGAGGACAAAGGCAAAGAAAAAGATACATTTTTAGATTCTGCAACTGTCCATCATGCTTTAGAACTTTCTGCACCGAGATTCACTAATCGGCTCTCACTGATCAGTCCTCATTATATAAAATGTGTATCACTGAAATGTGAAAATGAGCCCTCTTTCACTGTAACCAGGACTGCGGAAAGAATTTTAAATCTTGACATTTGAGGCTCTTTACTAATGACAACAGTGTGATAAACAGTTCATTAATCCTATTTATCAGGCTGAGAAATAAGCCAAAATTGCCATAGGCAAGTAACACTATAAAGGGATTTTTTAGTATCAAGGAGGTACTTTTTCGTTCTTTAATCTAAACTAGGGACTTAGACTTTGTTGTCGGTAAAGGGTCAGAGAGTAAATATCTTAGGTCTTGCCAGCCGTCATAGCTCTATCATAACTACTCAACCCGGCCACCTTAATGTGAAAGTTGCCATGGGCATTATGTAAACAAATGGGGCTGGCTGTGTTCCAATAAAACTTTATTTACACAGGCTACAATATGGATGAATCTTAAAGTATTATGCTAAGTGAAATAAGCTAGACACAAAAGGACAAATATTGTATCATTGCATTTATATGAGGTATCTAGATTTGGCAAATTAATAGAGACGGAAAGTAGAATGGTGGTTACCAGAGGCTGGAAAGAGAGGGAAATGGGGAGTGAGTGTTTAATGGGCCCAGAGTTTCTGACGGGGATAATGAAAAAGTTCTGAGGCCACGCATGGTGGCTCACACCAGTAATCCCAACACTTTGGGAGTTTGAGACCAGCCTGGCTAACATGGTGAAATCCCATCACTACTAAAAAGACAAAAATTAGCCGGATGTGGTGGCGAGCGCCTGTAATCCCAGCTACTCAGGAGACTGAGACAGGAGAATTGCTGGAACCCAGGAGGTAGAGGTTGCAGTGAGCCAAGATAGCACCACTGCACTTCAGCCTGGGCGACAGAGTGAGACTCTAACTAAAAAAAAAAAAAGTTCTAGGGGTGAATAGTGGTAATGGTTGCATATTCCACGAATGTAGTTAATACCACTGAACTAAACACTTAAAAATGGTTAAAACGATAAATTTTAAGTTACGTATATTGAATCATAATTTTTTTTTTTTTTGAGACGGAGTTTCGTTCTTGTTACCCAGGCTGGAGTGCAATGGCGCGATCTCGGCTCACCGCAACCTCCGCCTCCTGGGTTCAGGCAATTCTCCTGCCTCAGCCTCCTGAGTAGCTGGGATTACAGGCACACGCCACCACACCCAGCCAATTTTTTGTATTTTTAGTAGAGACGGGGTTTCACCATGTTGACCAGGATGGTCTCGATCTCTTGACCTCGTGATCCACCCGCCTCGGCCTCCCAAAGTGCTGGGATTACAGGCGTGAGCCACCGCGCCCGGCCTATAATTTTTTAAATATATTTACAAAAACAAGCAGTCAGCTTAAGTGCAATATCTTCAGACCCGTGATGTAAACTTTCTTGTCCTGCTCACTATATTTCTTCGTCTCATACATCTTTGTAGTTGCTGTTTTTGTTGCTATTGCTGCTCTTCATTTCACTTCTTGATTAACTTGTGCAGCCAAAATGTTGCCTTGTGTGCAGTGAAAAAGAAAACCATTTGCACTCATTGGGGGCTATGATTCTGTCTAAAGGTCGTTCATTCTGGAGCTCATAGCTCCAGTAGATACAGATCTAGAACTCTAAATAAAAGAGTATGTTGGTCGGGTGTGGTGGCTAACGCCTGTAATTCCAGCACTTTGGGAGGGCAAGGCGGGCAGATTAAGAGGTAAGGAGCTCAAAACCAGTCTGGCCAACATGGTAAAACCCCATCTCTTCAAAAATACAAAAATTAGCTGGGCATAGTGGCCGGCACCTGAAATCCCCGCTATTCAGGAGGCCGAGGCAGGAGAATCACTTGAACCTGGGAGGTGGAAGATGCAGTGAGCCAAGACCATGCCATTGCACTCCAGCCTGGGCAGCAGAGCAAGACTCTGTCTCAAAAAAAAAATGTTGTTCTTTGCTTTCAGAATGGCCATAG
Organism: Aotus nancymaae; assembly: GCF_030222135.1. Lineage (NCBI taxonomy): Eukaryota > Metazoa > Chordata > Mammalia > Primates > Aotidae > Aotus > Aotus nancymaae. Next base: position 38,911,519 of record NW_026988438.1, on the reverse strand, counting down.
TGATACGAAAACATTCCAGGACAGATGGGCTGGTTTCCACTTTTTCTGGTGGCGATCTAAAAGGGCTTCACTTTTGTTTCTCAGTGGCCAGTAGCACAGATTAGAGTGCTGGTGTTAAGAGTGCACCTGTCAACCATCGATGTCAAGACATTTTCTGTATGTGAAGGTTTTGGTCCTTGCACAAGTTGAACCCTCAGCCTTGACGCGTCTCTCTGCTTTAACTGTTAAGTCAATTGACCTTTACATAAAAATCATCTTCCAGAGACAGTGGCCAGTGCTCAACATTTCAGGACAAACTTGATTCCTCAAAATAGAAACTCAGGCAAACAGAAATGTTCACATTTTAAAAGGAAATCTATATTTAAATGAATATTTTGAAAATACAAATTATTTGTTTGGGTGCGCCTGTAATCCCAACACTGTGAGAGGCCGAGGTGGGTGGATTGCCTAAGCTCAGGAGTTTGAGACCGGCCTGGGCAAAATGGTGAACCCCCATCTCTACTAAAATACAAAAAAAAAAAGGAAAGAAAGAAAGAGAGAGAGAAGAAAGAAAGAGAAAGAGGGAAGGAAGGGAAGGAGGGAGGGAGGAAGGAAGGAAGGAAGGAAATATAAATTATTATCATTATTATTGGCAGATAACTTTAAGTGGGTCAAATCAGTCTATTAAGACCTCTTAACAATTAGAATCAGACTGGGCGTGGTAGCTCACACCTATAACCTCAGCACTTTGGGCAGGAGCATCACTTGAAGCTAGGAGTTTGAGAGCAGCCTGGGCAACATAGCAAGACCTCATCTGTACAAAACAATAAAAATTTTTAGCCAGGCACAGTGACTCATTCCTGTAATCCCAACACTTTGGGAGTCCAAAGTGGGAGGATCGCTGGAGACCAGTAATTCAAGACCAGACTAGGCAACATGGCAAAATGTCATCTCTACCAAAAAAAAAAAAAAAAAAAAAAAATTAGCTGGGAATGGTGGCACACATCTGTAGTCCCAGCTCCTCAGGGGGCTAAGGTGGGAGGCTCATTTAAGCCCAGGAGGTTGAGGCTGCAGTGAGCCAGGATTGTGCCACTGCACTCCAGCCTTGGTGACAGAGCCAGACCTTGTCTAAAAAAAAAAAAAACAATTAGCTGGCTACAGTGGTGCATGCCTACAGTCCTAGCTACTTGGAAGGCTGAGGCCAGAGGATCCCTTAAGCTCAGAAGTCTAAGTTAAAGGTTACAGTGAGTTATTATTGCACCACTGTATTGCAGCCTGGGTTAGAGTAAAAGTTGTCTCTTTAAAAAAAAATAGAATCCCTTCTTTACTATTAACTTGAGCCTAGTGCATCAAAACTGATGACCAGAGAGTTGACCAAGGTATTAAAGCACCTTCAATACCTGCTTAAAGAACTAAAATCATGTGACTTGTACACTTCAATAATTCTTCATGTTTTTATTTTTTCCCTGATTTTTCTAATGAGTCTTTGCATGTCAATGTGCGAAAGACATTGATTTTAGAAATTTCAAAAGTGCAGACATCAAATAGCCTCAACAATTTGATTTGATGTAACAAAATAGATTTTTTTAAATTTTTAATGCCATTCTCTGACCCTTCCTTCTATCAATAAAACACTAATTAGTTGAAAACAACTTACTAGACTTTGTAAGGGCAAATATTGTTTTCAAATAAAAAGTTGAATAGATTTATATCTGAAACTACGTTTTCTTTAAATAATTTTAATTTGCATATATTAAAAATTGTGTTAAAATGTTTAGGAATATGAACATGCAGAAGTAGCACATTGTCTACTTTCGCCATATATCTGTTGTAGTCTCCGCATTGCTCAGGTCCTCAGGTATAAGGAAGAAGACAGAGAGCAGATGTCTGAGAATTTATAGTCACCAAAATGATTAGGTTACAACACTCATTTCTAAACACATGAAGTATTTACAGATCACTTGAAGAATCACTCTCGTTTTTGGGATGTTACCAGTTGACCTTTGAAAGTGGAAGCAAGTGAATTTGCCATCAGGCTCCTTCTTTCATTTTGAAGTTTAATATAGTGCCACCGGCTCTCCAATACCCATGACGCCAATTTCCTGCTGATGTCTTATATCTTGGATTTCCATTCCCTTGTTAGAAAAGTATAGTGATGAAATAGGTGAGGTAACTTTGAGCACAGAAAGTCCATGTAATTACATAGTGTTTCCAGCACAATCTACAACACTCTGACATCGGATATCAGCACTACAATAAGTAAGGGCAAAAAGCTTGTCAGGGAAGTTTGACAATGAGTGTAGCCTCAGGTAAAGCACAAAGACTGTGGCTGTGAACACTTGGAAATCAGAATGTTTATGTGGAGAATAAGTCGGCATCTCCTGATCATTTCTAGGAGGTCTTTTTGTGAGGCTCATTAAAAAAAAAAAAAAAAAAAAAAAAAAAAAAAGATGTTATGTACATAAAGTGAATGCCTCTCTTCTGAGAAGAATCATTCATGGAAAGGGTTGTTTCCAGCTACAAGGGGATATGCATAGTTGTTAGAATTACATAAAGAATTTCTTTTCTAAAACTGTTTTATAATTCTGCAATTTGAAAAACTTGACTAGCTGCACTAATTGGACTCACACAAATAAAGCCTCCAATTTTCTTATTGAAAATTGAAGTCCACCCTGTTAGTATTTTCCCTTCATAAAGATGACTCTCCAGGGCCTGAATGCCTGCTGAGCTTTCCAAAAATCCTGTTTTTGTCATTTTAATGATTTGTCTCTGACTGTGCATAAAAGCAATTAGAACAAATCCTTTTATATAAATTTATGTGCTGAGCATTTTTTTCTTTGCCTGGTTTCTGGATTTTGAATTTCTTACCATGATTTGCCTGTACACTTCCAGTGTAGCTATTACAGCAAACTCTTAACTCTGCTTGCCAATCACATTGGACAGCTCTAACTAGTCATGTGTGGGGTTGAGAGAACAAAGAATCCTTCCATGGGTCTGAGATTCCTTCGCCTCAGAAGCACTTCAGATCACAGACTGAACCAAAAGTTTCTCCTGAAACCAAGCTCTACAATTCTTAGCATAAAAATAACTATTACTATCAGATACTGCCTTAGATAGAGATACCTCATTTCCCCTAACAAACAAATTAGGTAGTAATTATCATTACTACTTCACAAGTATGGAAATTGAGGCTAGAGTACCTTAAGAAGCTTGTGAAAGGTCCTCCCTGGTAGTAAACATTGAAACCAAATTTAACCTCTTTTATGTCTAATACCAAATCCAAAACTTCCTTCGTTATACTGTGTCAGAAGTCACTCAAGCCCCACCTCTTTTTGCAATGTAAAATCTGTACACATTGCCATGATAAAAAAGTTAAAATGTAAAAGCCAACATATAAAAAAAGTGTATAAAGAATATATAGTAGGTTACTAATTTAATTTGTGCTCAAAATATATATAAAAAACTAAGAGCTAATATACTAAAATATTAGTAGTGGCCATCTTTTGGTGGATTCCTGGCAATGTTTCTTTCTTACACATTATTTATTTTTTATGTTACAAATTTTCTATATTAAATATGATACTCATTAAATATTTATTTAAAATGCCAGGAATGTCAGTAAGTAGTTAAATGCAAATAGAATAATGAAATGAATTTCTAGAGCAACTTATAAATTTGTCATGTTGTCTTGTTCAATTGATAATTAACATTGGGCATAACACGTCCGTGAAATTTTGATGTCCAAGGGAGGGCTTTTAAATGCAAAATTAACCACTTAGAGCTGTCTAAATTTGAAATTTGTTGTGGTTAATTAAAAGACTAAATTTTTTTTAAACCCCTAAATTCGACATCTTGCTAGCAGATTTAGAAACTAAATAATTTTTATTAAGAATAAGCACAATTGCCTTTAATTATTCTTTGATTATTTTTTCACTAATGGTCTAGTAAGTTTAATATATTAGATGAGCTAAAACTCATTCAAAAACTTAATTCACTAAATTTTGTTAAAGATTTTAACCTACATATATAAGTTTAATATTTTTTACTTTTTCGAACTCATCACATTTCTGATAAGGCCAACTTACAAACTAAAACAGTCTTTAAAAATTCTTAAGCCACTTTTTAAAATAAAACAAACTGAATGTACAACTTTAGTAAGCACTCAAGCATTGTTTATAAACTTAATTAATTACATTCCCTAATGCATATCAAATTTAAATCACAAGTATAATCAGGCATTTCTAATTAAAAATACAAAAAAAATTAAATTCTCTAACATGTCAGAGATTATCTAACATATCATCTCTTGAACATTTCATATGCTACATATAAGAAACATAAATTGTCATTATGACTTAAAATATATTTCATATAAATGATCACATTATTAATACTTTCTATATATTATTTCACTATCTTTAGATTACTTCTACAACTTGATGGGTTTACAAAGTCATTTATCCAGCTAAAGAGTGAAAATGACTATTTCCAGCAGTGCCAGGACCTTCAGATAAAGATTCAAAACCAAGATCCTGCTACAGAGCTAAGTAAACCATCTGATTTGGGGGACTGGAATGTGGGATCAGATCTGTGATCCTTTTCCAAGCCAGTAACACTTAACCCTGTCAACAGGGAAACACAAAGGCATGCTTTCAGCTGCCATGCAGCTTTGCAGTCCTTAAAGTATATCTCTTCAGTAAATTTCCTTGGGTAAATTTCACCTTTATGCAAATTTTATTTTCAACGTTTTATTTATTTATTTATTTATTTTTTTAATTGTACTTTAGGTTCTAGGGTACATGTGCAGATCATGCAGGATTGTTGCATAGGTACACACATGGCAATGTGGTTTGCTGCCTTCATCCCCCTGTCACCTACATCTGGCATTTCTCCCCATGCTATCCCTCCTTGACCTCCCCACCCAGCTGCTGTCCTTCCCTTGGGTCCCCTGAACAGATCCCAGTGTGTGATGCTCCTCTCCCTGTGTCCATGTGTTCTCATTGTTCATCACCTGCCTATGAGTGAAAACATGTGGTGTTTGATTTTCTGTTCTTGTGTCAGTTTGCTGAGAATGATGGTTTCCAGATTCATCCATGTCCCTACAAAGGACACAAACTCGTCATTTTTTATGGTTGCATAGTATTCCATGGTGTATATGTGCCACATTTTCCCTGTCCGGTCTATTGTCGATGGACATTTGGGTTGGTTCCAGGTCTTTGCTATTGTAAACAGTGCCACTATGAACATAGGTGTGCATGCGTCTTTATAATAGAATGATTTATAATCCTTTGGGTATATACCCAGTAATGGGATTGCTGGGTCAAATGGAATTTCTAGGTCCTTGAGAAAGAGCCACACAGTCTTCCACAATGGTTGTATTTTCTACTTTTTATTGTCTGATTTAGATAGATGGGATTCTGTACCCACTACAGGGAATCCAGCTAATTGCCTTCAATTACAGTTAATTGAATTTTGTACCCCCTTCATGGTGATAGCACACTTTTATATTTTATTCATTATCTGCCTTCTTGACCACTACTTGATAATCCTTACAATAGTTTCCTCCTTATTCACTGTTTCACTTTCCACAGTTCCTTTAGTCAACCACCATCCAAAAATATTACATACAATAAGATATTTTGAAAGAGAAAGAAAAAAAGTCCACATTCACAGAAGTCTTTTTACAGTATATTCTTATAATAGTTCTTTTTTATTGTTAGTTATTGTTAATCTCTTACTGTGCCTAATTTATAAATTAAACTTCATTATAGACACGTATGTATAAGAAAAAACACAGTACATATAGGGTTCAGTACTATCCTCAGTTTGAAGGACCCATTGGGAGTCTTGGGGTATATCCCCATGGATAAGGGGAAACAACTGCATATTAACAATATAATTGATTACAAGTATATTATGCAAATACATGCAAATGTTTATAAATTCTTTTCCTCCATCATGGGAAAACATTGCTTTCATGTTCATTTATTAAACATATACATAGGTCACAGTTTGAGGACAGCTAGTTCCTGTGGCTATCAACCTCTAAGGCCTGCCATAGCTCACTCAAATTAATCATCTAATAACAATCTTTCCACATAAACATAAAGTATTACTCTTAATAAGTATAGGATTTTGTACACCCACTGCAGCTCACCTAAGTAAGCTTATTTTTTAATTTTTTCAGAAAATCTAAGCTTTCCAGGTTAGATACACAATAAAAATAATAATCCACTAAATTTTCATAACTATATTTAATTTACCATTACCTATTATAATAATTGACATTGTTTCCAATTTTTGATACTACAAAATTACAGTGAACATGTATGTTTTCATAAACATAGTTTTATTGTTCTGTAGGATTATTTCTTTATAAAAATTAGTAGTTTACTATTATTACTAATTAGTAGTAATAATTAGTAATAATACTTAGTAGTATTATTACTAAGTAAGCAGATGCATTTAGTTTGGTTGTTGATAGGTATTGCTTTGAATGCTTTCCAAAAATCTTGTTTGATCACAACTATGTCAGTATTATACTTATTTGTTCTGCTTGAATGTTCTATAGTAAGAGTAAATTTATAGAAGTTAAATAGATGGTTCTGAAATGTTGCTTCAATTACTAAGAACAGCAGATTTTTTTTTGTACTTTAAGTTCTGGGGTACATGTGCAGAAAATGCGGGTTTGTTACATAGGTATACAGTTGGTGGCTGGCTGCACCCATCACCACATCATCTACACTAGATGTTTCTCCTAATGATCTCCTTCCCCTAGCCCACCATGCCCCCAACAGGCGCCACTGTGTGATGTTCCCCTTCTTGTGTCCATGTGTTCTCATTGAAACAATAGATTTTTAAAATAACATTTTTTGCTATTTGCATTTTTACTTGTGTGGTTTTTATCGTTTATACCCTTTGCTCATTTACTACTGGGGCTTGATGTCTATCTTGTGAATTCAAATTAATTCTTTATGTATTATGTTAAGCTTTTCATACTTATATTTTATGCAAGTTGTTCTTCTATTAAGTTTTATCATATTCCATTTTATACATATACTTAAATGTTTTGTTTTCACTTCTATGGCAGTGAATCTAGAAATATTTTGCATAATGATTATTTCACTTTCTTTTAAGAAAAATAATCTATTTTAAAATATGTGTTTGTTCCATGAGGGCAAAGACCATGACTATTTTACTCTAAAGAATCTGTAGGATCTAATATGTAGCCTGGCACTTAGGGGGCATCCATTAAATTTTTTTTATTTGAAAATATACAGAATTTCTCAAAGTGTTAGGCAATTAAATAAATTTTGATAACACTGAAAATTATAGTCTTGTAGAATGATAATTCTAATTAGAAAAAAATTTTAAGAAAATTATAGTCTTCTCAATGAGATTTACAATGCATGTTAGAATATTAAAGTCTGAGTAGTCTAGTTATTAAAAAACAAAAACAAGACTGGGCACAGTGGCTCACGCCTATAATCCTAGCACTTTAGGAGGCTGAGGCAGGTTGGAGATCACGAGGTCAGGAGATCAAGACCATCCTGGAAAATATGGTGAAACCCCATCTCTACTAAAATACAAAAAATTAGCCGGGCATAGTGGTGTATGTGGTGCATGCCTGTAGTCCCAACTACTTGGAGGCTTGAGGTAAGGGAATCCCTTGAACCCAGGAGGCTGAGGTTGCTGTGAGCTGAAATCAAACCACTGGACTCCAGCCTGGCAACAGAGCAAGATTCTGAAAAAAACAAAAACAAAAAACCTATTTAAGTTTATTTAACCCAGAAGTGTACAAATTTATTTGGCCATAGAACCTTCATTAACTCTTCTGCTATACACAAGATCAAATGTCCAATGGACTAGGCTTCAGGAATTATGTACTAATGCCATTGCATATTCATTTATCTAATGTATTTATCAATGAAAACATACCGTGTTCGCATAGAGAGTGAACATACTTTCCATACTTCATATAACGGCTTCTACTGAAAAAAAAAATCTAATAAAGTAGCTATGAGCTCCATAACCGTTGCTTGGCCTAAAAAAGCAAAAATGAATAAATAAATAAATAAATAAATAAAAATAAAGTAGCTATAAGCAATGCCAAACCAGTTGTTTTCTTATTGTTATATTTTAAAAATATTTTCTGCATAATATATATGGAGGGACACTGTTTGTATATCATTCACAGATATTTCTTTAAAAACTTCACAGTACTATACATATATATATAAATATATATATTATATATTATATATATATTATACATATATATATAAATTCTGTGATCAGATCTATTAAATTATGACATTAGAAACTGGGTATTTGCTTTAAACAGTATTAAATAGTAATGTGTTTTGTAGAGCTCTTAAAATAAAAATTATAATTTAAAAATGTTGACTGGGCGTGGTGGCTCACAACTGTAATCCAAGCACTTTGGAGGCCAAGGCGGGTGGATCACCTGAGGTCGGGAGTTCAAGACCAGCCTGACCAACATGGTGAAACCCCGTCTTTAAAAAAAAAAAATATATATATATATATATATAAATGTATAGTGTTTTAAATAAACACACTAAAATTAAATGTACAGAAATTTTGTAAAAAACACTTTTTAAGTAGAACACATTTGTTCTTTTCAATAAATAAAATTTTATGTAAGTCATTAAATTCCTTTATGTGTGAAATGCACAATTTCTCTGTCCAAAATATCTTGCTAATTGGACTTCAGGGTTCTACTTTGAATGTAGAAAAATGGAAAGAATATTGCTTTTATTCATAAGCCTTTTATCCATAAGCTGAAAATATTTTTAAATTATAACTTTTCTTGACACCATCAGTAACCTGAGATCTCATGGCAACCAATTAGCCTGAATCCTAAGGAAAGATTGGAAACCCTGAGAAGAGACTGGATGCAAGCACTGAATCACCTGGGGCAGAGCACAAGAAGAATATGTGGCTGCTATGTATGTGGGTAAAAATATGCTATTAGCAACAAATTGTTAAATCTGAGCCTTGACTATCATGAGAGTATAAAACCCACAGTAGCAGCAAACTCAGGGGTGTCTGTACCCATTCACAGGCTCTTCATGGACCTTCATTTTATGGTCATGAGAAAGATTACAGACACAATAGGAAACCAATGAAAGACTCACTTGTGATGCAAATGTAGAGTAAGGGAGTTGTCACCACTGTAGGAGGGACAGGAAACTTTACCATGACCCTATTCCCCTGGGCAACAAAAGCCTAAAGCCAAAGAGGTCAGAAAACCCTATGCCAGATAAATACAAAGTACATAAATAAAAACCTAGACCTGAAAAATTCAAACAACTGAAAGACAAAGGTAAAGAGAGTACAAATGCCTCTTGACTTACAATGTGGTTATATCTCAATAAACTCATCCCAAATTGAAAATAGTGCCAGTCAGAAATGCAGGGTAATTGGGAGCTGTGACTCACTGTAGGTGCCTAGGATCATGAGAGAAGGAAGGTTTCTACTGAATGTGTGTTGCTTTCACACCATCATAAAGTAAAAAAAAAAAGTTTAAAGTTGAGGGCCAGGGGCAGTAGATTAAACCTGTAATCTCAGCATTTGGGGAGGTTAAGGTGAGTGGACTGCTTGAGCCCAGGTGTTCGAGACTAGCCTTGGCAGTGTGGCAAAACCACATCTCTACAAAAAATAAAAAATTAGCCAGCATGGTGGCATGGGCCTGTAGTTCCAGCTGCTCAGAAGGCTGAGGTGGCCTGAGCCCAGGAAGTCAAGGCTGCAGGGAACTATGATCATGCCACTGTACTCCAGCCTAGGGCCAGAGGAAGGAGGGAAGGAGGGAAGGAAGGAAGGAAGGAAAGGAGGGAGGGAGGGAGGAAGGAAGGAAGAGAAAGAAAGGAGGGAAGGAGAGAGGGAGGGAGGGAGAGAGAGAGAGAGAAAAGAAAGAGAGAGAAAAAAAGAGAATAAGAAGGAAGGAGGGAGGAAGGCAGGGAGGAGAGGGAGGGAAGGAAAGGAAGGAAGGAAGGAAGGAAGGAAAGAAGGAAGGAAAGAAGGAAAATAAATAAATAAATAAATAAATTGTAAGTTGAACCATCATAAGTTGGGGCCCGTCTGTATCTACAAACAGCCTAAGAAAAGAGACACGTTGCAAAAGGATAAAAAAGATAAGAACTACAGCAGACTTCTCATCAAAGCTATGCAAACTAAAGAGCAGTAGAATAATGTCTTTAAGGCACTGAAAGAAAAAAAATATTTGTGTACCTGTATGCTTTACCTAGAAAATCTTTCAAAAATGAAGGCAGGAAAATAAAACGCTTTCTCTACACTATACTCTCACAACATACTTCTGACACTAATTGTGTGTGGTTTCTCCCCACACACCAAGCAATTCTGCAGCAGACACTAACTGAGTAGCTTATAATTCAATTCAGTTCTGACACTAAAAATCAGGGTTTCCACAAGCCCCTCCTGGAGTCTGATAATTTCCTAGAATGGTTCACAAAACTCATAATTATACTTTATTTATGTTTATCAGTTTATCATAAAGGATATAACTAAGGAACAGCCATGTGAAAGGGACACATAGGGCAAAGTATGGGAGAGGGGACCACACAGATCTTCCATGCCTTCTCTGGGTGAGCCCTTCTTCCAGAACTCCACAAGCTCAGCAACCCAGAAGATCATCACATCTCCTAGTTCAAGAGTTTCCATACAGCTTAATCTCCAATACTTTTCAGTCATCCCCAGACACCCCCCTAAATTTATTAGCATAAACTCAGTTGTACAGAAAGGAGCTCATTGTGAATAATAAAAGATACCACTATCTCAGGAAATTCCAAGCTTTTTAGGTGCTCTGGGACAGAAACTAGGGATAAAGACCAAATACTTTTCTTATTATACCACAGAAGAATATAGACATATTTTTTGGAGCATTCATTACACACAGACATACACTGCCATAGATGTTTTTAAAAAGTACTTAAGGCAGAAAAAATATGACACCAGACAGAAACTTGTATCTACATAAAGAAGTAAACACTTCCTGAAACACTTTAAATGAGGCTAAACATAAAAGTCATATTTTGTTATTTTTAACCAATCTAAAAGGTAATTGCCTAAAGCAAAAATAGTAGCATCAATGTATTGGGATTTTATACCTTATGTAAAAGTAAAATGTCTGACAATATCACAGATGATGGAGAAATTTGGAGTTTACTGTTGCAAAGTTTATATACTACACATGAGGCAGTATTATATTAATATTTGAAGGTAGACTATAATTAATTAAAGATGTACATTATAAACTCTAGGGCAAACATTAAAACATACCTTAAGGAGGTATAAATAATAAGCCAGGCCAGGTGCAGTTGCTCACATCTATAATCCCAACACTCTGGGATGCCAAGCCAGGAAGATTACTTGTGGCCAGGAGTTTAAGACCAGACTGGGCAACATAGTGAGATCTGGTCACTACAAAAAAATTTGAAAATAAAATAAAATTAGCCAGACTTAGTGACATGCACCTGTAGTCCTAGCTACTTAGGAGGCTGAAGCTGGAGGACTGCTTGAGTGCAGGAGTTCCAGGCTAAAGTGAGCTATGATGATGCCACTACACTCCAGTCTGGGTGATATAGTAAGACCTTGTCTCTAAAAAAACTAAAAAATAAAAAAATACAAAGCCAATAGTGGAGATAAAATGGAATCATAAAAGGTATTATGTTAATCTAAATACAAACGAGAAAGAAAAAATCTAAGAGTGGGCAAGACAAATAAAAGGCAGTTACCAAGATGGTAGGTTTTAATTTAATCACATCAAAATTATGTTAACATAAAGGGTCTAAACACTCCAATTAAAGTATCAATTGTCAGACTGGATAAAAAGCAAGACTCAAGTGTATGCTGTCTGTAAGTAACTAATTTTAAATATAAAGATTCTAGTTTAAAAATATATCAAACACTAATCAAAATATTTTGTGCATTTAAGTAAATGTTGGCACCCTAGTTGTAAACAGTATTTGATATTGTATGAAACAATGAATGTTATTTATCTATATTTCAATCAAGAAATAAACTTTCTCCCTAAACCTGTGGCTTTCATTCCAAAGTTATTTCCAAAACATTCTGTTAACCTTCGTGTTCATGACACAGCTAGCGCTTCAAAAGAGAATCAAGGCTAATACCTCATTAGTCTTCTAAGGACAATTGGATCCACATTTAGCTGTGGACTGGATTGTTTAAGGTGTCATAGTACTTTCATCAAAATAGAAACAGATGACTTTGTGACTTTGCTGTACTAATGTAAATGTATGCATTTATTAAACAAGACTCCACAAAACAGAGTGTGTTAGCTATTTATTGTTAAATTTCTATGTGCTTTTTTCTACTTTTGCAATTTTATTGTTTCCAGATTATACTGATGTATGTTCTTATATTCTTTCCCCCTCTTAATCCTTCTTGTGGTCTAGAAACTTCCTACTGCATGGTCGACTGGTCAGTCCACAAGCTTTCTTATCTTTGTTTTTTATATAAGTTATATACTACTGATTCACTAATCAATAACATAAAAATAATTTTCAAAACACTTTGATTCTCTGATATCAAGGTAGTGCATATAAAACAGGTTTGTATGATGATCCTTTCTAACATAAAAACTAAGTCACCCCTCTTCTTGGGCAATTTCAACCCATAAGAAACAGCAATTTATTTTTTTCTTATCTTCTACCCTAAAACTATATCAACATGTTTAAAATTTGGATTTGAAACTTGGTTATATTTCAGGATAAGTAATTTAACATAACAAAAAAGAATTTAACATACAATTTCAGCTTAACAACTTTACGCCAGGTAAGGTGGCTCACGCCTGTAATTCCAGCACTTTGGGAAGCCAAGGTGGACACATTACTTGAGTTATGCTAAGTGGTGCACACTTGTAGTCTCAGGTACTTGAGAGGCTGAGGTGGGAGGATCACTTGAGCCCAGGAGGTCAAGGCTGCAGTGAGCTGTGATCTTGTCACTGCACTCCAGCCTGGGCAGCAGAGCAAAACCTTTTCTAAAAAATGCTTTAGGCCGGGCATGATGGCTCATGCCTGTAATCCCAGCATTTTGGGGGGCTGAGGCGAGCGGATCATGAGGTCAGGAGTTTGAAACCAGCCTGGCCAACATGATGAAACCCCATCTCTACTAAAAATACAAAAAATTAGCCGGGCATGGTGGCACATGCCTGTAATCCCAACTACTCAGGAGGCTTAGGCAGGAGAATCGCTTGAAGCCAGGAGGCAGAGGTTGCAGTGAGCAGAGATTGCCCCACTGCACTCCAACGTGGGCAACAGAGCAAGACTCCATTTGAAAAAAAGGAAAATTGAAAAAACTTTACATAATAGGACATAAAATTCTTATCAATATTTTAACAAAGGCCTGGGTGTGAGAGTCCTAAGTTTAGGGAAAAATATTACAAGTTTATTTAGTCCTCTTATTTAATCTCTTTTTTTAAAAAAAGACTACATGCTAAAATATGTTAGAGAAGAGCATAAGTATATACCAATTGATTTATCTTTCCATAATCTTAAAACATAACTGGAGAAACAAAATCAAGAAGTGCAGAAAGATAAGATTGAATGAGAAATGTTTAGATACTAAAATAACCCACCGGGCGCTGTGGCTCATGTCTGTAATCCCAGCTCTTAGGGAGGCAGAGGCGGGAGGATAGCTTGAGCCCAGGAGTTTGAGACCTGCCTGGGCAATATAGCAAGACCCTGTTCTCCACAAAAAAGGAAAAAAACAAAAAGAAAAAAAAAGATACTAAAATAACTACTTCAAGTGTGATAATAGAGTTATGTAGAGAAGCATTAAGTGTAGAGGAGAGCATTTACTTCAAAAATGTTGGAGTATACTTATCTGTCAGGGAAGAAAACATGATCGTGAAGGTGGTTTTCCCAGGGTGAGGTTTATTCATCGCACTCTGGATGTGCAGACCCCTGAAATTTCCCCAAAAGTGGGAAATTTGATGGCATAATTTGTGACCATATCGTGTTTGTGTTCTTCCCGGTTACAAAGAAAAATAGTAGAGTAATAAGGGAAGGCTACTCAGATGTGGTATTAGTTTTGAACCGTATCTTGTAGAATGTGATCAAGGCAAAGCTGACTTGGGAGAAACATAGGAAGGTGCCGTCAGGAATAGTATGTGCAAAACACAGCAAGGAATACCAAGATATATTTACATAAATGTTAAAAATTGTGTATGGTACTATTGAGGAAGTGACAGATACATAAGCCAAGACCAGATCATGAAGAAACCTGCATGTGATACTAAAGGTTTCCATTTTTATCCTGAAAGAAGTATGGATAATTTTTGCAGTAATACTTAAAATTTGTATTTTTTTTTTAAAGGATCACCTTGGAATCATGGAATATAAATTAGAGAAGAACAGGAGAGCCTGATCAATATGGAAGGAATAGCAGCAAAACAGGCAGGAAATTACACAATTCTGAAGAAAAGCAGTATTAGCAGAATGGAAACAAAAGGTAAGTTTCAATATGTTTAGAAGATACAATTGAATATGTTTGTTGGCTAATTGTAAGTGAGACATGAAGTAAATGGAAGATTTCTAATGATTCAAAATTTTCTGAATAGTTGCCAAAAATAAATTGGGTGAGCATCTTTAGGACATATTGAGATCTTTGACATATTGAGATTAATGGACATATCAATGTTCAAAAGGAGATGTGCAAAAACTCTCACTCTGTCGCCCAGGCTAGAGTGCAGTGGCGGGATCTCAGTTCACTGCAACCTCTGCCTCCTGGACTCAAGTGATTCTCCTGTCTCAGTTTTCCGAGTAGCTGAGATTATAGAAGTGCCACCATGCCCAGCTAAATTTTTTTGTATTTTTAATAGAGACAGGGTTTCACAGTGTTAGCCAGGCTAGTCTCGAACTTCTAGACTCAAGTGATCCACCCACCTTAGCCTCCCAAAGTCCTGGGATTACAGACGTAAGCCACTGACCCCGACCAAATGGTGCATCTTTAAATGTGATCCTGAGACCGCTAGTTGATCCATGATGGTTTGTAGGGAGTGTCTGTATGAAAGGAGAAATAGAAGAAAACTCTATTCACACACATCTCACAAAATTGAAGTATAAGATTACTCATTATTGGCCATGCACAGTGGCTCACCCCTGTAATCCCAGCACTTTGGCAGGCCAAGGCAGGCAAATCATAAGGTCAGGAGTTTGAGACTAGCCTGACCAACATGGTGAAACCCTGTCTTTACTAAAAATACAAAAAATTAGCTGGATATAGTGGCGAGCACCTGTAATCCCAGCTACTCGGGTGGCTCAGGCAGGGGAATTGTTTGAACCTGGGAGGTGGAGGTTGCAGTAAGCTGAGATCACACCACTGCACTCTGGCCTGGGCGACAGAGTCAGACTCTGTCCCCCCTGCCAAAAAAAGCTTACTCATTATTAAAAACTTTTGTTAAAAGCTCATCATTATTCTCACAGAAATCCCATTACATATTTAATGATTATTGCTTTGCATGCTCTGTAAAAAATGCATTGGCAAGTTTATATTGGAAAATATTTTTATGTTATTTTTTACATCTATGATTTTGCATTTTAATTAATAATATTGTGCTTTATCCACAAGTCACAAAAATGGACTAACAGTGACCCAATGAAGCATAAAGGATGGCAACAAACACTACAACACCAAATAATTTAATTTTAAAAAGATAAACGGTATAACCATCCAGTGAAATATAAAGTGGGATGGTTTTACACAAGGACCTGAAAAAGAAAAACACAAATGGGAACTGCCATTATGAATATCTGAATATTGCATTATATGGTGGGGTCCATTCACGCCATCCCTTGTCAAATAGTGAAGTTTTGTCAAATGATAACATGAAGTATATATGCCTTTGCTCCATTTTCAAAGAAAGCCCAGTTTCAATCAAGTAAACAATTTAATTTTTCTAGAACAAGCAGATATACTATTTTCTAATATAAAACAGATTAATTATATCACTTAAACCAAAACTATAGAGGCATCTTTCAACATTGTACATTTCACAGCAAAAACAGACAAAAGTCACACTGCTAACAAGCTGATAAAACCAGCCACAAAAGTGAATTCTATGTATTTTGTTCAGCAACAAAACTGATCAAGGTTTGGCAAAAATCTTTAAGCAAATGACTCTAGTGAATGTTGCCCAATATAAATGGCCTACAATGTTGAAGAGCAATCACTATCTTTGGGGAAATGGCCAGGTGAGATATTCAAAATATTTAACAACTGATAAGGCATAGAGAGCAACCAATCATAACCGATGAGAACTACAAGCAAATGGTATAGGACTCTGATATGTGTTAGCTTGCATACTAGCAGATATTTTGCTTTACAGCTGTATAGAGTATGAACAATTTGTTGGCAATTGTCTAATAGATATATGAAGTGCTTGACAATATTTTTTGTTTGTTTTTCATTAAAAGTCTTTGTGTTGCTGGGTGCAGTGGCGCATACCTATAGTCCCAGCTACTTGGGAGGCTGAGGTGGGAGGATCGCTTGAGTCCAGGAGTCTGGGCTGTAGTGCACTATGCTGATCGGGTGTCTGCACTAAGTTCGGCATCGATATGGTGACCTCCCGGGAGTGGAGGACCACCAGGTTGCCTAAGGAGGGGTGAACCAGCCCAGGTTGGAAATGGAGCAGGTCAAAACTCCCGTGCTAATCAGTAGTGGGATCACGCCTGTGAATAGCCACTGCACTCCAGCCTGGGCAACATAGCGAGACCCTGTCTCTTAAAAAAAAACAAAACAAAAGTCTTTGTGTTGATTTTAGGAGAATTTTTGGCCCAAAGTTGGTCCAGATGCTCTTCTCCTTGACAGCTCTAATTAATCAATAGCTAAGTGAAAAGTTCAGAACTTTAAGAGACAGACATTGGCCAAAAGGTTTTTCAAAGTATTCTTTAGTTTCTATTTCAATAATTGTAATGTTTCCTTTTGTTTTTGTTTTCATTTTTGTTTTGTTTTGTTTTGTGTTGGAGATAGGAGCTCACTCTGTCACCCAGGCTGGAATGCAGTGGTATAATCACAGCTTACTGCAGCCTTGAACTCCTGTACTTAAGCTGTCCTTCCACCTCAGCCTCTCAAGTAGCTGTAATTACAGGTGCACACCACCAGGACTTGCTTTTTTTTTTTTTTATATAAGTAGAGACAGGGTCTCACTATGTTGCTTAGGCTGTTCGCAAACTCTTGAGCTCAAGTGATCTCCCTGCCCTCCTGCCTCAGCCTCCCAAAGTGCAGGGATCACAGATGAGAGCCACCATGCTGACCAATTTTAAGTTATTAATTGGCTATTATCTACCCTAGTTTCTCAGCTGCCTGCTATGGTGTCCCCAGTAGAAAACTCTGTTTCTATACACACACAACCCTTCTGATACCAAATGTGTGGGGCGTTTTGCACACCAAGAAATTATCTAATTTTATTCAGATACCAATTAGGTGTCCAACAATCCAGTTTAATTTTTTTTTTTTTTCAAAGATGGAGTTTCACCGTGTTGGTCAGGCTGGTCTTGAACTCCCGACCTCAGGTGATCCACCCGCCTTGGCCTCCAAAGTGCTTGGATTACAGGCGTGAGCCACCATGCCCAGTCAATTTTTTTTTTTTTTTTTTTTTTTTTGAGACGGAGTCTCATTCTTGTCACTCAGGCTGGAGTGCAGTGGTATGATCTCGGCTCACTGCAACCTCCGCCTCTCGGGTTCAAGCAGTTATCCTGCCTCAGCCATCCGAGTAGCTGGGACTACAAGCACGCACCACCAGGCCCAGCTAATTTTCGTATTTTTAGTAGAGATGGGGTTTCACCGAGTTAGCCAAGATGGTCTTGACCTGAACTCATGACCCACCCGCCTCAGCCTCCCAAAGTGCTGGGATGACAGGCCTGAGCCACCTCGCCCGGCCTATAATCCAGTTCAATTATGACACTAACTACTCAGGTGTCAAACTCCATTGGTTTTAGGGCTCATACCCACAAGAGTGCCCTCACTTCAGAGGCCAGGTCCAAATATCAGATTTCTCATAGCATACTTCTGACTGACACATGGATAAATTGAGTTTCCCAGGACCCTCTCCTCAGGTTCAATAATTTGTTAGAATGGCTCACACACAGAACCCAAGAAGCCATGTTTTTTATTTATGTTTACTGGTTTATTATAAAGGATATAAATGAACGGCCAGATGAAGAGTTATATAAGGCAATGTCAAGAAGGGTCCCTAGTGCAGAAGCTTCTGTTCCTGTGGAGTTAGGGTGTGCTAACCTCCAGCTGGTGGATGTATTCACCAATCTAGAAGTTCATCAAATCTCATTGTTCAGAAGTTTTTATGGGGCTTAACTTTGCAGAGTTGGAGGAGGGTGGAAGCTGAAAGTTCCAACCTCTAATCACTTGGTTTCTGGTGACTAGACCTGTCTTGAGACTATCGAGGGTGTTCATCCTAAGTCACCTCATTAGCATGAACTCAGGTGAGGTCAAAAGGGGTTTATTATGAATAACAAAAGACTTCTACCACTAAGGAAATTCCAAGGGTTTTAGCACCTGGATCCAGGAACAAAAAACAAATATATTTCTTATTATATCACAGTCTCTGCTTGAATTGTTAGTGTTCCCACCAGTAGAATTGTCCTGTCTTAGGAGGAGAAAGCAGAAAAAAAATATTGTCTAGGCCAAGCCTCATGGTCTCAGTTAGGTATTTTCCCCTGGGTTTGGTGACCTGCCTCCCTCTATTATGCCTGTAATGCTTGACAGAGATGACAACCAATCACAGTGTTTTCTTTTTCATTTGGGGCACTGAGAGACAAGACTCCTAAGATCTCTTTTTTTTGTGTTTCTTTCCTTTTTTTTTTAGTAGAGACAGTCTCACTATATTGCCCAGGCTGGAGTGCAATGGCTATTCACAGGTGTGATTATAGCACACTGCAGCCTCAATCTCCTCAGCCCAACTGATCCTCCGTCCTCAGCCTCCTGAGTGCCTGGGACTACAGGTGCATGTCACAGCACCCAGCCTCCCTAAGTTATTGAATAGAAATATTATAAAGCAGTTAATATGCAAAATTTCTTGTGATATAGAAAAAGATACAAAGCCTGAATAACATGTACATTTGTTCCATACTCTTGTTGTAATTTAGATAAATTCTATCTTAGTACAGAAATGACTCAAGCTTTATGGTTCTACCATCTCCTGGTGTGTTTGTCAAGTTCATCTTTTTGCAATAAAGGAAATCAAGTGGTCATTGCAAACCAGAATTGTCTAAAGATCCCCTGACTCACCATGCTATTGGAGAAGAGTTTTTGTTGTTTAGTTAACAATTTCTTTCTGGACTGGAAAGGGTTGATGAGATCAGTATTGATAGGGCACCTGCAACATGGGCAGCAAGAATAGACGTTGTTATTAATACATTAATAAATGGGAGTTTTGTCCAAGTGCCCATCTTACTTTCTTGATAACAAATAACAGGAAGGTAAAAATATGCCTCCAGATCTTAATTCAGAACTTAACAAGTAGGTTATGAAAAACTGTGAATGAGGTCAAAGTTTAGCATCTTCTCAGTGTGCCTTGCAAATAAATGGGCACAATGTTCAAGGTTATGCTTTTCACATTTAAAAAGAATACCTCTTGGGGGCGGCGGGTGGCTTGGAGACGCGGGCGGCGGGCGACGATGGCGGCCCGGGCGCGGGGCTCTCATAGTGCTGGAGGGCATGGACTGCCCGAGGAAGAGCACGCAGAGCCGCAAGCTGGTGGATGTGCTGTGCGCCCTGGGCCACCGCGCCGAGCTGCTCTGCTTCCCGGAAAGATCAACTGAAACTGGCAAACTTCTGAGTTCCTACTTGGAAAAGAAAAGTGATTTGGAGGATCACTCGGTGCACCTGCTTTTTTCTGCAAATCACTGGGAACAAGTGCCATTAATTAAGGAAAAGTTCAGCCAGGGTGTGACCCTCGTCATGGACAGATACGCATTTTCTGGTGTGGCCTTCTCGGGTGCCAAGGAGAATTTTTCCCTAGATTGGTGTAAGCACCCAGACATGGGCCTTCCCAAACCCGACCTGGTCCTGTTCCTCCAGTTACAGTTGGTGGATGCTGCCAAGCGGAGCGCGTTTGGCCATGAGTGCTATGAGAATGGGGCTTTCCAGGAGCGTGCGCTGCAGTGTTTCCACCAGCTCATGAGAGACACGACCGTGAACTGGAAGATGGTGGATGCTTCCAAAAGCATTGAAGCTGTCCATGAGGACATCCTTGTGCTCTCTGAGGACGCCATCCGCACTGCCACAGAGAAGCCGCTGGGGGAGCTGTGGAAGTGACCCCAGGCTGCCCACTGGACGCCTCGCCCTGCAGTCCCTCATGAGGTGGGAGACCTGTGGAAGGCCCGCGTCCCCAGCGGTGCCCACACTCCACGACTTTAGCTCTTTCCTGGCAGCGGAGATATGCAGGCTGCCTCTCCTGCCCTGGAGTTGGGGTGCACCGGGGACCCCTGTGGTGGGGACCTTGGCGGTGTGGACACGAGCAGAGCGACGGAGCAGTCTCCTGCCCTCTCCTTTGTCCTGATGATACTGTTGTATTTTCTTACTGATGTTCAGTGGTAACTCTGAGCAATTTCACTGCTATCATTGTAAATAGCAATCAGTTGGAATTCTCTGTGAAATGTCTTCCAGACACTAGTAAAAATTGACCTAAAAAAAATAAACAAAATAAAAATAAAAACAATACCTCTTGAAAGGAAATGATAGATAAGATAATAGCATTTCTTTATGACATGGCATAGTCAATAAAACACATTTATATGGTTTTAAAATCTTGTTCAAGTGCTAAATCTTTGAAATGCGTTCAATATTTTGACTTCATGCCTGAAATACCTTAAGTTTAATATTTAAGATTTCACAGTTTCTCAGGAAAAACCAAAGTACAGTTCTGTGGTTACAGCAAGAGTTTATTCTTTTCTAACTCTTGGGGATTTTTTTCCCTATGTAAAGGGGATAAGCATGGCCAGTCATGGTGGCTCATGTCTGTAATTCCAGTACTCTGGGAGGCCGAGGCAAGAGGATTGCTTGAGCCCAGGAGTTCAAGATCAGACTGGGCAACATAGTGAGACCTCATCTCTACAAATAATACAAAAATTAGCCAGGCATGGTGGCACACATCTGTGGTCCCAGCTACTTCGGAGACTGAGGTAGGAAGATCACCTGAGCCTGGGCAGTCAAGACTGAAGTGAGCCAAGATCACACCACTGCACTCCAGCCTGGATGACAGAGTGAGACTCTGTCTCAAAAAAAAAAAAAAAAAAAAAAGAGGGGATAAACAACATATTTAAGCATATGCTTTAAAATCATATTCACATGCTACAACTAAAACATCAAGATAAAAGTTTCAGAGCCAAAAACTTCCCTAAGAGTTACATGAAGAATTATTTTGCAATTACTTCCCAAATTCTAATATTTGACTTTTAAGTAACTGAAAAATGTGGAAAGTAATTACGATGAAAAAAGTTGCATAATTTCTGGATCCATGTTTGATCCAAATAGCCAGAACTACTTGAGAGAGCTTACAATTCTTAATGCTATTCTCAACAACCCATAATTATACATTTTTATAAAATAGAAGGAATAAAAAGTAAGGAAAGAAACTGCCTGGAGAGGGGAGATAAAAAGGGATAGGTTAATGGGTACAAAAATACAGTTAGAAAGAGTAAGATGTAGTGTTTGGTAGCACAATAGGGTGAGTATAATTGACAATAATTTACTGTGTATTTCAAAGCAACTAAAAGAGTGGAATTGGAATGTTGCTAACACAAAGAAATGATAAATGCTTAAGGTGGTGGATACCATGATCATTACATATTGTATGCTTATATCAAAATATCATATGTGCCAAGAAATATTGCATAGATAATAAATTATCTATCCATAATAATTAAAAATTTTAAATTTTAATTAAAAAAAAGAAACTGCCCGGATGTGGTGTCTGATTTTAAACTCAAATAAGACACCTTGATGAAAGAATGGAAACCATAGTATTCTTCTCATAAATATGAAACAACCTTAATAAATAATAAAAATAATAATAGTTACAAAAGTTTATGGTTTTACTTTTACTAATTCAAAACTATGATTGACTTTAAAAGCTATGCATAAGTAAAACTATGATTACTTTTTATTCAAAACTATGATTAATTTTTTAATAATGATATATATATATATTTTTGAGACCGAGTCCTGCTCTGTCACTCAGGCTGAAGTGCAACGGCACGATCTCAGCTCACTGCAACCTCCCCATCCTGGGTTCAAGCGAGTTATCCTGCCTCAGCCTTCTGAGTAGCTGGGATTACAGGCATGTGTCACCACGCCTGGTCTCAAACTCCTGACGTCGTGATCCATCTGCCTCGGCTTCCCAAAGTGCTGGGATTACAGGCGTGAGCCACTGCACCTGGCCCAGATGATTTTTTTTTAGAGTGCTTTGAAATAGACAACAAAATTGAGCAGACAGTATAGAGAGTTCCCATGTACCTCCTGCCCCAAAAACATGCACATCTTTCCCCACTATCATTAGCCCACCAGAGTAGTATTAATACATTTGTTACAACTGATAGGCCTAAGTTCACACATCATTATCACTCAAAGTTCATCGTTTAGGGTTCATTCCTGGTGTTGTATATTCTAAGGGAATTAGTGACAAATGTATAATGACATGTATTCACCATTATAGTGTCATACAGATTGAAGAATGTCAAACAGAATAGTTTCTTCATTGCTCTCAAAATTCTCCATGCTCCACCTATTCATTCCTTCCTCCCCACAATCTCTCGCTACCACTAATCTTTTTATTGTTTCCATGGTTTTGCCTTTTCTGGAATGTGATATGGTTGGAATCATACTTTAGGTAGCCTGTTCAGATTGGCTTATTTCACATAGTAATATGCATTTCAAATTCCTCCTCGTCTACTCATGGCTTGATAGCTCATTTCTTTTTACTGCTGAATAATATTCCATTGTCTAAATATATCCACTCACTTACCATAGGATAACTTGGTTGCTTCCAAGTTTGATCCATTAAGAATAATACTGCTGTAACTATTAATGTGCAGGTTTTTGTGCAGACATATTTCAATTCATTTAGGTAAATGCCAAGAAGCATGATTGCTGGAGCATATGATAAGGGTATGTTTAATTGTGTAAGAAACTGCCAAACTGCCTTCCAAAGTGGCTGTAACCATTTTTGCATTTCCAACAGCAATGAATGAGAATTCCTATTATTCCACATCCTCTCCAGCATTTGGTGTTGTCAGTGTTTTGGATTGTAGCCATTCCAGTAGATACATAGCAGTAACTCATTGTTGTTTTAGTTTGCAATTTCTTAGTGATATGTGATGCTTAACATCATTCCATATGCTTATTAGTTGTCTGTATATCTTCTTCAGTGACAAGTCTGTTCAGTCTTTGGCCCATTTTTTAACTAGGTTGTTTATTTTCTTATTGTTGTGCTTTAAAAGTTCTTCTTTAAATATTTTGGATTAGTAGTTGTTTCGTTAGAGTAGGTAGCTAGTCAGAGATGAACAGGGAAGGAGAGGGTTTCCACCCCTTCCAGGAATGTTAGGTGACCATCAGGTGATGGTCAGGGAGTTGTCACACTGCTTCTCTAAAATAATAATTGGTCACAGCTGGCACCAGGTAAGGCGGTCTTCCAATAGATAGAAAACACCTGAAACTGGTGGTCATCAGCTTTCCAATAAGATCTCAGGGGTTGAGCAAGTGGGCTCAAGCATGCAGGTTAAGAGGCAAAATGACAGAGTTTAATTGGTATATGACCTACCAGGGCATTCCACACACCTCAGGTGAGCATGCGTACAACTCCAGTAAACACACTGTGCATGCTCAACTTCCAAGTGCTAGCCAGCCACCATGCATGCTAGCAGCTTGCCCCAAGGGAAGAATCAAGGGAAAAGAAACACAAGATGCTAGAAGTATGCCAGCATATAAAACCCTAAGTCCAAGGTCAAACAGCACATTTGTCCTCCAAGATGCCTGCTTGGTTCTCTCTTTCTTTTCATTCCTGCTCTAAAGCTTTTTAATAAATTTTCACTCCTGCTCTAAAACTTACCTCTATCTCTTCTTCTGCCTTATGCCCCTCAGTCAAATTGTCTTCCAAGAAGGCAAAAGTTGAGGTTGCTGCAGACCCGTGTGGATTCACTACTGGTAAAAGTGTAATGGATATGTCTTTTACAAATTCATTTTTCCAATCTGTGACTTGTCTTCTCATTCTCTTGACAGTGTCTGTCAAAGTAGTAGAAGTATTTAACTTCTTTCTTTCTTTCTTTATTTCTTTCTTTCTTTCTTTCTTTCTTTCTTTCTTTCTTTCTTTCTTTCTTTCTTTCTTTCTTTCTTTCTTTCTTTCTTTCTTTTTGACACAAGATCTCACTCTGTTGCCTAAGCTGGAACACAGTGGTGAGATCATGGTTCACTATAGCCTCAACCTCCTGGACTCTGATGATTCTCTCATTTCAGCCTCCTGAGTAGCTGGGACTACAAGAGCATGCCACCACACCCTGCTAATTTTTGTGTTTTATTGTGGAGACATAGTTTTACCGTGTTGCCCACACTGGTCTTGCACCCCTGCATTCAAGCAATCCACCTGCTTTGGCCCCCCAAAGTGCTGGGATTACAGACATGAGCCACTGCACCCAGCCTATTTAATTTCAACAAAGTCCAGCTCATCAATTATTTCTTTCATGGATCATCCCTTTGTGTTGTATCTAAAATGTTATCACCATACCCAAGGATATCTAGATTTTCTTATATGTTGTCTTTTAGGAGTGTTATAGTTTTGTATTTTACATTTAGGTATATGATTCATTTTGAGTTAATTTTTATGAAAGAGCTGTGTCTGGATTAATTTTTTGGTATGTGGATATCTATGATCAATTTTTGTAAAGTATCTTCAATTGGGCTTCCTCTCCTGAAAAATGTACTCATTAGATGCAAAAAATTTTGGGAAAACACTAATCTGGAGTCAGAAAAGAAAAAAAATGAGGCTGAGATCCTGGAAAAACACCAATATTTAAGGAGTAGGTCAAGGGAGCTCTGGAGTGACTGTTGCCTGTCTGAATCATCCCAAGTCCATTGAAATAACTGTTTCTTTTTGCTATCACCTTCTTTAGTTACTTGATGAAAGCTGCTTTGGGAAGAGGGTGACATTATACTGAAGAGGCAGTTCCTTGAAGCTGAGGTGGGTTGACTTAAAGGAGCTCACAGGTAAAAGCTGTGCACTTACTGCATCTGGGCAGCAGACTCTTCCTTGAAGAGGGATCTGTTTACCTGAGAGAATGACTTTGCTCTTAGGCAGTAGACACTGATTTAGGGATAAAGGATCAGGATGTCTGCAACTTACTCTCAAATGGTTCAACAACAATAATAATATATACTTGCTATTATTATATTATTTAGGAAGAGAAAGAAAACATAATAAGACATTAACAATTGCTAAGTCTAGGTGAAAGATAAATGGCATTCATCATACTACACTTGCAACTTTCCCATACATTTGACACTTTCTAAAATTAAAGTTGGGAGAGGCCCCGCAAGGTGGCTCATGCCCGTAATCGCAGCACTTTGGGAGGCAATGCAGGGGGATCACTTGGTCAGAAGTTCAAGCCTGGCCAGCATGGTAAAACTTTGTCTCTACTGAAAATACAAAATATTAGCCAGCCATGGTGGCATGCACCTGTAGTCTCAGCTAGTCGGGAGGCTGAGGCAAGAGAATTGCTTGAACCTGGGAGGCGGAGGTTGCAGTGAGCTGAGATCGCGCCACTGCACTCCAGCCTGGGTGACAGAGTGAGACTCCATCTCAAAAAAAAGTTGTGAGAAAAAAAATTTCATGATCCCCAAACAATTGCTATCTGTGAAACAGCCCCAATCAAATATCTACGATGCTTTATTCCTTGACTTAACCATATTTCCATTAAAGGCAGATTGTAACACCAGAAAAGCCAGGCACGGTGGCTCACGCCTGTAATCCCAGCACTTTGGGAGGCCGAGGTGGGTGGATCGCCCGAGGTCAGGAGTTCCAGACCAGCTTGGCCAATATGGTGAAATCCCATCTCTACTAAATATACAAAAAATTAGCCAGGCATGGTGGTGCGTGCCTGTAATCCCAGCTACTCAGGAGGCTGAGGCAGGACAATAGCTTGAACCCAAGAGGCGGAGGTTGCAGTGGGCGCAGATCACGCCATTGCACTTTAGCCTGGGCAACAAGAGCAAGACTCCATCTCAAAAACAACAACAGCAACAACAACAACAAAAACCACACACTAGAACAGGCTGTTTTGAGGAACTTAAGATGTTCTGGATTGAGATGTGCTATAAGGGCAGAATCCTCTTGTACTGCAGTCTGTGTGCTATACAGTTATATATCACCACTGAGGCAGAGGCCTACAAAATAAAAGCAAAGAAAGTGTAAGCAGCTTTTACGGGGCTTGAGGCTTATATTATTTAGGGCAAGAGGAGAACTTTTAAAGAAAAAGTACACCCATTCTGTTTGGGCTGGGCACGGTGGCTCACGCCTGTAATCCCAGCACTTTGGGAGGCCGAGGCGGGTGGATCACGAGGTCAAGAGATCGAGACCATCCTGATCAACATGGTGAAACCCCGTCTCTACTAAAAATACAAAAAGTTAGCTGGGCATGGTGGTGCGTGCCTGTAATCCCAGCTACTCAGGAGGCTGAAGCAGAAGAATTGCCTGAACCCAGGAGGCAGAGGTTGCGGTGAGCTGAGATCGCACCATTGCACTCCAGCCTGGGTAACAAGAGCGAAACTCCGTCTCAAAAAAAAAAAAAAAAAAAGAAAGAAAAAGTACATAAATTTAGTATAAATGTTAACATTTAGAATGAAAAAAAGAAATAAAAAGAAATAAAACATTACAAATTTTGTGATGCTAAGAGATAACACAAATATTTCTAGAAATATTACATTTTCATTAAGTACTCAATACATCTCTCATGTATTTTTTACATTTCTTTGCCTGCGTACTTCCATAGCCTCTTCATATAATAATGATTTCAATATTTTATTTTTATTTTTTAATTATTTTTTCTTTTTTTCATGAAATCTTTTTTATATCAATATTTTATTTTTATAGAAAGAATAGGAATGGGATTCAGTATTCTATAATGACAGGCTTGAACAATTTTTAAAAATTATTGATAGTTTGGATGCATAAACGTGACTTTACTCACAGACATAAATGCTGTTTTTAGTATTGCTACAGAGTTGTGACTGGCAAAGAAATTCTATTTGCTGTGATTTTTTAGCAAAAAGGAGAAAACTATATGGTACATTTATAATTGCACATGTTGCATTACCAAGTACATTCTTGATACGTGAGAACTTCTATTTTGACCAAGGTGTTTATGGAAACCAGGTCTTTTGCTGACAGTTTTTCACAGACTAGCTTCTGTCTCCATTAATTCCAGCTTTGTTTCTTCTCTACCACCTACATGCTTGTGGTGCAAAGTTTCTGCATTTACATCATTGTTCAACCTCTAGCCCTGAACCTATGTGTTAAGACTCCTATGAGTTGACAAAATAGTACAGATTTTACACCTTCTCTAATAGTTGCTACCTAACTACAGATGGAAGTGAATGTCAACCTCATATATACATAACCCATTTTTTTTCTTTTTCTTTTTTTTTAAAGACAGGGTTTCACCATGTTGGCCAAGCTGGTCTTGAACTCCTGATCTTAGGTGATCCGCCTGCCTCGGCCTCCCAAAGCGCTGAGATTACAGGCGTGAGCCACCATGCCCAGCCTACATAACCCATTAAATACATACTAAACATGTTCCCATCTCAACTTCCTTTTATCTGGTTCCCCAAAAGATCCCCACAGCCACTCCCACAGTACTTAATCCAAAGGGAAATATGAAGAGCAGAAATCTGAATGGAAAGAAATAGCAATATTAACCAATTATACTTAGAATAATTTCTATAAATGTATACAATTAGATTGTTTTGAGCAATAGAATGCCAATAATAATTCCTCTCCAAAGATAATTCTATAGTAAAAGCAGAATGAAAATGTGTGTTCAAAGATAATAAGGAACAATGTAAAATTCCTGACTACTAAATGTTGTTCATGTGTTTTAAACTGATAATGGTGCTATCAAGTCTATATGATATTTAAATGCTCTTTTATGCTTTTAAATGTACTGTAAAAGTTTCCATTTAAAATTATCATAGTTAAAATGTTAAAAATTATATCCTTTTTAGCTTTTTTAACTTGTTATGAAATTTTTTAGATATTAATTTTAAAACTTTTAAGGGGAGAAATTTTAAAAATTATTTTAGGATGTATAGAAATAAAGACTGAAGTATTGAAGACCAATGCCCTAGATCCTCTAAGCTTTTTGCCTTTATATTATATTAACTCATTAGTAATCTGTCAACCTGGATAATACTCTAATTGCCTAATAGAAATGACTTCACAGACTATGAGCTAACATATTACACTCTCCTTTCGTAGAACTAAAACACGAATCACCCCCTCCCCAACCTTTTAAAATTATTTTGAATGTGTTTCATTATACCAATCAAGATCCCTGGAGGATATATGCCTCTTAAAGTATATGGTAAGGAAACGTTTGTTCATCTTGATACACAGGTATGGTCTGTAACATATCACAGTTCCATTTTATCTTCTATGTCCTTAAAGTTCAGAGTTAACTTTAGCATTCAGTTTACTTTCTCATAGATTAGGTTTCCTAGCACATAATTATTCCTTGGCCACCTCAGTTGTTACTCGCATTAGACCTTCTTTACTTATCGTAATGGTTTTATGGTTTTATTGTACTTATGAGAGAGTGAGTAGATTGCTTGCTCCCATTGACCTTTAACTCACCCACTGAGCAAATAATACACAAACTAGTTTGGAAAATTCAGTTGAATTAAGCAAATCATCAACCTGAAATGAAAAGAAATATGTTAGATGATGGTATTATTGACAGCTAGATACAATGCTTAGAAAACCAAATTAGTAGTGTATTTATTAGATGGCCAGAAATTTAAAGTATTAAAATCATTACATTTTTCTCTTCTCATTGACAATCTTACTAATTATTCCTGTTTTGTGACCAAAAGCCTAGGGATTAGAAATAGGACATACGGGAAACTCACAGCTGATTTCAAGAAAACAATAGCCACCTGGACAAATATTATGGATTAAAAATAATTATAATAATTATATGATGTATACATGCATTGCAATGTCATATTGTACCTTATATATATATACAATTATTATATGCTTAATATAAATAAAAATTAATATGAAAAAAATTATGAGGCCAAAATTATGGTTAGCAGCCCAGTCTTAGTAAATAGAATAAGAAAGAAATCATGTAGGAAGTGACCATATGATAAAACAGCAAATAGTATTAAGTTCTAAAATATTTTGCAAGGCTACTTAAAATAATTAAATACCATCAATATTAATTTGTAAAATATTACCAAACCTCATTTAGGAAATGAATGCATTTGTGATAAGCCCTCTGGTAGTAGTTCATATAATGAATTGTTCCCCATTATTTAAAATATTTATTTAAAAGCATGTATGTCACTGAGCATGGGCTTGTCCCTGTTATCCCAGTACTTTGGGAGGCTGAGGTGAAGAATCGCTTGAGGCCAGGAGTTGGAGACCAGCCTGGGCAACATATTGAGACTCTGTCTCTACAAAAAATTTAAAAATTAGCTGGGCATGCCAGCATATATATGCTGTTTTAGGCAAGTCCAGGGACTGTCGAAGAGTGTCCCTTTTCAGGAATCACACAATGCTTGCAAAGAGGTTGCTCTTCAGTTTAAACACTCTTTTTGCTCTTTTTACCTTGACAAAAATCCACCATGAAATTTTCCCTTGCAAAAAATAATTTAAAATACATCTTGGAAGGAGAGTTGGCTGGGTGTGGTGGCTCATGCCTGTAATCCAGCACCTGGGGAGTTCAAGGCAGGCAGATTGCAGGCAGATTGAATTGGGAATTCAAGACCAGCTTGGGGAACATGAGTTTTTGTAAAACCCCATCTGTACAAAAAATACAAAAAATTAACCAGGTGTGGTGTGCACACCTGTAGTCCCAGCTACTCGGGCGACTGAGGTGGGAGGATCATTTGAGCCTGGGAAGTTAAGACTGCAGTGAGCCATGATCACGCCACTATACCACTCCAGCTGGGCTTTGGAGTAAGACACTGTCTTAAAAATAAAAAATAAAAAAGAGGTCCGGGCACGGTGGCTCACGCCTGTAATCCCAGCACTTTGGGAGGCCGAGGCAGGTGGATCATGAGGTCAAGAGATCGAGACCATCCTGATCAACATGGTGAAACCCTGTCTCTACTAAAAATACAAAAATTAGCTGGGCATGGTGGCGCATGCCTGTAATCCCAGCTACTCAGGAGGCTGAGGCAGGAGAATTGCCTGAACCCAGGAGGCGGAGGTTGCGGTGAGCCGAGATCGTGCCATTGCACTCCAGCCTGGGTAATGAGCAAAACCCCGTCTCAAAAAGGAAAGAAAGAGAGAAAGAGAGAGAGAGAGGGAAGGAAGGAAGGAAGGAAGGAAGGAAGGAAGGAAAAGAAAAATGGAGAATTCTCCATATCTTATTTTCATGAGTCCTACCTCTTTTAAGTCTTTCTTTTATAATTCAAACAACATGTGGACTATGTCTCTGTTACAAAAATGAGGTACCTTGTGTTACTCATCTATTGCTGGAAAAGTATGTTCAAAGTCAGAATTTCATGGTAAAACATCTTCTGTCCACTCATTGTCCTAGGTAGTTTAATAAAAGCTCATTTAAAAAAAAAAAAAAAAAGCTTATTTCAAAATATTCTGACACCCCAGTTAACTGGAACCAGGACGTAATTATCCACATTAGGACTAGGGAATGAACAAAACTTATTTGCTGTTTTGTCATTTCGCCCTCCCTAGTATAAATTCTTGTTGATTGAGTTTATACTTTTTTTCTTTCTTTTTGAGACAGAGTCCCTCTCTGTCACCCAGGCTGGAGTGCAGTGGTGAGATCATGGCTCACTGCAACCTCCACTTCTTGGGTTCAAGTGATCCTCCTACTTCAGCCTCCTGAGTAGCTGGTACCACAGGGGCCTGCCACCACACCTGGCTCACTTTTGTATCTTTGTAGAGACAGGGTTTTGCTGTGTTGCTCAGGCTGGTCTCAAACTCCTGGGCTCAAGCAATCCTCCTGCCTTAGCCTCTCAAAGTGCTGGAATTGCAGGTGTGAGCCACCATTCCCGGCCTACTGAGGCTTTTCTCCCCATGCCTTATAAATTAAAGGAAGAAAGGAAAACTCTCCTCCACAGTAGTTTAAGCAGAGTCCTTCACTGCTACTCCAGCCGGCACCATGTCTTTACAAATGAAACATGTTTTGAGAGTAGGAGGAGGGACAAAATGCTAGATATACCAAGCTTGAAGCATTCTTTTAGTTAGCTCCTTTCTGGGGATCTGCAAGTATAATTCTTAAAATCACAAATTCTCCTTGGCTTTAAAATCAGAGGTAGTTATCTATTAAGGCATAGACCATGGACCAGAGACAATAGGCTCAACCACTTTACTAATGGAGAAAGAGACATGCAGATGAGTTGTCATTTACCTTTTTTTTTTTTTTTTTTTAAGAAATGGGTTACTGCTGTGTTACCCAGGCTAGAGTGCAGTAGCTATACTGGCTATTCACAGGCACGGTCATAACACACAGCAGCTTCTAATTCCTGGCCTCAAGCTATTCTCCTACCTCAGCCTCCTGAGTAGCTGGGACTACAGGCGTGACCTATCACACTCAGCTCAGAAACCTAACTTAAACTAGCTAACTTAAAATACAAAGGTATTGGCTTAAGTAATTCAGAATGACAAGGCTATTGCTGTTAATCCAGGTTCAGGTTCAAACAATGTTATCAAGTTCTCTTTTCTTGGCTCTATTTCTCTTTGTATGTTGGTGTAGGGACCAAGGGAAAGTTCTCCCTCTGCCTTCTAAAACTTTGCTGGAAACGAACTGACAATAGGCAGATTCATTTTAAAAAAGAGATTTAAATTTACGTAACATGTTTATGCATGAGGGTGTTGCAAGAGCATGATTACCCAACAATCCAATGAGGTTCAGATGCTTGTATACCCTTCTTCATAGGAGAAAAGAAGATGAGGAAAATGTGGCCATTTTGAGGCATAGTTAATTATTTTTAGGGGAGACGAATAAGCCCGTTGCACAGATAATGGTTAGTAAATAACTCTCTTTGAGAATCGAATGGGACCAGAGAACAGTATGTGGGCTCTGGGTGTGATGTTTAATTTTTGGTCTCTTCCTCCCTGATATAATAACCTTCTCTGGTTAATGAAATTTGGGGGAGAGGATCAATGGCAATTATGTTCCTCTTTGGTGGGTCCAGTTTCTAGGTAGATAAAAGAAATCCAGAGAACAGCCTCACCTTGTGCTTTGGGAGAAACAGAGGATTGAGAAGTGAGGAAAGTCAGAGAGACCTGAGACTGCTTCTTTGGTTCAGTGTGTCAAGTCTCCATATTTTGGGGTATCATTTTCTGAGCCCAAACTTTGGTATCATACTAAAGAGAGTCTTTCTCTGTGTTGCAGGGATCATGGTTAATGGTGGCCCCAGAGTTTTATCTATCAGCATTGTGAGTTCACATTAAAGAGGAACTTACCCATTAATTTTTTGTTTGGGATGGATTATACTCCAATTCCAAAGCAAGACCAGGGATGGTACTCAAGTGATAGGCCTACTGCTATTGATAGAGAAGATAAAACCAGAAGGAAAAAGACAGAAAAGCTTGTTAGTCAAACAAACGTGTCAGCTCCGAGAGGGACTAGAAAGCAAATTATAGTAATCATAAAACTCACAGAAATGGCTATAAATTTAGAAGTGATTAAAATGAACCTGTTTTTACAAAGGGAACATTGAGCAGGAGTTGGGTACTAGAAGCCAGTTTGTTACAGGGCCTGCTCTCTGGGGAAAATAAATCTAACCAAAATCACTAGACCAAGCACATAGTCAGGCTGCATGATAACTGTATAGTCTGCACATAAGAGTCAGTGGAGTCTCTGGGGGCCTTAAGCTTTCCCAGAAACTTGAGGAGTACCATCTCCCAAATTTTTCAAATATTCTCATCTTTATCTAGAAGGCTATAAGATTTGTGAGATGTTTGGAGTTCCACAGATCCTCTAGGAAGATCGAGTATTGGAATCTTGAAGAACCATCAGGATTTCCTGGATGTTGGCCAACTTAAAACTGTAGACTAGATATTCTCAATGTTTGTTAACTGCACTACAGCAGTGGTTCTTAAAATGTGGACCCCAACCAGCGGTGTCAATAACACCTGGGAATTCTTTAGAAACCTAAATTCTCAGCTGGGCACGGTGGCTCATGCCTGTAATCCCAACACTTTGGGAGGCTGAGGCAGGCAGATCACCTGAAGTCAGGAGTTCAAAACCAGCCATGGCCAACATGGTGAAACCCCGTCTTTAAAAAAAAAATTAAAAAAAAAAAAAAAGAAACCTAAATTCTCAGGCCTGCACCCCAATTCTACTGAAACAAAAAACTCTAGTCTCACAGCCATCACAGTAGCTCACGCCTATAATCCCAGCATTTTGGGAGGCTGAAGAGGGCAGATCACTTGAGCCCAGGAGTTTGAGACTAGCCTGGACAACATGGCAAGATCTCATACAAAAATTAGCAGGGTGTAGGGCATGCGCCTGTAGTCCCAGCTACTCAGGAAGCTGAGGTAGGAGGATCACCTGTGCTTGGGAGCCAAAGGCTATTATAGTGAGTCATGTTCACACCACAGCATTCCAGCCTGGGTGGCAGAGTAAGACCCTGTTTCAAAAACAAACAAAAATTTGTAGGGGTTGGAGACTAGCATCTGTGTTTTAGCAAACCCTCCAGGTGATTCTAATGCAACTAAATTTGAGAACCATGGACCCAGAAGTAGACTGGAAATGAAGCTTACCAACCAGATTCTTAAAACATTCTTGGTAGTAGTTCACATTATTGATCCAATAGAAGAAAGTGGACTAACGAGTCCAGAACAACTCTCAAAGAAGCTTTAGATAATTACCAACCAACTTCATGAAGAATGATCATGGCTTTTATGTAGATTATACTGTTAGCTGGTCATTCATTCCATAAATAAATGGACTGTTTAACTCTATAGAAACAAAGTGTTTTGGTGGGTTTTTCCCTTTTTCATCTATTTTATATAAAGAGACTATTGTTACTATCCAAATTAATAGTTGTAATACATTCTGATTTATATAATGCGAAGCAAAATTGCCATAATTCCATTTCATTAAAAACACATTCTGTATGGTAATGCTAAAATGATCAATATCATGTAATATCCTGCATAACACAAATATAGGAATGCCTCCAAAAGTTAGATCTTGGAAAGTAACCATCACAGTTTTAGATAATAGAATGTACATTAAACAAGTTATTGTGATTTTGTATTATTTCTAATAAATTTAAAAAGTCAATTACACCCTCGCTCTGATAGAGAAGTAAAGGTAAAAATTGAGATGTTGAAGATGGTGAAGAAGAAGTATTGGGAAGCTATACTTGGTGGTCTCTAAGAGCTAACATTTCTAGTGCACTTACATGTGCCAGATGTGTTATGAGCTTAGACAAACATTAACTCAGTGGAGCATTAAAACATTACTCTAAGGTAAGTGTTTTTATTAACTTGCTCCATTTTGGAGAAGAGGAAACAGACTTAGAACAACTCTTAGAAGAAAATATAGTGGGTAATCATGATCTCGGACTAAGCAATGATTTTTTAAATATGCCAGAAGCACAGGCAATCAAAGAAACAATAGCTAAATTAGACAAAATTTAAAACTCTTGTGCTACAAAGGACATCATTAAAAATGGGAGAAAATATTTATCTGATAAGAGACTTGTATTTAGAATATATAAAGAACTCTTACAACTCAATAATAAAAAGATTAATAACCCACTTAAAAACTGAGCAGTAGCTGGGTATGGTGGTATATGCCCATAGTCCCAGCCTCAAGAGGCTGAGGCAGGAGGATTGCTTGAATCCAGGAGCTCAGGACTGTAGTATGCTATGATTATGCCTGTGAATAGCCACAGCACACAACCTGAGCAACATAGTGAGATATCATCTCTTAAAAAAAGATTGTTGTGTGTTTATGAGTGTGTGTGTGCCATTTTTTAACTTGATTTGACAACCAGTGGTTAGTTTTCATTTACAGTGGCACTTTTACTGAGAGTGGTAACAGGTACATAGGTAACCAAAGTATAGAGCTTGCTTGGTGACTCTTCACCATCATTATGTTTTCTGGACAACCACATATGGATACAGTATGGAACGTTCCTTATTCCTTTGGCCCAGAAAGCTTTGTTTAGCCTGGTATCAATCCCCTCAGCTGGAATCCCCATCTCCTTCATGGCAAATTTCTTTTTCTTTCTTTTTTTTCTCTTTCTCTTTCTCTCTTTTTTTTTTTTTTTTTTTTTTAGTCAGAGTCTCCCTCTGTCACCCAGACTGGAGTACAGTGGCACAATCTTGGCTCACTGCAACCTCCACCTCCTGGGTTCAAGGGCTCCTCCTTCCTCAGCCTCCTGAGTAGCTGGGATTATAGGCACACACCACCATGGCCAGCTAATTTTTGTATTTTTAGTAGAGTCAAGGTTTCGCCATGTTGGCCAGTCTGGTCTCAAACTCCTGACCTTAACCTGATCCACTTGCCTCAACCTCCCAAAGTACTGGAATTATAGGCGTGAGCCACTGCACCTGCCATGGCAAATTTCTATATCTCTTTGAGTGTCTGAGAGGCAGGCTTCTTGAAGCCCACTCCATGGATGCCCTTGTGAATGTCGATGGTGTATTCTCAGGTCACCATATCATTGATGGAAGAATGGCCCTTCTTGTTGCCACCCTTCTTTGTGGGAGCCATTCTGCTGGGCCCAAGTTGGAAATGAGAGGGCAAAGATTCTGGATAGACATTTATCCATGAAAAGTACACAAATGGCCAATGAGCACATGAAAAGATGTTCAATATCATTAGTCATCAAGGAAAAGCAAATCAAAACCACAATGAAATATCACTTCACACCTACTAGAATGGCTACAATCAAGGACAGAAAACAAGTATTGGCAAGGATGTGAAGACATTGGAACCGTCATATACTTCTGATGGGAATTTAAAATGAGGCAGCCACTTTAAAAAATAGTGTGGCAATTAGCTCTTCAAACAATTAAACATAGAGTTCCCGTATGATATGGTTTGGCTCTGTGATCCCACCCAAATCTCATCTTGAATTGTACTCTCATAAGTCCCATGTGTTTTGGAAGGTAGTCATGGGGCAGTTTCCCCTATACTGTTCTTGTGGTAGTGAATAAGTCTCACTAGATCTGATGGTTTTATCAGGGGTTTCCACTTTTGCATCTTTTTCATTTTCTCTTGCTGCCTCCATGTAAGCAATGCCTTTCACCTTCTGCCATGATTGTGAAGCCTCGCCAGTTATGTGGAACTGTAAGTCCAATAGAACACCTTTTTCTTCCCAGTTTCAGGTATTTTTTTTCAGCAGCATGAAAATGGACTAATACACCATATAACCTGGCAATCCCATTCCTAGGTATAAACTCAAGAGAAAGAAAATATATGTCTGCTAAAACACTAGTGCACAAATGTTCATAGCAGCATTATTCATAATGTAACCACCGAGTGGGTTCACCTTGCCCACTGCCTAGACAGAGTCAATTTATCAAGACGGGGGATTGCAATAGAGAAAGAGTAGTATGCACAGAGCCAGCTGTATGGGGACCAAAGTTTTATTATTATCAAATCAGTCTCCCAAAACATTTGGGGATCAAAGTTTTTAAGGATAATTTGGTGGGTGGAGGAAAGACAGTGAGTCAAGAGTGCTGATTTGTTGGGTTGGAGATGAAATCATGGGAAGTCGAAGTTGTCCTCTTGTATTGAGTCAATTCTTAGGTGGGGGCCACAAGAGCAGATAAGCCAGTTTATCAATCTGGGTGGTGCAAGCTGATTCATTAAGTGCAGGGTCTGCAAAATATCTCAAGCACAGATCTTAGGAGCAGTTTAGGGAGGGTCAAAGTCTTGTAGCCTCCAGCTACATGTCTCCTAAGCCATAATTTCTAATCTTGTGGCGAATTTGTTAGTCCTACAAAGGCAGTCTAGTTCCCCGGCAAGAAGGAGGTTTGTTTTAGGAAAGGGCTATTATCGTCTTTGTTTTAAACTATAAAAAAAGTTCCTCCCAAAGTTAGTTCAGCCTATACCTAGAAAGGAACAAGGACAGCTTAAAGGTTAACAGCAAGATGGAGTCAATTAGGTTAAATCTCTTTGACTGTCTCAGTCATAATTTTGCAAAGGCAGTTTCAATAATAGTCAAAAGGTGACAATATCACTAATGAAAAACAAAATGTGTTATATCTATACTATGAAATATCATTTAGATATATTTCTTCATAAAAAAGAATGAAGTTCTGATGGATGCTTGTAAAGGAAAAAAACAAATTGTTTTTTCTCTCTGCTCACACTTAACACAGAACACTTCTGTGACCAGATGTGTGGGCACCCTATAGCTCAATTCAATTCTGATTACATGGAGGTAGTGTCAGATCCCACAGATTAAGGGCTCATTCCCACATAACCACCCCCATTTCAGATGCCAATCACAAGTAATAGATGTCAACTACACTTCTGACTAATATGCTATAAATCAGGGTTCTTACTGACACTTTCTTGGGGTTAATTAATTTGCCTGCTGATATGGTTTAGATGTTTATCCTCACCAAATCTCATGTTAAAAATGTGATCCACAATGCTGGAGGTGGGGCATAACAGAAGGTGTTTGGCTTATGGGGGTAGATTCCTCATGAATGGCTTGTTGCCCTCCCCATAGTAATGAGTTACTGTGAGATCCTAATTGTTAGAAAGAATCTGGGAACTTCCCCCTGTCTGTCTTGCTCCCTCTCACACCATGTGGCACACCTACTCCCCCTCCACCTTTGCCATGAGTAAAGGTTTCCTGAGGCCTCACCAGAAGCCAAACATTTGGTGGTGCCATGCTTATATAGCCTATGAACCATGAGCCAAATAAAACTCTTTTCTTTATAAATTACCCAGTCTAAGGAATTTCTTCTTAGCAATGCAAAATAGACTAATACCCTATGGCAGCTGACAGAACTAAGGGAAACAGACTTACCAGTTTATTATAAAGGATATGATGAGGGATGCAGATGAACAGCCCAATGAAGAGATGGATTGGGTAAGGTTGAAGAGTCAGAATGCAGAGCTTCCATGCCCTCTTTGGGCATGAAACTTTCCCAGCACCTCCCTATGTTCAGCAACTCAGAAGTTCATCAAATCTTATTGTTCAAGTTTTTATAGTTTTTTTTTTTTTTTTTTAGAGATGGGGTCTCACCATTTTGGCCTGGCTGGTCTTGAACTCCTGACCCTCAGGTAATCCGCCCACCTCAGCCTCCCAAAGTGCTGGGATTACAGGTGTAAGCCACCACGCCCAGCCCAAGTTTTTATAGTTTATCTATAGGCACCCTCCCTCTCAAACACTTCCCAGAGGTCAGTGGGTGGGGCTGAAAGTTCTTTTTTTTATTTTGACAGTCTTACTCTGTCACCCAGGCTAGAGTGCAATGGCAGTCTCTGCTTACTACAACCTCTGCCTCCTGGGTTCAAGAGATTCTTCTGCCTCAGCCTCCTGAGTAGCTGGGACTACAGGTGCACACCACCACACCCGACTAATTTTTGTATTTTTAGTAGAGACGGGGTTTCACTATGTTGACCAGGCTAATCTCAAACTCTTGACCTCGTGATCCACCCACCTCAGCCACCCAAAGTGCATTACAGGCATGAGCCACCGAGCCTGGCCTCTGGCTGAGAGTTCTAACCCTCTAATCCCTGGGTCTTTATGGTGACCATTCCCATTCTGAGGTTATCTAGGGATGGCCACCCTAAATTTAGCATAACCTCAGGAGTGATCAAAAGGGGCTAAT
The DNA here is from genome assembly GCF_030222135.1 of Aotus nancymaae. NCBI lineage: Eukaryota > Metazoa > Chordata > Mammalia > Primates > Aotidae > Aotus > Aotus nancymaae. Next base: position 38,872,467 of record NW_026988438.1, on the reverse strand, counting down.
AATGAATAACATTTCTGAATGACAGAAGTGTTATTACAGAAAGATACTTCTGTCATTCAGGAAATTCCAAGGGTTTTAGGAGCTCCTGTGTCAGGAATGGAGGATAAAGACCAAATGTATTTCATATTTTACAATAATGCTGTACCATGGATAAACCTCGAAACATTATCTTAAGTGAAAGGAGTCAGCCACAAAGACCACATATTTTACAATTCTATTTATAAGAAACACTCAGCATAGACACATCTGTAGAGATGAAAAGTAAATTAGTGATTGGCTAGAACTGGGTGATGGCTAAAGGGTACAGAATTTTTTCTTTTTTGGGTTGATGAAATACTCTCTTTTTTGTTTATTTGCTTGTTTGTTTTTGTTTTGAGATGGAGTCTCACTCTGTCACCCAGGCTGGAGCGCAGTGGTGCAATCTTGGCTCACTGGAACCTCCACCTCTCAAGTTCAAGTGATTCTCATGCCTCAGCGTCCCAAGTAGCTGGGATTACAGGTGCACACCATCATACCTGGCTAATTTTTGTATTTTTAAAGTAGAGACAGGGTTTTGCATACTGGCCAGGCTGGTCGCCAACTTCTAACCTCAGGTGATCTTCCTGTCTCAGCCTCCCTAGGTGCTGGGATTACAGGTGTAAGCCACCGTGCCTGGCCTGGGGTGATGAAATGTTCTAAAATGTACTGTAGTAGTAGTTAGACAAATCTGTGAATATGCTAAGAATCATTAAATTTTTAAATTATCAAATTATTTTAATTTTTAAATTTAAAAATTTTAAATGTATAAATTGTATATGAGTTATATCTTAAAGCTATTATTTTTAAAAAATTGAGAGAGAGAGAGAGAACGATTAGAATGCTTGTGAGAGTGGAGATTTAGGATAACTATTGAGGTTCATGTGATAGGAATTGGTCAAAGATAAAGTACTTCTGTTCAATGGTGAGAAACTGATTAAAATTAGATTACACACATATGTGCAGTGTCAAGGCAGCAGCAGCAGAGTTCTGTAGGCTTCAGCTCTGGGTCTGGAGAGTTGGGAGAGCAAATAGGCTGGAGGGCTTGCACAAAGAACAAGGTCAGGATGTAGACCTAGGCCACCATATGCCTTTCCTGGGTTCTTTCCCTCTTCTCTGACCAGTCCTTTATGCTTTACTTTCTGCAACTAATCTTCCTGTGTCCATTTCCAAATGCTGTGTCCTTAAGGGCTCCACATGCCAGCCCTCTACTTTTCTCTCTCTATGCTCTCCCTTGGTGAGCACACACACATTCTCATTTTCTGATGAGCCCAAATTACATATCCCTAGCTCAGACCTCTCCTAAGCATCAGATGCAGTTACTCAGCTACCTATTGGACATTTCCACCTGATTGTGCCACACACATTTCAAATGTAAATATCCCACATTGCTCCTTTTCTATCCAACTTATCTTCTTCTTCTTCCTATTTTGGAAAATAGAAAGATTTGGAGGGTGAGTGTAATTTTGCACACAGTAGAATAGGAATTTCATAGAGCCCTGTCAAGTAAAAATTCTAGGAAGCCATTGTTTTGGACTAAGATTCTGCATTTTAGACCAGACTAAAAATCAAAATGAAGTCACCCATGGTAAAAGTTCCACATCACCAAACTCAAACTAAGTTGTTATCTGACCTTCTGCAACATTAGGAGAAAGAAATAACAGCCAATTTCCCAAACAGGTCAGTTTAAATCTTCAATTGGCATAATAATGAAATTTCCTTTGCACTAAAAATGTACCCTAGGCTGAGGTGGGAGGATCTTTGAGCCCGGGACCAGCGGTAGCAATGCAGCAAGACCCCACCTCTAAACATTAATTATTTTTAAAGGAGCCTGAAATAACCCAATGTTAAGTAGCTATTTTCCTATTATTCTAAGAGTAATTAACATACTCTTTGTTCTTTTCTTCTGCTTTCTTCAGCCCTTCTCTGTCTATGAAGCCAAACTCTTCTGCTCAGCTCACTGAAATAACATTCTGTTTCATAGAATGAAGTGTTGCTCTGTTTTAGAACCATAAATAAAGCCAACTGAGATTTCTGCACCAAATTTTTTGTAATTTTGTCCTTTGACAGCTCCATGAAATGAGATGGTTGACAGAGGCAAAGAGAACCAGGGAGTAAAAGAGATTATTACAAAATTAGACTTTTGATCAAGCCACTCCTTTGATTGAATACTTTCAATTACTTTTTAAGGTCAGAGATAAAATGCAAATTCTATATGCCATTACTCATAATTCATGTTTAGCTGTATATTTAATTTAAAGGAGCATGTATCAAACAGAAATAACCCGAGCATATACAAAGAATTGTCATATAGATAGAACTTGACCCCAATAGCTTATGGTCTAGCAAGGGAGGCTCATGAGTAAAGTGTCCATACGATGTGATGAATATAAATAAGGGTTAAGCATGTTAACAAAAGACCATGAGATCTTTGGAGAAAAAAGGAAGAACTTTATTTTCTTCTTTGGTGGCTTTTTTGTTTGTTTGTTTTGTTTTGTTTTGTTTTCGAGAGCTCTATTTTCTGAAAGCAATCTGCAGTTGGAAAGGTGAAAGCCTTCAGTGCAAACCAAAAGGCAATCTACAGTTGGAAAGGTGAAAGCCTTCAGTGTAGTCCAAAGTGGGATGGAAGAGGATGCAGAGTTAGAGATTATTATATAAAAGCAGAACAAGGAGTGAAAGGGAGGGAAAGGGAAGGGCAGGAGAGAAAGGGAGGGAAAGGGAACAGAGGGAGAGAAAGGGAGAGAAAGGGAGGGAAGAATAGTGTCTTGATTGGTTGACTTTTAAGCCCCAAATAATTAGTCTTTCTTAAGTGGCTGGTTCCAGGTGGTAGGTTGTGACCAGGTGGTAGGTTGCCACCAGGTGGCCTGTTGGTGCTCAGTTGGGGAATTTTCAGCTGTAGTGTATCTTGGCACTGACAATAGGAACTGATTTGGCTTGATTGTAGCCAAGAATACAGAGTATGTGACTGCCCCCTCACCCAGTCATTGCTGCCTCACTCTCATGTTTTAACTTTGAGCAGCTCATTTAGCTGCAGGGAGCCCATTTTGTCTGTTGACCATGGGCATACGTTAGCAAGTACAAGATGCCATGCCAGCACATGGGCATCTTACCCAGTAATTTGGAGGGTATAGTGTCTTAGAAATAGCTTCTCTGAAGCCATGAGAGTTCGTGAAACAGGAAATATGAAAAGAAGTTAGTTTCCTGCTGTAGAGTTTCCCAGGCATAAGCTTGGCCTGTCTTTGGGCCGCTTCAGTAATGGTGAGTGCAGAGTATTGAAGCCTGGAGAGAGAAACTGGTGAATGTCAAGACCAATCTTAAAAAAAACACGTGGGAGCAAAATTGAATGGAAAGGAAAGCTGAGGACACAAAAGGGATTGGAACACTTTTCCATAAGCTTGGCTGTGAAGAGGAGCAAAAGGCAAGGCAAGAAGAAAAACGGGTGTTGTTTCGGGGAGAGTTTGGGGTTATTTGCATGTGTGTTTCCAAGGTAAGAAAGATGTAAGTATATGTAAGTGCAGAGTTTTGAGAGCAGGAACAGTCGTGGAGCAAGTGCCTAACGTGGGAGAGGCTGAGAAACTGAGCAAGATGAGGGCATTAGCTTCATTCTGTGGGATAAGAAGACAGGAGAGATGAGTGTGGTCAACAGGGTGACAGGAGTTTGACACATTTCATTTTCAAAGTCACTGAGAAAGCAAGTAAGATGAAGGGTTTGCAAAGTGTGAAGAATGTTTGAAATAGCCATAATGACTGTAGAAGGATTGAGAAGGAAGGATTGAGTGATAGTGAACAGGAAATGAACTGGTTTTTTCCATGAAGTTGGGGAATACCTGAATTAGGAGTAAATAAGCAAGAAAACTGCAAAGACAGGCAATTGGAATTTGAAAATGGAATGTTTACTTAATGATTTTAAAGGTAGATAAAATCCCAGGTGAAGATAAAGTTTTGACCTAGCAATGAGACTAAATGGCTAATCGGAAAAAAGATGTGAAGATAATTGGAATAAAATCAATGAGCTAAGAAGGCAATCAGTTGAAGGGAGGACCCAGGTATAAACAAAATTCTGTTTGATGGCGTCTTCAGAAGAGGAAACAAGGTCTAAGGTCTTCAGTGACTGACAATGACGAAGTAGAAATATGAAGGTGATGGTCACATGGACAGTGTGCCACAACTGAATGGCATGACCTCACTTACAGATGAGAAATTCTTTTTAAAAAAAAAAAGATTGGATTTCACCATCTTGATTAGGCTGGTCTTGAACTCCTAACCTCATGATCCACCCACCTCGGCCTCCAAAAGTGCTGGAATTACAGGTGTGAGCCACCAGGCCTGGCCAGATGTAGAATTTCTACACAAAATAATGGAAGAAGAAGCATTCTGAACCTGTTTCCCTGCAACTATCACCTAGCAGTTGGGTGAAATTTTTTTTTTTTTGTATGTATTTCTGACCATATTACTCCTAATAAAGGAAAAAACTTTTCTCTCTCTTTTACTCTCTCACACTCAACACAGAACACTTCTGTGACCAGATGTTCAGGTTTTTTGTTTTTGTTTTCCATTCACCAAGCAGTTCTCCAAAAGACACTAACTGCGTGTCCTATAATCCAATTCAATACTGACACTATTTACCTGGAGACAGTGTCAGGTCCCACAGGTTGAGGGCTCAGTTCCACAAGACTTGCACCCTACTTTAGACACCAGTCACAAGCATTAAGTCATCACCTCTACTTCTGACAGACTTGGCTACAAACTGAGGTTCCCATGGCCCCCTTCTTGAATTCAATTAATTTGCTATGAGGGTTCACAGAACTCAGTGAAACACTTAGAATTGCCGGTTGATTATTAAGGACATTAACAAGGATACAGATGAACAGCCAGATGAAGACATGGATAGGACAAGGTATGGGTGGAGGACAGAGAGGAGCTTCCATGCCCTGAGCTTCCATAATCTCAGAATGGGGCCAGCACCTCCACATACTAAGCAGCCAGAAGCTTATCAGTTCTTGTTGGAGTTTTCAGAAAGCTTAATCTCCAGCGCTCCGCTCTCTTTATCCTGGATGTTGGTAGGTGGAGCTGAACGTTCTAACCCTCTAATCTTCTAACCATTTGGTCTTTCGGGTGACTGTCCCCATTCTGAGGTTTATCTAAGAGGGGCTTCACCTTAAGCCACTTCATTAGCATAAGCTCAGGTGTTATATAAAGGGGTTCATTTTGAAAAAAGACATTCCTATCACTCAGAAAATTCCAAGGGCTTTAGGAGCTCTGTGACGGGAAATGGGGACAAAGACCAAATCGATCCCATATGATACCGCACTCCTCTACTCAAACTCTCCCATGGCTTCCCACCTCCCACTGACCACCCCCAGTATCTTCACCATGGTCTTCCCTGACTACCTTGCCCCCTTTTCCGACTTTATCTCTTGCCACTTTACTACTTGCATATCCTGCTCCAGTCAGACTGGCTCCCTTGCAATCCCAAACCTGACAAAACTTGTGACCACCTGAAGGCCTCTGCACTTGCTCTCCCCCATGCCTGGAAAGCTCTTCCCCTAGCGGCCCCTCTTCTCCTTCAGCTCTCTGCTCAGCTGCCCCCTTCTCAACATGGCCTTCTTAGTCTCCTCCTGTGCCATCCCCACAGGTAGTCCCTACTCTACATCCCCATGCTTAAGTTTTCTCCATTGCATTCATCACCACTGAACTTTACATACATTTACTTTTTTTCCCTAGTAAACCTCTCCCAAAGGATGTAAGCTATCATTTTGATCATTCTGCTCACTGCTGTATCCATAGCAGGTATAAAGACTATTTTTTTTTTCCTTGCCTCCAAAATCCAAACAGGAAAGACTATTTTTTTGAATGAAGGCAGTGGCAATGGCTGTGAGCAGGACTCTGACCCTGTGTGCTCTCTGTGAGATAACTCAGAGAAATGTTTCCATTGAGGGAAGCTATAGGGAGGGAAGAATGTGAGCATGTCAGGGAGTTGTCACCATGCAGGGGGCTTCCAGTGGACACTCTGGGAGGTGTAGGTGGACCTGTGGGCATAGGTTGCTGATGGGAAGCCTGGAGCACTATGGGACATACAGGCAGGGCAGATGTAGGTCAGAGTGTTAGCAGCGGCTAATCCATATGGGTCTCCAGCACCCTCAATTCTTGCCTCCTCAGAAAAAAGAAGAATTTGATCCAGGGACATAAGGGAGAGTGAGAGACCCAGGCAAGTTTTAGAGCAGAAGCAAAAATTTATTATTAAAAGGTTTAGAGCAGGAACAAAGGGAAGTAAAGTACACTTGGAAGAAGGCCAAGCAGGCGACCTGAGAGATCAAGGGCACAGTTTGACCTTTGACTTGGTGTTTATACATTAGCATCCTCCTCTCCTGATCCTTCCCTTGGGGTGGGCCGTCCACATACGCAGTGGTCTTCCAGCAGCTGGGAGGGGCCACATGCGCAGTACGTTTACTGAAGTTGTACACATGCTCACTGGAGACGTCCTTCCCTTACCAGTCCAGTGCTCCTAGAGGAAGGTCATATACCAGCTAAATTCCACCATTTTGCCTCATAGTGGGCATGGTTGAGTCCACTCTCCCAACTCCTGAGATCTTATTGGGAAGTTGCTCATCACCAGTTTCAGGTATTTCTAGCTAATGGGAGACTGACTTTCCTTGGTGCCAGCTATGACCAATTATTATTTTAGAGAAACAGTTTAATAACACCTGACCATCACCTGATGGCTACCCAACATTCCTGGTGGAGGCAGGCGGGTGTGCTCTGTCCTGCCCTGCTCATGTCTGACCAGCTACCTACTGCAACAAGAGGAACTTACTTTTCAGAAAGTCTCCAAGAATAAAGACTGGGATGGGAAGTATGATCAAATTTTCTGGCTTTCCAAAAGACATATTCCTAACAGCCTGCCTGGATTGATTGTACTTCTCAAGGAATTCACATGAGAAAGAGCAACAGACACAGGTGTGGGATAAACACAAGATTTTTGGAAGGATTTGCCCATCTTGTGGCTGTATGTGTTACCAAGGACTCCCTGACCTAGAAGTAGGAAAGCAGGCAGAGAGTGGGTGGATGGTTAGAGATTGGATAAGTACCAGGGTGCCTCATGAAGTGTTTTCCACAGCAGCAGCTCCAAGGGCTGAGGGGTCGGCACTGGAGTTATGTCAGGTGCAGTCAGGCTTCCTGTTTGTTGTCCCCACCTCAATTGTGCATTCTCAGCATTTTCCTGCCTCTACACCTCCGCTCACCTACACTGTTCTGTCTGGAATTCCCTTTCCCTCCAACCCTACAGCTATTCACATTATGGGCATCCTTCAAGATCCAATTCAAGCTCAAGCTCCCTGACAAAGTTTTCCTTCACAGCCCCAGCCTGGAGGGATTGCTCCTTGCCCTAAACTCCCATTACAGTTATTGACTGGAAAATTCCTTTTGCAGTTAATCACCTACTGTCTTGTGACATCTCTTCAATTATGGCTTCAACTGAACTTGTATTTATGCTTTCTGGGTTGTATAACTTCTCTTGTGATGATGGCTTCTCGTCTCTCCAGCTTCCCTGTGCGTTTCTTGAAGCCGGGAGCAGCTTTTGCTTGTCTTTGGAGCCCCCATCACCTCACATAGCTCCTTACATAGAGAAGATATTCAGATTACAAAAGTTGATACACTTTATCAATCATTAATATTCCATTCTGACACCTAACTGATAATCCTGTTTACTTTCAAATGATTATTTAACATGTGAGTACTGTAATAATACTCTTTCCCACTACAAATATGTTGTGTACTCTCCCTTTTCCATCACAGATGTTTCTGAAGACTAATGCTGTTGAGTTCTCTGTCAAACAATTAAATTTAATTTTTCAGCAGAGATGGGAGAGCTTGGTAGTAATGGAACAGCTCTGGAAACCTGTCTTGGTTGGAGTCTTAGCTCTGCCATTTGCTAGAAGGATGAGCCTGGCAAAGTATTTAACTTTTCCATACCTAAGTTTCTTCATCTGCAAAATGGGGATTATAACAGGTTTTTTACTGATTTATTGTGGGGGTTAAACAAATTACACCATGTGACATTCTTAGGTCAGCATCTAGTGAATGGCAAAGCCCTTGATAGCTTGCTAGCTGTTATTTCTGTGTGACTGGAAATTTCCAAAATTAAAGTATGAGATCTGCACGTCTTTCCACTCTTCTTTTATCACTAAAGAACAGAGAACAGGCAGTGAAGCTAGACTATTATGGTCTCTACCTCAGAACACCAGGCTGCAGTCTAAACTCTCCCACTTAGTTTGTGTTATTTTAGGCAAGATACTCAACCTCTCTGGGGTGCTGTGAAGATCAGAGAGTAAACATCTGAGAAAGTACTTTGTAAACAGCATACTTGCTTACCCGAAGCAAAGATCTGTGGGTGAGAACAGGAAATAAATTTAATTGGTTCTGTTTTGAAAATCTTACCCTTAGAAAACTCCCTTTAGGAAAAGAGTAACTCTTTGTCTCACTTTGGTTGGATTGCCCTAATTATCTTATGTGTTGTTCATATTTCTTTTCTGTTTTCTGTTTTTTTTTTATTGTTGAGGGTTTTCTTGTTGTTGTTTGAATAAAAAAACTACTGGTGCTATGGGAAGTTTTTCTGAGCCTATGATACGCTTCCTTTTCTCATGTGTAAATCTGGTTGGTCTACTAAACAAACAACCGCATTCACCAAAGTCATACACATCCTTCATGATTTAAAATCTGTGGCTGTGCTTTGACAAAGGAGCTCTGTAGGGAATGGTAATGCGATTAGGATGGTAACTGGCTGGAGGAGCAGGAACACTCCAACCAAACAACTCTCTTTTTAAGGTCCCTGGGAGACAAGTGTCAGGCAGGTTAAGAGCAAGGTTTCTGGCACAAGGCACTTGGGTTCAAATCCCTGCTCCCTACCATTTATTTTCTGGGTGTTCTTGCAAGTTATTAAAACCCGGAGTCCTCTAATTTCACATCTGTAAAATAAGAACAAGTATAACATCTAACTTTTAGAGTTAATGGGGGATTAAATTAGTTAATATATGTAAAGTGCTTATATATACCACAGTAAATCCTAAGTAAATATTTGTAATCAATGTACACACAGTCAATGGCAGCAAAGGCATGTCTTTTTGTACTAAATGAGACTTCCCAAATGCCAATGCATCTTGAGAAGCTGTGCTAGGACAGATAGAGGATTCATTTTGTTTAGTCTAGAGATTTAAAAATAATACATGCCTAATAGGTTTCTCTTCCTCTTTCCCTTTTCCTCAAGGCCACAGCCAAGGTTAGGAAAAGTGAATCCAGAACGTAACAAATTAGCTTGAAAAAGATAAGAGAGTGAGTGAGCTCCAACACTGGTTGAGCCTGCCACGTAGGTTTTCCTAATACAGGAGTCATTCCTGATGAGTTTGCTCCCTGGCTTATTTTGCCCAGCTGATAATCAGTGAGAGAGAGGAAAAGAAAAAGGATAATGATGAAGAGGAGGGAAGAGAGAGAAAAAGAGAGAGAGATAATTGGTTTAGAGGATCTGGGCCTCTTTCTGGAGTAGGAGCCAACCCTTGGCCCCATCGTCCCTCTTCCACCTCCGAGAAGGGAATGTGGTAGCCAGAGAGAGATGCCTGGACCTTCTGCATAGTATAACTTGCTCTCAAGTTTGAACTATCTTGTCTCATGAGTTGTATGAAAGGAAGAGAACTCACAGAATGAAAGGTCAATAAGAATCAGGCAGACTGGGCCTTCTCTTAGGAAGAGCAGGCCAGCCCCTCACTCCTTCTTACCTTTCTGATCTTACAAAAGAACATACATTCCAAGAGCCAAAAGGAGGCATCCTCAGAACTGCAAAGCACTGTGGAAAGTGGGTGGGGCAGGGGAGCTATGGACATTGTTGTCTAGTTTAGCACTTCTCAAACTTTGCTGTGCACTGAATCACCTGGAGATCTTGTTAAAACACGTGGGTGGGGCTGAGATTCTGCATTTCTAACAAGCTCCCAGGTGATACCACCTCTGCTGGACTGAGGACTTCAATTTGAGTAGACTCTTCTAGATGAATGGTGTCCTAGAGCTGCATGATATACACTTTCTTGCCAACCTACTACCCCCTTAATAATGTGGCCCATCTGTGTACACTTGCACTTGCCCACTTGTTTCTTGGGTATAGAGTGACAAGAAATGCCCCAGTCCTTGATTCTGATCCCAAACTTGGAAAGAAAGAAGAGGGAACAAAGAGTACAAAGTTGCTTATCTTGGCCAATCAGTTCTATGAGTGATTTTTCCAGTCTGTTCACAAGCTAGAGTTGGCTGAAGGAAGCCTAATATGATTATCACAGCTTGATGACATTTATGAACTCTTGTCTTACACCTTAAATTTGAGGATGTGAAATAAGGTTATTCGTTATCTTCCTGATGACACAATAACTCTACTTCGTTTTTACTTTTTTTTCTTTCTGCAACTGGCATGACACGATAACTCTAAATGACGTCTTTAAAAATCTTATCCTTATGACTACCCAAACCTTATTAATCCTTCAATTTAGCTATCATTAATTGCACAACTTCTATATATCAGTGCTTTACATGCACAATTTTATTTAATTTTTCCCCTCAAATATTTCCAGATAGACATCATCACTTGAATTTTACAGTTACAGGCATTGAGGCTCAAAGAGATCAAGTAGTTTCCCCAAGGTTACCTGGCTGAGGCAGGATAGAAACCTAGGTGTGTCTTACTTCATTTCCTTTCTCTCTCTGCTACCTCCATGCTGTCTCAGAGATAACAGGATAATTATTTTAAAATTAAGAATTACTCATTATTTAGAAACAATTTAAATCTCACAGTTGTTATCCACTGACTTCCTTGTTATGAATTTACTGCAAAGCTATTGGAGCTTAAGTTTCAAGGACCATTCACTTGTAAAAGTGCCTTCCAAACCTCTGTATCTATTTTTATTCATAATTTTGTATCCTCTGTTCCTAAAAAGTGCTCCCCAAGCTTAAAAACTTTAGTCTCCACAGAATTTGGGTTCGCTCCTGCTGCTGTCAGATGCCTAAATCCTCTTTTACAACATTCCCAATAAGTCATAGTTCAACCTGTGCTTCAACACATCTGATTCAGATGAGCTCACTGCCGCAAGGGAGTTTGTTTCATTTCAGATCATTTTAATTCTTCAGGATTTCTTTAAATTATTTATCCTTTTACCAACATCTATCCAACCCAGGTCTTTTTATATTGTGCCAAAATCTACCTCCTGCCAATATCCATTTATTGATCTTTTTCAGTCCTCTGAAACTACAGTAAGTCCTTACTTAACATCAATAGGTTCTTGGAAACTGTGACTTCAAGAGAAACAACAAACCAATTTGACCATAGGCTAATTCATATAAACAAGAGTTAAGCTTCTATGGCATATTTCTTCTGGTCACAAAAACATCACCAAACTTAAAAAAAGGTCCCAAACGGACCAGGCATGGTGGCTCACACCTGTCATTCCAGTACTTTGGGAGGCTGGGGCTGGAGGATCACCTGAACCCTGGAGATGCAGCCTACAATGAGCCATGATTGTGCCACTGCACTCCAGCCTGGAGGACAGAGCAGATCAGACACTTCTAATATGAAACATTGAAATCAATCTGAGCTATATATACATTTAAGAAAGATTAACAAAACTAATTGTTTACCTGTTTATTTCAGTTCAGGATCAAAGGTGATTGGAGCTTATCCCCAAAGCTCAGAGCCAACGTGGAAACTAACCCTGGACAGGATGCTATCTTGTGATAGGGTGCACTCACACACACACCCACACTCACTCACACCAAGACCATGTAGATGTGGTGATTCTCCTAATGGGCACAACTTTGGGATGTGGGAGGAAAAGCAGAGGACTGCAGAAAACCCATACAAACATGAGGAGCACGTGCAAACTCCACACAGGGAATTCCTTACTGGGAATTCATTTCTTTTTCTTATCAATGTTATAATAAAACAATGTTGAATGAAACAGCGTTACTTGAGGATCTGCTATACCTAAAGTAAACCTAATTCCTCTTCATGAATAGGCCTGAAATATTTGAAGACTGTTACAGTATCCTCTCTGATATCCTCCATCCTTAGAACTATTCTTATCTCTTGCCATCCTGGCCCATCTTTTCTTCCAGTTGTTGATGTCCTTCCTAAAAAAACATTCCAGATTTGGCTTGACTGACAGAGAACAAAGCAACTCTACTGCTATACTAACTTGCTGAAGACTTTGCATTCATCACTATGGAAATGTATTATTGATATTATATTTGACTCACTGATGCAACTTGCCCAATTACATGGCACCCTGATTTTGTTTCCACCCCAGCCTTCACAGTCCGGAGAAATGCTTCCTACTTTTCTTTTGGTTATGGTGTTCACATTCTCATGATCTGTCAGGAGTTGGCCAAGGATTTTGCAGGACTTAACAAGAAAGCTTCTAGGAATATTCCAGACACATTCTTTGGGAAGACAGCACACCTACAACTGTCCTTGCACAGAATACCACTGTGTCTATAACACGTGACAGGCATTACCCCTTTCATGGTCATACTTTAACTCGGATTTTCTTAAACGACTTACCACCTTTAGAAAAAAAATCTCTGTGGGCAGAGCTCATTGAACAGGATAATTATAATTTTTTTTTTGGTCACATTTGCCATTTATATCCTTTTCTACATGGATTTCTCTCAACATTTTGCCTTCTGTTTTTTTTCCCCTCAATATTCCATCTGTTTTTGTCTAGAAACTTGTCACCTTCCCTGGTGTGTAGAGATGGAGAAGCACCCCAACTTCTGAATCATCTTCCTTGAGTGCACAAGCCATACTCAGGTGATCTTCCCCTTTGGAGGGAAGCCAAACCATGTGTGCCCCGCAGTTTTCAGCCTTACTGTTCTGCTTGCCACACTCCCTCCCCTGCATCCCAGTCGTTCTCCTCCTCCCACTTCTCTTCTCCATTGCCTTAAAGAGCCCCTCTCCTCTCCCTAAAGCGTTTCTTTTTGTTAAACAAACTCAAGTCTTTTAGGTCTAGAAGTTAGTAAACTTCAGAGTTCAGATTCTTTTGGAGATAAAAGAAGACTTTCCCACCTTCCTACATTAAATTTTAAGTGAACTGCTTTCCGTAAGCTTTATAGTAAATTGCTTTTGAAAAGCTAAAATGTGGCCAGGTATGGTGGCTCATGCCTGTAATTCCAGCACTTTGGGAGGCTGAGGCAGGTGAATAATCTGAGGTCACGAGTTCCAGACCAGCCTGACCAACATGGAGAAACCCCATCTCTACTAAAATTACAAAATTAGCCAGGCATGGTGGCGCATGCCTGTAATCCCAGCTACTCGGGAGGCTGAGGCAGGAGAATCACTTGAACTCGGGAGGTGGAGGTTGTGGTGAGCAGAGAATGTGACATTTTACTCCAGCCTGGGAAACAAGAGCAAAACTCTGTCTCAAAAAAAACCCAAAAAACTAAAATGCATATAGACCCTGAAGCCCACAAAGGCTGATGTCCCCAGAAGCTATTATTTGCTCATGGAAAATACTTTTCACCAGTTGGATTGCTCACTACATTTTAGAACTCAGGGAATAACAAAATCAAGGCTTAATTTTCAGGAAAGATAACATAAACAGTGTAAACCCGAAGGAAAGAAATCCAAATTAAGCACCTGCCATCGAGATTACCTTATTTCATCTTCCTAATAACTCTATATGGTAGAAATTATTATGAAGATTTTTACATACTAATGAGGAAACTCAGACAGGTTAAGTAACTCACTTGAGAACTGAGATGGTTGTCCTTGCTTGCCTGGTTCCGAAGTCAGGTAAGTTTCACCCTACTTTACCTCACTCACTTTGAAATGGCTATTAGCCAAGCTTCATGAACTCTATTAATTGATACTCTCAATAAATAAATTTGCATTTTCATGGTCCCACAAGAATGTGGGTAGGCTTAAAGGGTGGTGGCTTGACAAACCAGAAAACAATCCTGAGTAGTTTAAAATGAATACTATTCATTTTCATATTCTTCCCGTCCTCTGCCACGAACTATCTTATAGTTGTGGAGTTGAGAGATCCAGAGAGTGGTGGAACAATGAGGGGACTTTGCAAGGAGGGGATTTGGACACTCGTTGACACCTGAATGGATGTGACAGAAGGAGTGCCAGAGGTTACTTAGTATTTCAGAAGAAACTTAGGCCAAACATGGCATAAATGAGAAAAAGGAACCATATTTGAGTGTCTCTTTTAGGAAGCTACTTTTTAAAAAACTGTTAAGCTGCTTTCTTTTTTTTTCTTTTTTCCTAGCACCCTCTGAAAATTATACAACTTATTTTGTATTTGGGAAGCATATAGGAAAAGATTTGGAGAGACTATAAACCAGAGAATAGTCAAAGCTTAACATCCACCTTTGCTCAAAAGTGTATTAACTAAGAGTATAGCCAACCAGAAATTAGAAACAGGGCTCAGTGAACATATTTCACTTAGAACAAATAGCCTCATTAGTACATCTGGACCATGTGTAGTTGTTACCATAATAAAGCCCTGGTAGAACATAAAATTACATTAAAAATAAAAACCAACAATAATTGTTTTCAGGAAGCAGAGAAAGTTTAAGTGTAATGTAACTGGGATATTCATATATATACATATATAACTGACACCAGCAAGTGGATCAAGATAAACCGGCAGAATGCTGTGTTTGGTAGATAAGCAGATGGCCTTGCTATTCCTCACGTGCATGCATTTAGCTCTCCCATAGTCTGGACAACTTCAGAGAAGATTTAACTCACAATTTTTAAATGTGTAAAGTTTATTACTTCAGCCTAGTTACATGTATAGTTAATACACATTAGAACACAATAGCTATTGGCAATTATTAGAACATAGCATATATCTGTTCAATATTTTATATCGATCTATATGTGCAAAGGAGTATAATATGGCTTATTATTGCTGCCATAAAATAAAATATATTTGGTCAATGTGGAAGTTAAGACATAGATGAATTAAATTTCCCAAGGTTATATGTGAACTTGGTGATTGCCAAGTACAGGGACTCATTCCTATAATCCCAACAGTTTGAGAGTATGAGGTGGGAGGATTACTTGAGCTCAGGAGTTCAAGAAGCTGGGTGTGGTGGCATACACCTGTTGTCACACCTACTGAGGAGGCTGAGGTGGGAGGATCACTTGGGCCTGGGAGGTTAAGGCTGCAGTGAGCTGTGATGGTGCCACTGCACTTCTGTCTGGGTGACAGAGCAAGACCCTGTCTCAAAAATAGATAAAAAATAAAGTCGATTATTAAACATCATGAAAATATAGAGCGAAAATGCCCAGTGTATTTGCAATTGCAACTTTCAAAAATATGCAATTCCTGATACTCAATTTATTATTTTTTCATTAATAATCTTTCATTGGATAAAACTATTCGGATTTATATTCTGGTCTGCTGCTTATTAAAAGTGCGGCCTTTGGGCAAGTGACTTCAACCAACAGAGTCTCACTTTGTTGCCCAGGCTGGAGTGCAGTGGCGCCATCTTGGCCCACTGCAACCTCCGCCTCCTGGGTTCAAGTGATTTTCCTGCCTCAGCCTCACAAGAAGCTGGGACTACAGGCTAGCGCCACCACGCCGGCTAATTTTTGTAGAGCCTGGGTTTCACCATGTCGCCCAAACTGGTCTGGAACTGCTGGGCTCAAGTGATCCACCTGCCTTGGCCTCTCAAAGAGCTGGAATTACAGGCGTGAGCCACGCCCCGTCTAGAATTTCAACACATGAATGGGGAAGGGGGCAGAGAACACATTCAGTCCGTAACAGTCAGGGACTAGAAGACTTTGGTCCACCATAAAAAGCAGGACTTATGTTTCTTGGATACCAGTATTGCCACTTATCTACAGGGTGCAGAATATTTAGGGCTTTGGAGATTCATACTGATGGCTAAGTTTATTTATTTATTTTTGAGACCGAGTCTTGCACTGTCACCCAGGTTGGAGTACAGTGGTGCGATCTCAACTCACTGCAACCTCTGCCTCCCACGTTCAAGAGGTAATCTGCCTCAGCCTCCCGAGTAGCTGGGATTCCTGGCGCACACTACCACACCCAACTAATTTTTTGTATTTTCAGTAGAAACGGGGTTTCACTATGATGGCCAGACTGGTCTTGAACTCCTGACCTTGTGATCCGCTCGCCTCAGCCTCCCAAAGCATTATTTTTAATCTATGGTTCAGAGACAGTAACATTGCCTCTCAGAAGCAGGTTTTCTAAAAGAAAACGAAAAGGAAAGCCCCAATTCGTAAGACTGAAAAATGTCTTCTTTCATTTGTCATGGTGAACTAAGGGGAGGAGGGGACCTGAGGATAGATAGTATATATGTAAATGCAAAAAAGCACTTTTGAGCTTTCTATATTGTACACGATGGGGGGAAAGCATGTTGTTCAGGGATCTCTGGCTCATTTTATAAGATGGGGTAGACAAAAAAAAATGGGGTAGACAATACTATGTAATTATTCGAATTGCTTTGTCTTGCTGCATGGCTTTGTCACCATCTGATTTTGCAATTACTTTAACAAGCAAAGGAAATGCCAGAGAAGTTCAGCATCTGGGACCTCCTCACCCTTGTAGCACGTCAGGCCTCAGGAAGGAGACAAAAATGCCCAAGGCTGACTGTGGAGCCCAGGTTAAAAGAGAGAAAATGGCTTTGAGCCTGGGTGGGTAAGCATGCCTTGTTCCCAAGGTCAATATTTACATGTAGGGTCACTTCCACCTTTGGTACACTTAATCAGGCTCTGATTATGTTCCATGGCATCATCCAGACTTCAGGACTTTGGAGGAAAGCTGGGGTAGGAGACTGCTCAAGTGCATTTGACAATAAAATGCTTTGTGCAGCCAGATGTAAATTGCACTTGCCCATACGCTTATACTAAACCATGAGCGGGGCTGACCCATATGGAGCTGGGCTTTTCTTTGCCCGGAGACTCTTGTGAGAACTCTGCCAACCACTTAGGTTTTTCGGCAAAACGCGATGCAACCGTAGAAGGCGGGTCAGTGCTCTGCACCAGCTGCCAGTCAGAGAGACAAATAAAAATGGAAGATCCCTCTCAGTGAGAAAACAGGCCTCGGACTCAAAGCGGGGGGCATGAGAGGAAGGTGAGCAAAGAAAGGCAAGGCGAGGGCGCTGCTTCAAGAAGCCGGGTTCATTCAAACCCCGAGGACAGCAAACCCCGCCTCCCCACGCCGCCGCCCGCTCAATCGCCGAGCGCTCCGGGTGTGAGCTTGCCCCGCGGGGAGCGGCTTGGAGCCGAGGAGGCGGTGGCAGAGGTGGTTTGGGCAGCCCCGCGCGGCGGATAGGCCCAGGCAAACAACACCCATTCCCCCTCCTCCTCGCTCAGTTCAACTCCCACTCGGCCCCGGCCACGCCCTGCCGCCACCGCCCCCTCGGGCAGCTTTCCGCTCGGCAGCCAGGCCTCGGTCGGGGGCGGGAGAGAGGCGGTGCCTCGAAGAAGGCGCCGCGGCCGCCGGAAACTACGAGTGCCGACAGCCTTTGCGACATTGCCCCGCCCCCTTTCTCCCACCACTCAGCGCGCGTCACCAGTGGCTCAGCCAATGGAGACCGAGTCAGGGAAAAAGGGCGCCCGCGTCCGGATGCGCCTCAAGAAAGCCATGCTCCCTGCGCGGGGGCAGTGGGCAGTTCAGCCGGCGCACCGAGTCGTCGTGGTCCGCACGCGCCCACGTCCGCCCCTCTCGCGTGCCTGGAGCGAGGGCCCTATTTTTTTCTTTAGTGGCAATTGGAGAGATGCTGGAGCGGGTTTTTGAGTGAAGGGCGCTGGGAAATGAGTAGGGGGCGGGATATCCTGAGACAACAAGTTTGGCTGTATGGAGGGCCTACCGGCAGCGCTCCTGAGTTAGAGCGCCGAGGAAAGAGCGCCAGAGGATCCAGGGAGGAGGAGAAGAGCTGCTAAAAGAATAACCCCGAGAAAGGGGGTGGAGAGGAGGCGGCCCCAGCGCCCCGGCCCCCGGCAGGTCGGCGGCCAATCCGCTGGGGGAAGGGGTGGAGAGTCGGAGGCTCCGGCAGAGAGAGGCCGAGGGGGGTGGGGAGTCGGCAGGGCTCGCACCGCCCTGGCCCCGCCCCCGACCCGCGCCACCGCCCGCGCCGCGCGCCGCCGCTGTCAATCAAGGGCGAGTCAGCCGGGCTCGGGCGGAGAGAGGAGCTGCTACGCCACAGCCCAGCGGCGGCCATTCGTGGAAAAAGAGGCAGAGCCTGTGCCAGCTACAGCCTCCTCCGAGCCACCGCGGGCGGGCGGGACCGGCCTCTCCTCCCGCCTCGCCCCCACCCCCACCCACCTCTATCCCAGTGTCTCCGTCTGAGGGTTTGTCCTGTTAATGCGAGATGAGCGGTACGTATTCTCCACCCCCCTCGGTCTCCTTCGCCGCCTCCCTCTCTCCCTCCCTCCCCAGACCCTGCTCGGTTCTCCCCCCTCCCCCGGGGCCGCTGAGATGCTTTAAGGGGAGGAGGAGAGGGCGGGAGGGAATCAGGGGGAGGGAAGGAGGGTTGTGTTTTGTCTTAATGTCTGAGAGGGAACAACCTCCTTCTGGGTGTTGCTCTGGAGCCGATGGGTCGGGTTTCAAACCACGTTTTGTGATACCCCCTCCTCCCTTCCCTCCTTCTCCCCCACCCCCTGCCGGTGTGCGTGGATCGCGGGTTTATGGAGATTAATGTTCGGGGGGAGGAGGGAGAAGAGGAGAGGGAGAAGACGAATAATAATAATCCTAATAACCTGTTGTCGTGTGTGTGTGTGGTTGGGGGGTTTGTTGCAGATCAGAAGAAGGAGGAGGAGGAGGAGGCGGCAGCGGCAGCGGCGATGGCTACAGAAGGAGGGAAAACCTCTGAGCCAGAGAATAACAATAAAAAACCCAAAACCTCAGGCTCCCAGGTAAAAGCAAACAAATAAAAAAAAAAATTCTTAACGACACATTAGAAAAGAGAGGGAGTTATGCCCTTTAAATGCCCAGAAGTAAAGAACAGAATAAAAATGTTTGTCCACTCAAAGCATCTTTCTGAGAGTGAGGAACTTAAATTGTAAATTCATCAAGATTTCACCTCTTTGAGGGTATAACGCTGTTTAAAATTACATCAGGAATTCAGACTATAAGAAAACGGTGTGTGTGTTCCCAAGGGCATTTTGAGTTTAGGAACAAAACACTTTACAAAGTTTTAAAGAAATTTCCTTTTATTTAAACTTGATATTATAGGACCTGCTTCCTTATTCATATAGTTCTTATCTACTTTTGTTCGTATTTCTTTTTGATTTCTGCTGCTTCCTAAATTCTGTTATGTAGAGTTGTCAAAATAAATAAGTAACCCCCTGGCAACTACTGGCCTCCACTAAATCCGCCCACTTTTTTTTCCCCCTTCTGCTTTACCACCCTATTTTGGGTAGGACTCTCAGCCCTCTCCTCTGGCTTTACTGGCAGCTACTTGCAGCAAAATAGGGACTCCTGGTGAAAATCAAGCAACTGGACAACAACAAATTATTATAGATCCAAGCCAAGGATTGGTGCAGCTTCAGAATCAACCACAACAGCTAGAACTGGTAACAACGCAACTTGCTGGAAACGCTTGGCAACTTGTTGCCTCCACTCCTCCTGCTTCAAAAGAAAATAACGTTTCTCAACCAGCTTCTAGTTCATCTAGTTCTTCCAGCAGTAATAACGGGAGTGCATCTCCTACAAAAACTAAATCAGGTAATTCTTCCACCCCTGGTCAATTTCAAGTCATACAAGTACAAAATCCAGGTGGTAGTGTACAGTACCAAGTGATTCCACAACTTCAGACAGTGGAAGGTCAACAAATTCAGATCAATCCAACTAGTAGTTCATCTCTACAGGATTTGCAGGGTCAAATTCAGCTCATTTCTGCAGGTAATAATCAAGCTATACTCACAGCTGCTAACAGGACAGCTTCTGGGAATATTCTTGCTCAAAACCTGGCAAATCAGACAGTTCCAGTCCAAATTAGACCTGGCGTTTCAATACCACTTCAGTTACAGACTCTTCCTGGTACTCAGGCTCAAGTTGTAACCACCCTACCAATTAACATTGGAGGCGTGACTCTAGCTTTGCCAGTGATAAACAACGTGGCTGCTGGAGGAGGGACTGGGCAGGTTGGCCAGCCTGCTACTACTGCTGATAGTGGGACTTCCAATGGGAATCAGTTAGTTTCCACACCCACTAATACTACTACTTCTGCCAGTACTATGCCGGAATCTCCCTCCTCCTCTACTACTTGCACAACCACTGCTTCAACATCTCTGACAAGCAGTGACACATTAGTGAGCTCAGCAGATACGGGCCAGTATGCAAGCACGTCAGCCAGTAGTTCTGAACGCACCATTGAAGAATCTCAGACACCTGCTGCTACTGAGTCTGAAGCCCAGAGCTCCAGTCAGCTACAGCCTAATGGAATGCAGAATGCACAGGATCAATCAAATTCTCTTCAGCAGGTGCAAATTGTAGGCCAACCTATCTTACAGCAGATCCAGATCCAACAGCCTCAGCAACAGATCATTCAGGCGATTCCACCACAGTCATTTCAACTCCAGTCAGGGCAGACAATTCAGACCATCCAGCAGCAGCCTTTGCAGAATGTTCAACTTCAAGCAGTAAATCCGACTCAGGTGCTTATCAGGGCTCCAACTTTAACACCTTCAGGGCAAATCAGTTGGCAGACTGTACAGGTTCAGAATATTCAGAGTCTTTCAAATTTGCAAGTTCAGAATGCTGGGTTATCCCAACAATTAACCATCACCCCAGTGTCTTCAAGTGGTGGCACAACTCTTGCTCAGATTGCTCCTGTGGCTGTTGCTGGTGCCCCAATAACTTTGAATACTGCCCAGCTTGCATCAGTGCCTAACCTTCAGACAGTGAGCGTTGCCAACCTGGGTGCTGCAGGTGTTCAAGTGCAGGGAGTTCCCGTTACAATCACTAGTGTTGCAGGTAAGTTATGACATCTTTTTAAGTACTTTTAAAATCGTTTTCGTAACAGTCATTGCTTTTCTTTGCCAATTCTTAGGTTTGACATAGCCTCTGAAGTAAACACATAATCATAACCAGAAACAGGAGTATTGTAGTAACAAACATAGCTCTATAGTAACCAGTGTGACATGTTCACTTTTGTAGATTTTATGATGTTAGGTTTTATATGTTAATTTTGTTAGACAGTTTTTAAAAATATTATTTTATGAGACAAAGCTTTCTGATTAGAATCATAATTTACCTTCTGTAATTTAGTGGTCTTATTTCAGTACGTTCGAACTTTTCAGAAAGAACCCTAGTCAAAATAATATTTATCTCTTCTTTGAGGGAAAGTAGTTTTAAACTGAATTTGTATATGTAACTGTGAATCTGTTGAACTTTTAATTCTGTGGTATAATAAGGCTAACTTTTTTTTAATGGAAGTTATTTCTCAAGCTTCAGTGTCTTGTGACCCATACTTTTGTGTTTTATTACACTGGACTGTTTTAAACTAGATATTGATGCAGTTGAGAGATAGTTTTACATTGTAAATTGTTTGGTTAAATTTTATGTCTACTTTTAAGCTAATATCAGGATTTGAATTTATAATCCTTAATTTATAGAACTATATTTAATTAAATCTTATGGTCACTGTGTGATTTGTAGATGTTTAATGTAAGGTTGATGGAAAGCAATGAAAAATGTTGACAGAATTCACTAATTTGAATTAATCGTGGTAAAGTTATTTTTAAACCAATTTTAAAAGTAGTTGTTACTTGTTATGCGTGTAAATAGATACTTCTGAAGTACTTGGCAAGTAGTTTAATCTTTTTTTGGACCAGTCTTGTCCCTAATAACTTTGTTTTCTAGTAATTAAACCCTTTTCATGGATTCTGATTTGATGAAAACCTCGTTTTGTTTTTGTGCCTATGATACTTTCAGACCTTGTCAGTTAAATATTTCTATTTTGATAATCTGAGATAAATAAGTTTATCACTTTTGAATGACCTTTCTTGAAATAAGTTGCCAAAAAAATATGCTAGGGTTCTTATTTTATGGTTAATACCTCAAGTAGACATATATATGTGAAATTGTAAATTGCCAGGTAAAACTTTCTGATTCAGGAGAACTGAGATTATAGTTTTTATGTAGATACCCACTATTTCTAGACCAGTGCCATCCAGCAGAATGCTCTGTGATGTTAGAAATGTTTATGTGTCCTATCTAGCCACAGGCTACTTGTGGCTCCTAAGCAGTTAGGTATGCCGGGGGTATCTGAGGAACTGAATTTTAAATTTTATTTAATTTTAATTTAAGTAACCACATGTGGCTAGTGGCTTCTTTATTGGCAGGCACAGTAATTTAGTGTTCTGAGTGTGGTATTTTTCCCCTAAAACTGTCACAGCGTGATTATATAAGTGTTTCTCTGGTTTACAGTCCTTAACTTGCTTTGTTTCTACTCCTTTGCTGAAAACTTTGACAATAATTGTAGTATTGCAGAAAAGTGTTTTTGATGGGTTGAATGACAGTTTGCATTGTAAAAGCAGAAGTTATTTCACTTCCATTTCATCTTATTAAGCATTAGTTAGCGAATTGTGATTAAGAGAATGGAGTAATTTATAATTTAGGTTAGAAGTAATCAATTCTTCTGCTCTCTAATTGGTATCTGTTGCAATCCAGAGGTTTTCCCTTAGCCATTGTGAGAGTAAACAAATGTTTTGGCCACCCAAACTTAGATTAACTTGAATGGTTGATTATAAACACAGGATCCAGCTTCTGGTACTGTAAGTTTTGAATTGTGGGGGACAAGGGATTTGCCTTTCAGCATGCTTTCCAGGTAACTCTAAAACTCACTGAAGCGGCTGGGTGTGGTGTCTCATCCTGTAATCCCAACACTTTGGGAGGCCAGGGTGGGAGGGTTGCTTGAGCCCACTAGTTCAAGAGCAGCCTGGGCAACATAGTCTCTCCAAAAAAATTTTTTTAAATTAGCTGAATGTGGTTGTACACCTGTGGTCCCAGCTTCTTGGGAGGCTGAAGTAGGAGGATCGCTTACGCCAGGGAATGCAAGCTGCAGTGAGCTGTGACTGCCTCACTGCACTTCCACCTGAGTGACAGATGGAGACCTTGTCTCGGACAAACTCACTGAAGTTTGAGAATCAAGTGTCTAGTCCTCAGCAGTGAACCAGAAGACAGAATATGGAAGCAGGTGGGTGTTGAGCTAGTTCATTTGTGCCTCAGAATAGATTTTGGTGGCAAGTACAACTTTTTAGGTTTTTTTTTTTTTTTTCCTAATTGATTTCCAACCCTCAGCTGAAAACTTTAGTTTTTATTCGACAAGTGTGTATTGAGATGGCTACTGTATGCTGAACACTGCCGATAGGTGTGGTTATTCCCTCATTTTCAGGGATAATTTTTTCACTTAAAGGATTTACGTGATTTGGATGGTTTCATTTAAGTATAGGAGGAAATTTGAAAAAAGTAAAATCATACAAGGTAAATGTAATAAAACCAGTACTTGAAGCTGGGGAGCTTGGTACTTAGTTTTATGAAATGAGAATATTAGCAACAACCTAGGAGGATCCTCTTCCATTAATAGTATATTCAGCATCATGTGTTTCTGTGCTTTGGTCTCAGCTGTAAATCCTGACTCCATGCTGAGCGTTAGTTAGAATTGTAGTAGGAACCAAATATGTGTATGCTCTGTGTATTTTTGTTTGTTTCCTTATTGGGATTCTGAATTTGACTTTAAAAATTTTTACTTAAAAAAATAGATATGGGGGTACAAGTGCAGTTGTGTTACATGGATATATTGCATAGTGGTGAGATTTTAGTGTACCCGTCACCCAACTAGTGAACGTTGTACCCAGTAGGTCATTTTTCACCCCTCACCCAGTCTCCCACCTTCTGTAGTCCCCAGTGTGTGTATTCCACCTGTATGTCCATGTGTAATCCTTTTTTTTTTTTTTTTAGTTCTCACTTATAAGGGAGAACATGCTGAGTTTGACTTCAGAGGAAAAGCAGAAACCTTAATTTAAGCTCAAAGACAACAAATTTTACTTCTGGCTTAAGCGCCTTTATTTTAACTAAGTGAGGAGAATGAACTGCTTGTTTTCACAATGTCTTCTAATAGTCAAAGAGCCCTAAATAAAGTGAATTTCAGGTGTTAACATTTTCTTAAAGAATTTGGAGCTTGTAGGAACTATGGATAGCTAAATCTGTAATTAACTTGCAGTGGCCCACAATGTGCCTTATTTTTGGCAGTAATCATCATATGTAGTAACAGAGATTATACTGTAGGCCTTTTGATTGATGAATGAATATTTCTCAGTCAATTTTAGTGGAAATATGCTGGTTCTCCCACAAAGGAAGTTCAGACTTGATGATAAGATACTTGAAGAACTTGACTCTCTTACCTGATTTTTTTTTACTTCTCCAGGGAATTAAAATACGAAACCTGGGGATATAGTATGAAACTAGAAGTGGAAGGACCAGTTCTTCATTATTAGTACCAAAGAAAATAATTAAAATTTATATTTAATTTTAAAACTGAATTTTATTCAGTTGAATTAACCTCTTACAGTGATTTTGTTTTCCAGAGCTATTAAAGGTGGAAAATTGGCTTGAGGTTTAATACAAATATGGTTTTCCTTTGCCATATATGTTTTATTAATTTGGATTTCCCTCATGGGTAGCTGTATATATACATACTCATGTACTCCCGGGTTTGGTTACTCTCTTTTCAGAGGAGTCAGATTTACTCCAGTAATCTTACTTCTTTAAAATCTTTATACATTTTATTAGATTGGAATTCATTATTAGAAACTTAAATCTTGTACACAATTCGAATGACTCAGGCTCTGAACTACCAAACTGGCTTTAACTATTAAATGATTTTTTTCATGGAAGATGAAAAGTTCTCAATGTAGAACCACATTAATTTTTAAAAAAGGCATTTTATTTTTTGAGACGGAGTTCCACTCTTGTTGCCTAGGCTGGAGTGGCATGTTCTAGGCTCACTGCAACCTCTGCCTTCTGGTTTCAAGTGATTCTCCTGCCTCAGCCTCCCAAGTAGCTGGGACTACAGGCATGCACTAGCATGCCGGGCTAATTTTTGATTTTTAGTAGAGATGGCGTTTCACCATCTTGGCCAGGCTCGTCTTGAACTCTTGACCTTGTGATCCACCCACTTCAGCCTCCCAAAGTACTGGGGTTATAGGCATGAGCCACTATGCCTGGCCCTGCATTTTTTTTTTTTAGGATTTCAGGATAGAAAGTAACAAAGGAAAATAGAGTTTTTTGTTTGTTTGTTTGCATTGGAAGTGGAGTCTCTTCTGTCACCCAGGCTGGAGTACAGTGGCAGGATATCTGCTCATGTCCACTATGCCTCCTGGGTTCAAGCGATTCTCCGGCCTCAGCCTCCCAAGAGTAGGGACTACAGGCACATGCCACCAGGCCTGGCTAATTTTTTTTTTTTTTTTGAGATGGAGTTTCACTTTTGTTGCCCAGGCTGGAGTGCAATGGCACAATTTCGGCTCACCACAACCTCCGCCTCCCGGGTTCAAGCAGTTTTCCTGCCTCAGCCTGCCGAGTAGCTGGGATTACAGGCATATACCACCATGCCAGACTGATTGTATATTTTTAGTAGAGACGGGTTTCTCCATGTTGGTCAGGCTGGTCTTGAACTCCCGACCTCAGGTGATCTGCCTGCCTCAGCCTCCTAAAGTGCTGGGATTACAGGCGTGAGCCACTGCGCCAGGCCTATGCCTGGCAAATTTTTATATTTTTAGAAGAGATAGGGTTTTGCCATGTTGGCCAGGCTGGTCTCAAACTGCTGACACCGGTATCTCCCCACCTCAGCCTCCCAAAATGCTGGGATTACAGGCATGAGGCACCATGACTGGCTGAAACAGAGTTTTAATCACCTGCTTTTCATATTCTGAATCAGAGAATATATAATGAGTAGTACTGAAGGAATATTGGGGCAGTCATGGAAGCAGATTAAGAATATGCTGGGCGTGGTGGCTCATGCCTGTAATTCCAGCACTTTTGGGAGGCTGAGGTGGGTAGATCACGAGGTATATTGGGGCAGGCATGAAAGCACTCACAGCTTTAAATTTGCTTAATCAAGAAGGAAGATAGGGAATGGTGCTATGTGTAGAAATAACATACCCTTACAAAATGACAGAATTGTAGGTGGAAAGGATCTTGGAGATTATGGCTCAGCAATTGTAACCTTTTGATAATGCTGCTAAAGTCTATTTATAAAGGCATTTTATGTTTCTACTGTTTGAAGAAATGTGGGTCAGAGGTTCTGCATTGCTACATTAAGTACTTGGGGGTGACACAGTAAGGATTGACAGTAATAGGGGGACCTGACCTAATATCAGACTGTACACATATGTATGCTCTTCTATACTCTTCTCATGTGGGTTTGAGTTAGGTTTGGATGTTCATAATGCTTGTAATTTTGCTACCTAGTCAATGAGCAAATTGTGGCAAAGGAAACCTGTTGAATCACAAATGGCTTATTTAAGTATGTGGTGAGATGAAGGCTTAATGAAATTGTAGTTACTAAGGTAACTTAAAAATAACTGAGCCTCTTTCTTCTACCCTGTTTCCTTAGCCCTATTTTAGAAATGAAGAAATTGAAGCCCAGAGAGGTTAAATGACCCTCTTATATTTTATGATAAAGTGAGGGCTAGAATCTTGACTTCTGCTTCAGTTGTCTTTCTACTGCGTTTCTGGGTTGGCTTTTTGGAAGTTATCCTAAGGTCAGAAGGAACTTTCAGATTCGGTTTCAGGGTAGTATCAATAACTTAAAATTTATGCTGCATGGTAAAAAGTACCAGAAAATTTAGCATGAATAACACCTAAATTCTTTAAAATATCCTGAACGTCAGACAAATGAGCTTGATAACCATTCTTAGCAAAGTCCTTGAATGAACTATTGAGTAGTTGGCTCTCGAGCATTTTAAAAAAGAACTCAGGAGTCACTGGGAGCCAGTATGGGTTCACTAAGAAACTAGGTTCATATGTTCTTTCTTTAGGGTTTCCAGATGCATATGCAAAGGAAATAATGTTAACATAATATATCTTGATTTTAGTATTGATAGTCCTGGTCTCTTTGAAGGCTCATAGCAGGTTGCACAATTATATGAAAAGTGGTCATTGATTATTCACCTCTAAGCAGTCTCACACTATTGCAAAATAGAACTAATTTTGAGCCGGGCGCGGTGGCTCAAGCCTGTAATCCCAGCACTTTGGGAGGCTGAGGTGGGTGGATCATGAGGTCAAGAGATCAAGACCATCCTGGTCAACACGGTGAAACCCCATCTCTACTAAAAATACAAAAAATTAGCTGGGCTTGGTGGCGCGTGCCTGAATCCCAGCTACTCAGGAGGCTGAGGCAGGAGAATTGCCTGAACCCAGGAGGCGGAGGTTGCAGCGAGCCAAGATCGCGCCATTGCACTCCAGCCTGGGTAACAAGAGCGAAACTCCGTCTCAAAAAAAAAAGAAAGAAAGTTGGATTAAACTATAAACCCTGAGTCGTCTTCTAATTCTAAAATTTAAGATCTATGAAATTAGAGTATATATTTTAGTTTGTTCCGGGTACTCCCATCCAACACATGGTCAGAGTTCTCTGTAAGTGTTAGACTTACCTAATCAGTTATTTAGGGATTTTTGTGAGAGAGATTGAGGGTGATATTTACCAGTTTTCTTATGGAGGCTGTATAATTAGGGTGAATTCTATTAATAAATGCAGCACTTTAATTCATTAATTAATATATTTGTGTTCATTGTTCTTAAATTTACTGTGTGCTTAGGTGCTGTTTTTCTATGTCATTTGCTCTTTTATTTGGTGAATACCAAAACAGTATTTTAAAAATGTGCTTTAGTTCTGACACTGAATTTGTAGTTAATGATATTTTATCTCAGTATAGTAGCCTTCTCTTATCTGTGATTTCGCTTACCTGCAGTCAACCAAGGTCCAAAAATATTAAATGGTATATTCTAGAAAGAAACAGTTTATTAGTTTTAAATTGCACACCTTTCTGAGTATTGTGATGAAATCTCAGTCTGTCCAAGGTGAA
Organism: Aotus nancymaae; assembly: GCF_030222135.1. Lineage (NCBI taxonomy): Eukaryota > Metazoa > Chordata > Mammalia > Primates > Aotidae > Aotus > Aotus nancymaae. The sequence goes on along the minus strand of NW_026988438.1, from coordinate 38,844,362 downwards.
TGGGAAGTTTCTCTTTATCCAGTTATACACTCTGTATATGCTACTAATGAGTCACTTTAGTAGCCTTCGTAACTGCTGTGGGATCACAGTATGTTCAAGTATTTTTATTTTATGTATTTATGGCCTCAAAGTGCAAACATAGTAATGCCAGCAGTTCGAATATATCTAAAATAAGCCAAATATATGCCAAAGAGAAGTCGTTAATCTCATACTTTGTGTAATTTATAAATTAAACTTTATTATAGGTTTGTATATATGAAAAAACAATATATATAGGGTTCGGTCCATGGTTTCAGGGATCCAGTAGGGGTCTTGGAACATATTTCCCCCTCTGATAAGGGGAGACTACTCTAGCTCTTTAACCATAGTTGTGTTTCTGGTACTGTCACTTTAGTGTGAACAATGTGATTACCTTTTCTTGAGTGGAATTAGAGAACAATTGGAAAATCTAGGATCCTAAAAGAGCCCAAATTCTGGGAAGCACTGGCAGCATTAAATTTGTCAATTTTCCCTATGGAGTAAGCAAATCCAGTATGTATGCCTTTTTTGTTTTTAAGGTATTTATGCTCATCTTTTAAATTTATAGGGTACAAGTACAATTTTGTTATAGTGCTATGTTGTATGGTGGTGAAGGCAGGGCTTTTAGTGTATCCATCACTTCAGTAATGTACATTGTATTCATTAAGTAATTTCTTATTCCCACTACCCTCACACCCTCTTTCCTTTCCTTTCCCTTTCCCTTTCTCTTCTCTCTTCTCTCTTCTCCTTTCTCCTTCCCTACCTCCCCTCCCCGCTCTTTCTTTCTTTCTTTCTTTTTGTCTTTCTTTCTTTCTTTCTGTCCTGTAGTAGTCACTTCCTTTTTGGCTCAGAATTATCTGGTACAGAGGTGTTTTTGAAAATGTTTGAGGCCAAACGCAGTGGCTCATGCATGTAATCTCAGCACTTTGCAAGGCTGAGGGAGGAGGACCACGTGAGCCCAGGAGCTTGAGACCAACCTGGGCAATACAGTGATACTGTGTCTCTACAAAAAAAAGGAAAAAGAAGAGAATTAGCTGGGTGTGGTGGTCCATGCTTGTAGTCCCAGCTACTCAAGTGGCTGAGGCTGGAGGATTGCTTGAACTCAAAGAGTTCTGTTCAAGGTTATAGTATGCTATGACAGTCACTGCACTCCAACCTGGGTGGGAGAGTGAGACCCTGTCTCTTAAAAAATGTATCTATATGTATGTAAAATGTTTAAGACTCAAGAATCTTTTGAATACAAAAAGTGATAATTCAAATATATGAAGCTTCTCCTTTCCTCAGGGATGATAATAAAGTTAAGGAGATTGGAAATATCTGTGCTTGATCAGAGGTAATGGTTCTCATAGTAGGTTTATTATTGGTGCAGATCACATGTACATAGAGGCATCATATAGCACACTAAGAATTAAAACTCACATTTTTGTTTGGGTACTTTCTGCCTCCTCCCCACCCCATTAGCTGTACCATCTGGGCAAACATCATAATTGTAGTTCCATTCACAAAATAATGATATTAGTTCCTACCTTCTTTCCCTCATAGAGTCTCAAAGATTAGATAAGATAATATATATGAAAAGGCTTTGCATATTATAAAGAAAACTAGGCAGGCGGCAGTAACCCGGCAACATCTGTACGTAGTGACACCCACTAGAAGAATGTGAAGTAGTAAAGTGGGAGAATGAGCTATTTTAGGTATGGATATTAGCCTGAGTTACATGTCAGAGGTAAATGAGAAATTTGTATAGAGGAATCAGAAAGCTTTGGTAAAGGGTAAGCACGGGTGAGGTGAGGTGTATGGAGAGAGTGGTGTATTTCCAGGTGGAAAAGAAGTGGTGTGACTGGGCATGGTGGTTCATACCTGTAATCCCAGTACTTTGGGAGGCTGAGGCAGTTGGATCACTTCAGCTCAGGAGTTTGAGACCAGCCTGGGAAACATGGTGAAACCTATCACTACTAAAAATACAAAAATTAGCTGGACATACTGGTGCATGCCTGTAGTCCCAGCTACCCTGGGAGTCTGAGGTGGGAGAGTTGCTTGAGCCTGGAAGTTGAAGGTTGCAGTGAGCTGAGATCATGCCACTGCACTTCAGCCTGGGCAATAGAGACCCTGTCTCGAAAAGAAAAGGCGATGTATTTCAGTATAGTAAGAACTAAATGTCTGCTGTCTGTTTAGCCCTTGTTAGGTTCTGAAGGCACTAACTTAACCTGTCTTAAAATTATGCTTGTGTTCAGGAGAAAGACTTACATACATGAAACCATTATATGGCAGCTGCAACTACATATGAGAATTTATACTTAAGTACTGGGTTTTGAGGTATGAAAAACAAGTGTGAGAGATCAGAAGTCAGTGAGGTTAGTGGGGAGTAAAAAAGAAAGGCTTTTTCTGGTGGAGATAGGACTTGAAATAAGCCTTAAAGATTAGTTCGGAAAGTGAACATTTGAGACTTTGGGGGTCAGAGATGAAGAGTGAGGATGTTTTGAGTCAATCTGGTAAACTTGGAATGAGCTTGATGGGTATCAAAGATTGGGAAAAAAAAAAGCTATCATGTGGAAGCTTGTAACTAACACAGGGAATGATGGGGTCTCTCCTGTGTGTTTCCTAGAAGCGTAGTAGTCTCACATAGTATCTCAGAATTGCCAACCAAACAGCCTGTGGCACTCCTGCTTCAGCCACAGAAGTTGTGTGTGTGTTGAAGCATTTCCTAATATTTTGTTTGAAGAAGTGATTTTGTCAAAATAATAATTAAAAATAAATTGAGTTTTCTTCTTTCTTTTCTGGGGACATTGTCTGCAGGCATTCAAAATGGTCCAGCGTTTGACATACTGACGTAGGCTTTCCTCTAACAAAACTAGGCTGTCCTGAACCCCTGGTAATAGAGTTGTTTACCTTTATACCAAGAAGTTTGGGAAAACACCAAAATCTGCGTGTGGCATGTGCCCAGGCAGACTTCGAGGGTTCGTGCTGTAAGACCTAAAGTTCCTATGAGGTTGTCCAAAAGAAAGAAACGTGAGCAGGGCTTGTGGTGGTTCCATATGTGCTAAATGTGTTTGTGACAGGATCAAGTGTGCTTTCCTTATCGAGGAGCAGAAAGGCCTTGTGAAAGTGTTGAAGTCGCAAGCACAGAATCAGAAAACTAAAAAAAAAAATTAAATTTTTTTGAGTAATAAAAATGAAAAAAATAAAAAATAAATTTGAAAAACTTTAGTGGATTGGAGGTATTGAGTGAAATTATTTGTAATGCAAATGATAATTACAGAATGTTTCTTTGTAGGTAAAAGTGTAGAAAAGTTAGAGATCAGGAGCCCAGATAAAAGCATATTGTTGGAGTAATTTAGTTATGAATTCACAGTGGTCTCTAGAAAGACTGTGGCAATGAAGTAAATGGTTGCTAAATATAAAAAACAGCTTGTTGAATTTCTCTAGGACCCAGAATGGTGACATGAAAGAAATGGTAAGAGATTAGGTAAAAACATTAGGTTGGTTTGTTCTTTCCCCCTACTCTGTATCAAGCATGGTAATAGGGATTGAGAAACTAAAGATGAAGTAAGATATGTTTCTGCCCTCATAGAATGTTGTGGGAGACATACTGTATTTCCCTGCTTCTAGGACATGCTTTTTACATTTTATTTATTTTTATTATTTTTTTTTTTGAGACAGTATCTTGTTCTGTCACCCAGACTGGAATTCAGTGTCATGATCTCGCCCACTCCAGCCTCCACCTCCCGGGTTCGAGTGATTCTCCTGCCTCAGCCTCCTGAGTAGCTGGGATTACAGGCACCTGCCACCATGCCCAGCCAATTTTTGTATTTTCAGTAGAGAGGAGGTTTCGCCCTCAGGTGATCCACCCACCTCAGCCTCCCTAAGTGCTAGGATTACAGGCATAAGCTACTGTGACTGGGCCCATTTTAAATCTTTGAAATTATTTCAAAGTTCTGCTGATTAAATTATGACATGCCTTTGATTACACAAAAGGCATGTCATAGTTTAACTAGCAGAACTTTTTTCTTTCTTAACGATCACTTGTATCTTATACTCAATGGTATATGAGATAGGTAGGTAGGTAGGTAGGTAGGTAGGTAATTAAATTACTTAGTGGTGTTTGGTTTATAAAAGCTATGAATGAAGTGTTATAGAAGCCCAGAGGAAGGAAGAACTAGTTCTGCTTGTAGGGTTCTGGGAATGTTTTCATGGAAAGGATGATAACTGAGCCGAGACTTAAAGGGGATGACTTAAAGGATGACTAAAAAGTTTACCAGTTCAGAAGGAAGAGAAGGGCCACTCTTCTTCTCTTCCTTCTGACCTGGTAAACTTTTTAGTCATCCTTTAAGGTTGTGTTGGTTTTCACATACACTTTGAAATTCAATTAGTGTTTTGTAAACATTACAAAATTCAGACTTAGCTCAAGGAGTATTCATATAAAAGTTGGATTGTAAGCCTCATGTAAGTAGAGTCTGTGTCGTAAATGTAAATATGTGTATGATTTTATAATTTTATTTTTTTCCTCACACCTTGATGAGCATTGCTCAGTATTTGTCATTCTGATACTGAACCAGAATAAAGGACAGAGGTGGAGAACTTTGATTTCATAGGAGAATAGGATGGACAGATCCTTGGAATAGACTCAAGATGTATATTAAAGGAATGAGAGAGTTTATGATCATAAAAGGAAAAATGATTAGTAAAGTGAAATAAAGGGAATTTAAATCTGATTGCTTCGCATGTTTTGGTACACAGTTGCAGGTGAGAATCTTACCAGTGAGGAGAACGTTGAGAAGAAATGGAAGGTATATTAAATTTCCAGATTGAGTCCCTCTGATGTTATTTTGTAGATGCCTCATAATGTGGCCAGTCAGAAGGGGTTTAGTACAGTTCTGTAAATAATGAGTCAAGTCACCGTAGCTTTTTGTTCACAGAAGCGGAGCTGCTTTTGCACAGGAGTATAGGAACGAGATAGTGATCTGTACTGTGGTAAGTGGGTATCTGTGCCTGATGTGGGGCTGGGGAAGGGATGGAAAATCCTTGCTCGGGTCTAGTTGAGGATATCTATGCCAGGGAGTTAAAGAAGAGGGAAGAGGAAGAGACTAGGTGAATATGATGACAGGTACTAACTGAATTTATATAAGAGAAACAAATACTTAAAGTGGTTTGTGAATTCTAAATATTTAAATCTACATATGAACCAGGTTGAGACAGTTGACAGATATTTGTCATAAATACTACAAAGTATGAAAACATGCTTGTTGAAGCAAACTTTGATTATTGTGATTTTATTAGTATAGGTTTTTAAATTTAAAGCATAATTTTTTTTCAGAATTTCTCTCACCTGTTCTCATTGGTAGTATATCACTGCCTTTACTCATTTGAATGATAGGGCAGGTAAATGGTTTTAATATCCGTTTGATAGACTTTCATCTATTACCTGGACTCCCTACTGGCAGACACATCCATGAATTCAGTCAGCAAGTAGATACTAAGCATCTGTATTGTGTGGCTTGATGTGTTCCTTAGATAGTTGAATAACATGGGACTGAACTCCTGCCTCTGTAATATTCTAGTGGGGAAAGAAATTATGCAGTTTTCTTTAATGAATAAAACAAGTAGTAAAAGGGTACTTCTTTGAACCTTATGTTTGTTTATATTTTGCTGACATTTACTGCATGTTGATAGTATACCAGATAGTGTATGCAGCACTTGAGTTATTAACTCATGTAATCTTCAGAACACACTGTAAGGTAAGTATTGCTGACATCCCTCCTCTCAGGTATAAAAACTGAGGCCTATAGAGGTTAAATAATTTGCTCAAGGCCACGTAGTGAATGATGGAACCAGAGTCTAAACATACTTGTACTATTACCACTTACTGCCTCTAACTATATGCTCTCTGTATACTGTAGTGTTTGTTTTCTGTGATCGTTTATGGACTCAGTTTTTTTGTCTCTTATATACCACTGTTTAAGCACTTTATATATATTAACTTGTTTGTTTTTCACAATTCAATAAAGAAGTTGTTGGTGGTGACCTCAAATCATAGAACAGGAAACCAAGGCTGTCAGAGGTTAATTTACTTGGCCAAGATCATATAGCTAGTAAGTTAGGGTGCTAGTAAGAAAAATTCTTTATAAAACAAGTCCAGGTCAATAGGACTGTAATCTCTCTTTATAGCTAACCACTACTATTTTAAGTATCTTATTGTAATTACTGTAATATGCTCAATAAGAAAGTTTCCTAGCTCTTATAGCTGAGTGTTCCACTCCTTGTGTTCCTTTGGAGGTTCGGGGTGCATATGCCACAAAGGGAATTAGAAAAAGTTTTTACTACTTTAGTGGCCTGTGTTGATTGGGAATTTGAGGCTAGTAAGAACATTTCCTTGACTAAATATATGTGTATCACAAACTAATTTTGAATAAATTTTAAAAACACAGATTCTAAGAGTATAAGCCAAATAAAGTCTTTATTCATTTTTTCCTTTTATTTTTTTGAAGAAAGGGGCCCAAAAGAGGGAGTCTTAAATCTCATTTTCATTAATAGTTGTAAAACCCAAAAAAGAATATACTTTGTAAGGCTTACATTTCATGACTTGCTTCTTGATCAAGATGTGATATGTCATTAGATAGGAATTTATGATCTTTTTCTGAAGGATAACGTTAAGAAAACTCAGAGACCCTTATGTATAGAATTTATGTTCTTCAGCTAATCCTGTATGTGATTTTTATGTAGCATTAGCTTAGTTGACAGGGTTGGTCCTGTGACTTTATTGTTTTCTAGTGGATAAATAATAAACAAATATTTAGTGTCTTTCATTGTATATATTGGACATTGTTCCAGGTGCTAGGGAAACAAAACAGACATGTTCTTTATTCATGGAGACTATACTTTGTGTTTCATCTTGATCTTAGATGATTGCTGTTTTTAGTAGATGAGAAAATCAAGGCTTAGAAAGTTTAGATAATTTGTCCAAGGTTACAGAATCAATACATGGGGGTGTTGGGAAAAGAAACCAGAGTTTGTGTGGCTTCAAAAGATTTTCTGCTGTTTCATCACAAACCCTTGAGGCCAAGGAAGTCATGGTTTCCCTGAAAAGTTTTAAAAGAATTTTCTCTTTTTTAGTAACAAGTGACCAGAGAATTGAAGACCAGTTTACATTTTGTAAGAGTTTGATGCATCAGAGTGTATTCACAGTATATGAAAATAGAGTAGTTGATTTAGTCCATATTTCCAAAACATATGATTGAGTTCATTTGTGTATCTTTGTGTGTGTGTGTGTGTACACACATATGTAGGTACATACATATATGTCTGTGGTGTGTGCACACTTAGTGTATATGTTTAGTCATTATCAACACATTCAAGAAAAACTTAAAGGGATTATATTCTATACCTATTCATCACCTTCCTTATTCTCCCACGCCTTCCCTGTAATTAAGGATACCAGCACATTTGGGAATATTTCTAAAAATTAGCCCACCTCTTCATACTCCTATCTTTACCCTAAGCCACAAAGAAAACTTGATTGTTGAAATCAAAGTACTCAGAGCTTTCAGCACTTTAAAAATGATTCTTTGGCAGCTGTCTGAACTGGTAGTGATAACTGTGTATAATTTTCTAACTGGAAGGCAAACATGTTTCATTCCATAAGCCATTTGTGATGAGCAGAGTATAACTATGACATACTTAAAGAGCTCTGTGCTAGGTAACCGTTTGTCTCTGCCATTAATCTATTTTGTAACCTTTGCAGATGGAGGTCTTGGTTTTTTTCTTTTGTGTAGTGAAATATGTATGTGTGTGTAGTATGTTTTGTAAAATGAAATAGTTGAGGTAGTTTTATTTAGTGTTAGAATTCTATAAAGCACAAATATATAAAAACCAAATTCAACTTAATTCCATTTCAGTGAGCCAATGGGAAAACTCAGGAAAAATACTGTTTACTAATATTGCTAGTTTTAAAATCAAATTGATTTCTTTTTGGAGTTAAACTGTGAATAGAGCATGTTCACATTTTCAGAAATACAAGGGTTTTTTTGTTTGTTTTTCTTTTCTTTTTCCCAAGCCTGGATTCCATAAAATGTTTTGAAATATTCTAGAAGCCAAATCTAATATTGAGTCTACTGCTGTTCTCTGTTAAAGAAGTTTAGTTTCTAGGCTTAAGTCAGTTTTTGAATTCACAGATTTTTAAAAAATATGATTCATTCACTAGTGCCCTTGTAACTAGCCACATGCCCAGCCTTCAGCAGCAGCAAAGATAGGGGTCAGGGCCCTAAACCCTTGGGCATGTAGATTGCCATCTGGGACCTCATCTGACTATTCAGATGCCCTTGCCAGTGGATACAAACCTTGAAGATGCCTAGTCAGAAACCAGCTGGCCTTTGAAGCCACAGAGTGTGATTGCTTAGGCCTGAGCATCTCTAGCTTACAAGCAGTGTAGTTCTGTGATGCAGAACTCTCCTGTTCAGTATTACCTCCTGACCTTTCCAAAAGCCAGTAGTTTATCTTCAGACCAAGGAATTTACCATAGTCCTTGCTGCCTTATTGACATCTAACTTTTGATAACCATCCTAACCTACCTAACCATTTTATTACCTCAGCACCCATATGACTTAGACTTCTGGTCAGTGTGCCCCAGGGACAGTAGTTGTAAAATCTAGAAATTTAGAAGCAGAAGAGTTAGATGGATGTTTGTATCTCAGTTTCAAAGGAGACAACTTTCTAATTCTTATTCTAGAAGATGAAGAATATCATAGCTGATTTGGGGTCCAAGAGGTCTCATTAAAACAGTGGAAACTTTATTTGCTGGACCTATTGAATTTTCTGCTAGAGTATTAAGGCAGGGAGAATACTATTTTCAGCCTCACGACTACTGGCACAAATAAGAGTTTAATACTGAATTCCAGCTGCTATCTTGAGAAGAAAGTACTTTTTAAAAATTTTTTTGAGGCTGAGTCTCGCTCTGTGGCCCAGGCTGGAGTGCAGTGGTGCCATCTCAGCTCACTGCAACCTCCTCCACCTTCCAGGTTCAAACGGTTCTCATGTCTCAGCCTCCCAAGTAGCGGAGACTACAGGCATGCGCTACCACCCCTAGCTAATTTTTTGTTTTTTTAGTAGAGATGGGGTTTCACCATCTTGTCTAGGCTGGTCTAAATTCCTCACCTCAAGTGATTCTCCCACTTCGGGCCTCCCAAAGTGCTAGGATTTTAGGCATGAGCCACTGCGCCCGGTCCGGAAGAAAGTACTTCTTTAAATACAGGATTGCATCAAAGGATGCATTTACAGAATGACTTCCCATGAAGAATTTTTTAAATTAAATACAATAAAATAAAATACAAGAATTTAAAATATATTTGCTTGGATTTCATTTTGTAGGTTAATCTAAATTTATTGAAACACTTTACAAATATTTAATTAACTATGATTACTGAGAAATCAGAGAGCTGTTTTGGAAGTAGTGTCTTAGAAAGTTTAGTTGAGGTCTAGCTCACTACTATTATACAGAAATGAAAAAAAAAAATCGTGCCTTCAAGTACTGCTTGCAAGTACTCGTAGTAAAGAATTTGTGTTTCACTAATTATTAAGACTCCTACATGTTTTTTTTTTTTTTTTTTTTGAGACGGAGTTTCACTCCTGTTACCCAGGCTGGAGTGCAATGGCACGATCTTGGCTCACCACAACCTCCGCTTCCTGGGTTCAGGCAATTCTCCTGCCTCAACCTCCTGAGTAGCTGGGACTACAGGCGTGCGCCACCATGCCCAGCTAATTTTTGTATTTTTCATAGAGACAGGGTTTCACCTTGTTGACCAGGATGGTCTCGATCTCTTGACCTCGTGATCCACCCACCTCAGCCTCCCAAAGTGCTGGGATTATAGGCATGAGCCACCGTGCCCGGCTGACTCCTACATGTTTTTAAATGTAATATTAGTCCATTCTTAACTAAAGATCACTAAGCAGTCAATCCTCAGTTGTTAGGAATAGCTATTTGTTTCTACATGATAATCATAGATTTGACTTAAAATGAAGGTGACATTGTGGTGTGGGTGAAGAATAGAAATGGACAAGAATGAAATGTGGGTTCAATTAGTTACTATCTGTGATGTTCTGTTATTGTCTGTGATGTGGGAATCTCCTTTAGCTTTCACAAGCCTCAATAATAAACACATATAAAATGAAGATAATCTGCCTACTAGACAGGGTTTTTCTGAGAATTAAATGGAATAATATGTGTGACAATGTGTTGTAAATGCCGGAGCACTGAGTAGATGTAAAGTATTATTACATCATTATGTTTACCTTTAGTCTTCTACATTAATATGTGGGTATGTTTAACATTTTACAGGCTTATTTTCTATTACATGGTCATTTTTACGTCTGTAACATTTAACAGTGCTGGTATATGGTGCATGTTCAGTAAATAGCCAATAGAAATGAGACTGCTTTATTACTTGGCTTGATTGAGTATATTAGCCCTTTTATTTTATGTATTATGATGCTTTGACATCTGAGGTCTGCTGACTTTGGAAGGACTGCCTCTTCCAGGGTTAGCCAATTTCTAGAGACAGTAAACAATTCCCATGTAAATGCCCTTTTCAAAACACACACCAACCAATCCTGAGCCTGCATCCTAACCATCTCCTACGTTAGGTTCCCATATTTTAAACCACTGGCTTTCATCACCCCCGCCAGGGCTAGGTACCAGACAACTAGGGACAGCACCTATGCCCCACAGCTTTCTAAAGTTATTCATACTAGCCAATCCTAAGCCTGTTTACCCTGCCTCGCCTGTTCCTTCTGTTGGAAACTACAGTAAAGGATCTTGCCCACAGTTTCTCCCCGTCCTTTTGCCTCCTGACTGACCCATATGCCCTACATCCTATGGCAGGTTGTACTCTCTCCTCTTGGGAGCTGTAACAAACTGTCTTTTCAGTGACAATTTTCTATTAGCACACTATATTTTAAAACATCGGGCTACTGATTTTTTTTTCCAATTCTTGTGCCAAAGAATCTTATTAAGAAAGTATTAAATATTGTTAGTTTTTTTTTTTTTGGAAGTAATTTGAATAGAGATTCAGAACGGTATTGAAATACGTATGTTTGTGTGTATATGTAAATATGTACATATGATTAAGTATATGTATGTGTATATATTCACATATATGTATAATGTATGTGCATAAAAAAACTTTAAACTTGATTTGGAAGATGACAGAAATTCTGATCTTTAAGCTCCGTTTCACAGATCATCTTTGATTCCACTCTGTTGGTTTATAAATGGAAAAACTAAGGCCCAGTGTGGATATGTGGTTTCCCCAAATTATACCTTTAGTTATTGGCAAAACCAGGGTAACCTAGATGTCATTCCTTCAGGCTTAAGTAGACATTCAAATGTAAGCATTTTTTTGAAAATTATAGGCAAGTCTTTCTTTCTTCTTGCCTTTCTTAAGAGAATAAGGTATTAAAGTTAATTTTGTTTTCTCCTATCCCAGGTGATGGTGGTTTGGTTGCTAAGTAATTGTTCCAACTGATATAGTTTCTCCATCTAGCAAAATTAACATTTAAAACTTAATACAGTTATTTATATTTTATTTTATAAAAGTTTTTAATAATAGGTGTAAGGTTTGAATGAAGCAACTGAGATTTAAATGAGGCAACTGAGGCCAGTTATTGGAATAAAGAAATTTAATCAGTTCCTGGGCGAGGTTCTACGGTCCGACAGGAGGGGCCGGAGAAGTCGCACTTCTCTTCTTGGGGCGTGGGGTTTTATAGGGAGTAGAGGTAGCTGACTGACTACGGGGGAAACAAAATGGGTATTAAAAGACTGGGGATGGGCGAGGTGAGCAAAGCGGGGGCATTTCTATTGGGTATGAAGGGAGTGAGCACAGACAAGGGGCTGGCTGAGGACGTACGGGAGAGCTACCATAGGGCAGGTTCTTGGCGGGCCTTTTTAATGTTTCTGGCGGGTGCAGGGCTGAGATTGGAATGCGGAAATGGGCAAAGGGGAGCCTGCGTGGAGAGGGCAAATGCTGAGCAATGCACTCAGAATGATGTCGTAGTTTTTAGGCACGGAGAGAGAAGGGCGTGTCCATTTGGCTCCCAAGGAGGCATCGGCCTTACATTAGGTCCCAGATACTTAATTTTATGTCCCAAATCTACCCGTTTGTATCTCAGCTTGTTTTTATGTTTTTTCTTACTTTGTTTTACTTGGCTTTTGGTATTAGATTTCTAAGCTTGGAAACTTGCAGCAGACTTTAAGCTAGGTACTTCATTGTAAACATTTTCCAGGATTTCTGCTTTTATGGTAAATTTGACTGGGTCAAATAATCATATTGTGAACAGAGACAACATGAGAAATTGTTGACTAGAGATATCAATAATTTATAGTTAAAAATGATTTAGGAAATTTGGTGGATTTTTTTTTAATTTTTAAATTTTAGGGTGCGTTTTTTGGTGGGCATACTGAGGTAAATGTGCATGCTTTGGGGTAAAATAGGTTTCTGTTGTGTTCTGTCTCATTGGGCCTTCATTGTAAGTATTGGATCTGGTTTGGTGTTCCACATTTTAAGGAAGAAAGAGATGAAGCCTGATAAGTGGCTTAAAAATGTTTCTCCATACAGACATTTGTGATAGTTCTCCATTTCTTCAGAAAATTGAACAAATTGTGATATAGTTATGATGGAATAAAAAGTTTAGGTTAAAGAAATACATTCTTAATTATGCAGGTACTTAAACAGGGTATAACTTCGTGAGGAAGGGTATTAACTCTCTGCCCATGAAAATCTTTCATATACTACATGCTAGCTTGTTCTAGAATTGCGTGTCATTTTGTTAATGGTTGTCAATCTGTACAGGTCTGCAGCAATTTCAGTTTTTGCCTCCTCAGAAGAAGGAATTTAACCAAGGGACATAAGGCAGAGGGAGAGATTGAGGCAAATTTTAGGGCAGTAGTGAAAGTTTATTAAAAAGTTTTAGGGCAGGAATGAAAGGAAGTATAGTACATGGAAGTGGGCCAAGTGGGTGACATGAGAGTCAAGTGTGCAGTTTGACCTTTGACTTGGGGTCTTATATGTTGGCATGCTTCTGGGATTGTGTTTTTCTTGCCTGTTTCTTCCCTTGGGTTGGGCTGTCCACATGTGCAGATGAGCTGCCAGCACTTAGGAGGTGCTGCACATTCAGTGTGTTTGCTGAAGTTTTTTGTTTTTTTTTTTTTAGAATATGGGGTCTTGCTGTATTGACCAGGCAGGTCTTGAACTCCTGGGCTCAAGCTATCCTCCCGCCTCTGCCTCCCTAAGAGCTGGGATTACAGGCATGAGCCATAGCACCTGGCCTGCTGAAGCTTTGTACATGCTCACTTGAGCTATTTTTTCCCTTACCAGTCCAGTATTCATATACCAGTTAAACTCTGCCATTTTGTCTCTTAATGTGCATGCTTGAGCTCACTCGCACAACTCCTGAGATCTTATCAGGAAGCTGCTGATTGCCAGATTCAGGTGTTTGTAGCTATTGGGAGACTGCCTTTCCCTGGTGCTGTTGTGACCAGTTACTATTTTAGATTGACAGTTTAACAGCTGCCTGACCATCACCTGATATTCTTGGTTGTGGGGTCAGGGGGTGTTCTCTGCTTTGCTCATGTCTGATTAGCTACTGTAACATTTCCTCCCTCAAGTGTCCAAGACCCCAATTCTTTGGGGAAAATGGATGTTCAGTCTTCTGTAACTGCTTCCTGATGACAGGGGTGATGGTGGTGGTTCTGTGGGTCTCAGCCTCTTGCTGACTGTCATGGTAGGGTGGCTCTGTGGGTTGATGAAAGCTGTATTCAGCCAGGTTCAAGGGAGACACAGGGTTTCACCTCTGTTATGTCCCACTGTTGGACAATCTAGGAGTCCCCTGTAGAAGAGTGACTCTTGAATATTGAGAGGATGATATTCTTCACTGAGGATCATCTGGAGTTGGATGGCCTGAAGGTGAGAGGAGATAAATCAAGTTAATAGATTTAGAAGACATGGGCCAAAAAGGACAATTATTGATGTTAAGATGAAATAAGGGGATGAGGACAGATTAAAGAATTCTGAGACTCCCAACATGCCAGGCAGCTGGTGGCTGTGGATGACAAAAAGTCTTAGGGCAGTCACAGTCAGACACAATTGACAAGGAAATTTGTTACCTTTATGGCACGAAATAATTTAGCATAACAATTATAATTATTACTGATAATGTATGCTTAGTCATCTCAGAATTATAGGAACTTCACATAATTTTGGAACTCATACCAGTAACACACTTACACAAATACAGCCCAAAGAAAGCTGGATTTAACCTTTGCATTCATGTATTATTGATGTCAAACCCAGTTCTTATAGATAAATCTATTCAATTTTAATCAGTTTGCCCATAAGGTAAGATTCTCATACACCTTTTCTAATCCTTTACAGTTTTTTTGTTGAAGAGTAGAAGAATGCTGTAAGAAAACCGTGTTATGCTTTTATTTCAATGTTTAATTTATGGATAGTCTGAGTAATACCCCTTTAATGTTGACTAACATGTTCACACAGAATTTTTTTTACAAGATTAATCTTTTACAAATCTTCCACAACTTGCTCAAACCTTATCCTCTCTAACTTAAAACAATTCTTTAACTCTCTAAACTAGGGGGAAAAAAATTTATGTTCTCATGCTTTCTTATGATATTTTACCAAAAGTGTGTTTCACTTTTCTTACATGCTTTGCATGTAAAACTCTTTTTCTCAGTAGTCTCAAGTATATGTTACACTATTAACTCTTAACAGCTTTTACTTTGGATGAAATCCTGGTAAGTAAAAAATTCTAATTATATATCAGGTGTGGAGCCTAGGACACCAGATGGAAGTGCAGATAAGGTCTGCCTCTTTTCAACATAACTCTGTATGTCTTTAGACCTTACCTAGCTTTAAAGCAGGCAAGTCATGCAGTCAAGAGTCATAGTAACAGTTTAGGAAGCATTTAGTAGGCCTAATAACCCTTAAAATTATATAACGTTTCTTTATAAATTATCTTTCACTAATTTTTTTTTTTTTTTTTTACAACTTAGACCATCTACAATATACTTGGACTCTGACTTGGCTTAAACATCCCTGTTTTTATACAACCATTTTTCTTTAGGACAAGAATTTACCATACAAGATCCTTACTCATAAAATCTCTTTTCTTTATAATCTTCCTTAACAAAAATACCTCTTTACCTTTATAACCTTTGAATTAGACAAAAGTCATTTTCCTTCTATTAGGAAGTTATGGTTTGTTGTTGTACAAGTCCTGTGAAGGGGAAGCAGGTGAGAAGGTTATCTATATACTGTAGAAGTTATCCCCCTTCAAGAGATTGCTTGGTTAGATTTTTTTCTAAGGCTCTTCCCAATAAGTGTGGGCTCTCTATAAACTGCTGAGGTAGGACTTTCCAGGTTGAAGTATTAAAGATTCAGGTGGCTTTTTGAAGAGAAATAGGGCTGTTAGAGAGATGAATTCACAGGTTGGGCATCCATCTTTGAAAGTATGTTTTTGCCCCAAAGGGATGTGAATCTTTCCTTTTTGAAGGAAGGGGTGCCATATGCCCCATTACCCAACAGGATTTGGAGGAGAATTGATCAGAGGAGGACATTAGCACAGAGTAGGCAGCTTTTGTACCCAAAAGGGAAATTTATCATTTTACTTGCCTTCTCTATAGTTTCCCTTGGCTTTGTACTACTGATGGCAACAATTTCTGATTTGGAAGCCAGCCAGAGCAGAGAGCCTCTTCAGCTCAAGGCCATCAGGGGTTGAGATTTTGTCTGGGGCAGGCGGGTGGGGCGTGCTTCAACCCTCAGGGCAGTCCTGTTTCCAGTGACCAAGCTTGTGGCAGAGGGGGCAAGCCATGCAGGGATATTCCACTGTCTATCCCATTGGGGAAGTTTGCCTTCCAGTAGCTTGGCTTCCCACACCACCTGAAAGAGTAGGTTTTTGCAATTTTTGTCCAGTTTATTTTTAGGACAAACAGTATTACAAGGGAAAACTAATTTTTTGTTTTAAGGTTTGAAGGATCAAACTTTCCCCAGTTTTTTGAGGATGCATCCAAGGAACATGTCCTGGGGTATGGAAATGTGATTACCCATCTGTGAAGAGAGAACAGAGGAGGAAAAAGAAAAAGAAGGCATCGCCTCTTACTTTCATATATCCTGAATAGGACATCCCCCATTTGTCCTTAGGGTTCCATAATGAACTGGTCTTACCATGTACCCTTAACCTTTGTCCCATCTTGTTACAACTTCCCACTTGAGAATAGAGGAGATACCAAAATGAACAAGCCCCCTGTTCATCCTTGGGGTTCCAGAATGAATCTGTCTTACTGTGTACCCATCACTTTGCCTTCATCCCTGTTCTTTTTTTTTTTTTTTTTTGAGACGGAGTTTCGCTCTTGTTACCCAGGTGCTGAAGTGCAATGGCGCGATCTTGGCTCACCACAACCTCTGCCTCCTGGGTTCAAGCGATTCTCCTGCCTCAGCCTCCCGAGTAGCTGGGACTACAGGTGTGCGCCACCATGCCCAGCTAATTTTTGTATTTTTAGTAGAGGCGGGGTTTCACCTTGTTGACCAGGATGGTCTCGATCTCTTGACCTCATGATCCACCTGCCTCAGCCTCCCAAAGTGCTGGGATTATAGGCGTGAGCCACCGTGCCCGGCCCATCCCTGTTCTTATGGTAATCACTGGATCTGGAACCAACCTTCATTTCTGTCTGATAGGGTCCCTTTCACCTGCAGCCTTGGGCCAGCCGATATCCTCATCTCCATAATCTTAGAGTGACTCTTGCTTGAAGCATTCTAGCAGCGAAAGTCTTTTCTCAGATTCCCATTTTCCATGTTCTTTAAGTAGATGAGAAGTCTGCTTTTCCAGCTAACTGCCACAAGGGACTGGACTTCCCTCCCTTCAAATATGACCTTGAAGATCTTGATGCATATTGGGAAGGGCATGGGAGTTTATTAGTGAAATGGTGGCTACAGGAGAAAGTGGGAAAAAAGCTAGAGGAATGCTCATGGAAAGCCTTCATATGCTTGCAAAAGCAGCAGCCCTTGGATTCGAGAGGGCAGCGTTTATTGGCCCTCTTGACATAGAGGAATCTCTGGATGACTTGGGGCTTGGGATAAGAACTCACAAATGGCAAAAGAAGAATTTCCTCTCCTCCCAAATGTTTGCTAACTCCAAAAAAGCAGATGGGTAAGGTCCTTAAAGGGCCTTAGAGTGAGGCCCTGTGCAGGCAGGCAAACTGCTTCGAAAGCTACTGGAAAACTTGGCCCAGGGGCATTAACAGGAACAAAAGGCGTATGGTAAGTCATAAGGAGCTTACAGAGCCAGGATTCCGATTAGTGTTTGTCTCAGCAGTGTGCCAACAAACAGGAAGGGTTGGAGGTCATCTGAGCTAGTAGGGTAAAAACAAGTATAAATCTCAGGGTATAGCCACAAAGGAGCCACTGTCTTTGCTGCCACGCAAACACAGCAAGAGCTGTGGGCACATGAATAACAGGGGGTGTGTGTTTTAAAAGTCATGTGGCATGCGAAGTGGAAACAAAGAGGCAGACTTGCCCCTGAGGCAGGCGGTCAGGCAGGTGTGCAAGGCCATTTCAGAATACACAAAGGAAAAACAGGAGAAGAGGTGGCGCGGGATTTTGGTAAAGAGCCGATTTTAGTTGAAAAAGCCGAGGAAATCCCAGACGGCGCACAGTCTTAGGCTTCAGCCCTCCCATTCTTACAAGCCTCTGTTAGGCCTAAGACTGTGCGCCGTCTGGGATTTCCTCGGCTTTTTCAAGTAAAATGTCTCAAGTCTTCCTAGTGTGGACCTTAAGGTCTTTCCCAGCCCTGCAAGCCCTCTGGCAGGGTGAGGGTGCAGAACCACTGTGGCCAAGAGGAATCACTCTGGGGATTGGTTAGTAAGCAGGAGAGTGAACGGAAGAGAAAAACTGCGTACCGGGGGTTGAATGCCTTCAGCCTAAGAAGGCAAGGTATAAAGAGGTATCTTACCACTGGGAAACATATCTGAGTCACATGTCACCAAAGTATGTATCTACTCTCCAGGGAGCCTATAATTTCCTAAATAAGAGAAGTTTTGGCTGGGTGCAGTAGCTCACGCCTGTAATCCTAGCAGTTTGGGAGGCCGAGGCAGGTGGATCACTTGAGGTCAAGAGTTTGAGACCAGCTGGGCGTGGTGGCTCACGCCTGTAATCCCAGCACTTTGGGAGGCCAAGGCGGGTGGATCACGAGGTCAAGAGATCGAGACCATCCTGGTCAACACGGTGAAACCCCGTCTCTACTAAAAATACAAAAAATTAGCTGGGCATGGTGGCGCGTGCCTGTAATCCCAGCTACTCCAGCCTGGGTAACAAGCGAAACTCCGTCTCCAAAAAAAAAGAGTTTGAGACCAGCCTGGCCCAACATGGTGAAACCCTGTCTGTACTGAAAATTCAAAATTAGCAGGGCGGGGT
The DNA here is from genome assembly GCF_030222135.1 of Aotus nancymaae. Taxonomy (NCBI): domain Eukaryota; kingdom Metazoa; phylum Chordata; class Mammalia; order Primates; family Aotidae; genus Aotus; species Aotus nancymaae. Next base: position 38,825,877 of record NW_026988438.1, on the reverse strand, counting down.
GGTGCATGCCTGTAATCTCAGCTACTTGGAAGGCTGAGGTGGGAGAATCACCGGAACCCAGGAGGTGGAGGTTGCAGTGAGCCGAGATCATGCCATGCACTCCATCCTGGGCAACAAGAACAAAACTCTTGTCTCCAAAAAAAAAAAGAGAAGTTTTTTTAAAAAAATTGAAAAAGCATTTAGCAGCTTTATTTTATTATACAACTTTTTAATCATAGGAGAATGATATAGAATAATTTGGTTTGTTTGGAAACTAGGAGTTTTTTTTTTTTTTTTTTTAATTTCCATTTCCTGCCAGATTCTTTTTTTTTTCCCTTTTTTAGAGGGAGTTTCGCTCTGTTGCCTAGGCTGGAGTGCAATGGCGCGATCTTGGCTCACTGCAACCTCTAACTCCTGGGTTCAAACAATTCTCCTGCCTCAGCCTCCTGAGTAACTGGGATTACAGGTGCCTGCCACCACACCCAGCAATTTTTTTTTTTTTTTTTGTATTTTTAGTAAAAATGAGGTTTTACCATGTTGGCCAGGCTGGTCTTGAACTCCTGACCTTAGGTGACCCACCCACCTCGGCCTTCCAAAGGCTGGGATTACAGGTGTGAGCCATCGTGCCCAGCCGATTTATTTCTGTAAAAGAGTTTTAAAAAATCATATTGTGAATTCACCACATAAGAGAATGAAACCTTGTCTTTGCCTGTGTTCTCATCTCTTCTTCCTTTACCACAAAATGCCAAATGTTATTTGTGTCCAAGAAAGTTACTATAATAATTTTTTAAAATCCTCCTTTACTCCCAGTAAGTGTGCATACTGTTTTTCACCTTAATTGGAAGTGAAAAGCTGAATTCCCTACTACTTGAAGATAGATCTAGATTGCTTCATAGAATATGCAGGATAGTTCTTAGATGGCACCCCCCTCCTTCCTACACACGATTTTAGAGAAAAATCTTTGGCCAGTTCATTTACACTTGAATGTAGAAATCTATGATTTCCTGGTTGCTCATTTTGCTGTTTAGAGATACAGCTTAAAATAGCCATCTATGGAGTTAGACTGATTCATGACAGCTTAACAGTGTTGGACCAACCTCTTTTGGCCCTAAACTATGCAACTATTTTAAGCTATGACCCTAAGAACTGACAGAGCATACTGTACCCTCTTAGCTCTGAGCATTAGTTCTGTATTTCCAGAGGTGGACTGATTTAAACTTCTATAGAATTAAAGCTATCATTGTAATGTTTTGGGAATTCTTATACCCACCTGTACAAGCTGCCAGCTTGCCTTGGTTTATCAGATTTCATTAAAATAAAACTATGGTGGGGGGAAAGATATTAACCATAAACTCTATGTTTTACCCAGGTAATATATTTTGTGCATTACTTGTTTTAGGATAAATTGCCTGTAAAATAGAAAAGTCCCAAGAATCATTTGATGATCACTGTAATAAGATTATTCTATTCTTAGATGGTTGGTACACTAATACCTGATTATGTGATTGCCTTTGCCCATATTCTCTGCTCTCATGTCAGATTGCTTTTTACCCTTATTTCCTATTTTATCCATTTAATTGTTAATGGTTCTGTTTACTAACATTTGTCTTCTTACCACTTCTCAACTGCATATCCATTTCTTTGTGATTATTCTTTAAATTCTTACCAAGTGTAAGCATAGGGCTAAGTTCTGAGAGCACAAAGGTAGAAGTCTTTTCCTCCTAAAAGCTTATGTTCCAGTTGAAGAGACAGAATATTCATTAAAATAAAAGGTAATGCAATGCATAGAAGTAATACACAGTGGTATATTTTAAAAGTTAAATATATAGTAAAAGATGGTAATACCAAAATTAAGAATAGGATGAATACTCTGAGAACCAGGGCAGAAATAAAAGACTTAATGAAGCCTAGGAGGCTTGAACTGATTCTTTGAGTAAAGGAGAGCCCTAACAAACAAGAATAAAGAAGGAAGGCATTGTACAGAAGATAGGAAGTTAGAATATGCTTTGCATGTTTAAAAAAGAATGGATAGACCTTTTAAGTGGTAGTAAAGACTTTGAGGGGAATGTTAGAAAATGAAGTTCACAAAAAATAAATAAATAAATAAATAAAAAACAAAAAAAAGAAAATGAAGTTCACAAGGTTGGTAGAAGTTTGTAGAATGACAATGTCAGACCAAGGACAGGTTAAAAGGGTATGTGAATGTATGTATTTTTGACGGGCAGGGGACAGGAAGTTTCATTTATAAAGTAGTGTTTTAGGTTTTTGGGTTGTTTGTTTTTTGGAGACAGGGTTTCACTCTGTTAGCCCAGCTGGAGTGCAGTGGTGTGATCTTGGCTTGCTGCAAGGCTCACTTCCCAGGCTCCAACAATCTTCCTACCTCAGCCTCCCACGTAGCTGGGCCTACAGGTGTGCTGCCACCAAGCCCAGCTAATTTTTTGTATTTTGTAGAGATGAGATACTGCCATGTTGCCCAAGCTAATTAGTTTTATTTTTTAACAAACATAGGAGAAATGGAGAAGCCAGTTTTGGGATCATAGTATTGATTCAGATATCAGTGATGGGAAATCTGAACTTGAGTGTAAAGTATGTGATTCTCAAGAGTCTCTAAAAAAAAAAAAAAAGACAGGATTTGATGTACAAATGGATTGAGGAAAAACAATTTAAGGGTAATTCTGTAGAGTGTGAATCTGGATGACCATGAAAATGCTTGGGCCATTGAAAGAAATGACTGTTAGAAAATGATTGTGATGAACCTGGATTTAGATATTTGTTAATAAGTATGAGCTAATCGTAAAATGTTTTATTGAAAGTGTCTTGTTTGTATCTGGAGATAGGGTCTGAAAAGAGATCAGAATTGGCAGTCTGGATTTGAAAGTCTTTTGCATGGAGATGATGGTTGAACTTATGGCAGTGTATGAAACTGATAAGGCAGATAGTTTTGAGTTTGAATTGCAGAATTAGGAGAACTGAACTTAGGGTTGCACCCAGTCTTTGGGGGCCAAGAGCAGAAAGTTAAGAAAAGTGAGAACCATCAGAGAAATAGAAAGAGAACAGGGTGGTATGTCAGCAGCTAAGGGGAATCTCAGATGGTATTGAATATTGACTTGAGAGTATTGAGAAAAGTTCAGCAGGTTTTGTGTTTAAATCATTTGATAAGACCTAAGAACTGTGCCGTTCAGTATGAAAGCCACTGGGCACATGTGGCTTATAAACATCAAATAAAATTGAAAATTCATTTCCTCAGTTGCATTAACTACATTTAAAGTGTTAATAACCATGTGTGACTAGAGGCTATCATATTGGACAGCACTGATAATAGAACTTTTTTTTTTTTGAGACAGGGTCTTTCACCCAGGTGAAAGTGCTTCTAAAATGAGATTTTAAAAAGATCAATGTTGGGAGAACTAGTCAGATGCTGATAATAGAAGGCAGCATGAAGAGGCTTCTGAGTGACTTCTCAGTGAATTAGGAGGCAAAATCATCTACAGATTGTAAGGTGCAAGGAAAGGGGAATGAGGGTTTGAGGACAGGGAAACAAATTGAAACAGTTAATGAAGGCCTATATACATTGCCAACATAGGATGAATGAATGGTTACCAAGCAATAGTGATGGCTCCAGCAATGTAAATTTTAGGGCTTTATTAGCCCTCCTGGAACCTATTCCTTGGTGTGTAGCAGCCTAAGAACACCAGAAGGTGGATGATAAGAATTACCATCAGGTATGGCAGAAGTTCAAAGAGACAAGGGATTACCAAAGATGCTAAGTGAAGCCAGAGGAGGGTTGGATTGAGAGTGTGTCCATGTAACTAGAGAACAAAGTGAGGATGAAGATTAAGTTCAAAAACGAGGGAGTGAAAGGGGCAGGAAGTTAAATGACCGTGGTTGGAGAGGAGACAGTGCTAAGCTTTACTTCTTGGAGGAAGAGCAGTTCTAGTTGAAGTCAGAGTTTGAGCTGGGTTCTGTCTGTAAGAGACATCTGAATGTAGAACTGATTTTCTTTTCCAAACCTACTTCCTCTCCAGGCTTCCCCTGTTTCCATTAATGGGATCATCATCATTCAGATTAGAATTCTTATAGATCTATTTAATCTTCGTAAATTAATGATTTTAACAAAAGTTTGTAGTTTTGTGCCTGAACCTTGCTTCAAGTCTTAGTTTTGCCACTTAAATGTTGATCAAGTGTTTCCCTAGGTCTGTGTGTCCTTATTCTGTAAAATGGAAGATGTCATGTTACTTTAGTGGGATAATATATGTAAAGTACTTTGCACAGTGCTTAGAACACAGAAAATATTTCACTAAGTGTTAGCAACTATTTATTATAATAATTGTTCATTATTTTTATAGCTTGTTCATTCCCTTGTCAGGACTCTCTTTCAGAGCCTCATGATCTGGAAGGTAAAATAACTTCTTTCCTAACCTGTATCTCTGCCTCTAGGTTTTCACATGTTTATTCTGTTCTTGACATTTCAGTGTTTTCCTAAAACTGAGATCTCATACACTCCTGCTCCCTTCCTCACAATCTTCATTTAAACTTTTTTTTTTTTTTTTTTTTTTTTTTTTTTAAGAGATGGGTTCTATGTTGCCCAGGCTAGATTCAAACTCTTGGGCTCAGGCAGTCCTCTCGTCTCAGGCTTTTAAGTAGCTGGGACCACAGGTGTGCACCACTGTGCCAGGCTTCTGCACAACCTTCATACGCTTCGAATTGCAGACTTTTTAAGTTATGAAAACTGTCAAGAGGTAAGAGAGCCCAATGTAGAGTAGAATAAAAGTTGGTGATAGAGGCTATACCAATACATTACTACTGTGGTCACTTATTGTACCTCTAAAGGACTGGAAGTAGCTTTAAAACTTGTAAAGACTATTTAAAATTTCATACAGAATTAGTCAGTTTTTCCTTTTTTGATTTATTTTTTACCATCATCTTAGGCAAGTATGGTTCAACATAGAATGAATAGAGTGAGGGAGAATTAGAAAGTTTTTTTGTTATTGTTTTAAATATTGCAAATTCCGTTTAAGAAAAGTATTCAGACCTTTGTAGGCTTTGTTGGCTAGGAAGGGTTTCTTTAACATAAATAGAGTTGAGAATAGTTGACAGTTATCTGGAGCAAGATTAGAATAAATAGAAATAACTAGGTATCAAAGAGGATTGTATGTCTTTGTTTTCCTAAGCTTTTCTCTTCAATACCAAATGACTAGAGTTGCCTTTCCTTCCTAGCTCAGGGCAGTTCAAAAGAGTAACGCCTTCAGGCATCAGAATTGATAGATAGATATTACTATGTTTACCTCTAACTCCCCATTGCCTCCAAAGTCCAAATAATAACCCTAGTGTACAAGGAGAGAATATAACCAACTGGAAAAAAATATAGGGCTCTGGATTCAGGCTGACCTATGTTCACATCTTGGCTTTGATACCTAATAGCAGCTGTGTAATCTTGGGAAATACACATAATCCCCCAAGTTTTAGGAGAGAACATTAGACAACGTATAAGTGTAAAATAGTTGAGTTCAATTTTGACCATTTAGTAAATAGAGTAAATGCAAGTGATTGTTGTATGGCAGGTATTCTGGATTGGGGATGGGAAGGACGGGTGTAATAACCTTAACAAGGACTCCCTGTCTCTTACCCTAGAAAGTCCCTTCTTTAAGAAGTTGACAGTCTGGACAACATAGCAAGACCCTGTCTCAGTAAAAAATTTAGCTGGGTTTGATATCACTTGCCTGTTGTCCGACTTGAGAGGGCTCATATGGATTTGAGACTACAGTGAGCTATGGTTGCACTGCTGCACTGCAGCCTGGGCAATAGAGCAAAACCCTGTCCCTTAAAAAAAAATAGTTTAATTAAGTCCCTTACTACTCTATCCTTCCAACCTCATTTTTGGCCCCCTCACTTCCTTGAACTTTAATCTAGTGGTATGCTGTCTTAGGGTTATGTCTTTAAATACAGCCTTCCCACTGCCTTTATTCTTGCCACCTGTCAGTGGCTTCATCTCCTCTGTGAAGCCTTCATTGTTTCTCTTTGACTGTAAATCACTGTCCTCTCTGTTAAGTAGGCATTTTATTCACATTTTTGTTATTGTGCAAATATATATAATTACTTATTTGAATGTGTCTTCCTTACACATGAGAGTTTCAGGTCAGCTCTTACTTATCATTTCTCCAGCAGCATTAATAAGCACATAGCATTACTCAGTAGATGTTTGCTGAATGAATAAATCTCACTTGCACACTAGGTTCACATCCAAAGTGGTAGGACTTAAGGAAATGTGAATGGCTGTTAAGTATTTGTACTTAATACATTTGCAGTTTGTTTTATTGGAGTTAATATTTCTCTTGAGTGTTTATCATAATCCAGACATTATGCTAAGACTTGTGCTACATACATTATTTCAGTCAACTCCCACAGCTCCCAGGTCCTCAAAGGAAGAAACTGCAGGGAGCATCAGAAGTCAGAAACAGATCTGCTTGACCCCAAAGTTCTGTTTAACCTGTAGCTTCTACTAAACTGTTGTGCCTGTTAAGTAACTCAACATTGGTTCACAAATTGTACATGACCCATAGTATGTAAATAGTCCTGGAAGTCATTGGCTAATACAGTTCACCTTCATTTAAGAGGTACAGAAGGTACTCAGTTATTTCTCAATATTTTCATTTATAGTTCATCTGTAGCAAAACATGTCATTGTAGCTCTTGCATAAGGCAAAGAAGTATTTTGTAATTAATAAGCATAATTTTCAAATCTAGGATTTTTTTTTTTTTACCACCACCGTACCATGGAATCTCTCTAGTCATATGTCTGTCAAAACCATCACAACCTATTCCCAAATTTATATAGCTGACTTTTCAAAGGCTCTAATTTAGAGTCATACAGTTTCTGTTTTTGTAGAGACTCATGTAGTTTTTATAGGGATCACACAAATACACCATATTTTAATTTTTCATATATTTGATTATAGCTGTTTATAATGATATGAATGAGAGGCGTAAATGTTAGTTGAGTTATTCCAATGCTGAGTTTTAGCAGATTTCTTAACCTCAGCGTTATCAACATTTTAGGCCAGGTAATTCTTTGTTTTGGGGGTCTATTTTGTGTATTTTAAGATGTTTAGCAGCGTCCCAGGCCTCTACCCATTATATACCAGTAATCTCACATTTTTGTGACAACCAAAATGTCTCCAGACATTGCTAAGTATCTCCTGAAAGGCAAAATTACCTCCATTTAGGAACCACTGGTTTAAAGGTACTTAGAGTCAACAAAAGTAGAAATTTTTAGTTTTTTTTTTCTTTTAAATCTGGTTACCTTAAAAAAAAAAACTTTATATATATTCACATACCATATTATACAACAATTTTAAGTGTATATTCAATGGCTTTTGGTATATTGACAGTTTTGCAGCTATCACCGAATCTAGTTTTAGAACATTTACATGACCTCGTAAAGAAACCCTCATTAGCAGTCACTCCCCATTTCTCCTCTCTATCCATCCACACCCCCCAGCCCTAGGCATATTTGATTATCTTTTTACGTTTAGGAATATACAGCCTCCTTGCTTATTTTAAGTCAGATCATTATGTAATCCAAATCCTATTTTAGAGTGTGTTTATTGAAAGTTACTTGCAGTGTTAGGAGACATATTCTGAGAGGACCTTAGACATTTGTCTAGGCAGATTCCAAGTTTAATCTGTAAAGGAAATCAATCTAAGTAGGCTCAGTCAAGAATCATTTTACTATTATTCAGAACAGAAAACTCCCCCTGGCCCCGACGGTAAGTCCTGTATCATAGAAATCAAAAGTTCGTTTTTCCTGATCAGTTCTAGTAGAAAACCTTGTTCCCTAGGCTGTGTGCACAAAACATAATTAAGAAACACATGTACTTTGAACCTGCTGTGTGGTTGTTATTAAATAGGTCATTTTCAGTTTATTGGTAGGTGAGTTAATTTATTTACAGGTAGATAAATACTTGGTTTTGTTTTGTTTTTCAAATTTGCGGGTCTGTCTTACCTACATAGTAATGTTACCTACTATTTACTGTAAGAAAAAACTTTGCAAATTATTTTTTCTGAAAGAAGAAATAAGGCAGAGTTGGATTATTTTGTGTGTATACACACATCTATTTGAAACTGTGTGTTAATTTCTGTCCCTATTCCTAAGCTAATAGCACCTTATTTTAATTACTGTAGCTGCGTAACATATCTTTATTCTACTATTCTGCTTTTTCAAAGTTTTCTTACTTGATTTTTCACATGTGAAATTAGCAGAGTTTCATGGAAGAGTTTCAAATTAAATTTGTGATTGCATTCACTTCATAGAATAATTTTGGAAAAATTAACACATTTAGTATAATGATTCTTCCTATCCAGGAACATATATTTCACTCTATGGAGGTCTTGTTTTATATCCTTTATTAAATCTTCCTCAAGATCTTGCATATTTCTGTTAGATTGATTTCTCAGGTATTTGTGGTTATTTATTGTTGCTATTATGAATGGAATTTGCTGATGTGTTTGGGAACTGTTGCTTTTTTTTGTTGATCTTGTAGTTGGCCAGCTTGCTGAAATGTCATAATACTTTGTTGACTTTCTATGGGTTTCTAAATAATATAAGTACGTCTTTTGTAATCATGACAGTTTTGTTTCTTCCTTTCAAGTCTTTATTTCTTGTATAGATCTGTTATTTCTTGCCTTACTGCATTGGCTTAGACCTTAAGGAAATATACAGTATTAGAGGTGAGAGCAGTAATCACTTCTATTAGAAACTACAGTGAGATATCAATTTTTTGTTTATTAAGTGATTTTATAAATTTTACTGAGTTTCTCTTTCTCCATGAGATGAAACAGGATTCTCCCATGCTTCTGGTGTAAATGTAAATGAATGCGGCTCTTTATATATATTCCTGTAATTTTGTATTCTAGATAGTCTTACAAATGTTTTATATCCTTTGATTTAGTAATCTCACTTCTAGGACTGTCCCTTGGAAATAATAAACAACATTTTTGTTCAAATTGCTCATTCCTTTATATTACTTATAATAAGTATTTGGAAATAAATATCTAATAGTAAAGTCATGACTTTATAAATTATGGTATATGATGAAATATTGTACAACCATTATATTAAAATAATTTGTAATATTAATAACTTATAAGTACTTATTCAATAAAAGAATACAGAATTTTTATGTAGTAAGGTTGTATCAGCATCAAAATGCATTGAACAAAGATTAAAACAGAACTTAGATCGTTACATCAAAATTATGATAGTGTTACTCTATGGATAATAACTTTGTGGATGATTTCATTTCCTCATTCATAGTTTTCTATGGTGAGCATGCTTTGTTCTTAAAATCAGAAGAAAAAGAAACTTAAAGTGTATATGTTTGTCATACTAAATTATTTACTTTCATCAAAATAGGTAGAAAGGGAGAAATCTTAACCTATTCCCTAAATGGCAAATTTAGTTGTAATTTTTTTAAGTTAACATTTTTATAATACTGTTTTCAAAAAAGACATTGCTGAGTGTAGATAGCAAATGTCATAGGATAAATCTGATACCTGAGTGAATAACACATAGTTTCAGTACCAAGGTTGAGATTTATGCTCTGCGATCTGCTCCTAAATGATCAGACTGCCATATCAGCAAGTCAGGGAGGAATTGTGGCAGATATCCACTTGATTTGATTTCTTACTATCTTGTCACCCACGTGCATATGTATTGTAAACTGTCATCTAGCAGCCCTGTGATATACTGCTGGCCAAGTTTCATAAGAAAAGCTTCTATGTTTGTATGGATTTGAGATTATCATTCACTTTTTTTAAGAAACATTCATTAAGTATTTTCAGTGTGCCAGTAACTTTGGTAGCCAAAGGACAAATGACATAAAAACCACACAGATGGCCTCTGTCTTGAGCAGCTTTTGTTGGAAATAATATGACTAATATTATGATGGAATGAGATGGTATCTTACTAGCAAAACCAGAAATACTTAAATACTAATTCAACCAATTCTCGAGGTCTCTTGGGGAGCTAGGTATACTGAAATTCAAGTTAGAATTTGTTGGCTTTGGCATAGGCCCCTGCCTTACAATCCAGAGAACTAGGCTATTCTGTATGGAATATGCCATTTTCCTTTACTAGCTAAACCTGACTTTCCTTTCTTCCTCTTAGCTTAAATTCAAGACATCTCAAATGTTACTACTCTATTGAGGCAAAATACTACTGGTACTAAAAGAAAATGAGCAAGAAACACCCAACAAGCTAGATCTTGTTGAATAGTTAGCGATTCTAATACCTTGCTACCTACTAACAAACTGTCCCCCTCCATTACTTTGGCCCAGTTTCTATATTTGAAATAATAAAAGGAATAAGAAAGATGGCTTGGCTACTCCAAGCAGCCTTGGACTGTTTTACCCTGGGTAATATGGGAGAAAAAGAACGGCCATCCTCAATCTGTTTCACCGTAGTTTGTAGTTACAACACCAAGAAATTTTGAGTTATTTTAAAAATTATTTTACAAAGCACTTTCAGTGGTAAGAGAAGGATTAAAGACTGAATTCTATAAGATGAATGGACTTTTGTCAGACCAAGAGAGATGGAGATTTGAGGTGGGAGAATGTGTTGGATTCCAGCTATATTATTCAAATGCTCAAAAAACACAGAACATTAGAGAAGATAGGAGTTCACTGTAGATGATGGTGAGAGTGGGCATAGAACAGGAATGCCAAGAGATGAAGTTATAAAACTCAGCAAGAGGTAGATAATGAAGAACTTTATGTACTATGCTAAGAAATATTGACATTGTTGTGAATGTATGGAGGGCCCACTGGCTTTTTGGGGAGCTAGGTCTGCAATATGAATATTAGAAGGAGCAAAACTGACGTAATGGTGATAAGGGCTTGCAGTAATGTACAAGCAATAGGTATGGTGAAAATGGAGACATTTGAAATATTTTGAAGCAGTAGACTCAACAGGGAGTAATGATCAACATAGATAATGTATATGGTGGAAAGAGAATAGCTTTTTGAGTTGGCCAAGCCTGAGTTTCAAATTCCAGCTCCGTCACTTTTCCATTTTCAAACCTTGGGTGTTTTATATAACCCTCAGAACCTTAGTTTCCTCATCTTAATCTGACTGCCATATCAGTAAGGAACAGTAAACTAGGTGCCATGGCTTTGCCTATAGTCCCAGCTACTTGGAAGGCTGAGGCAGGAGGATCACTTGAGGTCAGGAGTTTGAGTCCAGCCTGGGCAGCATTGTGAGACACCATCTCTAAAAAGAATTATAAAAATTAACTAGGTGTGGTGGCATGCATCTGTAGTCCCAGCTACCTAGGAGGCTGAGGCAGGAGGATTGCTTGAGTGTAAGAGTTATAGGCTACAGTAAGCCATGATTGTGCCACTGCACTCTAGCCTGGGCAAGAGAGCAAGTCTCCATTTCTTAAAAAAAACAAAATTGGGACAGTAATATTCAACCCATAGAAATATGAGACAATATATGGGAAGCATTTAGTAAAAAGTGCCTTACCACATACTAGATATAAAATGATAGCTGCTCTCGTTGTTGGGGATGAAGGTGATAGAGAGGAATCAAAAATGACTTCCAAGTTTTCTGTTTGAATGGTAAAAAAGACCTATATTAGGAAAGTGGGATATACTATCTGGTTCTTAGATTGCTCGTGAGGACTCTGTGGTGGAAGTGTTCACCAGCAGTTGACAATAAGAGTGTGACACTTCTGAGTAGAAGGCACAGATCTGCAAGATAATCAGCTTACACATAGCAGTAAAAGTTATAAAAGTAGATGAGGTCCCCCAAGAAGAGGCAATGAGAAGTCAGAACCCTGGAGAGTAGCCTAGGAAGAGTAGAGGGTGTTTTTTGTTTTGTGTTTTTTTGAGAGGATCTTCCTCTGTCACCCAGGCTGAAGTGCAGTGGCACGATCACGGCTCACTGCAGTCTTGATCCCCAGGGCTCAAGCTATCCTCCCACCTCAACACCTCAGTGTCATGAATAGCTGAGACTACAGGCACATGCCACCTTACCCAGTCAATTTTATAAATTTTTTAAGAGATGGGGTCTTACTGTGTTGGCCTAGGTTGGTCTTGAACACCTGGGCTCAAGCAGTCCTCCTGCCTTGGCCTCCCAAAGTGCAGGGATTACAGGTGTGAGCCACTGCTCCTGGCTGATACATCTTTGAAGAATGTGACATAAATTTAGATTTAAGTGCTGATTTTAAAAAAGAGCTAAGGCCATGCATGGTGGTTCATGCCTGTAATCTCAGCTACTTGGGAGACAAAGGCAGGAGAATTGCTTGAACCCAGGAGTTCAAGACTAGTCTGATCAGCAGAATGAGGCAGTCATCTCTTAAAAAAAAAAAACAACCAAACAAAAAGGAGCTAATAGAGAAGAAGGGGTTTCTGAAATGTAGGAAGTTAGCTCACAGAGTCAAAATTGAAGAAAGATGGATTGGCAGGTGGTGTCATGCAGCGGAGCAGTCCTGTAATGGTCACCAAGAAAATGCACGATGGATTTGGTCATTAGGAGGAGGACTGTGAACCAGGAGCTAAGTAAGACTTTGTGGTCGAGTGCTTTGAATGCCAGACTTTGGTCAGTGGAAGAATGATTAAATGTTATTGAGCATGAAAGTGAGATGATCAGAACACTATTTTTATTTTTCTGGTAGCATTTGAAGGATGAGAAAGGAGGGAAGGCTTCATTTAGGTTGGTAGAGGCCCACATTAGCAAGGGGTTGGATCAAGATGATAATCTTGCTTGGAAACAGAAAGATAAGTGCAAGAGCTATTGTGCAGTAGTGTCTTCATAATTTGGTCATCACTGGATATAATGAGTAAAAGAAGTAGCCTAAAAGATGACATTTTAAGGTTTTCAGTGTGGATAATTGGAGAGTAGGAGTAGCATTTACTGAAACAGGGACAGGACATTAGTATAAGCAAGACTGAAAGATGAAACCATTTCTTATTTGTAAACTTTGATTTATTAAGCATATGTTATTGAGTGGTGCTGTTATTGAGTGAATATTATGTTACAACAGTGAACATAACAGTCAAGATCCCTACTTTCATGGCACTTTACCTTCAGAAGTGAGGTAAAGACAAAATAATAATAATAATAATAATAAAGGGACAAAGTAATTTAAGACAAAACTAGGTGATGATACAGAGATATACTGAGGGAAACCACTTTTAGATGGGGTGGTCAGGAATGGCATTTCTGAAGAGGGGGAGATTTGAACTCAGACCAGAATATTACAATGGAATCAACTATGCAAAGATCTGGGTGCAAAGGCATCCTTGCTCAGACTGCAAAGTCCTTAAGAAGGAAATGAGCTTGATTTATTTGAGGGCCAAAAGAAGGGCCAGTATATCAGCTGCCTAGTGAGCAAGAGAGAGACTAATACAGATGAGTCAATAGAATTAAACTTAAGTGGCGCCTCGGAGGTCTCACTATGGAGTTTGGTGCTTACTGATGGCAGTGGAAACAAAGTAGTTTGTTGAAGTTAGCTGTCTGTGAAACATCTAGATGAAGTCAATTAACGGGCTTAAATATACAAACTTAAATATATTTTGCCTCTATTATTCATTGAAATAACTTGCCAAGTTGTTTAGGCATTGAAAAATAAATGCTCACAATATGGAGGCTTGAAAAAGGGGGTCAAGGACATGCTCAAGGGACCAGAGGGATTGGGAATCTCTAGCAGTTCTTCCCCACCTCTTACCCCTCCAACTTAGCTTTGACTTGAAACTCATTTAGCAGTTCTTTACCAAAATAAAGGTCATCTTAAATATTATTGCATCGTGAAAGTAATGACTATTGTTTAAATGTATGAGAACAGTAGTTGAAAAATCATGGCCCAAAATACATGTGTCTTCAGGAAACGTAAAGGATACTTGACAACTTAAAATACCTGCAGCTCCATAGGGACCATGCTGTAGATTTTGTATAGTGCTTGTTTAGACAGTACTCTCATTTCTAGAAATATATATAATGTATTTTTTACAGTAAACAAAATATGTGTATCACTGTGCTTCTTGGTACACAAGTAGTGTGAGTAGTTTGTGTAGCAAAGGTCATCCTTAAGGTATCTGGTTTTACTGAATACATGCTTAAAAAAGTACACTGAAACAAAATAATTATACCTTTTGTTTATGTATTGCTTTATAATTTAAATAGCCTTTACCCCTGGAAAATCAACTTGATCCTCAGAAACAACTTTTTTTTTTTAAATTTTATTTTTTTATTGCATTTTAGGTTTTGGAGTACGTGTAAAGAACATGCAAGATTGTTGCATAGGTACACACATGGCAGTGTGATTTGCTGCCTTCCTCCCCTTCACCTATATCTGGCATTTCTCCCCATGCTCTCTCTCCCCAAGTCCCCACGCCCCACTGTCCCTCCCCTATTTCCCCCTGACAGACCCCAGTATGTGATGCTCCCCTCCCTGTGTCCATGTGTTCTCATTATTCAACACCCACCTATGAGTGAGAACATGCGGTGTTTGATTTTCTGTTCTTGTGTCAGTTTGCTAAGAATGATGGTTTCCAGGTTCATCCATGTCCCTACAAAGGACACGAACTCATCGTTTTTGGTGGCTGCATAATATTCCATGGTGTATATGTGCCACATTTTCCCTGTCTAGTCTATCATCAGTGGGTATTTGGGTTGCTTCCAGGTCTTTGCTATCGTAAACTGTGCTGCAGTGAACATTAGTGTGCATGTGTCCTTATAGTAGAACGATTTATAATCCTTTGGATATATACCCAGTAGTGGGATTGCTGGGTCAAATGGAATTTCTATTTCTAGGTCCTTGAGGAATCACCACACTGTCTTCCACAATGGTTGAACTAATTTACACTCCCACCAACAGTGTAAAAGTGTTCCCTTTCTCCACATTCTCTCCAGCATCTGTTGTTTCCAGATTTTTTAATGATCACCATTCTAACTGGTGTGAGATGGTATCTCAATGTGGTTTTGATTTGCATTTCTCTAATGACCAGTGATGATGAGCATTTTCTCATATGTTTGTTGGCCTTGTGTATGTCGTCTTTTGTGAAGTGTCTGTTCATATCCTTTGCCCACTTTTGAATGGGTTTGTTAGTTTATCTTTTTCTTGTAAATCTGTTTTAGTTCTTTGTAGATTCTGGATATCAGCCTTTTGTCAGATAGGTAGACTGCAAAAATTTTTTCCCATTCTGTTGGTTGCTGATTCACTCTAATGACTGTTTCTTTTGCTATGCAGAAGCTGTGGAGTTTGATTAGGTCCTTTTTGTCTATTTTGGCTTTGGTTGCCAATGCTTTTGGTGTTTTGGTCATGAAGTCCTTGCCTACGCCTATGTCCTGAATGGTTTTGCCTAGATTTTCTTCTAGGGTTTTTATGGTGTTAGGTCTTATGTTTAAGTCTTTAATACATCTGGTGTTAATTTTAGTGTAAGGTGTCCGGAAGGGCTCCAGTTTTTGCTTTCTGCACATGGCTAGCCAGGTTTCCCAACACCATTTATTAAACAGGGAATCCTTTCCCCATTGCTTGTTTTTGTGAGGTTTGTCTAAGATCGGATGGTTGTAGATGTGTTGTGTTGCCTCCGAGGCCTCTGTTCTATTCCATTGGTTTATATCTCTTGTTTTGGTACCAGTACCGTGCTGTTTTGATTACTGTAGCCTTGTAATATAGTTTGAAGTCCGGTAGTGTGATGCCTCCCGCTTTGTTCTTTTTGCTTAGAATTCACTTGGCTATGCAGGCTCTCTTTTGTTTCCATATGAAGTTTAAGGTGGTTTTTTCCAGTTCTGTGAAGAAGGTCATTGGTAGCTTGATGGGGATAGCGTTGAATCTGTAAATTACTTTGGGCAGTATGGCCATTTTTACGATATTGATTCTTCCTAAGCATGAACGTGGAATGTTTCTCCATCTGTTTGTGTCCTCCCTTATTTTGTTGAGCAGTGGCTTGTAGTTCTCCTTGAAGAGGTCCTTTACGTTCCTTGTTAGTTGTATTCTTAGGTATTTTATTCTCTTTGTAGCAATTGTGAATGGCAGTTTGTTCTTGATTTGGCTCTCTTTAAGTCTGTTATTGGTGGATAGAAATGTTGTGATTTTTGCACATTGATTTTATATCCTGAGACTTTGCTGAAGTTGCTTATCAGTTTCAGGAGATTTTGGGCTGAGACATACAATCATGTCGTCTGCAAATAGAGACAATTTGACTTCCTCCTTTCCTATTTGAATACCCTTTTTTCTTTTTCTTGCCTGATTGCTCTGGCTAGAACCTCCAGTACTATATTGAATAGGAGTGGTGAGAGAGGGCATCCTTGCCTAGTGCCAGATTTCAAAGGGAATGCTTCCAGTTTTTGCCCATTCAGTATGATATTGGTTGTTGGTTTGTCGTAAATAGCTTTTATTATTTTGAGATACGTTTCGTCAGTACATAGTTTATTGAGGACTTTTAGCATAAAGTGCTGTTGAATTTTGTCAAAGGCCTTCTCTGCATCAATTGAGATAATCATGGTTTTTGTCTTTGGTTCTGTTTATGCGGTGAATTATGTTTACAGACTTGCGTATGTTGAACCAGCCTTGCATCCCCGGGATGAATCCTACTTGATCATAGTGGATAAGGTTTTTGATGTGCTGTTGCAATTGGTTTGCCAGTATTTTATTGAAGATTTTTGCATCTATGTTCATCATGGATATTCCCCTGAAGTTTTCTTTTCTTGCTGAGTGTCTGCCGGGTTTTGGTATCAGTATGATGTTGGTCTCATAAAATGATTTGGGAAGGATTCCCTCTTTTTGGATTGTTTGGAATAGTTTCAGAAGGAATGGTACCAGTTCCTCTTTGTATGTCTGGTAGAATTCGGCTGTGAACCCATCTGGACCTGGGCTTTTTTTGGGTGGTAGGCTTTTAATTGCTGCCTCAACTTCAGACCTTGTTATTGAGTCTGTTCAGGGTTTCGACTTCTTCCTGCTTTAGGCTTGGGAGGATGCAAGTATCCAGGAATTTATCCATTTCTTCCAGGTTTACTAGTTTATGTGCATAGAGTTGTTTGTAATAATCTCTGATGATGGTTTGTATTTCTGTGGATTCTATGGTGATATCCCCTTTATCGTTTTTTATTGCATCTATTTGATTATTCCCTTTTCTTTTTTATTAATGCGGCTAGTGGTCTATTTTGTTGATCTTTTCGAAAAACCAGCTCCTGGATTTATTGATTTTTTTTGAAGGGTTTTTTCTGTCTCTGTCTCCTTCAGTTCTGCTCTGATCTTAGTTATTTCTTGTCTTCTGCTAGGTTTTCATTGTTTTTGATCTTGCTCCTCTAGCTCTTTCAATTTTGACGACAAGGTGTCGATTTTAGATCTCTCCTTGCTTCTCATGTGGGCATTTATTGCTATATCTTTTCCTCTAGAGACTGCTTTAAATGTGTCCCAGAGATTCTGGTATGTGGTGTCTTCGTTCTCGTTGGTTTCGAAGACCATCTTTTTTTCTGCCTTCATTTCATTGTTTATCCAGTCAACATCAAGAGCCAGTTGTTCAGTCTCCATGAAGCTGTGCGGTTCTGAGTTAGTTTCTGAATTCTGAGTTCTAACTTGATTGGTCTGTGGTCTGGGAGACTGTTTGTTATGGTTTCCGTTCTTTTGCATTTGCTGAGGAGTGATTTACTTCCAATTATGTGGTCAATTTTAGAGTAGGTGCGATGTGGTGCTGAGAAGAATGTACATTCTGTGGATTTGAGGTGGAGAGTTCTATCAATTTCTATTAGGTTTGCTTGGTCCAGGTCTGAGTTCAAGTCCTGGATATCCTTGTTAATTTTCTGTCTGGTTGATCTGTCTAATATTGACAATGGGGTGTTAAAGTCTCCCACTATTATTGTGTGGGAGTCTAAGTCTCTTTGTAAGTCATTAAGAACTTGCCTTAGGTATCTGGGTGCTCCTGTATTGGGTGCGTATATATTTAGGATCGTTAGCTCTTCTTGTTGCATTGATCCTTTTACCATTATGTAGTGTCCTTCTTTGTCTCTTTTGATCTTTGTTGATTTAAAGTCTATTTTATCAGAGACGAGAATTGCAACTCCTGCTTTTTTTTGGTCTCCATTTGCTTGATAAGAAACAACTCTTTAAAGCAGGGAACAGGAATTTTACAGAAGTCATGTTGCTATTTTAGAGTTGAGGAAACTGAGGATCTCTGAGTGCACAGTCATAAATTTACAACTCTCACTTCACTCGCATTACTTTTCTTACCACAGCATGCTAATTCAAAGGTGCACAAAAAAGTAAACTTTAGTAGAAGTTTATATCCTTACTAAAACAGTGGCAAAATATATTTTTTAATGTGTATCTTAGTTTTGGGTGCTGCCAAAAGGATTAAGGGTGCTGTGGATGCACAGAAGAGGGTGAGATTGACTTTGACTGGGAGAGTCAGAGGTTTCATTTTGTTTAGAAAATGTGTACTATTTTCTTATTTGGTAATTTTTTTTTGCCTCTTCTTGGTTGCCCCATACATTTAAAGTACCACATATGCAGCTTTAAAATAAACCTTTTTTATTTTATACACAGGACCCACGTTTGTTTCTACTAGCGTATTTTATTCTTGTATTGCTACCCAACTCAGCAGAGATGAATTAGTAGTAGTAGCTAACATGTAATGAGCAATTCTGGCTCTTTGGTAGAGGATTTGTAAAAAATTAACTTAATACTTAAATCAACTTTCTGAGGTGGAAAATTCTTTCATAAATTGCTATTTTCTTTTCATTCCGTTGACATACTTGTCATTCCCACACCTGATGGAAAGAATGTAGGAGTGTGTGAAAGAAAAGGTAATTATAAGGTATTGTAGGCTGGGTGCAGTGGCTCACACCTGTAATCCCAGCACATTGGGAGGCCGAGGTGTATGGATCACCAGAGGTCTGGAGTTCGAGACCAGCCTGGCCAACATGGCAAAACTCCATCTCTACTAAAAATACAAAAAAAATTAGCCTGGCGTGGTGGCACGCACCTATAATCCCACCTACTAGGGAGACTCAAGCAGGAGGGTTGCTTAATCCTGGGAGGTGGAGGTTACAGTGAGTCCAGATTGTGTAAGACTCTGTCTCAAAAAAAAAAAAAAAAAGGATTTTATTTCGGGATAATGTTAAGCCATGCAAATAGATTTTTTTTGGGTTTATTGTGCATTATTTATTATATTTTTCCCGAAGTGAAGAAGCCAAGCTGGTATATACACTAATCTGAGCCATGAAGTGTAAGCTATATAACATGAGTGAATAAAGTAATAATATCTTAAATGTGTTTTTACTATTCCAGTGACAGTATGTAGTAATCTTGGGTGGTTTTGCATTTTAAAAATGATTTTATATACTAAAAGAAGTCTAATCAATAAAGAGATGTTTATTTAACCAATTTAGGAATGCAAGATGTCCATAAAACTTAATCCTTTGTTTAGTGACTTTTCACTGTTGTATTTTTTTGTTGTGATGAGATATGTTGCTTACTGTGGAAATGGTAATAAAGCTTTATGTTTATATAACATCTTGCATCTTAGGATCGCAAAGTGCTTTTCAGCCATCTAATGAATCCTCATAGTAGTTTAGTGAGTAGGTAAGTGACAAGTATTATTATCTTCATTTTACAGGTGGAGACAGAAATTAAGCCACAAAGTGGGTTAAATGATTTATGTATATAGTTCCATCATCTAAATACATAGGCAATCTGATCTACTGAAGTAAGAATACTGTATTTTAGGAAGATTGACATAGTATAAGCCGTTAACCCCTTAGTTTTTGTACATCACACAGATTGTTAGCAAAATTTTAGCTTTAAAATATGCACATGGAATTTTTAAAAAATTCTTTCTTTAGGTGTAGAGAACATTATAATACTTTTTTTCCCTTCCTTTTTAGGTCAGCAGCAAGGACAAGATGGAGTAAAAGTCCAACAAGCTACTATAGCTCCTGTAACTGTAGCAGTTGGAGGAATTGCTAATGCCACGATAGGTGCTGTTAGTCCTGACCAACTCACACAAGTGCATTTGCAGCAAGGCCAGCAAACTTCTGATCAAGAGGTACAGCCTGGCAAGAGGCTTCGAAGAGTTGCCTGTTCCTGTCCTAATTGTAGGGAAGGAGAAGGAAGGTAAATGTTCTTATTTTTCAACTATGTCAATTTGGAAGGTATAAAACAGGGGTTAAAACCAAGTAATTGACTGGGAATGATGGTCACTGGAACCTCACTAGCTTTGTAGCCTAGAAGTTGATATATAATATTAGTAAGGGAATTAAGTTGGGCTGTTTCAGGAATGAAATTTAAGTGGTCCTTTGCCTTGTTTCTTACACTTTTTAAAAATGTTTTTTCTTTCTTTGTTTTTTTTTTTTTTTTTCTTTCCACCCCTGAGACAGCGTGTTACTCTGCTGCCTAGGCTGGAGTGCAGTGGCACAGTCTCGGCTTACTGCGACCTCCCCCTCCTAGGTTGAAGCGATTCTCCTGCCTCAGCCTCCCGAGTAGCTGGGATTAATTATAGGCATGTGCCACCGTGCCCAGCTGATTTTTGTATTTTTAGTAGAGATGGGGTTTCATCATGTTGGCCAGGCTAGTCTTGAACTCCTAACCTCAGGTGATCCACTAATTTCAGCCCCACAAAGTGCTGAGATTACAGGTGTGAGCCCCTGTGCCCAACCCATTTTTTCTTTTTCACAAAATTTTTATATACCTTTATTGATGCAAAATTTACTCATATACTATACAGTTTACCCATTTAAAGTATACAGTTCAGCGGTTTTTAATATATTCAGAGCTGTATAGACATGACCAGTCAATTTTAGAATGTTTTCATCATCCCCAGAATAAATTCTGTATCTTTTAAGCATCACCCCCTTATCCTCCCAACCCTTCCATCTTAGGCAACTGATTTCAGTCTCTATAGATTTGCCTATTCTGGACAATTCATATAAATCATGTGGTTCTTTGTGACTGGTTTCTTTTAGCATAATGTTTTCAAGGTTCAGCCGTATTACAGGGTGATCAGTACTTTATTCCTTTTTAGGAACAAATAATATTCCACTGTATAGATATACAGTATTTTGTTAATCCTGTCACTTGAAGGACATTTGGTTTTTTTCCACTCACTGGCCATTATGAGTAATACTGTAGTAAACATTTGTGTAGAAGTGTTTGTGTGGACATGTTTTCATTTCTCTTGTATTTATATGGAATTACCTAGAAATGGAATTTCTGGGTCATATTGTATGTTTAACCATTTGAGGAACTTACAGACTGTTTTCCAAAGTGGCTATACCATTTAACATTTCTATCAATAGTATTTGAGGGTTCCAGTTTCTCTACATCATTGCCAGTACTTGTCATAATCTGACTTTATGATTAAAGCTATTCTGGTGGGTTTGAAGTGATATCTCACTACAGTTTTGGTTTACATTTTCCTGATTATTAATGATATTGAGCATCTTCTTGTTCTTATTGGGTATGTGTGTATCTTTGGAGAAATATTTATTTGGCTCTTTTGCCCACTTTAAATTGTATATATATATTTTTTATTATGGAATTGTCTCTTTACATATTCTAGATACAAGTTCCTTATCAGATATAGGATTTGCAAATATTGTCTCCTATTGTGTGAATTGTCTTGATACTTTGTTGATAGTGCCTTTGAAGCACCAAAGTTTTAATTTTAAAGTCTAGTGTTTTCTATTTTCCTTTATTGCTTCTGCTTTTCGTATTATATCTAAGAATCCATTGCCAAATCCAAAGTCATGAAGATTCCTGGTTTTTTAAAGATAATTTTACAGTTTTTATTCTTACATTTAGGTCTTTGATTAATTTGGGGTTAATTTTTATATATGGTGTTAGGTAAGGATTCATCAGGCACCATTTGTTGAAAAGACTACTGTTTCTCCATTGAATGGTCTTGGTACCCATGTCAAAAATCACTTGACCATAGACACATGGATTTATTTCTGGACTCTCAATTATATTCCATTGATGTATATATCTGTCTTTATGTGAGTGCCACACTGTCTTGAGTACTTTGGCTTTGGAATAACTATTGAAATTGAGAAATGTGAGTCCTCCAACTTTGTTGTTCTTCAAAATTGTATTGACTCTTTAGAGACACTTGCAATTCCATGTGAATTTTAGAATCAGTTTATCAGTTTCTACAAAGAAGCCAGATGATATTCTGATGGAAGTTGCATTCAATCTGTAGATCACTTTGGGGACTGTTGCCAACTTAACAATATTACATCTTTTGGTCCATACACATGGGAAGTTTCTCTGGGTATTTAATCTTTAACTTCTTTCATCAGTATTTTATAGTTTTCAGAGTATACATTTTACGCTTTGTTAAATTCCAATTTTATTTTTGATGCTATTGTAAATTGAACTGTTTTCTTGATTGTCCATTACAAGTAGGTGGAAATACATTGATTTTTTAAATAATATATTAATCTTGTATCCTGCAACTTTTGCTGAACTTTTTGATTAGTTATAAATGTTGTTTTGTTTTGTTTTGTTTTGTTTTAGTGGAGTCTTTAGGATTTCTATGTATAAGATCATGAAATCTATGAACAGAGATAGTTTTTACTTTTTCTTTTCTACTCTGCAGGAGTTCTATTTCTCTTTCTTACCTAATTTCCCTGTCTGGAACCTCTAGTACAGTGTTGGCAGTGTGCTTGTTTGTGTTTTGTTAAGAATTTTTGCATCCGTATTCCTAAGAGATTTGTCTGTGGTTTTCTGTTTTTGTAATGTTTTTATCTGGTTTTGGTAATGATAATACTGGCCTCATAAAATAAATTCAAAAGTATTTCCTCCAAACTGGTATTAATTCTTTAAATGTTTTATGAAATTTACCAGTGAAGCTGTCCGTTCTTAGGCTTTTCTTGTGGGTAGTTTTAATTACTAATTCAGTCTAGTTACTTGTAAATTTATTCTGATTGACTATTTACTTAAGTATTTTGGTCAGTATTTTTCTGGGAATTTGTCCATCTCATCTGAGTTATCCAAGTAATTGGCATAGAATTGTTCATGGTATTCCTTTGTAATCCTTTTTATTTCTGTAAGGTTGGTAGTGATATCTCCTCTTTGATTTCTGATTCTAATAATTTGATTCTTATTTTCTTGGTCAGTCTAGCTAAAGGTTTGTTAGCTTTGTTTACGTTTCCCAAGAATCTCAATGTTTGACATTTATTTTGACCCTAAGAGGGTTCTTCACAGCCTCTTGGCTCATGTCTGTCTGGCAAACCAGCCAGCCTGTAGTTAAGCCTTTATTTCCAGTGAATCTGTTAGTCTTCTCCCAATTATTTGTCTTTTGAAACAATATCTACTTTTTTTGAGAGTACCCTTAAGTTTGGACTTCTTCCCATTGTCTTACAAATGAAGTCAGTTCCTCTGGGAAGAGATTTGGAGCTCTTTGTTTTATGGTGTGTTTCTGAGTCACAGCTTTTGAACTGAGTTGAGACAGTGGCTCTTTTCTGAGTGACAACCCTGCTTTAAGACCTGAGTGCTTGGTTGCAGAGACAGCAGAAGTCTCAGGTCTCCTTAGCTGGCCTCTCTCGGCTTAGAACTTTGACTTTTTGAACTATGAATGGGCCAGGTCAGGGGCAGTGTAGACCCCAGCATTTTCATCATGCCACATCCAAGGAAGAGCCTGTGTCCCAGGGCTAAGGACTTGGTTCCGCTATGCTTGCCTAGAACTTAGCAACAGGTAACCAGGGGTAAGAGGAGAAGTGCAGACATCTTGCCCCTCTTGGGGCCGTCGCCCTCTGACTAGGAGGTGGGAAGAATAGGAATCATATTCTTGACTGCACCAGTCTCTAATGTTCCTGTGTGTGGAGGTGGTAGGAAGTAGGGAAGGAATGAGTCTTGGTTCATATACCACAGACTCTTACTGTTCTTACCAAGTTCTGTGAAATTTTCTTGAATAAGTGTTTGTTTATTTGCTGTTATTTGCTTTTAGGACCATTTCCAGAGACTTTAAATAGTATTTTTTTACTTTATTATAATTGTCACCAGTTTCACTGGGAAACAGATCCATGGAACTCACACTGTCTTGCTGGAAACGAAACTCTGCACCTTAACACTTTTAACTGGATTTAGCCATCTTTTTGAAATTTTAGAGAAGTTTCAAGTGTTTTGAAAGGCTTAGAGAAATTTTTTTCCCAAGCGAAGAGCCCACTATGGAAGGAACATGCAGTTCATAGTAGAGCATAAACTGCCTGAGATTAACACATTTTCATAGCAATTTGGTACACAGATCTGTTTTATTTTTTCTTTAATTGAAATTTTTCTGATTTTAACTACTGTTATGGCATCATGATCAAACTTATTCAGAGAAGCACTGAATAAGTCCTTTTTGTATTTACATGTATTTAATTACCTTCTTTTTAATTTTTCTATAATTATAAGCCTACGATTTGGCAGTGTTATTAATGTTTGGTTTTTGTTTTTGATAGAGGCAGTAATGAACCAGGAAAAAAGAAACAACATATCTGTCATATTGAAGGATGTGGTAAAGTTTATGGCAAAACGTCTCACTTACGAGCACATCTTCGCTGGCATACTGGAGAAAGACCTTTTATATGCAACTGGATGTTTTGTGGCAAAAGATTCACAAGGAGTGATGAGCTTCAGAGACATAGAAGAACCCATACAGGTTAGTTGGTTTATTTTAGGACATGCACTTTTTACTTATTTCTTCAGTGTTTCCATGAAAGATTTAGTGATAGTTTAGCTATCAAATTGGAAATATGCAAATGTAGGAGAAGTATTTACTTTAGCAGTTATATGGAAGATGTTTAAGGTTAACATTTTATTTATTTATTTATTTATTTTTAAGACGGGATTTCACCATGTTGGTCAGGCTGGTCTTGAACTCCCGACCTCAGGTGTTCTGAGATACATTTTATTTTACTTTTTGTAAACTTTATCAGCATATTTTTGAGACCTGGAATTTATTCCATTTGTTTATATTGTATTCTTAGCATGTTGAAGTCATATATTATTTTTCATAAGTGATTAAATAGGTGAAAAGAGTTCAATTATGATCTTAATGGGATCCTTCATTAGTGTGTTTTAGGTTTTTTTTTTTAACAAGTCCAGAAAATTGACCAGAATATCAAGAATAATATGATAAACATCTTTTTAACAGCTCTCACTCAAAATGGGCAGTTGTTAATATTATATTTTCTGCTTTTTTAAAAAAATAAAGCAAAGCACTTAAAAAGTGAATATCATCTTTACTCTTTACCCTTTCACCTTTCAAAGACAGCAGTGACTATAAATGTAATGTGTCTAAGTTTTATGTACACTTTTAATACTCTTACATGTATTATTAATGCATATACATATAAAATGTTTTGTGTATATTGTGAAATGTTACAGTGTTACAGAATTATAAATTTTACTTATGTTTTGAGATCTATAAGTTTGTACATATATATATTTGCATATATGTGTTTCCTTGAACTGCTATATAATATTCTATCACATGAGTCTACAACACTATATTTATTGCTAGGATTTTTTTGTGTCTGTGCTATCACAAACTTAGTTGATGAGAATGTGTGTGAGAAGTGAAATTGCTGGATCATAGAGAATGTATGTGTTTGATTTTGCTCGGTAATGGCTAAAGAGTCTCTATGGTGGCTATTATAGTCTCTCCTTCACTAGCAATGACTGATAGTTGCCACTTTGTACTCACTGGTACTCAGTACTGTGTCAGGCCTTGAAAGTTTTTGTCAATCTATAATTGTTCATCATTTTTCAAATATGCATTTTTCGTGATTATCCATGAGATTAAGCATCTTTTCATGTGTATATTGGTCATTTATGTCTTGGTTTATTATTCTGGTTCTCATTTTTTTTTTCAGAAGCTTTCCTTTTTGCATTTACATGATTTATATGTTATGTTTTTCCTTTCAATAAAGGGCTTTTGCTAGTCTTTAAGCTTTGTCATATCTGTTCTCATATGGAAGTCTTACATTTTTAATTAGTCAAATATAAATCTTTTTTTTTTTTTTTTGTCTTTTGCTTTTGGTTTATAAATTTTTCTTCTGCCCCACAGTCATCATGTCTTAAAAAATAATTTCTTCAAATAGCTTTAAAGTTTTGTTTTTTAAGTTTGATCCTTTATCAGCTCAAGATTCTTTTTGTTGATGGAATGAAATGAGGATATAATTTCATTTTTCTAATACATGGAAAGCCATTTCTTGAATAGCCCATTCTGTCTCTATTGATTTTCCTCTTTTACATAATGTCTCCTTTAAGTGTGGTTCAGTTACTGGGTTCTCTGTTTTGAAGCTTTTATCTGTTTGCCAGTTCCTATACCAGTGCCCTTACTGTGTTAATGACTGTGGGTTTACATCAAGTCTTGACTTCTGGTTGGGCAATCAACCTACCTCTCTCCCCTCCCTTCCTCTCCCTCCCCTCCCTTTCCCCGCTTCACCTCCCCTCCCCCGTTCACCTCCCCCCTTCCCCTCCCCTCTCTCCTTTCCCCTCCCCTCCCTCACTTTCCTTCCCCTCCCTCACTTTCCCTCCCCTCTCCTTCCCTTTTTCCTTCCTTTTTTCCTTCCTTTTTTCCTTTCTTTTTTTCCTTCCTTCCTTTTTCCCCTTCTTTCCTTCTTTTCTCTTTCTTTCCCAAGAACACCCACCCTATTTAGAATATTTAGAATTTGGGACTCAGTATTTCATTATTGAATAAATTAATTTAAATAAATTATTGAATTATACTTTACACTTTAAACCTGTACCAAGTTACATGTGGGACAAAAGGAGAAATAAAACTGACATTTTAAAATCAGCTGCTATATGTCAGATATTTTGAATATATTACTTTATTTGATTCTAACAGCAGCACTGGCATAGAAATTAGCTCCATTTTAAGATTAGAAAGTATCTGCAAAGAAAAATTTATGAAATCTATTAAAAATGATAAAGTTCTTTAAATTGATAAACACATAAAGTAATAATACAAATGAGTACAGATTGAGTACCCCTTATCTGAAATGCTTGGGACGAGAAAGATTCTGGATTTCGGATTATTTTAGATTTTGCATGTATACAGTGCAGTACTTTGGGGATGAAACCCAAGCGTGAACATGAAATTCATTTGTTTCATATATACTTTATACATATAGACTGAAAGTAATCTTATACATTATTTTTAGTAATTTTTTGTGTGAAACAGTTTGTGTTAAGCACTTATGTGTGGATTTTTCTATTCTGAAATAATGTCAACACTCAAAGTTTCAGATTTGGAGCAATTTGGATTTTAGATTTTTGTGTTAGGTATACTCACCCTGTGTTAGTATAGCATCACAATCCCTGAAAAAGTTAGCATTTTACTAAAACTATGAATTTTAATTAAAAAAAGTAATTTGAAAGCTTTCGTATAGTACTGTACCACACCATTGACTTTGGCAAATATGATGGATTAAAAGTTAATCCCATACCAATTGTTGATAACTGTTTTTGAAAAATACTCTGCTATTTATGTCTGTATGAAAGGATGCAGTATTCCCACCGTGGATTAACAGTGGGATAAGTTAGGGAAGCCAAGAAAGATTGCTGCTTTGTTTGATTTGGAACCTTACGTTATGATTGCATCATTTTGTCTGAGAAATGATGAGTTTGTAAAGTTCCTCTTTCTTACACATCCACACACTTGTAGATTCACAAAACAAATTTATTCAAGAATTTATATATACATATACTTTAAACCCAAATATTAATGATTTAGGGCATATCTTTAAGAAAAAAGATTCACACCATTATTATCATCTATTGGATTGACAACTCATAATCCAATGTGCTTTAAGCTTACTTCCAGTGGTTCAAACATCTTAAATTTATCATACATAAAATTGTTTAATTAAAACATGTTGACACTAAAAAATATTGTTTAATATCACTATACCTAAAATTGTTACTTTTAAAGATTTAACATGGTAATTCCTGTTTATTAAATTTGTCTAAAAGAATATAAAAAAATACATTTTGAAATAAGTATGGATTAATCATTTAATAAGTTGAAAGCCTTGACCATTCATAGCAAGAACTATGCTTTATTTAACGTCTAACCACTACTATAAATAGAAACTTATTGACTTGGCTATGAATGAATGGAGTTACTTTTATTCACCGCTGAAAATAATGATCTGTTAGCTCTTTAAAGGAAATTTAAAAGGTTTTCAAAACAATACATGAATATGGTATTTAAAAGTGAAATCACAGAAGAGCTTACTGTTATAAGGAGGCTCTTTGCCCCACCCCCTATCCTGCTCCCCAGAGAAAATCTTAGCTATTTTAACTATTTTTGATTTTTGATCTTTCTAGGATGATTGCCATGTATCTAAATCATATGCTTAAACACTGTTACTTATCTATCAATATTAGATACTATCTTTTGAGTTCTTGCATTTAGAATTGAGGATTTACTTCACTTTAAGATTCTTTTTTTTTTTAATTGCATTTTAGGTTTTGGGGTACATGTGAAGAACATGGAAGATGGTTGCATAGGTACACACATGGCAGTGTGATTTGCTGCCTTCCTCCCCATCACCTATATCTGGCATTTCTCCCCATGCTCTCTCTCCCCAACTCCCCACCCCCCACTGTCCCTCCCCTATTCCCCGCCCCCGACAGACCCCAGTGTGTGATGCTCCCCTCCCTGTGTCCATGTGTTCTCACTGTTCAACACTCACCTATGAGTGAGAACATGCGGTGTTTGATTTTCTGTTCTTGTGTCAGTTTGCTGAGAATGATGGTTTCCAGGTTCACTTTAAGATTCTTTGGAAAAACTGTATGCAGCCCAGACATTATCTCTTAACTTACCACTCTTGTTTTTGATAAAGTTAGACAATGCTTTTTTTTTTCTTGCATAGTCTTTTTCTGAAGTAATCTAGTTACTTCAAATTTTTAAGAACAATGTCAATTCCATTCAAATTTTCTTTTTTACTGGAGCCTTCCATCTTTCAGATCAACATGAACTGATTCTTCTGTAGGCCTGTTGCATGGGTATAATCTTGAGATTTTTCTTCCCTCCTCTGTTGGTTTGGCTTTCATATTGGTTCTCAAGATCTCATTTTTTCATTTTTCTTGATCTGCTCTCTTTGTTGCTGGAAAACGTGCCGAAATGCTTCCTAATAAAAAGTATGGGGAAATAAATTTGTCTAAAGAATTCTTTATTTTGTTTTGCTGCTTAATTTGGTGGTTTGGCTAATAACGGTATTCTAGTTTGAAAAGTATATTCTCTTAAAAACATTATTGTCACTGCTCTATTGTTTTCTTTCATCTGTTTTACCAATAAGAGGTTTGTTATTTTTTTCTTGTTTTTTTTTTCTATAGATGACCTGATTTCTCCCCTGCAACTTTATTTTTATTTTGAAATAATTTTACACTTAGAGAAGAGTTGCAAGAGTAGCATAGAGTTCTTATCATTCACCAAGCTTCCTTTAATGCAGACTTCTTACATCATTACAGTACCTTATGAAAATTAAGAAATTAGCATTGTTACAATACTATTAGAATTACAGACTTTGCACCAATATGCCTCCCCCCGCCCCCAGGATTCAATCTGGAAAAACACACTGCATTTATTTGTCGTGTTTCCTTAGTCTCCTGTAATCTGTGACTTTTCCTAGTCTTTTCCTTGTCTTTTATCACCTGGACACGTTTGAAAGTTAGTAGGTTCAGTATTTTTATAATGTCCCTCAGTTTGGGTTTGTCTAATGTTTTCTAATGATAAGTCTAAGGTTGTGAATTGTCATGGGAAGAATAGCACATTAGTGCCTTTCTCATCACATCATGTAAGAGGAGGTATGTAATGTGACTTTCTCATTGCTGGTGATGTTAACCCTGAGGCATTGGTTAATGTAGGGTGTGCCACATTTCTTCACTGTAAAGTTACAGTTCCTCTCTTTCCATGTTGTTTGTTAGAAGCAAGTCACTAAGTTCAGTCTACATTCAGGGGGAAGAGAATTGAGCTTTACCAAACCCTGAAGGGAGAAGTATTGAAGAATTTGTGGACATATGTTAAAACCACCGCATTAATTACTATTTTAGAAGAATTTGGGGGGCGTTTTTTATGAATACCCTTTTTAAAGAAAAATACTAAAGCTTCACTTTTAGCGTTCCTTAGTGGATCTTGCCTGCAGCAGTTATTGCTGTGATGTTTTAAAGGTCGTTTTCTATATTCCTTGTTCTTTGTACCGCTTTTATTTTCTCCTCCAGTTATTTAGTTACGCAGTCATTTATTTACATTGGTATGGTCTCATGAATATTTCTTTTCTTTGGGTTACAATTCAATACTGTCATTGTTTTTTTGCTCAAATTGTTTCACCTGTGGCCATTGGAAGGTTTTTCACATTAGTTCCTATGTTCTCTTGAAGTGCCTCTGTTTTGTTTTGGTTTTGTTTTTCACTCTAAGGTCGCCTTTTAATCTGTGTTCTGCAAATTTCATAGTGATATATGTAAGAATAGGTTTTTATTTGTTGTGCTAATGAGTTGTACTCTGGGTTGCCCCTCTCTCTCCTCTCTCTCTAACTCTTAGTAGACATATATTGGAATCCCTAGGTTTTTGGGGTTTTTTTTTTTCAGTCTTACAGCTTATCTCTTATACCTTCAGATATTTCTATTGAATTGCATTTTAATCTTCAATAGTGCATTCCATTATTGTTGGTGGGTTTTTGTTTTGTTTCTGTTTTTTACTGCATCTTGTTCTCATTGTATGGATGCAGGTGCTTGCTGAAATTATTTAAGTTTTTTAATCTAGAATTTTATGTTTCCTCCAGGATGATTTTTTTGTCTCTATCTTGCTTTTTCTAGTGTTGTAGGCTTTCCTGAATTGTCCAGTGATTCTTGGTTTTTCTTCAAGTTGATGGTGGTGGTGGTGGTGGTCATGGTCGTGGTGGTGATTTGATTAAATCTTAAGCAAAAGATTTTGACAACTTTATGAGCTAGTGGCGTTTTGTTTTGTTTTGTTTTTTGAGACAGGGTCTCCTCTCTATCACCCAGGCTGGAGTGCACTGACACAATCACAGCTCACTGTAACCTTCTCCACCTCCCAGGCTCAGGTGATCCTCCCACCTCACCCTCCCGAGCAGCTGGAACCACAGGTGTGCACCACCATACCTGGCTAATTTTGTATTTTTTTGTGGAGACAGATTTTCTCAGTGTTGCCCAGGCTGGTCTTGAGCTCCTGAGCTCAAGCGGTTCAGCCTCCCAGAGTGTTGAGATTATAGGTGTGAGCCACTCCCTTGGCTGAGCTAGTGGATTTTATTTTAGGCACCTGGGTGGGACACTGTGTTATACTGAAAGATGCCTAATTACCAAAATACAATAATATGCTGTGTAACTATATTTCTTTAGATACACATCTTTAATATTTTGCCCATTTTTTTTGATAGTATTTATGGTCTATGTATGGACTTCAGTTTCCTGTTTTATGTTCCATGTCTCCCTTCCAGCAGAAGATACATTGACTGTCTTCTAGAATATATCCTCTTCCTTAATAATTTCTGTTCTGGTTTGCAGACATTTGATACAATCATTGTTTTGCTGATGGATTGTAACCCTTTTATGTCTTTACTATTTTAACGGGTGTCTTAGTGGGGAGAAAAAAATAAACAGGTGTAATCATGCTGCTTTCTTAAACTTTAAAGGTTTACATTTAGCCAGGCTCAGTGGTGCACACCTATAGTCCCAGCTACTCAGGATGCTGAGTCAGAAGAACTGCTGTGCTAGGAGTTCAAGGATATAGTGCCTATGATCCCATGGATAGCCACTGCACTCCAGACTGGGCAGTATTAGAAGACCCGGTCTCTTAAAAAAAAAAATGTACTGTTAACTTGGAAATACTATAATGATATAACTAAATAAATAATGTCTATAATAAGGTTGTTATATAGATATACACACTTGATGTGTTATATGTGTTAATATAGTGTACTTTGTGAATATTTTATTGTGGATACTTTGCCTACTCACTGGACTGTTTCCTTTGCCATTCATAATCTACTTAGCAGTAAGGCAACCAAGGGATGATTTTTGGTAACTAGTGTTATAAGAAGGTTACATCTTTAACCATACCTCAAATTTTTTTTCACCAGCTAAGTAGGATAAAGTCTTTTTCAAAAGAGCCCCTTAAAAGTATTGTGCAACTGCAATATAGGTTCTTTATAATACATGATGACTTAGTGTTTTAGCCAAGATATGATTTTATATAAAGTTAAATATATTTATATCAATAATTATAAACTTAAGTGTAGAAAGCAGATTCTGTAAAATTCATTTGGGAATGAAACTTCCATTTTTTTAGTAAAAGAATATTTGATCAAAACAAAACAAATGAAACAGTAAACTCCATCAATTGCATTGAAGTTTTCTCTCAGAATTTTGTTGGTGGTGGTGGTTGTTGTTGCTGAGACCATATCACTCTGTCACCCAGGCCAGAACTCAGTGATGTGATCATAGCTCACTGCAGCCTTGACCTCCTGGGTTCAAGCAATCCTCCCACCTCAGCCTCCTGAATAGCTACAACTTAAAGGCCCACACCGCTACACCCAGCTAATTTTTTTTTGTAAAGATAGGGTCTTGCTACGTTCCCCAGGCTAGTCTTAAGCTCCTAGCCTCAAGTGATCCTCCCACCTCAGTCTCTCAAAGTGCTGGGGTTATAGGTGTGAGCCACAGTGCCCATTCCCAGAATTTTTTTTTTTTTTTTTTTGAGACGGAGTTTTGCTCTTGTTACCCAGGCTGGAGTGCAATGGCGCGATCTCGGCTCACCGCAACCTCTGCCTCCTGGGTTCTAGCAATTCTCCTGCCTCAGCCTCCCGAGTAGCTGGGACTACAGGCACTTACCACCATGCCCAGCTAATTTTTGTATTTTTAGTAGAGACGGGGTTTCACCTTGTTGACCAGGATGGTCTCGATCTCTTGACCTCATGATCCACCCACCTCGGCCTCCCAAAGTACTGGGATTATAGCCCATTCCCAGAATTTTCTTATATAGATGCTTTAATCAGTATATGAAATGGTCAAGACTGTTGCCCTTTGAGTCCACTGCTGGCCAAAATGGACCAACCTATCTACAACTTGTTACATTGACTACACTAAAAACTCCGGACAAGTTTACTTATTTTCTTAAGTATCTAAATGAGGACAATGAAAAGCAAACTATAGCAGGCAATCGAGAAATGAAATCAAAACTTGAATAATAGTGTGTCATATGTGTTCATTTCATAGAGATCTTTTTCTCTCCTTTGTCTGCCAGGTTTGACCCTGTGGGCACTGCATAGCAGGTGCAGGTAGCAAACACTCTAAGAGAAACCTCTTGTATCTAGCCAGAAAAAGCAAGAAAAGGGGACTTTGTGCTCCAAAATCAGTTCCATTTGCAGATTACACTGAAGTAGTAGCAGCATAAGCACCAAAAACTCTAGAAAATACCTGTATCTCTGGCTAGAGGAACTAGAAAATGCAGACTGTCTCCCAACAAATCTGAGGGAAGTCATCATTTTTTTGTCTTGCCACTTCTACTCTGAAGGTGGTCCCAGTCATAGTGTACATGCTGAACATTATAGGAGCCCCCAGAAATGGGGCTTTTCTAGCCAGAGGAACTAGAAAGAGAGACAGCTGGAGGTTGGAAAGGCATAGGGGAAATTTTGAGAGAGATACAGAAGATGTTCCCTAATTCTGTGTGTGGAGGAAAAGAAATCCTGGATTCAGTCTTGCATTAGGCTCAACCTTGAGCATTGCGTGTACAGCACAGACACAAAGATCCAGCAAAGGCCTCAAGACCTTAAAGTCTTAAAAACCACCATCCAATTCTCAGCATGTGCTGAGCAGAGACAAAAAGCATCACAAAGCCTCTGAAAAGTGAATTAATGTTGGAACTGCTGCTCAAAGAGGGCAAGATGGAACTTTTAGTCTGAACCTAAATGGGCTGTTTGCCAGCTAAGACAAAAACATTCTCCAGAGAATTTTTAACAGGACCTAAAAATCTCTACAACATAATGTCCAAAATGTCCAGGATACAATCCAAAATTACTCTACATACTATGAGCCACATAAAGCTGACATTTTCTTGAGAGAAAAGATAACAGATGTCAAGATGATCTAGATTTCAGAATTATCAGTTAAAACCTTTAAAGTAGCTCTTATAACCATGATCCATGGACTAAAGGTAAACATGATTGAAATGAATGAAATGGCAGAAATACTTACAGGCCCAAACATTTCAGGTAAGGAGTACTTGACTTGTAATCTGAATAAAACAGAGAAAAGGGAAAACAGAAACATGAAAAACAGACAATTTGAAAACAGATGATAAAATGACAGACCTAAAATCGAATCTAATCAATAATTACATTGAATGCAATTGGTATAAATTATGCTAATCAAAAGGGAGACATTGTCAAATGAGATTTTAAAAAAAGGATCCAACTGTATGTTGTCTGGATAAGAACCCCACTTTAAAGAATACCCAGCAGAATATGTATTTTGTTTAAGAGCACATGGGACATTCACAGAGACAGACCATATTCTGAACCACGAAACACTCCTTAACAAATTTAAAAGAGTAAAAAGCAGATTGGCATGGTGCCTCATGCCTATAGTCCCAGGACTTTGGGAAGCTGAGGCAGGTGGATCAGCTGAGGTCAGGAGTTCGAGACTAGCCTGACCAACATGGCAAAACTCCATCTCTACTAAAAATACAAAAATTAGCCATGCTTGGTGGCGTATACCTGTAGTCCCAGCTACTTGGAAGGCTGAGACAGAATTGCTTGAACCCTGGAGGCGGAGGTTGCAGTGAGCTGAGATTGCACCATTTCAGCCTTGACGACAGAGCGAGATTCCATCTGGGAAAAACAAATCATACAAGGTATGTTCTTAGATCATTAAGCTAGAAGCCAAGTAACAGAAATATCTAGGAAATCTCTAAATATCTAGAAATCAACACATGGGTCAAGAAAAAGTTTCAAGGGAAATTAGAAAATATTTCCAATTAAATGAAAATATACCACAAAATCTGGGATGCTGATAAAGCAGTGCTTAGTGGAAATTTTGTAGCACTAAATGCTTTTATTAGTAAAAAGGAAGGGTCTTCAGTCAATAATCTAAACTTTAACCTTAAGAAACTGGAAAATGAAGAGCTAGTTACATTCAAAACAAGAAGTTAGGAAATAATAAAAAGTAGAAATGAAAAGAATGCTATTCATAACTCTGCAACCTAAATTTGGGAACTTAAATAAAATGGACCAACTCCTTGAAAGGTACAAGCTACCAGTACTGGCTCAAGAAGAAATAGATAGCGTGAGTGCTCCTATATCTGTTAAAGAAATCAGATTTGTAGTTTAAACTATAGACAAAGAAAACTCTGGGCCTTTATGGTTTCACTGACAAATTCTACCATTTAAGGAATAAATAATACTGAATTCTATAATCTCTTTCAAAAAATAAGGAATACTTCTCATCTTATTCTATGAGGCCCACGTTATAATAATACCAAAGGAAAAAACTTAAACCAGTATTGTAAATATAGTTGTCAAAATTCTCAACAAAATATTAGCAAATCCAGCAATATATTAAAAGGAAATAATGTGTTATAACATAGTAGGGTTTATTCCAAGAATGAAAAGCTATTTGAATATTTGGAAAAGTCAGTGTAATTCACTACTGATGAAAGAAGAAACAAAATCACATGACAGCAAATGCACAATAAATATTTGGCAAAATTCTGCATATATTTCTGTAAAAATTCTCAGTTGAAGGAAGCATCATTAACCAAGTAAAGGGCATTTACAAAAAATCTGCAGTTAACATCATACTTAATGATGAAGGACCTATTTCTTCCCTGTAGAATCAGGAACAAGGCAAAGACATCTGATTTTATCATTCTTATTCACTGTAGTACTGGAATTCTATGCAATGGAGTGAAGCAGGAAAATGTCATAAAAGACATATAGATTCCGATGGAAAAAATAAAAACTATCTTTATTTGCAGACACCAGATTGTCTGTTTAAGAAATCAATGGTGCCTCCCAAAAAGCTTGTTGAACTAGTGAGTGAGTTTGGCAAGGTTGCAAGAGACAAGATAAATGTACAACAGTGAATTGTATTTCTACATACTAGCAATGAACAACTAGATATAAGTAGTTTATAAAATCAGTGCCATTTGTAGTATGATGAAAACAGTGAAACATTTTGCCATAAATCTAGCAAAATATATGTAAGACATAGAAGCCGAAAACTAAAACATTGATGAAAGAAAGCAATGAAGAACTACATTCATGCTGAGTTACATATTGTATTCAAGGATTGGATGACCCAATATTGTTTCCATGTACTTCCTACCCAAACATATCTACAGATTCAATATATATAATCCTTCTCATTCCATCAGCATTTTTGGAGATAACAAACTGATTTTAAAATTATATGAAAGGCAAAGCAATTAGAATAGCCAAAACAATTTCAAAAATAACCAAATTGGCTGATTTATGCTGCATAATTTTAGGTATTCCTGTAAAGCTAGACTAATCAACATTGTGTGATTTTCAAGTACACATGGGTAAGTAAGACAGAAGAGAGTGTCCAGAAATTCTCCTCCACACACGGTGCAAAAACAGTTCAGTAGAGAAAAAGTAGTCTTTTCAATAAATGGTATGGAAGAATTAGCCATATGCAAAAAACAAAAGAAAACAAAACAAAACCTTTGACCTACATACCTCATGCCTTTTATAAAAATTAACTCAAAATGATTCAGAGACTTAAATCCAAAACCTAAAACAACAAAACTTTTTGAATAAAATATGGGACAAAATCTTTGCAACCTTGAGATAGGCTACAAGTGCTTTAACACGAACCCCAAAAGCATACTCCATAAAAGAAAAATTAGCAAATGGGACTTGATGAATACTAAAAACTTTTGCTCTGTGATGGATCCTGTTAAGAAAATGAAAACACAAGATATAGATTGGGGAAGTATTTGAAAATCACATATCTGACAAAGTAGTTTTATTCTGAACACCTTAAGAAGTCTTAAACTCAATGTAAACAAACAACATTTTTTTAATGAGCAAAGGATTTGGCACTTCACCAAAGAACATATACATGTGATAGAAAAGCACATGAAAAGATGTCTAACATCATCTATTATCAGGGAAATGGAAAATAAAACCAACAAAATACTACTGTATGCCTATTAGAATAGCTATAATTAAAAGCAAGAAGCACAAGAACCTGACAACTGCAAGGTCTAGTGAGGATACAGAGCAATTGGAACTCTCATATATTGCTGGTGGGAATGCAAAATGACACACTGTCTTTGGAAACCATTTTGACATTTTCTTATAAACATACAATTACCATGGGATCTAGCAAATCTACCCCTGGTATTTACCCAAGAGAACTAAGAACTGTGTTCACACAAAAAAGCTATGAGTGTGCATATGTGTGTGTGGCAGATTTATTTATTTATTACTTAAAATTAGAAGTAACCTAAATGTCCTTCAGCTGGTGAATGGATAAAAATATCCATACATTGGATTACTACTCCCCAACATAAAGGAATGAATTATTAATAAACAGCCACATGGATGAAACTCAGATACATTATGCTAAGTGAAAGATCTCAGAATCAAAAGACTGCATAATGCATGATATCATTTATATGATATTCTGGAAAAAATCAAAACTGTAAGGATAGAGAACAGATTTGTGTTTTCTAGGGCATAAGCAAGGAGGAGGGAGAGTTCAACTACAAAGAGACACTACAAAGGAATTTTTGGAAGTGATAACAACTCTTCTGTGTTTTTATTTTGGTGGCGATTATGTGACTGAATGCATTTGTCAAAATTCGTAGAACTCTATACCAAAAAATGAATTTTACTGTATATAAATTAAAACACAAATGTTAAAAAGTGGAAACAAACTCATTTTGAGAGACTGCAATGTAAAAAGGGAGAGAGATTTACTATTTTATATTTTAAGAATTCAAAACAGTTTTCTGTTAAGCCTCTTGTGCATGCCTCAGTATCATGCAACACTTCTGTTAACTCTGCCAAGGATAATAGGATTTAGAGCTACAGGGACTCCTGAAAATTATTTTGTGCAACCCCATCATTTTATAGATAAGCAAACCGAAGACTCAAGAGGCTAATTGTCTTCCAAGGCCCTAAATGTAGTTCCTTTTGCTGCTTTCTAGATTTTCTCTTTATCTTTGTCTTTCAGCAGTTTGATTATAATGTGACTCCATGTGACTCTGCATTTAAACTACTTGGAGTTTATTGCGCTTCTTCAATATGCAGATTAATTTTTTTTAATTAAATTGGGGAAATTTTTGCCTGTATTTCAAATATTCTTTCTTTAAACACCTTGGAACCAGTGAGTCTCTCAATCTGTGCTGAAAGGCTCTGTGTGCATGTTGCAGCTTGCCTTCAACACTCAGCCAGTTATTTGACATCTCTGCCTTAGCCTTCACTTTTCTGCTTACCTAGGGCCTCAGGATAAGACACAGATTATTTAGGGCCTTGTCAGGCTATTCTGAGCAGGCGCACAGCCCTAAACATATGTGTGATCTTCTAGATTCCCGTGTATATGTCAGAGCTTTTTAAAGCTCTTCTGAATGTCTTAGCTCTCAGCTAGCTTTTCCTTTAAAGCATTTTGGTTAGTCTATTGTTTGTACCAGTTATTATCCCATGTTTTGGGCATCCATGAAGTTAAAATACTTGCTTCTAATTATTTTAGACAAACACATGCCCTGCCTCACACCTGGGAGAAGCCCCATTTCACATGGGGCTACCTCAAAGTCAGATTAAATATGACAGTTTTAAAAGTGGGGTCTTCAGGAAATGATTATTTGGGAATTAGGCTTTGAAAGAACCCCAACTGTGTTCCATTCCCTCTGGTGGCTGCCAGATGGTGCCCAGAATTTACTCTGTTATTTATCAAGGCTGCCACAGAGCTGGGGAGTGGGAAATGAGACTAGTAAGTTAAAATACCACAAAACTTGCTGTTCTTCCAGAAATTCAGCAATTTTTCTTGAATAAATACTTGATGGATTGCTGTAAGCCTTGATTAATAGCCAGAATCTGAAATGGTTGCTTTTGACAGGCTTTCTCCCTCATAAGTTTTTGTTGCTTCTATGAAAGAAAAAGGTTTAGAGGTTCTTCACCATGTTCATTGACATCATCTCTTGTTTTTGCTCCTACCCGCCTTTCTTTCTGAAGCATCATAGGGATTAGAATGATCCTGTGTTGAGTTGATGAGTTCTCTTTGTGACATGTTGAATGATACTGTCTGTGGCACATCCAGGAAATGTC
Source organism: Aotus nancymaae (assembly GCF_030222135.1). Lineage (NCBI taxonomy): Eukaryota > Metazoa > Chordata > Mammalia > Primates > Aotidae > Aotus > Aotus nancymaae. The sequence continues at coordinate 38,786,595 of NW_026988438.1, read as the reverse complement.
TAATTCACAGCTGAGTTTTGGAATCTGGATCTTGGCATAGTCATCTATTTATAAATGATAGTTAAAACTATTCAAGTGGATTAAATAGCCTAAATAAAGCATGAATAATGAAATAACCAAAGAGCTTCTATATATGAGTTGATAATTGCTACAGGAAAAAATGAAGAATCACTCATTATTCAGATTGGTGTCCCTATAAATTCATGGTCACAAATCTCGACCAGTCTTTTGAGACTAAGAAGACCAATCTTAGTCTTCTTTGTCAGTTTTCTTATTACCTTAATCATTATATAAACCTCTTTAAGTCTTCTTATATCCCTTATCACTCCCCTTCAGCCTCCCCTTACTCTCAGTCTTCTACTTCAAGAAAATTAAAGCACATGACTTCTCTCAAATTATCATCTTCCCCCACTTATTATAACCAGCCTTCCTTATATGTGGATTCCACATCCTCAGATTCAGCCAACCAGAGATTGAAAATGTTTGAAAAAATAATAATAAAAATACAAATTTAAAAATAGAGCGTAACAACTATTTACAAAATAATCTAGAAATGATTAAAGTATATGGGAGGAATGGCCAGGTGTGGTGGCTCACATCTTTAATCCCAGCACTCTGGGAAGCTGAGGCCAGCAGATCACCTGAGGTCAGGAGTTCAAGACCAGCCTGACCAACACGGTCTCTAGTCCTGGGACCAATCCTAATGTATACTAAGGACAACTGTCTTCTTTTACCCACAGGTAAATGATACTGAAAAATTTAGGGTACTCATGAAAAGACTTTAGATATTGTAGGCTGCGTAGGTAAGAGAGTGTAGGACGGACTGAGACTTGGGGTAAGGTAGGGTGTTGATGGGTTTTTCAGGAACTACATGACTCTCAGTTTGAATAACTAGAATCCTTAGACAGATTCAAAAATGAGTCCATGTCAACCCCCAAGCATTTGAAAATTTGTGTGTAACTTTTGACTCCTCTAAAACTTAACTACTAAGAGCCTGCGGTTGACTAGAAGCCTTACTGATCAGTCAGTTAACACATATTCTGCATGTTAAATGTATTATAAACCAGATTCTTAAAGTAAGCTAGAGAAAAGAAACTGTTAAGAAAATCATAAGGAAGAACAAATATATTTACTATTCATTATGTGGAAGTGGATTTTTATAAAGGTCTTCATCTGGCCGGGCGCGGTGGCTCAAGCCTGTAATCCCAGCACTTTGGGAGGCCGAGGCGGGTGGATCACGAGGTCAAGAGATTGAGACCATCCTGGTCAACATGGTGAAACCCCGTCTCTACTAATACAAAGAATTAGCTGGGCATGGTGCGTGCCTGTAATCCCAGCTACTCAGGAGGCTGAGGCAGGAGAATTGCCTGAACCCAGGAGGCGGAGGTTGCGGTGAGCCGAGATTGCGCCGTTGCACTCCAGCCTGGGTAACAAGAGCAACACTCCGTCTCAAAAAATAAATAAATAAATAAAGGTCTTCATCCTTGTCTTCAAATTACGTAGGCTGAGGAGGAAGAGAAAGAGTGGTTCTTACTGTCTTGAGTGGCAGAGGTGGAGAAAATTTAAGTATATGTGGACCCACATAGTTCAAACCCATGTTGTTCGAGGGTCAGTTGTACTTGAATGTGAGTTATATGTAAAAGTCTGGTTCCTTTCACTAAGAAACTATATGTGCTACACATAGACGTTTAGTGGAAGTTATTCATTGACTGAAGGGTGTGTGCTTATTACTTAGCTATAACAAATGCCAAACATTTAAAAATGTCCCTGTAGTGGGTTGAATTGTTTCTTCCTTTAAAAAGATATTGTTTAAATCCTAATCCTAGTATCTGTGAATGTGACCTTATTTGGAAATAGGGCCTTTGCAGATGAAATGAAGTTAAAATAAGCCATACTGGATTAGGGTGGGCCCTAAATCCAATAGCTGATGTCCTTATAAGAGGAGACAACAGAAGGGAAAAGGCCAAGCAAAGACAAGGGCAGGGATTGCAGAAGGGCAACTACAAACCAAGGAATGCCAAGGATTGCCAGCAGGCAAGAAAGGATTCTTCTCTAGGGTCCTTGGAGGGAGCAAGGCCCTGCTGACATCTTAATTTTGGACTTCTGACCTCCAGAACTGTGAGAAAATAAATTCATGTTGTTTTAAGCCACCCAGTTTCTGGTGTTTTCTTATAGAAGCCCCAGGAAACTAATATATTACCTTAGTTTGCTCTTGAAATTAATTTTAATTTATAAATATGGCAGTATATTATCAAATGACAAACTTAGAAATAGCATTAGTAGTTAACAAAGTATGTTTCATACATTATAGTAGCTTAGTTTTGAGAGTAGCAATTTGAAAAACATTATAGGCAAAACTCTGACAGCTGGATAACTGTTTCTTGATAGGTGCTTCTGATACAGAAAACTTAAAAGATTGATTTATTCCACTTATCCATTCCAATCTGTCGTTCCATTTGAAATCTCAGCAAATTTTTTCCAAAGGAAATTACTATTAAGAATATTGTAATAGTAAGTAGTCTAATGTAGTTTCTAAATATGAATATTATATTTAAATCCTTTTAAAAGACTACGTTTTCTTAATGTGATAAAGCATGGTATTCTCTTAGATAATGTAGATAAAATAAGCGATTTTTTTCTGTACTTAGTTTATTAAAAAATTTTGGGGATACATTGAGATTTTCATGAAGAAATAAAATTTGAAATTTATTCTTGACTTACTTTGGATACTTGTAATGAAGATGTTTATGTATCTTGAGCTATATTTAGGTCAGCTGTAATTTATTGGACTTTATTTTTTTTATAAGGTTATATCCTATGTAACTAGATTAGTTTTCTATTGCTGCCACAACAAATTACCACAAATTTAGCCACTTAAAATTACACACATTTGTTACCTAATAGTTTCTCTAGATCAGAAGTTCAAGGGGCCTCAGCTGGATGGTCTGCTCAGTTTCTCACGTAGCCAAAATCAAGGTGTCAGCAGGGCTGCATTTCTTACTGAAGGCCTTGGGGAGAAACGTGTTTCCAAAGTCATTCAAATTGTCCGCTAGATTCAGTTCCTTTCTGTTGTAGAATGTAGGTCCTTGTTTCCTTGCCAGCTGGCAGTTGGGAGCCAGTGTTTACACTTGGAGACTGCCCACACTACTCTTCATACTGTCCATGTGGTCCTCTCCAGCAACAGCAGGACATGTTTCCCTCACACTTCTAATCTCCCTGATTCTAACTAAAGAAAACTTGCTTTTGAGAGTTCATGTGATTATATTATGCACCACTGGATAATTCAAAATAATATCCCTATATTAAGCTCCATAACCTTAGTTAAATCTGTAATGTCCCTTTTACCATGTTACTATTATAGCAGGTAATTTATCTCCTAGCACAAGTTCCTCCCCCAGTTCTTCATTGTTTGGGTACTATGGGGTTACAATCTTCCTGGACATCTCCTAAGTTTCATTATTCCCCTAATAAGGTATAACCTTCTCTTTCCAGCTTAAGTTTTGATTTCTCAATAATGAAACGTTCTTCGCTTTTATAGGCTGACCCCTTCTCTACATTCTGTTTGCTTATTGTAACCTTCTAGGTGCATGAGCCATGCAGTTTGTTACATCCGCAGGCTGGATGCCAGTACTTAGATTTATCATGCCTTGAAAATGGATCATTTAAAACATTTTCTCAAAAATTCTCTCTTTTCTGTTTACTCTTTTGGATCTCATTTTCATCTAAACTCTTTTGGTCCTCTAATCACTCTAGAAGTCATTTACTTTCTTCCTCATAGGAGAATGAGGTTAATTTAGTTTCTAATAGTAGCAGGTTATTTTGCTGGTAAGTCATGGGCACTTGTTTATTAATAGCTGTTTTAATTAATCTCTGTGCTAGTCCCCTCACAAAGGGATAATACAAAGTCCCACTGCTGTTAAGACTCCTGCCACAATTATAAGAAATGTAAGGATTAAGGCTACCATGCCTTTCCATTTTCCAAATCAACCTTCTAACTATTCTGTAAATGGGTTGTCAATTACAGCATTTTCTGCCAGTTTGTTGGCTAGAGTTGTCATTCCTTGTAAAGCTTTTCTGATGGTCCCATCCGGGGCAGTATTGTTGGGAATGAAAGTACAACATTTCCCACCTAGCATAACACATATGCCCCCTTTTTCTGCAGGTATCATGTCTAGCACAAGCCTGTTTTCCCAGGCCATTTGGCTGGTGGCATTTAACTGGCTAGCCACCACTTTGAGGGCGTCCTGAGTATAATCGATGAATCTCTGTCGATTATCACAGATGTAGTTAATCCAGTCCACATTCTTAATAGTTGACCACCAGAAGAGTGCTAACTTAAACCAAGCAGCTATGTGGTTTCGGGCCTCAAATTAATTAGGAACCCCCTAGGGACTCCTATAGAGTTAACATATATATTGGGCTCAAAATAATTTGTCAAATCTCTCTGGTTTCAGTGGCCCTGTGTATTTTCAGGTATCTTATGGAATGCCAGGATGAAGGGAATGGCCAGCTGGACTAAAGCACAAGTTCCAGTCCAATTGGACGGTAACAAGTTATCGTCCTTTTTTCACACAATACCACCAGACATCATCCATGGTGTATGGTGAGCTGAGTAATTCCCATTGCCTGACTCGCCAGAGATGTTTAGGATGTGGGGACAAGTTGAGAGTTCTCCTGCAGTCTTTTTTAACTCTTCCCGCCTACCTAGAGAGGCAAGAGGAGTGTTTTATATTCTCTGTAGAGAATTAAGGGTTCTGACCTCTGCAGTACAGGAAAGAGCAATGACACTCTTACAAGTCTCATTTCCCCATGTATCATTGTCTCAGTATAGAGCCAACATGCAACATGTTCCTTCAGGATCAGTATTCCATCCTAGGGGAAACAGAACCACCTGTGCCTGAGGTTATCCCACAGCATATGCGTAGCATTACTCTTGTTGAGGGCTTACACCAAAAATTTGATCCACTCAACCCAGGCATTCACAACCTTGTACCCTGTCTTCAAGTTTTAAGGTTTGCTTTACCTCAATTATTTTTACCCTTTTAGGGTCATTATTTGGCCGACATACGTGTTTACTAGTCTGTGGGGTTGGAGTAGTACCAGGCACATGCGGGGTTGAATTTTTGAGTAGTTTGAGAATAAATCGCCCTAGGGGGTCTTTGCCTGTGATGTCTGCTCCTAACCCATATAACCGAGACGCTTCCAGAAATGGAGCCAGCTCATGTTTTCTTTTTAGATTTTTCTCAAAAGAGTTAACTTTAAGGGTTCTTCAGGTGACCCATGCATTTTCTTTTTCCACTGGTCTTTTTCCCTCCCTTCTGGGGTCTCCTTAACCAGTCCATTGACTCAAGGATAGTGATTCCACCCCCGTTCAGCTGTTCACCTTCCCAGCTTGGGTGGAGCTTACCTTCTTAACAAGTCTTAATCAGCACCATCTCACCAGCCTGAAAGCGGTGAACCATGAACTCAAGAGGTGGAGTTTGAGTTAGAAGTCCTTTTAACCTAAGGGATGACAGGGTGGAGTATATGGCCAGTATATAATTTCTTAAGAATTGATTCTTGGTTTCCATAATAGGGAGGTCTGTAGTGCTGTCCAAATATGGGACCCCCGTAAAATGACTCATAGAGGTACAATCCCAAGTCTTTTACTGGGGCCATTTTCATCCTAAGGAGTGCTACTGGGAGACATTTGGTACAAGGCATTTTAGTTTTTACGATTAGTTTGGTGATATTCTTTGTAAGTTTAATTCATTCTTTTTACCTTTCCAGAGGAAGGGGGATGCCAAGGGGTGTGATAATCTCATTTAATTTGTAAACCTTCCATAATTCGTCTTAACATTCTTGAGGTAAAGTGGCTCCCATTGTCTGAATTTATATTTTCCACCAGGCCAAATCTAGGTACAATCTGTTTTAATACTATTTTGACCACATTCCCAATAAGGTAGCTGTTGGAATGGGAAAGGCTTCTAACCAGTCGGAAAGGTAATCTACGATGGCCAGTAAATACTTTAGTCTTTCTACTCTGGACATTTCTGTGAAATCTATTTGAATGCTTTGAAGTGGTCTTAGTCCAAGAGGTCTTCCTGTTTTCTAGTCATCTTTTTGTTTATCTTTTGACAAGTTACACAACTTCCACATACTTGTTTAGTGAGGGTATAAATCCCTATGCACACATAATTCCTAAGTATTGCATCACACAAAGCCTGGGGTTCCCAGTGACTCCCCTTGTGTAATATAGATATTAGTTTTCTCATTAGGGGTTTACTTATCATTTCTCTTCCATCAGGAAGTACCCATTTGCCATCTTCAATCTCAGTGACCTCTGTCCTGTCTAATTCTTCTATCTCCCGTCTGGTAAACTGGGGCCTTAATATTGCCTTAGGGATGTCTGGGAGCAGGCTAAATAGTCTTCTGATTTCTTCCTCTCGGGAGGCTTGCTCAGCAGCTTCATCTGCAAGCCTGTTTCTTGTAGCTTCTATAGTGTTCCCTTTCTGATGAACATTTATATGAACCAAGGCTACCTCTGCTGGAAGCAGGAGGCTTTCTAAAACATGTTTAACTAGTTCCCCTGTGTACCAGTTCTTTTTCGCTGCTATTTATTAGACCTTGCTCTGTCCAGATTTTTCCAAAAGTGTGTACCACCCCATAGGCATACTTAGAATCAGTATATGTAGTGCTATCTTGGGCTTTAAGGAGCTTTAGGGCCTGGTTAAGACCATATAATAAACAGGTATGGGCTGACCAGCCACTAGGTAATCTACCTTGCTCACACAAGGAGTGTTTATTTCCATCAGTGACAGCATGGTCATTATGTCTCTTGCCATCTATCACTCGGGACGACCCATTCACAAACAGCCTTATCATATCATATAGTGCAGCTTCCCTAAGGTCTGGTCTAACTTTGGATTGGTATTTTATGATATCTAAATAGTTCTGGTCTGATGTCTCTTTGTTCTCCTCTCCTTTCCATAAAAAACTGGCTGGATTTAGGCAGCTATTTGTTGTTACGAGCAAATCATTTTCTTCTAGTAATATGTCTTCATATTTTAGAATCTGAGAATCTGTTAACTATCTCCCGGCTTTTGATTTAATATATTCCTGACCTGGTGTCGGGTGCTTACTATCAGGGCCCCACCAAAGGTTAGCTTTCCACTCTCCTCTAGCAGCAGGGCTGTGGCAGCACTGCTTGCACACATTCAGGCCAGCCCTGAGAGACAGCATCCAGAAGCTTGGAGACAAAAGCAGGTTCCCTCTTCCCTCCCCAGGTTTCAGTGAGCACCCCAAGGGCCACACCCTAGTCTACTGTTAGAAACAGATGGAATGGTTTCCCTAAAGATGGAAGGGCCAGGAGTGGGGCTGAAATGAGGGCCTGCTTTAGCTATTTCACTGCCTGAATTTCCTTTGAGGACAATTACAAGGGATCAGGTTCCTCTTCTAGTAACTTGAGATATAGAATCTTTGTCTTTTGAGCATATATGTCAATCCATAACCTATAGTAGCCAGTTAAACCTAAAAATTTTCTGAGTCCTCTTTTTGTCTTAGGCAAAGGCAGACCCACTCTATTCCCGTTATTCTCTCTGGGTTCATTCTTCACTTCCCTTCATTAATCAGGTGTCCTAAATATTTAACTTCTTTTTCTACAAACTGCAATTTGTTCTTAAGAGACTAGCAATCCCCTTCCTCCTAGGAAATCAAGCAAGCTTATGGTGGTTTCTGATACCTTGGCCCTCCTCTTCCCAGAAATTAAAGGATTATTTGCATATTGTGACAACTGGTTCTTCTGGAAGGTTGAAATTCCTCCAGGACTTTTTCTGAGATTTGACCAAATAAGTTTGGGGCTTCCATGAAACCCTGTGGCACCACAGTCCAGGGGTACTGTTGTTTTCTTCAAGTTACGGGATCTTCCCATTCAACGACAAAGAGGTTCCCCACTTGTAAAGTCTAGGGGACACGCCCAGAATGCGTCTTTTAGATCCACCACCACATTGAACCACTTAACGTTCATCAGGTGTCTTACTAAGGAGGGTGTAGATGTTAGGCACCACAGAGTGGTAGGTCTGGACAGGCCCTTAGATCTTGCACCAATCTATATACCCATCAGGCTTTTTGACTGGGAGAATTAGAGTATTGTATGGTGACATTCAGGGTTCTAATAGTCCATCATTAATCAATCCCTCTGTTACCAGTTGGATACCTTTTCTCCCTTCAGTAGAAATGGGATATTGTTTTCTGCAACCTACTATTCCTGGTTGTTTTAGTTTAATTTGTAAGGTTGTGATTTTTAACCTTCATCTCTTGCCTTCCCTAACCCTCACAAGGGGATTGATTTTTCTTTCCTCCTCCTCTGTTAGGAGGCCCATCGTTACTTTTATTTGTCCTTCCTCTATTCCTAATCCTAAACCCAATCTCACAGTCAAGTCTGGACCCAGGAGGTTAGTTCTTGCTTCAGGAACATATGAGTGACCCCTCAGTTTGTTTTGGTCCTGATCTAATTAACATTTTCTTAAATATCGGAACCTGAGATCCCCTCCCCTTTTACCCAATACTGTCAATTTTTCCTCAGAGAGTTCTGTACTCCTTGGTTGGTGAATTAGGGAAGAGCGAGCTTCCCCAGTATCAACCAAAAATGTCACTTCTCTCTCAGGTTCTAACTTCAAATTTATTAAGGGTTCCTGGTGGGACCTACTCACAAGGAACTCCTGACACTCCTAGACTTCATCAGTGGTCATGAGGTGGATCACCATTTCTTTTTTCCATTTAGGACATTCTGTCTTAAAATGTCCTGTCTTTCCACAATTCTAACATCCACTCATAGTCTTAGGAGCTTTTCTATGCATTTCTCTGATTTTTTTGTGTGTTGTTGAAATCTGTTACTCCCTTGTCTCCTTAGAGGGGGATCTTGGTGCAACCGTTTTCTGACTACCACTTCCAAAGTGGAAACCATGAATTTTGCTTTCTGTTTCTGCTTTTCTTCCTTTCTAACTTATAAAGACCTTCTAAGTTTCCCTCAGTAATTCCTCAGTTGGTTTCTCATTCCATACATCAATATTTTGAAATTTTTTTGTAATGTCAGGCCAGCTCTTAGTTACAAAGTTAACCTTCAAAAGGCCTTGCCCTACTGGATCCTTTAGATGTAATCCAGAGTATTTTCTCATCTGATCTCTTAGCCTATGTAGGCATATGGAGGGAGTTTCTTCTTTTTCTTGTTGAATCTCGAATGTGTCCTGTGTCCTAGGAGTAGACTCCTTAATATATTAATTCCCTGAGGTCCTACATTTGGGCCTAGTCCCTGGGATCATTATTATCCCATTTAGGATTGGCATTTGGAAATTGTTGTTTAGCTGGCAAGATTTCTTACCCAGGAGGGTGTTGCCTCTCCCACATGGTCATGTCCACTCTCCTAATCATTCCCCTTTCTTTTCCTATGAACAGGATATTCCTGATGGACATCATTTCAGCCCAGGTGTAAAAGCTGGAGCCTAGAAATTGGTCCAGGTGGTCTGCTAAACTGAGATCTCGGAGTGGTTTCATTTTTTTTCTTGAAATTCCTAACTTCAGTACTTGTAAGAGGAGCGTTTACAAAGCCATTCTCTTCCTGTCCCGTGGGAACTTCCCTAAGAGGGAACATGCTAGATGCCTGCTGTGTGGAAGGGATAGGGAAGTTATCAATATCCCTCTTATAGTGTTCTAGTTCTTTCTCTTCCTAAATTTAGGTAAGGATTAGAGGCAGTTGGTTTGGCTCCCCCATGGTCTCCAGGTCTTTCTTCCTCTAACCCTCCTTCTGCCCCTTGTCTTCCTGCCCCCTATTTTGTGAGATACGTGGAGGAGGCATGCAAGATAGGGGGTCTCAGGGCTTTTCACTGGGTGAGGGCTTTTCAGTAGGCTCTTTTTCTTCTTTAAGCCGGAACATGGGGGCTAATTCCTTCATCAGCAGAGCATAACCCATCTCTTCTTGTGAGGTTGGGGTTTTATGGTCAAGTACTGTGAAGTACAATCTTCCAGGACGTCACCTAAGTTTCATTATCCACCCAATAAGGTTATACCCTGGTCTCCTTCCCCACTAAAGTTTCAATTTCCCAGTAACAAAACTTTCTTAGCTTTTATGGGCTGACGCCTCCTCTACATTCCATTTGCTTATTGTGATACTCTAGGTGCATGAGCTGTGAGGTTTGTTACATTTGCAGCCTGGCTGCCAGTACTCAGATTTATCATGCCTTCAACATGGACCATTTAAACTTCATATGTTTGTAAGTTCCAGGGATTTGGGCTTGGAAGCTTTTGTTAAGATCACTCTGCCTACCACAGTAACTGATGTCAATGGTTTTGATAATTAGTCACATTAATTATAAAAATTATTAATATATTGCACATAATTATAAAATGCAAATACAGAAATATTATATGTAGTTAGTGCAAGCACTCTTTACTACCTGTTTGAGATAAAGTATAATGATAATGTTTGCTAAGAGTAGGAAATTTAGAAATTTTATCTGACATAGAAAACACTTGTATATGAAAAAGGATAATAAACTGTGATGAATAATTTACCTAATGAAAGTATAATTGTACAACACAATTTACTTGAGGTTCTAGCCAGCTTCTGTTGCTTGAATTTAATTGTATATCCATACCACTTATGAGTAGACAGACTAGAAAGTCCACACAGAAAACATGTCACCATCTTTCCCCATTAACCACTCAGTTTGCCACTGAGTAGCTAGGGACTTGAATTTCTTTTTTTCTTTTTTTGAGATGGAGTCTCGCACTCTCTCCCAGGCTGGAGTGCAATGGCTTGATCTCACTGCAACCTCCGCCTCCCGGGTTCAAGCAGTTCTCCTGCCTCAGCCTCCCGAGTAGCTGGGACTGCAAGCATGCACAACTAGTGCCCGGCTAGTTTTTTGTATTTTTAGTAGTAGAGTTTCTCCGTATTGGTCAGACTGGTCTCAAACTCCGACCTCAAGTGATCCACCCGCCTTAGCCTCCCAAAGTGCTGGGATTACAGGCATGATCCACTGTGCCCTGCTGACTTTCATTACTTCTTAATTGACACTGATAGCTCTATATGGTTGCAAATAACTCTCTTAAGAGAATGGAAGTTCTTTAAAATAAGAGAGTCTAAACTTACTCATTTTCATATCACTAGTGCCTGAACATTGCAGATGTTTAACAAATGTTTGTTTGAAAAATGAATTCATGCACATCTCAATTAACAAATATTTGTTAAAAGGCCACTATGCACAGGTTGATTGCCAGTTGTGCACTTACTGAGTGATCCTTTGTCTTTAAGTCGTCACCACCTGATTTACTTCTAATTCACAGCTGTTGTTGCTCTAAAATAACAGTAGTCTCTATTAAAGAACCCAAACTAGAAATCAGGTACCTTGAATCCTGCTCTGATACGAATCAATTAGATAAGTATGATTCCTAAGTAAATTAATTTCTGAGTCTCAACTTACTCATCTGTAAATGAAAATAGAAATAAGATCGTAAAGATTTCTTCCAACTTTAAAATTTACTGAGAATCTTTCTTTTGAAATAAAATGGGTAAGTTAAAAGGCTAAAGGAAATCAAGATTTGTCCTCAACTGCATTTAATTTTTTCATCCTTACCTAAGTGTCAGCATTTACAAAATTCAAGTCCCTATATACCTTAAAGCTTAACTGTTTATTTTCAGTGTCTTTGATCATTTTGTTTCAAGTATGTATGCTTTAATTTTTTTTAAGACACGGAAAAATAAAAAAAGCTCTGTAAGAATAGTGCAAATGGAATTTTTTCTTTTCTTTTTTTTTTTTTTTTTGAGACAGAGTTTTGCTCTTGTTACCCAGGCTGGAGTACAGTGATGTGATCTTGGCTCACTGTAACCTCCACCTCCCTGGTTCAAGTGGTTCTGCCTCAGCCTCCCAAGTAGTAGCTGAGATTACAGGCATGCACCACCACACCTGGCTAATTTTTTTTTGGTATTTTTAGTAGAGACACGATTTCATTATGTTGGTCAGGCTGGTCTCGAACTCCTGACCTCAGTGATCCAACTGCCTTGGCCTCCCAAAGCGCTGGGATTACAGGCATGAGTCACCACACCTGGCCCAAATGCAGTTTTTTAAAAAGTCAGCCACTGCCTCCAACTTTGCACAGAGAAATCCCAGGTTCCTCCTTTCAGAACCTAGCTAGACCATGGAATAAGATACCAAGACCAGGCTTGCCATATGTGGCTTGGCATAGAGTTTGTGCCTGACTGAGGGGCAGGTCTTGTCTACACACTTTTTTTTTTTTTTTTTTGGGACAAAGCCTTGCTCTGTCATCCAGGCTAGAGTGCAGTGGCTCACTGTAGCCTTGACCTCCAGGACTCAAGTGATCCTCCCACCTCAGCCTCCCGAGTAGCAGGGACTACAGGTGCACGCCACCACACTCAGCTAATTTTTGGTATTTCTTTTAGAGATGGGATTTTGCCATGTTGCCCAGACTGGCCTTGAACTGCTGGGCTCAAACAGTTGATCCTGCCACCTCAGCCTCACAAAGTAACTGTGATTACAGGCTTGAGCTACTGCACCTAGCCCACACTTGTTTCTTTTTGTCTTTCCCCATAAGGCCTATCCCATGGGCTCAAACAGTTGATCCTGCCACCTCAGCCTCACAAAGTAACTGTGATTACAGGCTTGAGCTACTGCACCTAGCCCACACTTGTTTCTTTTTGTCTTTCCCCATAAGGCCTATCCCATGATTGACTACTTAGAACAAACCTGCCAGTCCATGAAATGTTTGTCCTTTTCATCGTTCACTTTACTTAAAATATGCTTTAAATGGTTGTACTTTGCATTTAGTCATTCCTGGCTGCTTCATAGACTTTTGTGTATATGTGTTTGTGTTACATGTTGATTTATGTAATTAATGGATGGTGTTGCTTATAATGATTGATTGTGAATCTGGCCACTTGACAAATTTATTCGTTCTGATGGTTTATGTTCTCAGATTTTTAATGTAAATAGTAATCACTCTAAGTAATAATCTATCTCAGTTTTTTTCTTCCAATAATTTTACCTCATTTCATTTTACTATCTTATATATAGGCTTGGTCAGAATGTTTCATACTATGTTGAAAATAGTAATGAGGCCAGGCGCAGTGGCTCACTCCTATAATCCCAGCACTTTGGGAGGCCAACGCAGGAGGATCACCTAAGGTCGGGAGTCCTAGATCAGGCTGACCAACATAGAGTAACCCTGTCTTTACTAAAAATACAAAATCACCCAGTCGTGGTGGCACATGCCTGTAGTCCCAGCTACTCAGGAGGCTGGGGCAGGAGAATTGCGTGAACTTGGGAGGTGGACATTGCGATGAGCTGAGATGGTGTCATTGCACTCCAGCCTGGGCAACAAGAGTGAAACTCCATGTCAAAAAATAATAATAATAATGACGTATAATAGCGTTCTTATCTTGTTCCTCATGTTTGAAGTAATAGATCAAAAGTTTCTCCATTAATTATGATACTTGTAGGGGTGTCAAGGACCTTTAGCAGGTAAAAGAAATAAATTTTTATTCCTGGTTTGCCAAGAGGTCTTATCAAATTGTGTTAAATTTTATCACATTGTTTTTATGCTTCATTGATCTTTTTGTTTTCTCCTTTAACTTTATGGAATCTTAAGTGATACAAAATATTTTATTTTTGTGTAGTCAGATTTGTTTGTTTTCTTTTTTATGGTTTCTAAATAACCTGTACGGTTTTTAAAGTATCTCCAAACTCTAGATTATAGAAATACTTGGTTTTAAATCTTTATAGCATGTATTTTGGTGTGTGGTGTGATATGCAGGTGCAACTTCTTTGTGTTACTCCGGATGGAAGGTTAATATAATATTGTATTGATTGCAGTGGTCCTGTAAGTTTTAATGGTTGTTTATAACAATAATAAGGAAGACTAATGGTTTTTTCAAAAAGTTTGTTAAAATGTAAATGTAAAGAAAAAGATTATCTGACATGGACAAACTTGAGCCTGTAGATTTTTTTATTGGTAAGTCAAAAGCAAGGGCAAGAAAGGAAATTATCCAAATTGAATTTTCTTATTATATTCGTCTGTTTTCATGCTGCTGATAAAGACATACCAAGACTGGGCCATTTACAAAAAGGTTTAATTGGGCTTACAGTTCCACATGGCTGGGGAGGACTCACAATCATGGCGGAAGGCAAGGAAGAACAAGTCACATCTTATGTGAATAAGAGAACAAGGAAGACGCAAAAGCGGAAATCCTTGATAAAAGTATCAGATCCTGTGAGACTTATTCACTCTCTCGAGAACAGTATGGGTAAACCACCCCCATGATTCAGTTATCTCCCACCAGGTCCCTCCCACAACGTGGGAATTATGGGAGTACAATTCAAGATGAGATTTGGGTGGGACACAGAGCCAAACCTTATCACTTATTATCCAAGTTCTATCAGACTGGGAAAACAGCATTTCATTCCCTTAAGTAACAATTTTAGAGGGAAGATCTAAAGCTAACAATTATTCATTGTGCACATCAGGATATACCAGTTAAGCAAATTTTCATGTGCCTCATTATACAGACAAACAAAATGGCTTTTTTCTTTTTAGTTAACATGAAACTTCATTCCAAAGCAAATAAGTTGCTCCAATAGAACTATGTTGAAGAAAGCATATTTTGAATTTTGAACTATTTTGAAGAAAGCATATTTAAGAATTGCTTTGGACAACAGAAACTGTTACCTTACGAAACCTAAAAGCTCTATTAAATTTGAAATGTAGCGTGTGCCTGTGTCCCATTTTTGCCTTGTAAAGAACTTAGTACACTATTAAATTATTAACTTAGTTCATTTGAAATAGTTCTAAGCTATTTCATGCCTCCAAGGATTAAAACTAAAACCCAGGTTAGCAGTTCTAAAGAAGAGTGGACATGGGCCTTGACCATTATATATATTTGTTACATCTGATAGAGAGTTTTTAAATTGTCTGCTAGAAACCCTCTTGCTTTGTAGATGGGGAAACTGAGAGTCCCAGTGGCTATTTACTTGCTCCAGCTTCTATTTCCAGTTCATGGCAGAACCAGGACTTAAATTTCACATCTTTTTGTCTCAATCACATGGTCTTTCTCTGGTGTTGCACTGCTTGTTTGATAATGTTTTTTTTGTTTTGTTTTTTTTAAAATTTTTTGTTTGTTTGTTTTTTAATTTTTTTTTTTCTTTTTTAAGACAGGGTTTCACCATATTGGTCAGGCTGGTCTCAAACTCCTAACCTCAGGTGATTCACCTGCCTCAGCCTCCCAAAGTGCTGGGATTACAGGCGTGAGCCACCACGCCTGACTGATAATGTTTTTAAATAAAACAAAATATTTTGCAACTAGTGAAACTATACAAAAAAAAAAAGTCATGCCATATAAAAAGTATAATATGACCAGAAGGGAGATTATTAAAAATTAAAATTTCACTTAAGTAAAATGTGTATAACTTCATTTACTGTTTTCTGTGTAGGTGAAAAGAGATTTGAATGTCCAGAATGTTCTAAAAGGTTTATGCGGAGTGATCATCTCTCCAAACATGTTAAAACGCACCAGAATAAAAAAGGTGGTGGGACAGCTCTTGCCATTGTTACCTCGGGAGAACTGGACTCATCTGTTACAGAGGTGCTTGGCTCCCCAAGAATTGTCACAGTTGCAGCCATTTCTCAAGATTCGAATCCAGCAACTCCCAATGTTTCAACCAACATGGAAGAATTCTGAAAAGTTATTTATAACAGAGACCTCTAGTGCTGCACTTGTTTACACACCTTTGAAAATCTGGAAATGGGCTGGTCAAGTGGATTACAGAGTAGGAAATTATGTTTTCGTTCTTTCAGTATTTCTTTAAGTATTCCAGGGTTTGGGGTCAACACATGAAGTGTTGAATTTTTAAAAATACGAAAAGCAAACTGATATACTGGAAACAGATAGAAAAGTATTTCCTCCATACTATAAGTTGTAGTTGTTTGGAAATATATCACATAACCTTTAAACAGAATCTTCCCATCTCTTAATATCATGTGTTAACATGTTTAAAAAGACTTTAGTAGTTTACAGGCTAGACCTTAATTGGACTTATTTTCTTTGAAAGTACTTTGTTATAAATTCAGTCAGTAGTAATTTACATGTATTCTTTTTCTCTGTAGCACAGAAAACAGATAGTTAACTGATGATAGGGATAATACCGTATTTCCTTAGCTTGATTTTTGGAAAATAAACCGAAAATAGTTTTGGCCGTCTTTTCTAAATGTTAGAAATTCTTCAACAGTTGAATTAGGTAAGTTCCAAAACAATAATCTGAGATGCAGCTCAGATCTTTATTACCACTACATTATAGTAGTGTGTATGCAGACAATCAGTGAAGTCCAATTACTTTCTCCATTTGGAGACAAAAGAGGAACTACTTAGAGTTAAATCTTAGGTTAAATTTTAGGTTGACACCTTAGGAAATGCTGGGAAAAAAAATGGTTAAAACTCATCATAGCTTAAGAAAAATAAAACGAGGCAACTTAACATGCAATGTTTTAAAGTTAGGATTAATTATATTCCTAACCTTAAGTTGAACCACAAAATTTCATTTAAAATTTTATATTGGAAATATTTGCATAGAGTGTAAATTGTTCTGTAGTTCCATATTCTGTAAATATGAGTTATGTTGACAATGTGCAGAATTCTTTATGCTTTGACTTGGTAGCCAAAGAAAGAATTATATACTTTTTTCCAAGGCCAGCAGAACATTCTCTTTTAACTACCTTATAATTCTTGTTTTCCTCTACTAAAAATTGGCCAATCCATTTTATTTCTAGTGCTGTGTTAGAAGGTAATTAGGAATTAAAACACAGTAAAGTTTTTATGTTACATTAATAACTGAATTTTCCCTAAAAATTAGCCTAACAGATATATAATAGATATATTATGAAGCAAAATTTTTATTTTTGAAAAGTCAGAATAATTTTCAGTCAAGAAAATGACGAAAGAAAAAAATATATTTCATTGTTTATGCAAGGGTCTTACAGGAAAAGGTTTTTTTTTTTTGAGATGGAGTCTCGCTCTGTTGCCCAGGCTGTAGTGCAATGGCGTGATCTCGGCTTGCTGCAATCTCCACCTCCCGGGTTCAAGTGAATCTCCTGTCTCAACCTCCTGAGTAGCTGGGATCACAGGCGCTTGCCACCATGCCTGGCTAATTTTTGTATTTTCATTAGAGATGGGATTTCTCCATGTTGGCCAGGCTAGTTTCAGACTCCTGACCTCAGGTAATCCGCTCACCTCGGCCTCCCAAAGTGCTGGGATTACAGACGTCAGCCACTGCTCCTGGCTAGGAAAGGGTCTTATTAGGAAAGATGGCCAAAAGTTTCATATGAAAAAAATTTGGATTATACCAGTAACTTAAACATTAGTAAGGATATTTTATGTTTTAAAAAAGTATTTACACAGAATCATAATCAGTGAAATTTAGCATTTGAAAACTGAAGTTTTTACCTGCTCAGTTTATTAACATCATTGCTTTGGGGATTGTTTGAATATAGGTACATGTTTTCTTGTGCATTCTCTATAATTTCAGGAAAGTACTACTCATGCAAATTCTCTTCCAAAATTGTGATGTGTCTTGTATTTTTGATGAAGGAGAAATACTGTAATGATCACTGTTTACACTATGTACACTTTAGGCCAGCCCTTTGTAGCGTTATATAAAACTGAAGGTCTTTTGTGCTTTCAGTTTGTATAAAAAAGCTTTGAGATTAAAGGAAAAAAAAATTTTTACACTGTGGTAATTTCAAGTTTCTTAAAGCTTTTGTAGACTTGTAACAGAGTCTTTAAATTTTAGTTGGATTTTGTAAATTGTTTTGTATATTTTATTTAATGTACTCTTAACAACTGATGTATCTGGCTTTAAAACATCAGAATTGGTTTGTTGTTTTGTTTGGTACAGAGGAGCATTTGGTAGTGTTAATTTTAATTTTATTATATAGGAGCTGAAACATCAGATATATATTTTATCTATCATTATGCTACACAATCAGTGCTATAAATTTTTTTATGCAAAGAAACTTTCTTAATGTTTTAATCATGTTTCCTCACAGTGACACTTTTTGTTGTTGTTGTTAATAACCAAGTATGAACACTCTGCATCATTATTCCATGAACCAGTTTTAATGCAAACCTATGTATGTCCATTAGGAATGGAAGTTATTTTTTAATCAACAATGAGGCCTATTATAAATTTATCAAATGAATCTGGATAGTTTTATAGCATATAAAATATGTTAATTTGTGTTAGCAGGTGCACATTTCATCACCGAAATTAGAAATATTTTGACAGTCTCTTCTGCATACCATTCTGAGTTGGCTTTTCCGTCTTATAAGAATCGTAAATTTCAATGTCCTTTATTTGACTCAGTGGGATATAGCTGTTATAAGTAATAGGGCACAGATGTGCAGTAGAGTCTTGTTTAATGGCATTTCACTGTTCATTCCCTTTGCCACCATTATAAAACTTTTCTTTATTGTAATTATCAGTGCAAAGCTATGTATTTATCATGGTAAAACTCCAGTGTTAGAATAGTTTTTTCTTACCGTATACTTTCTTTGGTTAGGTTCGTGTATGTGTTGCTGATTACATTAGAACTTGATGTTAAGTCATTATTTATCACACTCTCATGAGAGCAGTAATAAAAGTGTGTAATCTAGGAGAAAAAGTTAATTTGTCAAACTTAGATAAGCATGATGTTTAGGTCCTATTTTTCAATTTTATAACTGTTTTATTGCAACAATATTTGTATTTAAGTCTCCATTTTAATGCCTTGTGGTGTTTTTTTATGCATGTCACTAAGTTGTCATCCCACATAAATTGATGTGCAGCATAGGGTATTAAATCTACATAATGATTTTAAAACAGAAATAGTTGATGGTAAAATGTAAATGTTTTGCAAAAATTCCTTATAAAAAGTTTTGTAGTAACATTTCACTTGTAAATTTTTTTTGTAAAAAAAAAAAGAAAGAAATTGAAAAAAAAAAAAAAAGATGAATCCAGAAAAAAACCTGTTTCCCATATCCTAGAATTTAGACAATTATTCTGCCAGCAAAGCCTCTGGGGCTGTAATTGACATTTTTACAGTGCTGATTTGTATAAAATTTGTTTTTTGTGGATTTGGAAATAAAATCATGTACAAGTTGTTGCCTGCAATAACAATTGCAAGTAACCTATTAAAAATTCCCTTGAGTTTAACATGTTTCATTTAATTATGTATACTCTAAAGCAGCAATAAATTATTTGAACTATCAACCTTCTTATCATGAACACTGGAGAGTTAAATGCTTCTCACTAGAAAGCACATTGGCAGTCCTTCATAATTCCTCGTATTGAGATCTGGTCACCACTTCTCTGAACATACCGCCAAAGAGCACCAATTCAAATTGCATGTTAATTTGTAGCCATTGCTCTAGACATTTATGGAAATTAAAATTTGATTTAGAGACACTTTTTACTTAAATATTTTAAGGAATCACTGTTAGGAAATTATAGGAAGATCTGAAAATGAAAAACATAATTAAAATATTATTTAAGCTCACAGAATCATTTAAGCAGTATCGGCCACATGGATGCCACAAAGACTGCAAACAGAAATTGTCTTTTCCTCCTGGGAGAGCCCTGCAAATCTCATAAAGACCGTTAGTAACATAATGAATACATTATTGTAACAACTTCAGCTAACACATTTCCAAACTCACACCAGATGTAGACATAGCAAAGCAAGGGTTTGGTGGCCCAGGG
Organism: Aotus nancymaae; assembly: GCF_030222135.1. Lineage (NCBI taxonomy): Eukaryota > Metazoa > Chordata > Mammalia > Primates > Aotidae > Aotus > Aotus nancymaae. The sequence goes on along the minus strand of NW_026988438.1, from coordinate 38,766,820 downwards.
TGGCGGGGGTTGGATGTTAGGTAGCAAGAGAAGTATGCTGGCCCACTGACAGAACACTCCAAAGACTCTAGGTTTTAGGTAGTAAGCCAGGGGCTATAGGGTGTTTAGAGAGCCCTGTGCAGCAAGGTCCTAAAGGCATGGTTATGTTCCAACTTTGTAAAATAGTATGTGTTCATAACAGTGACTGAATCAAAGAATTTATGCTACTATGTCAAATCAGACAGTAAGGAATAAGTTTGTCAAAGGATTTTTTTTATCCGAAGTAAAGATATACTTCAATAACTTGAAAAATTCACACTTGAAAGCATCAGGATGATGGAAAATTAGGAATACTTAAATTGTGTTTTTCAATTTTTAATATAGTCTAGTTCTTGTACTTCTAGGAATTTCAGCTACATGAACAAGACAATCGTTAAAAAAAGGGATAAATCACCTTGTAAGTTGTTGACAAAGCTGTTGGTGTAATAAGTTAGGGAAGTTGAAGCAGTGCTAAAAGCAACACTAATAATGGTGTGGTTTACAATGCCATTGGTAAAGATAACTTGAAGATAGAAAAAAATACAGTATCGTTTATTTTTTATTAAAAGTTCAGATGCTTAATTATAGGGGTGCAGAGCTTCAAGTATCTGCAACAAATTTGAAATACTTTATTTCCCTGTGAATCTGAATAATATATTGCTATATCTACTGCCCAAACAGTAATGCCTGCTTAATATACACACAGCCAACTTCTAATTCGGTAGCAGGACTTCTAAAGCATGTATTTTCCATTCTTTTACGTTTGGCTCATTAGCATAAACCTTGGGCTCTGTTCCTCTTAGTAACAGGTGGCAATGAAATAATTTATTTTTGGATACCTGGGAGTAATCTCAAGTGGAAATAGTGGAAGGAAGGAAGGAAGAGAGGGAGGGAAGGAAAAGGAGCATCAAGGCCTACTTATAATACATAGGGTTGATCTCCCTGGTTAATAGCTAAGCACTGTGCCAAGAGACCCATGGAGAGTCTGAGGATTTCAGGCTAGATTTCTGGTTCAGCCACTTAGTAGGCACACAACCGTGGGCAGGTTATTGAACCTTTCTGCACCTCTCTTTTCCTACTTCATAGAAGAGCAATTCTTATTAATAATGTTAAGCATTATTAATAATACATGGATCTGTTAAGATCCAACAAGAAAACTATGAAGTATCTTAACACATAGTTGTGTTTAATACATGAAGTTATTGTTAATTATTAAGTTAACTCAAAAGGGAGAGGGTTGTCTTAGTCCATTCAGGCTGTTATAACAAGATACACTAGACTAAGTAGCTTATAAACAACAAATTTATTTCTCAGTTCTGGAGCCAAGAAGTCCAAGGTCAAGATGCTGGCAGATTCAGTGCTTATTCACTCGTTCATAGATGGTGACTTCTAGCTGTCTCTTCACATGGTGAAAGAAACAAGGCAACTTTTCTGGGGCCTCTCGTGATGACACTAATCCCATTCATGAGAGCTCTACTGTCATGATCTAATCATTTCTCAAATGTTCCACCTTTTAATATCACTAGTAATATTGTTGGTAATTGGATTTCAACATGAATTTTGGGGGGCAGAACTGCTCAGACCATAGCAGGGGGCATGGAATAGTTCCCAGCTGGACCAATGCTGAAATGTCCTGAAAATGGGCAACAATACATCAAAAAGTTAATTCTCAAATCCCATTTAAAAAATGAAATTTCAATGGGAATTTCCAAATTCAAACATATTTTTCTCAAACTGTGAGCTAGTTTGGCATACTACCTCAAAATTTTATGATGACAGTCTTTTTCCAATTCTAAGAAAAAGGCTTAAATCATAGTTCTTTTTTTTTTTCCCTTGAGACAATGTCTCACTTCATCACCCAGGCACACACCACCATGCCCAGCTCATCTGGAACTCCTGGGCTTAAGCGATCCTCCCGCCTCTGCCTCCCAAAGTCCTGAGATTGCAAGCATGAGCCCCTGCACCTGGCCTATTTCCTAATCTTCACAAGTTAATTACAACTACCGCTTGCCTACCTCAAAGTGATAGCAGACAAGCAAACTGGTGAACAAGAAGCAAACCCATTACTGAAAAACAGAAACAGCTGCTCATATGTTGGTCACTAACTTTTGTGGGTATATGTCTGGATGATTTTCTATATTTAAAAGCGTTCCCTATATTTAGAAATATATTTGCCAAATAATCCCAGGCATACAGGGCAAAAGTACCCCTCTTTTCAGCTACCTACCAAATTGCAGCCATAAAAAGAGGATGTGCAATTTGGTGTTCAAAGGTTTCAGACAACTTCCTCTCAGACTTGGTTCAGAAAAGAATAATAGAATTCTCTACTTTGCTTTTTCGATTCTTTGTGAAATAAGATAGGATATAGAATAAATACCTAGACTGGCCTGTAATTCCCTGCAAGGTTGAGGCATCCCTGCTGGCTGTAGCTTCAGTTCTCCATTTACAGCTTCTTGCCCCTTAACTTTGCTTCAGATCCTGTTCTTAACTCTGAGTTGCCTTCCTCATTCCCAAGCTCACCTTTGTTAGAGATGCTTTTTCCAATTAATACGTTTATTGAGCACCTATTGTATGCCAGACTGAGGCTCGAGGGGTGCTGTTTTTCTTTTGTATGCTAACTCTGCCTTCTTGCATCCCAACCTCAGCTAGATTTCTGGAGCACCTTGAGATCCACTTGCCCTATGCCTAGGAATGGGCCGGCCAGCAGTTGCAGAGATACTGGAGTCCATTCAGACCATATCTATGGAGAGGAGCCGAGACTCAGGTAATCTGAAGAAAGTTAAGATGAACAGGTTCTAAGCCAGGGTTAGCAACGTAAATCAGATGTGGGTGTTAAGATCAGACGAAAGCAAATTATAGGGAAGAGGAGGAAATTAAACAAGCAGTTGTCACAAATGCCAGTTTGTCTTTGAATCATGTTTTTCTAGGTGGTTGGCTTGGTTCACATTGTGTTATTTATTATCCTGATATGAAGTATGGTTTAATAAATATTTTATTTATAGTAGTATTTTTTAGATGTGGAACCATAATAAAGTTATATTTTCTGCTGGTAAAATTGTTCCTTGCTTGTATAATGTTATGCTGGAATTAAATATATCAGTAACTCATGGTACTATGTAAAGGGCATTACGGTTTCCAAGTATTTGGTCACCTTAACAAGTGTGAAAATCACTGTTGAGGAAAATAATCTAATGGCAAACAATAAGCTAATTGAAAAATTCTAACCCAATTCAGTAATACTGTAAATGGTTACAACTTTAATGTAACTATTTTATGTTTTTGCAGCTCTTTACGTTAGCTTATTCTTTGTCAGGTTCATATATGTATACATGAAATGTATGTGTATAACATGTTGGTGGAACATCATATATATTTATAGTTTATAAGTCAGAATTAAATTTGTTACTGTGGTTTTGCGTTGTAGTTGCTTATTCTGTCTTTAATTATGTGGACAGACATAAAATTGTTAGAAAATTAAGTCCTATTCTGATTATCATCTATAACCTTATTTAAATTTTCATTTTTATGGAGCAAATTATGACTAGAACAGAGTTTTTGGTTCTATAGAAAGAAACTCATTTCTCCTTGTTTGTTTTGCTCTGTTTTTCACAATATTGTGGATGCCAGTTTGTACTAAGAGTCTATGTAAATATGTCCACCAATTTGATAAGTAGCTAGAAGTACTTTTATTCTTGTGTCCAATTGGACCTAAAAAAAAGGTCAGGGGGCAAAGCTAGAGAACTTTTTAAATTGACCATTTTGCAGTTATATGTAGTAGTCTATATTTTTAGGAAAAGCATCACCTTGTTTTAATATGTTTTTAAATATTAATTCTTATTTAACCATTATGTTTGTTTGAATCTGTGGTTTTGACAATTCTCTAAAGAATTAGTGCTATGTGAAAAGAGGTGATAATCACCAGAGATTCATGAAATAATTTGTCTTCAGATTATATATTTTGTTCTAATAGAAATATTGATCAGAAATATTTATATCTCTTACTAAGAAAAATATAAGATGTCATTTAACTCTGGCATTGTTTAGAATACTTCCAAAATAGTTTTTTTTTTTAATCCAATAACTCTTCTGCTTGAAAGTTTTTGTGCATGAACTATAACTAGGTTTAAAATACATCCAGTGTGTGAATCCAGAGGGCGTTGCTTTGTTCTTAAGAATATATAACAACCAGTCAAAATTTAGACATATTTAGATACCAAACTAAGAGTTATAAATTCAGTTCGAATTCCATTCATTCCCCAGAAACAGTAGAATATAAAAGCAATGATAGGTTCTCAATATTATGAATACAAGGGTGCTATGGTCTGAATGTTTGCATCCCTCCAGAATTTGTATATTGAAACCTAATCCCCAGTATCATAGTATTAAGAGGTTGGGTCTTTGGTAGCTGATTAGGTCCTGAGAGCAGAGCCCTCATAAATGAGATTAGTGCACTTGCAAAAGAGACCCAAAGGCTGAGTGTGGTGACTCATGCCTGTAATCCCAGCGTTTTGGGAGGCCAAAGCAGTTAGATCACCTGAGGTCAGGAGTTTGAGACCAGCCTGGCCAATATGGCGAAACCCTCATCTCTACTAAAAGTACAAAAATTAGCTGGACATGATGGTGGGCACCTGTAGTCCCAGCTACTCAGGAGGCTAAGGCAGGAGAATTGCTTGAATCCAGGAGGTGGAGGTTGCAGTGAGCCGAGATCCTGCCACTGCACTCCAGCCTGGGTGACAGAGAGCAACTCAGTCTGGAAAAAAAAAAAAAAGAGGTCCAAAGAGCCAGCTAGCTCTTTCCACCATGTGAGGAAGCAAAGAGAAGGTGCCATCTATAAATGAGAAAATGAGCCTTCAGGAAACACCAAGTCTATGGGCACTTGATCTTGATCTTGGACTTCCCGGCCTCCAGAACTGTGACAAATAAATTTGTGGCTTAGTTAATTGTATTTTGTTATACTTTGTTGTATATTTTGTATTTAGCTGCCTGCCCAAATGTACTAAAACAAGGAGTAACAGTCAAAATATTTAATAAGGGACACAACACAGCATTCGTCAGTCAGAAGGGATGCTGGACATATTAATGGAGGAAGGTCCTAGAGCAAATTCCCTCCCCTCCCCTTAGTTCCTGGGTTCTGGGAAGGTTAAGGGGTGGTAGTAGGGGAATCAGGAACTACAATTCCTTGAATGGAATGACCTCCTTGTATGGAATTATCTCAATATTTAAATAATCAACCAGTGTGGTTATACTGGTGTCCCAGATGAATGTGCACCCTCAGTAGGTGGGTTTATTCTCTGCCCATGTTTCAGACTTCCAATATGTTGGATGGAAAAACCCAATCCCAAAACCATTCTTTTAATTAATTGTTATGATAATAAAAAGACCTAAGCAGTTGCATAAAGATTTTGATGAGACACATGAAAATCAAGGGAAAATGCAAGTGGAAAAGTCATTTCACTTCAGGATACTTAGGACTGACTCAAAAATTTCTGTGAAATGTATGTGAGATGCAGCTTCAGTGGATTATGATGCCTCAAACCATCTTAAAAGGCAAACCAGAGAAAGGGAAACTGTAACAGCTGGTTTGTTACGTCAACAAATGTGATTACTTCCCAAACTGTCTTTTCAGTGATTTTTTTAAAAACCTGTTAACTGTATTTATTGAATCTAAGACCAGTTATTTCATATGCGACTAAAAACCCTGCCAATTACACTACAGTCCACTACTTTAGTATCATTTGAAAGCTTTTTTAAGTTTATGAAAGAGCTATTAGACGTATTTGTATATTTTATCATGTATCATTCTTCTTCCTATATTAGAAATACAAATGAAATATATTACCCAAAGCAATCTATGGATTCAATGTAACCCCTATCAAAATACGAATGACACTCTTCACAGAAATAGAAAAAAACAGTGCTAAGATTTGTATGGAACCTCAAAAGACCCTGAATAGCCAAAGCAATTTGAGCAAAAAGAACAAAGCTGGGGAGGCATCACACGATTAGACTTTGAAATATATTGCAAAGCTATAGTACCCAAAACAGAATGATACTAGCCTAAAAATAGTCTATGTAAACCAATGGAACAGAATAGAGAACCCAGAAATAAATCCACATATTCACAGCCAACTGATTTTCAACAAAGGCTCCAAGAACATATAATTGGAGGCAGGGTGTGGTGGCTCACACCTGTAATCCCAGCACTTTAGGAGACTGTGGTGGGAGGATCACTTGAGGCCAGAAGTTCAACAACATACAATGGGGCAAGGACAGTCTCTTCAACAAATGGTACTGGGAAAACTATCCATTTGAAGAAGAATAAAACTAGACCCCTATCTCTTACGATATACAAAAATCAACTCAAAATGGATTAAAGAATTAAAGATAAGAACCAAAACTATGAAATTACTAGAAGAAAACATGGGAGAAACACATTAAGACACTGGTCTAGGCAAAGATTTTTTGGATAAGACCTCAAAAACACAGTTAACAGAAGCAAAAGTGACAAATGGGATTATATTAAACCAAAATGCTTCTTCACAGCAAACAAAAACAATTAACAAAGTGAAGAGACAAATTGAAAAATGGGAGAAAATATTTGCAAGCTATCCAGCTGGAAAGAGATTCCTGTCCAAAATGCATAAGGAACTCAACCAACAGCAAAAAACCAAATAATTTGATTTAAAAATGGGCAAAATAATCTGAATTGACATTTCTCAAGAGAAGACATACAAATGGCCAACAAGTATATGAGAAAAAATACCTAACATCACTAATCATCAGGGAAATGCAAGTCAAAATGACAATGATCTCATCCCAGTTAAAATGGCTATTATCAAGAAGACCAAGAGTAACAAATGCTGACAAGGATGCAGAAAAAGTGGGCCTCTTCTATATTGTTGGTAGGAATGTAAATTAGAACAGCCATTATAAAAAACAGTATGGAAGTTCCTCAAAAAAACAAAAATAGAAATAGCATTTAATTCCACAATTCTACTACTGAGTATATATTCAAAGGAAAGAAAATAAGAATGTTGAAGAGGTATTTGTACTCCCACATTTACTGCAGCACTGTTTACAATGGCCAAGATATGGAGTCAACCAAAGTGCCCATTGGTGGACAAATGGTTAAGGAAAATGTGGTGTGTATACACAATGGAATATTATTTAGCTGTGATCAAATGATTTGTAATTTTTGGCAACGTAATATCCTGGAGGATGTTATGATAAGTGAAATAAGCACAGAAAGACACTGCATGTTCTCACTCATGTGGGAGCTAAAAAAGTTCATCTCGTAGAAGTAGAGAGTAGAAATAGAGGTTACCAGAGGCTAGGAGGGGTAGGGATTTAGGGAAGAATAGAAAGATTGGTTAATTGATGCAAAATTAAAGTTAGATAAGAGTAATAAATTCTATAGCACAACAGCGTGGCTATAATTAACAATAAATTATGGCATATTTCAAAATAGCTAAAAGACAGGATTTTGAGTGTTCTTTACACAAATAAATGGTAAATGTCTGAGGTTATGGATGTTCAGTTACTGTAATTTGATCATTATACAATATATACAATTATGTCTTAATTTAAAATATATGCATATATAAATGAAATCGTTTTTTCACATCACTGACACTTTTTTTTTTTTTTTTTTTTATGAGACAGAGTTTCACTCTGTTGCCCAGGGTGGAATGCAGTCGCACGGTCTTGGCTCACTGCACCCTTGACCTCCTGGGCTCAAACGATCTTCCCACCCCAGCCTCCTGAGTAGCTGGGACTACAGATGCACACAACCACACCTGGCTAATTTCTAAATTTTTTGTAAAGACAGTGTCTCACCATATTTTCCGGGCTGGTCTCAAATTCCCAGCTTCAACTGATCCTCCTGCCTCAGCCTCCCAAAGTGTTGGGGTTACAAGTGTGAGCCACAATGCCCAGCCAGTGATTAACTTACTATGTTTTTGCCCAAGAGTAGCAGTTTTAAAACTATGTTCACAAATTTTTTGATACTCCTCTCTTCAATAGATGGAACCTAATTCCCCTCCCCTTGGGTGTGGGCCGGACTTAATGACTTGCTTCTAATGAATAGCATAAAGTTGATGTGACAGCTGTGATTTTTGGCACTAGGTCATAAAAAGTCACTGTGGCTTCCCTCTTAGTTGTTCTCTTGGATTGTTTGCTTCAGACAGGCCAGACACGTAATCCTATCAAGAGGCCGAATATGGAGAGGAATTCAGATCTCTGGGTAATAGCCACCTAAGTGAGCTTGGAAGTGGTCCTCCAGCTTAGTCAAGTATTCAGAGGACTGCAGCCCCAGCCAACATTTTGACTACATCTCATGAGAGACCCTGAACTGGCACAGCCAACTAAGCTGATTCTTGACCAACAGAAACAAATAAATATTTGTTGTTTCAAACTGCTACATTTTGGGGCTATTTGTTATGCAGTAATAGATAACTAATATACCATGAGTCAACAATTTTCAGTCCATACGTTCTGTACCCTTAAAAGCATAAATGATGCAGCATTTCTTAAAAGGAGGCTCCATTATTATCTTTGGGAATTTTCTGTACACTAATGATATACATTCTGCAAATTTTGCTGGAGATGTATGGGCAGTAATAACTACAACAGACTTACCTGCCTGTTGGCATACCACACATGAGAGGCACATCCCACTTTCAAAGATGTTGAAATATGGGGGGGAAAGTGTGCATCATAGAATTGGTGAAAGACATTTTAGGTCGTGTTTATTATTTCCCTTCTGCCTCCATCAACCCCTTTCCTTCTCTAAGAACTTGACCTTGACCATTTCAGGACAAACCAAAGGTTTGTAGGGGGTTACTGTATTCACATCCTCTGCTTTACATGCACAGCACAGGGCACGTATGGTTATGGGGAAGAAACAATTGGTGTGAACTGAAAGAATGCTTTGTTAACTGTAACATTTCCCAGCCCAAACAACCTTTGCTATGAGTGTCACAAAGGGGAGTAACTTCTTTGTGGAATCTTGAAATTGCTGGGTAAGTGGTGATGCTGGGGAAGGAGCTTATGATGCTGGTGGAATTTGGGGCCTTAAAGAGGGCAAATTAATCTTTAAAGAGTTGGGAATATTTCAGTTAACATGTAATAGTCTATATCCTGCAACAATTCATTACCAGCATATTAGGTAATGCATACACACACACACACACACACACACACACACACACACACACACACAGAGAGAGAAGCAAGAACACAAACAATTAGCAGTGTCACACACAACGTGTGCATAGTCAAAGTAAATATAAAATAAAGACAGATGTACCTGACCTAACCACACTGATATCCTCCTTTAATCCTTCACCACAAAGATATCACATATGGAAAGGCTTTTAAACTAACAAGCACTAGACAAATGTATGCTTTAATTACATACATGTGCTGCCTCCGTGCTGAGAGGAGTTGCAAATCCTCATTTAATTCCCACCTGTGCCTGACTTTGAGTACTTTCTCTGAGCTTTCTCTTCATTTCTGATTTCAAGGAAAGGTATAAGGAACAGAAATAGAAATAATGATGTTTAATATGATTTAGAAGAATTTCAGAAATAATTGTGCTTATACCCTCTAGAACTTAACTCCCTTTCATGTCTTTGGATGAATTTATTTAATCCCTAAATCTTCTTCTTTCTCTGGAGTGAAAGCTCCTAAAATAGAACTTCTTTCCTGTTCTGATCACCTGTAATTTAAATCTCTTTTTACAGATTTATCCTTCCCCTTTTTTCCTTCAGAGGCTCTAACTCTTTCCCTGACTGGAATTTCTTGGGTCACAGAAGTCCCTCCCTCCTTAACATTTATAGTGCTTCTTTCAATTCAACAAATATATGAACAAGTATTGCTAGAGGGTCTACCTTAGATGCTGCAGGGGATTAAACAAAAACGACCCGAGTCTCATAGTGCCTGCCTTCAAAGGGCTTAGATACTTACAAGGAAAAGTAAGTATACAGTTAAGTATAATGTAGGGTAGTGTGTATTATACTGGTACAGAAAAGAGACTACCAGTACTAGGTGAGGATTTCCTCTCCTGAGATTCTTGTGGTGGTGGTTTCCTTTTTTGATCGCTTAATTTATTTATTTTTGAGACAGGGTCTTGTTCTGTCACCCAGGCAGGAATGCAGTAGTGCCATCACGGCTCACTGCAGCCTCAACCTCCTGGGCTCAGTTGATTCTACCACCTTCAGCCTCCCCAGTGGCTGGGACTACAGGTGCATGTCACCATGCCTAGCTGATTTTAAAACTATTTTTTGTAGAGATGGGGTTTTGCCATGTTGCTCAGGCTGGTCTTGAACTCCTGGGCTCAAGCGATCCACCTGCCTCAGCCTCCCAAAGTGCTGGGATTATAGGCCTGAGCCACTGCGCCTGGCCTTCATTGCTTGCTCACAGTTTTTTCTCTGTAAATATTGCAACATTATTCTTTCCTATACATTCATCAGTATTTTTTTTTTTTTTACTGTTTCTTCCTTTAACTCTTAAATTCATGTTATAGTCTGCAAAGATGCTTCAGTTTGTTTGTTCATTTGTTTGTTTCTTTTGATATATAGTCTAGCTGTCACCCAGGCTGCAGCGCAGTGGCACAGTCTCAGCTCACTGCAAACTCTGCCTCCCGAGTTCAGGCGATTCTCCTGCCTCAGCCTCCCAAGTAGCTGGGATTACAGGTACGTACCATCACGCCCAGCTAAGTCTTTTGTATTTTAGTAGAGACGGGGTTTTGCCATGTTGGCCAGTCTGGTGTCGAACTCCTAACCTCCGGTGAGCCACCCGCCTTGGCCTCTCAAAGTGCTGGGATTACAGGCATGAGCCACTGAGCTCGGCTGTTTTTGTTTTTTTAATTATTCTATCAAAACCAGGAGTGGTAAGAAAATACTACTCTAGTTTTATTTCTGCTTTGAATGGTCTTTACCTTATGAGTTGACATTCCTGCCTGTGATCTGCATGTATCTTCTATTGGATAATCCTTCTCTGCCTCCACCGTTGTCCACGTTATGTATCTGATGACCTAAACAGCAGCTCCCTGTTATATTTGTCCTTCACCTGCTTATTTCTGTCAATAAACCAGTTTTTAAAATTCCTCAAGTCACATGGTTTTCTCAATTTTACCTTATTTTTCTTTTTCTCTTTCCCAAATCTTAAGTTGACCTCAGTCAAGGGTTTCTGCAAGAATGAAGTTCTTTTAATGTTTAGCCATACTTAAAGAAAAAAAGTAATAAACTCTTCATCATTTATGGGAAATCATGTTAGTGTAAAGTGATATTTCCAATGATGTTATATATGTATCGGGGCATCCGAGACAAAAACATCTGCATACATGTCTTGGTTGACTACCAAATGAATGCTTTTTCCCCCTTTTCTCACTAAGAGAACCCAGATTTTCCTCAGGCTCCTCCTTCCTAGTGGCCATATTCTTAAGAGGTAATTGCAGATGAATCTTGGTTAGTTAAACTAAGCAAGGAGGTACCATTTCTCTTGACAAATGCAAGGGTTAGACGTGGGTATGAGGTATTATTGTGACTGGTAGACATAAGGGAAAGTCTTCTGGGGGGCTTTAGTAAGTTTTTTACACTAAAAATGAGGATTTTCCCTTTTATTGCCTCTGGACATTTCTATACCTGCAAAGACGGCCAGAAACCATGGTTGCCACTTAGCAACCATGATCATTGGGACCACAGTCTCATCCCTGCGTCATTGAATTAACCAACTCACAACTTCGCTACATCCAGACTTTTTTGTGTGAGACTATAAATGTCCTTATTGTATGTCACTATTAGTTGGGTTTTCTGTTGACTGCAGTTGAAAGCCAAGCAGCCTGTGTGACATCTCCTCTATGGTGGAAATAGACACAATGCTAAATTATTTTCCATTTCTTCTTTTGTTGCGTGATAAGATTTGGATTTACATCCTTGACAAATTTCATGTCAAATTGTGATCCCCAGTGTTGGAGAAGGGGCCTGGTGGGAAGTGACTGGAACCTTGGGGCGAATTTCCCCCTTGCTGTTCTCATGATAGTGAGTTCTCATGAGATCTCATTGTTCAAACCTGTGTAGCACCTCCCTCTTCACTCTTTGTCCTTCTCCAGTCATGTAAGACATACTTGGTTCTCCTTTGCCTTCTGCCATGATTGTAAGTTTCCTGAGGCCTCCCAGCCATGCTTCCAGTATGCACAACTGTGAGTCAATTAAGCCTCTTTTCCTTATAAATTACCCAGTCTCAGGTGGCTTATTACAGCAATGCAAGATGGACTAATACAAAATAGGTACCGAGAGTTGCGCATCACTATAGAGATTCCACATTGCTTGAAAATGTGGAAGCAACTTTAGAACTGGGTATCAGGCAGAGGTTGGAACAGTTTGGAGGGCTCAGAAGAAGACAGAAAGATGAGTGAAAGATTGGCACTTCCTAGAGACTTGTTAAGTTGTTGTGAAGGAAATGCTGATAATAATATAAACAATGAAATCCTGAGGTGCTTTCAGATGGAGATGAGGTACTTACTGGGAACTGGAGTAAAGAATACTCTTGCTATGTTTTAGCAAAGAGACTGGCAGTATTGTGCTCCTGCTCTAGAAATCTGTGGAACTTTGAACTTAAGAATGATGATTAAGGTATCTAGTGGAAGAAATTTCTAAGCAGCAAAGCTTTCAGAATGTGGCCTGTTTTTGAATAGCAAAAGCTGTTCTAACAGCTGTTTCTAACATGTTCACAAAGAGATGGTCTGAAACTGGAACTTACATTTGAAAGAAAAACAGAGCATAAAAGTTTAAAAAATTTGCAGCCTGACCATGTGGTAGAAAAGTAAAATTCATTTTCTGGGGAGGAACTCAGGCTGGCTACAGAAATTTGTATAAGAGAGGCCAAATGTTAATAGCCAAAAGAATGGGAAAATGCCTTGAAGACATTTCAGAGACCGTCACAGCAGCCCCTCCCATCACAGGCCTGGAGGCCTAGGAGGGAAGAATGGTTTTGTGGCCTGGACCCAGGGCCTTGCTGCCCTGTGCAACCTTGGGACACTGTTCCCTGTGTCTCAGCCACTCCAGCTCCAGCTGTAGCTAAGAGGACCCCAGGTATGTCTCAGGCTGCTGCTCCAGAGGGTGCAATAAACCTTGACAGCTTCCATGTGGTGTTAAGCCTGCAGGTGCACAGAGGGCAAGAATTCAGGCTTCAGAGCCTCCGCCTAGATTTCAGAGGATGTATGGAAACACCTGGGCAGAGCTCTCATGGAGAACTTCTACTAGGGCAGTGTAAATGGGACATGTGTGTGTTGGAGCCGCCACACTGAGTCTTCACTGGGGCACTACCTAGTAGAGCTATAAGAAGAGAGCCACTGTCCTCCAGATCCCAGAATGGTAGATCCACTCTTGCCTTACACTCTGTGCCTGGAAAAGCCTCACCCACTCAATGCCACTCCATGAATGCAGCCAAGGGGGGCTGAACCCAGCAGAGAGACAGAGGAGGAGCTGTCCAAGGCCTTGGGAGCCCACCCCTTGCATCAGTGTTATCTGGATGTGAGACATGGAGTCAAAGGAGATGATTTTGGAGATTTAATATTTAATGACAGCCCTGCTGGGTTTCAGACTTGCATGGGGCCTGTAGCCCTTTTGTTTTTGGCTAATTTCTCTTTTTTGAATTGGGAGTATTTAGCTAATGCCTGTCCCCACATTGTATCTTGGAAGTAATAACTGGTTTTGATTTTACAAGCTCATAGGTGGAAGGGAATTGTCTTGTTTCAGATGAGACTTTGGACTGTGGACTTCTAAGTTAATGCTGGAATGAGTTAAGACTTTGGGGGACTGTTGGGAAGGCATGATTGTATTTTGAAATGTTAGAAGGGCATGAGATTTGGGAGGAGTCAGGGGGAAAATGATATGGTTTGGATTTGTGTCCCTACCCACATCTCATATCAAATCGTGATCCCCAATGTTGGCGGACAGGCCTGGTGGGAGGTGATTGGATCATAGGGGTGGATTTCCCCCTTGCTGTTCTCATGATAGTAAGTTATCATGAGATTTGGTTGTTTAAAAATGTGTGGCACTTCCCCCTGTTCTCTATTCCTCCTGCTCCAGCCATGTAGGATATGCTGGCTTCTCCTTCACCTTCCACCATGATTGTAAGTTTCCTGAGGATGCTTCCTGTACAGCCTACCAAACTCCCCAGCCATGCTTCCTGTACAGCCTACCAAACTGTGAGCCAGTTAAACCTCTTTTCTTTATAAATCCCAGGAAGTTCTTTATAGCAGTGTGGGAATGGACTAATACACTGCCCTTCCCGTTTCTCCTCAGGGTACTCTTTACCCTTTCAGTTATTCACAACCTTCCTATTCTTTTAAAATATTCTGCCCATCAAATTTGAAGAGTTGTGAGATTGGATTATTCATCCTTATAGAATAATAAAATACTGGGAATAATTATGTATTGTTATTTATCATCTGATATTGAAAGCTAGGTATGAATTCATCCTTGGGGTGTTCAGCATGAATACTATTTTCCCAAACAAGAGATTGCATATTTACCATACTTTAGATGGGTTATTTAATCTCTCTGAACGTCAGCTGCCTCATATGTTAAATGGAGATAATAAGTGTAGTATCTCTAGAGTCACTGTGAGAATTATGTGAGATAATTCACATAATCAGGCACACTTGTGTCATCCTCAGGCCCCTCACCATTCCTTCACAGAGTTTTTGGCACACTATCACTCTGTCCAACACTAATTCTGTAACAATTTTTAGTGCTTTCAATAGCCATAGAGATGATTCTTCCAAAGCCTTAGTTATATAACCTCTTCTCTTACAGTGATCCTGAAGTCCACCCTACCTCAGCTACTTAACCTAGAGTAGACCCCTTCATTTCCAATAACTATAAGTCACTACCACCATTACATTAGTTCACTTCTAACCATTATATTATTTCTGCTACCTTCTATCTTTCTAGCTCACTTACTCAACTACTCACACTTCAAAAACCTTTTACTCCACCTGATTGAGAAATCCACTGATGCCATTGCCTTGTTACTGCCTCTCAGTTTCTTCATGTCTTCACATCCCTCTCTATGCAGCTTAGTTATTATAGTAAAATATTAGTGAGTCACTTTTGTATCCCCTGAACTCTCCTTCCCTAATGTCTCTCGATCAAACGATCCTGGCAAAAATCAAACTAGTCATGGTTAAATGGCAAACCAGTCATGGTTAAATCCAGCCAACACAGCTCTAATAACCATGCAGTTGATTAAGGCCAGAGAAAAACCTGCAAATCCCTGGTAATTACACTCAAGTGGGCCTTTAGTGCTGCTCTGAAAATGTACTACATTCCGTGGTTTATTCACTTTTCCAGTCTCCTGAACACTTCCTCCCTATTTTTGCATTCTTAGTTGATGACTTTGCTTGTATTTCATTAGAAAATAGACACAATTAGGGCCAGAACAGTGGCTCACAAACCCCAGCATTTGGGAGGCTGAGGTAGAGGGTCACTTGAGGCATGAGGCTAGGAGTTCAAGACCAGCCTGGGCAACATGTAAACCCCATCCGTACAAAAAAGAAAAATAGAGGAAGAAGAAGTTGAAAATAGGCATAAGCAGAAGAGAACCTCCACAAACTCCCATCCTCACTTTTATCAGGCTACCTATATCTTACTGTGCCTTTCCTCCTGCTTCTATGGATGAAATCTGTGTTTCTAAAGGTTAATCTCTATTTAAGGCTAGATTGCATCCTCTTCTTACCTACTCAAAGATAGCAATTCCTTCCTTTTCTCTCCAGCATCAGCAACTTTTCCCTCTCTATTGAATCACTTTCATCAGAAAAAGAAAATGCAGAGATATATTTTAAAAATAAGAAAATGCCTATAAAAAGAAAGCTGTTTCGTTCTTATACCTACTTTCTACGCCATTTCTCTGTTCCTTCTATAAAGAGTTTTCCACATTTACTCTCTCTAAATTTTCATCTTCCATTCTCTCTTAAACTTATTCCAACCAGACTTTGGACCCTACTGCTCTGTTGACAAACTTCTTTTCGAAGTCCTGAATGATCTCTCCATGTGATGAGGTCCAACAGGTGATTCAAGTCCTCATCTTACTTGACCCCTCAGCATTTGCACAGTTGGTTACTCCCTTTTTCTGGAAGTCATTTTTTTTTTTCTGTTGGCTTCTGGAACTCTGTGTTCACCTGGTTTTCTTTATAGATTACATGCTTCTTATTTTCCCATCTACTTCAGCTACTCACCGTTATGGTCTTACCATAAGCGTCTTCATTTCTGACAACTTTAAGTAACTACTCCCTTATTTCACTTCTAATCGATACACCCTCTCGCTGCTACCCCCCATCTTTTCCATTTTTTTTTTCCAGCATTCTTTACTGGTGTCTCCTCAGCCTCAGGGTTTGATCTTTATACAACTTTAGGTAACCTCTTCTAGTCTCATAACGTCAAACATCATTTCTGTGCTGATGATTTCCAAATTTATTTATCTATGTTGGACCTCTCTCCTGAACCTATACCGTATATCCATTTGTCATTTCACTATCTCCATGACACTTCACATTTAACATACCCAAAGCCAATCTCTTCATTTCCTTCCTCAAATCTATTTTATTCTGCAAGTTTCCTTATCTCAGCTTTTTGTTTGTTTGTTTTGATTTTAAAGACAGGGTCTCACTCTGTTGCCCAGGCTGGAATATGGTGTTGTGAGTGTGGCTTGCTGCAGCCTCAGCTCAAGCAACCTTCTGCCTCAGGCTCTGAGTAGCTGGAACTACAAGTGCATGCCACCATCCCCAGGTAATCTTTGTAAAAATTATTTTTAGTAGACATGGAGTTTCACTATGTTTTCCAGGTGGTTCTCAAACTCCTGGCCTAAAGCAATCTGCCTACCTTAGCCTCCCAAGGAGCTAGGATTACTGGCATGAGCACTGCACCCAGCCTCTCATCACATTTTAAATCTGTTACTTTGTCAGAAAAAATTCAATTAATCCATACTAATTACTTTTTTATATATCTAATATCCAAATCATTAACTCCTTGTGGCTTCACTTTTAAAACATATTCAGAATCTACCCATCTCATAACTTCTCACCATTTCCACTACTAAAGCTGGTTTAAGCTACCATCATCTCTCACCTGGATTATTGCTATAATCCTAAACTCTTTATAATAAATAGCAAGAATCATCCTTTTAAATGAAAGAGTGGTGTGATCTCAGATTAAAAGGATGATTAATGATTTGTGTGTGTGTGTGTGTGTGTATATATATATGTGTATATATATATGTGTGTATATATATATATGTGTGTGTATATATATATATATAGAGAGAGAGAGAGAGAGAGAGAGAGAGAGCGAGAGAGCGCAGAATATCCCATTAAACAAATTGTGGTATAAATATATACTTTATTCTTTTTTCCCTTTCTGTTTCGGTTTGGTGATTTCTATTGACCTACCTTCAAGTTTAATGATTTTTTGCCTAGATTAACCTTCTGATGAACCTGTCATAAGTGTTTTTCATCTCTGTTACTGTGTGTGTTGTTTTTTGTTTCGTTTTCTTTTTTCTTTTTTTACAGTTTTTCATTATTTATTTTAGGGGAGAAAATTGTAAAAGAGCTTTAAACAAAAGAAACCAAAATATCATAAACTACATAAAATAGACTCCATAAAGATACGTTAAAAGTCTAGAAATTATTTGCACTAAGAAAACATGAAGAGGCCAGGCATGGTGGCTCACGCCTGTAATCTCAACACTTTGGGAAGCTGAGGCAGGTGGATTGCTTGAGCCTAGGAGTTCGAGACCAGCCTGGGCAACATAGTGAAACCCCCATCTCTACAACAGATTTAAAATAAAATATTAGCCAGGCATGGTGGCTTGCACCTGTGGTCCCAGCTACTCAGGAGGCTGAAGTAGGAGGATTGCTTGAACCCAGAAGGTGGAGGTTGTCAATATCATGCCACTGCACTCTAGCCTGGGTGATAGAGAGAGACCCTGTCTTAAAGAAAGAAAGGAAAGAGGAGAAAAAGAAGGAAAGAAAGGAAGGAAGGAAAGAAGGAAGGAAGGGAGAAAGAGAGGGAAGGAAGGAAGGAAAGAAGGAAGGAAAAAGGAAAGATGAAGACATTCCATTTTATTAGCAATCTTCAAGTCTGTGTTTCAAGCTATCACTATTGTTCCAACTTCCTAGATTCAAAATCTCAGTCCTATTTATCATAACATAATTATTGAGCATTAATTACATATCAGACACTGTTTTAGATACTGTTAATACAGCAGTGAATAAACAGATCAATTCCCTGCCATCAAAGAGCTTACATTCTAGTAGAGAATATAGGTCATAAACAAGTAAAATGTATAGTAAAAAAAATTTTTTTTCTGTGAGCTCATATTTTTTTATATATATATTTTTTATTGCATGTAAAAAACATGCAAGATTGTTGCATAGGTACACACATGGCAGTGTGATTTGCTGCCTTCCTCCCCTTCACCTATATCTGGCATTTCTCCCCATGTTATCCCTCCCCAACTCCCTACTCCCCACTGTCCCTCCCCTAGTCCCCCCCAACAGACCTCAGTGTGTGATGCTCCCCTCCCTGTGTCTATATGTTCTCACTGTTCAACACCCTCCTATGAGTGAGAACACGCAGTGTTTGATTTTCTGTTCTTGTGTCAGTTTGCTGAGAATGATGGTTTCCAGTTCATCCATGGCCCTGCAAAGAACACGAACTTACTGTTTTTTTATGTCTGCATAGTATTCCATGCTGTATATGTGCCACATTTTCCCTGTCCAGTCTATCATCGATGGATGCTTGGGTTGGTTCCAAATCTTTGCTATTGTAAACAGTGCTGCAGTGAACATACGGGTGCATGTATCCTTATAATAACAATTTATAATCCTTTGGATATATACCCAGTAATGGGATTGCTGAGTCAAATGGAAATTCTATTTCTAGGTCCTTGAGAAATCGCCACACTGTCTTCCACAATGGTTGAACTAATTTACACTCCCCTGAATGGTGTAAAAGTGTTCCTATTTCTCCACATCCTCTCCAGCATCTGTTGTCTCCTGATTTTTTAATGATCGCCATTCTATCTGGCGTGAGATGGTATCTCAATGTAGTTTTGATTTGCATTTCTCTAATGACTAGTGATGATGAGCATTTTTTCTTGTTTATTGACCTCATATATGTCTTCTTTTGTAAAGTGTCTGTTCATATCCTTTGCCCACTTTTGAATGGGTTTGTTAGTTTGTCTTTTTCTTGTAAATCTGTTTTAGTTCTTTGTAGATTTTGGATATAAGTCCTTTGTCAGATGGGTAGGTTGCAAAAATTTTTCCCATTCTGTGGGTTGCTGGTTCACTTTAATGATTATTTCTTTTGCTGTGCAGAAGCTCTGGAGTATAATTAGATCCCATTTGTCTATTTTGGCTTTCGTTGACAATGTTTTTGGTGTTTTAGTCATGAAGTCCTTGCCTATGCCTATGGCCTGAATGGTTTTGCCTCGGTTTTCTTCTAAGGTTTTTATGGTGTTAGGTCTTATGTTTAAGTCTTTAATCCATCTGGAGTTAATTTTAGTGTAAGATGTCAGGAAGGGGTCCAGTTTCTGCTTTCTGCACATGGCTAGCCAGTTTTCCCAACACCATTTATTAAACAGGGACTCCTTTTCCCATTGCTTGTTTTTGTGAGGTTTGTCAAAGATCAAATGGTTGTAGATGTGTGGCATTGCTTCCAAGGCAATGTTGTGTTGCCTCCGGGGCCTCTGTTCTGTTCCATTGGTCTATATCTGTGTTTTGGTACCAGTACCACGCTGTTTTTATTACTGTAGCCTTGTAGTATAGTTTGAAGTCCGGTAGTGTGATGCCTCCAGCTTTGTTCTTTTTGCTTAGAATTGACTTGGCTATGCGGGCTCTCTTTTGGTTCCACATGAAATTTAAGGTGTTTTTTTCCAGTTCTGTGAAGAAGGTCATTGGTAGCTTGATGGGGATAGTGTTGAATCTATAAATTACTTTGGGCAGTATGGCCATTTTCACGATATTAATTCTTCCTAATCATGAACATGGAATGTTTCTCCATCTGTTTGTGTCCTCTCTTATTTCATTGAGCAGTGGTTTGAAGTTCTCCTTGAAAAGGTCCTTTACATCTTTGTTAGTTGTATTCCTAGGTATTTTATTCTCTTAGTAGTATTTGTGAATGGGAGTTTGCTCTTGATTTGGCTCTCTGTTGGTCTTTTATTGGAATATAGGAATGCTTGTGATTTCTGCACATTGATTTTGTATCCAGAGACTTTGCTGAAGTTGCTTATCAGTTTAAGGAGAGTTTGGGCTGAGATGATAGGGTCTTCTAAATATACAATCATGTCTTCTGCAAATAGAGACAATTTGGATGCCTAATTGTCTCTAATTGAATACCCTTTAATTCTTTTTCTTGCCTGATTGCTCTGGCTATATTGAATAGGAGTGGTGACAGAGGGCATCCTTGTCTAGTGCCAGATTTCAAAAGGAATGCTTCCAGTTTTTGCCCATTCAGTATGATATTGGCCGTGGGTTTGTTATAAATAGCTTTTATTGTTTTGAGATATGTTCCATCAATGCCTAGTTTATTGAGAGTTTTTAGCATAAAGGGCTGTTGAATTTTGTCAAAGACCTTCTCTGCATCTATTGAGATAATCATGTGATTTTTGTCTTTGGTTCTGTTTATGTGGTGGATTACGTTTATAGAATTGTGTATGTTGAACCAGCCTTGCATCCCCGGGATCATCATGATGGATAAGCTTTTTCATGTGCTGTTGCAATAGGTTTGCCAGTATTTTATTGAAGAGTTTTGCATGTATGTTCGTCATGGATATTGGCCTGAAGTTCTCTTTTTTTGTTGAGTCTTTGCTGGGTTTTGGTATTAGGATGATGTTGGTCTCATCAGATGATTTGGGGAGGATTCCCTCTTTTTGTATTGTTTGGAATAGTTTCAGAAAGAGTGGTACCAGAGTCTCTTTGTATGTCTGGTAGAATTCAGCTGTGAACCCATCTAGACCTGGGCTTTTTTTTTGGTTGGTAAGCTATTACTTGCTGCCTCAACTTCAACCTTTGTTATTGGTCTATTCAGGGTTTCGACTTCTTCCTGGTTTAGGCTTGGGAGGATGCAAGTGTCCAGGAACTTATCCATTTCTTCCACGTTTACTAGTTTATGTGCATAGAGTTTGTTTGTAATAATCTCTGATGATGATTTGTATTTCTGTGAAATCTGTGGTGATATCCCCTTTATCATTTTTTTATTGCATCTATTTGATTATTCTCTCTTTTCCTTTTTATTAATGTGGCTAGTTGTCTATTTTATTGATCTTTTCGAAAAACCAGCTCCTGGATTTATTGATTTTTTTGAAGCGTTTTTTTGTGTCTCTATCTCCTTCAGTTCTGCCCTGATCTTCGTTATTTCTTGTCTTCTGCTAGGTTTTGAGTTGTTTTGATCTTGCTCTTCTAGCTCTTTCTATTTTGATGATAAGGTGTCGATTTTAGATCTCTCCTTGCTTCTCATGTGGGCATTTATTGCTAATATATTTTCCTCTAGAGACTGCTTTAAATGTGTCCCAGAGATTCTGGTATGTTGTGTCTTCGTTCTCATTGGTTTTGAAGAACATCTTTATTTCTGCCTTCATTTCATTGTTTATCCAGCCAACATTCAAGAGCCAGTTGTTCAGTTTCCATGAAGCTGTGCGGTTCTGAGTTAGTTTCTGAGTTCTGAGTTCTAACTTGATTGGAATGTGGTCTGAGAGACTGTTTGTTATGATTTCTGTTCTTTTGCATTTGCTGAGGAGTGATTTACTTCCAATTTTAGAATAGGTGTGGTGTGGTACTGCGAAGAATGTATATTCTGTGAATTTGGGGTGGAGAGTTCTGTAAATGTTTATTAGGTTTGCTTGGTCCATGTCTGAGTTCAAGTCCTGGATATCCTTGTTAATTTTCTGTCTGGTTGATCTGTCTAATATTGACAATGGGGTGTTAAAGTCTCCCATTATTATTGTGTGGGAGTCTAAGTCTCTTTGTAAGTCATTAAGAACTTGCCTTATGTATCTGGGTGCTCCTGTATTGGGTGAGTATATATTTAGGATCATTAGCTCTTCTTGTTGCATTGATCCTTTTACCGTTATGTAATGTCCTTCTTTGTCTCTTTTGATCTTTGTTGGTTTAAAGTCTATTTTATCAGAGACAAGAATTGCAACTCCTGGTTTCTTTTTTTTTTGCTCTCCATTTGCTTGGTAAATCTTCCTCCATTCCTTTATTTTGAGCCTTTGTGTATCCTTGCATGTGAGATGGGTTTCGTGGATACAGCACACCAATGGGTTTTGGCTTTTTATCCAATTTGCCAGTCTGTGTCTTTTGATTATGGCATTTAGCCCATTTACATTGAGGTTTAATATTGTTATATGTGAATTGGATCCTGCCATTATGATGCTAGCTGGCTGTTTTGCCCATTAGTTGATGCAGTTTCTTCATTGTATTGATGCTCTTTACCATTTGGTATGTTTTTGCAGTGGCTGGTACTGGTTTTTCCTTTCTATGTTTAGTGCCTCTTTCAGGAGCTCTTGTAAAGCAGGCCTGGTGGTGATGAAATTTCTGAGTACTTGCCTGTTCACAAAGGATTTTATTTTTCCTTCACTTATGAAGCTTAATTTGGCTGGATATGAAGTTCTGGGTTGAAAGTTCTTTTCTTTAAGGATGTTGAATATTGGCCCCCACTATATTCTGGCTTCTAGGGTTTCTGCTGAGAGATCTGCTGTGAGTCTGATGGGCTTCCCTTTGTGGGTCACCCAACCTTTCTCTCTGGCTGCCCTTAGCATTTTCTCCTTCATTTCAACCCTGGTGAATCTGATGATTATGTGCCTTGGGGCTGCTCTTCTAGAGGAATATCTTTGTGGTGTTCTCTGTATTTCCTGGACTTGAATATTGGCCTGCCTTGCTAGGTAGCGAAGTTTTCCTGGATAATATCCTGAAGAGTATTTTCCAGCTTGGATTCATTCTCTCCATCACATTCAGGTACACCTATCAATCGTAGATCAGGTCTTTTCACAAAGTCCCATATTTCTTGGAGACTTTGTTCATTCCTTTTTACCCTTTTTTCTTTAATCTTGCCTTCTCGTTTTATTTCAGTGAGTTGATCTTCGTCCCCTGATATCCTTTCTTCTGCTTGGTCAATTCGGCTGTTGAAACTTGTGTATGCTTCGCAAAGTTCCCGTGTTTTGTTTTTCAGCTCCATCAGTTCACTTATATTTCTCTCTAAGTTGTTTTTTTTCGTTAGTATTTCATCAAATCTCTTTTCAACATTCTTAGTTTCTTTGCATTGGGTTAGTACATCTTGTTTTAGCTCACAGAAGTTTCTTATTACCCACCTTCTGAAGCCTGATTCTGTCAATTCCTCACACTCATTCTCCATCCAATCTTGTTCCCTTGGTGGTGAGGAGTTGTGATCCCTTGTAGGAGGAGAGGCATTCTGGTTTCAGATGTTTTCATCCTTTCTGCGCTGGTTTCTTCCCATCTTTGTGGATTTATCCACCTGTCATCTTTGTGGTTGTTGACTTTCAGATTGGGTCTCTGCGTGGATGTCCAGTTTGTCAATGATGAAATTATTTCTTTCTGTTTTTTAGTTTTCCTTCTAACAGTCTGACCCCTCTGCTGTAGGACTGCTGATGTCCACTCCAGGCCCTGCTTGCCTGGGGATCACCTGCAGCGGCTGTAGAACAGTAAGCGTTGCTGCCAGTTTCTTCTTCTGCTATCTTTGTTCCAGAAGGATACCCGCCAGATGTCAGTCTGAGCTCTCCTTTATGAGGTGACTCTTTGGATATACGGGAGTCAGGGAGCTGCTTGAGGAGACAGTCTGTCCTTTATAATAGCTCAAGTGCTGAGCTGTGAGCTCCGTTGTTCATTCAGAGCTGCTGGGCAGGTACGTTTAAGTCTGTAGCAGCAGAACTCATAAACCCTCCCTTTTATTTTTGTCCAGGTGCTCTGTCCCAGGGAGTTAGGACTTTATTTATGAGTTTCTGTTGTGCTGCTGGCTTTTTTCAGTGCTGCCCTGCCCAGCGAGGAGGCAGCCTAGTCACTGTCTGCCTGCAGAGGCTTTGCTGAGCTGCTGTGGGCTCCACCCAGCTGCCATGTGAACCTCCCTGCAGTCCTGTTTATACGGGTGTAGTTAGAACTGCCTCGGCAATGGCGGCCCACCTCTATAATGGCGGATTCTCTCTGTAATGGAGGGCTGCCTCAGCAATGGCAAACTACCTCCGTAGTGGTGGACTGTCTCGGTAATGGTGGACACCCCTCCCCCACAGAGCTGGACTGTCCCAGGTTCAGCTGTGCTTGTTGTGAAACTCTCAATCCAGAACATTTCCATTTGCTGTTTTTTTGTGAGGGTGGGACCAGCTGAGCCTGATCGCCTGGTTCCCTGCCTCAGAGCTTTTTTTTTTTTTTTTTTTTCAGTTGAACTGTCGACTGTCTCCCAGGTGTTCCAGTCTCCTGTTGAAAAGGCACTGGGATCTGTGTGAATTCCCGTGTGGTGACCCACTGCGCTGGCTGAAACAGTGGCGCTGAGATTCATGGCGCTTTTTTGCCCGGGCATCTCCTGGCCTGGCTCCCTGTTTCAGTCCCCGTTTTAATCACATGAATGGGCAACGCTGCCTTCCCGGAGCTCCAGTCACCAGCTAAAATGGTGCCCGGACCTGTGTATTTTGTATGGAGAATCACTGCGCCAGCCAAAACAGCTGCGCTGGCCAAACCAGCCGCGCTGGTGACCCGTGAGGCTCCTCCGCCTGGGAATCTCCTGGTCTGTGGGCAATAAAAATCCTTCTGGAAATGCGGCATCCACTCACCCTCCACGCTTTCACTGGTAGCTGCAATCCTGAGCTGCTCCTAATCGGCCGTCTTGGATCCCTCCACCACCTTTGTGAAGTTTTAACCAATAATTTTATAGGCTTACCCTTGGTTTCTTCTTCAGACCATGTGTTTCTGATAGCACCTTTGATTTGATCTTTACTCGAAGCTATTTCTTCATTTTAGCATTGTTTGCTCTCTGGAGAGGCTAAGAATTTTCAAAATCATCATGTCCTGGCTCATTTTTATTTTATTGTCCTTTGTTTAGCCTACCTCTCTACTTTATATTTTATTGATAATGGAAAAAAGAAACCAAGAAGCACCTTCAGCATTCTCCCTGGAAATTCCCTTGGCTAAACCGTCCATTCACTTGGTATATTCTCTACTTTCCATATTGTTACAGGTAACAGGGCTGCTAAATAATTTGCTGCTATATAACCAGGATTTCCCTTCCTTCATTTTCTCAGATTTTCCTCACTTTTCTTTAAGTCTTTACCCACAGCCCTCCTCAAAGCCTTCTACAATAATGTGTGTAAGGTATGTCCTGTCAAGATTTTATCAGTGCCTTCTTAAATGTCTTTGCAGCTTCCTCCACTCCCATATATTAGGTATTTGTTATGGTAACGCCCTGCTGTCAGGTCCCCAAATCTGTGTTAGCTATCTATTGATACATAACAAATTACAACCCAATGGTTTAAACCGTTAAACATTTATTATCTCACCATTTCAATGGGACAGTAGTTTTGAAGCAACTTAGTTGAATGGCTCTATGTGGGGTCACTCATGTGCTTGCAGGTAGGATGCTGGCAGGGGTTGATGTCATCTGAAGGTTTGACTGTGGCTTTGAGAGTTGCTTCCAAAACAGATAACTCACATGACTGTTGAAAGGAGGGCCCTTCCACAGATTGCTCGAGTGTCCTTGTACTGTGGCAGTTAAATTCCTCCAGAGTGAGGGGCCCAAAGGAGAGGAAAACAAGGAAAATGTAGTGCCTTTTGTAACGTAGCCACTTCTCATTTCTGCCACTTCTCATTTATTAGAAGAGATGTTACATCTAGCCTTGCACTCAAGGGGAGGAGAATTAGTCACTACATTTTAGATGGAAGAAGTGTGGATGAACTTGCAGATATTTTTAAAAAGCACCACAGGAGAAACAGGGGAGAAAGATCTCCAGGCCTGAATCAAGAAGGAATCTGTCTTAGTTAGCATCTGAGGCCCCTTTAAGCCAAGTTTTTTTTTTTTCTTTGTGAGACTGAGTATTGCTCTGTCACCCAGGCTCTAGAGTACAATGGCATGATCTCGGCTCACTGCAACCTTCACCTCCCAAGTTCAAGTGATTCTCCTGCCTCGGCCTCTCGAGTAGCTGGGATTACAGGCACGCACTACCATGTCTGACTGATTTTTGTATTTTTAGTAGAGACGGGGTTTCGCCATGTTGTCCAGGCTGGTCTGGAACTCCCAACCTCAAATGATCTGCCCACCTTGGCCTCCCAAAGTGCTGGGATTACAGGCATGAGCCACCATATTGGCCTATCCAAACTTTTTATATGGGAATTTTGTGATGTCTATGGAGAAGAGCCTGTGAATGGGTACAAATTCCCTTTGGCCCCAACATGCTCATATTCTCTAGATGGCCTACGTTACTGATAGCAATTTGTTAAACATTTTGGATGTTCTTTTTTTTCTTTTAAGCATTGTCTAGTGGTGTCTGCCTTAGCTCATTAAGTACCTTATCTCCCCTCTCTTCAGAGGCTTCAGAATAGTTCACCACCTTCAATCTCAGCTCTCTATACGTTAAAGTTAAGTTTTGATTTTGCAAATTGCTCAGCACTTTTTGTTATTGTCATTGTTGTAAGGATGAGACTGAAGCTCTTTTCAAATTTATTTATTTATTTATTTTTGAGATGGAGTTTTGCTCTTGTTGCCCAGGCTGGAGTGCAATGGTGCGATCTCAGCTTACTGTAACCTCCGCCTCCTGGGTTCAAGTGATTCTCCTGCCTCAGCCTCCCGAGTAGCTGGGATTACAGGCATGTGCCACCATGCCCAGCTAATTTTGTATTTTTAGTAGAGATAGGGTTTCTCCATGTTGGTCAGGCTGGTCTTAAACTCCTGACCTCAGGTAATCTGCCCACCTCAGCCTCCCAAAGTGCTGGGATTGTAGGTGTAAGCCACCACACCCAGCCTCAAGTTTCTGTATCATAAGCAGAAGCTGGAAGCATAAGATGACACATAGAATCTTACATTTTTGCAGTTGTTATTCTTATTGAAGCTCAAATTTGTGACAGTAGAAGCCTCTTCAGGCTGGCTCCTGAAGGTTAAATTCTTTGACACGCTCTCACTAGTATTGGATAGTTTCTCTGCTTTCTTGTATTACAAAATGTCTCAGGACCAACTTGTCCTTTTTCTGCCTTGGAGTTGAAATCAGCCATTTCTTAGTTTCCTTGTTTACCTGAGTGAGAAATGGCATTTAGAGACCAATATCTAAGCACTAGGGATGCTCCTTACAACACAGTTGTTTCTTATTTCAAACTCTTTTCAGTGAGCAAAACTAAGTATTGAATATTTTTTAAAGTTAAAATAGATCATGAATTTATACTGAAACCTTAATTTCAAAATCAGGTCTGAAAGGTTTTTACTTAACCTCATCTGTCTTAGGTCTCTTTATCCTCTCTAACATGCCCCAACCCCTGGGTTCCAATGTCACCAGCATAATTATTATTTTTATTATTAGGAGTAATAGTAATAGTAGTAGATGCTGCCCAGATCTTTCCCTTCAGGAACAAAATACCTCTTTAAAAAAAAAAGAAAACAAACAAACAAAAAGAAACTTTCCTGGCAACTTTCATTTAAGGAACAAAATACTTCTATCTGCAGGAGCTGTTGCCTGCTGATGGCTCCACAGCTGAGTTCTTCGCCGAAAATTGCCCTCAGCCAAAAAGTACTGTCTTGGCCAAGGTTATGCCTCCTCCGCAGGTGAAATTCTCATCCAAAGATTGGGTTACATGGGAGTACAAAGGTAAGATTTTCTTGTCTCAGTTTGAGACACCTTTTAAAGACCAGCAATTTAACAGCTTCCCATGGGATCAACCAAGGTCTCTCTTGCCTGACAATTCAACCTGTACCTCTGCCCGGCCCTACTTCCTTCAGTCTCTGATTGGTATTGTTTCCTGAGGACACTCCCTAACAAATGACCTGTGTGAAATCCCACAGAAGAGTATCAGAGTATATTTATCACAGAATCTAACCAAAGACAGTTTCAATCTCACAATGCACAAGCAGTCTTCTAATATTAGATTGGTGCAACACTATCACTAACAACATAATTACTGAGGCCATTTTAAATAATATGTTTATGTTATTTTCATTTTGTGTTTAGGTCATATCTGATTTGGGATATATCGTCTAATTGCTCTTTTAAAGGCACTTGAAATCGTTTCTGTCTGTATAGTGAGACTACTAACTTGATTTGCAGGTTAAGTTCATTTGTGTCATTTTGCTTTTAATTTTTAGAGATTTTGTTTTAAAGCTTATTTAATTATGTATCTACATGATTCCTGATTCGGTTATAGAAAATGATATATATTCTGAAAAATCTAGTTTCTACTCCTGTTTTCTTCACTCTCTCCCATGTGTAAATACATTTTTTCATTTTTGGATTACCCTTCCGTCGTGTTGTTTTTTAATACTAACAAAGACTGTGTGTGTGGGGTATATCCCCTCTGCTTTCATAGATGAGTGGTAGCATAATACACACATTTCTCTCTCTTGTATTTTTCACTTATGAATTTATTTTGGAAGTCATTCCAGTAAAGAATATGGAAGTATTCCCCATTATCTTTTATTTTCTTTTGTTGGGCAAGTTTCTTTGCCTCTCTGAGTATCAGTTTCCTCATCTTCAGAATGAAGAAAGCTATGCCTGCCCCCACAGGTAACTGGACAGATTAAGAGAGTGCCTGGCTGTTAGAAGTTTTTGGCAACTGCCCCTTGCAATATGCCAAGCCATATGCATAGAACAAGACGTCACCTAACTGGAATCCTTAGTAATGTGAAGAGTTTTAGGAAACGATTCTGCCTGAAGTCTCCTAGATTTGCCACCTATATTCTGTTTTTTTTTTTTTAATTGTAGCTCTGAGGCATTTTATTATAAAAAGTTAGTACTCATATACATAAACTAATATGAACTTAAAACTCGTCATACATTTACTTAATTTTTTAGCTTGAACTTCTAGTAAATCTTTAGCTTCATTGATTTGGCTGCTGTATAAGGAGATCCTCCTTTGTCAGATGATTTAAAAGCCTAATTTGTTGATGAGCATCTCTTATTTTCCCTTTATTGGCAGTAGCGCTTACACCTAGTATTAATGCTGCTTCCCGTTTTGTCATTTTGGATTCAAACCCACCTCTGTCATAGCCATCACTGAAGGCAGACTTTGGTAGACTTTGAAACACTTGTTTTACTTGAGGCTCCGTGTGCTTCATGGCTTGCAAAACATAACGGCCTGCAAATCCTGCAGCTGGAATGGTCAGTCCAACTGCTACCAGTGTGCTGGCCATGGCTGCGGCTGGGCTCCCTTGCTTCCACTGGGAGCATGGCTCATCCCAGCACAGAGGTCGCGGCTGACACCTGCACGCCTGGACCAGAGAGCGACACGTGTTTTTTGTTTTTGTTTTTTTAAATTTCCAAATTTAAGTTTGCTGGTCATGTGTAGGATGTGCAAGTTTGTTGCATCATTAAACATGTGTCACGGTGCTTTGTTGCACAGATCATCCCATGGCCCATTTATTAAGCCCAGCATCTGTTAATTATTCTTCCTGATGCTCTCCCTCCTCCCACACCCCACCCTCTGCCAGGCTCGGTGTATGTTGTTCCCCTCCATGTGTCCATGTGTTCTTATCATTCAGCTCCCACTTGTAAGTGAGGATGCAGTATTTGGTTTTCTGTTCCTGAATTAGTTTGCTAAGGATAATGGGGTCCAGTTCCATCCATGTCCCTGCAAAGGACATGATCTTATTCCTTTTTATGGCTGCATAGTATTCTATCATGTATATGTCCCATATTTTCTTTATCCAGTCTATTAGTGATAGGCATTTAGATTGATTCCATGTCTTTGATATTGTGAACAGTGCTGCAATGAACGTACACATGCATGTATAATAGTATGATTTATATTCCTTTGGGTATTTACCCAGTAATATGATTGCTGGGTCAAATAATATTTCTGCCTCTAGATCTTTGAGGAATTGCCACACTGTCTTCCACAATGGTTGAACTAATTTATACTCCCACCAACAGTATAAAAACATTCCTTTTTCTCCACAACCTCATCAGCATCTGTTGTTTTTTGACTTTTTAATAATAGCCATTCTAACTTATGTGAGATGGCGTCTCATTGTGGTTTTGACTTGCATTTCTATAATTATCAGTGATGCTGAGGTTTTTTTTTTTCATATGTTTGTTGGCTGCATGTATGTCTTCTATTGAGAAGTGTCTGTTTATGTCCTTGGCCACTTTTTAATGGGGTTGTCTTTCTTTTTTCCTTGCAAATTTGTTTAAGTTCTTCATAGACACTAGATTTTAGACCTTTGTCAGATTAATAGATTACAAAATTTTTCTCCCATTCTGTAGGTTGTTTATTTACTTTAATGATAGCTTCTTTTGCTGTGCATAACAAATGAAATCTAATTAAACTAACCAAAGCTCTTTAGTTCTAAATTACATGTCATTTGTCTATTTTTGCTTTTGTTGCAATTGCTTTTGGTTTCTTCATCATGAAATCTTTCCCTGTGCCTGTGTCCTGAATGATATTGCCTAGATTTTCTTCTGAATTTTTTATAATTTTGCATTTTACATTTAAATCTTTAATCCATGTTGAGTTGATTTTTGTATATGGTGTCAGGAAGGGGTCCAGTTTCAATTTTCTGCATATGGCTAGCAAGTTAGTTCCCCCAGCACCATTTATGAAATAAGGAATCCTTTCGCCATTGCTTGTTTTTGACAGGTTTGTCAAAAATCGGCTGGTTGTTTAAGTGTGTTGTTTTATTTCTGGGTTCTGGGTTCTGTTCCATTGGTCTATGTGTCTGTTCCTGTACCAGTACCGTGCTGTTTTGGTTACTGTAGCCCTGTAGCATAGTTGAAGTCAGGTAGTATGATGGCTCCAGCTTTATTCTTTTGGCTTAGGATTGTCTGGGATATTCAGGTTCTTTTTTGGTTCTACGTGAATTTTAAAATCTTTTTAAAAATTTATTTATTTATTTTAGTTTGGTGAAGAATGTCAATGGTAGTTTAATGGGAATAGCATTGAATCTATAAATTGTTTTTGGTGGTATGGCCATTTTCATGATATTGATTCTTTCCATCCATGAGCATGAAATGCTTTTCCTTTTGTTTGTGTCATCTCTGATTTCTTTTAGCCATGGTTTATAGTTCTCCTTGAAGCGGTCCTTCATGCCCCTTGTTAGCTGTATTCTTAGATATTTTATTCTCTTTGCAGTAATTGTGAATAGGAGTTCATTCATGGTTTGGCTCTTGGCTTGCTTGTTGTTGGTATATAGGAATGCTAGTGATCTTTGCACGTTGATTTTGTGTCCTGAGACTGTGTCGAAGTTGCTTATCTGCTTAAGAAGTTTTTGAGCTGAGACAATGGGGTTTCTAGATATTGGATCATGTCATCTGCAAGCAAAGATAGTTTGACTTCTTCTTTTCCTGTTTGAATACGCTTTATTTCTTTCTCTTGCTTGATTGCCCTGGCCAGATCTTCCAATACTATGCTGAATAGGAGCAGTGAGAGAGGGCAAACTTGTCTTATGCCAGTTTTCAAGGGGAATGCTTACAGTTTTTGCCCATTTAGTATGATATTGGCTGTGGGTTTGTCATAAATGGCTCTTATTATTTTGAGGCATGTTCCTTCAATACCCAGTTTACTGAGAGTTTATAACATGAAGGAATGTTGAATTTTATTGAAGGCCTTTTTTGCATTTATTGAGATAATCACGTGCTTTTTGTCTTTAACTTCTGTTTATGTGATGAGTTACATTTCCTTACATCATGGGGATGAAGCCTACTTGATCATGGTAGATAAGCTTTTTGATGTGCTGCTGAATTTGGTTTGCAATATT
This sequence comes from Aotus nancymaae, assembly GCF_030222135.1. Classification (NCBI taxonomy): domain Eukaryota; kingdom Metazoa; phylum Chordata; class Mammalia; order Primates; family Aotidae; genus Aotus; species Aotus nancymaae. Next base: position 38,734,844 of record NW_026988438.1, on the reverse strand, counting down.
TTGTCAAGGGTTTTTGCATCAATGTTCATCAAGGATATTGGCCTGAAGTTTTCTTTTTTTGTTATATCTCTGACAGGTTTTGGTATCAGGATGATGCTGGCCTCATAGAATGAATTAGGGAGGAGTCCTTTCTTTTCAATTTTTTGGAATAATTTCAGTAGGAATGGTACCAGCTCTTCTACCTCTGGTAGAATTCAGCTGTGAATCCATCTGGCCCTGATCTTTTTTTGGTTGGTAGGCTATTTATTATTGCCTCAATTTCAGAACATTTTATTGGTCTATTCTTGGAGTCAATTTCTTTCTTATAGATTTTCTGGTTTATGTGCGTAGAGGTCTTTATAGTATTCTCTGATGGTTGTTTGTATTTCTGTAGGGTCATTGATGATATTCCTCTTGTCATTTCTGATTTTGTTTATCTCAATCTTCTCTCTTTTCTTGTTAGTCTAGCTATCAGTCTATTTTATTATTATTTAAAAAAAAAAAACCAGCTTATGGATTCATTGATTTTATAAGGGATTTTCAGGCCTCTATCTCTGTCCATTCAGCTCTGATCTTGGTTATTTCTTGTTTTCTGCTAACTTTGGGGTTTGTTTGCTCTTGGTTCTCTAGTTCTTTTAGTTGTGATGTTAGGTTGTTGAGAACTTTCTAGCTTTTTGATGTCAGCATTTAGTGCTTTAAATTTCCCTCTTAACACTGCTTTAGCTGTGTCCCAGAGATTCTGGTACATTGTCTTTTTGCTCTCATTAGCTTCAAAGAACCTCTTGATTTCTACCTTAATTTTATCATTTTTACCCAAGAATCAATTTCCATGTAGTTGTGTGGTTTTGAGTGAATTTCTTTTTCTTTTCCTTTTTTTTTTTTTTTTTTTTTTGAGACAGAATCTTGCTCTGTCACCCAGGCTGGAGTGCAGTGGCACAATCTCAGTTCACAATCTCATGGCCCAGGATCTCTGCCTCCTGGGTTCAAGTGATTCTCCTGCCTCAACCTTCTAAGTAGCTGGGATTACAGGCATGCATCACCACACCTGGCTAATTTTTGTATTTTTAGTACAAATGGGGTTTTATCATGTTGGCCAGGCTGGTCTCAAACTCCTGGCTTCAAGTGATTCACCTGCCTTGTTCTCCCAAAGTTATGGGATTACAGTCATGAGCCACCATGCTCAGTCTTGAGTGAATTTCTTAATGTTGAGTTCTAGTTGGATTGTGCTATGGGCTGAGAGACTATTTGTTATGATTTCAGTCTTGCATTTGCTGAGGAGTGTTTTACTTCCAATTATGTGATCAATTTTAGAGTAAGTGCCATGTGGCAATAACAAGAATGTAAATCTGTTGTTTTGAGGTGGAGAGTTCTATAGATGTCTATCAGGTCCACTTGATTGAGAGCTGAGGTCAAGTCCTGAATATCTTTGTTAATTTTCTGTCTCAATCTGTCTAATGTTGTGAGTGGGGTGTTAAAGTCTCTTTGTAGGTCTATAAGAACTTGCTTTATGAATCTGGCTGCTCCTGTATTGAGTGCATATATATTTAGAATAGTTAGGTATTCTTGTTGAATTAAATCCTTTATCATTAATGGATTGCCCTTCTTTGTCTTCTTTGGTTTTTGTTGGTTTAAAAGTATATTTTGTCAGAAACTAGGATTGCAACTCCTGCTTTTCTCTGTTTCCCACTTGCTTGGTACATTTTACTCCATCCCTTTATTTTCAGCTTATGTTTGTCTTTGCATGTGAGATGGGTCTCTTGAAGACAGCATATTTATGGGTGTTGATTCTTTATCTAGCTTGCCATTCTGTGTCTTTTAATTGGGGCATTTAGTCCATTTACATTTGAGGTTAGTATTGTTATGTGTGGATTTGATCCTGTCATCATGATGCTAACTGGCTATTTTGGAGACTTGTTTATGTGGTTGCTTCGTAGTGTCACGGGTCTGTGTACTTCAGTGCATTTTTGTCATGGCTGGTAATGGTTTTTCCTTTCCATATTTAGTGCTTCCTTTAGGAGCTCTTGTAAGGCAGGTCTGGCGTTAACAAATTCCCTTAGCATTTGCTTGTCTGAAAAGAAAGTTATTTGTCCTTTACTTATGAAGCTTCATTTGGCCAGATACAAAATTCTGGGTTGTTCCTTAATAATGTTAAATATTGGCCCCCAATCTCTTCTAGCTTGTAGGGTTTCTACTGAGAGGTCTGCTGTTAGTCGGCTGGGCTTCCTTTTGTAGATGACCTGGCCTTTCTACCTGGCTGCCCTTAAAATTTTTCCTTGGAAATTTGATGATTATGTGTCTTGGGAATAATCTTCTTGTGGAGTACCTTACTGGGGTTCTCTGCATTTCCTGGATTTGAATGTTGGCCTGTTTTGCTAGGTTAGGAAATTTCTCCTGAATAAAATCCTGACATATGTTTTCCAACTTGGTTCCATTCTCCCTGTCTCCTTCAGGGACACCAATCAGTCATAGATTCAGTCTCTTTATATAATCCCACATTTCTCAGAGGTTTTGTTCATTCCTTTTCATTTTTTTTCTCTCTATTTTTGTCTGCCTGTTTTAATTCAGAAAGATAGTCTTCAAGCTCTGAGATTCTTTCCTCTGCTTGTTCTACTCTGCTATTAATACTTGTGATTGCATTGTGAAGTTCTTGTGTGTTTTTCAGCTCTGTCAGGTTGCTAATGTTCCTCTCTAAATTGGCTATTTTGGCTGTCAGCTCCTGCATTGTTTTTTGGTTGTTTGTTTGTTTTGAGACAGAGTTTCACCCTGTTGCCCAGGCTAGAGTGCACTGGAATGATCTCGACTCACTACAAACTCTACCTCCTGAGTTCTAGACTGCCTTAGCCTCCTGAGTAGCTTGGATTACAGGCATGCACCACCGGGCCCAGCTAATTTTTGTATTTTTAGTAGAGACGGGGTTTCACCATGTTGGCCAGACTGGTCTTAAACTCCTGATGTCATGTGATCCACCTGCCTCAGCCTCCCAAAGTACTGGGATTGCAGGCGTGAGCCATGTCGCCTAGCTCCTGCATTGTTTTTATCATCATTCTTAGCTTCCCTACATTGGGTTACAACATGCTCCTTTAGTTTTCAGCAAAGTTCATTTTTATATTTTTATCTACATTCTGAAGCCTGCTTCTGTCATTTCAGCTATCTCAGCCTCAGACCAGTTCTGAGCCCTTGCTGGAGGAGTGTTGTGGTCATTTGGATGACAGAGGGCTCTCTGGATTTTTTAGTTTTCGGCATTTTTACATTGACTCATTCTCATCTTTGTTGGCTTATCTACCTTTGATCTTTGAGGTTGCTGACCTTTGGATGGGGTTTTTGTGGGTTTTGTTGTTGTTTCCTGTTCATTTTCCTTTTAAGAGTCTGGCTGCCCACTCTTCTGTAGGGCTGCTGTGATTTGCTGGGGGTCCGCTCCAGACCCTAGTTACCTCAGCGTTTTCCATATTTGGAGGTATCACCAGTGAAGGTTGCAAAACAGCAAAGATGGCAGCCTGCCCCTTTCTCTGGAAGCTTTGTTCTGGTAGGTACTGACCTGTTGCTGGCCCAAACACACCTGTAGGGAGGTGACTGGAGACCCCGCTTGGGAAGTCAGGAGGAACAGGATCAGAAATTCACTTAAAGAAGCAGTCTGGCAGTTTTTTTGTAGAGCAGCTATGCTGTGTTGGGGATCCTTTCAGCTTCTGATTAGTTTGGGTTCTCCAAGACCCATAAGGCTGGACTGGCTGAGAAACCCAAACAGCCAGGATGGCGGCCTGTCCTCGCTCTGGGCAATCCATCCCAGGGGGAAATTAGAACTCTGTTGGCTGTAGAACATGGGTAGGGGTGGCAGGAAGCCCCAGCTGACTGCTTTCTCTTTTCTTAGCTGTATATTACTCCATTATTTTGATATTAGTTTATTGAGCCCATCTCCTGCAGCTGGACATTTGGCTTATTTCCAGTCTTTTGCTCTTATCATTAGTGCTATAATGACTAACCTTATGTATAGATTTCTAGAAGAAAGATGCTGGGTCAAAGGACAAATACACAGGACTTTTTTAGAAATCAGTGAATTCTGTGGGGTTGTATCACTTTGAATTCCCAGCAGTGATGTATGAAAATGCCTATTCCCCAGCCATGCCAAGAATATGATGTCAGTCTTAAAGCTAATAAGTGAAAAAATAGCATGATACTCTTGTTTGAATTTGTATTTTTCTTTTGTGAGGGAAGTTGAACATCTTGTCTTATGTTTAAGGGACATTTGCATAATTGAACATGGCTCAGCATTTCACATTGATACACTAGTCAGCAAGTTGGAAAGACAAGAGGAAATGGAGAGCTGGCAAATTCTAAGAATATGATATATGTATTTTATACCTCATTTACTTTCACTTCACATTAGCTACAGGGAAAATTTCCTAGTTTCCCTTTTAGGTAACATGAAATGAAAGTAAATGAGGTATACAGTTTGGGTGAGCATGAGTCCCATTAAACTTGGAATAGGGGTAAATGTTGTATTACCAAGAGAAAGACAAAGTGAGTGGACACTGGGGACAGTTAGCAGTTTCTGCTACATCATATTATTTTAAGAAAAGCCTAGCTGTTATCACAGCCCTATGTGATTTTTGCTTATATTTCTTCTTTGTCCTCATCTCTTGCTATACTTCCTCTTACTGGCATTCTTGCTGTTTCTCCAGAAATCAAGCATCCTCTCTTGTGGGTCTACGTTCTCTTCCGTATGCCTGGAATGTTCTTCCAGAACTCATTGCTCACTCTCACAATTCTGCTCAAAGGTAAGCCCTTCCTTAAACACTGATGGTAATTAACACGCTCCCCATAGCCAACTTTTACTCTCCTTTGCTTTTCTTCTTAGAACTTATCATCTGTGTCAATCAAGGAAAATGACAAGACAAGTCTGAATCATTTTAGGAGATTTGTTTGCCAAAGTTAAGGACTTGCTGGGAGACAGGTCTATGCCTTTCTCCAAAGATAATTTTGAGGGCTCCAAATTTAAAGGGGAAAGGGTGGGATATTGAGAAGCACAGTTTTCACAAAAACAAAAGGGGTCAGAGGAAGAATATGAGGAGTCACATTTTACATAAGATAACAAAATGGTGCAGGGGAACAATCAGATACGCATTTGTGTCTGGTGGATGATCAGACAAGCTATCAATTTGCATTGCCATGGTGAAGTTTTAACAGCTCACCAGGAATTTTCCTGTGGGCCAAATATGGAAGAGGTGTGTAGCATTTCATCTTGTAGCCATCTTATTTAGATACCAAAAGGGGGAGGCAGGTTTGCATGACCCAGTTCCCAGCTTGACTTTTCCCATTGGCTAAATGAGTTTAGGTCCCAAAATTTAATTTCCTTTCACATCTGACGTAATAAACATATTATATCTTTGCTTGCCTAGTTTTTCTTTCTTTCTTTTTTTATTTTTTCTTTTTTACCACTGCAGTTAAGACTTTCATACGGAAGCTTGCCTAGTTTTTCATGTTTCCTCCTCCACAACTAATAATAAATGTGCCAGGCACTGGCCTAAGTGTTTGTGCTTTTATATATTTAAGCCAAATTACTTCTCACAACAACTCTGTGATGTGGTATATCATTTACTATTACCCTGCTTAACTAGGGGAACGTACTCAGCTCCCCATTCCAAAGAGGTTCTTAGCCTCACTAACCCTGAAGAATGGGGAAAGGGACCCTGGAGGCATGGTGAGTTTGCCATTCAAATAAATATCATGGACCCAGAGAGTTTTGTGGAAAAGTGATTTATTAGACAGAAAGCGAGAGAGAAAGAAATACAGCTCCCATGCTGTCGTGGGAGGGGACCCAGAGAAGGAGTCCATATAGGTAGGAGTAGCTGGAGTTTTAATCCTTGAGTTATTCCCTCCCCATTCGTGTTCTCATCCATTGAGAGGAGTTCTTCCAGACTTCCTCTGGAGTGATTGATTTTTGACTCTGATACTGGATTGGCTACTTGGTCCACAACTCTGAGTTACAGAGCCCCCTCCCCTCAGAACTTTCAGTAGGTTTTTTGGGACAAAGGAGCTTCATCTGGCTTTCTCTACCTAGCCCTCAAGTGGGAAACCCAGACAAAGAACTTTACATTTGAAACTCCTCTGGTTCCTGGATGGAGGCGTGGAGCCAAGAAACTCCTGCCTTTGAAACCACACCCCTTGCAGACCCGGGAAGAGAAGTCCCTCAGTCCCCCCTCTGAACAGGAAAGTCCAACTGCTGTTGGGACACAGGCATCGATCACTCTCTACCTACTTCCTGCTGAATTGGGGTATAGAAGGGGCCCAGCAGTTGAGGTTTCCTCCAGAGGGGAGTCTTCCAGGGGTGCAGGTTGATCCAGAGGTCCATGATAGAACTCATGATCCAAGGACATTTGGAGTTCCATTTGCAGGACCATTCGTAGCCTCATGGCCTCAATTCTAGAAGAAGCGAATTTGACAAGAAGGTTAAAGATGAGAGGCCCGAAGGCCAACAATAATAGAATGGTTATAAACAGGCCTAGAAGAGGGTAGAGCCAGGACAGCCAGCTGTTAAACAAGCTCCACGATCCTATTTCTTGAAAGTCTTTAGCCCTGTGTTCGATTGGGTCCCTGAGTTCTTTAACTGTGTTTAAGACAATACCTGATTGGTTTACAAAGTATCAGCATTCTTCTCCTAAAAAGAGACAGGTTCCTCCTTTCTCTGCTGTTAGCAGATCCGGGGCCCTTCTGTTTTGAAGAGCCATGGCAGCTAAAGAGTTAAGCTGCTTCTGCAAAGTGAGCTGGCTCTGCAGAGAGAATTAGCAACCTTTTCCATGTTATCGTTTAACTCCTGAGATAGCTCATAGTAAAACTGAGTAGAGGTAGTAATTCCTCCAAGGCCGCTACCAAGTCCTCCTATTATTCTGCCACCCCCCAACTATGAAAGGAATAATTGGAGTTTGAGTATGTCATGGCCTTGGCAAGAGAAGACTCTGCACCTGAGAGTCAGTGTAAATTGTCATGGGGGGCAGGCACTAGGAAGGAGAGGAGGAGAGGTATTAGGCCAATCTGTAGGGGCAACGTCATAGATTCCAGTTGCAAATAGTAAAGTCAAGAGTGATAGTCCTGTTAAAGCCAGGATGTAAGTTACACTCATGAGTAGTTACCTTCCTGGGGATCTCACCGGAAGAACAAAGGTAGATCCTCTCACAGCTCACCGGTGTACAAAGGGTCCTCTCCTGGAACTTCAGGCTGTGGAGTGGAGGGCCTGTGACTTTCTTCAGGAGGGGTCCAAGGCTTCAGCCGAGTGTGATGAATCCACGAGTCAATTCCCACCACCTTAACTGCCATTAGGGTAGACAAAATAACCAAAAATCGTCCTTCCCAAGATGGGTCTAGAAAGGGAGAGTCTGAGGGGAGAGGTTTAACAAGCACCAAGTCTCCAGGGCAGAACAACTCTCTCCCTTTTCCCTAGGGTGTCCTTCAGGTAAGGTCCTACGAGCCGGTTGGTACTTAACCAAGGAGGTTATATCTTTTATTAGATCTGCTGTTTCCTTGTCTAGTATGAGATCATTAGTAAGAAAGGGCCATCCATAAGGCATCTCATGGGACTGAGTCCTATTTTCTGAGGAGAGTTTCAAGCCCTTAAGAGTGCTGTGGGTAGTAGAGAAGGCCATGGGAGGTGGGTTTCCTGTGCCAGTTTCTTTATGTGTCTCTTAAGAATTTCATTCATCTTCTCCACTTTCCCTGAGGACTGAGGCCTCCAAGCACAGTGGAAATGATATTGTACTCTTAATGCTTTGGAAATTCCTTGGGTCACTGCAGCTTTGAAGGCAGGGCTGATATTGATTTGAAGACAGCAAGGGAGTTTGAATCTAGGGATTATTTCATTAATCAGGACTTTTATTACCTCTTGGGCTTTTTCTGTTCTACAGGGGAAAGCCTCAACCCAGTTCATGTAGGTATCTACACATACTAACAGATATGGATATCCCTGAGACTTAGGCATATGGGTAAAGTCCATTTGCCAGTCCTCACCTGGGTAATGACTGGTTCGCTGTTCCTCAGGAGGAACTGTGTGATATGCCAAAGGATTATTTTTCTGGCATATTTTACATCCCTTGACTATTTGTTGGACAGCCTTGAAGAGACCTATTTCTGTAAATATAGATTTAGCCATTCAATATATATTCTCTATACCCATATGGAAGGTTTGATGCAGGGTTTTAAGTACTTTCCACTGGCTAGCAGCAGGTAGGAGTACTTTTCCCTCCTCAGTAGCTAGCCATCCTGAAGGAAGAAGATTGTGTCCCTGGGAGGCTGCCCACTCTACCTCTTCTGATGGGTATTGAGGTCTAGTTCCCTGGAGAGGGTTTTCCCATATTAAAGGTCCTTCTATAAATTCTTGTCTAGCTGCCCTTTTTGCCTCTAGGTCAGTTCAGTGGTTGCCCTCTGCTTCCTTCTCATCTCCTTTCTGATGACCTCAGCAGTGTAAGACTGCTACCTCTTTGGGATCTTGGACAGCTTATAATAGTCTAACATTTCCTAGTGATATTTAGTGGGAGTTCCTGCTGAGGTTAGGAACTCTCTTTCCTTCCATATGGCAGCGTGGGCATGTGGAACCAGGTAAGCACATTTGGAATCTGTGTATATGTTTATTCTCTTTCCTTTCCCTAATTTTAGAGCTCAAGTGAGGGCTACTAGTTCTGCCAGTTGGGCAGAAGTTCCAGGAGGAAAGGAATTACTTTCAAGCACTGTTTGGTCACTGACTACTGAATATCCTGCCTTTCCAACTCCATTTTCCATAAATGAACTTCTGTCAGTGTATAGGTTAAGGTCAGGATTGGCTAGAGGAGTTTCTAAGAGATCCTCTCAAGTCACATAGCTCTGGACTATAACCTGCTGACAGTTATGTTCTCTGTCTCTCTCTTCCTCAGAAAGAAAAGTAGATGGATTGGGGGCTGCACATGTGTGCTGAAGTACAGGCCCTTCAAGCACTGAGGCCTGATATTTGAGTAAGTGGTTGTCGGACAGCCATAAGCCTCCTTTAGAGTCCAGAATTCCAGCTACATCATGTGAAGTCTGTACAGTTATATCTTTCCCTTGTACTATCTTAACAGCTTCTGAGACCAATATAGCCACTGCGGCTATGACCCACAAGCAATATGGCCTTTTGCTACTGCATCAATTTCCTTACTTAGGTATGCCACCAGTTGTGCCGTGGTCCCCCAAATCTGGGTGAGAACCCACAGTGCCGCTCCTGACTTTTCCATAACATAGGGAGAAGTCGTTCCCTGTAGGAAGGCTTAGAGCTGGAGCCTGCAGTAGTGCCTGCTTCAGGGTCTGAAAGGCTGCCTCAGCTATAGGGTCCCATTGCATTAGATGGGTGTTAGCCTTTTGGGTTTCCTTAATCAGAGTGTAGAGGGGTTTGGCTATTTCATCGTATCTGGGAATCCACAATCGGCAGAAACTAGTTATTCCTAAGAATCCCCATAATTGTTTTAAGGTTTGTGGACAGAGGAAGGCCAGTATGTGTTGGACACATTCTCTAACAAGGGCCCGAGTGCCCTTAGACAATATAAGCCCTAGGTATTTTACCTCTTGCCTACAAAGTTGGGCTTTTGGTTTGGAAACCTTATATCCACAGGTGGCTAGAAAGTTTAGGAGGTCCTGGGTGGCCTGCTGACAATGGGTTTCTGAGTTAGCAGTTAAAAGTAAATCATCCATCTATTGAAGAACCAGGGTACGTGGATGTGAAAAATGACTAAGTCCCTGAGCTAGAGCCTGGCCAAACAGGTGGGGGCTATCTCGAAATCCCTGGGGTAACACTGTCCAGGAGAGCTTAGAATTCTGGTCCAAAGAGTCTTCGAAGGTGAATAGAAACTGGGAGTCAGGATGTAATGGAACACAGAAAAAGGCATCCTTAAGGTCCAGGACTATAAATCATTGTGCCTCTCCTGGTATTTGAGAGAGCAAGTGTATGGGTTGGGTACCGCTGGGTATAGAGGGATCACGGCTTCATTAATAAGCCTGAGATACTGCACCAGCCTCACTGTCCGTTAGGTTTTGGTAGTCCTAAAATTAGAGTATTCCAAGGGCTGTTACAGGACCTCACTAGACCCTGAGCTTTTAAGTTCTTTACAATATCCTGTAGTCCCTTTTTGGCTTCCGGTTTTAGGGGGTACTGTCTTTGGTAAGGAAAAGAGGTGGGATCCTTTTAACCTTATTTGAATTGGGTATGCATTCTTTGCCTGCCCATATTGTCCCTCCATTGTCCAAACATCAGGATTAATTCCCTCTTTAAATAATGGGCAGCAGAGAGGGATTTCCTCTATGATGATGTTCATATAGATAATGGCTCCTGCTCTGGCTAACAGATCCCGACCTAGTCAGGGAGTGGGACTTACTGGCATGATAAGAAGAGTATATCTCCCCAGTTACACCTTATGGGCTGGGAGAAATATTGGGAGACTGCTTGTCCTAGGACTTCTCGGACAGTTACAGACTTGGAGGACAACAGTCCAGGACAGGAGAGCAAAACTGAGAAGGCTGTGCCAGTGTCCAGGAGAAGATTAGCCTCCTGGCCCTCTATGGTCAGCTTTACCCGGGGCTCAGTGAGGGTGATGGCTTGTGCTGGCACTTGCCCCAGGCACCCTCAGTCCTGCTGTTGGGTCATCTGGTTAGCTACCTCAGGCCCCAGTAACCTTCATCCCCTGGGACAGTGTGCCTTCCAGGGATCCCCTTGGCATGGTGGGCAAGGATGAGGAGGTGGTCCGTTCCTCTGGGGACAATCTTTCCTAAAGTGTCCCAGAAGGCCGCAGTGATAGCAAGCTCTGCCAGACTGGTGGCTAACAGAAGCCCTTCCCTCTCTGAGCCCCTTGGGTCTGCTTGCCTGAAGGCCGTGACTAAGGCTGCAGCTTTTCTCTGACCCCTCCTGTTCCTTTCAGCCTGTTCCTCCTGGTCTCTATTATAGAACACTGAGGTTGCTAGATTTAGTAATGATTCTAGACTCTGTTCTGGCCCCAGGGCCAGCTTCTGGAGCTTCCTCCTAATGTCTGCTGCTGATTGTGTAATAAATTTGTCTTTTAGTATTAGCTGACCCTCGATGGAGTCTGGTGACAGGGGAGTATACTTTCTTAAGTCTTCGCATAACTGCTCAAGGAAGGCTGTTGGTTTTTCTTCCTTTCCCTGAGTTATGGTGGATAACACTGGATAGTTCATGGGCTTTTTCCTAGTTCATCTTTATCCCTCAAGTATGCAAGTTAATAGGTGCCTACGGTTCCAGTCCCCCTGTTCTGAGTCAGGATTTCAGTGAGAATCCATGCTAGGGACTGCCTGTCTACCTGCAGGGAATCTATCCTGCTGCTCTGGCATCATTTGGTCATGTACTTGACTAAGGCACCAGGTGTTCCCAAACTCTTGAGCTGCTGCTAGAGCAGCCTCTCTCTCATTACTGGTTAGGGTCTGACTAAGCAATAACATGATCTCTTTCCAATCCAATTCGAAGGACTGACCCAGGCCCTGCAGAGCATCTATGTAGTTATCCGGGGCATCTGAAAATTTTCCTAGGTCCACCTTGATTTGCTTAAATCAGAATGTGAAAGCGGGGTATGTATTTGGTTGGGCCAAATTCTCCTCCTACTGCTTGTAGCGGGCAGAGTTGGGGCATCCTAGTATCCTGAGGTGACTTAGCCACTTTGGCCTTCCCTGACTCCTCTTGGGTTGTAGGAGTTGAGGACACCCGGTCAGTATCAGTGAAGGGAGGAGCCACAGGGAGTCCTAAATATGGGGATAGTCCTGAGGAGGGGCCAGTGGGGTATAGGTTACAGGCCTTACATAGCCAAGGATTATCCCATAGAGAAAAGAAAACTTGCACATAGGGGACCTCAATCCATTTACCTTCCCTCTTACAGAACAGGTCTAATTGTAGAAGGGTGTTATAATTTATACTTCCCTTAGGAGGCCAGGTTTCTCCACTTGGCAGAGGGTATCACGGCTATGCTGTTTGGCAGAGAAAAATGAGCCCCTTCTTTTTCAAAGATCCTGGGTCAGATTGGTCCCAGTTATCCAGGATACACTTTAAGGGTGATTTTGCCTTGGGAAGAGTAGCACCGTCTGAAATTGAACACAGGGATGCAGGCAATTTCCTTGCACCCTAGATGCGTAATCATCATCTGCACCCCCCATGTGCCAGGTTTAATCATGCTTACCAGCATCATGGGCGCACGCTGTCTAATGTCCTTATGGCCACCTTAAGGACATGGGGACTGATGGGATTAGTGGTCCTGCACCAGTGCATCCTTCAAGAACTAGGCCAGTGAGGCTTGGGTGATGGGCCAATATTCTCTAGCAAGAGTTCAATTAAAATTAACATAGGCCTGACCATAAAGCTGCCTTAGGAGGATAAACTCCTTGGGAGGGGCCTCTAAGCACAACAATATTAAAGAAGGTAAAGGCTGGCTGCATGGCCGAGGCCAGAACAATGCCCTCAAGACCCAGCCTTCTCCCGACCCCATTCTTCATTATAGGAATATGCCCTAGGATTGTGGGGCCTGTAATTAACTATTTGAGCCTCGGACCATGTCCGACTATGGCATTCTAGATGGAGAAGTTCTGCCGTATGGAGAGCCAATCCTAGGCAAGACAAATTGTACATCATTGGATTCTAGCACCACTCAGTTGGATTGAGAAATTGCGGGTGACAAAAAAAAACAAAATGTCCTATAGCCTCCAGTACCCATTGATAGACTCTGGCTTCATTAGGACATAGCCTAGCACTGTGGACTAAGGGAACTAGCTCTGTGTATTTATAATGTAGGATGTCCCCATAGGCATAAGCCTGAGGGTGCCATGGGCAAGGGGCCCTGGACTGCCACCCCAAAAAAGTCTAGCCACCCCTAAAGTCCTAGCAAGAACGGTAATAGCCTCATGTGTAGGAAATATCATAGAGGAAAGAGCCGGGAAGAAGTTTGCCTTATGGAAATCTGGACCCAAGAGATTGGGGTATGAAAGGCTGGACGTGGCTCACATAGGTGGCTATTTCTTAGGAGGTCTAAGTGGGGCCCCAACCTCAATGGGACTGAACTTGGAGTTTGGGACCACTGCCCTTTCCTCCAGCCAGCCCTTGGCTTGGCCCAGAGAAAAAAAGAACAGCAAGAAAGGGAAGCTGGTTCGGGGCTAGCCAACACTCCCAGTTCCAAAGAGCTGGGGGTTGTTGGAGAGTCCATTCTTAGAAAGCCTGACACCCCATCTGTAGACCGGCAGCCATGCTATTCACACTTAGATGACCGATGGGCTCCCGCTTTTTACCTCCTAAACATTTAAAAGAAGGGAAAGACAGATTAGCAAGTGAAAGGGATCCAGTGTCACTCACCGCTCTGAAGTCCAACGTTCTCCTGACTGGCTTGCCAAAAGATCTAACAGGGGAGTGTACTCAGCTTCCCATTCCAAAGAGGTTCTTAGCCTCGCTAACCCGAAGAATGGGGAAAGGGGCCCCGAAGGCGTGGTGAGTTTGCCGTTAAAATAAATATTGTGGACCCAAAGAGTTTGCAGAAAAGCAATTTATTAGACAGAGAGAGAGAAAGAAAAACAGCTTCCACCCTGTCACGGGAGGGGACCGGGAGAAGGAATCTGTATAGGTAGGAGCAGCTGGAGTTTTAACCCTTGAGTTATTCCCTCCCCATTCATGTTCTCGTCCAATGAGAGGAGTTCTTTCAAACGTCCTCTGGAGTGATTGATCTTTTGACTCTGATACCAGATTGGCTACTTGGTCCACAACTCTAGGTTACAGAGCCCCCTCCTCCCAGAACTTTCGTGGATTTTTTGGGACAAAGGAACTTCAACTGGCTTTCTCTACCTAGCCCTCAAGTGGGAAACCCAGACAAAGAACTTTACATTTGAAACTCCTCTGGTTCCTGGATGGAGGCGTGGAGCCAAGAAACTCCTGCTTTTTAAACCACACCCCTCGTAGACCTGGGAAGAGAAATCCCTCAATACTGTCACTACATAACAAACCTCACCACAACTATGTAGCTCAAAGCAATAATCATTCATTATTTTCATGCATCTATGGGCTGACTGAAGGTAGATTGATCAAGACCAGGCCTCACTGGACATGCCTCTGAGCTGCAAGTCGGGTCCAGCCTGGTTCCTTGCATAGCAAGCTAACTGGGGATGTTCTCAAGACAGTGGCAGAGGCACAAGAAGGCAAGCCTCACCATGCAAAGACATTCTAAGCCTCTGTTTGTTACTACACTTGATCTTAGCCGAAAGGCCGAGAAGCGATGCCTCTGTTTGTTATGTCTGCCAGTATCCTATGGACCAAAGCAAGTCACATGGCCAACCACAACTTGAATAGCACAAAAACGTATAAGCATACTCTTTTCATGAAGGCGGGGTCAGGGGAGGGATATTTGCTAAAATATAATCTCATCTACCATTTTATTTTTTTAAATTTCAGATGAGAAAACTCAGGTACCTAGAAAATTGAAATGAAATGCAAATTCAGTTGGTATAGTTCCACTCTAGCCAGTATAAATCTAGCCTGAATCACAAATATGAGGGTTAGAACAGTGCTTGGCACTTAGTAGGCATTCAATAAAGATTTGTTAGACAAATGAATGAACTCAGCACAGTACATGGCACGTAGTTGGTACTTGATCAATGTTAGCTATTATTATTGAGAAAACTAACACTTGAGAACAAGGTAAAGGCATGTTTATTCATTGTCACATTAAAACATTGCTTCAGTGGCCAATGAAAGGATTTTTAATTATTTAGGGAAAAGTAAATAATTTTTTGGGCTCATTAACTACTATTGATCAAAGGCCCAAACTCTGTGAAGTTATGTTCTTATTTACAGATTTTTGTTCATTACAGATGTAATTTATTTCTGAAAAACAAATTATTTTTAAAAACAAAGGATTATTGTGCCATGTATGAGTATTGTATTGAACCTAGCAATCTGACTCCCCCTTTCTCCCATGCTGCTAAATTTCTTTCTCTAACTGTACTTGGAATTTACATCATTTTGTTGTTTTCCTCATTAATGAGTTAAATAAATCTTTGACATGTCTTCATCCTATATTTTGAGTTAGATATTTAACATTTTGAAAATTGTACTTTAAAATTAGCATTATTTAAAAAAAATTCTGCTAGATTTGTAAGTAGCTATTTACTTTCAATTTAATTCAACTATTATTTACAGAATTTCTGGTCTTCTAGGGTATAGGGATGTGAAGCTGGAATATAAGAGAGGAGAGACTAGGAACTGGTGATTGCTAGCCTTGTATACTAGCAACTGGGCGTCCCAAAGAATATCATGGACCATATAAAGGAGCCTTGACAACTTAGAAGTCATTATCAAGGTTTTCCAAGGGCCTGTGTTATTTCAAGATTCTGATTATGTAACTGGAAACTTGTAGATGGTTTTCAGGGGCAGTTAATATCCTGAAAAGAAAAAAATTGTTGAAGCCTCATCTTCTGGAAATACCTGTTTATCAACATTCAGGTATTAAATGATTATTGTAGGGTAACAGTCCTTCAATAGCCACCATGGAAGGGGTGGGGGTTGAAGTCTTTAGTTTGAAATAAACAATTAACAAAGGAGATTTAAAAGTTGAGTTTGAGGACTCCTCAAAATTCAAAATTTCCATACTAGTCTCAACAAAAGCCACTAATGCACCACAGTGGAATCCCATTTCAGTATCGTGAAACTGTTTTTAATCTGACGCTTTTGAAAAGTTCCTCTGAACTTTTCACTCTTGAGTTAAATAATAATTCTACAGATTTTCGGAACATTTTGGAGTTCACAGAAGGGCACTGCGCGTTCTCTTACTGGGCGTATTAACATTCCAGTAAGTGTCAGGTTGAGGATGGGAATCAGGAGGACTTTGAGTACTTAGATCTTGGATTCCCATGACTAGGAAAGTTGAATTGCAGGATTGGCTCTTTTCTGGTAATAGTTGGACACCTCGGGAAAGGTGAATAACAGCCCTCAACTTGGGCCCTGAAACTTCTCTGCTACTTAACTATTTTTGTAAGTTAGTCTCTTGCCCATAAAACAAAGACTGACTAGTCAGAAACATGGCTTTCCACGGATTATGTGAACTAGTCTAGGTAAAGGATTTAGCACGGAGTTTGGCGCAAGAGAGCATTACTTCATCCAGAGCACTTGACTAATGCTGGGAGCCCCACCAAGTGTCTAGTAGGCGACGGAGCCGCAGGGCAGTGGAGCAAGCGCACTGGGGGCTCATACCGACCCGGTACCGGAGCCTTCTCAGCCGGTTCGGGACCTAGAGCCCGAGGGCCGCTCCCCTCGGCCTGGCCTTGGCCTTGCCTTCAACTGGGAGGTGGCGCGGAGCACTCACTCCGCCCCCAGCGTGCTGGGGCGGGGACACCGTCCCCCGGGAAACGGGACGCGCTGCTCGACCCAGGCCATCTCCTCGGCCCGGCAGCCCTACCACTGTGCGCAGTAGCCGCTGCTGCTAAGTAGCAGCAGGTGGGGGACGAGGGTCTACGCTTGCGGCGATCGCGGAGGAGGCTGGGCGCCTCCGCAGGTGTTCTTGCTCACTCCAGGCTGACCCAGAGCCTCGGGTGAGGACCCAGGCGGCCCCGCGGCCCCTCGGACGATTGCCAGATGGCAGCCCCGGTGGCAGGCAGGGAGGCGCGAGACTTTCGGGAAGCCCCGACCCTTCACCTAACCTCGGGGGCCGCCCTGGAGGCAGTGGGCGCTGTGGAGCTCGAGGAAGAGGAGGAGGAGGAGAACGAGGAGGAGGCGGCGGCCCGGAGAGCGCAGAGTTTCGCCCAAGACGCTCGGGTGCGCTTCCTCGGCGGCCGCCTGGAGATGATACTGGGGTTCACCGAGGAGAAATGGAGCCAGTATTTGGAGAGCGAGGACAACCGGCAGGTTCTTGAGGAGTTTCTGGAAAGCACCAGCCCGGCTTGCCTTGTGTTTAGCGTAGCTGCCGCGGGGCGCCTTGTGGCTTCCCAGGAGGTAAGAGACGACGGGCAAGGGGACCTGCCCCCGCCCCCTGCCCCGTCAGCAAAACGGATACCCAGGGGAGACAGCCCAGCCGCACCCCTTTGGATTCCCGCGGGGCGCTCACTCGGGCACTTCAAACTTGGCTTGAAGTCCCCATCCTGAGGCCCGCAGGACTTCGCCCCACGTGCACCCACTCTGCAGTTCGGCGGCTGCGGGTTAGTTTTCTAGAAGGTTAGAGCTTTTTTGTATCTGTCCAAGAATCCCCTGTTGAGCCTGTTCGACTAGGATAATGCAAGAAAACCAGCGCTTTCTTCAGCTGCTTGGGTGTTAGACGCAAGGTGGAAAGAGCTTTCCCTGCCAAAAAAACTTGGTTTCAGTTGCTCTTGGATCACTCTAGAGTCACATCCTTTAAAAAAAAATGTGGTGTTTGGCAGAGCGCCTATAACTTGCCATGTAGAAGGACCTTGTTTATAGGGCAGGCAAGACGCCAGGTTTTGTTTCTTCTGCGAGCAATCCAGCTATAAGTTGATATAGTAAATCCTGCTTGTTAACAAGAAAACTACAAAGTGAACTTTAGCTAATTATCCTGCTCTTGTTTCAGATTCCAAGAGATGCAAACCATAAACTTGTTTTTATTTCTAAGAAGATTACTGAAAGCATTGGAGTAAATGACTTTTCTCGAATAGTTTTATTTGGAGAGTTACCTGAGATGTCTCTTGGACATGTATCTGCTTTCCTTGATGAGGTACTGGTCTGTCTTTAATATTTAAAGCTTTCAGTTATTTCCATGATATTTGGAATTATTTAGGACAACTCTGATAATTTAAAAGAAAAAAAAAGAGCTTGGGGGGAAGGAAAGGGGTTAGGGTTTAAAAAAAAAAAAAGCTTGTAGGAGCCAGTAGTCTCTAGTCAGGTGGATGGAATCATAACATCTAGACTGTTCCTGAAAGGAGCTGGTACTTACGGATGCTAATATTCAACAGCTGCTAATTGCAGGGCTCATTCTCTCCCTTCCAAGATACTAGAAGCAAATAAAAAGCAAGTTGAATTGGCTCTTGCACCTTAGCAGTAGGTTTTAAACTTCACATTCAGCGTAGAGACAAATTTACACTTTGAAAATGGGTATTATCAGTTCTTTTTTATACTTGTTAGAAACTAACAGTTAAAGACTAAGTTTCACTCATGGCAGGTAATGGGAAAAGGTGATGAAAGTGTTAGAAATAGCTCTTAAAATTTCTTTTTCCCTCTTAGAGAAACACTCTTTAACCAATGTTACTGACACTTTAATGTGAAAAGAACTGCCTGGGGATTTTGTGCAAGACAGGCTGGTTCATTCAGTCTAGAGTGGAGCCCGAGGTTCTGCATTTCTAACCTGATAATGATGCTCTTTGTTCGTGGAACAACTTTGAAGAACAACTGCCAAGTAACCAGGTTCCGCGGTTCTCAAAGTTCGCTGAACATTAGAATCACCTGGGGGAACTTTTAACACGCCAATGCCCGGGTCACACCTCATACCAATTAATTTAGAACGTCCTGAATGGGAGCCAGGTGGCAGCAGTTGTTTAAGATCTCCAGGTGGTTCTAATGTACAGTGAGCTTGGGGAACCGCTGGATTAGATATCTGTCTACCAGGCCAATTTCTGAATCAGACCTCTGTAATCAGTGTAGTCCTGCCAAGGCTGACATTTAAGGTAGGAAAAATTGCTGACATATTTATTACTAATTATTTACCAGTCTCTCATGATCACACCTCTTCTACTTTCTGAGTCTCTTCGTGTGTCTTTTTGAAGGGAGGTATTTTCTTTCTGGACTAACCGAAGTCTCTCACCCCTAACTTCCGTACCCTGTGTGGTTTCCATCCTCTCCTGTTGAATTTAGTTGGCTTTAGCTGATTTCAGGGAGGTGCTAGGAAGAGTCTTTTAACTTCAGCACCACGAACAGTTTTTGGTATGCAGCAGGTGCTTAGATTTTAATTGAACTGTATCTGATGACTTTAGTCATTATGTGAATCTAGACAGCTATCAGCTGGAACTTGGAGGGACAGGTCTACACTGAAATTCTTGCTCTACTATCTCTGTCTGGCAACAGAAGATACAAGCCTTTTCCAAATTTCTTTACTCTTTCTTTATCCGAGTACCAAGATCTGCATACCATTCTGAAAAAGCTATGCCTGCCCCTCAACATCATGATGCTTCCATACATGACTTTTTGTAACCAGATTGTATTACATAATTATACTTAGCAAAAGTATTTAAAATGTCATGTGGTTATGTATCATGTTGGCCCACATTTCAATAAAAAACAATTATGAATGCTTGCCAAGACAAAGAGGAAATTTCATTTGGCTCTTTTCAGTCAGTGTCTGGGCCCCATCCTTGGAAATTCCAATTTAAAAAGTCTGGAGGGACCCAGGCTCCTGTATTTTGTAAGGATTTTTTCAATAATTGTATTGACTGATTTAAGAACCATGGTAAAGAGAAACTCTACAGTTTACAAAAAAGAAACAGAAGGTAAGTAAAGAGATCCACAGCAAAAGCACGTTTGCTTTTTTATCTATAGTTGTGTATGTCCTTGGTGAGTCTTTGATTCACAAAGTTTGTTATTTTTCTTACAAATGCAAAAACTAGACAAATTTACAACTAAAATAAGACAGAACCTCAAATTAATTGACTTACACATATTTGATAAAATTTATTGTAACAAGCATATCCCAGGTCTGTTTTAAATAATATTTCTAGAGATACTTTAGCTGTTTGTGTTACTAAGTGCTTTCCAGAGCATGTGTCTCAGAATTTCATAGTGTTTTATTTACAGCTCATAACACAAACATTAGCTTTTAAAAGAAGTTGGCTTTGTCATGGAATAATGTAAAAAACACATTTACCCTTCCAAACCCAAAGAATGGACTCCGAGACACGCAGAACAGCAGACCAAGACTTTTAATGGTCGTCTTACAAGATCAGGTGTTTGGTAGGCAGGCACACCCAGGGCAGTTATCTCTAGGAGTGATTTATCTCCTAGCACGCAAACCCCTCCCCCAGTTCCTGATCAGTAGAGTATATGGGTTACAATCTTCCTGGACATTGCCTAAGTGTCATTATGCCCATTATAAGGTTATACCCTGGTCGTCTTCCTCGCTTAAGTTTCAATTTCCCAATAAGAAAACTTTCTTCTGTTTTACTAGCTGACCCCTCTTCTACCTTCTGTTTGCTTATCATGACTTTCTAGGTGCATGAGCGGTGAAGTTTTTCATGTCTGCAGGCTGGCTGCCAGTACTTAGCTATCATGCCTTGAAAATGGACCATTTAAAATGTTTTCTCACAAATTCCCTCCTCTTTTCTATTTACTTTCATTGGTTTTATTTTTATCTAAACTCTTTTGGTTCTCGAATCACTCTGGGGAATTTGTTTACTTTTTTTCCTTATAGGAAAGTGAATTTAATTTGGTTTCTAACAGTAGCAGGTTATTTTGCTAGTAAGTTATGTGTGTTTGTTTATTAATAACGGTTTTAATCTTTGTGCTGGTCACCTTACACGGGGATAACACAACATCCCACTGCTGTTAAGACTCCTGCCACAATTATGAGAGATGTAAGGATTGGAGTTACCATGCCTTTTCATTATTTAAACCAACCTTCTAGCCAACCTATTAATGGGTCATTAATTTCAGCTTTTTTTGCTAGTTTATTGGCTAGCATTGTTCTTGTAAAACTTTTCTGGTGGTCCTATCTGGGGTAGTATTCTTGGGAATGAAAGTAAAACATTTCCCTCCCAGCATAACTCATACACCCCTTTTTCTGCTAGTATTATGTCTAGTGCAAGCCTGTTTTCTAAGGCTATTTGGCTGGTGGCATTTAACTGGCTAGCTACCCATTTGAGGGTGTCCTGAGTATAACTGAGGAATTTTGTTGAATATGATAGATGTAGTTAATTTAATCCATATTTTTATTAATAGTTGACCACCAGAAGAGTGCCAACTTAAACCCAGCAGCTATTTGGTTTTGGGCCTTAAATCTATTAGGCACCCTACTGGGAGCTCATATTGAGTTAACATATATATTGGGATTAAAAGAATTTATCAAATATCTCCAGTTTTGGTAATGATGTGTATTTTCGGGTATTTTATGAAATGCCAGAGTGAAGGCAATTGGACTAAAGCACAAGTCCTGATCCAGTTGGATGGTAACAGGTTACAGAGGTTCCTTTTCCCACAATACCACCAGACGTTTGCCTGGGGTATATGGAGAGCTGAGTAATTGCCATTGCCTGACTCACCCCTGATGTTTAGGATGTGGGTACAAGTTGAGAGTTCTCCCATGAGCTTATGAACTTTGCCCCCTGCCTAGAGAGGCAAGAGGAGTGGTTTCATATTCCCTGTGGAGAATGAAGGAATTGCTCTGGGATCCGACCTCTGCAGTGCGGGGAAAGAGCAAGGACAGATTCCTACCCCCACCCCCACCCCCTCCCCAGATGGAGTTTTGATCTTGTTGCCCAGGCTGGAGTGCAGTGGCACAAGCTCAGATCACTGCAACCTCTGCCTCTTAGTTCAAGCGATTATCCTGCCTCAGCTTCCCGAGTAGCTGGGATTACAGGCATGCACCAGCACTCGTGGCTAATTTTTTGCATTTTTAGTAGAGATGGGGTTTCACAGTGTTGGCCAGGCTGGTCTCGAACTCCTGACCTCAGGTAATCCACCCACCTCAGCCTCCCAAAGTTCTGAGATTAAAGTCGTGAGCCAGTGTTACCGGTCAATGACAGACTTTTATAAGTCTCATTTCCCCATGCATCCTTATCCTGGTATAGAGCTAACATGCAATGCATTCCTTTGGGATTGGAATTCCATCCTAGAGGAAACAGAACCACCTGTGCCTGAAGTTGTTCCACAGCACATGCATAGCAGTTACTCTTGTTGAGGGCTTGTACCGAAAATTTGACCCATTTGACCCGAGCATTCCTATTCCTGTACCCTGTCTCACTTTCTAAGGTTTGCCTTAAATCCTTTACCTTAGTTATTTTTACCCTTTAGTGTCATTTGGTGAACTAAAGTGTTTATTAGGGTTTTGGAGTATAGCCAGGCAAATGGGGGGTTGAGTTTTTCTATTAGTTGGAGAACAAATTGCCCTAGTGGATTTTTCCTGGTGATGTTTTCCCCAACCCATATAACCGAGATGCTACTTTTGGTTTTTGGTTTAGAACAGCTGGATTGTCAATGGTGATGAGTACAGGATTGCATTGTAAATTCTGGCAGTTACTTGGCAGGGAGCCCTTGGACAGGTGTGATTTATTCTTTCAGAGGCTCCAGGTTGGAATTACCCATCCCATGTTTACTGTCAAACCTTGAAATTGGGTAGTCCACCCTACATTATCCCAGCTGGTGCAGGGTGATGCTCTACCCTAACCTGTATTTGGTTCAGGGCGAAGAGATTTATCCACCTGAGAGGTGTTTTTGATTTTCCACATTCCGACAAGGTAAAACCTAGCAGACATTAACTTTTATAGTTTGGGGTGCAACTGTCTGGGTTACATTAATTAGCAACCTGATTGGGTAGGGAAGAGTCCCCTGCTGGTTTCCATTTTGACCTTCTGTTCTTTATAGTAGCCCATCCCAGACATTAACTTGCAAAAATGGGACCAGCCCATGTTTTGTTTTTAGATTTTTCTCAATGTTAACTTTAAGGGTTCCTTAGGTGACCTGTGTACTTTCCACTGGTCTTTTTTTTCTGCCTTTTAGGTTTTTTTTTTTTTTTTTTTAATCAGTCCCTTGACTTGAGTATAGTGAGTTTACCCCAGTTTAGCTGTTTGCAGGGCCAGCTCAGCGGTCAGGAGCACTTGACAGGGACCTTTCCAGCTTAGGCAGAGCTTGTCTTCTTCCCAAGTCTTAATCAGCACCATTGCCAGGCTGGAAGTGGTGAGCCGCAAACTCAAGAGGTGGAGTTTGAGTCAGAAGTCCTTTTAACCTAAGGGATGACAGGGTGGAGTATATGGCCAGTATATAATTTCTTAAGAATTGATCCTTGGTTTCCATAGTAGGAAGATCTCTAGCTGAGCCCAAATACAGGAGCTCATATAATAACTTGGAAGAGGACAAGCTCAAGTCTTTTCTTGGGGCTGTCCTAATCCTAAGGAGTGCTACTGGGAGACATTTGGTCCAAGGCATTTAGTTTTTAAGAAGTAGTTTAGGGATACCCTTTTGGAGAGTTTGATTCATTCTTTCTACCCTTCCAGAGGAAGGGGGATGCCAAGGGGTGTGATAATGCCATTTAATTTGTAAACCTTCCATAATTCCCCTTACCATTCTTCAGGTAAAGTGGCTCCCATTATCTGAATTTATATTTTCTATGAGGCCAAATATAGGCACAATCTGTTTTAATATTATTTTGACCACATTCCCGGTGGTGGTGGTTGGAAGGGGAAAGGTGATTTATGATTACCAGTAAATTCTTTAGTCTTTCTACTTTGAGCATTTCTGTGAAATCTGCTCGAATGCTCTCAAATGCTCTTAGTCTGGGAGGTCTTACTCCCGTGGCCTGTTTTCTAATCACCTTCTTGTTTATATTTTCACAAGCTACACAACTTCCACATACTTGTTTAGTGATGGTATACATCCCTATACACCCATAATTCATAAATATTGCATCACACAAAGCCTGGAGTCCCCAGTGATTCCCCTTGTATAATGTAGATATTAGTTTTCTCATTAGTGGTTTACTTATTTCTCTTCCATCAGGAAGTACCCATTTGCCACCTTCAGTCTGAGTGACCCCTATCCTGTCTAATTCTTCCTTCACTCTGGTAAACTGGGGCCTTAAATACTACCTTATGGATGTCTGGGAGCAAGCTAAATAGTCTTCTGATTTCTTCCTCCAGAGAGGCTTTCTCAGCAGCTTCATCTGCAAGCTTGTTTCCTGTAGCTTCTATAGTGTTCCTTTTCTGAGGACCATTTACATGAACTATGGCTACCTCTGCTGGAAGCAGGAGGCTTTTTAAAACCTATTTGACTAATTCCCCATGAACCAGTTCTTTTCTTGTGCTATTTATTAGACCTGGCTCTGTCCAGAGTTTTCCAAAAGTGTGTACCACCCCATAGGCATACTTAGAATCAGTATATGTAGTGCTATCTTGGGCTTTAAGGAGCTTTAGGGCCTGGTTAAGACCATATAATAAACAGGTATGGGCTGACCAGCCGCTAGGTAATCTACCTTGCTCACACAAGGAGTGTTTATTTCCATCAGTGACAGCATGGCCATTATGTCTCTTGCCATCTATCACTCGGGACGACCCATTCACAAACAGCTTATCCCATTATGTAGTGCAGCTTCCCTAAGGTCTGGTCTAAGTTTGGTTACACATTCTATGATATTTAAGCAGTTCTGGTCTGTTGTCTCTTTGTTCTTCTCTCCTTTCCATAGGAAACTGGCTGGATTTAGGCAAATATTCGTTGTTACGAGCAAATCTTTTTTTTTTTTTTTAACTAATATGTCTTCATATTTTAGAATCTGAGAATCTGTTAACTATCTCCCGGCTTTTGATTTAATATATTCCTGACCTGGTGTCGGGTGCTTACTATCAGGGCCCCACCAAAGGTTAGCTTTCCTCTCTCCTCTAGCAGCAGGGCTGTGCTGCTTGCACACATTCAGGCCAGCCCTGAGAGACAGCATCCAGAAGCTTGGAGACAAAAGCAGGTTCCCTCTTCCCTCCCCAGGTTTCAGTGAGCACCCCAAGGGCCACACCCTAGTCTACTGTTAGAAACAGATGGAATGGTTTCCCTAAAGATGGGAAGGCCTGGACCAGGGATGTAACGAGAGCCTGCTTTAGCTTTTTTACTGCCTGAATTTCCTTTGGGACTGTTGCAAAAGATTGGGTTTCTCTTCTAGTAACTTGAGACAGAATCTTTGTTTTTTGAGCATGTAAGTTAATTTATTACCTACGGTTAAACCTAAAAATTTTCTGAGTTTTCTCTTTTTCTTAGACAAAGGCAGACCTACTATTCCTGATAGTCTTTCTGGGTTTATTTTTTTTGCTTCCCTTCACTAAGTAGGTGTCCTAAATATTTAACTTCTTTTTCTACAAACTGCAGTTTGTTCTTAGAGACACATATTCCTCTTCCTCCTAGGAAATTAAGCAGGCTTATGGTGGTTTCTGATACTTTGGCCCTCCTCTCCCCACAAGTTAAAAGATTATCTACGTGTTGTAACAACTGGGTTCCCCTGGAAGGTTGGAATTTCTCCAGAACTTTTTCTAAGGCTTGACCAGATGCATGTGGGGCTTTATGAAACCTCGTGACAGCACAGTCCAGCATGCTGTTGTTTTCTCCCAGTTACAGGATTTACCTGTTTAAAGGCAAAGAGGTCCATACTCCTGAAAGTCTAAGGGACACGCCCAGACTACATCTTTTAGATCCACCACACTGAACCACTTATGTTCATAGGGTATCTTACTGAGGAGGGTATAGGGGTTAAGCACCACAGGGTTGTAGGTCTGGACAATTTGATATATAGCTCTTAGATCTTGCACCAATCTGTACAACCCATTAGGCTTTTTGACTGGGAGAACTAGAGTATTATACAGGTGACATTCAGGGTTTTAATGGTTCATCTTTCATTAATCTCTTTATTACTGGTTGGAGACCTTTTCTCACTTCAGTAAAAATGGGAATATATGTATTTGCCAACTACTTCTCTTGGTTTATTTTAATTTATAAGGGTGTGATTTTTAACCATCCCCTATTGCCTTTCCTAACTCTCAAAATGTTACTAATTTTTTTTCTTCCTCCTCTGTTAGGAGGCCCATTATTACTTTTATTTGTCCTTCCTTCCCTCCTAATCCTAAAACCAATCTTACAACCTGGTTTTGACATAGGATGTTAGTTTCTGCTTTAGGAACATATAAAAGTGACCAATTTGTTTTGTCCCAATCTAATGAACATTTTCTTGAATACCGGACGTTGAAATCCCTCCCCTTTTACTCTTGATACTGTTGATTGTTCTTTGGAGAGTTCTGTACCACTTGGTTGGTGAATTAGGAAAGAGCAAGCCATGCCAGTATCAATAAAAAAATGTCACTTCTTCTCCCTCAGGTCCCACCTTCAAATTTATTAACGGTTCCTGGTGGGACCTACTCAGAAGGAACCCCTGACCTCCCTAGTCTTCATCAACGGTCATGAGGGGTATCACCTTTTCTTCTGTTTTCCATTTAGGAGATTCTTTCTTAAAATGCCCTGACTTCCCACACTTGTAACATCCATTCGTAGTCTTAGGAGCTTTCCTTGTATTTCCCTTCTTCTTTGTGTTGAAATATATCTTATCTCCTTTGAGGAGGATCTTGATCTAACCTTTTTTTGACTACCTCTTCCACAGTGGCAACCATGATTTTTTGTTTATGCTTCTCTTCCTCTCTCCTTACAGAGACGTTCTGAGCCTCCCTTAGTATTTTCTCAATTGGTCTTTGATTCCATCCGTTAATCCTCTGTAATTTTTCTGTAATGTCAGGCCAGCTCCTTCTTAGAAAGTTAACCTTCAGAAGGCCTTGCCCTACTGGGTCCTCTGGATCTAATCTGGAGTACTTTCTTATCTGATCTCTGAGCCTCTGCGGGAATGCAGAGGAAGTTTCCTCTTTTTGTTTTTGTTGAATCTTGAATGCCTTTGAGACATTTTGTGTCCCAGTAGTGGACTTTTTGATCCCTTTTATTATTAGTTCCCTAAGGTTCTGCATTTGGGTCTGTTCTCTGGAATTTTTCTTTTTGGTGGGGTGGGGAGACTGAGTCTCTGTTACCCAGGCTGGAGTGCAATGATACAATCTCAGCTTACTGCAACCTCTGCCTCCCAGGTTCAAGCAATTCTCCTGCCTT
Organism: Aotus nancymaae; assembly: GCF_030222135.1. Classification (NCBI taxonomy): domain Eukaryota; kingdom Metazoa; phylum Chordata; class Mammalia; order Primates; family Aotidae; genus Aotus; species Aotus nancymaae. The sequence goes on along the minus strand of NW_026988438.1, from coordinate 38,708,080 downwards.
AGCCTCCTGAGTAGCTGGGATTACAAGTGCGTGCCACCATGCCCAGCTAGCTTTTGTATTTTTAGTAGAGATGAGGTTTTGCCATGTGGGCTAGGCTGGTCTCAAACCCCTGACCTCAGGTGAACCACCTGCCTCTGGCTCCCAAAGTGCTGAATTATAGGCATGAGCCACACGCCTGGCCTTTTGGATCATTGTTATCTCATTTGGGATCTACATTTGGAAATTTTTGTTCAGCTGGCAGGACTTCTTGCCTGGGAGGGTGTTATCTCTCCCAGATGGTTATGGCTGCTCTCCTAATAATTCCCCTTTCTTTCCCTGTGAAGAGGATATTTATGATAGACATTATTTCAGCCCAGGTGTAAAAGCTGGGTCTTAGGAATTGATTCAGCTGGTTTGCTAAACCCAGGAGACTTATTGTTATTATACTTTAAGTTCTGGGATACATGTGCACAATGTGCAGGTTTGTTACATAGGTATACACGTGCCATGGTGGTTTGCTGCATCCATCACCCTGTCATCTACATTAGGTTTTTTTTCCTAATGCTGTCTGTCCCCTGTCACCCCAGCCCATGCAATACGTTCTTTAGCCCCCTACCTCCTGACAGGCCCTGGTGTGTGATGTTCCCCTCTCTGTGTCCATGTGTTCTCATTGTTCAACTCCCACTTTTGAGTGAGAACATGCAGTCTTTGGTTTTTCTGTCCTTATGTCAGTTTGCAGAGAATGATGGTTTCCAGCTTGATCTATGTCCCTGCAAAAAACATAAACTCATCCTTTTTTATGGCTGCATAGCATTCCATGGTGTTTATGTGCCACATTTTCTTGATACAGTCTATCACTGATGGGCATTTGGATTGGTTCCAAGTCTTTGCTATTGTGAACAGTGCTGCAATAAACATATGTGTGCATGTGTCTTTATAACAGAATAATATATAATCTTTTGGGTATATACCCAGTAATGGGACTGCTGGGTCAAATGGTATTTCTATTTCTAGATCCTTGAGGAATTGCCACACTGTCTTCCACAATGGTTCAACTACTTTACACTCCAACAGTATAAAAGCATTCCTGTTTCTCCACATCCTCTCCAGCATCTGTTGTCTCCTGATTTTTTAATGATTGCCATTCTAACTGGCTTGAGATGGTATCTCAATGTGGTTTTGATTTGCATTTCTTTGTGTGATGATGTGATTTTTTTTCATATTTTTTTGGCCACATAAATGTCTTCTTCTGAAAAGTGTTCATATCTTTTGCCCACTTTTTGATGGGGTGGTTTTTTTCTTGTAAATTTAAGTTCCTTGTAGATTCTAGATATGAGCCCTTTGTCAGATGGGTATATTGCAAAAATTTTTTCCCATTGTTTTGGTTGCCAGTTCACTCTAATGATTGTTTCTTTTGCTGTGCAGAAGCTCTTTAGTTTAATTAGATTCCATTTGTGTATTTTGGCTTTTGTTGCCAGTGCTTTTGATGTTAGTCATGAAGTCCTTGCCTGTGCCTATGTCCTGAATGGTGTTGCCTAGGTTTTCTTCTAGGTTTTTTTATGGTGTTAGGTCTTATGTTTAAATCTTTAATCCATCTGGAGTTAATTTTTGTATAAGGTACAAGAAAGGGGTCCAGTTTGAGCTTTCTGCGTATGGCTAGCCAGTTTTCCCAACACTATTTATTAAGTAGGGAATTCTTTCCCCATTGCTTGTTTTTATCCAGTTTGTCAAAGATCAGATGGTTGTAGATGTGTAGTGTTATTTCTGAGGTCTCTGTTCTGATCCATTGGTCTATATCTCTGTTTTGGTACCAGTACCATGCAGTTTGATTACTGTAGCCTTGCAGTATAGTTTGAAGTCAGATAGTGTGATGCCTCCAGCTTTTATTTTTTTGTTGTTGTTGTTTTTCCATATGAAATTTAAGGTAGGTTTTCCAGTTCTGTGAAGAAAGTCAATGGTAGCTTGATGGGATAGCATTGAATCTATAAATTACTTTGGGAAATATGTCCATTTTCACAATATTGACTCTTCCTAACCATAAGCATAGAATGTTTTTCCTTCTGTTTGTGGCGTCTCTTTTTTCCTTGAGCAGTGGTTTGTAGTTCTCCTTGAAGAGGTCCTTCACATCCTTTGTTAGTTGTATTTCTAGGAATTTTATTCTCTTTGTAGCAGTCGTAAATGGGAGTTCACTCATGATTTGGCTCTCTTTTTGTCTGTTATTGGCATATAGGAATGCTTATGATTTTTGCACATTGATTTTGTATCCTGAGACTTTGCTGAAGTTGCATATCAGCTTAAAGAGATTTTGGGCTGAGACGATGGGGTTTTCTAAATACACAGTCATGTCATCTGCAAATAGAGACAATTTGACTTCCTCTTTTCCTAATTGAATACCCTTTATTTCTTTTTCTTGCCTGATTGCCCTGGCCACAACTTCCAATCCTATATTGAATAGGAGTGGTGAGAGAGGACATCCTTGTCTTGTACCGGTTTTCAAAGGGAATGCTTCCAGTTTTTGCTCATTCAGTATGATATTGGCTGTGGGTTTGTCATAAATAACTCTTATTATTTTGAGATACATTTGATCAGTACCTAGTTTATTAAGAGTTTTTAGCATAAAATGCAGTTGAATTTTGTTGAAGACCTTCTCTGCATCTATTGAGATAATCATGTTTTTGTCTTTGGTTCTGTTTATGTGATGGATTACATTTATAGATTTGCGTATGTTGAACCAGCCTTACATTCCAGAGATGAAGCTGACTTGATTGTGATGGATAAGCTTTTTCATGTACTGTTGGATTCAGTTTGCCAGTATTTTATTGAGGATTTTTCCATCAATGATCATCATAGATAATGGCCTGAAATTGCTTTTTTAGTTGTGTCTCTGCCAGATTTTGATATCAGGATGATGTTGATCTCATAAAATGAGGTAGGGAGGAGTCCCTCTTTTTCTATTGTTTGGAATAGTTTCAGAAGTAATGGTACCAGCTCCTCTTTGTATCTCTGGTGGAATTTGGCTGTGAACTCATCTGGTCCTGGACTTTTTTTGGTTGGTAGGCTATTAATTGCTGCCTTAATTTCAGAATTTGTTATTGATCTATTCAGGAATTTGACTTCACTCTGGTTTAGTCTTGGGAGGGTGTAAATGTCCAGGAATTTATTTATTTCTTCTAGTTTTACTGGTTTATTTGCATAGAGATGTTTATAGTATTCTCTGATGATAGTTTGTATTTCGGTGGGATTGGTGGTGATACCTCCTTTATCATTTTTTTATATCTATTTGATTCTTCTCTCATTTCTTCTTTATTAGTCTGGCTAGTGGTCTATTTTGTTGATCTTTCAAAAAACCAGCTCCTGGATTTATTGATTTTTTGAAGGGTTTTTTGTGTCTCTGTCTCCTTCAGTTCTGCTCTGATCTTACTTACTTTTTGTCTTCTGCTAGCTTTTGAATTTGTTTGATCTTACTACTCTAGTTCTTTTAATCATGATGTTAGGGTGTCAATTTTAGATCTTTCCTCATTTCTCTGGTGGGCATTTAGTGCTATACATTTCACACTGCTTTAAATGTGTCCCAGAGATTCGGTACATTGTGTCTTCATTCTCATTGGTTTCAAAGAACATCTGCCTTCATTTCATTATTTATCCAGTAGTCATTCAGGAGCATGTTGTTCAGTTTCCATGTAGTTGTGTGGATTTGAGTGAGTTTCTTAATCCTGAGTTATAATTTGATTGCACTGTGGTGTGAGAGACTATTTGTTACGATTTCTCTTGGTAAGGACTGTTTTACTTCCAGTTATGTGGTCAATTTTAGAGTAAGTGTGACATGATGCTGAGAAAAATGTATGTTCTGTGGATTTGGGGTGGAGAGTTCTATAGATGTCTGTAGGTCTACTTGTTCCAGATCTGTGTTCAAGTCCTGAATATCCTTGTTAATTTTCTGTCTCGTTGATCTGTCTAATATTGACAGTGGGGTGTTAAAGTCTCCCACTATTATTGTGTGGAATTCTAAGCCTCTTTGTAGGTCATTAAGAACTTGCTTTATGTATCTGGGTGCTCCTTTATTGGAAGCATATATATTTAGGATAATTAGCTCTTCTTGTTGCATTGATCCCTTTACCATTATATAATGCCCTTCTTTGTCTCTTTTGATCTTTGTTGGTTTAAAGTATGTTTTATCAGACTAGGATTGGGACCCCTGCTTTTTTTTTCACTCTCCATTTGCTTGGTAAATCGTCCTTCCCCCCTTTATTTTGAGCCTATGTGTGTCTTTGCATATGTGTGTCTTTGCACATGAGATGGGTCTCCTGAATACAGCACATCGATGGGTCTTGACTCTTTATCCTGTTTGCCAGTCTGTGTCTTTTGATTGGGGCATTTAGCCCATTTACCTTTAAGGTTAATATTGTTATGTGTGAATTGGATCCTGCCATTCTGATGCTAGCTGGTTGGTTTGCCCATTAGTTGATGCAGTTTCTTCACAGTGTTTTTGTAGTGTCTGGTACTGGTTGTTCCTTTCCATGTTTAGTGCTTCTCTTATAAGGCAGGCCTAGTGGTGACAAAATCTCCCCACATATGCTTGTCTTTAAAGGATTTTATTTATCCTTTGCTTATGAAGCTTAGTTTGACTGGATATGAAATTCTGTGTTGAAAATTCTCTCTTTAAGGATGTTGAATATCGACCCCCACTCTCTTCTGGCTTGTACGGTTTCTGCTGATAGATGCACTGTGAGTCTGATGGGCTTCCCTTTATGGGTAGCCCAACCTTTCTCTCTGACTGCCTGTAGCATTTTTTCCTTCATTTCAACCATGGTGAATCTGACAATTATGTGTCTTGGGGTTGCTCTTCTTGAGGAATATCTTTGCAGTGTTCTCTGTGTTTCCTGAATTTGAATGTTGGCCTGCCTTGCTAGGTTGGTGGTATTCTCCTGGATAATATCCTAAAGAGTGTTTTCCAACTTGGATTTATTCTCCCTGTCACTTTCAGTACACTGATCAAACATAGATTAGGTCTTTTCACATAATCCCATATTTCTTGGAGGCTTTGTTCATTTCTTTCACTCTTTTTTCTCTAATCTTGCCTTCTCACTTTCTTTCATTGAGTTGATCTTCAGTCTCTGATATCTTTTCTTCTGCTTGGTTGATTTGGCTGTTGAAACTTGTGTATGCTTCACAAAGTTCTCGTGCTGTGTTTTTCAGCTCCATCAAGTAGTTTATGTTCTTCTCTATGCTGATTATTCTAATTAGCATTTCATCTAACCTTTTTTCAGGTTCTTAGCTTCCTTGCATTGGGTGAACATGCTCCTTTAGCTCGAAGAAGTTTGTTATTACCCACCTTCTGAAGCCTGTTTCTGTCAATTCCTCAAACTTATTCTCCATCCAGTGTTTTTCCCTTGCTGGTGAGGAGTTGTGATCACTTGGAGAAGAAGAGTTGTTCTGGTTTTCAGAGTTTTCAGCCTTTTTGCACTGGTTTCTTCCCATCTTCGTGGATTTATATACCTTTGGTCTTTGATGTTGGTGACCTATGGATGGCGTCTCTGAGTGGATGTACTTTCTGTTGATGTTGAAACTATTCCGTTCTGCTTGTTAGTTTCCTTCTAACAGTCAGGCCCCTCTGTTGCAGGTCTGCTGGAGTTTGCTTGAGGTCCACTTCAGACCCTGCTTGCTTGGGAATCACCAGTGGGGGCTGCAGAACAGCAAAGATTGCTGCCTGTTCCTTCCTCTTTTTGTCCCAGAAAGGTACCTGCTAGCTGCCAGCCAGAGCTCTCCTGTATGAGGTGTCTGTCAGCCCCTGCTGGGAGGTGTTTCCCAGTCACACTACATGGGGGTCAGGGAGCCCCTTGAAGAGGCATTCTGTCTCTAATCATAGCTTGAGCTCTGTGCTGGGAGATCTGTTGCTCCCTGCAGAGCTGCCAGGCAGGGACGTTCAAGTCTGCTGAAGCTATACTGACAACTGCCCCTTTTCCCAGGTGCTCTGTCCCAGGAAGGTGGGGACTTTATTTATAAGTCCCTGACAGGCTGCTGCCTTTTTTCAGAGATACACTGCCCAGCATGTCTATTGACACAGTCTGCCTGCAGTGACTTTGTTGAGCTGTCCATCTGTGTGAACTTCCTGGAGACTTTGTTTACACAGGCAAGGTTAAAACTGCCTACCTGAGCCTCAGCAATGGTGGACGCCCCTCCCTGCACTGAGCTCAAATGTCCCAGGTTGTGCTCAGACTTCTGTGCTGGCTGCGAGAATTTCAAGTCAGTGAATCTTAGCTTGCTGCTCTTTGTGGGTGTGGGACCTGCCAAGCCAGACCACTTGGCTCCCTGACATCAGCCCCCTTTTTCAGGGGAATAAGTGGTTCTGTCTCACTGGTGTTCCAGGCACCACTGGGTTATGAAAAAAGAAAAGAAAACTGCTGCGGCTAGTTTGGTATCTACCCAAATGGCCACCCAGTTTTGTGCTGAAAACCCAGGGCGCTGGTATTGTTGGCACTGGAGGGAATCTCCTGATCTGTGAGTTGTGAAGACTGTGGGAAAAGTGTTGTATATCAGAGCCAGAGTTCCACCGTGCCTGGAAAAGTCCCTAATGGCTTCCCTTGGCTAGGAGAGGGAGTTCTCCCACCCCTTGCACTTCCTGGGTGAGCCCTGCTTTGGCTCACTCTCCTTGGGCTACACCCGCTATCTAACCAGTTCCAATGAGATGAACCAGGAACTTTAGTTGGAAATGCAGAGATCACCTGCCTTCTGTGTCACTCAAGCTGGGAACTGTGCACTAGAGCTGTTCCTATTCAGCCATCTTGCTGGAAAATCAACCCAGGTGATTTTTTAGGAGTGGTTTCATTTCCTTCTTGAAATTCCTAACTTTAATACTTGTAAGGGGAGCATTTACACAGCCAATCTCTCTCTGTCTGTGGGAACTTCCCTAAGAGGGAATATGCTAGATGCCTGCTTGTGGAAGGGATAAGAAAATTCTTAATATCCCTCTTACAGTGTTCTAATTCTTTTCTCAAATTTGGATAAGGATTTAAAAGGAGCAGTTTGTTCAACTCCACTGTGGTCTCCAGGTCTTTCTTCTTCTAACCTTCCTACTGCCCCTTGATCTTCTAACCTTCCTGCTGTCCCCTATTTTGTAAGATGTATGGAAGGGCAGGCATGATGAAGGTCCCAGGGCTTTTCACTAGGCGAGGGCTTTTTATGAGGCTTTTTTTCTCTTTTTTTGAAGGGAAACATGGAGACTAATGCCTTGATCCAGCAGAGAGCATAACCCATCTCTTCTTGTGAGATTGGGGTTTCATTGTTCAAATAGAGAATTAAAGCTTGGCACACTCAACTTTTATCTGAACTAAATTTAGCCCAAAAGACCAAAGGCTTAGGAATTGGGTCTTTGGGCCAGATAAACAGCAATACTTTATCATCTTTTCTCTTCTCTCTTCTCTTCTCCCTGGTTCATGGGTTGTCCCTCCAAACTTGCAGCATTCTCCCCAAAGGACTATCTGGGGGAATGCCAGAGGGAGTCTCTTTGGCTCCCTCTTTTTTTGGCCCATAGGCCTAGAATTTCTGTTGCCCATTTTCGATCAGTCTTTGTGTCCAAGCTTCTCCCTGTGTACTCAACCACCTCCCACCATCCACTGGAGGTTCCTTGCATACCCTGAGAATTGCTTTGCCTACTTGTCTCCGGACATTTTCCTCGTGGTAGAACCGAACTGTGGATTGGGATTGGGACTCCGCATTTGCTTCATATCTAGGATACGTCTCATTTACACACACTTGACCTCTGAAAATGCCCAGCCACCAAGGCAGTACTTAAGACTCCAATTTTCCTCCCTTGGTTTGTGCATGAGGTTGCCTGGTTGCTGTGGTGCCTGCTTTTCTCCCCGTGTTGCCTCTGCTGCCTCCTAAATAACAGTGTTGTGGTTGTTTATGGCCTCTGCAGGGGGCCAGGACACCCAGGCAGAGCCGGCCACCAAAATCAGGTGGGGCATGTTTCCACTGTCAGCTGGATTCCCACTCCACACAGGCACAGAGATCCTGGACAAGCCCCCAAGTTTCTGAGAAACACATTTACCTGTCCAAACCCAAAGAAAGGACGTGAAGAACAGTGGAAGCAAGACTTTTAATGGTGGTCTTGCAAGATTGGGTGTCTGGTAGGCAAGCACACCCAGGGCAGTTATAGGTGAGGTCATTTATCTCTTAGCATGCAAGTCCCTCCTCCAGTTCCTTATTAGTTGAGTACTGTGGGGTTCCAGTTGTCCCAGAGGTTGCCTAAGTTTCATTATCCCGCTTATAAGGTTATACCCCAGTCCCTCTCTCCGCTTAAGTTTCCATTTCCCAATAACGAAACTTTCCTCCGTTTTAGGGGCTGACCCGTCCTCTACATTCTGTTTGTTTTTTGTGACTTTCTAGGTGCATGAGACATGCAGTTTATCACATCTGCAGGCTGGCTGCCAGTACTTTGATTTATCATGCCTTGAAAATGGACCCTTTAAAATATTTTCTCACAATAGTAAATAAAGTCTGAAACAGTACCCAGTATATTAGAAATGTTGAATAACTTTAATTTTCTTTGAGCCTGACTTTTAGAAAAAGCTTTTGATATCAGGGATTTAATCCAGAAAACAGTTTCCCAATAGGTAATGCATGTTCAGCCCAACAATTCTACACTTTTTTTTCCTTTCCAATTTTTATTTTAGATTCAAGGGGTACATGTGCAGGTTTGTTACATGGGTAAATTGTGTGTCATGGGAGTTTGGTGTACATAGAATTTGTTAACCAGGTAATCGGCATAGTATCCGATAGGTAGTTCTTCAGTCCTCACCCTCCTCCCACCCTCCACCCTCAAGAAGGCCACAGTGTCTCCGTGGTTCTTTTCCTTGTATCCATGTGTACTCAGTGTTGAGCTCCCAGTTATTAATATAAGTGAGGACATGTATGACTGGGTGCAGTTACTCACACCTGTAGTCCTACCATTTTGGGAGGTCAATGTGGGCAGGATAATGAGGCCAGGAGTTCAAGGCAAGCCTGGCCAACGTTGCAAAATCTCATCTCTATTAAAATACAAAAAGTACTGGGCATGATGGCACATGCTTGTAATCCTAGCTACTTGCGAGGCTGAGGCAGGAGAATCGCTTGAACCCAGGAGACATGGAGGTGGCAGTGACCCGAGATCTTGCCACTACACTTCAGTGTCAATGACAGGGCAAGACTCTTTCTCAAAAACAAAACAAAAAAAAAAAAGTGAGATCATACAGTATTTGGGTTTTCTATTCCTATGTTAATTTGCATAAACCTAAACTCTTCAGCCTGTTTGTAAAGTTCTTCACAAACTACCTCTGCTTTCCTCACAGCCTGAGTGTTGCTATTTCTCTTAGAGATGCTGGCTCTGTTTCCAGATGGTCAAACTGGCGGTTTCCTACAAGCACCATACTCCTTGAACCCCCATGATGTTATCAGTGTTCTGATTTCTGGAATGCTTGCTGTCCTTACTCTGTTCAGGTTGCTATAACAAAATACCACAGACTTGGTGGCGTGTTAACACTGGACATTCATCTCTCATAGTTCTGGAGCTGGAAGTCCCAGATCAAGGCAGTAGTAAATTCAGGCACCTGAGGGCTGCTTCGTGGTTTGCAGACCGCCCCTTCTTGCTATGTCTTCTCACGGTAGAAGGGGCGAACAAGCTCCGTTGGGCTTATTTATAAGGACACTAATCCTATTCATGTGGACTCGGCCCTGATGACTAATCACCTTCCAAACACTCCACCTCCTAATACCATCATTTTGGGGGTTAGGATTTAAATATACGAATTTTTGGAGGGTACGTATTCACACCATAACACCTGCCTTGCCCTATTCTTTCATCTTAAAGATTCAAACCAAGTAACGGTTTTTCTAGCAAGTCTTTCTCAATACCCTTCTCTCCCAGAGGCAGGTATTTCTCCCATGTTTTCATATACATCCTGGACATACCTCTAATCATGGCAGTTCTTACCTTGAGGGTCATAATTCCAGGACCTCACTACTGAGCTCACTGAGGGCAGGGACTATTTTGTACTAATCTATTACCAGTTTGACATGTAATGGGTGCTAAGTAGGAAAAGAATAATAACATTTGGAGACATTTGTTTCAACACCATTCAAAAATGAAAGTGAATTTTGAGCTTGTTTTTAGTTAACTAGAAGATTGTATCATCAAACTAAACTCTACAAGGGTAGAATAAACACTTTCTGAGCATGTGGCTAATTCAAGTTTTATAGTAAAATGTTTATAAACTGGACAGATTGTATATATCAGAAAAATGAAAAAAATGTTTAAAATGAATAGATACTCGAAGGGAAGGCAAGAGACCAGCTTCATTAATGCAGCGTTCTCTTGTTAATCATGTAATACATGCCAGGCTCTGGGAATACAAAAAACACTGTTTCCAAGTTTTCACATAGTTTCACTGATGTTTCCCATTTAATGGTAGGAGGATTTCTGAATATGGTCCCTCCGGTCCATGTGGCTGAATAACATCTTTCTGACTATCCAAACTTTAATCCGCTGGGATGTCATACAGGGCTTGAGAAGATTGATTTACTTCTAGCTTCCATATGATTCAGAAAGATTGTTTTCGTTAATGTGCCTGCCAGCATGCTCGGTTTGCATCATAAGGGCAGTTTACTTGCTTGACGTGGCTGCCTATTTCATGCAGTGTTTGAGTTATTGGGAACCTCCACAAATGTTTGATAAATGGATAAATGAATGAACAACCAATATGCTAATTCCACTTTGGCAGAATTTATGTCTAATTGATTAAGTCTTAATGGGTCACTGACTTTGTCCTCTCTTTGTATATTTGGTATCATTGGATGATATTTATGAAATTGGGTGATTTTGTTGCCAATTTTCTATGACGAAAATCTTTGAAGGAATGCACTGTCTGTAAATTAATTTCACTGCTTTTAACAATGTTTCTCTTTCTCTAGATTTTAGTGCCGATTATTTCTAATAAGAACAACCATAAGTCCTGGTCCTGTTTTACTTCACGAGATATGGAATATCACATAGAAGTCATGAAAAATAAGATGTATATTTTTAGGGGCAAAATGTCTAGAAGAACTCTTCTACCAATTCCCACTGTTGCAGGAAAGATCAACCTGGATCAGAATTATTCAGAGAACAAGTACGTAACAATGCACTATATATAGGCTATTAAAATGGAGAGCCAGGCCAGCGTGGTGGCTCATGCCTGTAATCCCAGCACTTTGGAGGCTGAAGTGGGAGGGTTACTTGAGCCCAGGAGTTCAAGACTAGCCTGGGCAACATAGTGAGATCTTGTCTCTGCAAATGAAATAAAATAATAAAATAAAATGGAAAGTCAGCCTACCCGTTTAATATCACACCTCTAGCAAACCCATTAGCAAAATAGAGAATTACAACTATATCGTATTTTTAAAATAAGTACAGAAACGTGTATTATTTCCTTTCAAAGTATGCTTTTAAAAAGCAAATTGCACAATAAGCAAACTGTAGCAATTGCTGTGATGTCAATAACAATGTCACTTTAGTAAAATGGTTTTTGAGGATATGATAATTCTTTAACAACATTTAAGGTTAGAGACATGTCAGTGAAGAATAACATAACCTCACAACTCAGATCAGGACCATAAAAATAACGGATTTTGAAGAATTTATTTTTAGAAAACTAGTTTATGGATGTATGGAATAACTATTAAAATTCCTGTCTTTGTTTGGATAAAATGATTCATCTTTGAATTATTTTGTTATTTTAATGTTTGTAGGCCACAGTCAAATGAAAGGATAATACTTCATGCAATTGAATCTGTGGTTATTAAATGGTCGCATCAAATCCAAGAAGTTATAGAAAAAGATTCAGTGCAGCCTTTGTTGAATGGTCTTCACTTGACTCCTCAAGAAGAGCTAGATTTCTGGATGATGAGGAGAGAAAATCTGTCATGCATTTATGATCAAGTAAGTAGATAGCCCTAGAAATTGCAAGTTAAATTAGCAAGTCTCCTGAGCAGCAATGACCCATAGTTTTAAAGATTTAACACACTGTCTTTGCCTGATTTACTGGTCTGCCTTCTTTTCTTATTCCAGAGTTCTGTATGTATGGCAGGTACTTTTGACATTAATTTAAAGTAACTTTGTCTTTACCAGAATATTTTGACAGCATTTGAGATGGTTGGAAACATTGGGCTCCCCTGGAAGAGGAGTACTTTCCCAGGGAAATGTTGAAGACTGGAAAATTTAATTAGTCAATTTAATTGATTTGGGAAGGAATAAATTCTTGCTTGGTAGAGAGACACAGCTTTGGAAGAACTAACTTTGGTTCCTCTGCTGGGTGCTTGCCATACAAATTACTTACTTAAGGTTCTAAAAGTGAAGACGTCCATTTACATGTCTTTTGAAGATTTTCTGAAACAGAAATTTTATATGGAAAAATTAATATTTTACATATATAATGTACTAGGTTCTCTAGATGAACAGAACTAATAGGTTACGTGTATGTATAAAGGGAGTTTATCAGGGAGAATTGATTCACATGATCACAAGGTAAAATCCCACAATAGGTCGTCTGTAAGTTGGGGAGTAAGGAAGCCAGTTGTGGATTAGTCTGAGTCCCAAAACCTCAAAAGTAGGGAAGCTGACAGGACAGCCTTCAGGCTGTGGTCAAAGGCCCAAGAGCCCGTGGCAAACCACTGCTGTAGTCCAAGACTCCAAAAGCTGAAGTCTGATGTTCAAGGGCAGGAAGCATCCAGCACGGGAGAAAGATGTAGGCCAGAAGACTGAGCACGTCTGCTCCTCCATCTTCTCTTGCCCATTTTATTCTAGCCTCACTGGCAGCTGATTAGGTGGTGCGCATCCAGGTTGGCCAGAGGATGGGTATGCCTCGCCCAGCCCATTGACTCAAATATTAATCTCCTTTGGCAACACCTCACAGACACATCCAGGAATAATATTTTGCATCCTTCAATCCAATCAAGTTGACACGCAACTGTCACATCTAATAATATATAAATTGACTTTAAAAATTTAAATTAAAAACCTAAAATGCAAAATAAAATACAAGCCTAAGAGAAAAATGTATTTTTAAAAAATAATTTTCAAGTTGAAACCAGATACACCTTTGAATGTTAAATACTGTATCGCTTGTAAGTGAAATAGAATTTCAGTATTTTATTACAGAATGCATGTATTTAGTAATCAAGTTTATATTTATTAAAGTTATCTCCCCCCCCACCCCTTTTAACTTAGCTTCAGGCACCTATTGTGCTCAAAATGGCTAAGATCCTGAAAACTAAACAAAGCAGCTATTTTCCTACTCTGAAGGACATTTTTCTGGCTGTGGAAAATGGTAAGACTCTTGTTACTCAACCTGGCATCAGTATCATCATCTGCTTATGATCCTGCCCCTGCTTGCTTGGCCTTGACGTTTACCTTTGCGCCATGTTTGTGGAGTGATTGCTTTTGGCTCTTCTAATGATATATTCATCTCACCCTTTGGACTTTATTCTTCGCCCATACTAAACTACTTTTAGTTTATCTGGTATATAGTAGATACCGCCAAAGTGGCTCCAGATTGAAGTTTTAATTAGAATGTTTGTGGAGGAGTAAGGCCTTCAGTATTTAGCAGAGGAAAAAAAAAACCTCTGAATAGAGGTTTTCCAATCAACAGATTGGGCTATGATAAGTCTAGTTATTCACCAGTTCAGCTCTCTGAGTGTGCTTGATATCTAACAGTTATTTAGATTGCAAACACTCAAAGCCATCGTTGAAGTTTTGGTGAAGATTAAATGTATGGAGTGGAGGGTTTGTTTGTTGAATTTTGAATAGACAATGCATGCATGTTGTTACAACCAGGAATCGTAAAGTGATACCCAGTTGAAAGTCTTCTCACCATCCTTATTCTCTCACTCTCTAGTTTCAGCCCCACCCAGAGGTGACAGCCCTGCTGAGTTTCTTGATTTCTGTTCATGTTCCTTTGTGCATGTATAAGCATTTACTTCTGGATATACATGATATTGAGGTTTTAAATAATATAATTAGAGATAATATGGACAAGTAACTTTTTTAGTTTCTAACATTAAAAAGGTTCTTTTTATTTTTTTCCTATGTGACATTTGGAAAGTTAGGAAATACTTAAAATTTACCTCAAAAATGTTTTAATACATCTCTAGGGTTTTCTGCATGGATTCTGTTTAAAAAGAAGGCACAAGGAGGAATATACGCAGTAGGCGCTCTGTAAGATCTGAATTCCTGTCCCAACTCCGCTTACTGAGCATTTTAAACTTGCTAAGCCTCTGCTTTTTCAATGGCCAAATTGGCCTGTTAACACCTTCCTTGAAGAATTGCTATGTGGATTTAGTATTTCTCAATCTTGTCGCAGTCAACAGTTTGGGTTAGATAATTTTTTGTTGTGGGAGGCCATGTTACATGTTGTAGGATGTTTAGCAGTATCTCTGGCCTTTACCTGCTGGCCCCATCTCTGTTGTAATGATCATAAATGTCTCCAGACATGGCCAAATGTCCCCTGGGGGCAAGATCTCTCCTGGTCGAGAACCACTGAGTTAGGGACAGCATATACATTATACAAGGTACTGGGCACATAGTAAGTATGCTTTAATAAATAGAAGTTCTGGGCATTTTTTTTTTTCTGTGTTAGCATAGGATTAAAATTTTCTCTGGATACAGCTGCTACAGGAATGAATCCCAGGGATCCTCTGAGCCTTATGTGTGTGTGGCCTGGAGATTCAGGAGAAAACCAGTTCTCAGTAGAATGAGTGGCTCAATCCCGTGGTCAAGTTGGAGGAAGAAAGCTCTTCTTACAGACATACTTCAGGCATTGTGAAGTCACCAGACATGCTGATCACATTTTAAGGATATTTAATATTTAAGGGCACTTGCCACTAAACACATTTATTTTGACATAAACATTGACAAAAATACCAATTTCAAAATATGAGTACATCTGGAAAGAAAATAATTCCTGAACATTCTCTTTCTTCTCAGGACTTTATTGTTACATAGACAGATTAATTGGTTACACATCAAGTGGCTGCGTGCATCCCTGACTCCTGGTGACAAAATTCAGCAGGGTTTTTTTTTGTTTTTGTTTTTGACACAAGTCTTTTGGGTTAACACCAAGAGCTAGAATTTACTTGACTTTGTTCCCTACTTTGATAATAAAATCTGTTCTCAATTAGTCAAGGGAATTTGTAGTCTTGGGAACAAAATGGAGTCTCATGGAGATCCATTTAAGGTATATTAAAAGGACCAGTGCTAAGCAAGTTAAAATTTTGGATTCGATTACGCAGTCATTAATGAGAGTTATCGAATATGTAAATATTTATTCATATCTATAGCATTTTCTTTGTGTTTTTTCCTTTTTGTTTTTTGGAGACAGTCTCGCTGTGTTGCCCAGGCTGGAGTGCAGTGGTATGATCATGGCTCACTGCAGCCTTGACCTCCCAGGCTCAAGTGATCCTTCCACCTCAGTCTCCTGAGGAACTGGGGCCACAGGTGCTTGCCACCATGTCCAGCTAATTTTTAAGTGTTTTGTAGAGATGGGGTCTTGCTATGTTGCCCAGGGCGGTTTCGAACTCCTGGACTCAATTAATCCTCCCAAAGTGCTAGGATTACAGGCATGAACCACTATACCTGGCTCTCTATAGCATTTTCAAAAAGTATTTCTTTACCATGCTTAACATTTTTTATTAAAATAAAATTTACATAACAAAATTAATTTTAAAGTGTATAATTCATTCAAGTGTTAGTGCATTCATGATGTTGTACAACCTCACCTCTGCGGAGTTTCAAAATACTTTGATCACCATACTTAACAATTTTAAGATAAAACTTTATTAATGATGTATTTTTTTCCTCAGTCATTGCATGAGCTACTCTCATAGGAAACTGGAATGAGACAGTAAACAATTTAATGTGCTCATACCAAGTTCCTAGAAGGAATTAACATTCTAGTGATGAAGTTTGTAATCCAAACCATAAAGTGACAACATTGCAGAGAGGTTTTATTCTCATAGTTTCCATGGGGTTGAGGAAATTTCTTTAGACTCCAGGGGTATTTTCCCCTTGGGTTTTCCCATGATTGATTTATGCTATGTGGGTAGCTAGATCATTGTTCTCCCAAATGACTGAGTTACAGATGGACAGTGTCTAAAGTCTTCCAAATTGCTCATGTGTAGATTGTAGGTTAAGTAATATAAAGGGAACTATGACAACATTTAAGTGTGGCCATGTTGTTTTCTATGGCTCTCTCTTACATGTAAAGTGAATTTAGAAAAAGAAAAGATGGAATCACATTAATGATGGTTCTTTGCTTTCAGCCCTCCTCGAAGCCCAAGATGTGGAACTTTACCTGAGACCTCTGAGGAGACACATCCAATGTCTCCAGGAGACGGAATTCCCACAGACCCGTGTATTAATCGCTCCATTATTTCATACCATCTGTCTGATATGGAGTCATTCCAAGTTTTATAATACCCCTACTCGGGTTATAGTTTTATTGCAAGAGTTTTGTAATCTCTTCATTAACCAGGTATGAAGCATCAAAAAACAGGAACAATAAGAATCGATGCTGTGAGGTAGGTTTTACTAGACTAGTGAAGAATAATCTAGTACACGGTAAGGACACCATTTTTCTTTTTTTTTCAGAAAGGACATTTATGGTAACAAAGGCTGGGTACATTTTTAATCCTAAATGGCAGGAAGCTGTGAAAATAAGTCAGATACAATCAAAGGACTAGTTGTTGCTGGGTTTTGTTTAATATCTGTACCTTCTTCAAAAAGCTTTAAGCCAGCTTCCAGTAAAAGACAGGCATGTACAGTATTTCTTTGTAGCCTTCCCTTCAGTTTTCACAGAAACACTGGCTGATAAAAGACTTTTGGAAAGTGTGGTAAGTTAAGAGCATCTGGCAAAAAGAAAGTCCTAAAAAAAAATAGTAGTAGAATGGTATTGGAAAGAATTCTGATTCATTGTTAATCTTTTAAAATCTCTACTATAATTGTTTCTCTATTCCTTACTCAACCTGCAAAATGTTATTTAAAAAAAAAAAAGGACCACCTCCCTCTGTGTCCTCATCCTGTCTATGTTAATGTGGATTCTTCCATGTCCACAGTTCCAGAGGATATTACATAATATGAGAGCTAAAGAATACTTGGGTTCTACATAATCCATTGGTTCTTATTGGGAGGTGTGTCTTAGTCTGCTCAGGCCACCATAGCAAAATACTATGAACTGGGTAGGTTAGACGTCAGAAATTTATTTTCTCATGGTTCTAGAAGCTGAAAGTCTGAGATAAGAATGCCAGCATGCTCAGGTTCTGGTGAGGGCCCTCTTCCTGGCTTGCTGGTGACTGGCTGCCTTCTCATGGTGTCCTCACTTGGCCGTCTTCCTCTTAGAAGACCATAGTCCTGTTGGATTAAGGTCCCATCTTTATAACCTCATTTAATCACAGTTACCTCCTAAAGAGCTTATATCCAGATATGGTCACTTTGGGAGTTAGTCTTTTAATACATCGGTTTGAAGGGACACAATTCAAATATTTTTCAAATGAATTAACTGAGACTTACTGAGACTTGAAAAATGATGTTATTTGCCCAATTTCCCAGAGAAGTTAGAAGGAAAGCCAGACCAGAGGACAGGTCTGCAGACTTGCAGCTTAGAGTTTCTGGAGTATGAGATTGTGTTGTTAATATTTTTCTTCTCTCTCTCTGATTCTGAAAAGATGGAGTGGTGTGTGGGAAAGGCTTTGGACCCAGAGCAACCTGGATTCAAATCTAATTGACCCAATTAAGGGAGGTTAAATTACTCCTGAGTTTCCACATCTGTCAGTGGGGATAATGCCTAGTCCACGGCTATTGTGAGGATTAAAAAAATAACCTGAGTGAAATGCCCTGTGTAGTGCTTGGTATTAAATCGAGGCTTAGTAAATGTTAGTTGCCTTTTGTTCTTCTACCCAAACTATCAACTTACAGGCTAGTTGCAGCTCTTGGTAGGCGATAACATCAGGTGGATTCCTTGCTATATTTTACCACCATCTCCTCTGGTTTTGTTCAATTTCTGTTTCTCTGTTGTGCAAACTCAGCTTTACTCTTTTATTAAGCAGGTTCCCTGGGCTTAGGTCTCTTTTTAAAACTCTTGTTAAGCAGGTTCTCATGATGGCTTGGGTCTCTATGTAAAACACCACAATCCCTGTTGCAGGGCCAAAAACTATAACCACCACTTCCCCCAAACTTCTTTTTAGTGACCTATTTCTCATTTTGAGAATAATTGAAACTATCTCACTGCAAATCCTTGTTAATGTTTAAATCACAGAGGACACCATTTGTTGGCATAGGTGACTTGTTTTAAGTCCTGGTTGCTGTAAGCCTGTAAACTTCTCATCCCTGGCCTCTACTCAGTATCAACAGCCAGAGTCTGCCAAGCTCCCGATAAAATAATGCAGCCTCTCTTGTTCCTTAGTTCTGGTTTCTGTCCAAAGGTTTCATTGACCTGATTTCTTTGATTTTATAAATGGCAGATTTCAGACTTTGTGGTAAATATGCCCAACATGTTAGGAGTCAAAAATTAGCAATTAGCCAATTTCCATAGCTGGTTCCCTGAAACACTAACCCCCACTCCCCAATTTTACTACTTTCGTATAGTTGTTTAACAAACACTATGTAGTAGTTTCTTTGTTCAGAAGCTTTCCCAAGCCCTTTACAAAAATTCAAAAGTTAAATCCTCGTAGCAACACTATGACATAGGTATTATTAGTAGCTTCATTTTCTAATTAAAAAACTGAAGCCCAGAGAAGATAAGTAATTCTTCACCCCAGTGAGTCAATAGAGTTTTTACCCATTCTACCATGTTCCATATTTTAAAACAAGTTGTTTTATTTCTAAATGTGGCCTTATACATGGTATGCTAATGATATATTTTCATTGCATAATGTTGGAACAATGGAAATGGTCCTACGGTTTTATCATCCTATTATTTAGCATTTTTTATTTTTCCTTCCTCCCAAACTTAGATATATTTATACATTTTATCATACATACAATTTTTAGTAACTTCCTGAAAGATGATTTTGTTACTGTATATTTAAGTTGCTTCCAGCCTCCTTGATTATAAACAACATGCAGAAAACTATACAAAGATCCCTTCTTTTGACTTGAATAATTGGCTTACTATAAATTCCTATAAGGGTATAATCTTTTCAGGGCTTTTGAGAAATACTTGCAAATTATTTTCTAAAAGGTTACATCAATTGCATTGTTATTATCTACGTGTAAAAGGTTTTATTATGACCTGTCAACTTTGAGCATTGCCATCTTTAAAAATGTTTGGGGTCATTTATTGGGTATCCAGTGGTAACACGTTTTTAAATTAGTACCTTGCATGATATGTGTGATTACACATTTTATGTTTTTATAATTGTATTTCCTCTTGTCACCTACATGTTCTTTGCTTTCATGAATTTATTGATCAAGCTTGTTTGAGAATTTGAACCCTTCCTATGTTATATATTAGAGGTCATAAGCTAAAGATGCTATCAGCTCATTTGGCCCAAAGATCAATGCAGTGTTTTTGTTTTGTATATTTTTAATTAAAAATTGTTGTTAATACTTAAATTGGTTAGATCTCATTTAAATGCCAGCTTTTCAGCCTCCACTGAAAACTCAGAGACCTTGCCACAGTTTGTGCCATCCCCACTGGAGCAGCCAGTGACTACAGCTTCAGATGCCCCTTTAGGTGAAACAGGTGCTGTCTAGGTGACCATGACCTTCACTGTTTACTGTTGTTTCTGATCCACTTCACTCAGTTTCGTTATCTGCCTCACCCTATGACTGGAATGCCAGAGTCAGAAACCCTTTGTTACTTTAAAAGCAAATGTATTTCTTTTGTCTTGTTTTTTTTTAGTGGTGACCATTAACATCATCATTTAGGCCAGACATATAAAAGGTATCATCTGTTCACCCTGCATGCTAGCACAGGCTTTGGTAATGGGGTCTTAATGCCTTGACTTTCTTCTCTGGTAACCTGACTCTGCTCCCTGGTCCTGGTGTGTCATCATCACTCTAGCCACCACCTGTCTATTCCCTGGCTTGGTGTATTCTATTGTAGACATTGTCACCTGTAAGATCCTAAGTGAGGACAAGTTTAAGTCTGAGTAGTGGAGTGGGGAGTAGAGGTGTCAGGACTGAGCTAAAATAACAGTGCATAAAAACACATGCAAAAAATAGAGAAGCAGCAGCAGGGAAACAAGCCTCCAACTAACAATATCATTTGTAAATTTGCTAATTGATCATTAGGTTATTGATAAATAAGTTGATTAGCAGTATTTTAGTTAATAAGACCTCTGAAGTGGTACAAGTTCATCCTAATTCCCATGGCTTCTTGATTGATTGTGCTGGTACCATTAAGTATGAGATGATAAAGCTGGTGTGGTTGGCATGTTCCAGAGCGGGTAGTGTAACAGTTAGAAAAGAATTTAGAGTTTACAAGCTAAAAGGGATTTTGAGGTTCACCTAATTCATTTCCCTAATTTTTCAGCTAAGGAAATAGATCCTCTGAGACAACTTAGCTACTATCACAAAAGTAGTTCATGGCCTCTAGCAGGGTCATAGCCAGCCCCAGCCTCTGCCTCAGGTCATGCTTTTTCTCTCACACACTCTGCCTCCATGCAAGGAGACAGACTGGGTGTTTTAATCTAGGACATTAAGTACTATAACTTAAGTACTTAATATTAAGTAATGTTAAGTCTTAGGAGGCCTTACCCGACAGTGGGCTGTATGAACAGGAGGTTCGCTGGTCATGATTGTCTCATCTATGTGAGGGCCAGCCAGGAAGCACAGGAATAAACATTAAACATGGCTCGGTCTAGGGACATTACCTTAAATGCAGGTAATTAGGTAACGGGGAGCTGCTGAAACAAGGAGCCACTCAAGCAAAACATTGAGTCGTTGCCATAGATTTTTCAGCTTCCTAAAAAAAACACATTTACTCTGAAGAACACATAGAGATAAAGGTAAATGGAATACACCTTATGCCATGCCAAATTGTTACTGTTTTGAAATTCACATTGCTAAGGGATTCCTGATGGTTTCCTTCACTGTCCTGAATTACTTGCTATTATAGCAGCCCTCATGTGGAGGTTAATTTTCTATCTAACCTGGGAAATAAGAGCATAGATTGGGAAGGAGTCTAATCAGTAGGGGTTTTAGACACTAAAGTTCGATTTTCTTATGGCTTTACAAATTCGTGGCACAGAATCTATATTGCATATAAAACTGTTTTCATTAATGGGAAATGGAAGGTCATATGAGTACATTTAGGGAAGAAGTACTTCCCTCTGCTATTTTGAACTGAGGGCTTTCATTACATTCTCCATTGACATCTTGAAAAACTTTCTAAGCGTCCACAAACTTGAAGGCACACAAACTAAACCTATAATTTATATGAGGTTAAGAGGCATCAGGAAAAGGAAGCATGCAAAAGAACCTTCAGAATGCAGAGGCTCTTGGTCCTTGAAGAAGGGAATTCTGAATGTTTATCCCAAATGTGAAGAGAGAAGAAATTGGGAGTGTTGGATGGTCCCATCAGAGTTTGACCAGTGCTACATGGATCTTCTAGTCCTTTCTTTTTATTTTTTCCTTCTCTTCTCTTTCTTTCCCGGTATTCAAAACTAGCTCATATGGCACATGTTAGCTAGATTGTATGTCCTATACTTAAGCCCCCCAGAAGAGAAGTGTGCTAACCTGAAGGAATTTCCACTGTTGTACACTACTAATCCACTCTTTCTCTTTGCAAGTGACCCTGAACTACTAGGTAAAGTGAGCATATTTTAAAAATTCATGTTCTGATAGATTTCCTTGGCTGGCTTATGTATTCTTTATATGAGAAAATGATTGTTCAGAATATTTGCTGGCAGGCACACTTATGCAAATTCCACGACAGTTGTCATATAATGAGGCTTAGCAACAATTTAGTCATTGCTAGAATGTAAAACTCCAGAAATAAAAGGTCTTCTCCATATAACTCTAATGTATACAAGTATGCTATTGAAGTCCAACTAGCTGAATTTCTAGAGTCTGTGCTTTCTTTCTCTCACCATTGCTGGCCCAAATTTAGATATTGGCATGTAAAAATAATTCTTTGAAACGAGACTGTTACAGGGAAAAACTATTACACACAATTTTGATCATTGTTCCCTTTCATTAAATCGTAGGCAATAGCTTACCTTTCACCTGAGGACCTTTTGAAGGGAGAAAAAGAAGAGTCACTGGAAAAGGTTCAGGTGGCTGTTAACATCTTACAGACTTTCAAAAACTCCTTTTTCAACTATAGGAAAAAATTGGCAAGCTATTTTATGGGAAGTAAGAAGCTGAGACTGTGGGATTTCCAGTCTCATCTGGTGTTTTGCAGATTTGACAAATTTCTTGATCGTTTAATGAAAATAGAGGTATTTATTTTTTTATTTTATTTATTCATGTTGAAGGTGGATTCAAAAAGCTGGCAGCTTTTCACATGATTCATGGAACAGTTTATGTCATAGGTGGAGTTTCTCTTTCAGTGTTTCTCATCAAGAGCTCAGCAGGCCAATGCTATGATGATACAAGGGTGGTTTTTAAAGCTTTAATTTGAATTTTTTAAAGTTCATTTTTGATTCTGTTATTACACTGAGTATAAGTAAATCTTTTTATATATCAGTGACTCTTGACTTAGGATTTACTAATCCTCTGGAAGGGAGCTGTAAATCAGGAAGCAGTAAACTAATGCTCTGTAAATGAATCCACTTTTTATTTTATATGCTTAATGCTTAAAATTGGTATTTCATACCCTAAAACCCATTGGATAATTTAAATTATCACACTAATTTTTAGCATATGAATATATGCTATACTACAAAAATATTAAAACTATTGGTAAAAAAAACAAAACATTGAAATATGCACTCCGTATAAAAATTTTCAAATACCTTAAAACCAACAATTAAACACACACACTCTTACACTTGTATGGTGCCTACTGGCTAAGATTTTTTTTTTTTTAAGTTTAAATTGATGACACTGCCTTATATTCTTTGTAAAGCGCTAAGAATTTTGGACTTTGTCATTGATATAAGATTTGTTTTATTCCATTCAAAATTAGAGCTTTATGTCTTGAGAATTCTTATAATCACTTAAATGAGGCTGAATGCCTTCTATGTCTCTGAATGTGAAATACCTAATGAAGGGCAGCTTACATATCCCTTCATTAACACTCTCCTGAGCTCACTTTCGATAAAGCAACTGACTCACCACAAAGTATGGGGTGATGAAAATAGGAGTTTTGGATACTACCTGGGGATCTGACATGTTTAGGAGGATATAAAATTGGGGGAGTTATATGTCTAGCTACAGTGAATTCGAGGTTGCTTATACTGAGAGATAGTTTTCTTTCTTTTCTTTCTTTCTTTTTTTAAGAGACAGGGTCTCATACTGTCACCTAGGCTGAAGTGCAGTGGTATGAACATAGCTCACTGCAGCCTTGACCTCCTGGGCTCAAGTGATCCTCCCACATCAACTTCCCAAGTAGCTGGGACTACAGGTGCATGCCACCATGCCTAGTTAACTTTTTCATGTTTTGTAGGGACAGGGTCTTGCCTTGTTGCAGGTTGGTTTTGAACTCCTGGGCTCAAGTAGTCTTCCTGCCTTGGCCTCCCACAGTGCTAGGATTACAAGTGTGAGCCACTGCGCCTGGCCAGTGAGAGTTCACTTTTAATAAATATAAAAATAGGAAAGTAAGCTTAAAAATTAGCAATGACTTTGTTTAATTAAATAATTAATAATTATTTTGTCATGTAAGTGTCCATTGACTCATCGATTTTGAATATGTGAAAATGCTCTTGATTTGAAACTTTAAAATATTATTTTTCTGCTCAATGTAGTGGAAAGGTCTTGACTGTACTGTGTTTTTTACAAAGGATATATTTGTTACCACATTGGAATTTGAAAAGCTGGAAAGACTGGAATTCGGTGGTACCAAGGGAGCAATTTTAAATGGACAAGTCCATGAGATGAGTGAAGAATTTATGGAACTCTACAGAATTTTTAAGCAGAGCACATATGACCCATCTGATTACAATAACATGGTAATGTTGTACCTTTGCATTTTCATTTCATGGGATCTTATAATTTTAAAGTTGAAAAGGAAGCTAGATCAAAGTAATAATAGGGACCATCCATTCCGACACCTCTAAGACCAAAAGAGGTTCAAAGATTTGCCTGAAGTCTCGTAGCTTTCAAGTAGCAGATCAGGGATCAGAACTTAGGCTTTTGCACTTTCAGTTCAGAACCGTGGCTAATCAAACTGCAGACCTCAGTCTGGATTTGTATCTTGTTTGTGTATACTAAATAGAAACTTTCTGCATGAACTCATTTTGATCTGGTGTCCATGTAACTCATATACTTTATTTTAGCCTTTTCTTGAATCACCAGACATTTATTTATTTTGTTCTTTTGAACATTTGGTTTCACTTCATTCATTACATTTTTTTTAATTGTATTTGGGCTCTGAGGTACATGTGCACATCCTGCATCCTGCAGGATTGTTGCATAGGTACATACATGCCATGGTGATTCGCTGTCTCCACCCCCCGCCCCACCCCTGTTGCCTACATCAAGCATTTCTCCCAGTGTTATCCCTCCCCATCCTCCCTGCCCTCCCCCACTGTCCCTCTTCTCCCCTTCCCTCCCCTCCACCCCAACCACTAGCCCTGTGAGTGTTGTTCCCTTCCCTGTGCCCAAGTGTTCTCATTGTTCATCACTCATCTATGAGTGAAAACATGCAGTGTTTGTTTTCTGTTCTTGTGTCAGTTTGCTGAGAATGATGGTTTCTAGGTTCATCCATGTCTCTACAAAGGACACAAACTCACCATTTTTTATGGCTGCATAGTATTCCATGGTGTATATGTGCCACATTTTCCCTGTCCAGTCTATCATCAGTGGGCATTAGGGTTGGTTCCAAGTCTTTGCTATTGTAAACAGCACCGCAGTGAATATATGTGTGCATGTGTCTTTATAATAGAACAATTTATAATCTTTTGGGTATATACCCAGTAATGGGATTGCTGGGTCAAATGGAATTTCTGTTTCTAGATCCTTGAGGAATTGCCACACTGTCTTCCACAATGGTTGAAGTAATTTACACTCTCACCAACAGTGTAAAAGTGTTCCTATTTCTCCACATCCTCTCCAGCATCTGTTGTCTCCATATTTTTTAATGATCGCCATTCTAACTGGCATGAGATGGTATCTCAATGTGGTTTTGATTTGCATTTCTCTAATGACCAGTGATGATGAGCATTTTTTCATATGGTTGTTGGCCGCATATTTGTCTTCTTTTGAAAAGTGTCTGTTCGTATCCTTTGCCCACTTTTGAATGGGTTTGTTTTTTTCTTGTAAATCTGCTTTAGTTCTTTGTAGGTTCTAGATATTAGCCCTTTGTCTGATGGGCAGATTGCGAAAAATTTTTTCCCATTCTTTTGGTTGCCAGTTTACTCTAATGATTGTTTCTTCTGCTGTGCAGAAGCTCTTCAGTTTAATTAGATCCCATTTGTCTATTTTGGCTTTTGTTGCCATTGCTTTTGGTGTTTTAGTCATGAAGTCCTTGCCTGTGCCAATGTCCTGAATGGTTTTGCCTTGGTTTTCTTCTAGGGTTTTTATGGTGTTAGTTCTTATGTTTAAATCTAATCCATCTGGAGTTAATTTTAGTGTAAGGTGTCAGGAAAGGGTCCAGTTTCAGCTTCCTGCATATGGCTAGCCAGTTTTCCCAATGCCATTTATTAAACAGGGAATCCTTTCCCCATTGCTCGAGTCCGGTTTATCAAAGATCAGATGGCTGTAGATGTGTGGCATTGGTTCTGAGGCCTCTGTTCTGTTCCATTGGTCTGTATCTCTGTTTTGGTACAGTACCATGCTGTTTAGATTACTGTAGCCTGGTAGTATAGTTTGAAGTCAGGTAGCATGATGCCTCCAGCTTTGTTCTTTTTGCTTAGGATTGTCTTGGCTATGCGGGCTCTCTCTTGCTTCCGTATGAAGTTTAAGGTGGTTTTTTCCAGTTCTGTGAAGAGGGTCAATGGTAGCTTTATGGGGACAGCATTGAATCTATAAATTACTTTGGGCAGTATAGCCATTTTCACAATATCGATTCTTCCTAACCATGATGATGGAATGTTTTTTCCACTTATCTCCTTGATCAGTTTTTTGTAGTTCTCCTTGAAAAGATCTTTTACCTCCTTTGTTAGTTTCATTCCTACTTATTTTATTCTCTTTGTAGCAACTGTAAATGGGAGTTCACTCATGATTTGGCTCTCTGTCTGTTACTGGTGTATAGGAATGCTTGTGATTTCTGCACATTGATTTTGTATCCTGAGACTTTGCTGAAGTTGCTTATCAGCTTATGGAGGTTTTGGGCTAAGATGATGGGGTCTTCTAAATGTACAATCATGTCGTCTGCAAATGGAGACAATTTGACTTCTTCTTTTCCCAACTGAATGCCCTTTATTTCTTTTTCTTGCCTAATTGCTCTGGCTAGAAGTTCCAATACTACATTGAATAGGAGTGGTGAGCGAGGGTATCCTTGACTAGTGCCAGTTTTTAAAGGGAATGCTTCTAATTTTTGCTCATTCAGTATGATATTAGCTGTGGGTTTGTCATAAATAGCTTTTATTGTTTTGAGATACGTTCCACTGATACCTAGTTTATTGAGAGTTTTTAGGATAAAGGGCTGTTGAATGTTATCAAAGGCCTTCTCTGCATCTATTGAGATAATCGTGGTTTTTGTCCTGGTTCTGTTTATGTGGTGAATTATGTTTATAGACTTGCATATATTCAACCAGCCTTGCATCCCCAAGACGAACCTACTTGATCTTGGTGGATAAGCTTTTTGATGTGCTGTTGGATTTTGCCAGTATTTTATTGGAGATTTTTGCATCAATGTTCATCTTGGATATTGGCCTGTAGTTTTCTTTTTCAGTTGTGTCTCTGCCAGATTTTTGGTATCAGGATGATGTTGGTCTCATAGAAAGAGTTAGGGAGGAGTCCCTCTTTTTCTATTGTTTGGAATAGTTTTAACAGGAATAGTACCAGCTCCTCTTTATATGTCTGGTAGAATTCGACTGTGAACCCATCTGGACCTGGACTTTTTTTGGTCAGTAGGCTATTAATTGCTGCCTTGACTTTAGACCTTGTTATTGGTCTATTCAGGGTTTCAACTTCTTCTTGGCTTAGTCTTGGGAGTGTGCAAGTTTCCAGGAATTTATCTATTTCTTCCAGATTTACTGGTTTATGTGCATAGAGTTGTTTGTAGTAATCTCTGACGGTAGTTTGTTCTGAGGAATTGGTGGTGATCTCCTCTTTATCTTTTTTTATTGCATCTAATCAATTCTTCTCTCTTTTTATTAGTTTAGCTAGCAGTCTATTTTGTTGATCTTTTCAAAAAACCAGCTCCTGGATTTATTGATTTTTTTAAATGGTTTTTTGTGTCTCTATCTCCTTCAGTTCTGCTCTGATCTTAGTTATTTCTTCTACTTGCTTTTGAGTTTTTTTGATCTTGCTCCTCTAGCTCTTTCAATTTTGATGATAGATTGTCAATTTTAGATCTTTCCTTATTTCTCATGTGGGCATTTATTGCTATATATTTCCCTCTAGACACTGCCTTAAATGTGTCCCATAGGGTCTGGTATGTTGTGTCTTCACTCTTGTTGGTTTCAAAGATCATTTTTATTTCTGCCTTCATTGCATTGTTTATCCATTCATTCAGGAGCAAGTTGTTCAGTTTCCATGTGATTGTGCAGTTTTGAGTGCTTTTCTTAATCCTGAGTTCTAATTTGATTGCACTGTGGTCTGGTCTGAGAGACTGTTAGGATTATCGTTCTGTTGCATTTGCTGAGGAGTGATTTACTTCCTATTATGTGGTCAATTTTGGAGTAAGTGCAATGTGGTGCTGAGAAGAATGTGTATTCTGTGGATTTGGGGTGGAGTGTCCTGTAAATGTCTGTTAGGTCCACTTGGTCCAAATCTGCGTTGAAGTCCTGGATATCCTTGTTGACTTTCTGTCTCATTGATCTGTCCAGTATTGTCAGTGGGGTGTTAAAATCTCCCACGATTATTGCGCAGGAGTCTAAGTCTCTTTGTAGGTCTTTAAGAACTTGCTTTATGTATCTGGGTATTCCTGCATTGGGTGCATATATATTTAGTATAGTTAGCTCTTCTTGTTGCATTGATCCTTTTACCATTATATAATGCCCTTCTTTGTCTCTTTTGATCTTTGTTGGTTTAAAGTCCATTTTATCAGAGACTAGGATTGCTACCCCTGTTTTTGTTTTGTTTTGTTTTGTTTTTTTGCTCTCCATTTTCTTGGTAAATCTTCTTCCATCCCTTTATTTTGAGTCTGTGTCAGTCTTTACGTGTGAGATGGGTCTCCTGAATATAGCACACTGATGGGTCTTGGCTTTTTATCCAGTTTGCCAGTCTGTGTCTTTTGATTGGAGCATTTAGGCCATTTACATTCAACGTTAATATTATGTTTGAATTTGATCATGCCATTTTGTTACTGGCTGGGTGTTTTGCCTGTTAGTTGACATGGCTTCTTCATTGCATCGCTGTTCTTTACCATTTGGTACATTTTTGCAGTAGCTGGTACTGGTTGCTCCTTTCCCTGTTTAGTACTTCCTTCAGTAGCTCTTGTAAGGCAGGTCTTGTGATGAAATCTCTCAGCAGTTGCTTGTCTATAAAGGATTTTATTTCTCCTTCACTTATGAAGCTTAGTTTGGCTGGATATGAAATTCTGGGTTGAAAGTTCTTTTCTTTAAGGATGTTGAATGTTGGCCCCCACTCCTTTCTAGCTTTCAGGGTTTCTGCTGAGATCCACTGTGAATCCGATGTTCTTCCCTTTGTGGGTGACTCAACCTTTCTCTCTGGCTGCCCTTAGGATTTTTTCCTTCATTTCAACCCTGGTGAATCTGACAACTATGTGCCTTGGGGTTGCTCTGCTTGAGGAATATCTTTGTGGTGTTCTCTGTATTTCCTGGATTTGAATATTGGCCTACCTTGTTAGGTTGGGAAAGTTCTCTTGGATAATATCTTGAAGAGTGTTTTCCAACTTGGATTCATTCCCCTGTCACATTCACGTACACCGATCAAGCGTCGATTAGGTCTTTTCACGTAATCCCATAGTTCTTGGAGGCTTTGTTCATTTTTTTCACTCTCTTTTCTCTAATCTTGCCTTCTCATTTTATTTCATTGATTTGATCTTCTTTCTCTGATATCCTTTCTTCTGCTTGATCAATTCGGCTGTTGAAAATTGTGTATGCCTCGCAAAGTTCTCATGCTGTGTTTTTCAGCTCCATCAAGTCGTTTATGTTCTTTAAGCTGGTTTTTCTAGTTAGCATTTCATCTAACCTTTTTTCAAGGTTCTTAGTTTCTTTGCATTGGTTTAGAACATGGTCTTTTAACTCAGAGAAGTTTGTTATTACCCACCTTCTGAAGCCTGCTTCTGTCAATTTGTCAAATTCATTCTTTTTGTTCCCTTGATGGTGAGGAGTTGTGATCCCTGGGAGGAGAAGAGGTGTTCTGTTCTTTGATGGTTTCATCCTTTTTGAGCTGGATTTTTCCCCATCTTCTGGATTTATTGCCCTTTGATCTTTGAAGTTGGTGATTTCAGGAGGAGTCTCTGAGCGGACATTTTTTCTATTGAGGTTGGAACTGTATCTTTTTTTTTTTTTTTTTTTTTTTTTGCCTGTAGAGGGCGTTC
Source organism: Aotus nancymaae (assembly GCF_030222135.1). NCBI lineage: Eukaryota > Metazoa > Chordata > Mammalia > Primates > Aotidae > Aotus > Aotus nancymaae. The sequence goes on along the minus strand of NW_026988438.1, from coordinate 38,678,318 downwards.
CTGGGCTCTCTCGGGTTCAGTCAGGTTGTTAAGTGGGTGGTCCTTCCTGGAGTTTGTTTGCAGGCGAGATTGGCCCCGCCTTCCCAATGGCGTCTCTCCTTTCCCAGCTAGATCTTCCTGGTTGGCATCAAGTTGGTGTGTTTGCTGCCAAGCTCTAGCTAGGGCTTCAGTTTGAGCTCTGTGGAGGTGGGGCCTGCCAGGCCTTATGGTCTGTTTTTCTGCTTTCAACTCTGCCTCCCTCTGTGGGACAGTCCATCCTGCTGGCGTCAGTCCAAACTCCCGCCCCAGGTCCGTGCGACAACTTGTCGCTACCGGTGGTAGCCGCAGCTCAGATTTGCATTGACACCCCACAGCGCCCCACAGTCTGGCAGGGCTCTCGTGGACCATGGGTTGCAGGAGGAATGAGATAAGCACAAGATCTGAATGGGAGCACCGAGGGAGTTAAGTCCCCCGACACTCTGAGCTGGCTGCACGTTTCAGGTGGGGACACCCCCCTCCCCCCTTGATTTGTCCCCCTGGGCTGCTATCTCCCTGAGGCTCCTAATCTGGGCCTATTTTCAGTGCTCTATCAGTCCCACAGAAATGAACCCAGCACCTCATTTGGAATCGTGAAGTCCTGTAGCCCTCTGCGACTCATTTGCTGGGAGCTGCATTTCGGTCCTGGCTTCTCTCAGCCATCTTGGCACAGACTCTCACTCTTTTGCTAGGTTGGAGTGCAGTGGTGCAATCTAGGCTCACTGCAACCTCTGCCTCCTGGGTTCAAGCGATTATCCTGCCTCAGCCTCTCTAGTAGCTGGGACTACAGGCATGTGCCACCATGCCCAACTAATTTGTGTATTTTTAGTAGAGTTGGGGTTTTGCCGTATTGGCCAGGATGGTCTCAGTCTCTTGACTTCGGAATCTGCCTACCTCAGCCTCCCAAAGTACTGGGATTACAGGCGTGAGCCACCACACCTGTCTGTCATTATGTGTATCGTTAATATGTTGGCTGTTTCTTACAATTTTTGTTATTCTTGAGAGCTGCTTATAATTTCATCTTTCCAACCACAGGATGTTTTCTGATTTAAGCTGCTTCTGTGCTCTGTCAGTTCCAGCGTGTTAGTATCCAGGGAGCTACCTGTGAGCATCCCTGCAGCTCTAGGATAAAAATAGCTTCATTTTAGTAGTTTGCTAAGAACAGTGAAGCCCAAGTCCAAAAGAATTAAGATTTAGCTCTTGTCCTTATTATTTTATATGTAATGTGAATTTATTCACTATTATGTTTCTATTTGGCCAGATAATCGACTCTTTGATCTGTATGAGTGCAGTATGTTAGCTATGTAAGGATGTAGTTAGCAAACTTTAGCCCTCTGAATTATAGTCAGTTTTGGAAAGTGGAGTTAATGGTAGAAGGACATTGCTATAGTAACTGACTCTGCTAAACCAGGGCTCTATAGTTTATGAAAAAGTATGAGGAACCTAGGATCATGGTGATGAATAATTTGAGTGAGCTCATCCCCAAAGCCTTGTAAGATGCCTAGCATTTGGAAGGCATTCAATAAATATGTATATAATAGGATTCTTATGAGAGCCTCTAGCTTAGCCCTGCTGAATGAGCTAGTGGAGGAGGAGTGTGAGACTGAGCCTGCACAAGATTTTTGGAAACATTTGAATAGCAAGAGAGTCTTGATTCATTACAATTACAAAAACTGGCAAGTTTTTAGAGTGCCAGAATTAGAGAATGTGGCCAGGTTTAATCGATGTCACTGCCTTGGCAATGCCAAAGGTCCTGATTTTACTCCTGTCTCTGCCTAAAGCCTGTGTAGTCACAAACATGTAGGAATAGAAAATTCATTTACTCTTGAGGTATATATCTGCTTGGTAATTGTATTTTGTAAGCTCATTCTATTTTGCAAATAAGGTAGGCAGGGTTTACCTCTGATCTTCAGTCTGATTGGAGACATCATGACCTTCCCCTGAAGTTCCCTTCATCCTCCTGATTCTTGCCTTAGAATCTAGAAGCTCCTTGACTTTGGTCATTCCCTAAAATTAAAATGTGAGTTAACTAAAAGTTAACTTAATCAGCATACTTACCTTGAAGAAAACCATTGCTTTTAAAAAAAATTGTCGTTGCTATCATTATACTTTAAAATGTTGCATTTATCATATATTTTTGCCTAATCTGTTCATTTTGGTACTTTTTAGCAGAGTTCATTGTACTTTGATTTCATAATGAAATTGGTTGGTAATTGTTGATATATCATTTAACAAATGACTTCCAACCTAGTGTATACATATGTGTGTATGCACATGTAAATACACGCACAACCCCTGCCCTTCCTCTCCCATTGCATACTCCCCCATGTTCCCACTCGTGCCCCATGTGCTCCGACTACACGCTAGTGCTTATATAACAGGGAAGTAAGTGTGTCAGGGTCAACCATTCTGCACTTTGGTGTATACATGGTTTAAATATGTTCCAGTAAGTTAAATAAATGATCACTGGTAATTTGCTTTTTGAAATGCTGTTGTTTATTTCTCTTTTCATCAATCCCAAGCCTTTTAATCAGGCTTTGAGCTTTTATTGGTGTAGCAAAAGTTTTCTCTGTGGTCCGTTTACAGAATGTGGGGATTTTATCAGGTGTACCCATAAAAATGGTTTTGGGTTTCTCAGTTATTAATATTGAATGGAAATGTTACTTCAGGTGTTTTCTTTGGCATCTTCTTAGGGGACTGTTTCAAATCTAGACAATTATGGAGAAAAAAACTTGCTTTCTTCATTGTTGATATTGAACAGTTAGTCCAGTGGTGTTAGACTTGGTAGTTTTGCTGTGATTCTACAGTGTTTCTTGATGAAATCCCTCAGATACCCAAGCAATAACGGTAGCTATTCTTGTTGAGGGCAACCCCTTGGCTCCATTTAGTCTCTGTTAATGAGACCCAATTAATATTTATGGAGGAAGTTCTGGGTGCTAGGCATTGTGCCAGAGCTTTCCCACATTATATGCCTGCTTAATTCTCACTATAACCTGGAGAGTGGTCTCCCAGGCAAATTACAGTTTCACTAAATTACTTGAGATTATATTTCCAGTTGGTGGAAAAGAAGTTTGAATCCAGAACTCTCAATCACAAGTCCTCAATACTTTTCTTTCTCTTTCTCTCTTTCTTTCCTTCTTCTTCTTTCCTTCCCTCCCTTCCTCCCTCCCTTCTTCCTTCCTTTCTTCTTTCCTTTTTTGTTTTTGGGGTATTTTTTGTTTGTTTTTTGGGGGGTTTTCTTTGAGATAATCTTACTCTGTTGCCCAGGCTGGAGTGCAGTGGCATGATCTTGAGTAACTGCACCTCTGCCTCCTGGGTTCAAGTGATTCTCCTGCCTCAGCCTCCTGAGTAGCTGGAATTATAGGTATGTGCCACCACACCCAGCTAACTTTTGTATTTTTAGTAGAGATGGGGTTTTGCCATGTTGGCCAGGCTGGTCTCAAACTTCTGACCTCAAGTGATCCACCTGCCTTGGCCTCGAAGATGCTGGGATTACAGGCATGAGCCACCATGCCCTGCCCCTGCGTTCTTTTCACTGCACCACCCTGACTGTTAGTATTTATCTTGCTTGTTGCATCCTTATTGAAATAAAAGGAATAAGTTCATCTGGAACTCACTCAAGGACTTGTGCCCTGAGATGGAGTGATCCAGGTTGCTATGTCTGTTTTACTGCTGGTTTTCAATGGGAATGTTTATTCAGGTTCCCAGCTAACCATGATATCAGAATCTAAAATACATTTTAAAAGTAGTTATTTAGTTCATCTGTACTAGGTTGTATTCTAATTCCTAGAATGAGTCTACTGTTCTGCTCTCATCCACTGAACTATTCTTTTGCTATTACTGTATATAGTGTTTTTTCATTTTAACTATACAGATTTCATCTTTATTAGTCATACACAGCATTTCCATGTTTTGCTTGCGTATTATTCAAGATGAAATTATTTAGCAACCTTCCTTAGTGATTCTTTTGGAAAGGTGACATTTGTAGAAACTTAGTCCCTTTCTTATTACCCGATGGCCTTTTCCCTTGTCTTCCATTTTTCCTCCCCAAAGGCATCTCTTTTAAAGATTTCTTAGATGATATTCCAGAAATACTTGGTACATGCACTCACATGTACATGTATTTAGCCTTTGGTTTTCTGCTTTTGCATCAATGGCATTTATACCTTACTTTCATCACTTCCTATATTTTGGCAGTCATTCTGTATCACTACAATAGTATTGCTCTTCTTAAAACAACTGCATATTATTCTATCAGATTTATATACTAAAGTTTGTCTTATTTATTTTAAAATGCTAGAGTAGTAGATACTGTTTAAAAATTTAATTAGAAACTTCTGCTTCTGGAAAGAGGGAGGTGTACTTTTCCCTATTCCTCCCGCTAAGTGCAACTAAAACACTGGCCATTATATATAAAATAGACATAAGTAGACTCTGAACGGTGAAAAGAAAAAGGCAGAGTGGCTCAGGACAGTTGGATTCAAGAAACAACGACATGATGAGTTTCCTGAATTTTCTTGTTGCCTGAAAGAATCCAGACTTGGAGCTGAAGACACTGGCAACCAGAAAATGCCAGTGGGCACAGACCAGAAAAAAGCCCAGTAAAAGCCTGATCTCTCCCTAGTCAAAAGATCAAGAAGGAGAGAGCTTAGCACAAAAGAAAATTTGTAAACCATAATCTCTCCACTCTAGCCAAACACCACAGAAGAAACTATGCCCGACCCCTTCCCTTGCTGGGTAAAGCTGAGTGGGGAGCCTAGACTTAAGCCCTGTCTGTCTGAAAATGCTTCAGCTCCCACTTTTGCTGGGGTGGTGTCAGAGATGACCACATAGGAAGCCATGATTTTCATCCCTCCTGGCCAGGAATGATCTTCATTCTCTGTAGTGTCTGGAGAGTGTGGAAATCCTGGATATCCTTCTTCATCCCAGCCTGATGTTGGAGCAAACATGATGGAGAGTCCGGACTATCACTGAGGCCAAGTGGTGACAAGGCCACCTGCACTTGTGGCATCAGTGGAGACCACATGGGGAATTGGAAATCCCAGCCCAGGTATAACAAGGAGCCCCACCCACCCTTGGGGATGAATAGATGCTGAATGGAGAGCCTGGACTTCTGTCTCTGTTGTCGTGAGGCTGGAGCAGTATCAGAGAAAGCCAGCAAAAACAAAAGGTTTAAATAAGAGTCGAGTCTTATAACAGTATGAAATTTCAGTAGAATATCAGTTAGTATACCAAGAACCAGGAAGACCTCAATTGAATGAAAAAGAGATAATCAGTAGATGCCAATACCAAGACAATAGAGATGTTGGAATTACCTGACAAAGATTTTAAAGCAGTATATTAGTCCATTTTCACATTGCTACAAAGAACTACCTGAGACTGAGTAATTTATGAAGAAAAGAGGTTTAATTGACTCATAGTTCCATAGGCTTAACAGAAAGCATGACTGGGAGGCCTCAGGAAACTTACAATCATGATGTAAGATGAAGGGGAAGCAAGGACGTTTTTCACACAGTGGCGAGAGAGAGTGAAGGGGGAAGTGCTGCACACTTTTAAACCATCAGATCTCATGAAAACTCACTGTCAAGAGAACAACAGAGAAAATCCACCCTCCATGATCCAGTCACCTCCCAGCAGGTCCCTCCTCCAATTCAACATGGGATTTGAGCAGGGACACAAATCTAAAGCATATCAGTCTACCCCTGACCCCTCACAAATCTTAAGTCCTTCTCATATTGAACAATACAATTATCCCTTCTCAACAGTCCTCCAGTCTTATTTCAGCATCAGCACAAAAGTTCATAGTCCAAATTCTGATCTGAGGCAAAGTAAGTCCCTTCTGGCCATGAGCCTGTAAAATAAAAAACAAGTTAGTTAGTTCCAAGATACAACGAAGGTACAGGCATTGAGTAAATGCTCCCCTTCCAAATGGGAGAAATCGACCAAAACAGAGGGGCTACAGACCCCATGCAAGTCTGAAACCCACCAGGGCAGTCATTACATCTTAAAGCTCCAAAATAGTCTCCTTTGACTCTGTCTCACATCCAGGATGTGCTGATGCAAAAGATGGGCTTCCAAGGCCTTGGACAGCTCCATCCCTGTGGCTCTGCAGGGTACAACCCCTACAGCTGCTTTCATGTGCTGGTGTTAAGTACCTGCGACTTTGCCAGGTGTACGGTGTAAGCTGTCAGTGGATCTACCATTCTGGGTTCTGGAAGATGTGACCCTCTTCTCACAGCTCCATTAGGCAGTACCCTAGTGGGGACTCTGTGTGGAGGCTCCAACCCCACATTTCACTTCTGCACTGCCCTAGTAGATGTTCTCCGTGAGAGCTCTGCTCCTGCAGCTGACTTCTGCCTAGACATCCAGGTGTTTCCATACATTGTCTGAAATCTAGGTGGAGATTCTGAAGCCTCAACTCTTGGCTTCTATTTACCCACAGGCCCAACACCATGTGAAAGTGACCAAGGCCTGGGGCTTGCACCCTCTGAAGCAATGGCCTGAGCTGTACCTTGGCCCTTTTCAGCCACTCCTGGAGCTCAAGTAACTGGGACACAGGGCACCATGTCGTGAGGCTGCACAGAGCAGCTGGGTCCTGGACCTGGCCCACAAAATCATTTTTTCCTCCTAGATCTCAGGACCTGTGATGGGAGGGGCTGCCATGAAGGTCTCTGACATATCCTGGGGACATTTTCTTCATTGTCTTGACTGTTAACATTTGGGTTCTCTTATTCAGATTTCTCCAGCTGGCTTGAATTTCTCCCCAGAAAATGGTTTATTCTTCTACATGGTCAGGCTGTAAATTTTCCAAACTTTTATACTCTGCTTTGCTTTTAAATGTAAGTTCCAATTTCAGACCATCTCTTTGTGAATACATTTAAGTAAGTATATGCTATTAGGAGTAGCCAGGCGACATCTTGAATGCTATGCTGCTTAGAAATTTCTTCTGCCAGTAACCTAAATCATGTCTCTCAAGTTCAAAGTTCCACAGATGTGTAGGGCAGGGGCAAAATACCACCAGTCTCTTTGCTAAAGCATAGCAAGAGTGACCTTTCCAGTTCCCAATAAATTTTTCATCTCCATCTGAGACCACCTCAGCCTGGTTTTCATTGTCCATATCACTATCAGAATTGTGATCAAAACTATTGAACAAGTCTCTAGGAAGTTCCCAACTTTCTCACGTCTTGCTGTCTTGTTAGCCTTCCAAACTGTTCTAACCTCTGCACATTACCCAGTTCCTAAGTCACTTCCACATTTTCAGATGTCTTTATAGCAGTGCCCCACTCTCCTGGTCTCAATTTTCTGTATCAGTCTGTCTTCACACTGCTATAAAGAACTACCTGAGACTGGGTGATTTATGAAGAAAAGAGGTTTGATTGACTCACAGTTCCACAGGCTTAACAGGAAGCATGACTGGGAAGCCTCAGGAAGCTTAAAATCATGGAGGAAGGTGAAAGGGAAGCAAGGACCTTTTGCACATGGTAGCCAGAGAGAGAGAGAGAGATTAAATGAAGGGGGAAGTGCCACACACTTTTAAACCATCAGATCTCATCTTGTGATAGTGAGTTATCACTATCAAAAGAACAGCAAGGGGATAATCTGCCCCCATGATCCAGTCACCTCCCAGCAGGTCCCTCCTCTAATTCAACATTAGATTTGGGTGGCAACACAAATCCAAACCATATAAAGCCGCCCTGCTAAAAATGCTTTAAGAAGCATTGATAGGATGAGTATTTGTTACCTGAAATGCTTGAGACTAGACATATTTTAGATTTCAGATGTTTTTGATTTCAGAAGATTTACCTATACTTAGATATAGGGTGGAACCCAAGATGAAACACAATTCGTTTGTTTCATATATACCTCATATACATACCCTAAAGTTAATTTTATACAGTATTTTTAGTAGTTTTGTATGTGAATCGAAGTTCATGTTAAGTACTTATGTGTGGAATTTCTACATGTTAGCTTCATGTTAGTGCTCAGAAGCTTTCATATTTTGGACCATTTTGGATTTCAAATTCTCAGATTAAGGGTGTTCAACCTGTGTGAACATGTTTAAAACAAATGAAAAAATAGCCTCAGTAAAAAGGAAGTTCTCAGCAAAGAAATAGAAGATATAAAGAAGAGGAAGGGAATTTTAGAATTGAAAATATAAAAATTTGAATGGAAAGCACAGTGATTGGGCTTTACAAGAATGAAAAAATGGAGGAAAGAGTCAGAAAACTGGAAGATAGAATAGCAGACACTGCCCAGTCTAAACAACAAAGAGTAAATAGACTGAAATAAAATGAACACTGCTTCAGGGACTTGTGAGACTACACTGAAAGATCTAATCTTGTCATTGAAGTTGCAGAAAGAGGGGAGATGAAGGTGAAGCTGAAAAAGTCTCAAAGAAATAATGGGCCGGCCATGGGGGCTCACACCAATAATCCCAGTACTTTGGTAGGCCGAGGCAAGTGGCTCACCTGAGGTCAGGAGTTCAAGACCAGGTCATGGCTAACATGGTGAATCCCCATCTCTACTAAAAAAATTTTTTTAAATTAACTGGGCGTGGTGGTGAATGCCTGTAATCCCAGCTACTTGCAAGGCTGAGGCAGGAGAATTACTTGAACCTGGGAGATGAAGGTTGCAGTGAGCTGAGCCACTGGACTCCATACTGGGTGACAGAGCAAGACTCTGTCTCAGTAATAATAATGATGATAATAATAATAATAATAATAATAATGGCCCAAAACTTCTAAACTTGGAAAGAAACATGAATATACAGATTGAAGAATAAACTACAAATCAATAAAAAGAGATAAACCCAAGGATAAACTCAGATAATTTTATATCAAGACATCATAATTAAACTTGAGAAAATGGAGGCTGGGTGCTGTGGCTCATGTCTGTAATGCCATCGCTTTGGGAGTCCAAGGCAGGAGGATCACCTAAGGCCAGGAGTTCAAGAGAATAACCTGGTCAACATGGCGAGACCCTGTCCCTGCAAAATAAAAAATCAAAGATTGGTCAAGTGTTTTGGCATGTGCCTGTAGTAGTAGTTATTTGGGAGGCTGCAGCAGGAGAATTGCTTGAAAACCCAGGAGATCAAGGCTACAGTGAGTTATGATCACCACTCTCCTCTAGCCTGGGCACTGAGGCCCTGTCTCTTTAAAAAAAAAAAAAAAAATGAGAAAAAATGTGTTTTTTTTTTTTTTTGATGGAATCTCACTCTGTTGTCCAGGCTGGAGTGCAGTGGTGTGATCTTGGCTCACTGCATCCTCTGCCTTGGGTTCAAGCTATTCTCCTGCTTCAGCCTCTCCCAAGTAACTGGGATTACAGGTGTGCACCACCATACCTGGATAATTTTTTTTTTTTTTTTTTTTTTTTGTATTTTAGTAGAGACAGGATTTCACCGTTTTGGCCAAGCTGGTCTCAAACTCCTGACCTTAAGTGATCTGTCCACCTCGGCCTCCCAAAGTGCTGGGATTATAGGTGTGAGCCAACCATACCTGGCCAGAAAGAATCTTGAAAGTGAGAGAGATGACTACTTACCTGCAGGGGAAACAGTTTGAAAGACAGCAAGTTTCTTATCAGGAGCCATGGAAACCTGAAGGAAATGGCAAAATATTTTTCAGGTACTGAAATAAACTGTTAACCCAGAATTCTCTACCAAGTGAAATACCCTTTACCAATAAAGGGGAAACAAAATATCAGATGAACAAAAACTAAGATAATTTACCGCCAGCAGACTGCCCTTAAATGAACCACTAAAGGAAGTTTGTAGTAAGGAAAGGATCTAAGAAGGAACCTTAGAACCTCCTATTCTACCAAGAAAAATATAATGGGTAAAAATGTGTGCAGTAAAATAGATTTCTTCCCCTTCCCTTGAGTTTTCTAAATTATATTGATGGTGGAAGCAAAAATATGTAACACTGTGGTTCCAAATGTCTGTACAGAAAATATTTAAGACGAATATGCTATACATAGAAGAGAGTAAAGGGACCAAAAGGGAAGTAAGTTTTATCATTTCTTCTTTTTTGCCTTTTTAAAATTGTAGCAAAATATGTTATGTAACATTTGTCATTTCAATATTTTAAAGTGTTCATTGACATTAAGTACATTCACAATGTTGTAAAATCATCACTACTATCTACTTTCAGAACTTTTTCATCATTCTAAGTAGAAACTTCTGCTCATTAAACAATACTCCTCATTTTCGTCTCTCCCTGACTCTTGGCAACCTTTACTTTCTGTCTCTATGAATTTGACTATCCTAGGTACCTCATATAAATGGAATTATATAATTATTTGACCTTTGGTAACAGTCTTATTTCATGTAACATAATGTCTTCAGGCTCTATCTGTGTTGTAGCATGTTTGCAATTTCATTATTTTTTATTGTGGTAAAATACACATAACATAAAAGTTATCGTTTTAGCCATTTTAGGTGTATAGTTCAGTAGCATTAAGTACATTCACATTGTTGGGCAACCATCATTACCACCCATCTGCAGAATTTTTTCATCATCCTAAGCTAAAATTCATTACCCATTAAACAGTAACTCTATTCCCCACCAGCCTCTGCTAACCACTATTCTACTTTCTGTCTCTATGAATTTGGCTACTCTGGGTACCTTGTGTAAGTGAAATCTTACAATATTTGTCCTTTTGAGACTTGCTTGTTTCAGTTAGCATGTCTTCAGTTTCATCCATGGTGTGGCATGTGTCAGAATTTCATTCCTTTTTAAGACTGAATAATGTTCCATTGTATGTTTGCTTGATTGCTGGTGAATGCATGAGTTAATTCCATGTTTTGGCTACTGCTATGAACATTAATGTGCAACTATCTGTTTGATATTAAGAACACCTGATTCATATGATAATTCTTTAACTTTCTGAGGAATTGGTAAACTGTTTTTCACAGCAGTTAAACCGTTTTGCCTTTGGACCAGCAATTCAGAAGGATTCCAATGTCAATACATACTCACAAACACTTGCTACTTTTCTTTTTTTATAATAAGCATCCTAATGGCTGTGATATGATCTCATTGTAGTTTGATTTTCATTCCCCTGGTTAATTAGTGATGTTGAACATCTTTTCAAGTACTTATTGGCCATTTTTATATTTTTGGAGAAATTTCTATTCAGCTCCTTTGCTGATTTTTGAATTGAGTCATTTGTTGTTCAGTCATAGGATTTTTAGAAATATATTCTGAATACGATGCCCTTATCAGATACATTATTTGCAAAAATTTTATTTTGCATGTTGTCTTTTCATTCTGTTGGTAGTGTCCTTTGATGCACATAAGTTTTAAATCTTGATGAAGTCAAGTTTATTAATTTTTTTCTTTTGCCTGAGCTTTTATTTTCACACCCAAGAAATCATTGCCCAATTCACTGAAGATCTTCTTCAATGTTTTTCTCTAAGAATTTTATGATTTTAGCTCTTTTGATTAGGGCTTTGATCCATTTTGAGTTAATTTTTGCATATTATGGTAAGTAAGATTCCAGTTTCATTCTTTTGGATGACCAGTTTTTCCAGCACCATTTACCTGAAGAGACTATCCTTCCTCCATTGAATAGTCTTGGCAACCTGGCCAAAAATCATTTGACTTGGCTGGGTATGGTAGCTCAAGCCTGTATTCTCAGCATTTTGGAAGACTGAGTTGGGAGGACAGCATGAGACCAGAAGTTCAAGACTATCCTGGGTAACATAGGGAGACCGCATCCCTAAACCCCTCCCCGCCAAATAAGAAAATAATATCATTTGACTGTATATGTGAGGGTTTATTTCTGGGATGTGTGTTCCATTAACTTATGTATGCCTCTCCTTATGCAGTAACCCGTTGTTGTGATTACTGTAGCTTTATGATAGTATGAATCTTTCAAATTTGAAAAAGAACAAAATTGTTTTGACTGTTTAGGATCCCTTGAGATTCAATATGAGTTTTAGGATGCATTTTAAAAAATACAGTTCTGCAAAAAATGCTGAGTTTTTGATAGGGGTTACATTGATTCTATAGATTGCTTTGGGTAGCATTGTCATCTTACCAATATTAAATCTTCCAGTCCATAAAACCAGAACATCTTCCCATGTAGTTATGTCTCCTTTATTGCTTTTAGCAATGTTTTGTAGTTTTCAGCATATAAGTCCTTTGTCTCCTTGGTTAAATTTATTTCTAGGTATGTTTTTGAAATTTTATTATGATTGGAATTGTTTTTTAATTTTATTTTTGAATTGTTGGTTATTAATGTATAGAAATGCAACTGATTTTTCTGCATTGATTTTTTGCATCCCAGAACTTTGCTGAATTTATTAACTAATAATTTTTTAATGTATGGAATCTTTAGAGTTTTCTACATTTAAAATCATGTCATCTGTGAACAAAGATAACTTACTTCTTTCTTTCCAATTTGGATGCCTTTTATTTTTCTTGCCTTATTGCTCTGGCTCTAGTTTCCAATACTGTGGTGAGTTAGAAGTGGGCATCCTTGTCTTTTTCCTAATTTTAAGGGAAAATCTTTCAGACTTTCGGCATTGAGTGTGATGTTAAATGTGGGTTTTTCATAGATGACTGTATCACGTTGTGGGATTTTCCTTCCATTCTTAGTTTATTGAGTGTTTGTATTATGAAAGGGTATTACATGTTACCTTTTTCCTGCATTAATTGAGATAATCATGTGTTTTTTCCCTCCTCCTCTTACTATCAATGTGATGTGTTATTTTGACTGATTTTCATATTACTAAAGCATTCTTGCATTCTGGGAATAATTCCACTTGGTCATTGTTTATAATTCTTTTAATACTCTACTAAATTCTGTTGCTAGTTTTTGTTGAGTCTGTAAAAGATACTGGTTTGTAAGGGATATTGGTCTGTAGTTTTCTTTTTGAAGTGTCTTTATGTGGCTTTGATATTAGGATAGCGCTTGCCTCATAGAATGAATTAGGAAGTGTTCCCTCCCTTTCAATATTCTGGAAGAGTTTGAGAAGGATTGGAGTTAATTCTTCTTTAATGTTTGGTAGAATTCACTAGGGGCACCATCTGGTGCTGGGCTTTTCTTTGTTGGGAAGTTTTTGATTACAGATTCAATCTCTTTCCTAGTTAGATCTACTCAGATTTTCTGTTTCCTTGTAACTCAGTCTTGATAAATTGTATATCTAGAAATATGTCCATTTCATCTATGTTATCTAATTTGGCATACAGCTTTTCATAGCATTCTTCTATAACCCTTTTTATTTCTGTACAATAGTAATATCTCCACTTTCCTTTCTGTAATTTCAGTATTCTCTCTCTTAGTCACTTTAGCTCAAAGTTTGTCAATTTCGTTATCTTTTCAAAGAAATATCGTTTGGTTTTGTTGATATTTAAAATTGTTTTTCTGTCCTCTATTTATTTCCACCCTAATCTTTATTAATTTCTTCCTTCTGCTAGCTTTGGGATTCATTTGCTCTTCTTTTTCAAGTCCCTTAAGGTATAAAGTTAGGTTATTCATTTGAGACAGTTATAGCTATGCATGATCCCTCTTAACACTGCTTCCATTTAATCCCCCAACTGTTGATATGCTGGGGTTTCTCTCCCTGTTTTTCTCAAGGTATTCTTAATTTCTTCTGTGACTTCTTCCTTGACTCATTGATTGTAGGAGGTAAGATTTCATACTTCACTGGAACTGGTGAAATGATGACAACATTTGGCAGCAATAAGTAATGTATACAACATAATAATGCCTATATAATATAATGCCTAGAAAGATACAGAGATACACTTGAAACTCTGTACATATATCAAATGTAATTCTAAAAAAAGTTTAAATAATTACAGAGAGGCAAGGAAAAGATGAAACAGAACAAACTGAAATGAAAAATTTAGTAAACTTGAGCTCTAACATAATGACATTAAATGTAAATGTTCTAAATACAAAAATTAAAAGATACCATTTGGCAGAGTAGGTTTTAAAATTGTGATCCAACTATATGCTTTCTTCCAGAAACTCACTTAATGTAATCATGTAGGCAGATTAACAGTGAAAGGGAAGAAACAGACACATCATGCAAACACTGATCAAAGGAAAGTGATATGGCTATAAAAATGCCACATATAGTAGGTTTTATAATAAAGAAAAGTACCAGAAAAGAACATTCTATAATAACAAAAGGGTCAGTCCACCAAGAAGACAGCAACCCTAAATGTGTGTATAGTGAAACAACAGAGCAGCAAAATGTGCGGAGCAAAAACTGATAGGACTAAAAAGAAAAACAGACGAATCCACAACTCTAGTTGCAGACTTTAATACTCCTCTCTCAGAAATTGAAAAAACAATCAGACAGAAAATCAGCAAGGATATAGAAGAACTTAATACCATCAACCAAGAGGATCTGGTTAACATTATAGAACATTCCATGCAACAACAGCAGTACTTACATTCTTTTCAAGTGTCAGTGGAAACATGTACCATGATAGGTCATACTCTGGGCCATGAGACAAACCTTAACAAACTAAAAACAGTTGAAATCACATAGAGTACGTTCTTCGACAGTGGAATCAAATCAGTAGAACGATCACAGGAACACTTGGAAACTAAACAGCACATTTCTAAAAAAATCTTTCAATCGAAGTCTTAAGGGAAATTTTTAAAATAATGAAAATGAAAATGCAACATAAAATTTGTGGGAACAGCTAAATCTGTTCTGAAAGGGAAATTTAACACATTACATTCATTTAAAAAGGAAAACCTTAAACCTGTAATTTAAGGTTCCCACCCGAAGAACCTAGAATTTGTTAAAAAAAAAAAAAAAAAGCCAAAAAGATGGAAATGATAAAGAACAGAAATCAATTAAATTGAAAACAAAAACAGAGAAAAATCAAACTAAGAACTGGTTCTTTGAAAAGACAAAGCTCTACTAAGACTACAAAGAAAAAAAAGACAAATTGCTGAAATCAGAAATAAAATTGACCACCACTACAAACTCTGCAGACACAAAAGGAATAATAGGAAATACCAAGAAAATATCTCAAAACACGCAAGAACTGGTTTATACACTATTTTAACAACTTAGATATAATGAACCAGTTCTTCAAAAACCCATCAGCTATCACAATTCACCTAATATGAAATAGGTAATTTGAATAACACTATAACTATTATAGAAACTGAATTTGTAATTTAAAACTCCCAAAAAGAAATGTCCTGGTTCAGATTGTTTCACTGAAGAATTCTGTGAAACATTTCATTCATTTCAGAACGA
The DNA here is from genome assembly GCF_030222135.1 of Aotus nancymaae. NCBI lineage: Eukaryota > Metazoa > Chordata > Mammalia > Primates > Aotidae > Aotus > Aotus nancymaae. Next base: position 38,663,074 of record NW_026988438.1, on the reverse strand, counting down.
ACACCAATTCTATATAATCTCGTACAAAATAGAAGAGGAGTGAACATTAATCACTTTGTTATGAAGCTAGTATTTACTACCCTGATGCAAAAACTGGACCAGTTAATGGAAAAAAAGGAAACTGCAGACCATTATCACTCATAAATGTAGATGTAAAAATTCTAAACCAATTGTTAGCAAACAGAATTCAGCAACATATAAAGACAATTTTTTTGAAAGTTCTAATTTCATTATTTTAAAAAATATTTATTGTATATATTTGAAGTTTACAATATGATATTATAGGATATATGTAGACAGTAAACTAGCTACTGTAGTGAAGCAAATTAACATGTTATTTAACAAAATTTCTGGCCTGGCATGGTGGCTCATGCTTGTAATCCTAGCACTTTGGGAGATTGAGGCAGGTGGATCACCTGAGGTCAGGAGTTCAGGAGACCAGCCTGACCAACATGGCAAAACCCCGTCTTTACTAAAAATACAAAAATTAGCCGGGCATGGTGGCACGTGCCTGTAGTCCCAGCTACTAGGGGGCTGTGGCAGGAGGATCGCTTGAACCTGGGAGGCGGAGGTTGCAGTGAGCTGAGATCGTGCCACTGCACTCCAGCCTGGGCATCAGAGCGAGACTCCATCTCAAAAAAAGAAAATTCCAAATATTTTATTTGGGTTTCCAATAATTTATTAACTATAATTCTCATGTTGTCCATTAGATCTTTAGACTTGTTCATCCTACAGAGCTGCTACTTTGCATCCTTTGACCTACATCATTTCCCCATTTCCTTCCTCTCCCCCACCCAATCCCTGGTAACCACTGTGACATTCTTTATCACTGTATATTTGATCCCCCCTTTTTCATTTTTTTTTTAAGTTCTGGGGTACATGTGCAGAATGTGCAGGTTTGTTATAGAGGTATACACATGCCATGGTGGTTTGCTGCATCCATCACCCCATCATCTACGTTAGGTATTTCTCCTAATGCTATCCTTCCCCTAGCCCCACACCCCCATGCTATCCCTCCCCTAGACCCCCCATCCCCTGACAGGCCCCACTGTATGATATTCGCCTCCCTGTGTTCATGTGTTCTCATTTTTCAATGCCCACTTATGAGTGAAAACATGTGGTGTTTGGTTTTCTGTTCTTATGTCAGTTTGCTGAGAATGATGGTTTTCAGCTTCATCCATGTCCCTGCAAAGGACAGGAACTCATCTGTTTTTATGGCTGCATAGTATTCCATGGTGTATATGTGCCACATTTTCTTTATCCAGTCTGTTATTGATGGGCATTTGGGTTGGTTCCAAGTCTTTGCTGTTGTGAACAGTGCCACAGTAAACATACATGTGCATGTGTTTTAATAACAGAATGATTTATAATCCTTTGGCTATATACCCAGTAATGAGATTGCCGGGTCAAATGGTATTTCTGGTTCTAGATCCTTGAGGAATCACCACACTGTCTTCCACAATGGTTAAATTAATTTACACTCCCATCAACAGTATAAAAGTGTTCCTATTTCTCCACATTCTCACCAGCATCTGTTGTCTCCTGATTTTTTAATGATCACCATTCTAACTGGTTTGAGGTGGTATCTGAATGTGATTTTGATTTGCATTTCTCTAATGACCGGTGATGATGAGCTTTTTTTCATATGTTTGTGGGCTGCATAAATGTCTTCTTTTGAGAAGTGTCTGTTCATATCCTTTGCCCACTTTTTGATGGGGTTGTTTTTTTCTTGTAAATTTGCTTAAATTCTTTGTAGATTCTGGATATTAGCCCTTTGTCAGATGGGTAGATTGCAAAAATTTTTTCCCATTCTGTTGGTTGCTAGTTCACTCTAATGATTGTTTCTTTTGCTGTGTAGAAGCTCTTTAGTTTAATGAGATCCTGTTTGTCTATTTTGGCTTTTGTTGCCAGTGCTTTTGGTGTTTTACTCACGAAGTCTTTGCCCATGCCTATGTCCTGAATGGTATTGCCTAGGTTTTCTTCTAGGGTTTTTATGATGTTAGGTCTTATGTTTAAATCTTTAATCCATCTGGAGTTAATTTTTGTATGAGGTGTCAGGAAGGGGTCCAGTTTCAGTTTTCTACATATGGCTAGCCAGTTTTCCTACCACCATTGATTAAATAGGAAATCCTTTCCCCATTGCTTGTTTTTGTCAGGTTTGTCAAAGATCAGATGGTTGTGATGTGTAGCGTTCTTTTTGAGGCCTCTGTTCTGTTCCATTGGTCTATATCTCTGTTTTGGTACAGTGCCATGCTGTTTTGATTACTGTAGTCTTGTAGTATAGTTTGGAGTCAGGTAGCATGATGCCTCTACCTTTTTTTTTTTTTTTTTGCTTAGGATTGTCTTGACTATGCAGGCTTTTTTTCTGGTTCCATATGAAATTTAAAGTGGCTTTTTCCAATTCTGTGAAGAAAATCAATGGTAGCTTGATGGGGATAGCATTAAATCTATAAATTACTTTGGGCAGTATAGCCATTTTCGTGATACTGATTCTTCCTAACCATGAGCATGGAATGTTTTTCCATCTGTTTGTGTCCTCTCTTATTTCTTTGAACAGTGGTTTGTAGCTCTCCTTGAAGAGGTCCTTCGCATCCCTTGTAAGTTGTATTCCTAGGTATTTTATTTTCTTTGAAGCAGTTGTAAATGGGAGTTCACTCATGATTTGACCCTTTGTCTATTACTGGTGTATAGGAATGCTTGTGATTTTTGCACATTGGTTTTGTATCCTGAGAATTTGCTGAAGTTGCTTATTGGCTTAAGGAGATTTTGGGCTGAGATGATAGGGTTTTCTAAATATACAATCATGCTATCTGCAAATAGAGACAATTTGACTTTCTCCTTTCCTAATTGCATACCCTTTATTTCTTTTTCTTGCCTGATTGTCCTGGCCAGAACTTCCCATGCTAGGTTGAATAGAAGTAGTGAGAGAGGGCATCCTTGTCTTGTGCTAGTTTTCAAAGGGAATGCTTGCAGTTTTTGCCCATTCAGTATGATATTGGCTGTGGGTTTGTCATAAATAGCTTTTATTGTTTTGAGATACGTTCCATCGACACCTAGTTTATTGAGAGTTTTTAGCATAAAGGGCTGTTGAATTTTGTTGAAGACCTTCTCTGCATCTGTTGAGATAATCAGATGGTTTTTGTCTTTGGTTCTGTTTATGTGATGGATTATGTTTATAGATTTTTCATTCATGTGCATGTTTGTATTATATATAATATATAATATACATACATATACACATATACACAAATATATGTTTCTTAATATCCATGTGTCCATCCGCACTTAGGTCATTTCTGGATCTTGGTTGCTGTGAATAGTGCTGCAGTGAATGTGGGAGTAGATATCTTTATGAGATGGTAATTTCATCTCCTTTGGGAATTTACGTAGAAGAGGGAGTATTCGGTCATATGGTAGTTCTAACTTTAACCTCTTTAGGAATCTTTATACTCTTTTCCATAATGGCTGTAGCAATCTACATTCCCACCAATATAAAAGGAATTATATACTATGTTAAAGTGAGATTTATTCTAGGTATGCAAGGCTAGTTCAATATTTGAAATCAGTGTAATCCTCATATTAACAAGCCAAAGAAGAAAATCCCATGATTGTGTTAATTGATGCAGGAAACAAACTTGGCTAAATGTAATACTCATTTATGATGAAAACTCTTAAAAATAGGAATAGAGAGAAAGTTCATAAACTTGGTAAAGAGCATCTACCAAAAGCCTAAAGTACATTATACTTAAAAGGTGAAAGACTTTCCTAAGTGCCAAATACATAACAAAACACGTGCCAACCACAACTACCTACTCAGTGTCTCCTGAGATAGTTCATACACATCTCAGAAATCACATTCAGATCTGTATCCCTGCTTTATCCCTCCCCAAACCTACCCTTGCCTGCCTCTCAAACTCATTAAATGACCATATGATGGGCTACATAGTGAGAAACCTTTGAGTCATCTGTCATCTTGCTCACTTTCTCACAACAAACATCCAGTTCTTTTGGGTATGCCTTGAAAGTATATCCAAGTCTTGTTTGTGACTTGGATTATTGACCTTGACTCTAAACTGCTCCCTTTCCCATCTTTGCTTTGTTAGTTTATTCTCTACATGACAGCCTGAGTGCCTTTTAGATACTAAGTCAAACCATAGCTTTTCTCTAATTACAACCCTTCAGTAGCCTCTCATGATGCTAATAAAGGCAATTATTCAGTGTTCAGAATATAGAAACATTCTTATAATGATTTCTGAACAATACTAGTACATCACTTATTCTGTAATATGTATTTATTGAGAAACAGCTATGTCCTGGGAACCTCATTAAATATTGGTACTGTAATTGTGAAAGAAAATAAACCTGGTGGTTATACTCAGAATCCAAGGGAGAATGTAGATAGGCAGTTATTAGATAGGTGCCCAGTGCCGGGGTTTGAAGAGTACAGAGTGTTCTGAGAGCATTTGCCCAGGGCCCCTTTCCAGAGGAGGTGAAAAATAAACTGAGAACTGTAACATAAATAGAAATGAAGCAGGTGAGAAGTGGGTGAAGGAGAGAGACAGAATGTGATAAAGCTCTGTGGCTGGATCCTAGAGTGTGAAATTAGGAGAGGTGGCAGAATAGTTAGGAGCAGTAAGTGGCATATAGACTGCATAGGGTCTTATATAATACATGATGCTAAGACCTTTGGACGTTATCCTCAGAAACTGACAATTCTGAATTGAGATTATGAGTTAAAGCATTCTAAGTAAGAAAGTGATACACGCATTGTCTTTTAAAAAGATTATTTAGGCTGCAGTTGAAGGATGAATCAGACACAGGACTAGAGGCAAACAGAGTAGTTAAAAAGTGGTTAGCAGAACTCCAGATGAGCAATAATGGTGGCCTGTCCTAGGGCATGCCTGGAAAGATGGAGAATAGTAGAGAGACTCCAGAGGTAGGTAGAAGGTCACTCCAGAGGCAGTTAGAAGAGCACTTGACAGTAGGAGAAGTCAGGAAGGTTGCCCAGGTTTCTGTTAGGGTGTAGAAAAAGAAGAGCAGCTTTGTAGAGAAGATAGTGAGTTCAGATATGTACTTGAACAAATTAAGTGTGAATTTTCTATTGGACTTTCCAAGGGAGAGGTCCCATGTGCAGTTCTAAATTTGTTTTCGGGAAATGAGTGAGGCTGGAGGGAGGTGAGGGAGAGAGATCAGGCAGGGAGACTAGCATACTTTCCTCTCCCTGAGATGTTTATTTCTAAATGTTCAGTTAATGTTTGGGGACTTAAGCCGTATGTTCTCTGTTACCATAGTAAGAAGAGGGATGTTAGGCTTGTTAAAACTTGTTGGGGAGTTGTGTTTACTTTATTAGCCAATGATTCTTGAATGAAGAGATTGCATGACTGTAATTCAGAAGTGGAGACTTCCTCTTGATGCTAAATACAACATTATGGTGTATGACGTGTAGCGTCCTAGAACTTTGTTGTTACACTGCTTTTCAGTTCGTGTGAAATTCATCATAAGGTGCTCTCTGTTTAGGTTGCTATAGCCAAACACCATAAACAGGGTACATTATAAATGACAAATTTATTTTTCAGAGTTTTAGTGGCTGAGAAGTCCAAGAGCAAGGCTCCAGCAGATTCAGTGTCTGGAGAGGGCTACATCCCAGCTGATAGATTGTACTTTCTAGCCATGTCCTTACTTGGTGGAAGGATGGAGTGGTCTCTCTCAGGCCTTTTCTATATGGCACTGATCCCGTTCATGGAGGTCCCACGCTTATTACCTAGTCATCTCCCAAAAGCACCACTTCTTGATACCATCACATTGAGGGTTACGATTTCAAAATAGGAATTTTGCAAGGACATAAACATTCAGACGCTAGCAGGTATATTCCTTCAAAGAAACATAGCCTCTGGGATCTGGAGCCAGGCTGCCTGCCTTTAAATTCCGGCCCTGACATTTACCAGTGGTGTGATTTTAGGTGAATCACTTAACTTCTCTGAGTTTGTTTTGTCACCTATAATGCAGAAAAAATTACTACCTCCATCAGATGTTGTAAGAATTGATTAATCATGTAAAGCATTTAGAACACAATTACTTATGTGCTAGCTGTCATTTATTCTATTACTGTTGTTATTATTGTTAATAGATGGAGGCTCAGCTTACAGAGGGGGCAAAGGCCTTCATTATGAGAAATCTGTGGTGTGTACTTCAGAGGCCTTTTGACTGTAAAGTACCAAAATGTTTGTGAAATCCGGGGACGACTTTACTGGAGACTCAATTGTGATGCTATGAACAGGACAGCTATTCTTACGCCGTTGTATTGTTTCTAATTATGGAGTGGTGGTTATGTATTAGGAGGAAACTGAGGGGTGTTAACTGCATGCTAATAAGAAACTGGGAAAATGTAAGAGTATTTGTTTTCTCTGTATCACTAATGATGTTTTCATACCTGTGGATTTCAATTCTCACATGAAGAAACAGTATTTCCATGTAGATTTTCCACTGCTTGCAAAAACAAACAAAACCCTTCCTATTTAAACTTACAGATGGATTAGAGTTATAATGGGGAAAGATTTTGTCTTTTCTGAAAAACGTCACTTTTTCATTTATAATCAAAGTGGATTGGGAGAAGGAGGAGAGGCTGAGGCTTCTGTGAGCATGCGGGCCACAGCACTGCTGTTGGGTCCTGAGCCACCGAAAAGGATTGGGAAAGCATAGGGGAACAGTGCTAAGCTTTCAGGGTTTCTGTAAGGTGGTACTTGCACAGTCAGTCAGCTATAGCTCATCTTTATTTTCCCTGGAATCCTGCTATGAAAAAATAAAGTCACTCAGAGAGAGAGAGAGAGAGAGAGCGAGAGCATGAGTGCGCTAAAATAAGGTCACACTTGTGTGATTGCTGTTTTCACTATTGGATTCTTTCGAGTACACTAATATTTTACTTTGAATTTTACAGGAATTTGAAAGTGATTATGTCGCATTTAAGTCCAAAACTCTGGATTTTGACAGAAGGCTTGGGACAATTGTTTGTGAAGCTTTCTTTAACTGCAATGGCTTAGAAGCTGCATTTAAGGTTAGTTCTGAAGAAGCTGTCATAAAAAATGTTTTACTAATGAATAATCCAGGCTGTTAGATGAAAGGGGTAAATTCAAGAAGAGTATTAAATAGGTTAACTAGTCACATTCCCTTCAAATTCAGCTACCTGAATAATAAACTTTGAATAATGTACTAATGAATAATGACACTTTGAACAAGATTATTTTAGGACATTCAGTTACTTTACTTTTCTTGCCTGCAGTGTTTTAGCTCTCATTACCTTCACAGCAAGTTTGTCCTGGCCAATGAAATATTGATTTAAAATTAAGTCACAGTAAAAAGTGAAAAATACCTTAATTCTGGAATTTCTTTTATTTACCATTGTTTAGATACGTTAGGTTCATCTGTCTATTTTATTATTCTGACTGAAACAAATAGCAATTTATATACTGTATTTATGCAGGCATAAGACATCATTGATTATCAGACACACCATTATTTTATGTACCAATAAAGAAAAAATACTGCCAAATAATTACGATTTCATTGATTGCATAATGTATTTCAACTGCAGAGATTTTGAAACATAAAAGTAGCTTGTCACAGAATTGATGAGATACGGTTAAGAGTTACATAAAGAAAAGTAACAAGATAGTGCTCCCAGATGAAAAGCTTATAATATGAGGAATGGTAACACCACGTAAAACTTGCTTGACAAAGAAATAAAATTACAAATCAAGTATAAGTTAATAATTAGATGATATCCCAAAAGAGGAATGGAGCATTTTGTATCAAAAGAAAAAGAGCTAAGAAATCCTGGGTATAATTCACTGAGAATGGCAGTGCCAAGCAATATAGCAGACACAGATATTTTTAAAGATAGTGTTCGATTTCAACCTTCAAATGAATTGGCTAGTCAGTGATGAAGCCACCAATGTTCTCTGGTCCCAGTCAAGCATTTTAACATAAAGAATTCATGAGGATCTGGATAGGAAGAATCAATATGGTCAAAATGGCCATACTGCCCAAAGTAATTTATAGATTAGATGTTATCCCCATCAAGCTACCATTGACTTTCTTCACATGATTAGAAAAAACTACTTTAAATTTCATATGGAACTAAAAAAGAGCCCACATTGCCAAGACAAGCCAAAGCAAAAAGAACAAAATTGTGGCATCACACTACCTGACTTCAAACAATGCTACAAAGCTACAGTAACCAAAACGGCATGATCCTGGTACCAAAACAGAGATATAGACCAATGGAACAGAACAGAGGCCTTGGAAATAATGCCACACATCTACAACCATCTGATCTTTGACAAACCTGACAAAAACTATCAATGGGGAAAGGTTTCCCTGTTTAATTAATGGTGCAGTGGAAAACTGGCTAGCCGTATACAGAAAACTGAAACTGGACCCCTTTGTTACACCTTATACAAAAGTTAACTTAAGATGGATTAAAGACTTAAGCTTAAGACCTAAAACCATGAAAACCCTAGAAGAAAACCTAGGCAATACCATTCAGGACATAGGCATGGGCAAAGACTTCATGACTAAAACACCAAAAGCAATGGCAACAAAAGCTAAAATTGACAAATGGGATCTAATTAAAGAGCTTCTGCACAGCAAAAGAAGCTATCATTAGAGTCAATAGGCAACCTACAGAATGGAAGAAAATTTTTGCAATTTACCCATCTGACAAAGGGCTAATATCCAGAATCTACAAGGAACTTAAACAAATTTATAAGTAAAAAACAACTCCATCAAAAAGTGGGCAAAAGATATGAATAGACACTTCTCAAACGAAGATGTTTCTGTGGCCAGTAAACATGAAAAAAAAGCTTATCATCACCGGTCATTAGAGAAATGCAAATCAAAACCCCATTGAGATACCATCTCATGCCAGTTATGATCGCATTCATTAAAAAGTCAGGAAACAACAGATGCTGGAGAGGATATGGAGAAATAGGAACACTTTTACACTATTGGAGTGTAAATTAGTTCAACCATTGTAGAAGACAGTGTGGTGTTTCCTCAAGAATCTAAAACCAGAAATACCATTTGATCCAGCAATCCCATTACTGGGTATATACACAAAGGATTATAAATCATTCAGCTATAAAAACACATGCACGTGTATGTTTATTGCAGCAGTGTTCACAATAACAAAGACTTGGAACCAACCCAAATGCCCATCAATGATAGACTGGATAAAGAAAATGTGGCACATATACACCATGGAATACTATGCAGCCATAAAAAGGATGAGTTCCTGTCCTTTTCAGGGACATGGATGAAGCTGGAATCCATCATTCTCAGCACACAAACACAGGAACAGAAAACCAAACACTGCATGTTCTTACTCCTAAGTGGGTATTGAACAATGAGAACACATGGACACGAGGGCAACATCACACCCTGGGGCCTGTTGGGGGATGGGGGTCTAGGGGAGGGATAGCATCAGGAGAAATACCTAGTGTAGATGATGGATTGATGGGTGCAGAAAATCACCATGGCATGTGTATACCTATGTAACCTGCACTATCTGCACGTGTACCCCAGAACTTAAAGTAGGAAAAAAAGAATTCATGAAGATCAAATCATTGGTTGTTTTTTAAGAACTCTTCAATGAAACTGAGGTGCCATTAGCCAAAATATACAGCCTGTTGTTATAAAATGACCTGTAATCTCATCTCTCAGGTATAATTACTATCATCTTTAATACTGCCACTATTTTTTCTTTGCCTAGATATGCATACATGTTTCTCTTTGACAAAAATGACATATTTTAAACCTCTACTATAATCTTCACTTAACAGTCATAAAATTTTTTCTTGCCTTTATAACAGAATTCAACTATTTTTTTTTTAAATATCTGTGTAATAGTCTATTCTTTATTACTGAAACTAGTTTTTTAAATGCTTTTATAAATAACTAAAAAAGAATGTAGAGTGAAAGCTCCATTACAGACGCTCCTGCCATTTCTAATTCAAGTCTCTCTTTTTCACAACCATTAATTTGAATTCTGTTAAAGTACCTGCCAGTTAATTTTTTCTAAACAATTTAATCTCTCACCTTTTCACGTATTTGACCTGCATACTGAACAAATATGAGATCATACTGTCATAAGCTCGGTGGGGGTGTGACATCACCTTGCAGCTTCTGTGTACAGCGCTTTCCATGGTGACTTATACAAAATGGCGATTTGTAACTACTTGAGGCTAGGTGGACTGACTGGTAGTTGAAGTAATGAAATAACATACTGATGAGGGTAAACTGCAAGCGTAATGGCAGAGGAAAATATTACAAGGTTGTCTACTTAGAAAAATATTTCGCTCATAGGGATAGGGTGATGAGCCTATTTACTCATCACCCTGGGAAAAATATATTTGTAGACTGTTCCAATACCTGCTGTTGTCAAAGACATGACCAGGAAGGGCACTGGAGCAGAGCGCTATTCTACTCTAATACAAAAGTATAGTACTTCAAAATTGAAAGTGCTGGCACTCACCAAAAACCAAGACCAAATACTACTGAATGGCTCTCTAAAATTTACATGATGGTAGACTGAAATGTGTAAGAAAAAAATGTGTCTAGAAAGGACTATAGCTTTGAAAAGTATTAAAATGTGGTATATATGGTTAAGGTGGCCACAGATTTTAAAAAATCTTTGAAAGAGGCACATCTAGGAAAAATATAAATATGTACTACATTGAACATGCAACAGTGTTATGAAAAGCTGTATTATGCAGTGAAACAGAAGTAGATCAAAATTAAGGCAAACCTTGCAGATCTCAGGTGGGATATTTAGAAAGAGAAGCCTGTGGTGGGAATTACTATTTAGTCTTGAAGTCAACGTAAAGGAAGACATCTCTACTCTTCATAAAATGGCTTTTAGTTTTACTGTGAACAAGGAAGCAAGAGCTTGAAATGACGTTTACTCTCCTCCTGGAGGGTAATTTTTATACATTTTAGATGATGAGCAATTACAATAATGTATACTGCCTCAAACATTGAGACTTTTCCTACTACTTTTTGGCTTTACAACCTTGCCCCAGAGTATTTTATCTGTGTATTTTGTCTTCACAACTTGGAGTTAAGGGCGGCTAAGCTGGTAAGCAAGATGTGATGTAGCTAGGAAGGTTCTGGTATTCTTGCCATTGTGGTCAGTATGGTGAGCGTTAAAAAAACAGTGTTGTGAAATAAATATACTTAGCAATTCTTGTTGGAGAATATTTTCTTGTTTATAAGGCAGTGTTTACTTTAGAATTTGTATTTGAAGCCCAATCTCAACAAAACAATGGCTTTGGGAAGAAAGTTAATCGTTTACATTTTGCTAGGTAGCAGCCAAGTAGATTTAGAAATATTTAGCAGTTTCTACTGTAGTTATAATTGATGTTACCAGAAAAAGTCAGAATGTGTTTGGCCAAATTGGCCCCTAAGGTATAGTTAGAGTTACATTTTAGTTTCTTTCTTTCTTTTTTTTTTGAGACAGAGTCTTACTCTGTTGCCCAGGCTGGAGTGCAATGGGACAATCACTGCTCACTGCAACCTCCGACTCCCAGGTTGAAGCAGTTTGTCCTGCCTCAGCCTCCTGAGTAGCTGGGATTACAGGCAGGCACCACCACACCCAGCTAACACATTTTAGTTTCTATAATTTTTTGGTGGTAACTATTTTCAGTGAATGTAGTTTATGGAAATATTTGCAAATTCTTTATTATGAAGCTGTTTTTTAAAGTGAAACTAGTTTTAGGGATCACCTATTATTTCCTTAAGAAAAAGAACAAAGCCCCCTCCTTTGCCATATTGTTAAATAAGGCATGACCTTGGATACAATTTTTCTGCCACCATAAATATACTTAGTCTTTGAAAGAAGACATTTTCTCAACTATCTACCTGACAGGCTTAATAACTAACATATTATGAAGTCCCCACAGAATGATCAGATAACAAAATGATACAACTTTCAATGGGATATTAGCTGATAAAAGCCACACAGTGAAGCACAAACCTGAATGCTAGACTGCCTGGTTTCCAGTTCCAGCTCCGCCACTAGCTATATGAATTTGGGAAAATCATTCCATCCTTATAACTCGGTTTCCTCACCTGGAATGTGTAATAATAACAGCACTTTTAAGGCCCTTAACATATAGTTCCTGGGACATAGCCTATAGAAACATTGGTGATATAAAAATATATATTTTAGTTACATCATTTTGCTTGCAAGGGAAGAGCTGTTTTATGCTAGCACACAGAAGAATCCGCATTGGGTAGTAAACAAGACAAGAGACTAATGGGAATCTAAAATTAGACTCACTGGGAATCTGCTTTGTGAACGCTGGCAGTGAAGGTGTTTGAAATCTAGGGGGCTCCATTGACTGAACGAGAGGAGTTTGTGAGACTTCACTCTTGCTTTGCTGGTGATGTGATCCTGTTCAGCCTGTGTGTGCTTGCTTCTGTCTCCCATCAGTTGGCTTCCTCTGCTTGTTAGTAGTTTCTGCTCACTGATTAATTTTAGCCAGCATGGATTCAGCCAGGTTCTGACTCTCTGAGAAACAATCTGATTAGCTCAAGGCATTGATTTGAGCCAGGACATCCATGTCACAGGGGTCATCCACCTGTGGAGTGGTTGTCCTTGGAACAGTCACCGCTGTAGCCCCAGGGCACTGTTGGGGGTGGCTGAGTCACGTGGATGTACCGGGGGCTGTAGGCAAGCGGTCATGGTGACTGGCACATCTGGTATAATTATTCATGCTGTGACCTAGAGGGCCTCAATATGGATATATGGATATTTATATCTAAAGAATACATACGTAGGAGGGAAGAACAATAACGAGTATGTGAATCTTGTTTCTATTTTTACATCCACAAAGCATCTTCTGAAACATTACCTGGCACCCAACAGGAAATAGTATTAGCTGTGGACAGAGATTGCAGAGAGACAGTGGTTCCTTTCTGCTGAGGAAGGGAAATTATTTTACATCTAGAATTGGTTTATTGGATGTACAGAAATTTTAGAGAGATGCAAAAATAGATTTTACATTTTGAAGCATCGCAGGATACTTTGAAGATTCTAAACTTTAGTCATGTAAGAGATTTGAAAGAGGACATTGTGAGCTGAGTATTTGTGTTAAAAACTCATAGTGCTTAACATTTCCTTAACTTTGATTTTTATAGCTTTTGACCGTATTTGGAAATTTTCTAGAGAAGCCAGTCGTCATGGAAATTTTCAGCCTACATTACAGCACACTAGTGCATATGTTTAATACAGAGCTGGATGTGTGTAAGCAATTGTACAATGAACACATGAAACAGGTAAGTGGCAGGTAAGGTTGGGCACATTCACAATATCACTTTTGCAGATAATGACCATCAACTAGAACTTGATGTGATTATATCTAAAGATTATATATAGGCACCACGTTTTTGTGCTTTTATTTAATAGTTTCCTCATGGTAACGGTAAACTTGCTTTAGGACTATAACTCTTCTAGTAATCAAGTGATTAAACACATATGTTTTATACTACTGTAAAAATACCAAAATGAACAATTGCTCAAAAGGTTGGGAGGCTAATCCCAGCATTTTGGGAGGCCGAGGCAGGTGGATCTCAAGGTCAAGAGATTGAGACCATCCTGGTCCACATGGTGAAACCCAGTCTCTACTAAAAATGCCAAAAAAAAAAAATTAGCTGGACGTGGTGGCACCTGCTTGTAGTCCCATCTACTCGGGATACTGAGGCAGGAGAATTGCTTGAACCAGGGAGTCTGAGGTTGCAGCGAGCTGAAATTGTACCACTGCACTGCAGCCTGGTGACAGTGAGACTCTGTCTCAAAAAAAAAAAAATGATTGCTAGGCATTCTGACTAAATGTTCCCTTTCTTCCTTTTCACCAAAATACCAACTTGCAGATTGAACATGGACATGTAGTTCTTAACAAGAACATGCCATTTACCTCAGGAAATATCAAATGGGCCCATCAGGTCCTCCAGCGACTTCACATGTTTTGGTCAAACTTTGCATCTCTCCGTTATCTGTGAGTAGTTAAGCTTAGATCATGGTACGTGATCCTAATGTTATGGGTGATGTTTTATATAAGGGAGTGAGCTATTCATATTAGCACTTAGGAAGCCATTGCCCTGTTTACTTCTGTCACTGGTTGGGTTTGTGGAGAGGGATCATTCCCACGGTTTTGGGATGTTTATAATGGGACTCTTAGAACTTGATATGCTTACATGTTTTCTGGTCCTTGTTTCTTTTCACTTGTCTTTTCCACCTGCCATGTTTGGAGTTTTTTGCTGTAATTGCTTTTCCTTTTTCCAATAAGTAACACTGCTTTTGTTATCTAGTCTTTGTGTCTTTTTCTTCTCTTCATTGGAGCTGGTAGCTTGTTGCTGTCAATGTTTGGTAACATCTTCGGAGTTTTACTCATTTTATAACTTTATCTTTTAAAGTAAAAGCAATTCATAGACATAATGAATTGTTTCTCTTCCTGACTGTTTTTTTTTCCTGGTTGTTTATAGTGCATTATCATATTTTATATATTTTATATTGTATATCATATTATACAATTATTAAGCTGAAATCTATGTAATATATGAATAAGCCAGTAGAAAAACCTTATTCTTACAGATTTTTGGGCAATCCTGATAATGCCTTAGTTTATCAAAAGTATGTTGAAATGACCACTTTGCTTGAACAATTTGAAAATCTTATCTATAATGAATGGAAAAGTAATGTGGATGAAATCTGCGAATTCAATTTGAATCAACCCTTGGTAAAATTCAGTGCCATAAATGGTCTTCTCTGTGTCAACTTTGACCCAAAGGTAGGAATTTGACTTTTTAAGATGATTTATAAGTGCCCTTTTTATTATAAGCGTATTTCTGATATTTCCAGTCATTTGTAATTTATTTTGGGAAAATATCAGAGTTGTGAGGAATATAACTGTAAACAATTTCTAGTAAGTCTCTGTTGTAGAGATTTGTTTCTCAAATTCTACTAATTACTTTATTAATTTCTAGTGTAATTATTTCTTCACCACCCCACCCTCACTAGATAATGAGCCACTGAGAGTAGCGTTCGTTTCATCGAGTCTTTATGCTGTAGTGTCTGGCACTTCGTAACACTTAGTAAATGTTAGCTCAACTGAATTGAATCATTTGTCTTTACCAGATAGTTCCTGGCCTAAATACGTTCATAACATACACCAGTTTTTCAGTTAGTTAAAATTTCATCAAAAGACATGTCATGCTTTTGCTGAACAGTGATAAATTTTAATTTGTCATTTCTTTCAAAGGGACGGTAAGCTTATATATGGTAATTAAATTGATGGTAATTTTAAAAAACATAAAACACATTAATATAAAAATATTAACAGTTAAATAATATCCAGGATGAATATTATCTTTGTTGAACAGGTCTCTCGTTACTGCACGATAAATCATGTAACAAAGGAAATTTCATATATTTTCTCAAAGGAAATTTCATTTTCTCATAATTTCATTATGTGTTATGTAACAGTGGGACTTTGTTACCATTTATATATGTGTATATGATTATACAATATGTGCATATATTTAATACTAGATGTGCATGTATATATGTGTATTGTGTATATACATATTATATATTTTAAATAATGGATCTCCATGTCTGGCAGTTTGTTAGATATGAGACTCAAAATGAGCTTTCTTTTCTATTTATTACCATGGATATGCTTTACGGTAGCAGGCAAGCTTGTAAGAATATCTATTTGTTGCAAATCAAAACTGCATTGAGATACCATCTCAGGCCAATTAGAATGGCGATCATTAAAAAGTCAAGAGACAACAGATGCTGGAGAGGGTCTGGAGAAATAGGAATGCTTTTATATTGTTGGTGGGAATGTAAATTGGTTCAGCCATTGTGGAAAATAGTGTGGCAATTCCTCAAGGATCTAGAATTAGAAATACCAATTGACCTAGCAATTCCATTACTGGGTAGATACACAAAGACACACGCACATGTATGTTTATTGCAGCACTATTTACAATAGCAAAGACTTGGAACCAACCCACATGCCCATCAATGATAGACTGGATAAAGAAAATGTGGCACATATACACCATAGACTACTATGCAGCCATAAAAAGGATGAGTTCGTGTCCTTTGCAGAGACATGGATGAAGCTGGAAACCATCATTCTCAGCAAACTGATACAAGAACAGAAAACCAAACACTGCATGTTCTCACTCATAATTGGGAGTTGAACAATGAGAACACATGGCCACAGGGAGGGGAACATCACACACCAGGGACCGGCAGGGGGTTGGGGATTAGAGGAGGGATAACATTAGGAGAAATACCTAACGTAGATGATGGGTTGATGGATGCAGCCAACTACATGATGTATGTATACCTGTGTAACAAACCTACATGTTCTGCACATGTACCCCAGAACTTAAAGTGCAATAAAAAAAGAAAACCTGTTTGTGGTTTCCATAACAAAACACAAAGTGCCTTGAACATGTAGCTGAATTTTTAGGGGTGAAGATTGTACATTCACTATTAGTGATTAGCTGGAGTCTCTCTTGACAGTCCAAGTGCATGCCTAGGAAGTGGAAAAGTTAGCCTCAGTGAGTTCAGTAGGCAAACTCTACACCCGAATCCTGATCTTTTTTCCTAAAATATATGCAGAGAATAATTGACTTGATTTTGCTAGTAAAACTCAGCACACATACCTAAATATATGATACAGAGAACTGAGGAGTCTCTCTACTTTCTGATTTCATGAAACCAATTTATAGAAACGAATTTCTTGAGATGTTTTAGGGATAATTCATATACCTTTACTGTATTACAGAAAGTATGATTTTTATTTTTTAAAAATGTATGAAACAAAAGCCTATTTACCTTGATGATTTGAAAATATAGTAATCCTCGGATAACATCTTAAGTGTTTCAAGTTAAACTTGAGTTAAAATAGAATGACCATATGAAAATATGCAATAATATTAATAATTTTATTTTAATAGCTAGTGGCTGTATTGAGAGAAGTGAAATATCTTTTGATGTTGAAGAAGCAGGACATGCCAGATTCAGCTTTAACCATCTTCAAAAAAAGAAACACTATTTTAAAGGTTTGTGTTTTTTAAAAAAGATACTAGGGCCTATTATGAATAGCAATATTTTGCATTTTAATTGTTAATGTATAGACCGATATGACATTTTTACACTTTTAAGGTTGAGAACATAGCTAACATATTTGGCACTTTTTGTTTTGGGCTTTCTTTGCTCAGTACATTGGAAACCTTGACCTTCTTGTGCAAGGATATAATAAGCTGAAACAGACGCTCCTAGAAGTTGAATACCCGCTGATTGAAGATGAGCTGAGGGCTGTTGACGAGCAGCTGACAGCAGCCACCACGTGGCTGACATGGCAGGATGACTGCTGGAGCTACATCGAGAGGGTGAGGGCGGCCACAGCTGAGTTGGAGCGCAGAGTTGAGCACACGCAGAGCAACGTGAAGGTGATCCAGCAGACCATGAGGGCCTGGGCCGGGTGTGCACTGCCTCCCCGGAGAGAGCACAGACGAGAGGCGGCCTTCACTTTGGAGGACAAGGGTGATTTGTTTACAAAAAAATACAAGTTAATCCAAGAAGATGGCCACAAGATCCACAGCTTAGTCGAGGTAATGGCTTTTAAGCTTTCAAGATTTATAGATCTTTGCATTGAGTTCAGAGAAGAGCAAAAATACTTAGCCTAAAAATGTGGGACTCTTCTATCAAGCCTGAAAGGGCTTTATGAATGGTTTTATTAGGCATTTAAAGTGGGGGAATTTGTGTTACTTGCCTGCAATTTCTGTAGCCCTCACTACTCTCATTCCTGAGGGAAGAGATTAGAATGTGAGATGTGTTGATTAAACAGAAAGGCTGGTGATAGAATCTTCATCTTGTCACAGTAGCGTCCTTTTTTGGATGCTCTTAATCGCTACCACTCTTTGCTGACTGCCTCGTATGTGCCAAACACCTGCTTACGTCATCTCAAGGAATGCTCTCAACCATCTCCTGAGGATGGCAACAGTAATTACTCTCCTTTTAGCAAAGATTTGAGTTCTTAAAACAGTAATAGGCACTAATCTAGGGTTATGGATTTAAGAGAAAACAGAAAACAAAAAACAAAACAAAAGGCAGAAGGCAGAAAAATAAAAGCAAACCCCCCCCAACAACAAAAAAATCCTTTATTTCATGGAGTTTACACTCTAGTCAGGGAAGTTAGCAAGAGACAAGAACAAATAGTTGATATGTCAGTTGTAATAGGAGCAATGATGAAAAGTAGAATAGAGCAGGTGGGATGGGGAGTCGCTTGGGGGAGGGGTGGTTGGGAAGGCCTGTTTCCTGAGATAGCATTTCTGCAGAGAACTGACAGGGAACAAAGCATACGGATATCAGGAGAAGGATGTTCTGGAGAACCAAAGTATGGATGCTTTGAGGTGGGAGCAGCCTGTCCTGTCCCAGGATCAGTCAGCAAACTGGGATCAGAATTCACAAGGGGTGTGGTAGTAGAGGATGAAGTTTAAAAGGGACTAACAGCACATTACAGGGGGTTAGCAGGCTGTTACGAGGACTTTGGATTTTACTATAAGAGGAAAGAGCAGCCAGAGACTTTCTGCTGAAAAGCTTTCCCTGTGGAGGGTAAGCCACAGGGGAGCAAGGAAGGTGGTCAGCAGGGAGACTCTTCGGACCCTACTCTAATGATCCAGGTGGGAAGTGATGCTGCCTTGGGTCATGGTGCTAGTGATCAAGGCAGTTCATATCCTGCATATATTTTGAAGGCAGAGCCAGCAGAATTTGCTTTGAGGAATCAGAGGAGAGAGACGTCAAGGACGATTTCAAGGTTTTTGGTCTTAGTGGCTGGACTGGAGTTGCCCCTTAATGATATGGGGAAGATTGTGGTGAGCAGATTTTGTAGGGGGAAAAAAAAGGTTTGGTTTTAGATATATTAGTTAGAGATGCTTATCCTAAGGGACATTTTGAGTAGACTAGAATTGCAAGTGTGCCTTGTGTCCAGGAGAAAATCCAAGTAAGTAACAGAATTGAGATTCATGCACATATATACGGCATTTAGAGCCATATAATTAGATTAAGAACATGTAGGAACTGGAGGTAGAAAAGAGGTCCAAAAACGAGACTTGAAGTCCTCCCTAGGTCAGAGGAAAATGCAGCACAGGATACTGAAGAAGAGAGAGTGTTGCCCAGGAAACCAATGAAGAAGGAACTTTGAGGAGGAGGAAGAGCTCCACTCTGTCCCATCCTGGCATAGGACCTGAAAATAAAGACAGAGGTTAACTCTCAGATCTGGCAACATGGAAGTCATTGGGATGAGAAGAGGTGATTTCATACGGTGGCAGAGTGGAAGCCTGATGGGAGTGGACTGATGAGAGAATGGGGAAATGTGAGTGGAGACAGCCAAGGAGATCCTGAGGAGCTCTGCTGTGGGGCAAACCGAGAACTGGACAGTGCCTGCGGCCTATGTATCAGGGTAGGGAGAGTTTTATTTTTAATAGTGGTTGATGTTTCAGGATGTTTTTATGTTAATCGCAGTGATCTAGGAAGGAGAAAAAATTGTTGGAAGAAAGCCATTGAGGGAATGGGATTTAATAAATGCCTGTAGAAGGTGTCTTTAGATAGGAGCACAGAGTGTTCATCTGTAGTATGGGATGGAGGAATGTGGTGCTCACAGATGTGCAATGTTGATGATAAGAACTTGGGGAGTTGATTTCTTGTTCCTGTTTCTTAAGGAAAAAAGGGATGGGAATGAAAGAGCATATTCTGTTTCCTCTGTGCATCCTTGTTATGTGGAGTCCTCTATATAGACAGGCACAGTCCTCAAACCATGAATACTCTCCTCTGGGCAAGACAGATCACACACGCACACACAAAGTTTCTCTCTCTCTCTCTCTCTCTCTCTCTCTCTCTCTCTCTCTCTCTCTCTCTCTCACACACACACACACACACACTCACGCACACATACTCTCTTTTTCTCTGTCACACAGACACACACACATATCACACACACACCCTCTCACACCCTTTCTCTCTCTCTCTCTCTCTCACACACACACACACACACACACACACACACACACACTGCATCCGTCATGAAGTACCACAATGTGGGGTAGGGAAAATGTCCTTGGTAGAGGCTGGAAACCAGAGTCTCCTAGAGGCTGGGCCTGAATTTTCTCGTGTAAAATAAAGGTCCTTCTCTCTAGGCTAACTCTCAGCAGAACAGGAAATAGATGACGGTATTCCTGCTGAGAATGGTATACCACCCTTTATCTAGTCTTGGCAGTGCATCGTCATTCACTTACTTGAGAAATACTTACTGTGAGCCTTGTACCCAGCACCTTTCTCAGTTTTTGAAATATGAAAGAGAGCAGAGCAAAGATCCTCGCTCTCATAGAACTTGAGTCTAGTGAGGGGAGAGAGAATAAGCACTGACATGGTAAGTCACGGAGTGTTAGAACTGGTACATGCTACAGGAAAAAGATCAAATGGGAGCAAGGCAAGGGAATTCTGGAAGGTGGGGTCAAGGATGCAGTTTTAAGTAGGATGATCAGAGTAGGCCTCAACCAGCAAGTGAAATTTGAACACACACTTGACAAAGGCGATAGAGTCAGCCAAGTGTGCCTTTGGGTGAAGAGTGGCCCAGGCAGAGAAGAGGGCTGGTGGGCGGGAGCTCCCTGTGCATGCTCGAGGAAGAGCAGGGATGTAGTGTGGGGGGAGTACAGGGAGCTGAGTGGAGAATTGCTGAGGTGAGGTCAGATGCTAAGCTGTGTGGAAGGGACCGGAAGCCAGGGGAGACTTCTTAGGCTTTGTACGGATGCTGGCTTTTGCTCTGAGGTATGTGACACTGCAGAATTTTAAGGAGGGGAGTAAATACAATCTTACTTTCATTCTAAAAGGAATTCTGGCTGTTGTGTTGAGACTCTCCACAGGGAGGCAAAGGAAGAGGCAGGGTGACCTGGTAGGTTGCTGTTCTTGCTAGTAATCTAGGGGTTCCGTATGTCCAGGCTGCTATAGCGAAATACTGTAAACTGGGTAGCTTAAAAACAACAGAAATGGTTTTCTCGTAGTTCCTGAGATCCAGGTGCCAGCACGATCAGTTTCTGGTGAGGGCCCTCTTCTAGGTTGCAGACTGCCAACTTCTCACTGTGTCCTCACATGGAGGAAAGGGCACACGAGTTCCCCTGGGCCTGTTTTAAATAGGCACTAGTCCCATTCATGAAGTCTCTGCCCTCAGGACCTAACCACTTCCTCCTAACCCCCTCACCAATACCATCTTCTTGGCGGTTAATATTTTAACATTCAAATTTTGGGAGTACATAAGCATTCAGAGCGTGGCACAAGCATGTAACAGATGACGGTGTTGGACCAGGGTGGTAACAGTGAAAGTGATTAGAAGTAGTTGGATTCTAGATATATTTTGAATTAAGTGGAGCAAACATAATTTCCTAAAGACTGGATGTGGAGCATGAAAGAAAGACAAGTTAAAGATTATTCTACACATTTTGTCATAATCAACTGGAAAGGTGAAGTTGCAGTTCATTCATATGGGGAAGGGTGTGAGGGGGAGAGACTTAGCAGGGAAGGTGAAGATTTCAGTTTTAGGCATTTCCAGTTTGAGGTGTTAATTAGCCAAGTAGAGGAGTTGAGTGGGCTATTGGATTTATTCATTTAGAGTTAGGGAGAGGGGTCCAAACTGAAAACACGAATGAAAGAGGAGTGGGTGGCAATGATATTTAAGCCAGGAGACTGGATGAGATCACTGAGAACATGAGTCTAGCTAGAGAAGAGAAAAAAATCAAGAACTATTGGCTGGACCACCATCCTTCTCTTAGGAGACGGGGGAGAAGAAGGACCAGCCAAAGATAGAGAAAAGTAAAGACGAGACAGTAGGAGGAAAACCAGGACAAGGGGCTGAGTGAAGAAAAGGTTTGAAGGGTAACAGATTTTCTTACCAAAAAGCAAAGTACAGCACGTTTGCTATGCTCTAGTGGATATGGAGAAGAAAATAAGAAGAAGCACATAATTAACATGGGTTTCAATATTTCTGTTGACTTGACAAGTTTTCTGAAATTTCTGAGAAAGTTTTAATTTTCCCATCGATGACAATTTGCTAGGACAAAGACTTTGTTTCCGTCTTCCTTGAATACTGCCTGAAATAGCATCCTAAGGCTGCCATGACAAGGTCCACACACAGGGTGTGTTGAAATGAAAGAAGTTTATTCTCTCATAGTCCGGGGACTAGAAGTCTGAAGTCAAAGCGTGGGCAGGCCCTGCACTCTGAAGCCTCTGCCAAAGGCCTGGGTAGCCTGGAGAGACTCTAGGGGGGTTCTGACATGTAAAAGAGGTATTTATCTGGAAGTTTATTTGTTTTTCAGCAGTATCTTAACTAAGTCATGCCATGGACTATTTCTAGTTGTTCACTGAAATGCTGTGAATTATTCTGTGACTTTGAAGACACCTCTACAACTGTTTATGTGTTAGAATCTGTCTCATAGAAGACAGATGATGGATTGCAATTAGTTTTTTCTGTTATATTTTCTTGATAATAAAAAAAGTACTCCCCAAACTCCAAGGATTTTTAAACCATTAAGATTTATGAATCCTGATGAAAATGCATTAAAAGTATAGCCAAGACATGACTAGAAAGTGTCATAAAACAAGGTTTTGCAGTGTTATCTCAGAGAAAAATGTTAGAATTTTTTCTACATTAATAAATATAGAAAATAAATGGATTCTCTTCTTTTTGTCCTTAAGGCAAAAACTAAGAAGCTTTGAAATCGCTGTTCTCAATCTGAGAATGGGAGAGAGCTTCTGCCTTGAGGGAATGCAAGCCAGCTTTAAAATGGAAATTAAATGATTATTTGTTTCCATAAATTGGGTCTTTTAAGTGATTATTTTCCTCTTGACTTAGCTCATGATGTTGAACCTAGTTCTCAGGCTTCTGGTGAGGAGCGTGGTTTGGGGAAAAGCAGTAGAAATATGGCCAAGGGTGGGCAGTTCTGCCTTTTGCTTGCTGCATCTTGCTGGCCAGTGGGGTGTCCGTCAGCGGTCTGGAGTCAGAGTTAAAGACAGAGAGAAGAGAGGAAGGAGCAGGACCATCGAAGACTGGGTCTGGAAGGGACCTGAGTGATCATTCAGTGATCTAAAGCTCTCTTCTCTTCCTTTTGCTCCCTTTACCCTAATGTGCTAAATATACAGCATTTCTCATCAGTGTGACTGTAGTGATGTAAACTGGATCTTTTGGTGTGAAATAGTGTGTATGACCATGACATGATGGGAAAGGCCCTACCCTGGGAGGTCAAGAGGGCTGGTTTCTAGTCCTCGCTCAGCTATTAACTTCCCACTAGCGTGACACTGAATGCGTATGAGGTCTTTGTTTTCATATCTGTGTTAGTCTGTATTCATATTGTTGTGAAGAACTACCTGAGACAGGGTCATTTATGAAGAAAAGAGGTTTAATTGACTCACAGTTCTACATGGCTTGGGAGGCCTCAGGAAACTTAGAATCATGGCAGAAGGTAAAGGGGAAGCAAGGTTCATCTTACATGATGATGGGAGAGAGAGAGAGAGAGAAAGACAGAGACAGAGAGAGAGCACGGGCGCGCAAAGGCGAAGAGGCACACACTTATCAAACAACCAGATCTCATGAGAATTCCATCTTGAGAACAGCAAGTAGCAGGTTGGGGCGGGTAGTCTGCCCCAGGATTCTGTCACCTTCCACCAGGCTACAACTCAGCATGTGGAGATTACAATTCAAGATGAGATTTGGGTGGGGACACAGAGCCAACCATATCAGTATCTTTAAGATAAAGAGACTTAACAAGATGGCCTCTAAGGATTTTTCTTCCACTCTAGGACCTATGCTTTGCCCTTTTAGTACCTACAAAGGGGCCAGGGCAGCTGTGTATACTTTGCTAGGATGTGTACTGCACAGTTCCAGGGGTGCATGTCACACGATTACACAGATGCGAATTGTTCCACCTGGCTGGTGGGCAACACAGCATTCCTGAGAAGGAGTAGCTCTTAAATTTGTCTGAGGGCTAGGGTTCTCTCCTCTCTGCCCTGTCTTTTTAGGATCTATACTCACCTCTCTAGTTCTGATTCTTGCTTAAAGCACATACTTTTGCATCTGGATCACATATCCATAGTAAAGAATAGTCAAAGCAGAGAGTCCACCTTATAATCAGCTCTCATTCCAATGTCTCCTTTGCTCTGTGCTATAGTTCCTGCCTTGGGCATCTGCTGTCTGGTCTGTATAGACTGTGCAAGTTTAGCCACTCAGATAGCCTCTCTGGAATCAACTTTGCTGCCCACCCGACCTTTTGAAACATGTGTCTCTGGGCCAAGCACACTGTGTGCTCAGCCTGTAGTGGTCTTTAACCATACCTCTGTCTTCAGGCCCTATTTTTGCCCCAACTGGCTTGTCCATTATGTCACCCAAACTCTTGGGAGATGAGATGCTCAGGTGCAAGAAGCTCATATTGTTGAGGCACGAAGGGAGCTTAGAACTTTCTATTCCACAAGTTGCTTATCATAGATGATTTGCAAAAAAAAAAAAAAAAAATTCTTTGTGCTTAAACAAGATCTGAAAACAATTGGGTTAAACCATATTCAGTGGACTTTAAGTTGAGGGGAGTATGTGTAGGTTTGTTAGATAGGTAAATGTGTGTCATGCAGGTTTGTTGTAGAAATTATTGTATCACCCAGGTATTAAGCCTAGTACCCATTAGTTATTTTTTCTGATCCTCTACCTCCTTCCAGCCTCCATCCTCCTTTAGGCCCCAGTGTGTGCTGTTCCCCTCTTTGTGTCCACGTGTTCTCATCATTTAGCTCCCACTTATAAGTGAGAACATGCATTATTTGGTTTTCTGCTCCTGCATTAGTTTGCTGAGGATAATGGTCTCCAGCTCCACCCATGTTCCTGCAAAGGATGTGATCTCATTCTTTTTTATGGCTGCATAGTGGTCCATGGTGTGCATGTACCACATTTTCTTTATCCAGTGTATCATTGATGGGCACTTAGGTTGATTCCATGTCTTTGCTATTGTGAATAGTGCTGCAGTGAACATACATGTGCGTGTCTTTATAATAGAATGACGAATATTCCTTTTGGTATGTACCAGTGATAGGATTGATGGGTCAAATGGTATTTCTGCATTTAGCTCTTTGAGGAATTTCCACACTGTCTTCCACAATGGTTGAGCTAATATATAATTTATACTTTTACCAACAGTGTATAAACATTCCTTTTTTTCCTGAAACCTCATCAGCATCTGTTATTTTTTGACTTTTCAGTACTAGCCTCAATGGGCTTTAATAAAATAAGTACCTTGTGAGTCTCCAAGAATGGCATAGAGTACACAGTACTTCCCTGACTTGATAATCTTCAGATGTTCCAGAACAGTGTTCTCTGAAGGACCAGTTTGATGGATCTCTTTATTTATAGGGAAGGCCCTGGAAGGCAAAGTCTAAGGACACAGAGTTAGTGACAGAGCTAAAACTAGAGCCCAGGTCCATTATCTCTAGACTTTATCTGGAGCTAGTGTATTTCCTGTCTGTATCTGAAGATAGCAATCTTTGTAGTGAACTTTCCTTGAAAAAATGACTTTTGAATGTATTTCATGAGTGAACTTAATGTTCTAAATTCCTTAAATCTGACATGTAGCTTAAGGTTCTGCAACTTAGTATTTGAATGTTCCTGTCTTGGGCACAAAAATGCAGTCTCTTCTTTTACAAACTATTTAAATGGAAAGGTTTTGTTTTTATGCTATTTATTTATTTATATTCGTCTACTAATACTTGTCTGTTTCTAGGAAAATAGGAAGCTCTTTAAAGCCGATCCCTCTCTGGATACTTGGAAGATTTATGTAGAATTCATTGATGACATTGTGGTGGAAGGCTTTTTCCAGGCTATAATGTACGACTTAGACTTCTTTCTGAAGAATACAGAGAAACAGTTGAAACCGGCACCATTTTTTCAAGCACAAATGATCTTACTGCCTCCCGAGATTGTGTTTAAACCTTCTCTAGACAGAGAGGCTGCGGATGGCTTCTATGATCTGGTAGAAGAAATGCTATGCAATAGTTTTAGAATGTCTGCCCAGATGAACCGAATAGCAACACATCTGGAAATAAAAAATTATCAGGTATTTTCTTAGTAAATGTGTATTTAACTTTTATATTAATGATTCAAAAACAAATAGTGGCTGGATGTGGTAGCTCATGCTTGGAATCCCAGCACTTTGGGAGGAAGAGGCAAGAGGATTGCTTAAGCCTAGGAGTTCGAGACTAGCCTAAGTAGCATAGCAAGACCATCTCTACAAAAAATTAGAAAGATTAACTAGGTGGGGTGACATGCACCTATAGTCCCAGCTACTCAGGAGGCTCAGGCAGGAGGATTGCTTGAGCCAAGGAGTTAGAGGCTGCACTGAGCTCTCATGAAGACAGTGCACTTCAACTTGAGTGATAAAGTGAGACCCTGTCTCAAAACAACAACAACAGCAACAACAACAACAAAAAAAACCACTGGAAAACAAAACCCAGAACAAATTAGGATAATGGGAAGCACAAGGAAAACAGAAGTTGGAAAAAGCAACATGATTGTTAATTTTTCTAACCACTCTCGCTTTGAAGAATTACCTTGGTAATGTTATGTTGTAGATAATTAATGGAGCAAGATTGGTTTGAATAATAAGCGCTTTGTTTTCCTCTCATTTAGAATGATATGGATAATATGTTAGGCCTGGCAGAGGTCAGGCAGGAGATTATGAACAGAGTGGCGAATGTCATCAAAAAAGTCTTAGATTTTAGAAATACCCTGGAGACCCATGCTTACCTCTGGATGGATGATCGAGCTGAGTTTATGAAGCATTTTCTCTTGTACGGTCACACTGTATCTTCTGAGGAAATGGAGGCTCATGCAAACGAAGAAATTCCCGAACAACCACCAACTCTTGAGCAATTCAAAGAACAGGCAAGGAAAACCCTTAGCATTTAATGTAGTGAACTGGCTTTTCAGTGAGTTGTTCTAGTTAACTTTTTTTCTAACTACAGATCGACATTTATGAAGCTTTATATGTCCAGATGAGCAAATTTGATGACTTCAAAGTGTTTGATAGTTGGTTCAAGGTGGACATGAAGCCTTTCAAAGTGAGCTTGTTAACCATAATTAAGAAATGGAGCTGGATGTTTCAGGAGCATCTTTTGAGATTTGTCATTGACAGGTAGCCTTTGTACTTTGGTATTTGGAATTATAACTTTCTAATCTGCTTTGTAAAACTGAGATGTTACTTTTAAGAGTATTAATGTTGCCAATTTCATAATAGAGATAACGTTTAATCAGGTATGTAATGAAAATAAGATTCAATCAGAAATCCTATACTACTAAATGTTTTAATAAACTGAATTTGTGTGTATATATGTACATATATATTTCATAGTCTGAATGAGCTGCAAGAATTTATAAAGGAGACAGATGCAGGACTTCAGAGAGAATTAAATGAAGGTGATCATGATGATTTAGTTGACATCATGGGGCATCTTCTGGCTGTGAGAAGCCGACAGAAAGCTACTGATGAACTCTTTGAACCTCTAAAAGAAACCATCACCCTCTTGGAGAGCTATGGTCAGAAGATGCCTGAGCAAGTCTATATTCAGCTAGAGGTAAGTGCAGAGGTGAAATAATCATAATTACCACAAATTGAGCATCTCTTTTTAGCGAAGTGCTTTACATGTACTGTCTTACAATATCCTTACAACAATCTATACTGTACACATTTGATGTTTCCATTTTACAGGTTAGGAATCTGATACTTAAGGAGATTTAATAACTTTCTCAAGGTCACACAAATAGTATATCCTCCTGCTGAGCTTCCTGAGTAGCTGGGACTACAGGTGCAAGTCACCACACCTAGCTAATGTTTTAATTTTTTGTAGAGATGGTCTTGCTGTGCTGCTTAGGCTGGTCTTGAACTCCTGGGCTCAAGCAATCCTCTTGCCTTAGCCTCCCAAGGTTCTGGGATTCCAGGCATGAGCTACCACACCCTGGGTGTGTTTTATGACAGCATACTTACTCTTAACCACTGTGCTCCACTGCCTTATTATTAGAAACTATGTAGGTTGTAAAGAACCTGTAAGTTGCTTTTTTGAGTTCACTTTTACCATTTTCACACATGAAATATATCCATACTTTATTTCATTCAAAAAAAAAAAAAGAACAGTTGAGAAGTGTCCTAGTCTTGCAAACGTATCATGGACATGTTAATAAATAGGCCAGGTGTGGTGGCTCACGCCTATAATCCCAGCATTGTGAGAGACTGAGGCAGGCAGATCACCTGAGGTCCAGAGTTCGAGACCAGCCTGGCCAACATGGTGAAACCCCATCTCTACTAAAAACACAAAAGATTAGCCAGGCATGGTGGTGCATACCTGTAAATCCCAGCTACTCAAGAGGCTAAGGCAGGAAAATCGCTTGAACCCGGGAGGTGGAGGTTGCGGTGAGCCGAGATCATACCACTGCACTCCAGCCTAGGGATAGAGTGAGACTCCATCTCAAAATAATAATCATCATCATAAATAAACTCAATTTGGATGGGGAAATCACTGTGTTTCCTAAACAGATTTCTATGCCATCCTCCTGTTTCCATGCTGTGGAAAGATTTGGGAGCTTTTTAATAACAAAGTCTTTTTAATTATAACTGAAACCACAAACCACAGTGTCACAATTGATGTTCTTTTTCTATGCCAATATTGATATTCTATAAATTGTATGTGTGTATGTGTCCACACACGTACTTACATTGAACCTTGCAATGGTGATCAGTTGGACACATTAACCAAAAAGCTTTCACTGGATTTATCTTGTTTAGTAGTCAGAGCACAAAATGCAAATTTAGATTTGTTTTCAAGTACTGTATGAGTTCATCTTCTCTGCTTGCCTTGGCAAGTTTGTTGATGTCTAAGACCACACTTCCTTTTTGCTTAAATATGCCTCATGATCCCTCATTTAAAAAATTCCTCTATAATTTCTCCCATCAATTTCTTGTTTTTTCTTTTTTTATTGAGGTGAAATTTACTATTCAGATAACATATAAAAGTAATCATTTAAAAATGTACAATTTAGTGCAACATTGCACAACTACCTCCTCTGTCTACTTCCAGAAATTTTCATCGCTCCCAGAAAGAAATCCCATGCCACTTCTCTGTCCCTCCCTGTTATCCTCCTCCATGCTCCACCAGGCCCTACCCACCAACCCCTGGCAGTTGCCAATCTATTTCAGCCTTTATAGGTTCACTTATTCTAGACATTTCATACAGATGGAATCATGCAATATATGACCTATTGTGTTAGGCCTCTTTCACTTGGTATAATGTTTTCAAGGTTCATGCACATTGTAGCATGTATCAGCATTTCATGTCTTTTTATGGGTGAGTAACATTCCATTGTATGTCCATACCACAATTTGTTTATCTGCTTGTCTGTTGATGGACATTTGGGTTGTTTCCATCTTTGGGCTATTGTCAGTAGTGCTGCTATGAACATTGGTGTGTATTTGTTTGCGTATCTGTTTTCAGTTCTTTTCAGTATACCTAGGAGTGGAATTGCTGGGTAATCTGGTAATTCCATATTTAACTTTTTGAGCCATTGCCAAACTGTTTCTCACAGTGGCTGTTCTGTTTTCTGTTCTGTCATTTTGCTTTGTAAGGATTAAATGCAGCCAGATATTTACAAGTGCTCTCTCGACTATGAAGACTATTAAGAATGACTATATGAATTGTTAAATTTTATTTAAGCATTAAACTGTCCTTAGAGCTTGCAATCCAGTAAGACATGGAGCAAAATGACAAGTTCTAGACAGATAGATACATACCAAGACCAAGAGATAAAACAGTTACAGTAGGAACAACTATAAATATTTCTTGTTTCTAGGAAGATTTATATATTCCTTGAATCAGATGCTGGACCTTAAACTATATCTCACAGAGAAAGTAGTCATAACATAAGTAATTGATGAGGGAATTTTAGACATGGCCTCCAGAATTTGTATTATAAAAGTTTGGTTCACTCCTTCCGGTGATGGTAGTGTTGAAAGTATTAAGCTTTTCAACATTTCAAAAGCAGGATACAATTTTAGTTGTGTATCAGTAATTTAGACTTGTCAGGAGGAAAAATAAGATTCATAGGCAGTATATGGTATATTTGGAGGGTGACAGGGACCAATTTTATTTTAATTTAAGCAACTTTAAGTGATAGTTACTTTCATTTTCTCCTTTATTATTTTGAGAAGTCATAACACTTAGCAAATACTTGTCTATGCTGAGTTCTGTGTGAAAACACCCTGAAGTCTGGCTGTGCCTACTAAGAGTTGAAGTATGACTTCCTTAAAGTCAAGGGGACTCAACAGCGGCACTTTGATCTTTCTGTCGGTGCACCATCTCTTCAGTCTTCTCCTCTTTCCATTGCTGGTAGACCCGTTTTAATTCAATTATTGTTATGTCTCACTTCAACCACAGCAGTTACTCCTTAATTCATCCCATTCCTTTTCACACCCCACCCACAATATACTCTGAAACAAGATGAATATTCTAATCTACAGGATTTATCCAGTCCCTTTTCTGCTCAGAAACCTTCACTAACTGCGCCTAACTTCCTGAATGGTGTCCAGCTTCCATAAGCGGTTACACACTCACGCCATCCTGTATTGGTTGTCATACCTCAAGGGATCTCACCCTAATCTCTGCCTGTTGAAACCTTGTCATTTTGTTGAGCCTCAATTTCAATATTACCTCATCCTTGATTGGATCATCTGACTTAGCAAGGCTTTGGAGATCATCTGATCTTTTGGGTTTCAAGAAAATTTAATTTTACCAATAAAAACTGGTTTGGAATCCCCAAATATAAAGCAGGATGTTGTGTTTGAAGAGGGATAAGGGGGCCTGAGCTCATGGATGTGATTTCTTCCTGGCTTCCCGGCCATGGCCTCTGAAGGGACCCCATGCAATACTTAGGCTCCATGGATTGCAATTGGAAATGCGAAGTGAGACTCTGTCTGTATAGAGGAGGATGCAGAATTTTGATGAGAAGCCACAAGAGGGAAGGACAAGGGGGGTTAGAGCCCAAGTCCCTTAGTTCCTGAGCTGGTTTGGTATTCCTGTCATGACACCATGTTATCTCCCAACTGTTTTGGTTCCATAACACATAGACCTCCTGATAGACATTCTGTTGTGTAGAATAGTTATTGTGATTCTCGCTCACTCTGATAGATTATGAAACAATTTAAGTCAGAGAATGTGTTTTACCTTTTAGCACCCTGTTCGCCACTCAAATAGTATTTAGACTTAGCACAGTGCGTTCTTCATAATTGGCAGTTACTGAATCATTTATCAAATATTTATTGAGGGTTACAACATAGTCTTTAGAACCTTTGAATTTTGCACTTCAGCTACACAAGTAGAGTTCCATCACTATGGGTGGTTTTGTATGACAAAACAATTTGAGTTTCCCAGGAGATGACCCAGAGGAACAATGCTTTGTTAGCGGGGACACAAGCAATGCTTTTCAATGGTAGTTATGCCCCATGCATGGCTCCTCAGAGAAAATAACTTGCTTTTGTCCTATTTGCATTGTAGGCAGGGAGAGCAGAGTTGAGTTGGTACCTGAACTATTTATTGTGTCTTTTGTCCTACATAGAGTAGGAATTAACCTTTCTTCCCTTTGCCTCTTCTCCCTTCAAAAAATCCTAGTCACCTAAAATAAACCCAACCTCAATGCTCCAACAAGGAGGAGAATGTACAGAAGAACTTTGAGAGCTAGAGAAAAGCAGAGGATGTGATTGATTCACATTTTCATCCTTGCCCCACCATTTTCAAAGCATATATTTTTTTTCACTTGCCAGATTACTTAACTTGGCTGGCTTCCATTTCTAGTTGTTAGAGACCAGCAAAGTCATTTCCAGAGCATTTTAATTTTATTCCCACAGCAGGAAAAAAATTGGGATATTTGTGTTTATTTTGAAAAGATTTCCATGGATTCTGAGATGAGAACAATTCTGGTACATGCTTTGGTGTTCTGAACCCAGCAGTGCCAGTGAATCAGCCCTAGTTCTAAGCCTTTTCATCACTTTTATCTTTTTTTTTTTTTTTTATAAACTCATTATGTAAGAATGAAAGGACGTCATGGGTTAGTGTAAAGAAATTACAATCATTTACCTGGGTATGGTTGCTCATGCCTATAATCCCAGCACTTTGGGAGTCAAAGACAGGTGAATCGCTTGAGCTCCCAAGTTCAAGAACAGTCTGAGAAACATGGTGAAACCGTCTCTACAAAAAACAGAAGTAGTACCCAGGCATGGTAGTGCACGCCTGTAGTTCCAGCTACTCAGGAGACTGAGGTGGGAGGATTGCTTGAACCCAGGAGGTGAAGGTTTCAGTGAGCTGAGACCATGCCGGTGCATTCCAGCCTAGGGGATAGGGCCAGACCTTGTCTCAAGAGGGGGAAAAAAAAAAAAAGAAATTAGAGTAATTTAATCCTATAGGGTTGATTTGTTTTAGGAGTTGAAGTAATTTCCCATTTATACCTTTGCTTTTGCAGGCATTACCTGAAAGATGGGAAACTACCAAAAAGATGGCAGCAACCGTCAGACATGAAGTCTCACCTCTCCATAATGCCGAAGTCACTCTTATAAGGAAAAAATGTGTTTTGTTTGATGTAAGCTAGTTACCAAGTTTTTGCTTTAAGAAAGATTTTACAAGGATAATTGAAGTATTTGTCTGAAATTCACTTTTTTTTCCCACTAATCAGGGAAAGCAGGCAGAGTTCAGAGAGAGATTCAGATGCTATGCCCCTCTTGAATTTAATGCCGAAAATCCATACACAGCACTTGATAAGGTAATACAGATCTCAAATATCTTGTGTGCATTACAGTAGCCACTTTAAAAAATGTAAGTTTAGACACAAAATACTGCCACATACTGCCTTTGTTTAGCTGTTACAGGAATTATTTAAAACTCAGTTATAAGCAGTTTTCCCCCAAGTAAATTGTATTGTATTCCAAATCATGCCTCCCCACCCTATCATCCTCACTGTATTAGTCAGGGTTCTCTAGAGGGACAGGACTAATAGGATAGATGTATATATGAAAGGGAGTTTTATTAAGGACTATTGACTCACACCATGACAAGACAAAGTCCCACAACAGGCCATCTCCGAGCTGAGGAGCAAGGAAGCCAGTCTGAGTCCCAAAATCTCAAAAGCAAGGAAGCCAACAATACGGCCATCAGTCTGTGGCCAAAGGCCTGAGAGTCCTTAGCAAACCACTGGTTTAGATCCAAGAGCCCAAAAGTTGAAGAACTTGGAGTTCAGTGTTCAAGGACAGGAAGCATCCAGTACGGGAGAAAGATGGAGGCCAGAAAGGCTCATCCAGTCTAGTCCTTTCACATTCCTCTGTCTGCTTTTATCCTAACTGTGCTGGCAGCTTAGATGGTGCCCACCCAAACTGCGAGTGGGTCTGCCTCTTTCACTCCACTGACTTGAATGTTAATCTCCTTTGACAACACTCTCAAAGACACACCCAGGAACAATACTTTGTATCTTTCAGTCCAATCAAGTTGACACTCAATACATGTATATTATTAAATTATACTTTAGATTCTGGGGTACATGTGCAGATCATGCAAGATTGTTGCATAGGTACATTCATGGCAAGGTGGTTTGTTGCCACCATCCCCTGATCACCTATACCTGACTTTTCTCCCCGTGTTATCCCTCCCCAACCCTCCCTCCCACTATCCCTCCTGTAGCTCCACCTCAACGGACCCCAGTGTGTGATGCTCCCCTCTTTATGTCCAAGTGTCCTCATTGTTCAACACCCACCTGTGAGTGAGAACATGGGGTGTTTGGTTTTCTGTTCTTGTGTCAGTTTGCTGAGAATGATGGTTTCATCCATGTCCCTACAAAGGACACAAACTCATCATTTTTTATGAATGCATAGTATTTCATGGTGTATATGTGCTACATTTTTTTCGTCCAATCTATCATCGATGGGCATTTGGGTTGGTTCCAGGTCTTTGCTATTGTAAACTGCGCCGCAGTGAACCTATGTGTGCATGTATCTTTATGACAGAACGATTTATAATCCTTTGGGTATATACCCGGTAATGGGATTGCTGGGTTAAATGGAATTTCTATTTCTGGATCCTGCAGGACTCTGGTTGAACTAATTTACACTCCCACCAACAGTGTAAAAGTGTTTCTATTTCTCCACATCCTCTCCAGCATCTGTTGTCTCCAGAATTTTTAATGATCACCATTCTAACTGGTGTGAGATATCTCAATATGGTTTTGATTTGCATTTCTCTAATGACCAGTGATGATGAGCATTTTTTCATATGTTTGTTGGCCGCATATTTGTCTTCTTTTGAAAAGTGTCCATTCATATCCTTTGCCCACTTTTGAATGGGTTTGTTTTTTTTCTTGTAAATCTGTTTCAGTTCTTTGTAGATTCCATATATTAGCCCTGTGTCTGATGGGCAGATTGCAAAGATTTTTTCCCATTCTGTTGGTTGCCAGTTTAATGATTGTTTCTTCTGCCGTGTAGAAGTTCTTAAGTTTAATTAGGTCCCATTTGTCTATTTTAGCTTTTGTTGCCGTTGCTTTTGGTGTTTTAGACATGAAGTCCTTGCCTGTGCCTATGTCCTGAATGGTTTTGACTAGGTTTTCTTCTAGGGTTTTTATGGTGTTTTTATGTTTAAATCTTTAATACATCTGGAGCTAATTTTTGTATAAGGTGTCAGGAAGGGGTCCAGTTTCAGCTTCTTGCATATGGCTAGCCAGTTTTCCCAACACCATTTATTAAACAGGGAATCGTTTCCCCATTGCTTGTTTTTATCCAGTTTGTCAAAGATCAGATGGTTGTAGATGTGTGGCGTTGCTTCTGAGGCCTCTGTTCTGTTCCATTGGTCTATATCTCTGTTTTGGTACCAGTACCATACTGTTTTGATTACTGTAGGCTTGTAATATAGTTTGAAGTCTGATAGTGTGATGCCTGCAGCTTTGTTCTTTTTGCTTAGAATTGTCTTGGCTATGTGGGCTCTCTTTTGGTTCTATATGAAGTTTAAGGTGTTTTTTTCCAGTTCTG
Source organism: Aotus nancymaae (assembly GCF_030222135.1). Lineage (NCBI taxonomy): Eukaryota > Metazoa > Chordata > Mammalia > Primates > Aotidae > Aotus > Aotus nancymaae. The sequence continues at coordinate 38,627,872 of NW_026988438.1, read as the reverse complement.
TGAAGAAGGCCAATGGTAGCTTGCTGGAGATAGCATTGAATCTATAAATTACTTTGGGCAGTATGGCCATTTTCACAATATTGAGTCTTCCAAACCATGAGCAGAAGGTTTTCCATCTGTTTGTATCCTCTCTTATTTTCTTGATCAGTTTTTTGTAGTTCTCTTTGAAGAAATCTTTTACCTCCTTTGTTAGTTGTATTCCTGGGTATGTTTTTCTCTTTGTAGCAATTGCAAATGGGAGTTCATTCTTGATTTGGCTTTCTGTTTGTCTGTTACTGGTGTATAGGAATGCCTGTGATTTCTGCACATTGATTTTGTATCCTTAGATTTTGCTGAAGTTGCTTATCACCTTTAGGAGAATTAGGGCTGAGACAATGTAGTCTTCTTAATATACAATCATGTTATCTGCAAATAGAGACAATTTGACTTCTTCCTTTCCTAAATGAATACACTTTATTTCTTTTTCTTGCCTAATTGCTCTGGTTAGAACTTCCAATACTATATTGAATAGGAGTGGTGAGAGAGGGCATCCTTGTCTAGTGCTAGTTTTTAAAGGGAATGCTTATAATTTTTGCCCATTCATTGTGGATATTGGCTGTGGGTTTGTAATAAATAGCTTTTATTGTTTTGAGTTACATTCCATCAATACCTAGTTTATTGAGAGTTTTTAGCATAAAGGGCTGTTGAATGTTGTCAAAGGCCTTCTCTGCATCTATTGAGATAATCATGTGGTTTTTGTCTTTACTTATGTTTATATGGTGAATCACGTTTATAGATTTGCGTATGTTGAAGCAGGCTTGCATCCCTGGGATGAAGCCTACTTGATTGTGATGGAAAAACTTTTTGATGTGCTGTTGGATTCGGTTTGCCAGTATTTTATTGAAGATTTTTGCATCTGTGTTCATCCTGGATATTGGCCTGCAGTTTTCTTTTTTAGTTGTGTCTCTGCCAGATTTTGGTATCAGGATGATATTGGTCTCATAGAAAGAGTTAGGGAGGATTCCCTCTTTTTGTTTTGTTTGGAATAGTTTCAACAGGAATGGTACCAGCTCCTCTTTGTATGTCTGGTAGAATTTGGCTGTGAACCCTTCTGGATCTGGACTTCTTTTGTTTGGTAGGCTATTAATTGCTGCCTTGACTTCCAACCTTGTTATTGGTCTATTCAGGGTTTCAACTTCTTCTTGGCTTAGTCTTGGCAATGTGCAAGTTTCTAGGAATTTATCTATTTCTTCCAGATTTACTGGCTTATGTGCATAGAGTTGTTTGTAGTAATCTCTGATGGTAGTTTGTATTTCTGAGGAATTGGTAGTGATCTACCCTTTACCATTTTTTTAAATTGCATTTTAGATTTTGGGGTACATGTGAAGAATATGCAAGATTGTTGCATAGGTACACACCTGGCAGTGTGATTTGCTGCCTTCCTCCCCATCACCTATATCTGGCATTTCTCCCCATGCTATCTCTCCCCAACTCCCCACCCCCCACTGTCCCTCCCCTGTTTCTCCGCAACAGACCCCAGTGTGTGATTCTCCCCTCCCTGTGTCCATGTGTTCTCATTGTTCAATACCCACCTATGAGTGAGAACATGCAGTGTTTAATTTTCTGCTCTTGTGTCAGCTTGCTGAGAATGATGGTTTCCAGGTTCATCCATGTCCCTACAAAGGACACAAACTCATCGTTTTTGATGGCTGCATAATATTCCATGGTGTATATGTGCCACATTTTCCCTGTCCAGTCTATCATCGATGGGCATTTGGGTTGGTTCCAGGTTTTTGCTATTGTAAACTGTGCTGTAATGAATGTTCATGTGCATGTGTCCTTATATTAGAAAGATTTATAATCCTTTGGATATATACCCAGTAATGGGGTTGCTGGGTCAAATGGAATTTCTATTTCTAGGTCCTTGAGGAATCACCACACTGTCTTCCACAATGGTTGAACTAATTTACACTCCCACCAAAAGTGTAAAGGGGTTCCTGTTTCTCCACATCCTCTCCAGCATCTGTTGTCTCCAGATTTTTTAATGATCGCCATTCTAACTGGAGTGAGATGGTATCTCAATGTAGTTTTGATTTAGTATCTCAATGCAGCATTTCTCTAATGACCAGTGATGATGAGCATTTTTTCATATGTTTGTTGGCCTCATGTATGTCTTCTTTTGTAAGGTGTGTGTTTATATCCTTCACCCACTTTTGAATGGGCTTGTTTGTTTTTTTCTTGTAAATCTGTTTTAGTTCTTTGTAGATTCTGGATATTAGCCCTTTTTCAGATGGTAGACTGCAAAAATTTTTTCCCATTCTGTTGGTTGCCAATTCACTCTAATAACTGTTTCTTTTGCTGTGCAGAAGCTGTGGAGTTTGATTAGGTCCCATTTGTCTATTTTGGCTTTTGTTGCCAATGCTTTTGGTGTTTTGGTCATGAAGTCCTTGCCTACGCCTGAATGGTTTTGCCTAGATTTTCTTCTAGGGTTTTTATGGTGGTAGGTCTCATGTTTAAGTCTTTAATCCATCTGGAGTTGATTTTAGTGTAAGGTGTCAGGAAGGGGTCCAGTTTCTGCTTTCTGCACATGGCTAGCCAGTTTTTCCAACACCATTTATTAAATAGGGAATCCTTTCCCCATTGCTTGTTTTTGTCAGGTTTGTCAAAGATCAGATGGTTGTAGATGTCTGGTGTTGCCTCCAAGGCCTTTGTTCTGTTCCTTTGGTCTATAACTCTGTTTTGGTACCAGTACCATGCTGTTTTGATTACTGTAGCCTTGTAGTATAGTTTGAAGTCCGGTAGTGTGATGCCTCCCACTTTGTTCTTTTTGCTTACAATTGACTTGGCTATATGGGCTCTCTTTTGGTTCCATATGAAGTTTAAGGTGTTTTTTTCCAGTTCTGTGAAGAAGGTCATTGGTAGCTTGATGGGGATAGCGTTGAATCTGTAAATTACTTTGGGCACTATGGCCATTTTCACAATATTGATGCTTCCTAACCATGAACATGGAATGTTTCTCCATCTGTTTGTATCCTCTCTTATTTTGTCGAGCAGTGGTTTGTAGTTCTCCTTGAAGAGGTCCTTTACATTCTTTGTTAGTTGTATTCCTAGGTATTTTATTCTCTTTGTAGCAATTGTGAATGGCAGTTCATTCTTGATTTGGCTCTGTTTAAGTCTGTTATTGGTGTATAGGAATGCTTGTGATTTTTGCACATTGATTTTGTATCCTGAGACTTTGCTGAAGTTGCTTATCAGTTTCAGGAGATTCTGAGCTGAGATGATGGGGTCTTCTAGATATACAATCATGTCGTCTGCAAATAGAGACAATTTGACTTCCTCCTTTCCTATCTGAATACCCTTTATTTCTTTTTCTTGCCTGATTGCTCTGGCTAGAACTTCCAATACTATATTGAATAGGAGTGATGAGAGAGGGCATCCTTGTCTAGTGCCAGATTTCAAAGGGAATGCTTCCAGTTTTTGCCCATTCAGTATGATATTGGCTGTGGGTTTGTTGTAAATAGCTTTTATTATTTTGAGATATGTTCCGTCAATACCTAGTTTATTGAGGGTTTTTAGCATAAAGGGCTGTTGAATTTTGTCAAAGGCCTTCTCTGTATCAATTGAGATAATCATGTGGTTTTTGCCTTTGGTTCTGTTTATTTGGTGAATTATGTTTATAGACTTGTGTATGTTGAACCAGCCTTGCATGCCCGGGATGAATCCTACTTGATCATGGTGGATAAGCTTTTTGACATGCTGTTACAGTGGGTTTGCCAGTATTTTATTGAAGATTTTTGCATCTATGTTTATCATGGATATTGCCCTGAAGGTTTCTTTTCTTGCTGAGTGTCTGCCGGGTTTTGGTATCAGTATGATGTTGGTCTCATAAAATGATTTGGGAAGGATTCCCTCTTTTTGGATTGTTTGGAATAGTTTCAGAAGGAATGGTACCAGCTCCTCTTTGTAGAGTTTTTTTTTTTTATCTCCCTCCTCTAGCTCTTTCAATTTTGATGATAGGGTGTCGATTTTAGATCTTTCCTTTTTTTTCATGTGGGTTTTTATTGCTATAAATTTCACTTTAGACACTGCTTTAAATGTTTCTCTGAGATTCTGGTGCATTGTATTTTCGTTCTCGTTGGTTTCGAAGAACATCTTTATTTCTGCCCTCATTTCATTGTTTATCCAGTTGACATTCAGGAGCCAGTTGTTCAGTTTCCTTGAAGTCGTGAGGTTTTGAGTTAGTTTCTTAATCCTGAGATCTAATTTGATGGCACTGTGGTCTAAGAGACTGTTATGATTGCCGTTTTTTTGCATTTGCTGAGGAGTGATTTACTTCCAATTATGTGGTCAATTTTAGAGTAAGTGCAGTGTGCTGCTGAGAAGAATGTATATTCTGTGGCTGTGGGGTGGAGAGTTCTGTAGATGTCTATTACGTCCACTTGTTCCAGTTTTGCATTCAAGTCCTGTATATCCTCGTTGATTTTCTGTCTTGTTGATATGTCTAATGTTGACAGTGGAGTGTTAAAGTCTCCCATTATTATTGTGCAGGAGTGTAAGTCTGTTTGTAGGTCATTAAGAACTTGCTTTATGTATTGGGTGTTCCTTTATTGGGTGCCTATATATTTACGATAGTTAGTTCTTGTTGTATTGATGCTTTCACCATTATGTAGTGTCCTTCTTTGTCTCTTCTGATCTTTGTTGATTTAAAGTTGATTTTATCAGAGACTAAAATTGCAACCCCTGCTTTTTTTTTTTTTTGCTTTCTATTTGCTTGGTAGATCTTCCTCCATCCCTTTATTTTCAGTCTGTGTGTGTCCTTTTGTGTGAGGTGGGTCTCCTGAATACAGCACACTGATGGGTTTTGACTTTTTACCTAGTTTGCCAGTCTGTGTCTTTTGATTGGGGCATTAAGGCCATTTACATTTAATGCTAATATTGTTATGTGTGAATTTGATTCTGCCATTTTGTTACTGGTTGGTTGTTTTGACTGTTGGTTGACACAGTTTCCTCATTGCATCATTGGTCTTTACCATTTGGTTCATTTTTGCAGTGGCTGGTACTGGATTTTTTTTCTGTGTTTAGTGCTTCCTTCAGGAGCTCTTGTAGGGCAGGTCTGGTAGTGATTAAATCTCTCAGTAATTGCTTGTCCGTAAAGGATTTTATTTCTCCTTCACTTATGAAGCTTAGTTTGACTGGATATGAGACTATGGGTTCAAAGTTCTTTTCTTTAAGGATGCTGAATATTGGTCCCCATTCTCTTCCGGCATGTAGGGTTTCTGCTGAGAGAGCCACTGTGAGTCTGATGGGCTTTCCTTTGTGGGTGACCCGAACTTTCTCTCTGGCTGCCCTTAGCACTATTTTCTGCATTTCAGCCCTGGTGAATCTGATGATGATATGCCTTGGGGTTGCTGTTGTTGAGGAGTATCTCTGTGGTGTTCTTTGTATTTCCTGAATTTGAATGTTGGCCTGCTTTGCTAGGTTGGGGAAGTTCTCCTGAATAATATTTTGAAAAGTGTTTTCCAGCTTGAATTCATTTTGCCCATCCTTTTCAGGTATGCCGATCAAGCATAGATTAGGTCTTCTCACATAATTCCATATTTCTTGGAGGCTTTGTTCATTTCTTTTCACTCTTTTTTCTCTTTTTTTGCCTTCTCATTTTATTTCATTGATCTGATCTTTGATCTCTGATATCCTTTCTTCTGCTTGATTGATTCAGCTGTTGAAACTTGTGTATGCTTCTTGAAGTTCTTTTTCAGCTTCTGTGCTGTGTTTTTCAGCTCCATGAAGTGGTTTATGTTCTTCTCTAGGCTGCTTATTCTAGGTAGCATTTCATCTAATCTTTTTTCAAGATTTTTTAGTTTCTTTGCATTGTATTAAAACATGTTATTTTAGCTTAGAGAAGTTTGTTATTACCCATCTTCTGAAGCCTGCTTCTGTCAGCTAGTCAAAATCGTTTTTTGAGCTGTTTTGTTGCCATGCTGGTGTGTCATTGTGATCTCTCTGGAAAGGAGAGGCGTTCTGGACTTTGATGATTTTATCCTTTTTGCACTGGTTTCTTCCTGTCTTTTCTGGGTGGACGTCCTTTCTGTAAGTTGGGGTTATTTGTCCTGTATGAGGCTTTTTTTTTAACATGTAAATGTCAGTGTGCCACCTGAGACAGTGTGTCCATTGTCTGCCTGTGGAGGCACTGCTGGACTGTCTCAGTCTCAGCCAGGCTGCTGTTTATTCTTCACCTGGTTTCCTTACTGGTGGGGTTAGCTCTGCCTTCCCAATGGCGGGCTCTTTCCCTCTGCCGAGTCTGCTGTTCCCAGGTGGAGGATCTGTTAACTGCAGAACGCTCCTAGGAGAGGGATTCTGGTTGCTGGATCTTGTAGGGGAGGAGGCTTGTCTGGTTGTATCCCTCTCCCCAGTTTCAACTCTCCCTTCTGTGGGATGGGCAGTTCCTTTTTGCAGGCTTTCTTAGTATTAGTCCAAATCTCTGCTCTGGTCTGTGCTAACAAGGCACTGATCTGGCCAGGGCTGCTGGCCTGGGCTGTCTCCTGGGTCAGCAACTCTGGGTGGTTCTCAGCAAGGTGGCGTTTTCCTAGTCTGTGTGCTGCCAAAGTCTCGGAGTGAATTGTTGTATCAGATTCAGAGAACCGAGGAGGATCAATGCCCCCCGATCCTCCATGCCTGATACACTTTCCAGGTGGGGCGGTGCCCCGCCTTGCTTCGGCTGGACACCTTTGGGCTGCTTTCACTCCCTTTTTTGGGGGGTTAATCCTGCTGTTCAACCAGTCCCTTTAAAACAAAACCCGTACCTCGCTTGGAGATGTGGATATCCCTCTGGTTCTGTCTCACTTGGTCATAGCTGCACTCCGGAGAAGCTTTCTTTCGATGCTTCCGAAGAATCAACACTCAGTGTTAACCGTCACAATCACCATAGTCATACTAGAGAGAATAACAACTACTCCTGGTTTTTGAGCACTTTAGTATATATCAAGAATTTCATGAAGCATATGACTTACATTATTGCTTTCTAATTCTCACAGTGTTTCTGTGATATGGCTTGAATTAATTTTCCTATTTCAAATAAAAAACTTGTATAATTAAGTAATTCCTTGCAGATTTGTGTAGGTGACAGAACTAGGATTACCATTCTGGCTATCTGAACTTTTTTTTTTTAATCAGAAATTTTAACCGCTATACACCTTCTCTTGTGATGCTTTTGCTTATAACTTTAACCATAGTCACGGAAGCCCATAACTTATTCTTAACCCTGGACATGAAAATTGTTGAATCATTCAATCCTGGTTTATAGTGAACAACTGTACTTTATTATAGTTGACTATAAGAATGAACATGGTGGGTGAAGAATCCAAATGGTAATGCATAGAATATATGAAAATATGTTTTAAACTTTTATTAGAAAAACCATGTCTTTGTTTCTCTAGGAACTTAGCACCCATAATAAGAAAATAATTGTGTGAAGTTAGATTCTGGAGCTCGACACCTTTACGAGTTGCTCCTCTAGCCTGTCACCCTGATTTCACTTAATGCTGGAGGCAGTCTTTGCTCCTTAGTCGGGTGCAGCTGACAGAGCCCTTACCTCTCCTAAATTTTGGCTTGAATTTAGATTTAATTGCTTTAAACTTATTCAGAAAACACTATTCTATAGCATCATGTTGCCTCTTTCACTTGGCAGAAGAAAATTGGTTAATATATTCATTGAAAAGGGAGTAGGTTAGAGTATGCTAATATCCTTTTTTTTTTTTAAGATTATGTCTAAATTGCAGGTGGTCTGAACAGATTGTGGATGGGGAAACGTTTTTACTTGACTAACCAAGATGCTCTATGTAAACATTTACTATAGTTATTTATTGAATTTTATCATGTTCGTGCTATACTATAACAGCATATAGTTACATATTTAAAAGTCAGAGATGCTTATGCTTTTAACTACAGGGATGTTTTGAATGTAGTAGGGCTCGGTGAACTTTTTCTTGAAGTCATGTTCTTGGTGTGCTTGTTCAGACATATCTAGTGTTAATCTAGTTACAGTCAGCTAAAGGCACATTGATTCTTGTTCTGGGCTGGTATGGTGGACCTGGTCCTGAAGGTATCTCAGTCCACAAGACAGAAACCACTGACCCTCCGTGAATAAGGGTAACAGTGCAGTGAATCTCTCCCATTAAAATGAGGTTTCCTGGTAAAGTGCTTCCGTTTCTTCATAGCCGGAGATATAGTAACCACATAATAACCAGTTGAATGATCATATTGGATATTTCTTCCTTTCCTTTCTTATCTTTTTGTTTTTCTTTGCTTTTCTGTTCCTTTCCTTTCTTTGACAGTCTCACTCTGTCACCCAGGCTCTGTGCAATGGCATGATCTGAGCTCACTACAACCTCTGCCTCCCAGGTTCAAGCGACTCTCCTGCCTCAGCCTCTTGAGTAGCTTGGGACCACAGGCACACACCACCACACCCACCTAATTTTTGTATTTTTAGTAGAGACAGGGTTTCATCATGTTGGCCAGGCTGGTCTTGAACTCCTGACCTCCAGTGATCTGCCTGCCTCAGCTTCCCAATGTGCTGGGATTACAAGCATGAGCCACTGTGCCCAGCCATAACTGGGTATATGTTTCTAGGAATAATGGAATTAGTATAAGTAATAGGAAAAAAAAAGTGATTAAAAATAAATCAAAGGGAAGTTGGTTTTGTAGATTATGGTAGACCAGACGTTTTTAAAAGTTGTCTTTTGTAAAACAGATGCTGAATACATACTTACAAATGTATAATTTTTCATCTGTTGTTGAGCTTACGAGAACATAAAACAAATTTCTAAAGGGCAATAAAAAGTAGAGACAAATGCAGAGGCCTGTGCTGCTGTAGTGACAATGAAAATAGCAGAAGTCTAGAACTATGAGATTAAGTTTCTCATGGGGAACTAGAAGATGCTCTTAAGGGTGATACCCTCGTTGGAGAATGGGCTAGGGAAGGTCTGCAGCCTGCAAAGAAGCCTATGAGATTGCTGTGGGTCTTCACTAATGCTCAGAGTAGGGTGACAAAACAAGAAAAGGGTACTCTGGGAGTTTGTAAACATATTTCTGTTCTCACAAGGGTCTATAATCCAGTTTTATACTACCCCTATGATTAAGGAATGTCTAAACCAGGAAATTGAAATGGTTACAAGTACCTCTTTCTAGCAACTAGTGGAAGCAAACCTAAATCATCTCTGGAAAAAAGCATTCTCATTCAGTCTCTTCAGGGCGTCCAACAGATTAAGTTCAGTCACATATGAGTCCACAGTAAAACAGTAAACACCATTATGCGTAAGAGTCAGTTGAAAGAAACCACAGATAGAGATCCATACAAAGCTTCAGATATTAGAAGAAAATAAAAGATAATATTGATAAAAATAAGTAAGTTCTCAGCTTTGAGACTATCAACAATGATCAATTGAATTTGAAAAAGGGCCAGATACTCATGGAAATGAAAAATACAGTTGTGAAAAATAAAAAGCAACTCAGCAGATGTGTTAAAGAGCTCGTTAAAATTGGACAGAGACTTAGTGAAATGCAAATTACATTGGAAGAAAGCACTTAGAATGCAGGCATAGGTGTAAGGACATGGAAAATATAAAAGAGCTTAAGAGACACACAGAAGTTAGAATGCCATCCAGCTCTTCTACTTGTACTTCATGTAAGAGGGAATGAACAGAATGCAGTCTGCAAAATAATAGCTGAGACTTTCAAAGGAGTGGTTGTGATGATTAAATTTAGGTGTCAACTTTTATTTCTGGGTGTGGCTGTGAGGATACAGTAGAGACTCGTTTGTGAGTTGATGGACAGAGTGGGGAAGATCCACCTGCAGTGCAGGTGGGCACTGTCCAATTGGCTGGGGGCCCAGATAGAAGAAAAAGGCAGAGGAGAGGTAAATTTGCTATCTCCCCTGGAAATGGAATACCTTCTTCTGGTCTTGCACATCAGAATTCCAGTGTCCCTGGACTTAGGACTCCAGGACTTGAACCTACAGCTCCCCATCCTCGGCATCTGGTTCTCAGGCCTTTGGCCCCAGACTGAGGATTACACTATCAGCTTTCCTGTTTCTGCTGCCTTTGAAGTTGGACTGAGCCATGCTACTGACATCTAGGTTTCCAGCTTGCAAATGGCTTATTGTGAGCCAATATCCCTAATAAAATTTCCCTCATATATTTGTTTATTTTATCCTATTGGTTCTATCTTTCTGGAGAACTGTGACTAATACACTGGTGTAAGCATGAATCAATAGATTCAGGAAATTCACCGAATCCCAGTCAGGATAAATATAAAGACTGCATGTAGACACATCACAGCAGACTGAAGAATACCTAAAGCAAAAGGATTTTCAAAGCAACCATAAAGACTGGTCACCTGTTCAAAATGATGATTAGGTTAAGAGCATACTTCTCATCAGCAACAATGGCAGCCAGAAGGTAGTGGATGATGTCTTTTAATTCTGGGAAAAATTGTATCTCAATGACAATGGAATGAAGATATTTCAGGGAAACAAAAATGTAATGTATTTACCACCAGTAAACCATCACTAAATAACTCTAGTTTTTTATAGTGATGAATAACTAGTTATAACTCCAGTTATACTCCAAGCAAACAATGCCAAATTTGGTTCTTAGAAAAGACTAGCTCTGTGGACAAATACCCAGTGAAATCAAGGGAAAAACAGAAAAAAGCAAAATTAACAGTATTAGAATAAAATAGGAAATGATTGTACAGAAAGAGACATTCAAAAATATAGAGCACTATTAATATGAAACTTAAAATGGATAAATTTTTGGAAAAATACGATTTACCAAAACTGTCTCAGTAAATGAGTACTCATGTAACTATTCAAACTTAGCCAGTAGGAAAATAATAATAAAAAAAAAAATAGTAACCAGTAGTTAAAAAACAAAAAATTTTCCAACAGAGAGGTGAAGAAGCCCTGATGGCTTTACTGGTGAATCTAAACAGATCTCATTCACATGATTCTAGGAACCTGAGGAAGAATGAACACTGTAAAATTATTTCATGGAGCATGTCTGATTTTTACACAAGGATAGTATGAGAAAGAAAAAATACAGATCAGTGTTTCTCATGTACATGTAGATATAAACATACCAAACAAAACAATCAAATTATACCAATTTATTAACAAGTTGGATTCATTTCGGGAAACTAAGCTTCCCTTATGTTTAGCAAATCAATATAATTAACTGCATTAATAGATTAGGAAGAAAAAATCATATTATCTTAAGAAATTCAAAAACTTTAGATATCATTCAACATTCATTCATGATAGAAACACTTAAAAGACATTTTTAACCTAATGAAAGAATAATTATAACTCTACATAAAATACTATACAATAGGGAATATGAAAATTTATGGTAGCATTAGTAATAATGGTGAAACATAGGAAAAACCAAAATGACTATTAGATGTAAAGAAACAAATTGTGATATATTCATATAATGTAGAGGAATGAACACACTTCACACACATCATTGTGAATATATAGATGAACATATCAATCGAAATGTATACAAGTATATACATTTCAAAAACAAACTTTAACAGCACTTAGCAGTACATTAATGTGAAAATATAAAAATTAGACTATCAAAACTTTAGGTTTTATGGTTAAATTTGTAGTAGGAAAAATAGGGATAAAATTGAAAAAGGCGTTAAAAGTTACTAGTCATATTTCTTAGGCTAGATGGGGAACAAATGCATAGATCCTTTTATGTGTATAAAATGTTTCATAATAAAACATTTTAAAACTAAGTCAAAGAATTGCAGTTCTTGTTTGTGAAGATATAATTTGTAAACATGAAAGCAGGGTGCTAATATTCTTTACATAGTAGGAATGAAGAGACAGAGTTGGGGTTGGGAGATGTTAGGCAAGGATAGAAAATTTTAGGAAAAAGTTCACAAGACTTCTTGTACAACATGGTCACTATAGTTAATAGCAATATATTGTATTTTGAAAATTGCTGAGATTTTAAATGTTCTCACCATAAAAAATGTGAGATGATGAGGTATGTGAGGTAATACACATATTAATTAGCTCTATAGAGCCATTTCACAATGCATAGATTTTTTGTTTTGGTTTGGATTTTTTGAGACAGGGTCTCTCTCTGATTGCCCAGGCTGTCGTGCATTGGTGTGATTTCAGCTCGCTGCAGCCTCAACCTTCTCTGGGCTCAGGTCATTTTCCTACCTCAGCCTCCTGAGTAGCTGGGACTATAGGCACATGCTACCATGCCCAGCTATTTTTTGTTTTTTGTATTTTTAATAGTGTTGGGGTTTTGCCACATGCCCAGGTTGGTCTCAAATTCCTGGGCTCAAGTGATCTACCCACTGTGACTTCTTAAAGTGTTGGGATTATATGCGTGCGCCCAACCTCACAATGTATAGATTTTTCTTTTCTTTATTTTTTAAAAAACTCATTTATTTTACTTTAAGTTCTGGGGTACATGTGCAGATCATGTAGGTTTGTTACATAGGTATACACGTGCCATGCTGGTGGTTTGTTGCATCCATCGCCCTGTCATCTATATTAGTTATTTCTCCTAATGCTATCCCTCCCCAATCCCCCCACCCGCTGCTATTCCTCCCCTCGCCCCCCTCCCGCTAGGCCCAGTGTGTGATGTTCCCCTCTGTGTGTCTGTGTGTTCGCATTGTTCAATACTGACTTATGAGTCAGAACATGTGGTGGTTGGTTTTCCATTCTTGTGTCAGTTTGCTGAGAATGATGGTTTCCAGCTTCATCCATGTCCCTGCAAAGACATGAACTCATACTTTTTTATGGCTGCATAGTATTCCATGGTGTATATGTGCCACATTTTCTTGATACAGTCTATCATTGATGGGCATTTGGGTTGGTTCCAAGTCTTTGCTACTGTGAACAGTGTCACAATAAACATAAGTGTGCAAGTGTCTTTATAACAGAATAATTTACAATCCTTTGGGTATATACCCAGTAATGGGATTACTGGGTCAAATGGTATTTCTATTTCTAGATCCTTAAGGAATCGCCACACTGTCTTCCACAATGGTTAAATTAATTTACACTACCACCAACAATGTAAAAATGTTCCTATTTCTCTACATCCTCTCCAGCATCTGTTGTCTCCTGATTTTTTAATGATTGCCATTCTAACTGGCATGAGGTGGCATCTCAATGTGTTTTTGATTTGCATTTCTCTAATGACCAGTGATGATGAGCTTTTTTTCATGTTTGTTGGCTGTATAAATGTCTTCTTTTGAAAAGTGTCTGTTCATATCCTTTGCCCACTTTTTGATGGGATTGTTTTTTTCTTGTAAATTTGTTTAAGTTCTCTGTAGATTCTGGATATTAGCCCTTTGTCACATGGGTAGATTACAGACATTTTTTCCCATTGGTGGGTTGCTGGTTTACTCCATTGATAGTTTCTTTTGCTGTGCAGAAGTTCTTAAGTTTAATTAGATCCGATTTGTCTATTTTGGCTTTTGTTGCCATTGCTTTTGATGTTTTAATCATGATATCCTTGCCTATGCCTATGTCTTGAATTATATTACCTAGGTTTTCTTCTAGAGTTTTTATGGTGTTAGGTATCATGTTTAAAGCTTTAATTCATCTAGAGTTAATTTTTGTATAAGGCGTAAGGAAGGGATTCCATTTCAGCTTTCTGTATATGGCTAGCTAGTTTTCCCAACACCATTTATTAGACAGGGAATCCTTTCCCCATTGCTTGTTTTTGTCAGGTTTGTCAAAGATCAGATGGTTGTAGTTGTGTGACATTCTTTGCAAGACTTCTGTTCTGTTCCAGTGGTCTATATCTCTGTTTTGGTGCCAATACCAAGCTGTTTTGATTATAGTACCCTTATAATATAGTTTGAAGTCAGGTAGCATGATGCCTCCAGCTGTGTTTTTTTGGTTAGGATTGTCTTGGCTATGTGGGCTCTTTTTTGGTTCCATATGAAGTTTAAGGTGGTTTTTTCCAATTCTGTGAAGAAAGTCAATGGTAGCTTGAAAGGAATAGCATTGTATCTGTAAATTACTTTGGGCATTATGACCATTTTCACGATATTGATTCTTCCCAACCATGAGTGTGGACTGTTTTTCCATCTGTTTGTGTTCTCTCTCATTTTCTTGATCAGTGGTTTGTAGCTTTCCTTGAAGAGGTCCTTCACATCCCTTGTTAGTTGTATTCCTAGGCATTTTATTCTTTTTGTAGCAATTGTGAATGAGAGTTCACTCATGATCTGGCTCTCTGTTTGTCTACTATTGGTGTATAGGAATACTTGTGATTTCTCTACATTGATTTTGTATCCTGAGACTTTGCTGAAGTTGCTTATCAGCTTAAGGAGATTTTGGGCTGAGACACTGGGGTTTTCTAAATATACCATCATGTCATCTGCAAACAGGGACAATTTGATGTCCTCTCTTCTCATTCAGATACTCTTTATTTCTTTCTCTTGCCTGATGGCCCTAGCCAGAACTTCCAATACTATGTTGGATAGGAGCAGTGAGAGAGGGCATCCTTGTCTTGTGCCAGTTTTCAAAGGGACTGGATATTTCAAAGCATCATGTTGTACGTGATAAATATATACAATTTTTATTTGTCAATTGAAAAAAGAGTTCATGGCTGGGCGCGATGGCTCACGCCTGTAATCCCAGCACTTTGGGAGACCGAGGTAGGGGGATCACGAGGTCAAGAGATCAAGACCATCCTGGCCAACATGGTGAAACCCTGTCTTTACTAACATACAAAATTAGCTGGGCATGGTGGTGCGCGTCTGTAGTCCCAGCTACTCGGGTGGCTGAGGCAGGAGAATTGTTTGAAGCCAGGAGATGGAGGTTGCAATGAGCCGAGATCGCACCACTGCACTCCAGCCTGGATCCTGGCGACAGGGCAAGACTCTGTCTCAAAAAGAAAAAAAAGAAAAGAAAAAAGAGTTGAAGGTTGATGGGACACAAAAGCATTAAGTATAGGTATTTAAACCTCAGAGAAACTAAAGCAGTATAATTGTTGGATCTTGGGAGGAGGATGGGAGAAAATAGAGAGTGGAAAAACAAAGTTAAATCCTTCTTTTGCAAATCGAGTTGTAACCTAGTATATTGTCTAAACTTGATCAATCAAGAAAGAGCAGCTTGAGCACAGAATTGGGAATTACAGAAACAGCATCCACAAGAATGAGAGTGAACCTGCAGGATTGCTTTCCTGCCTTGCAAACACTTCTGTACACCTTGAACTTTTACCATGTAAACATAGTGCCTTTTTGTTAATTAAAGAAAAAAACAGACGCAGTGGCTCACGCCTATAATCCCAGCACTTTGGGAGGAGGATCACAAGGTGAGGAGTTCGAGACCAGCCTGACAAACGTGATGAGCCTGTCTCTACTAAAGATAGAAAAATTAGCCTGGTGTGGTGGCACGCACCTGTAATTCCAGCTGCTCAGGAAGCTGAGTCAGGAGAATCACTTGAACCCAGGAGGCAGAGGTTGCAGTGAACCGAGATCGTGCCACTGCAGTCCAGCCTGGGCAACAGAGCAAGACTCAGTCTCAAAAAAAAGAAAAAAGTTTATCATGAAAGAACATGTCAGCATTTATATTTGGTGTAAAATGTGAACTGTTCTATGTAGATGGGGTATATAAGTGAACCTTGGTGAAGATAGTCATATGGTGATGTTTTCACCCTAAGCTGTGTTTTTAGCTTTGTGCTTTATTTCACAAATTACCTTGACTGCATTTGGTGTTATTGATAATCTATAGGGTATTTTTAAAATCTGAAAGTATTTTTTTTTAATAAACTAAGTCATTACTAAAAAGACAACTTATTCTTAAGTGGAAGTTTCTAGAGCCCCACCTTTTGTTCTTCAGCAAATTCCCCGGCTCTTGGTACAAAAACCAAGAGGAAAATTTGTATTCAGAGAAATCTGATGCAGAAGAAATTTTGCTAAAATAAGTGCCTAGGGAAAATATTGTTAAAGTTATTGTTTTTTGTAGTAATCTATTCTCACTTTTTGAGTAGCTGAGCTAGCTCTTCTAAAGCTTTCGACATTTTACCAATAATTATACTGCAGGTTTCTTTGTATTTTCCCTTTAAAAATCAAAGATTGAAATGTCAAGACAACCAGAGCTACAGAACTGCATGTCTTCGCTTTCTCTTGCAGTTTGTATGCAGGTGTGCATGTTCTCTCCTTAGGCAAATCAAGAGCTTGAGGCATTAGAAGAAGAAATGTTGCAGATGCAAGAATCTACTCATCTTTTTGAAGTGGCTCTTCCAGAGTACAAACAAATGAAGCAGTGTCGCAAAGAAATAAAATTGCTCAAGGGACTGTGGGATGTCATTATTTATGTTCAAGTAAGATGTGCTTTTTCAAAACATGCTTATTATTTAGGACTTCTTCATGTATGCAGTTTTTAGGGTCTATAGTATTCTCTCTGGGTTTTACAATGCTTGAAACATGTGTAAGTTAGATCCCTGCCCCAGCCCCAAATTAGAGTTCGTATATCTGTGTTAGTGGATGATTCTTCTTTGCATACCACTTGTTTTTATTTTTAGTTCAGGATGAAGCTTTGTATAATAAGCTGACTGCCTCAAATCCTTTGGGGAGATTGTATAGAATATAAATAAAAAATAATAAGGTAGGTGCAGTGGTTCACACCTGTAATCCTGGCACTGTGGGTGACCAAGGCGAGCGGATCATGAGGTCAGGAGATCAAGACCACCCTGGCTAACATGGTGAAACCCCGTCTCTACTAAAAATACAAAAATTAGCAGAGCGTGGCAGTGAGTGCCTGTAGTCTCTGCTACTCTGGAGGCTGAGGTAGGAGATTTACTTGAACTTGGGAGGTAGAGGTTGTAATGAGCCAAGATCGCACCACTGCACTCCTGCCTGGCAACAGAGCAAGACTGTCTGAAAAATAATTAATATATAAATATATATAACATATGTTGTCATCGCTGCATACCAAGTCATACATATACCTATTCTTATACTTACATACTTGGACATATACAAACAGTCCCTTAAAAAAATAGTTGTATGTGGTTAAGTTAAAAACTTTAGTGAAAAAATAAGTTCTAGGGAACGAGGCATATTGCAAGAAGCTCTAAAATCTTGTAAGTTGAAAGCCATATAGAAATATATTAACAAGATAGAAAATATGGTCAAGAAATGGTTAATGAGAGTTTTGTTTATAATGGATGAAAATTGTCATATGAAAGCTTATTTTGTTACATGTAGAATTATAAAAGTCTGTTATTTAATAATTAATTTATTCAAAGTACGCAGGATTAAGTGATAATGATGGTATGTGAGTGGACTTTATCATCGCTACTAGAAATTAATATAATGTTTTCGCCTTTAGCTTGACACGTTCTGACAACTTTTTTGTTTTGGTGATAGGGAAGTTCTGACAAGTGCAGTTAATATGTAAAAAATTGACTTTCCACTGGATGATAGAGTTACTGTGTATCATCAGTTTATGTATTTTGCTGCAGAGATTTGCTTTCACCAAATGTTGTTGACACTTTTATCTGCTTGTGCGTTTTCAGAGAAGCATTGATAATTGGACTAAAACCCAGTGGAGACAGATTAATGTGGAACAGATGGATGTAGAACTCAGAAGGTTTGCCAAGGCGAGTTCCGTAACTGTCTATTATAACAATTTATCTTCCTCAGCACCACCTCCTTCCCTCTTCGCTAGCCTGGTATCTGGTGTATTGGGCTGCGTGTATTCATTTACTTCTAGCACAGTCATATCAGGCAGTGTTTTTTTCACCCTTAGCCAGTTGCACTTCTAATCAAGCCTGTGAGTGAGTTGATAGAAGCATATTAGGGTTAATGAATTTATGAGAAGCAGCTCTAATCATAAGCTTCCTACAGCTTCCGAGAGCAGAGAGGAGCATTATCAGGGCCGAGGGGTCAGACTTCCGAAAGCTTTTGGTTTCTTTCCTTAGCAACCATGAAGATTTTGTATCTGAAAAGATACCTTTTGGTTCTGGAATTTGGAGCAACTAATAGGAGTATGCTACCTCTGTATCTATATAGAATACTATGATCTTTGTTCTTATTAATGACTCTGGAATCCCAAGAGGGCTTAACGTATACAGAACTGAGCTTATTGGACTTTGTTACCTATTGGAATTTTGATGTCTATTCTGCATAGCCATATGCCCTCTGAAGACAGAGCATCTTTGGATAAAGCCAAAATACATATCAGTGAAAGGCAGTTGAAAGTGACTGGGCCAGGCAACTGCGGTGGCTCACACCTGTAATTCCAGCACTTTGGGAGGCCAAGGCAGGCGCATTACCTGAGATCAGGAGTTCCAGACCAGCCTGGCCAACATGGTGAAACCCTGTCTCCACTGAAAAGACAAAAATTAGCTGGGTGTGGTGGCAGGGCCTGTAATCCCAGCTACTCCGGAGGCTGAGGCAGGAGAATTGCTTAAACCTGGGAGGTGGAGGTCAAGCAATTCTCCTGCCTCAGCCCAAGAGGCAGTGAGCCGAGATTGTGCCATTGCACTCCAGCCTGGGAGACAAGAGCGAGACTTCGTCTCAAAAAAAAAAAAAAAAAAAGTGACAGGGCCATTTGCTTTTTTCCACCTCAGGGCTTCCTTGCCTCAGCTCCTTCTCACTCTCACCTGTGTTGTCTCCTATATTATGCCAGTCCCAAAGACCCAAACTAAAATGTTCTTTCGTTCTTTTGGATGTCATGGAGTCACTGTACCTCATTCTACGTTCTATACTCTCTTTCTGCTTCTCTCCTCTAGTATTCACTTACTTCACTTCAGAGTGACAACTTAACCCTCACTCTCAGCTGAAGATACATATTTTTTAAAGCAGTTGACATTGTCCTTTATTTCATGCTAAGTTCTAGTTGTTTTCTTACGGGTTTTCTCATTCACAACTGCTGATGTTGTTTTGTGGGCTAGGAGGACCAGCCAAGTCAAGAGCCCTATTCAGCATTTTAAGATGATGAAATATTTAAGTTTCAAGGAACAGACACCCAACGGTAATCAACGTTCCAAGGCTACCATTTAAATGAGTCAGGTATTCCAAACGAGGTCTTAGTAATCCGGTAACAGTCTATTTCCGTTTATTTCCGTTTATAGAGGGAACATTATTTATTGGATGTGTCCTGTGAGCTCTGTTACTTACCTATGTTTCCTCATGGGACATTTAGTGAGATATTGTGAATGAGAAAACAGTGTACCCAAGTGGCTTGCACGAAGTGGGCTTGTAATGTACAAGTGAGTGTACATTTCATTTCCTTTCCTTTTCTCTGGTTTTTGTCCTTGGCTAGGAATTCAAATGCTTTCACTCTTCTCTAATCCAGGAGTTGGGAAATGTATATTTATTCTTCCAAAGGAGGCAAATTATTAATATATACTGTGTTATTATATCATGGGAGCTAGGTTTTTTTCCTCCACTTTTCTTTAGGAAATTTGGTCACTCGACAAGGAAGTCCGTGTCTGGGATGCTTACACAGGCCTGGAAGGCACAGTTAAGGACATGACAGCATCCCTGAGGGCCGTCACAGAGTTACAGAGCCCTGCCCTCAGGGACAGGCATTGGCACCAGCTGATGAAGGCTATCGGGGTCAGTATCCTCAGTCTCACTAGTTGAATATTTTTGTGACTGTAAAGTATTATTTCTTGGTTTGCATAATTTGGGATGAACTGTAATTGATGAAAAGGTCTCTAGTCAAATGCAAGAGATGAAGCTTTTTGAGAGGGGACCAGTGGACTGAATGGCCAAGGTCCTAGTTGTTGCTCCCCACTTTTTTCTCTTACTGGCTATGTGACCGTAAGCAAGTCACTTAACCTCTTGCATTTGAGTTTTGCTTTTTAGTAATAAAATGAGAAGGGATGCTATCTGCTCTTATACATTAGAGGAATCTTGCAAGGAGTGAGATAATATGAAAACATTTTAATGAGCACCAGATGGCTGCAAAGACTCTTACCATGGAAAGGGTTAGAAGGTATAAAAGTGAATTTATAGGGAAAAGGAATCTGAAATTGTGATTTCTTTTTCACCCGTAATTCATTTAATAATGGTGCATTTTTCCATGGTCTTTTGATGATTTTGATTTTGTTGCAGGATATAGTGACTTCTCTTGTATCCATGCCACTTGAACTTCTGGTTTCTTCCCTTTCTGTATCTATTTAAAAGCAAATGTAACAACCATACACTTTAATTTTGGGGGAAGGTGACCTTTATGAGTTTAAAATATGTAAAAGGAAGTCTAGTGTATGTATTTTCATTAAGCAAATCAAGAGTTTGAGGGGGACACTGAAGAAAGGCTCTCAGGATGTGAAGGGGAGTTGCAGAGTAGGAAAACAGGGACAAGGGCATTGTGGAGACGTGGGGACAGCCTGGGCTTTGTGGTTCTGACCCTAACACTTAGCAACTCTGGGATCTGGGGCGAGTTACCTGTTCCTTTTATCCCAGTTGATTCTTTTATAAAATAAATACAATACTTCCCATGCAGACTGGGTGAACAAATTGGAAATTTTATACACACACACACACACACATATGCACACATATATGTGTATATATAATATATAAAAATATATAGATATGCACACATATATACACATATATTTAAAACACACATATATACACACATACTCATGCACTGCATGACATTTCAGTTAGTGCTGGACCACATATGCAATAGTAGTCCCATAAAAAGATACTGTATTTTTACTGTAGCTTTTAGATGCTTAAATATATTTAGGTACACAGATACTTACCACTGTGTTACAATTGCCTGCAGTGTTGAGTACAGTAATGTGCTGTATAGGTATGTAGCCTAGGAGCATAGGCCTAGATAGCCTACTGCACTCCATATATCCTAGGTGCATAGTAGGCTATGCTATCTAGGTTTGTGTAAGTTCACTGCATAGTGTTCACACAGTGACAAAAATCACCTAACAATATGTTCCTTAGAACATATCCCCATTGTTAAGCAATGCATGATTTTACATGTAAAGGACCTAATGTGTAGTAAGTGCTTAGTAAATGGGTCTCTGAAGCTATTGGCACTATTGTATTTTTCGTAGTCTTTTAGACATTGGCTAATTAGCCTTTGTAATTGATTAATTTGCACATTCAGAAAATTTTTATTGAATCTTTGAATGTGTAGTAGACTATGTGCCCTGCTCCCCATCTCTTTCTCATATTTCTGCCAGTAAAATTTGGCTTCATGTAGCCTCTACTTGCCTATGTTTTGCCTTTTTGCCAGCCAGAAAAAGTCATCTGCTCTCGCAGACAATTTAGAAAAAGGCATCCTCCTCCAGGCTGTCCCCAGGACAGCGGCGCAGAGACTAGCTTCCTTCTCCATTTGTCATCTGGGCTGGTATTCAGTACATGAGTTGCACAGCTAATCAGGGGGCACCTGTTACACATCTCTGCTCATTCTTTGTCAAGGACAGACCTGGCTCCTGGCTCCTGGCTCCCAGGCTCCCATCAGCTTTGGAGTGAGGTCAAAATTGATGCAGAGATAGACTGGTAAAATCATCTCGTTTGCTGACGACTTTTCAGTTCAGCTTTTAGCAGTGAAAGTCTCAAATCCCTGAAATTCACTTCCTAGAAACCCCGCAGTCCTTAGCAAACTAGGGCATTTGGTCCTTTTTTGCAGAGGGGTGGATGGTGCTGAGGAATGTTAGAGGGTAGGGAGGGGCAGAAGGCGGCCACTTCCAAGAAGCAGATTCTGGATATTGCTAGTAAAAGCAGGAAAGAAAATGGCTTTCCTGCAATCATGTGGCTGGCTCTACTCTTCATTTACAGGAGACATGAGTGAGTTTGGGCATGTCTAAGAGCTGAGGATGTCTTAACCAAATATTGAGGAGAGAAGGAGAGTAATTGTCACAAGACAGTGTGGAAATAAATAAGAATTTATCTCATATGGTAAATATGAATAATGACATTATGAATAAGAGTACTTTTTGCCAAAGAACTGAGATTAAATTAGTGATAAAACTAGGTTAAATCATGGAAGCAGCTGGGAGTTAAGTTCAGTGAGTAGGGTTCTTTAGGAAGAAAAGACAAATAAGCTGCTACTTGATTCCTGGGATTTCAACCAAATTAAAATAAATGAACAATGAGATTCTCTTTAAAAATGGGTTTTTAGCTGAGCTGATATGTGAGTTGGAAAGCAAATAAATAAATAAATAAATTTTAAATAATGGGTTTTGTGGGCAAAGGAGATAAAAATGTGCTGACAAGGGAAAGATGTGAAACAAAGTAGTGTAGCACAAACGTGACTAAAGTGGCCCTTGCTTCCGGCAGGAATTGTGAGTTAAAAAGGAATGTCTTAGATTGCCCATACCTTTCAAGACTAGAGATGTACTCAGCACCTGACTTGAGTATATTTAAGATTCATTTCACCAGCCATTAGGCAAAAGGAACCATGAATATATGTGGAATATAAAGTCCACCTTTTTTTCCCCCCTAATCAGGTCAAGTTTTTAATAAATGAAGCCACGACTTTGGCAGATTTGTTAGCACTGCAGTTACACAGCGTGGAAGATGATGTCCGAAGGATTGTGGACAAAGCGGTGAAAGAGCTGGGGACTGAGAAGGTAGTGTCCTCAGGGCTGGGTCATTTCTACTCGGCTAATTTTGGGTATTTGCATAAAAGCCAACCTGGAGAAAAGTACTTTTGATGTCCTGGGAGGCTGGAGAGATGAGTCCCAGTTTGTTCCTTGCTGTTCATTAGGGGTGGGATGAACAGGAACTAGAAGCATTCTAAGCCCCAGTAAAACAGGAGGATTGGGTCTGTTGATGATGATGATTATAGCAGAAAATACTTACATATCCTTTATTTAGTAGCAAGCACCACTCTCAGTGCTTATTTATGTTAACCCATTTAATCCTCTGAGGTAAGTAATAGTATCTCTATTTTATAGATGGGGAAACTGAGGTATAAAGAGGTAATTTACTTACCCAGATTCACACAAAAGACAGATTTACATTTAAGGCATTACCTATTTCATGCTGGCTAATTTGTAAATAATATCTACCAAATATTTAGGTAATCATTTAAGTCCCTTCCTGCTCTCAAATTCTATTTTGGTTAGGGATGGTAAACTTATACAATAGATGTTTGATATTAGTGTGATTCTCGTTCCTTTGATGTGATAAAATTCATTCTTCAAACCCCATCACCATGAATTACTTGGAGGAAAAAAACTGAAGCCAATAATATTTGATACCAGTTTGCATTTTTGAAAATTAAAAAAAAATAATTCCAGATAATAGCTGAGATGTTAATTCTCAATTAAACTTTTGTGCACATAAATTAATTTGTATTGTTGATTACTAGGTTATTACTGAAATCAGTCAGACCTGGGCAACCATGGAGTTTTCTTATGAAGTTCACTATCGAACAGGCATTCCATTACTAAAGTCTGATGAACAACTTTTTGAAACTCTAGAGCACAACCAAGTAAGATGGATATTTTTATTGCAGATTGTTTTTAATTTTATTTTAATTTGATAAATAATTGTATATATTTACAGGATACAATTTGATGTTTTGATACATGTTTACAATGAGGAATGATGAAATCAGGCTAACCATCATCTCATATACGTAACATTTTTTTTGTGGTGAAACACTTAAATCTACTCCTTTAGGAATTTTGAAACATAATGCATTTTGTTTGTTTGTTTGTTTTAATTGTTCTTTAGGTTCTGGGGTTACATGTGCAGATCATGCAGGATTGTTGCATAGGTACATACATGGCAATGTGGTTTGCTGCCTCCATCCCCCCGTCACCTACATCTGGCATTTCTCCCATGTTATCCCTCCCCGACTTCCCCATACTACCCCCCAACTGTCCCTTCCTTGCCCCCCCCAGTAGACCCCAGTGTGTGATGCTCCCCTCCCTGTGTCCAAGTGTTCTCATTGTTCAACACCCGCCTGTGAGTGAGAACATGTGGTGTTTGATTTTGTGTTCTTGTGTCAGTTTGCTGAGAATGATGGTTTCCAGGTTCATCCATGTCCCTACAAAGGACACAAACTCATCGTTTCTTATGGCTGCATAGTATTCCATGGTGTATATGTGCCACATTTTCCCTGTCCAGTCAATGGGCATTTGGGTTGGTTCCAGGTCTTTGCTATTGTAAACTGTGCCGCTATGAACATACGTGTATATGTGTCCTTATAATAGAATGATTTATCATCGTTTGGGTGTATACCCAGTAATGGGATTGCTGGGTCAAATGGAATTTCTATTTCTAGGTCCTTGAGGAAGCGCCAGTCTGTCTTCCACACTGGTTGAACTAGTTTACACTCCCACCAACAGTGTAAAGTGTTCCTATTTCTCTACATCCACTCCAGCATCTGTTGTCTTCAGATTTTTTAATGTTTACCATTCTAACTGGTGTGAGATGGTATCTCAATGTGGTTTTGATTTGCATTTCTCTAATAATCAGTGATGATGAGCATTTTTTCATATGTTTGTTGGCCTCATATATGTCTTCTTTTGAAAAGTGCTCATGTCCTTCTCCCACTTTTGGATGGGTTTGTTTTTTTCTTGTACATCTGTTTTAGTTCTTTGTAGATTCTGGATATCAGCCCTTTGTCAGATGGTAGACTGCAAAAATTTTTTCCCATTCTGTTTGTTGCCGATTCACTCTAATGACTGTTTCTTTTGCTGTGCAGAAGCTGTGGAGTTTGATTAGGTCCCATTTGTCTATTTTGGCTTTTGTTGCCAATGCTTTTGGTGTTTTGATCATGAAGTCCTTGCCTCTGCCTATGTCCTGAATGGTTTTGCCTAGGTTTTCTTCTAGGGTTTTTATGGTGTTAGGTCTTATGTTTAAGTCTTTAATCCATCTGGAGTTAATTGTAGTGTAAGGTGTCAGGAAGGCGTCCAGTTTCTGCTTTCTGCCCACTGCTAGCCAGTTTTCCCAACACCATTTATTAAAACAGGGAATCCTTTCCCCATTGCTTGTTTTTGTCAGGTTTGTCAAAGATCAGATGGTTGTAGATGTGTGGCATTGCCTCCAGGGCCTCTGTTCTGTTGCATTGCTCTATGTTTCTCTTTTGGTACCAGTACTTTGCTGTTTTGATTACTGTAGCTTTGTAGTATAGTTTGAAATCAGGTAGCATGACGCCTCCGGCTTTACTCTTTTTGCTTAGGATTGTCTTGGCTGTGCGGGCTCTCATTTGGTTCCATATGAAGTTTAAGGTGGTTTTTTCCAGTCCTGTGAAGAAGATCATTGGTAGCTTGATAGGGTTAGCATTGAATCTATAGATTACTTTGGGCAGTATGGACATTTTCAGAATATTGATTCTTCCTAACTATAAGCATGGAATATTTCTCCATTGCTTTGTGTCCTCTTATTTCGTTGAGCAGTGGTTTGTAGTT
The DNA here is from genome assembly GCF_030222135.1 of Aotus nancymaae. Classification (NCBI taxonomy): domain Eukaryota; kingdom Metazoa; phylum Chordata; class Mammalia; order Primates; family Aotidae; genus Aotus; species Aotus nancymaae. Next base: position 38,602,502 of record NW_026988438.1, on the reverse strand, counting down.
CTCCTTGAAGAGGTCCTTTACATCCTTTGTTAGTTGTATTCCTAGGTATTTTATTCTCTTTGTAGCAATTTTGAATGGGAGTTAGCTCATGATTTGGCTCTCTGTTGCTCTGCTATTGGTATATAGAAATGTTTGTGATTTCTTCACATTGATTTTGTGCCTGAGACTTTGCTGAAGTTGCTTATCAGTTTGAGGAGATTTTGGGCTGAGATGATAGGGTCTTCTAAATATTCAATCATGTCATCTGCAAATAGAGACAATTTGACTTCCTCTTTTCCTAATTGAATACCCTTTTTTCCTTGCCTAATTGCTGTGGCTAGAACTTCAAATACTATATGGAATTGGAGTGGTGACAGAGGGCATCCTTGTCTAGTGCCAGATTTCAAAGGGAATGCTTCCAGTTTTTGCATAAATAGCTTTTATTATTTTGAGATATGTTCCTTCGATACCTAGTTTATTGAGAGTTTTTAGTATAAAGTGCTGTTGAATTTTGTCAAAGGCCTTCTCTGCATCTATTGAGATAATTATGTGGTTTTTGTCTTTGGTTCTGTTTTTGTGGTGGATTACGTTTATAGACTTGCATATGTTGAACCAGCCTTGCATCCCTGGAATGAAGCCTACTTGATCATAATGGACAAGCTTTTTGATGTGCTGTTGCAATCGGTTTGCCAGTATTTTATTGCAGATTTTTGCACCTATGTTCATCATGGATATTGGCCTAAAGTTTTCTTTTTTTGTTGAGTCTCTGCTGGGTTTTGGTATCAGTATGATGTTGGTCTCATAAAATGATTTGGGAAGGTTTCCTTCTTTTTGTATTGTTTAGAATAGTTTCACAAGGAATGGTACCAGTTCCTCTTTGTATGTCTGGTAGAATTCAGCTGTGAACCCATCTGGTCCTGGACTTTCTTTGGTTGGTAGGCTATTAATTGCTGCCTCAACTTCAGCCATTGTTACTGGTCTGTTCAGGGTTTCAAATTCTTCCTGGTTTAGACTTGGGAGGGTGCAAGTGTCCAGGAATTTATCAATTTCTTCCAGGTTTACTGGTTTATGTGCATAGAGTTCTTTGTAGTAGTCTCTGATTGTAATTTGTATTTCTGTGGAATCTGTGGTGATATCCCCTTTATCGTTTTTTATTGCATCTCTTTGATTCTTCTCCCTTTTCTGTTTTATGAATCTGTCTAGTGGTCTATTTGGTTGATCTTTTCAAAAAACCAGCTCCTGAATTTATTGATTTTTTGAAGGATTTGTTGTGTCTATATCTCCTTCAGTTCTGCTCTGATCTTAGTTATTTCTTGTCCTCTGCTAGCTTTTGAGTTTTTTTGATCTTGATCCTCTAGCTCTTTCAATTTTGACAATAGGGTGTCGATTTTACCTCTTTCCTCACTTCTCTGGTGGGCATTTATTGCTATAAATTTCCCTCTAGACACTGCTTTAAATGTGTCCCAGAGATTCTGGTATGTTGTGTCTTTGTTCTCATTGGTTTTGAAGAACATCTTTATTTCTGCCTTCATTTCATTGTTTATCCAGTTGACATTCAGGAGCCAGTTATTCAGTTTTCATGAAGTTGTGTGGTTCTGAGTTAGTTTCTTAATTCTGAGTTCTAATTTGATTGCACTGTGGTCGGAGAGACTGTTATAATTTAATTCTTTTGCATTTGCTGAGGAGTGATTTACTTCCAATTATGTGGTCAATTTTACAGTAGGTGCCATGCGGTGCTGAGAAGAATGTATATTCTGTGGATTTGGGGTGGAGATTTCTGTAGATGTCTATTAGGTACACTTGGTTCAGATCTGTGTTCAAGTCCTGGATATCCTTGTTAATTTTCTGTCTTGTTGATCTGTCTAATATTGACAGTGGGGTGTTAAAGTCTACCATTATTATTGTGTGGGAGTCTAAGTCTCTTTGTAGGTCATTAAGAATTTGCTTTATGAACCTGGGTGCTCCTAAATTGGGTGCTTATATATTTAGGATTGTTAGCTCTTCTTGATGTATTGATACTTTTACCATTATGTAATGCCCTTCTTTGTCTCTTTTGATCTTTGTTGGTTTAAAGTCCATTTTATCAGAGACTGGGATTGCAACTCCTGCTTTTTTTTGCTCTCCGTTTGCTTGATAAATCTTCCTCCATCCCTTTACTTTTAGCCTATGTGTGTCCTTGCACGTAAGATGGATTTCCTGAATACAGCACACACTGATGGGTTTTGACTGTTTATCTAATTTGCCAGTCTGTGTCTTTTGATTGGGGCATTTAGTCCATTTACATTTAAGGTTAATATTGTTATGTGTGAATTTGATCCTGCCATTTTGAGGCTAGCTGGTTGTTTTGCCTGTTAGTTGACACATTTTCTTGATTGTGTCGATTGGCTTTACCATTTGGTACATTTTTGGAGTGACTGGTACTGGTTGTTCCTTTTCTTGTTTAGTGCTTCTTTCAGGAGCTCTTGTGAGACTGGCCTGATGTTGACAAAATCTCTCAGCAATTGCTTGTCCATAAAGGATTTTCTTTCTCCTTTGCTTACAAAGCTTAGTTTGGCTAGATATGAAATTCTAGGTTGAAAGTTCTTTTCTTTAAGCATGTTGAATATTGGCCCCCACTCTCTTCTGGCTTGTAGGGTTTCTGCTGAGAGATCTGCTGTGAGTCTGATGGGCTTTCCTTTGTGGGTAACCCAACCTTTCTCTCTTGCTGCCCTTAGCATTTTTTCCTTCATTTCAACCCTGGTGAAACTGATGATTATGTGCCTTGGGGTTGCTCTTCTTGAGGAATATCTTTGTGGTGTTCTCTGTATTTCCTGGACTTGAATGTTGGCCTGGCTTGCTAGGTTGGGGAAGTTCTCCTGTATAATACCACGAAGAGTGTTTTTTAGCTTGGATTCATTGTCTCTGTCACATTCAGGTACACGTATCAAATGTAGATTAGGTCTTTTCACATAATCCCATATTTCTCGGAGGCTTTGTTCATTTCTTTTCACTCTTTTCTCTCTAGTCTTGCCTTCTTGTTTTATTTCATTGAGTTGATCTTCAATCTCTGATAATCTTTCTTCTGCTTGGTCGATTCAGGTATTGAAACTTGTGTATGCTTCGCGAAGTTCTTGTGCTGTGTTTTTCAGCTCCATCAAGTTGTTTATATTCTTCTCTAAGCTATTTATCCTAGTTAGCATCTCATGTAACCTTTTTTCTAGGTTTTTAGTTTCTTTGCATTGTGTTAGCACATGTTCTTTTAGCTGTGAGAAGTTTGTTATTACCCACCTTCTGAAATATGTTCCTGTCAATTCATCCAATTCATTCTCCATCCATCTTTGATCCCTAGCTGGTAAGGAGTTGTGATCCCTTGAAGGAGGAGAGACGTTCTGGTTTTTGGTGTTTTCCTCCTTTTTGCACTAGTTTGTTCTCATGTTAGTGGTATTATCTGCCTGTGGTCTTTGTAGTTGGTGACTTTCCAATGGGGTCTCTGAGTGGACGTCCTTTTTGTTGATGTTGAAGCTATTTCTTTCTGCTTCTTAGTTTTCCTTCTAACAGTCAGGCTCCTCTGCTGCAGGACTGCTGGAGGTCCACTCCAGACCCTGTTCGCCTGGGGATTGCCCACGGGGGCTGCAGAACAGCAAGGGTTGCTGCAGGTTTCTTCCTCTGCTATTCTCATCCCAGAAGGGTACCCATCAGATGTCAGCCTGAGCTCCCCTTTATGAGGCATCTCTTTGGGTATACAGGGGTTAGAGAGCTGCTTGAGGAGACAGTCTGTCCCTTATAGGAGCTCAGATGCTCTGCTGGGAGCTCCGCTGTTTCGTGCAGAGCTGTTCCTATTTGGCCATCTTGGATTGCTTCTCTACAGTGCGTTATTTATTATAGTCACCAACCGTGTAATAGATCACTAAAGCGTATTCCTCCTAACTGAAAATTTGTATGTACTCTTTGATCAACAGCACCTCTTTGTCCCTCCCCCAGACTCTGGTGACTATCATTCTACTCTTTAATTCTAAGAGTTCAAAAAAGGTACCTTTAAGTCTGCTGTAGCTGAACTCATAACTACCTCTTTTCCCAGGTGCTCTGTCCTAGGAAGGTTGGCTTTATTTATAAGTCCCTATTGTGCTGCTGCCTTTTTTTATAGATGCCCTACCCTGCACGGAGTAGTCTAGTCACAGTCTGCCAGCAGAGGCATTGTTGAGCTGCTGCAGGCTCTGCCCTCCTGCTGTGTAAGCTGCCTCGGTGGTGGCGGACTGCCTCGGTAGTGGGGGATGCCCTTCCTCCCAGCACCCCCGAGCTGGATAGTCCTGGGTCCAGCTGCACTTGCTGTGAAACTCTCAATCCAGAGCATTTCAGATTGCTTGTTTTGTGGGGGTGGTACCTGCCCGCGGAGTCAGATCCCTTGGCTCCCTGTCTTAGCCCCCTCCCTTTCAGTTGAATGGGCAGCTCTTTCTCCCAGGCATCCTGGCTTGTGTGAGTTTCTGTGCACCGACGACACAGCACTGGCTGAAACCGCTGCACTGAAAACTTGTGGTGCTTTTCGGCTGGGAATCTCCTGGTCTGTGAGCAGTGAAAACCTGTTTGAAAATGCGGTGAGCACTCACCCTCTGTACCGCTCTCGCTGGGAACTGCATTCCAGAGCTGTTCCTATTTGGCCATCTTGGATTGCTTTTCTACAGTGCATTATTTATTATAGTCACCAACTGTGTAATAGATCACTAAAGCGTATTCCTCCTAACTGAAAATTTGTATGTATTCTTTGATCAACAGCACCTCTTTGCCCCTCCCACAGACTCTGGTAGCTATCATTCTACTCTTTACTTCTAAGAGTTCAACTTTTTCAGATTCTATATGTAAGTGACATTATGCAGTATTTGTCTTTTTGTTCCTGGCATATTTTGCTTAGCATCATATCCTTTAGGGTCATCCATTTTGTTGCAAATGACAGGATTTTCTCTTTTTTTAAGGGTGAGTGGTGTTCCATTGTGTTTATACACCATATGTTCTTTATCCATTCATCTCATAATGGACACCTAGGTGGCTTTCATATCTTAGCTATTGTGAATAATGCTGCAGTGAACATGAGAGTACAGATAGGTCTTCAGGCTACTAATTTCAATTCCTTTGGGTATATACCCAGAAATGGGATTGCCAAATCATATGGTAAGTCTATTTTGAGTTTTCTGAGGAATCTCCTTCCTGTTTTCCATAATAGCTGTATTTGCAAAAGGGTTCCCTTTTCTCTACACTCTCACCTACACTTATCTTTTGTCTTTTTGGTAATAGCCATTCTAACAGGTGTGAAGTGATATCTTATTGTGGTTTAAATTTGCGTTTCCCTGATGATCGTGGACGATGAACATTTTTTCAACTATCTGTTGGTCATTTGTAAGTCACCTTTTGAAAAGTATCTGTTTAGGTCCTTTGCCCATTTTTTTGATTGGGTTATTTGGTTTTTTGCTTTTGAGTTAAGTTTCTTATCTATTTTGGATTTTAGGCCCTGATTATATCTGTGGTTCGCAAATATTTTCTCCCAGTCCATGCATTGTAAGCTTTGCTCTGTTGTTTCCATTGCTGTACAGAAGCTTTTTAGTTTGATGCAGTCTTACTTCTTTTTGCTTTTGCCTGTACTTTTGAAGTCATATTCAAGACATCTTTTTGCAGACCAATGTCGTAGAGCACGTCCCTACTTTTCTTCTCATAATTTTATAGTTTTGGGTCTTACATTTCAGTGTTTAATCCATTGTGAGTTGGTTTTTTTATATGATGTGGGATAAGGGTCCAGCTTCATTTTTCTGCTTGTGAATATCTACTTTTCAAAGCATCACTTATTGAAGAAAGGGTCTTGTTTCCATTGTGTGTTCTTGGAAGTTTTATTCAAAATCAATTGATGATAAACATGTAATTTTATTTCTCGGCTCTGTATTCTGTTCCATGGGTCAGTGTGTTTATTTTTATACCTGTGCCTTACTCTTTTGATCACTATAGCTTTGTAATAGATTTTGAAGCCAGATAGTGTGATGCCTCCAGCTTTGTTCTTTTTGCTCAAGATTACTTGGGCTGATTTAGGTGTTTGTAATTTCATACAAATTTTAGGATTTTTTTTCCTATTTCTGGGAAGCATGACATTGGAATTTTGATAGGGATTGCATTGAATTTGTAGATCTCTTTGGTAGTGTTTTAGTCTGTTCTGTGCTGCTACAATGGAATACCACAGACTGGGTAATTTATAGTGATCAGTAGTTGATTGGCTCACTGTTCTGGAGGCTGAGAAGTCCAAGACCAAAGGGCTGCAGTTGGTGAGGGCCTTCTGCAGCCCTTTGGTTATAACGTGGTTGTAACATGTTATGACTGTAACATGGACGTAACCTTTGTCGTAACATGACAGAAGGTGTCACATGGCATGAGAGCAAGAGAAGGTTGAAATTACTTTTATAATAAACCCAGTCATGATAAGGAATCCACTTTCTTTTGGACGCTTTTTTTCTTTAGAAGTTTTGGTGACTGATAAGAATCCACTTACTTAATATCACTAATTTACTAATGAGAGCGCAACCCTCATGATACCTCTTATAAAGGTCCCACCTCAAACACTGTTGCATTGGTGATTAAGTTAGCAACACATAAGCTTTGAGACACAATAGCAGGTAGTACAATAGCAGGCACTATGAACATTTTAACAAATTAAATACTGTGATAACTTTAAATACTGGATGCCTTTCCATTTATTTGTATTATTTGCATGTTTTTCATCAATGTTTTGTAGTTCTTATTGTACAGATATTTCACCTCCTTTGGTTAAATTTATTTTATTTTATTGTTTGTTACTATCATGAATGGGATTGATTTCTTAATTTCTTTTTCAGATAGTTTGTTGTTGGTATAACAAAATGCTGATTTTTGTATATTGGTTTTGCACCTTACAACTTTACTGAATTCATTTATTATAACAGTTTTAGGATGGAGTTTTGAGGATTTTCTAAAGATTATGTCATCAGCAAACAGACACAATTTCACTTCTTTCTTTCCTATTTGAGGGTTTTTTATTTCTTGTCTGATTGCTCTGTCTAGAACTTCCAGTACTGTATTGAATAGAAGCATAAGAGTGGGCATCCTTGTCCTATTTCTGATCTTAGAGGAAAACCTTTTGATTTTTTGCTGTTGAGTATATTAGCTGTGGGCTTTTCATTTTCAGCCTTTATTGTGTTGAAGTACATTCTTCCTATGCCAAATTTTTTGGGAGTTTTTGTTATGAAATGATGTTGAATTTTGTCAAATGCCTATCTTTATATATTCAGATGTCCATATGGTTTTGTTGTTTATTCTCATAAATCTGGTGCATCACATTTATTGATTTGCGTATCCTTGAATTCCTGAGATAAATCCCACTTGATCATGGTGAATGATCCTTTTTAATATACTGTTAAATTCAGTTTGCTAGTATTTTACTGAGGATTTTTAAAATCTGTGTTCATTGGCATTTTTGCTTCTAATTTTCTTTTCTTGTGGTGTCCTTGTTTGGCTTTGGTTTCAGAATAATGATGGCCTCATAAAGTGAGTTTGGAAATATTTCTCCTTCAGTTTTTTAGAAGAGTTTGAGAAGAATTAGTATTAGTTCTTTTTGAAATGTTTGGCAGAATTCCACCATGAAGCCCTCCTGTCCTAGGCCTTTCTTTTGAGGGGAAATATTTTAGTATTGAATTGGTCTCTTTACTCATCTTTTCATACCTTTTATTTCTTCTTGATTATGTCTTGATAGGTTGTATGTTTCTGGGAATTTAACAATTTCAATTTGTTGACATGTAACTGTTCACGGTAGTCTCTTATGATCCTTTGTATTTCTGTCTTATCAGTTTTATTAACTCCTCTTTCATTTCTGATTTTGAGTCCTCTTTTTTTTGTCTGTCTAAAGGTTTGTTGATTTTGTTTACCTATTCAAAAAACCAATTCTCAATTCCATTGGTCTTTTTGTTGTCTTTGTAGTCTCTATTTCATTGATTACTGCTCTGATCTTTATTATTTTTTCCTACTATTGATTGTGGGCTTAGTTTGTTCTTCTTTTTCTAGTTCCTGGAGGGTTAGCGTTAAGTTCTTTATTTGAGATTTTCTTACTGCTGTAGACATTTATTTCTAACAACTTCCCTCTTACAACTGGTTTTGCTGCATCCTGTAAATTTTAGTATGTTGTGTTTCTGTTTTCATTTGTCTTCAGATATTTAAATTTTTTCTCATTTGATTTCTTCTTTGACTCATTGGCTGTTCAAGACCATGTTATTAATTTTCAAGTATTTGTGAGTTTCCAAAATTCCTCCTGTTACTAATTTCTCTTTTTATGCCATTGTGATTGGAAAAATACTTGATGGTATTTTTTATCTTGTTTTCTATCTAAGATTATCTGGCAGACTTAGAAAACATTTATGTTTTTCATATTGATGCATAAGAGATGTACATAATTTGGGGGTACATGTGATAATTTAATATATTCACATAAATTGTAAAGATCAAATCAGTGTAATTGGGATGGCCGTCATCTTCAAGACTTGTCTTTTCTTTGTGCTAAAACTATTGGAAATTTTTTCTTCTAGCTCTTTTGAAATATACAATAGGTTATTGTAAACTATATCCACCCTACTGATCTATCTAACATTGGGTCTTATGAGATCCACTAAAAAAATTTCCCACATATGAGTGAGAATATGTGATATTTGTCTTTCTGTGCTTGCCTTATTTCACTTAATATCCTTCTCCAGTTCAGTACACATTGCTGCAAATGACATGATTTCATTATTTTTCATAGCCAAATAATATTCTATTGTGTATATACACCATTCTTAAATCTGTTAATGGACACTTAGGTCAATTCTGTATTTTGGCTATTGTAAGTTAGTACTGCAAAAAACATGGAAGTGCAGATATTTCTTCAACACATTTTCTTTGGGAATATACCTTGTAGTGGAATTGCTGGATTATATTTTTAGTTCTAGTTTCTTGAAAAATCTCTGTACTGTTCCCGACAGTGGCTGTACTAATTTATATTTCTACCAACAGCATATGTGGGTTCCCTTTCTCTGCATCCTTGCCAGCAGCATCCATTATTACCTATCATTTTGGTAAAAGCCATTTAACTGGGGTGAGATCGTATCTCATTGTATTATGATTTGCATTTCTCTCATGATTAGTGATGTTGAGCATTTTTTCATGTAACGGTTGACCATTTGTATGTCTTCTTTTGAGAAATGCCTGTTCAAATCTTTTGCCCATTTTTAAATCAGATCGGATTTGTTTTTGTTTTATTTTGTTTTGCCACTGGGTGGTTGGAATTCCTTATGTATTCTGGTTGTTAATCCCTTATCAGATGAGTAGTTTGCAAATATTTTCTCCCATTCTGTAGGTTGACTCTTCACTTTATTGTTTCTGTTGCTGTGCAGAAGCATTTTATCTTAGCATGATCCTGTTTGTCCAGTTTTGCTTTTGTTGTCTGGGCTTTTGAAGTCTTACACACACACTCATGCACACACACACACACACACACACAAAATCTTGGCCCAGACCAATGTCTTGTAGCATTTTTCCAGTGTTTTCTTCTGGTAGTTTTATAGTTTCAGGTCTTAGATTTAACTCTTTAATCCATTTTGATTTTATTTTTGTTTACATTGAGAGATAGGAATCTAGTTGCATTCTTTTGCGCATAGTTTTCCAAGCATCATTTCTTGAAAAGACTGTCCTTTCTCCATTGTATGTGGTTCTTGGCACGTTTGTTGAAGATTAATTGGCTGTAAACATATGGGTTTATATCTTGGGTCTCCGTTCTGCTCCATTGGTCTCTGTGTCTATTATTATGCCAGTACTATGCTGATTTGGTTAATATAGCTTTGGAGAAAATTTCAAAGACAGGTAATTTGATGCCTCTAGCTTTGTTCTTTTTGCTCAGGATTGCTATTTTTCAGGGTCTTCTGTGATTCCATATAAATTTTGAAACTTTTTCTATTTCCGTGGAAAAACGTTGTTGGTATTTTGATAGGGATTGCACTGAATTTAGAAATTGCTTTGTGTAATAGTGTCATTTTGACAATATTCTCTTCCAGTCCATGAGCATGGAATATCTTTCTGTTTTTTTTGTGTGTGTGGCTTCAATTTTTTTCATTAGTGTTTCATAATGTTTCTTGTATAGAAACTTTCACTTTTCACCTTTCACTTCTTTGGTTAATTTGATTTCTACATATTTTATATTATTTGTAGCTGTTGTGAATGTGATTGCCTTCTTGATTTCTTTTTCCAAATGTTTGCTGTTGGTACATATAAATGCAACTGGTTTCTGTATGTCTACTTTGTATCCTACAACTTTCCGAAACTTGTTCATCAGTTCTAACAGTTTTTTGGTGGAACCTTTAGGTTTTTTTGGGTACAAGATCATGTCAGCTGAGAACAAGGCTAATTTGACTTCTTCCTTCCAATTTGAATGCCTTTTATTTATTTCTCTTGCCTAATTGCTCTGGCCAGGACTTCTGTTACTATATCAAATACAAATAGTGAAAATGGGTATCCTTGTCTTGTTCCAGATCTTAGAGGAAAGGCTTTCAGTTTTTCCCATTCAGTATAGTGTTAGGTGTGGGTTTGTTATACGTGACCTTTACAATTTTGAGATATATTCCTTCTATACCAATGTTGATGAGAGTTTTTATCATAAAGAGATGTTGAATTTTATTAAATGCCTTTTTGAAATTTCTTGAACTAATCATATAATTTTTCTTCTTGGTGCTATTGATGCGATACGTCACATTTCTTGACTTGCATAGGTTAAACTATCCCTCTATCCCTGGATTGACTCCTACTAATTCGTGGTAAATGATTTTTTAATGTATTGTTGAATTCCATCAGTTAGTGTTTTGTGGAGAATTATTGCATCTATGTTTACCAGTAATATTGGCCTGTAGTTTTCTCTTTTCCTTGTGTTTTTTTCTGATTTTGGTATCATGATAATGCTATCTTCATTTTCTTAGTCTAGCTAAAGGCTTATCAATTTTGTTTATCTTTTCATAAAACCAACTTTTATTTTGTTGATCTTCTATATTGTTTCTTCAGTTTCCATTTTATTTACTTATGCTCTCATCCTTGTCATTTCTTTCCTTTTGCTCGTTTTCAGTTAGTTTTGTTTTTGCTTTTTTACTTCCTTGAGGTCTATTGTTAGGTTGTTTATTTGAAGGCCTTCTACTTTTTTGATATATGTGCTTATTGTAAGCAATAGCACATATATCAAAAAAGTAGAAGGGCTTCAAATAAACTTCCCTCATTACTGGATTTTGTTATATCATATAGATTTTGATATGTTTTATTTTCATTTTAATTTGTTTCAAGAAACGTTTACATTTTCTTCTTAATTTCCTCATTGATTTATTGGTTGGTTAAGAGCATGTTGTTTAATTTTCATGTCTTTTTAACATTTCTAAGGTTCCTCTTGTTAATGATTTTTAGTTTTATTTCATTGTAATCAGAAAAGATACTCAGTATGATTTTTACTTTTTAGAATTTGTTGAAACACGTTTTGCACCCTAAGATATGATCTATTCTGGAGAATCCATGTGCTGACAAAAAGAATGTGTATTCTGCAGCAGTTGAGTAAAATGTTGTGGCCTACTAGGTCTAGTGTGTAGTGTTAAGTCTGATGTTTCTTTATTGATTTTTTTTTGAGACAGAATTTCACTCTGTGATGCAGTGGTGCAATCTCAGCTCACTGCAGCCTCCACCTCCTGGGTTCAAGCAATTTTCCTGCCTCAGCCTCCTGAGTAGCTGGGACTACAGGCACGTGCCACCATGCCTGGCCAGTTTTTTGTATTTTTAGTAGAGATGGAGTTTCACCTTGTTAGCCAGGATGATTTCAGTCTCCTGCCTCAGCCTCCCAGAGTGCTAGGATTACAGGTATGAACCATCACACCCAGACCTTTGTTGATTTTTTATATCTGGAAGATCTGTCCATTACTGAGAGTGGGATGTTAAAGTCCTATATTATTTTTGTGTTGCAGTCTATCTTTTCCTTTATCCCTTTAGGTCTATTAATGTTTGTTTTATACTCTTGAGAGCTTAGGTGTTGGATGCATAGATACTTAATATTTATAATTATTATATCCTCTTCCCTAATTGACTGCTTTATCATTATGTAATTACCTTGTTTGTCGCTTTTTACAGCCTTGATTATAGTATATTTTATCTGATCTACGTATAGCTACGAATATTCTTTTCTGGTTTCTAGTTGATATATCATTTTCTACTCTATCATTTTCAGTGTATGTGTGTCTTTATAGGTGAAGTGGGTTACTTGTAGGGACTGCATAGTTCTGTTATGTTTCTTTATTCAGCCACTTTATGCATTTTAATTGGAGAATTGAGTCCATTTATGGTCATTATTATTAAGTAAGGACTTATTGCTGCCATTTTGTCACTTATCTTCTGGTTGTTTTATAATTCCACTCTTTCTTACTGTCTTTCTTTATGGATAAGTGATTTTCTCTAGTATGTTTTAATTGATTGCTTTTTATTTTTAGTGAATCTATTATAGGCTTTACATTGTGGTTACCATGAGGCTTAGAAAAAAATATAACAGGTTATTTTAAAGAGATGATAACTTAGATCACAAAGAAAAAAAACCCGAGAAAAAAATGAACAAACTTTATTCCTTCTCTCCACCCCTCATTTTGAGCTTTAATTGTCTCAATTTGCATATTTTTATATTGTCTATCTCTTAACAGGTTGCTGTAGCTATTGTTTTTGATAGATTTGTCTTTTGGGCTTTGTGCTAGAGGTATGAGTGGATAACACATCATAGTTATAGTACTAGACTCTTCTGCATTTGTTCATGTATTTTATTTTGCCAGTGGGTTTTATGCCTTAAAATTGTTTTTAATATTGATGTTTTCTATTTCAGATTGAAGAATTTCCTTTAGCTTTTTTTGTAAAACTAGTCTGGTAGTGGTGAATTAGCTTAGCTTTTTCTTGTCAGGGAATAGACTTCAATCTCTCCCTCATATTTGAAGGAATAGTTTGCTGGACACAGTATTCTTGTTTAGCAGAGTTTTTCCATTACATTTAGAACTTTGAGAATATCATTCCACTCTATACTGGCCTGCATTCTTTCTGCTGTGGTGTCTCTTGTCAAATTGGAGCTCCTTTATATCTTACTTGCTTTTCTTTTGTTGCTTTGGAATTCTCTATGTGTCCTTGACCTTTGAGAGTTTGATTATTGTACGACTTTGGGTAGTATTATTTGGGTCAGTTCTATTTGGTGTTCTCTGACCTTCCTATACCTGGATATTTATATCTTCCTCAGGTTTTTGAAAGTTTTTAATATTATTTATCTTGTAGACAGTTTTCCCTGCTTTTCATTCTTTGTTCTCTTAAATTTGTTAAGGCTTGTTTGGTGGCTATATTAGTCTGTTTTCATGCTGTTGATAAAGATATACCCAGGACTGGGTAATTTACAAAAGAAAGAGGTTTATTGGACTTACAGTTCCATGTGGCTGGGGAGGCCTAAGAATTGCAGCAGAAGGTGAAAGTCAGGTCTCACATGGCAGCAGATAAGAGAGCTTGTGCAGGCAAACTCCCCTTTCTAAAACCATCAGATCTCTTGAGACTTACTCACAGTCACAAGAATAGCATGGGAAAGACCTGCCCCATGATTCAGTTACCTCACACTGGATCCCTCCCATAACACATGGGAATTCAAGATGAGATGTGGGTAAGAAGACAGCCAAACTATATCATTCTGCCTCTGGCCCTCCCAAATTATGTCTTACATTTCAAAACCAATCATGCCTTCCCAATAGTCCCCCAAAGTCTTAACACATTTCAACATTAACTCAAAAGTCCACAGTTCAAAGTCTCATCTGAGACCAGGCAAGTTCCTTCCACCTATGAGCCTGAAAAATCAAAAGCAAGTTAGTTACTTCTTAGACACAATGGGGGTACAGCTGTTGGTAAATACAGCCATTCCAAATGAGAGAAACTGGCCAAAACAAAGGGGCTATAGGCCCCATGCAATTCCAAAATACAGCAAGTCAGTCCAATCTTAAAGCTCCCGAGTGATCTCCTTTGACTCTATGTCTCACATCCAAGCCACGCTGATGCAAGGGTGGGCTCCCATGGTCTTGAGCAGCTCTGCCCCTGTGACTTTGCAGGTTAAAGCCTCTCTCTTAGCTGCTTTCATAGGCTGGCATTGAGTGTCTGTGGCATTTTTAGGTGCACAGTGCAAGCTGTCAGTAGATGTACCATTCTGGGGTCTGGAGGACAGTGGCCCTCTTCTCACTGCCTCACTAGGTGGTGCTCCAGCAGGGACTCTGTGTGGGGACTCTCACAGCACATTTCCCTTTTGCACCGCCATAATAGAGGTTCTCCATGAGGACACTGCCCCTAACAGCAAACTTGTGTCTGGGCATCCAGGCGTTTCCATACATCTTGTGAAATCTAGGCAGAGGTTCCGAAACCTCAGTTCTTGACTTCTGTGCACTGGCAGGCTCAGCACCATATGGAAGCTGCCAAAGCTTGAGGTTTGTATCCTCTGAAGCCACATCCCAAGCCCTATGTTGACCCCTTTCAGCCATGGCTAGAGTGGCTGGGATGCAGGGCACCAGGTCTCTAGGCTGCACAAAGCATGGGAGCCCTGGGCCTGGCCCAGGGGACCCCTTTTTCCTCCTATGCCTCCAGGCCTGTGATGGGAGGGCCTGCCACAAAGGTCTCTGATGCCCTGGACACATTTTACTCATTGCCTTGGGGATTAAAATTTGGCTCCTTGTTACTTTTGCAAATTTCTGCAGTCAGCTTGAATTTCTTCTCAGAAAATGGGATTTTCTTTTCTATCGCATTGTCAGGGTGCAAATTTTCTGAACTTCTTCTATGCTCTGCTTCCCTTATAAAACTAAATGCCTTTAATGGCACCCAATTCACCTCTTGAATGCTTTGTTGCTTAGAAATTTCTTCTGCCAGATGCCCTAAATTTTCTCCCTCAAGTTCAAAATACAACAAATGTCTAGGGCAGGGGCAAAATGCCACCAGTCTCTTGGTTAAAATATAACAGGAGTCACCTTTGCTCAGTTCCCAACAAGTTCCTCATCTCCACCTAAGACTACTTCAACCTAGATGTCATTGACCATGTCATTATGAGCATTTGGGTCAAAGCCATTCAAGTCTCTAGAAAGTTCAGACTTTCCCACATTTTCCTGTTTTCTTTTGAGCCCTTCAAAATGTTCCAACCTCTGCCTGTTACCTAGTTCCGAAGTTGGTTCCACATTTTTGGGTGTATCTTCAGCAGCACACCACTGTAGTGGTACCAATTTACTGTATTAGTTCATTTTCATACTGCTGGTAAAGACATACCCAAGATTGGGCAATTTACATAAGAAAAGAATTTATTGGACTTACAGTTCCATGTGACTAGGGAGGCCTCACAATCATGGCAGAAGGTTAAAGGGGCATCTCACATAGTGGCAGATGAGAGAAGAGAGCTTGGGCAGGCAAACTCCCCTTTTGAAACCATCAGACCTTGTGAGACTTATTCACAATCATGGAACTGCATGGGAAAGACCTGCCCCCATGATTCAGTTACCTCCCACTGGGTCCCTCCCACAACACGTGAGAATTCAAGATGAAATTTGGGTGGGGACACAGCCCAACCATATCATTGGCCTAACACATGATCTGTCTTGGAAAATGTTTCATTTGTGCTTAGAAAAATCTGTATTCTGCTATTGGATGAAATAGTCTGTCTATGTCCATTAGGTTGGTTTGGTCTAAAGTGTTCAAGTCCACTGTTTCCCTCTTGATTTTCTGTCCAGATGATCTGTTCATTTTTGGAAGTAGATTGTACTGCAGTTTATCTCATACTTCAGATCTGTTAACATTTGATTTATATATTTAGGTTCTCTGATGTGGGGTGCATATATATTTTGAATCAGATTTTTAAAAAATTGTAATGTTTTTACTTTTTCCTAGTTCTAATACTCAACATCTGTTTATTCATTGAGCATCTGATTGTTGTAGACTCCAGGTATGATACCATTTGGGATCCAAAGTTATGAACACTTGTTCTCTAGGAGGATGTACTTGAGTAGGGAGATAAACAAAAGGACTCCAAGGAGTCTAAGACAGGGAAGCTTTGTGATTAAGGCAGGTGAAAGACTCAGGGAGGGCCTTAGAAGAGGATGGTGCTTATGCTGAGACTTAAAGGATAGTCTGTTATTCTCCAAAAACTGGAAGTCAGAAAAGGATATTTATGCAATGAGGACAATATTAGTAGTACCTTGGAATGACAGGATGTCTCTGCCATTCAAAGGTAATGTCAAGACTCTAGTTTCCTTGGACTATACATTTTCTTTATGGGAATAGTGAAAAGTAGGCCTGAGTAGATAGTCTGAGAACATGATCTATGGCCTTGAATTCTAAAATTATAGGTGTTAGTGTCTCTTCACACATGGGAAGAAATGTAGTAGGGACAAACAGGAAATGACAGTAGTGTTACT
The DNA here is from genome assembly GCF_030222135.1 of Aotus nancymaae. Taxonomy (NCBI): domain Eukaryota; kingdom Metazoa; phylum Chordata; class Mammalia; order Primates; family Aotidae; genus Aotus; species Aotus nancymaae. Next base: position 38,586,039 of record NW_026988438.1, on the reverse strand, counting down.
TTAGACATAAGACATTTAGGTAAAATGGTTTGGAGAGATGACATTAATTGGCTTACTCAGTGTGAGGGACATTTATGCAAAGGTGAAGCACCAGACCACAGCTCAACACAGAGGTCCAGCCAAGAACTGGTGGTTGAGAGTTCACTATCAGTATCTTGAGACTTGATGAACTAGATAAAGAGAGTAAAGAAGATAAGCCAGCTGAGAACAGAGCATTGGAAAAGGCTGAATTTGGGGAACAAGAGGAGAAGACAAAAAGGAGGCAACAAGAGAGTGGTCAGAGAAATAGTTGAAACAGCATACTGTAATATCATAGAGAAGTGAAGGGATAATGTTTTTCCCTCAAAAAAAAGTCAAGTATGTTAAATACTGTTAAATACCTAGAGTAGAGAAACATGAGAAGCTGAGGTCATGCTGGTCAGTGACTTTCTGAGATTTCATGTCATAGGATGGTGATTAAAACAAGCCCTGCTGAGCTAAACATTGAGTACCCATGAACACAAAGAAGGGAATGATACACACTGGGCCTACTTGAGGGTGGAGGGCAGGAGGAGGGTGAGGATCAGAAATCTACCTGTCAGGTACTATGCTCATTATGAAATAATCTGCACACCAAACTCCCACAACATGCAGTTTACCCATGTAACAAGCCTGCATATGTACCCCTTGAACCCAGAATAAAAGTTGGAAGGTAAAAAAAGACGTGTGAAGACAGACTTAGAACATTTAAGTTAGGCAGAGATGTAATGCTGTGGGATAGCAGTATTCCAGACATACTAGCCACATTTTAATTAAAACAGAGTTTGTTAGATTTTCTTTTTAATATGAACATGAGAAACAGAAACCATATTAATTACAGCATTCTTTTCAAAATAAAACTGCAATCAATACTTGGAAAAAAAAACAAGCCCTGGTGATAGGAGAGCTGTGGAGCTCAGCAGTGAACCGAGAAGGGAGGAAAGTGGAAGCACGAGGGCCTAGCAGGCTGGTGGGGGGCAGCTTTTTAAATTGTTTTTTTAAGATTGATAAACACATACTTACATAATCTTGGCCTGACTAGTAGGCGGGGATGCGAGGAAGAATAATGAAAGAATACAGTTTAATTCCCAACGCTGAACCCCAATACACAGTACTTTTTTTCTGCCTGCAGTAGTTACATGGCCTTCTTGAGAAAGACATATGAGATACAGTTGTTTGATGTATTTATCTTTTTTCTTTTTGGAAAAATGTTAATATGAGTATTTACTACCATTAATTCACTCATTCAGCAAAAACAAATGCCAGTTCCAGGTATTACATACTAGGTCTAAGAATCCAGCAATAAACAGAGTAGATACAGTGCCTCCCTCATAGCACTCACAGTCTACTAAATTTAGCTACTATTTAAAATTGTTTGCCTTTATTTTAGGTTCAGTTGCAGACTCTTCTTCAAAGCAAGTATGTAGAATATTTCATTGAGCAAGTGTTAAGCTGGCAAAATAAATTAAACATAGCAGACTCGATCATCTTTACTTGGATGGAAGTCCAGCGAACTTGGTCTCACCTGGAAAGCATTTTTGTCTGTTCAGAGGATATTCGAATCCAGCTTGTGAAAGATGCTAGAAGATTTGATGGGGTGGATGCTGAATTTAAGGTTTGTCAAAGACAGGCTGTATGCTATTCTAGCAAAGTTTTGTAAAGAAACATGAGTTGGAGCATCATATTTATAAAAATGAATATATTTTTGCATGAGTAAGCAGGAGTCTGGAGACTTTTCCTGCAAAGGGCCAAGTAATAAATATTTCAGGCTGTGTAGATCATGCAGCCTCTCTAACACATTCTGAATAGTGCCATCAAAGCATGAAGGAAGACATGGATAATACATCAACAACTGGATATGGCTATATGCCAATACAGCTTTATTTGTAGACATTGAAATTTGAATTTCACATAGTTTTCATGTGTCACAAAATACTACGCTGTTTTTGATGTTTTTCAATGATTTAAAACTGTAGGCTAGGCTCAGTGGCTCAGACCTATAATCCCAGCCCTTTGGGAGTCCAAGGTGGGAAGATGACTTGAGGCTAGGAGTTCAAGACAAATGTAGGCAATATAGTAAGACCCCTTCTCTACTAAACAATTTTTAATAATTAGCTGGGCAAGGTGGCCCACGCTTGCAGTCCCAGCTACTCGGGAGACTGAGGTGGGAGGATCACTTGAGCCAAGGTGGTTTGAGGTTACAGTGAGCTATGACTGCACCAGTGCACTGCAGCCTGGGTGATAGGATGAGACCCTGTCTCCAAAATAAATGTAAAAATCATTATTAGCTTCTACGTCACACAAAAACAAACATCAGGCCATATTTGTCCCATGTGCCATAGATTGCTGACACTTGTGTTAAGAAAGGTAAACAGATTCGTCTTCATAAGTAAAAGACTGAGAAAGGACAACAGGTAGAAAACAATACTACTAGTTTGGGTTTTGCTTTTCTATAAGAGCCACGGAAACCCCATAGCACTGTGCACATAATAATGATAATTGATTTGAGAGATTTCTAGCAAAGGATAATGACTATTTCTTTCTCATAAAATTGAATTAAATGGTTTCTTCTTTCTACCTGAAGTAGAAGTTCTGGATCAATTTTAATTCCTTTAACTTTCGAGGAGGAAAAAATAGACTGTTTAGCTCTGTGTCACTTTTATACAGAGGTGTGCTTTTTAAGATTCTGCATGCTCTCTCTCTCTTTCTCCCTCTCCCTCCCTCTCTTTCTCTCTCCCTCACCGCTCCTCTCCTCCTCTCTCCATTTCTCTCCTTTTTCCTCTTCCCTTTCTCCCATCCTTTTCTCCTTCTTTTCCCTTTCTTTATTCTCTTTTGTTTGATTCAGAAGATAAAAATTCTGTGTGGGCCTAAATTGGTGACAATGCTTATTACATTTATTTTGATAAAAACTATGTGTTTGTACATTGCTTTTGCTCTTCATCTAAGAGTTGAAAAGCAAAAGTCAACAGATGTGGTGTCAGACGTTCTTAGAAATCTCTTGAACCTTGCCTCTTCATTCTTTGTTCTTCATTTTTTTAATTCTCAAAATGATTAAAAGTTTAGAAAAGATTGTTTTAATATCCATGGCTTCATGTTGTGCTTTCATACAGGAGTTAATGTTCAAGACAGCCAAAGTAAAAAATGTGTTGGGAGCAACATGTCAACCTAACCTCTATGAAAAACTTAAAGATTTACAGTCCAGGTAAGAATAAAGCTCTAGAAGATGATTAATTTGCTGTAATTTTATGAGTCTCTTTCACATACCTAATAGTATTTAATACTGTGTTATTATAGGTGCAACCTCTACTAAATTATTTTGTAATTTTGTTTATAATTGTCTGGTTGCCTCGTACATGTTACATGAAACGTATATATTGTAAGTTAATGTAAATCCAAAAATGCTTGTTTTCTGAGAGGAGTGTTATACTGGTAAAATTGGAATATCTTATTATCAAGAGCACTGACATGATTGATTGATTAATTCTTTCATCAAACTATTCTGTAAGTATTGATTGTGCACGTACTGTGTGCCAGGAACTGGGATTGCACTCAGTTAATGTAGTTCCTTAGTTTGCATACACTTTCATTTTATTAGAAATTATCCTTAGGGAGCATAGTAGCACTTTTGAAATCATTGTCCCAAGGGCCATTTGTAAAGTAATTTTCACATTTAATTTTACAACAGTTAGTGGTCATAAGAATATTCTGGCTTTTGATTAAAAAATGGGCAGATCTGCTACTAAAATGATGGGTTATGGACCTGCAGTCCTTTTTTATTGCAAGGTAAGAAAAAGATCTAGACACAATTGTATATTACATAAACAAAACAGTTTTATAGTCTCAAAGTGTTTTGGTATTTAAAAGGGTGAAGTTAACTATTTCGTTTGAGTGAAGCTCTTTGGGGCTTTGGGACCCTGCCTCTGGGTCGTTTCTGCTTTGCTGAGGGCAATAAAGTGGAACCAATTCTGGATCTAATGACTCCTCTGAATACCTGAGAGGAGTGAAGTCACTTGTGTTTTGTAGACATCCAGTGGGGAAAAGAAGACCCTAAACCAATTGCATCTTACCAGTGTGTTTTGCTCTCAGGATGAAGGATGACGACCTAGTCTTCACTTCTGATTAGGAGTGTCATTCAGAAAAGCAATAAATAACATAAACCTAAGTCTAATTTATATTTGGCCGCAACTAATGGGGTCTGTGTGTGTGTGTGTGTGTGTGTGTGGTGTATACTTGGCATAGTACTCTTTTACTTGGCATTACTTGTATATTAGTCATAAGCCAAAATGATGGTGTCAAAGAGGGAAGTCGGCTACCTGTTAAACAGTGAGTTTACTGTATTGAATGGCACACAGGTCTTGAGTTTCGTTTTGCTGAAGTTTTAATGACTGAATGGACAAGATATGCTTAAAAAGATTTTTCATTCATACAGGCTTTCTCTTTGTGAAAAAGCTCTCGCTGAATACCTGGAAACCAAGCGCGTAGCCTTTCCTCGCTTCTATTTCATCTCTTCTGCTGATTTACTTGACATTCTCTCAAAAGGAGCTCAGCCTAAACAGGTAATTTTTTTTTGAAAGTCTTGTATCACACTGTGTTAGCTGAGGAATGTCATAGTGTCTCTATCATTGTCAAATGCTGCCTGTCATGTCATATGGGCCAGGAACTAGAAAATCTGCAGTTAAAATCTGTAATGCAGCATCACAGGGATGTCAGAGGCTGTGCAAAATGGAGCAGGAAGAATAACTGTGTGGTGCTCAGTAAAGAGGAATGGTATTAAATGTGTAAGGCTTACAGTCCTGAAAGAAGGTGATGGAAAGAAACACTGGTGCCAAATCCCCCAGAATTCTGGGACAAGGGCTAGGACATCCATTGCCTGGTTAGCAGCTTTCTTAGGGGAGAAAGATTCACTTGGAACGAGATCATGGCTGGTACGTTCTTACTACTCCCTCCAGAGTAACCTTCATAATTATTACATTGGGCTAATCTTCAGTGCTGGCCGAGTTAGATTCGTATAATTTTGGGATCATCCTAAACTAACCCTCTACTTTTCCCCTATCTATACATAAATAATGCATCGCCTTTTTGCTGATTCCCATGTCAATATTTAAAGCTAATAAAAGGAGGTATTATCTTGTAGAATCTGAGAGCTCAGATCAGAGACAGACTTCGTACAAATTCCCAAGCACTCCTTTCTGTAAACTTTAGAGAATGTTGCCTTTCATTTAGACCTCCTCAATCTTCCTGTTCACTTAGATCTTACAGTTGTGGCTGACATAGCTGCTCACTCCTAGAGTTGACTGTATACTATAGATTATTTTGAAACTGAAGCGTATGCTCTATAGTTGTGGGGTTTTCTAAATGTTTTTATTTTTCTTGTGAAAATTTTTCTCTAAATATTTTTATGCCATTTTTCTTTAGAACGTGTGTCTCTTCACATTGCAGTTCCCTGAATTTTGCTGTTCTTTGGGAACAGTATTTATCTTGATTATTTTTCTCCTGTTCATCATTCAACTTTGCACCTAAATTTAATTGGGTGGCTATTCTTGTTGTTAATACAGTGCAGTCTTGCTATTAATAACAGAATTGTTGGACAATTTGGGCAGCATGTTCAGGGTCACCACTCAGGTATTGTTTTGTGTGTTCGTGCTAATTTCCAGATGGCTTTGCAAACAAAATCTCTCTGATTGAATTGATTATGAATCTACTATATCCATCTTTTATATACTTATTAGCGCACAATTAGATGCTTTAAAAAAACTAATTTGAAACATAATAGTGGTAACTACACTCATGCTCCAATAAGCCCCCAAGGGCATCCTCATAACCAGCAACTGACCCCTCTTCCCAGGGTGACTCTGTGAGGGCAGCAGGTACCATATTCCATTAAAGTACATATTCCTGAATACTTTTCAAATCTGAAATGTTTATAATGCAAAATGAATTTTCAATAATTAAGTTAGCAGAGAGGTGTGTAAATCTGTAAGTAGGTTAGCATTCTCTTTCTTTTAATCACATTATTTAAATACAACGAACACAAGTGTGACGGGCTTACTGAATAATATTAATTCCATGAAATAACAGTCATGAAACAGTTTTATCTTTCTGCAGTTACTGATCTTGCCTGTGCCCTGCCGAATCTCTTTGCACTGGTAGCTGACCCCTTTCTAATATCTTGGACAGGTATTGTAATTTCCTGGTCCACCTTTCTTATTCAAAACTTAAAAAATAAACCAAAAGCAACTCAGCATATTCTGTTTGGAAATTTCTATCTCATCTCCATGTCAAGGCCAAGCTTTCATCTAAGAACTTGGGGTTGGGAGGGAGACTTCAGTTATTTCATCCCCACTCTCTGCCCGTTTATCACTGGGAGGGGTTTAGGGGTATGATTTATCTCCTGTTGCCCTTTCTTAATGACTGCTCCTGCTTCCCTTGCCAGCAGTGACTGTCCATCTTCACCCTTAACAGCAAGGATCCATGTGCCGGGTTTCTGGTGGAACGTGTGTACAGGTCCTCTGGGCAAAGGGAACCTCCTCTGGGATGTATATGCCAGAGCCACTTCCACTTTAATCCTTCCAGTTCTTGCTCTTGGCAGTATAACCAGCCACCTGGTTCCATCTTCCTCCTCTGTTTCTACCTAGGCAGATGTCCAAACAAGGGGCACATTGAAGATTCACTTCCTGCTGGTTCCCAAAGTTTTTATAAGTGATTCTCCTACTCCTCTTGCTTGACTCTAGAGTGGAGGTTGGGGGACCCAGTCTTCTGTCCTACCCACAGAGTGGGAGGGAGGTGCCATGGCTTCCCCGTCATGGCTGATAACTCATGCTGTGCAGATGGCCTCCTTTGCTCTCTTCCTCCCTATAGTACTTTCTGTAGAAGGCGTGCAAGCAGGTAGAGGAGGGTGGCCTGTTGAAATGTGTCTTACCAAACCCTGGAGGGACTTACCTGTCCTAACCCTTGTCCATTTCCTTCAGAATGTGCACGTACTCACTGCCTCTTTGTCCTTAATTGAAGTCCTAGTCTGTGCTAGAGGGAAAGATCACTCGGTATATTCTTGTCACCATCTCTATTCACCCTCCTTTTAAATCATCAAAAAATGCTTCATGCCTTAGCTAGACTACATGTTGACTCACAATTTATGCATTCCTGATGCCAGTTTATTTTTCAGACTTCAGTGATGTGCTTTTTAAATCCTTTTAAAATTTTTTTGCAACATGACTTCGGTATTTTACAGAGCGCTGTCTTCTCCATTATCAGTGTGACTTACTGTGGATGTCTCCTCACCTACACCATTCATAGCATTTTAACCATGCATTCTGAATCCCTGAACTCCAGGTACATTGCTCAGTACTAGTACCCCTCCTTAATGAATGACTAGATTATATAAGACATTTTAAAGATCTGAAATTGTGATGAAGCTGAATGTTAAAATCATAGCACGGAGCTCTCCAGACTCCCTCACAGCTGTGCTGATAAATGCCACCACACTAACAAAGGGAAGTGGATATTTCTGCTCACCAGCTAAAAGGATCCAGCCCTGTGGCCACAGTATAAACATGCTTTACAGATCTGACACACACATTTGAAGTGGTTAGATATACTTTTGATATATTTTAAAATTTTGAAGAAATTCATATCATTTCAAGTTGTGTTCAAAATGTGATTTCATTGAAGTCTTTTTGTGTACACTAAAATTAGGGACAATTAAAATTCACATAAAATGCTGTCACACTGTTACTAAAGGTCTATTATTAGAAAAAGTGTTTAGTAGCCTCCGTGGTACAAATTACCATCCAAGAGTGACTTGTTGAGAAGGAGCTAAGGGCCATTTGAGTCATCTAGAGCCATAGTCAGCTTCTTTCCCTGAAAGAAATGGTTCTGCACATTCAACATGCATTCTGAATTCTTGCTCACTAACTGTGGAAGAGTTCATGCTACAGGCTGTTAGGCCAGATAGTGTGATCTCGCTGTGCTCTCTTACCTTCTTTTCAATATTAGAATCAGTTTCAGACCACCAGACTTAGTCTTTCCGTCTGTGCCCTTTGTGCTAACATTCCTGAATGTGCTCCGTGTAGTGTGACTGAGATAACATGGCAACTGCAGCTTGTGGAGCAACAATGCAGTTTCCCCATAAAAGGTGCCCTTTGTGTGTAGATAATTCATCTTGACATCTTGTGAATGACTTGAATTTTCCAGGCTGCCCCCACCCCAACCACACTCCATTTAAGTGTGTTGGTCCAAGTGAGAGTTTCTGCAGTTGATTGTGGAATTTGATCAGCTTTAATAGACTAGCCAGGGAGGTCTGATAACCACTACAACCCCCACTCTGTAAGCAGAAACCCCTAGTTTAAGATACAAGAGTTCGAATGGCAGAATGATAAAACTGGTGTGTCTAAAATGCTGTCAGTGATTATTAGCTGTTGGTAAGTTTGGTTAAGATCAAGTTTTAAAAATTTTCTTCCCCCAGAATTCAGCCTGACCTCCCAGGATTATTGATTAACTAAAGGGTGGTGGATACAGGTGCTGCTTAACTTCAGTGGTAAAACTCTCTTGCAGTTGCTGTAGAAATAAAACTTAAAGGTGTATTTGCCAGATTCATTGACATGGTGCAATAGTTAAGGACAACTGGTCTGAAGTCGTTACGGGATTCAATATTAACATTCTTTGATATTTTTTTCTCATTTCAGAAAAACGTGTATTTTTAAACTAAAGTCATACAGTGGCTAAAGTCAGATAAAATAATACCAGTTTATCCTTTTGCACCCTTTCAAGTTGTTACATACTATCTTAAAATAACTGACAACTTTGGAGTGTCAGGTGTTTTTAGCCATTGTTTCCTAATGATGTGAAAGATCGTTTTGTCTGAGGACAGTTTGCACATTTTCTCTTGTTTCATCTGCTATGAAACGTTGAGCTTCTCCATGAAGGTTAGCTTTGGATAAGCTAACCCACAATAGAGGTATGCTAAAGAAAGACACACTGTCAGTGTGATTGGCTCTGCTTGTGCTTCTAATGGGATAGCTGTGATTCTTACATGGCTACTGAGCACTGGACATGTGGCAGCTAAGGAACTGACTTCTTACTGGAATAAATCGCAGTTGATTTAAATCTAAAAATTGATATTTGATTCAGTTACTGGAAAACATAGTGTGTTTGAAACAACTTGGGTGTGTGAATCTACCTTTGCCCCTGCATATTTTTTGAAATGAAAATACAGGTCTGGCATTTTCTGATGAAAAATCCAGATGAGCTATGCTGAAAATATAAAATATATACCTTGTTTTAAAGACTTACCACAAATAGAATATGGGAAATATTTCACTTTTTCTATTACTCACATGTTGAATGATAATATTTTTGGATATACTGGATTAAATATACATTAAAATTAATTTCACCTTTTTTTGATATTACTTAATGTGGCTACTAGGTAGTTGTAGCTGTGGATATTGAAGCCACAATGCATTCTCTAAAATAACAAAATACATATACTCAGGAATGCTTAATGTTTGCCCGAAGAAATGCCCTTCAAGGGCATCTGCACCAGTCTGCACAAAAGGAAATCTGCCAACTTGTCTTTGGAGAAATCTCCTATATTGCAGCGATGAGACAGATGGCACTCAACTGATACCTCTAATAGACTGTAAATATTGGCATTCGGAAAGGTGCTTCTGAGAAATGAGCTTTATATTAGGTGATAAAAAGCACCACTGGATCTTAAAGGGGCAAATATCTAGACCCCACACTCCCACAAGCACAATATGTTTTTATGTAGAGCTTCCATTTGGTTATCTTCCTGATAGAGTAAAAGTGTCTCAGCATAAGAATTTCAAGAGGATGGAGCTCAGTAATCATTCATAGTGTGCCAAAACCTTCACTGACAGAAGGATATTCTTCTTTAGATAATTAATAGGAAAAAGACTCAAGATGTACATGGTAAGTTGAGGGCATGCAAGAATGAATGAGTTTTACTTAAAATGAAATCAATAAAAAGTACTAACTTTCCTAAAGGAAATAGGAAGCTGGAAAGATACGAGGTAGCTTAAGTGGAGGAGAGGGTTGTTCCTGAGTTTAAGTTGGGACTGAAGATGGAACGAGAAGGAGAAAAAGGACACAGAAAAGGGGTCGTGGTTTGACCATCTTGCCATTGGCTTCATTGACCTGAAGCTGAGGAGCAAGGAATAGAAGCTGCTCATGAAAGTGTGGTCTGTCACAGAAACTGCAAAGTAAGAGCAACTCTGCTTGGCATGACTTAAGAATATGTAATATTTTAAATAGATACCTTAATATAAAGGCAGCCTGATTAGCCTAGAGATTCAGGCATTTAGGTGTATGACAAGAAAATAGAGAATCTGCTTTCAAAATAAACGAATAAATTATATATCTTATGGAGATTATCCTTAATTATCTTCTCAAAATGATTAATATGTGGTTAATCACAAATTTTGTATAGCAGTATGCACAATTTTTTCTTCGTTTTGCATGTGTTGTCACTGCATTGTATTCTATTGCAGGCGCTTCGGAATTCTCTCCATAGCCAGTGTATAAGTTAAACAACAACATTAGGGCTATTATAATGTGGGATTAAAGTAAAATATCACTTCAATGTGATGAGATCCAAAAATTAAATGGATTTATAATTGGGGGTCCTACCAGCAAGGCGTTCTAGGCCCTTCTGTGGAATCTGAAACGGTTCTGGCTTTGATGTTGCTTGATTAAGGTTGTTTAATTCCAGCTTAAATTCAGTGGATAGAGCTTCCAGCTTTAACAGATGAACTTTTAACAGAGTACTGTTCTTTCTGGGAACAACTAGAAAAGCTGGATAAAATATTTAACTGAATCTGTTTAAATGTACTGAAGGGCATCTAAAGAGCATTGAGGAAGTCAGTGTTCCAGGGGCTAAGATGGCAGCAGAAGAAAGCACAAAGAGATTTGCCTAATGTTTGGTGCTGCTTTTCCCCTTGAGGCCTTCAATGGTTCATAGATGTGGTCAAGGGCGTGAGAAGCTGATCAGAGCTTTCATGAGACTCAATGAACTTGAATGAAGGAGAAATATAAAATAAAAAATTAAAACTGGAACTCAGGCTCCCTTGAGGAGGATATTATACAGATAATCAAACAATAATAAGAAATGGTTCTAAGGTAGATTGGATAGAAAGTTGCCAGGGTTGGGGGAGAAGGAATCTACTATATACCATATCTAAAAGTTAGTTCCAGATGGATGTAAACCTAAATGTGAAAGGCAAAACAATAATATATACAACATGTGAGGAAGGATATCTTTATGATCTCGGGGTAAGCAAAATTTTCTTAATTGGATACAAAAGTCCTAACTATAAAGAAAACATTTGATAAATTTGACTATGTTAAAATTTTGAAACTTTAGCTTATTAAAAGTTACTGTTGAGAATAACAGTGTGAGCCACAAAATGGGAAAAGATGTTTGCAATACAAACAAAAAACTCATATACAAAACATATAAAGAACTCCTACAAAGAAACAAGACAGATAATCTAATATAAAAGTGGACAGCATGCTTAAACAGACAGTTCACAAAAAAAGATTCTCATGCCTAGTAAACATAAGAAAGGTTGCTTAACCTCAGAAGTTGTTAGGCAAATGCAAATTAAAACCACAACAAGAGATACATTTCTGTTTTGGGCCAAGATGAAGTAACAGGAACTGGATTTACCTTCCTGCCTGAAACAACAAAATTTCAGCAAAATACATGAACAACAACAGCTTTCTAGATACTCGACATCAGGTAGGGGGGATTCATGAGCAATAAGGAACAGGGATTCATGACAGGTGAGAAACAAATGGAGTGAGCACTATGATTATCTCAGTTTTCTGCCTTGAGAGAATTTCCAGGCCATAGCATGTGAAGGGAAACCCAGACAGAGTCCAAGGTGGCTACAGTTTGCAGAACTGAATACCAAAGAGGAAAGAGCCATACAAAGAGAACTCCAGAAACTTACAGAGAGGCTCCCTTGAGTATTAGGCAGAGTGCTGAATAGTGCATTATATGTGAGGAAACTACCGAAGCCTGGGGAAAGAATCATCGGGTCCCCAGTGAGCTCCAACAGGGCGAGAGAGAATACCTGTTTCCACCAATTAGACTTGAGGCCCTTATAATTTATAAGCAGAAACTGACAGGGTCTTTCCTGGTAGTGGGGTATAATTAGCCCTTAGATTAGACACTGCTCTGGTCCTTCCAAACAAATCTTAAATAGCAATATCCAAAAGAATCAAACTCTTTCCAAGTAATCTGTCCCAGGAAAAGAAACTCAAAAGTATAGAAGTGAAAATATATTCATCTTTAAGCAGGGTAAAGTTCACAATGTCTGGCATTGCATTAAGGTTTACTGAGTATGTGAAGAAATAGGAATATTCAATGCATGAAAAAAGAGACAAATCAAAACTGACCTAGAACTGACACAGATAATAGACTTGGCCAATAAATAATAAAAGTAATTATATCTGTATTTCGTGTGTTCAAAGAGTTAAGTAGTGACCTGGAAAATATCAGAGAGTTTAATATGTGTTCTAGGACTTTCCAAAGTGGGGAACAAGAAGAAAGAGAGAAAATATTTGAAAAACAACAGCCAAAGTTTTCCAAATTGATGAAAAGTACAAAAGTATAAATTCACAAACTTAAGAAACTTAATAAACTCAAATACAAAAAACAGGAAGAAAATGACACCAAATTGCTTAAATTGGTCAAAACAATATAGAAGTCTCAAAGTCATCCGTAAAGCCAAATTTAATACAAATGAACACACATAAGGATGACAACAGACTTCACATTGGAAACAGTGCAAATGAGCAGACAATGGAGTAGCAACTTCAATGTACTGAAAGAGAAAACATCTGTAGCCCTAGAATTTTATACCCAGTAAAAATATATTTTAAAAAAATGATAGCAAAATAAAAACATTTTAACACATTCAGAAACTCAAAGATTTTATCACCACTAGACTGGCACTACAAGAAAGGTTAGAGGAATTTTCTTCAAGGAAAAGGAGGATGACTCTAGATGGAAATTTTGATCTATGCCAAAAAATTATGAACACTGAAATGTCAACTGTATGGAACTAGACAAAATTGGAACATTAGCCATTCATCAGAAGATGGAATGGTACCAAAAAAATAGAAACATTGAAATAATATATATGTAAGTTTAAATACTGGCTCTGTGGATACTGGCTATGTTATTGCTTAACCTTTTAAAACCTCAATATCTTTATATACCAAATGGGGAATGCAGTAGGTATTGTCTCTTTGGCTTCTAAGTAACAGGCAAAACAAAATGTGTAAAGAGGAGGGGGATGGATCCAAGATGATCGATTAGGAGCAGCTCAGGATTGCAGCTCCCAGCGAAAGTGCGGAGGGTGAGTGGACGACGCATTTCCAGATGGATTTTTATTGCCCACAGACCAGGAGATTCCCAGGTGGAGGAGCCCCACGGGTCGCCAGCATGGCTATTTTGGCCAGCGCAGCTGTTTTGGCTGGCGCCCCGGCGTGGCAGTTCTTCATACAAAGTACACGGGTCCGGGCACTGTTTTAGCTGGCGATTGGAGCTCCTGGGAGACTGAGTCACCCATTCAACTGATAATAAAGGGGACTGAAACAGGGAGCCAGGCCAGGAGATTCCCGGACAAAAAAGTGCCATGAATCTCAGCACGGCTGTTTTAGCCAGTGCAGTGGGTCGCCGCATGGGAAATCACACAGATCCTGGTGCCTTTTCAACAGGCATCTGGAACACCTGGGAGACAGAGTCGACCGTTCAACTAAAAAGAGAATAAAAAGGGCCCTGAGGCAGGGAGCCAGGTGATCAGGCTCGGCTGGTCCCACCCCCTCAAAAAAACAGCAGTCTGAAACGCTCTGGATTGAGAGTTTCACAGCAAGCACAGCTGAACCTAGGACGGTCCAGCTCTGTGGGGGAGGGGCAACCACCATTACCAAGGCAGTCCACCACTACAGAGGTAGTCCACCATTGCTGAGGCAGCCCACCATTACAGAGAGAGTCCGCCTTTATAGAGGTGGGCTGCCATTGCCGAGGCAGTTCTAACTCTACCTGTATAAACAAGACTGCAGGGAAGTTCACACAGCAGCTGGGTGGAGCCCACAGCAGCTCAGCAAAGCCTCTGCAGGCAGACAGTGACTAGGCTGCCTCCTCGCTGGGCAGGGCAGCCCTGTAAAAAATCAGCAGCACAACAGAAACTCATAAATAAAGCCCTAACTCCCCGGGACAGAGCACCTGGGAAAAAAAAGGGGGGGTTTATGAGTTCTGCAGCAGACTTAAACGTACTGCCCAGCAGCTCTGAATAAACAACAGAGCTTACAGCTCAGCACTTGAGCTCCTATAAAGGACAGACTATCTCCTCAAGCAGCTCCCTGACCCCCATGTATCCAAAGAGTCACCTCATAAAAGAGAGCTCAGACTGACATTTGGCAGGTATCCTTCTGGGACAAAAATAGCAGAAGAAGAAACTGGCAGCAACCCTTACTGTTCTGCAGCTGCTGCAGATGATCCCCAGGCAAGCAGGGCCTGGAGTGGACCTCAGCAGTCCTACAGAAGAGGGTCCTGAATGTTAGAAGGAAAACTAAGAAACAGAAATAACTTCATGATCAACAAACTGGACTTCCACTCAGAGACCCAATATGAAAGTCAACAACTACAAAGATGACAGGTGGGTAAATCCACAAAGATGGGAAGAAACCAGTGCAAAAAGGATGAAAATACCCAAAACCAGAATGCTTCTCCTCCTACAAGGAATCACAACTCCTCACCAGCAAGGGAACAAGGCTGGATGGAGAATGAGTATGATGAATTGACAGAATCAGGCTTCAGAAGGTGGGTAATAAGAAACTTCTGTGAGCTGAAAGTACATGTTCTAACCCAACGTGAAGAAACTGAGAACCTTGAGAAAAGATTTGATGAAATGCTAACAAGAATAAACAACTTAGAGAGGAATATAAGTGAATTCATGGAGCTGAAGAACACAACACGAGAACTTCATGAAGCACACACAAGTTTCAACAGCCGAATTGACCAAGCAGAAGAAAGGATATCAAAGGTCGAAGATCAACTCAATGAAATAAAATGAGAAGGCAAGATTAGAGAAAAAAGGGTAAAAAGGAATGAACAAAGTCTCCAAGAAATATGGGACTATGTGAAAAGACCTAATCTACATTTGATAGGTGTACCTGAATGTGACAGAGAGAATGAATCCAAGCTGGAAAATACTCTTCAGGATATTATCCAGGAAAACGTCCCCAACCTAGCAAGGCAGGCCAATATTCAAGTCCAGGAAATACAGAGACCACCACAAAGATAGTCCTCAAGAAGAGCAACCCCAAGACACGTAATCGTCAGATTCACCAGGGTTGAAATGAAGGAGAAAATGCTAAGGGCAGCCAGAGAGAAAGGTCGGGTTACCCACAAAAGGAAGCCCATCAGACTCACAGCAGGTCTCTCAGCAGAAACCCTAGAAGCCAGAAGAGAGTGGGGACCAATATTCAACATCCTTAAAGAAAGGAACTTTCAACCCAGAACTTGATATCCAGCCAAATTAAGCTTCATAAGTGAAGGAAAAATAAAATCCTTTATGAACAAGCAAGTATTCAGAGATTTCATCACCACCAGGCCTGCTTTACAAGAGCTCCTGAAAGAAGCACTAAACATAGAAAGGAACAGCCAGTACCAAGTACTCCAAAAACACACCAAATGGTAAAGAGCATCAACACAATGAAGAATCTGCATCAGATAATGGGCAAAACAGCCAGCTAGCATCAAAATGGCAGGATCAAATTCACACATAACAATATTAACCCTAAATGTAAATGGACTAAATGCCCCAATCAAAAGACACAGACTGGGCCGGGCGCGGTGGCTCAAGCCTGTAATCCCAGCACTTTGGGAGGCCGAGGCGGGTGGATCACGAGGTCAAGAGATCGAGACCATCCTGATCAACATGGTGAAACCCCGTCTCTACTAATACAAAAAAAATTAGCTGGGCACGGTGGTGCGTGCCTGTAATCCCAGCTACTCAGGAGGCTGAGGCAGGAGAATTGCCTGAACCCAGGAGGCGGAAGTTGCGGTGAGCCGAGATCGCGCCATTGCACTCCAGCCTGGGTAACAAGAGCGAAACTCCGTCTCAAAAAAAAAAAAAAAAAAAAAAAAAGACACAGACTGGAAAATTGGATAAAAAGCCAAAACCCATCGGTATGCTATATCCAGGAAACACATCTCACATGCAAGGATACACAAAGGCTCAAAATAAAGGGATGGAGGAAGATTTACCAAGCAAATGGAGAGCAAAAAAAAGCAGGAGTTGCAGTTCTCGTCTCTGACAAAATAGACTTTAAAGCAACAAAGATCAAAAGAGAAAAAGAAGGACATTACATAATGGTAAAAGGATCAATGCAACAAGAAGAGCTAACGATCCTAAATATATACGCACCCAGTACAGGAGCACCTAGATACATAAGGCAAGTTCTTAATGACTTACAAAGAGACCTAGACTCCCACACAATAATAGTGGGAGACTTTAACACCCCATTGTCAGTATTAGATCAATCGACAGAAGATTAACAAGGATATCCAGGACTTGAACTCAGACTGGAACAAGCAAACCTAATAGACATTTACATAACTCTTCACCCCAAATCCACAGAATATACATTCTTAGCACCACATCGCACCTACTCTAAAATTGACCACATAATTGGAAGTAAGTCACTCCTCAGCAAATGCAAAAGGATGGAAATCATAACAAACAGTCTCTCAGACCACAGTGCAATCAAGTTAGAACTCAGAAAGCTAACTCAGAACTGCACAGCTTTGTGGAAAATGAACAACTGGCTCTTGAATGTTGACTGGATAAACAATGAAATGAAGGCAGAAATTAAGATGTTCTTCGAAACCATCGAGAGTGAAGACACAACATACCAGAATCTCTGGGACACATTTACAGCAGTGTCTAGAGGAAAATATATAGTAATAAATGCCCACATGAGAAGCAAGGAAAGATCTAAAATTGACACCCTATCATCAAAATTGAAAGAGCTAGAGGAGCAAGATAAAAAAAACTCAAAATCTACCAGAAGACAAGAAATAACTAAGATCAGAGCAGAACTGAAGGAGATAGAGACACAAAAAACCCTTCAAAAAATCAATATATCCAGGAGCTGGTTTTTTAAAAAGATCAACAAAATAGACCACTAGCCAGATTAATAAAAAAGAGAGAATAATCAAAGAGATGCAATAAAAAACGATAAAGGGGATATCACCACAGATTCCACAGAAATACAAACCATCATCAGTTTATTACAAACAACTCTATGCACATAAATTAGTAAACCTGGAAGAAATGGATAAATTCCTGGACAGTTGCCTCCTCCCAAGCCTAAACCAAGAAGAAGTTGAAACTCTGAATAGACCAATAACAAGGTCTGAAGTCGAGGCAGCAATTAAGAGCCTACCATCCAAAAAAAGCCCAGGTCCAGATGGGTTCACAGCCGAATTCTTCCAGATATACAAAGAGGAGCTGGTACCATTCCTTCTGAAACTATTCCAAATAGTCCAAAAAGAGGGAATCCTTCCCAAATCATTTTATGAGACCATCATCATCCTGATACCAAAACCTGGCAGAGACTCAGCAAGAAAAGAAAACCTCAGGCCAATATCCATGATGAACATAGATGCAAAAATATTCAATAAAATACTGGCAAACCGATTGCAACAGCATAACAAAAAGCTTATCCACCATGATCAAGTAGGATTCATCCCGGGGATGCAAGTCTGGTTCAACATACACAAGTCTATAAACATAATTCACCACATAAAAAGAACCAAAGGCAAAAACTACATGATTATCTCAATTGATGCAGAGAAGGCCTTCGACAAAGTTCACAGCCTTTTATGCTAAAAACCCTCAATAAACTAGGTATTGATGGAACATATCTCAAAATAATAAAAGCTATTCACGACAAACCCACAGCCAATATCATACTGAATGGGCAAAAACTGGAAGCATTCCCTTTGAAATCTGGCACTAGACAAGGATGCCGTCTCTCACCACTCCTATTCAATATAGTATTGGAAGTTCTAGCCAGAGCAATCAGACAGGAAAATGAAATAAAGGGTATTCAAATAGGAAAAGAGGAAGTCAAATTGTCTCTATTTGCAGATGACATGATTGTATATCTAGAAGACCCCATCATCTCAGCCCAAAATCTCCTGAAACTGATAAGCAACTTCAGCAAAGTCTCAGGATACAAAATCAATGTGCAAATATCACAAGCATTCCTATACACCAATAACAGACTTAAAGACAGCCAAATCAAGAACAAACTGCCATTCACAATTGCTACAAAGAGAATGAAATACTTAAGAATACAACTAAGAAGGAACGTAAGGGACCTCTTCAAGGAGAACTACAAAAAACTGCTCAATGAAATAAGAGAGGACACAAACAGATGGAGAAACATTCCATGTTCATGGTTAGGAAGCATCAATATCGTGAAAATGTCCATACTGACCAAAGTAATTTACAGATTCATCACTATCCCCATCAAGCTACCGATGATCTTCTTCACAGAACTGGAAAAAACCACCGTGAACTTCATATGGAACCAAAAGAGAGCTTGCATAGCGAAGTCAATTCTAAGGAAAAAGAACACAGCGGGAGGCATCACACTACCTGACTTCAAACTATACTACAAGGCTACAGTAATCAAAACAGCATGGTACTGGTACCAAAACAGAGTTATAGACCAATGGAACAGAACAAAGGCCTTGGAGGCAACACCACACATCTACAACCAACTGATCTTTGACAAACCTGACAAAAACAAGCAATGGGGAAAGGATTCCCTGTTTAATAAACGGTGTTGGGAAAACTGGCTAGCCATGTGCAGAAAGCAGAAACTGGACCCCTTCCTCACACCTTATACTAAAATTAACTCCAGATGGATTAAGGACTTAAGCATAAGATCTAACACCATGAAAACCCTAGAAGAAAACCTAGGCAAAACCATTCAGGACCTAGGTGCAGGCAAGGACTTCATGACCAAAACACCAAAAGCATTGGCAACAAAAGCCAAAATAGACAAATGGGACCTAATCAAACTCCACAGCTTCTGCACAGCAAAAGAAACAGTCATTAGAGTGAATCGGCAACCAACAAAATGGGAAAAAATTTTTGCAGTCTACCCATCTGACAAAGGGCTAATATCTAGAATCTACAAAGAACTAAAACAGATTTACAAGAAAAAAACAAGTCCATTCAAATGTGGGCAAAGAATATGAACAGACACTTTACAAAAGAAGACATACATGAGGCCAACAAACATATGAAAAAATGCTCATCATCACTGGTCATTAGGGAAATGCAAATCAAAACTACATTAAGATATCATCTCATGTCAGTTAGAATGGCAATCATTAAAAAATCTGGAGACAACAGATGCTGGAGAGGATTTGGAGAAATAGGAACACTTTTACACTGTTGGTGGGAGTGTAAATTAGTTCAACCATTGTGGAAGACAGTGTGACTATTCCTTAAGGATCTGGACAGAAATACCATTTGATCCAGCAATCCCATTACTGGGTATATATCCAAAGGATTATAAATCGTTCTACTATAAGGACACATGCACACAAATGTTCACTGCAGCAGTGTTTACAATAACAAAGACCTGGAACCAACCCAAATGCCCATTGATGATAGACTGGACAGGGAAAATATGGCACATATACACTATGGATTATTATGCAGCCATAAAAAACGATGAGTTCGTGTCTTTTGTAGGGACATGGGTGAACCTGGAAACCATCATTCTCTGCAAACTGACACAAGAACAGAAAATCAAGCACCGCTTGTTCTCACTCATAGGCGGGTATTGAACAATGAGAACATGGACATGGAGGGGAGCATCACACACTGGGGTCTGTTGGGGGGAAATACGGGAGGGACAGCAGTGGGTGGGGAGTTGGGGAGAGATAGCATGGGGAGAAATGCCAGATATAGGTGATGGGGAGGAAGGCAGCAAATCACACTGCCATGTGTGTACCTATGCAACAATCTTGCATGTTCTTCACATGTACCCCAAAACCTAAAATGCAATTTAAAAAAATGTGTAAAGAACCAGTAAAATTTCATAACATACAATATTGTAAAATTGGCCACAAATTCTTTCCCTTTATGTATCCATGCACTTTCAATGTAATACTGAAGTTTTGATCAAGGGCTAGATACTAGTTCTCCATCTGGGTTGCCATATGACTTGTTTTGCACACTGTGTCATTAGCAAAAGCTTGAAAATTTCCTGCATACCGGCACTTGCCCTTTGGCTGCTCTTTGGAAACCTGTAACCACACCATCATGAATGAGTTAACACTAGCCCACTGGATGATGAAATGATGTGCCCATGACCAAGCTACCATGTGGGCATCACACACATGAGAAAAGCCATTGATCACCAGCCGAATATAAATGTGTGGAAGAGCCCAGCCGGACTAGCTGAGGCAACCCAAAGCCAACACACAGAATTGTAGCGGATAAAAAAAGCCAGTAAATTTTTGGGTGCTTTGTTATACTGCAAAGTTAATTAATACGTGTTAATATTTACGTAATCATATATGTGTATATGGATTTACATTCATCAATATCAAGGACTTTCTGTGCTACTGTTTTAAAATAATTTTACTTGAAATTTAAAAACAAAGCAAGAATTGATTAAAATCAAGTATTAATCCAAGTTTGCTTATTTTTTTCTTTTTTCCCTTCTTGAATACCTTTCTATCATTGTTCTGACAGCAGTGAGATTGGGAAGGTTGATGAAAACATTGTAAGTTAAT
The DNA here is from genome assembly GCF_030222135.1 of Aotus nancymaae. Taxonomy (NCBI): domain Eukaryota; kingdom Metazoa; phylum Chordata; class Mammalia; order Primates; family Aotidae; genus Aotus; species Aotus nancymaae. The sequence continues at coordinate 38,565,161 of NW_026988438.1, read as the reverse complement.
GTGTTTCTCTTTAGTAGGCTAAAATAGTCTGCCTAGCATTCATTTTTCCTTCTCTTTTTAATTTGTGTAGATATTTCCTAAATTGTTGATATGATTTGGGATTCCAAAAAACATACATACTTGCTCATACAATGAGATACTGAGATCAAACCCAGCAAAAGACTAAAATTAAAATTCACAATACTAAACAATGGAAAGAATGTGAAGTAATAAGAACGTTCATATCTAGCCATCAGGATTATAAATTAATACAACTACGTAAGAAAACTGTTTACCAGCATCTTCTAAATAGGAATACATCATATATTATTATGTAGCAGTTCACCTTCTCAGTGTACACTCAGCAGAAATGCATACATAGATGGACCAAAAGAAGTATACAAGAATTTTCATAGCCACTTTATGATAGTCCCAAACTGGAAACAATGTAAATGTCCCTTAGCAGTGGAATGGCTAAATATATTGTTTTGTATTTATACAGTAGAATACTGCATAGCAATAAAAATGAAAAAACCTAGTGCTATACCAAATAATGAATGAATTCAAGTAACAATGTTGAACTATAAGAGGCAGAGTACATACTATGTGAATTCACTTCTGAAAAGATAATGTTCCTTTTTAGAGAAATAGTAACTGGCATGACCATAAGGAGTCTTGTGGGTGCTGATACGCTATCCTTTTTTTTTGAGACGGGGTCTTACTCTGTCAACGAGGCTAGAGTACTGAGTGCAATAGTGCAATCTCAGTTCATTGCAACCTCCACTTCCTGGGTTCAGGCAATTCTTGTGCCCCAGCCACCCGAGTAGCTGGCATTACAGGTGTGTGCCACCGTGCCTGGCTAACTTTTGTATTGTTAGTAGAGACAGGAGTTTGCTATGTTGGCCAGGCTGGTCTTGCACTCCTGGCCTCGGATGATCTGCCTGCATTGGCTTCCCAAAGTGCTGGGATTGTAGGCATGAGCCACCGTGCCCGACCACTATTCTATTCCTTAATCTTGTGGTAGTCACAAGAGTTCTGCCTACTTTGTTAAAATTTATTAAGCTGTACACACATGACTTTTTTCCCATTTTTCAGCATATGTGTTTCAATTCCAAAAGTTTGTTTAAAAAAAAAACAGCATTTGTGTTGTGAACACATTCATATAAATTATACGATTTATGTGTGTAAAACATTTTATGAAAAAAACAATCAACCCCGTATACACTGATGATATACAGCTATGTTTAGTTACAGTAATAAATGAAAAATCAAATTACAAAATATGCTGTGATTTTATTTTTGGTAAAAGCAAATCTGGATCATATAGGTAATTGCATGTTCATTACTGAAAATTTGAAAAATATAGAAATACATTAAAAAGTTTAGAATATACTACTCATTGCTATTTTTGAGTGAGCATAGGTTTTTAAATGTGTCTGTGTTTGTGAGTCATAATATATATACTTAATCTAAATTTTAATATTCCTCTGCAATTTCTGTTTTTAGTAGAGACAGGGGTTTGCCATGTTGGCCAGGCTGGTCTCGAACTCCTGGCCTCAGGTGATCTGCCTGCGTTGGCCTCCCAAAGTGAAAGAAACAATATGTTTAGTAGCTATAAAAGGTTTTATTTTATGAATATGCCATTTAACTATCTTCTAGAAGGCTGTTTTTTTTTTTTTTTTTTTGCAGATTTAGACTTTTAACAATATTGCATACCTATTTCCCTTTACCATCACCAAACTGTTATTTAATTAAATAAATAATTCATTTTTTTCTTTGGAGATAGAATTTTGCTCTTGTCACCCAGGCTGGAGTGCAATGGCATGATCTCAGCTCACTGCAACGTCTGCCTCCCAGGTTCAAGTACTTCTCCTGCCTTAGCCTCCAGATTAGCTGGAATTTTAGGCATGCCACCACACCCAGCAAATTTTTGTATTTTTAATAGAGTCAGGGTTTCACTGTATTGGCCAGGCTGGTCTCAAACTCCTGACCTCAGGTGATCTGCCCGCCTGGGCCTCCCAAAATGCTGGGATGACAGATGTGAGCCACTACTCCTGGCCCAAAACTATTATTTGGAAAAAAAAAAAAAATGGCCAGGTACAGTGGCTCACGCCTGTCATCCTAGCACTTGGGAGACTGAGGCAGGAGGATCATGAGGTCAAGAGATTGAGACCATCCTGGCCAACACAGTGAAACCCTGTCTCTACTAAAAATACAAAAATTTGTTGGGTGTGGTGGCATGTGCCTATAGTCCTAGCTACTAGGGAGGCAGAGGCAGGAGAATCACTTGAATCTGGGAGGCAGAGGTTGCAGCAAGTAGAGATCACACCACTGCACTCTGGCCTGGAGACAGAGCAAGACTCTGTCTCAAAAAAAACAAAACCACATTTGCAAAACTGTTTACTATTTTGACATATTGACTTAAATTTTTACACATGTAAAAATCATGGACTCACATTATCTCTTTCTAAAAAATATCCACAAAAGACCAGGGCTGCCTGTATTTTGGCCATGACTTATATTCTTACAAATGTTGTGAGTGTTGTCATTATGAATAAATTAGTTAATGAAAACAAATGAGTGAGTCCTGAGGTGCTCACCAGGTCGGGAGTGGCACTAGGCTTTGTGTATATTTTATCCCGTTAATAAGCAGCAGCAGCATCTTCAGGTAGATAGGGCAAAAACGAAGTTAGATATAGGCAGAAAGCAAGTGTTAAGGTTTGAGAATATAATTGTAAGCAGTGGTAATTTCATCTTTTTTCCCTTTGTTTTTTAAGTGAACTGTAGCTCTAAGTCATGAAGGTAGATCAGTGATCACTATTCTGGTGTGCATTTTAAATTATAAAATTACCTAGTGATTAAGTATTTTCAGTTTAGTTGCAATTAGATAAATATAAGTTATTGTATTTCATAAGAGGTTCTCCCTGTGCACAGTTCTGATATGTATGATTTCAGTTACTAAGGTTTGGTTAAATAACGCTAGTGCCCCGACAACACGGTTCAAATTTCAGATACCATGGTATATTAACTCTGAGTGATTGCATAAAGCACGTACTTCATTACTAACTCTTCAGCCGACAAAAATCACTGCGTAAGTAACAGATGTACAGCATGATCAGCGACAGTCATGTCACATCTTTCTAATTCTGTCAGTGATCAGCCACTGTGCTGCTTTTATTCACTTCACACACAGGCAGCTAAGCTTGTAGTTCTGTGATGAACCTACATGACATTTTTCAGTAGTTAAGGGACAGAAGGAATTAGTCACAAAGTTGGAAGTGTAGCAAAGAAATGAAAATTGATAATGCTAGAAGCAAAAATGGAATCAAACATAGATGAGAGTTACAGAGGAGAACTGACTGACAGTGACAACCGTGCACTGTTTGAGAGTCTGATTTACAGCCAGGGGAACTTAGTGAAGATAAATTTAGGAATATAAATGAGAACGGTGGTTTTGACAAAAAGGATGAAGATATACCAGAGGAAGTAATGCCAGCAAAAACAAACATATTAAAAACTAACCCCCAAAACAACAAAAACTGACTTCTTATTAAAGAGACTTAGAAGAAATTTCATGACTTCGAATGCTCGAAGGATAAAATGTTGACAGCCAATCCAAATTCAAAGGGAGTATGAGTTTGTCAAGGCAGAGAAAAGATGCTTCTTCTATAACTTAAGTAGTGAGATGGGAGGAGGCAAGTGCTATTCAAATAACATAAAGTTTTCTGCCAAGAAAACTGTTTGGTGTTTTAAAATGCAGTCGACCAAATATTAGTTGATGAATTTTTGCATCTTCCTGTATGTTTATAATCAACAGTGAGAAGTTTTAATGTTTTGACAAAAGCTTATAAAGGTCATTGCCCCATCGTAGGTTTCTCCCATTGATCATTCAGATTGCATAGTGTAATTTCAGCTGTTGTGGTCATTTTGATTATTTTGTACTCTTCTGCAAAGCCAAGAATACCTGTATTCAATTTTTGCACCAGTCTTTTAGAAACCTACTTAAAATACATGATGAAGTTATTGGCTTTAAAAAAAAAAATGATCTGAAGTACTCATATCCTTTCTCTATCAAAAGAGGACCCTACAAAGTTTAATCAGTTATTAGTTTTTTAATCAATTTTTTTTGAGGTGAAATTTTGCTGTCATTGCCCATGCTGGAGTGCAGTGGCATGATCTTGGCTGACTGCAACCCCTACCTCCCAGATTCAAGTGATTCTCCTGCCTCAGCCTCCAAGTAGCTAGGACTACAGGCATGTACCACCATGCCCGGCTAATTTTGTATTTTAAGTAGATACAGAGTTTCACCATGTTGGTCAGGCTGGTCTCGAACTTCTGACCTCAGGTGTTCCATCTGCCTCGGCCTCCCAAAGTGCTGGGATTATAGGTGTGAATCACCATGCCCAGCCTAATCTATTCTTTTTAGTTGTAAAATGAAAGGTCTTTCCAAACAGCTAACTGGGAAGAAGGAATTTTAATTTTGTGTTAACAAATACAAAGAGATCGCATTAAAAATAGACCAAATCTGAGGGCAACAGGGTCCACATTAGTTAAAAAAAATAGTCTTGTTCCCTGAAACGTTACATAAAAGACAGAATATGAAAACATCCAACTTGAACTATGCCATATATAGGTAATAGGACTCTAAGCCATAAAGTTTGTGGTTTCCTGGTCATTGAATTACCACAGAGCTAGGAGTTCTCTTGAAATGATTTTCTCACCCAAGCAATAACATGTGAGAGTGTCTGATGCTGAAGTCTCATTTATCCTAAGGCTTTTCAGTTGAATGTTATCTAGGCCCATTACACAGTAGAAGCCATTCAACATCTGTGTACTTCCTGGCCACTTCAGCTGCGAGAGTCAATTGTGAGATTATTGGAGACTTTCTACAGATTAATGTTCTCTGGGTAATGTACAGGGATGTAGCATAGAAACCAAGCTGTGATCAGGTGGCTACCACTCTATCTGTGTTTAAAGTAAGCAAGAGTCTCAAAAACTCATCTGTTTTAAACACAGAGGACTTGCTATGATATTCTTTGATACTAAAACTGCACATAGAGCAAAAATGAAAAGGCTGAAAGCTTCGAAGATTAAATCACCCTAAGGAAGTTCCTTACCGATATTGGTGTTGGTCTTGTCATGCAGAAAATTTAAGCAGGTTGCTGTCGTTTATAGATGCTGCAGTGGTATACTTACCACATGCAGTTAAACTGCATTTCAAGAAAATTTTGTTACAGAAATGGCGCCTACATCCTTGGAAATGTTTTTATATTGCTTTACCATATCTTCCGGTTATCAGCAGCTCATACTTATTTTTTCTGTTGAGATAAAGTTTTTGTAACATAAAATGAACTATTTTAAGTATGTAATTCAGTAGCATTTTGTACATTCACAGTGTTGTGCAACCACCACCTTGTATCTAATGACAAATCATTTTCATCAAGCTGAAAGTAAAAACCCCTCCTACCCCTATCCATTAAACAGTCACTTCTCATATCCCTCCCTCCAGCTCCTAGCAGCCACCAATCTGCTATCTATATCTATGGATTTATCTGTTCCGGATATTTCATATAAATGGGATAATATATAATGTGTGGTATATTGTGACTTTTTTTTTTTCATTTAGCTTGTATTTTCAAGGTTCATCCATGTTGCAGCATGTATCAGTAATATCATTTAATGACTAAACAGTATTCCATTGTATGGACATACCACATTTTGTTTATACAGTCATTTGATGGACATTCACGTTGTGTCCATATTTTGGCTATTTTAAATAATGCTTTGATGGACAGAGGTGTACAAATACCAGTTTGAGTTCCTATTTTCAACTCTTTAGGTATATAACTAGGAGAGGAATTGCTGGGTCATTGGTAATTCTATGTTTAACTTTCTGAGGAACCACAAAACTGTTTCCTACCTAGCAGCTTTTATTTGCACCGTGAATAACAAAGGAACATGTATTCCCATTTCTGATACTTTCTAGGGCTGATCCCTGCCCTTTACTCAGTCTACCCCAAGAGAGATGATAGAGTGACTTCCCTGATAAAGTCTGTTCTCTTTTGTCTCCTTGGGGGTGAATTTACCTACACAACGCATGTCATTCTCTCCTTTCCTCCATGATGAAAACATAGGGCAGGCTCCCCAGAGGAGGCCTGTTCTGGTCTCTGCTAACATAAATATTCACAGTGCAAATAAAAGCTGCTAAGTGGAAAACAGTTCTATGGTTCCTCAGAAAGTTAAACATAGAATTACCAATGATCTCCAATTCCTCTCCTAGGTATATACCTAGAGAGTTGAAAATAGGAACTCAAACAGATATGTGTACATCTCTGTTCATCAAATCATTATTCACAATAGCCAAAAGGTGGAAACAACCTAAATGTCCATCACATGATGAATGGATAAACAAAATGTGGTATATCCATACAGTGGAATATTGTTCAGTCATTTAAAGGAATGATATTGCTGATACGTGCTGCAACATGGATGAACCTTGACAATATAAGCTAAATGAAAGAAATCAGTTACAATATACCACATAGTATATATTGTATCATCCTATGATGGATAATACATGGATTATATTAATATGATGGATAAGTGTTGCTCATTCTGGGGTTGTGGTTAGAGGCCAGTTAGGTTTTCTTCAAACTGGCCTCCAGCAAAATAAATGCTAACATTTTGTCTTTCATCTTATCTTTGTTGTTGGTGGGGATATTTTTTTCCCCTGCAAATTATCTGGAACCTGCATAGAGTTCAGTATGCCATTTACTGCTTTTGTATTGTTTGGAGAATGCAAAACTTAGAATGCAAGAGATTATGATACCAAAAGAACTTGATCTTTATAGATGTGGCCTGGAATTGCAGATACACTGTCTAACTCTCACTTACTTTTAGTGATGTCATCTTGGAGAATTTACCTAATATTTTTGTTCTAATTTTCTTATCAATGAAAAGGGGGAAATCCTACTCACCTTTCTTATATACTGTGGGGCTTACCAGAGTATCAAGGCCAGTGCATGTTAACAACAGACAACCCCCCCAAAAAAGTAAGATTCTTTCTAATTGACCTTTTTTGTTTCTGACATTTTAGCAGCTTTTCATAGTGTACACTAATGCTGTGAATTTGAATTTTTAAAACTTGACTACAGAAGCTCCAGCAGGATGCTTGTCTACAGGAATATGGTACAGATAGAGAAGTCAGTAAGCCTCCCATCACCAAGTAGAAAATAGGTCACTTTACATGGTAAGCATTCATCAGCCAATATGTGATTATTTAATCAGAGTGCCTGGCCACTTCTCCACCAAGATTGTTTCAAGCTCTGACATTTTAGAAGTGACTCTTATCTTGAGGAAAAACATTTTGAGACAACTCTAATTCCATAAAGTTTCATTACTTCATATGGCATAATCTCTAGATTATCAGAATATACCTACGGTAAGAAATGCTCTTATCTTTTCTAATATTCTCATTTTAGGTAACACGTCACCTTGTCAAACTTTTTGACAGCATTGCAGACCTGCAGTTTGAAGACAGTCAGGATGTTTCTGCACACAGGGCAATTGGAATGTACAGCAGAGAGAAGGAGTATGTCCCATTCCAAGACGAGTGTGAATGCGTGGGCCATGTAAGATTTGATTATATTTTCTATGCTAGGGGAGTATTTTCAGCATACTCTCTGAAGGTTGAATTGAACAAGAAAAAGTTTCAAGTCAGGTCAAATCAGGCTCTGCCTAGTTTTGTGCTCGGAGGTTCCTTTTTACCTATATCCACGGTGACAGAGGGCTCCTCTGCCATGCGTCCCAGTTTCTACTTATGTGGCTTTGGCACCCAGCAGGGTCTCAGAGATGCTAGGAATTGAACTAGACAGAAGCAGCTGTCACAGATGGAATGAGTGACCCCAGAATTAGTAGCAAATGCAACTCAGTGACTCAGTCTCCTCCAAAGTGTATTCTGTTTTCACCACTGCTCAGAGAATAGAGAAGGGTTCTAGTGAAGCAGCACCTTGCAGTAAAGCATGTTTTAAAGAGGCTCTGTGGTTCAGTAGTCCATTGTGAATGTTATAAATGGTGCCTCATAAATAAAGTTGATTGAGTCTAGCAAGCTGATATCCTATACTCTAATTACCATGTGCACAGAGTTAAGTTAGCATATTCTCTTCTCTCGCAGCCAAATACCTCAAAAATATTCTTAACAGTTATCCACAAGAGTGACTCATTATGATTTATGAAAGCATGTCTGGTGTATTCAGATGATTTAGGGGAATTGCATCTTTTTATGATGATGCTTGTGTAGCTTGGGTTAATTCACAGAGTAACTGAATGAATAGAGCCTGTTGAACCTTTGGGTTGGGGCAGTGGTTCCTGAAAGTATTTGCAGAAACCCTTGCAACCATGTTTTACAAGAGTTTTCTTTACTCCTTTTCGTTGCCTTTTAGTATTGTACCGGAAACCTGCCAAATGAAGGAGAAGCAGATGGTGGAATACTTTGATTAAAATATATTTTTTGATCTCTTGGGCTTTTTAGGATATTATTATAATGATTAGAAAAATTTGCCATAAACTATCTTGACAAAAGTATGTTGCTGTCTGCTCCCTCCCAGCAAACTGCTCACTGACTGGCATGATGCCCAGAGGGGGCTAGTCCAGTTGATGGATGTGGTTGTCACTAGCTGGAATCCTTGATGTTGAAAGTTTTTATGGTGCTCTAATTTATTCTGTATGAGCAACTGATGCTAGAGACTTGTAAACATATACAAATTCACCCTCTAATTGCCTTTGTTTTATATAAAGATGCTTTTAATTTGGTCTTTTTTTCTGTTTCTGCACTCTTTTAATTGGCTTCTCCCAATTTAGTCCATTTCTATGTTCTTCAGCAAGTGTAGAATACCTACTATGCATCAGATGCTAGGTGAGGCTTTTGGGAGTTCAGAAATCAGCAATATATGGCCCTTGTCTTTGAGGAGCTCTTAGGCCCAACGAGAAAATGTATATGCACACAATTAGTGATAACAGAGGTAGCAATTGTTACAGGGTGTTGGTTGAGAAGTACCAAAAAGGGAAGGATCCAGCAAGAACCTCATTAGAGCTTAGTTCTCAAAGCATACCGAGTTAGGTCGCCACTGTTGGCACAGTCACCTGTACAGGAGCTGATATATCGACTTATATGTGTGTTTGGTCTTCCCAGATGGACTGCAGGTTTCTTGAGAACAGGTGGCCGTGTGGAGGACATGGATCCCAGGGCATCCAGGAGACACACAATAATGACTGAATTAATGAGGGAACTTTTTGTTTGTTGACATTGGGAGTTACCCTTAGTTATTAAGGCTTAGAACAAAACAACCAGATCTAATTCAATTAAACTGAACTCATGCCTGTTAACAAAGTGCAGTTGTGAAGCAAGAGAGAAGGCCTGTAATAAGAGATACTGACGTCATTGCCGGGGCAGTGTTTTCTTTTTCTTTCAAGAGAGGAGGTTGTCAGCTCATTAACCACTTACCGCTCTGTCCCAATTCTCCAGAGGTTCTAGGAATGCTGCTGCTCTCTTCACAGGGATGGAGGAAAAAATCAGTTGTATCATCTTCAGAATCTCATGTGATCCTTGGTATTTATTTATGATAGTCACTTTTTATTGCTGTGGTCAATTATTTGCAAGTAGTATATGTATCCTTTTAGTTCTATGCTATCCCAAGGAAACAAATGTCTGGATTAATATAACAAAATACATTTGAACAGGATGGAAAACTTGCTAAGGTATGATTGTGGTAGCAAACTAAACTTGAATTTAAAAAAATAGATTAATTTTTACAAGTCAGCAGTTGTCCTATCTCTCATAGTCTCCTGTGGTCCAATTTTTGACAAGTGTGAAGATTAGAACCAGTAGGGAATATAATTAAGATACTTGCTGAAAACATTTATCTTAAAACTATGAATTATGAAGATTTTAGAGAATTTTCAGTGGATTTAAAAATTAATAGAAAAATTTTTTTAATTGAATTTTCATTCTCAAAGATCTAGAGTATGACTCATACCTCTATTAAGTGTCTGTGACATTTGGTTTCTGAAAACACTGTGTGTTACCTGAGGGGAATCTTGGTCTAGAACCTCCTTCCCTTCAAAGCTGAGAAATGAATCATGGAGAACCCCTTTTCTGTTTAGGCTGTAGAAGTCGTTAGCCAGCTGGTAGGTAAAGTAAGATGAGCCTTATTCCTGGGAGAAGGCAGCTTCATGTAGGAGAAGGATTTCGCCAATTAGTTGTTCACTTTCCCCTTTGAAGTTTTCTACCTGTGTTTAAAATGAATCCACCTGTCTGACCCTCTGCATGGCCTTAGAGCCAGTAGGAGGATGAAATTTTCCATCCATAGTTAAGCCTGTATTATGTTACAACGTTTCAACTTGCTTCCAAAGGTGGAAACATGGCTTCTGCAACTTGAACAGACTATGCAAGAAACAGTGCGTCTTTCTATCACGGAAGCCATAGTGGCCTATGAGGAAAAACCTAGGGAACTGTGGATTTTCGATTTCCCAGCTCAAGTCGCACTAACCAGCTCACAAATATGGTGGACCACAGATGTCGGAATAGCCTTCAGTAGACTGGAAGAAGGCTACGAGACAGCCCTAAAGGATTTCCATAAAAAACAGGTATTTTATAGATTTGTGATTTTGAGACATAAAGTAACTTCAAGACGTAAGCTTGCTTCATTCATTTTTTTAGTCATTCATTTGTAGAGTGTCTTCTGTGTGCAAAATACTATGCCGGGAAGATTTTAGCAATCAGTTGTTAAATCATTTTTTACCTTTGTTGTATCCTTCTAATTTTCTATATGGGTGTTTTAAAAGTCCACGTCTATTATCTTGTAAGGCTCTAGTATAGGACTATCCTAGATATTGTACATACTTAGTTTCTTCTATGTAAGACTCTCCGACTAGGCTGATCATGTATTTATTAGAAAATATGTGCATGATTTGCATTATTCAAAATGGTGGAGGGTGGCTCAGCAAAAGCAGATATTTTCGTGGGCTTTGGTTTTCTGTTAATTATAAATTACAGATGAGAACTTGGAAAGCAATCTATTTTGAATTCTGTTTTATTGATGCCAGTTGCCCTGTGACCTTTCCTTAAGTCTTTCATCTTAGTATGCGCTGTGAGCTATGTAACACTTCAAAGATATAGCATCTTTTTGGACTTACAGATTCAGAGTGTATTAGGCTTGAAAAGGAAATAAGTATTACTTCTTCTGGTTTTCAGTGGATAAATCTCAATCCAGAAATATGAAATGACCTTCCCAGTGTTGCACACTTTATAAGTTAACCTGGTAGGATTGTACCCTCTACCTGATAGTGAGTTAGAATGCTTCCCGACGCTCCTCATTGCCCCCTTTCTGCCTTAGCAATACTTTTACTTCAATACCTTAAGAATAAAATAGATAGCGAGTGATCCTTGTATTCTTAAACACATTTGAAGATTCAAGTCTGGGTTATTCCTTTTAATTTTACTCTTTCAATCTTGGATAGAGACCATCCAACTTAGGCTACTAAAGAAGTTTTGGTACCACTTACTTTTGGAGAAAAATTCTAGATTTTATATTCTTAGGAAGATAAGGTAATTGTTGCTATTTAGTAGGCTTCAAGTTACAGGATGCGATTTAAAGAAGTGGCTGGTTTCTTCCTAGGGTGCCATCTTTGCAATTCTAGTAGCTGCCATTTGGATGCTGAAGCTGAGTAGTTATATATTTTTCATGGACATAAATAACTAAGATAATTAAATGCAAATAATTCTGTTATGCCTTTCTTATAAAATAGCCTTCTAGTTAGTTAATTTATTGATATTTATGCTTCTGTTATGACCATTTTCATTATGCATTTAAGTAAGGACATTTAAAAATACTTAGTTAAAATAATATCGTCTTTTAAATTTCAGCTATTACCAATCATTACTCAAATCTTTCTACAAGCATATTTCTACTTATTTTACTTTTTTTTCCTCTTAACTCTCCCTTATCTCCAACTTGTCACTTTTTTATTGCTAGACTATTTTATTACTTATAAGATTAAATGATGTTTTATGGATATTTCTTATTTATATCAGCTTTATTTTATGATTTCTTTATTATTGTTTACTGTTAAAGATGATAAAGAAAATATAGTCACAGAAAAGGAAAAGAAGGGACATAACCTTTAAACAGTACCTATAAATTCATTTTCAGGAGAAAAATTATTAACTTTGGCATGCGAACATCAAAAGCTTTTCCTCTATTTACTGTCTCTCTTTCTTTATGAATGTATTAACATCCTTATTTATAGGTATAAACATGTATAACTATGTAGCTATTTATATATAAGTGTAGTGATTTACATAGTTACGTATCTGTATATAAATATACATTTAAGAATTCTTTTATATTCCATACATTTGATTACTTTATATTTTCACTCAGTATATTCTCTGCATTTTTTCTTTTTATAAATATACATTGTATCCACACTAAAAGTGACTGAATAATCTATGGCCATACCACCCTGAACGCGCCCAATCTCGTCTAAAAGTGACTGAATATTATTTCTTTCTGTGAATATACCAGAATTTATTTTCTTTCTTCTATTTTCTTTCAGTTTACTCTGATTGTCTAGCTTATCGGTCACTGTTCTAGGTTCTGTGGTTCTAGCAGTGATGTTCCTCTACTCAGGCACTTAGATTCTAGTTAACTGTTAATAGATCTTACCTCTCTCCTCAGGAATCTTAGGATTATTTATTCTGGTTTCCATTCCCCATTTTACATGCAGTCATTTAAAGTTTATTTTTTTTTTAATTTTTTTTTTTTTTTTGAGATGGAGTTTCACTCTTGTTACCCAGGCTGGAGTGCAATAGATCTCAGCTGACCGCAACCTCCGCCTCCTGGGTTCAGGCAGTTCTCCTGCCTCAGCCTCCTGAGTAGCTGGGATTACAGGCACGCGCCACCATGCCCAGCTAATTTTTTGTATTTTTTGTAGAGACGGGGTTTCACCATGTTGACCAGGATGGTCTCGATCTCTTGACCTCGTGATTGACCCGCCTCGGCCTCCCTTAAAGTTTAATTTTTTTAAATTATCCATTAATTATGGTGGCAGTGGTGTTATGTCAATCTTACTTAGATTTACCAACATATTTACATGTTTACTAATTCACAAATAAGGAATCAGTTGAAAAATAAAAAATGACTTTGCTCATTTTTAATTTATTTTTCACCTGATTCCTTATTTGTGAATTCAGTTTCTTTCTTTCTGTAGAATATATTTTAGCAGTTTGTGCAGTGATGAATTGTTATAGGAAATTTTCTGGTCCCTTGTCTTTATTTTGACATATATATATATATATATATATATAAAATTTAGCTGGGTATAGAATTTTAAGTTGAGAATTATTTTCTTTGAATACCTGAAAAATATTTTTCCATTTATCTTACAGCTTTTATTATTGTTAATGTGAAATCTTATGTCATTTCAATTCTTTTTCCATTATAAGCTATCTGTCTTGTTTTGGGATAATTTTAAGATTTCTTTGTTTTTGTGGTTCTGATAAAACTCTTTTCCTTGTAGCATATGACTAAGAAGAAAAAGGAATCCAGGGCTAGATTAAGTGGGCCCAAATCTCAGTTTCTACTATTTATTAGCTGTGTGATATGGACAAGCTATTTAACTACTCTATGCCTTAGTTTCATCATTTGCAAAACATGGACAGTGGCAGTACTTGCATCATAGGCTCATTAGAAGGATTAATTAGTTAGTATATGGAAAATGCTATTTTCAGATAGTATTTTAAATAGTATTTAAACATTCTTACCACAAAAAAAGTATGTGAGGTAATGTATATGTTAAATTCCTTGATTTAGCCATTCCATGATGTTTACATGTATCAAAACATCATGTTGTACCCATAAATATGCTATTAGATTAAATAGTTAAAATACTATTTTTAACTAAAAATATTTTTAACTAAAAATATTTTTACCATTTTTAACTAAAAATAGTTAAAATACAATTTTTAACCAAAAAATAGTTTAAATGCTATTTTAAAATAGTATTTCAGTTTAAGTGCTATATAAGATCTGGCTATTGCTGCTGTTGTTAATGCTACGACAATAATGACAGTGGTGTCCAGTGTGATACACAACTCATTTACTAGGTTTTTATCAGTAATTTATAATAAAAATTTTCAAACACACAGAAAAGCTGAATTTTGTAACATGTATGCCTACCACTTAGATTCTGTAATTAATATCTTGTTTTATTTTCATCATCACTTGTTTATCAAAACCTATAATCATCCATCAATTCGAATCTATGAATTATTTCAAAGGAAGTTGCAGATACCATTACCCCTAAGTTTTTCATTTGTTTTAAATTTAAATTTCAATTGAAAAGTAAATACAGTGTGTGTTTATGGGTACAACATTGATGTTTTGATATATGTATACATCATGGAATGGCTAAATGAAGGTATTTAACATATGCATTACCTCACATACTTTTTTGGTGGTAAAAATGTTTAAAAGCTACTTTATTAGCACTTTTAAAAAATATGCTATATTGTTACTAACTGAGGTCACCATGATGTACAGTAGACCCCTTGAACTTACTCTGCTCAACTAAAATTTTGTATCCTTTGACTAATATCTCCTCAAAACATCCCACCCCTCAGCCTCTGGTAACCACCATTTTGCTGTTTATATAAGTTTGACTTTTTCGTTTAAATTTTTAAAAACTTTTATTTGCGTAACTGTATGAGGTACAAGGGCAATTTTGCTACCTGCTTTGATTTTGTAATGGTGAATTCAGTGCTTTTAGAGTATCCGTCACCTGAACAATGTATACTGTGTCCATTAATTTCTCATCATTCACCCTTAACACCCCCTAATGATTCCCAGTCTCCGTTGTCTATATTCCACACTCAATATCCATGTGTATACATCATTTAGCTCCCACTTGTAAGGGAGACCATGTGATATTTGTATGTGTCTCACTTGTTTCACTTAAGATAATGACCTCTAGTTCCATCCATGTTGCTACAAAAGACTTAATTTTATTCTTTTTTGTGATGGAGTGGTAGTCCATTGTGTATGTATATCACATTTTCTTTTTCCATTTATCCATCCATGGCCACTTAGGCTGATTCCACAACTTTGCTATGGTGAATAGTGTTGCAGTAAACATAGGAGTGCAGATATCTTTTTGATGCAATGACTCATTTTCCTTTCAGTAGATACTTAGTAGTGGGATTGCTGGATCAAATGGTAGTTCTATTATTAGTTCTTTTGACAGATCTCCATACCGTTTTCCATAGAAGTTGTACTAATTTATATTCTCACCAGGAGTGTATAAGAGTCCTCTTTTTTCTGCATCCTCACCAACATCTGTGTTGGTGGTGGTAGTGGTCGTTTTAATAGCCCATCTGACTTTTATAATATCTCACTGTGGTTTTAATTTGCATTTCTCTGATAATTAGTGATGTTGAGCATTTTTTATATGTCTGTTGGTTTTTGTATATCTTCTTTTGAAAAATATATATTTATGGAGTTTGACATTTTTATATTCCACATAGAAGTGAGATCATGCACTATTTGTTTTTCTGTGCCTGCCATTTCAATTTCAATTGACATAATGTCCTCCTGGTTGTCACAAATGACAGGATTTTCTTTTTTTTTTGGAGACTGAATAGTATTTCATTGTGTATATATACCACATTTTCTTTATTCATCCATTGATGGACACTTAGGTTGATTCCATAACTTGGCTATTCTGAATAATGCTGCAGTGAACAAAGGAATACAGATATCTCTTCAACATATTGATTTCAGTTATCTAGTATATATCTCCATTAGTCAGGTTGCTGGATTATATGGTAATACTATTTTTAATTTTTTGAGGAAACATTCTGTTTTTCATAATGACTGTACTAACATTTCCATCAACAGTGTACAGGGATTCCCTTTTTAAGCACTTAAATTTACATACCCAATTCATCAGTTTAATTTCAGCTAGATCCCATTTTCTCAAAGTTTTCCTTTGTCTTCTTTAAAAATCAGTTTTATGATGACCTATCTTTTTTTTGTGGTTTCTATTCTTTAATCTCATTAATTATTTTAAAGAGATATTTAATAGTTTTACTTACATTGTTCTAGCTCTAGTTCTGCGGCTGGATGTACTATTAAATTTGATTTGTTTTTTAATGTTCATTTTTAAAGATTGTTTGTTTTTTCTGTAGGAATTTTCTTCCCTAAGTTGAGCAAATGTTCCTACAGTGTATTCCGCCCCCCGCGCCCCCGACGCCATTTCTTCCAGGTCTCTAAAGGCCTTTTAAGTTGTGGATGATGATGATGATTATGATTATGATTAAGACAGGCTTGTTCTTTCTCCCAGGCTGGAGTTCAGTGGATTGATAATGGCTCACTGCAGCCTCAAACTCCTGGGCTCAAGGAAATCTCCAATCTGATATTTCAGAGTAGCTAGGACCACAGGTACATACTACCACCTTCAACTAATTTTTGTTTGGTTCTTGTAGAGAGGTGGTCTATGTTGACCAGGCTGGTTTTGAACTCCTGTCCTGAAGCGATCCTCCCACCCCCGCCTTTCAAAGTGCTGGGATTACAGGCATGAGCCACTGCATCTGCCCAGTTGTAGATTAATTTTGTAGTTACTAAGTTTAGGATTTTCTGATCACGTTGGTAGGGTTAGAATTTGGATGCCACAGCTTCATATGGTATAAATGTGAGATTTTGAATCGTTTTCAGGGATTTTTTCCTGTCCAAAGCCTTAAGATATTTCCAGCTTTCATGTTGCTCCTTGAGCTGATGGGGAGAGTTTTCCTAGAATTGTAACACTCAGTATCTCAGCTTTATGTTCAACATCTCAGTTCCAACTTTCTGCCTTGCTCAAGGGAGTATGAGAGGCACAACTGAAATGGGAACATTTCTGTTCCCTTGTGGCAATTTAAACCTCAGCTCCAGATGTTTGGCTGTCTATCCAAATTCTTTCAGCTGCCATGGCATTTGCTTATCCACTTCATCATACCTCTCTGCTTTGAGGCTCATCCCTGTTGTCAGGAAGGTATCAATCTCCTCTCTGTCTCTCTTCCTCTTCCTCTTTCTCTCTCTCCCCTCCTTCCCCTCCCTCCCTCCCTCTCTCTCCCTCTTTTCCATTCCACTGTCTCCCTCTCCCTTTTCTGTCTCTCTCTTATCCCTTTCCACCTTTCTCATGTTTGGCTATATACTTTATATTTAGGTATGTTCTGTTTTATTTAATATTTCTCTGTGTTAATAAAGAAATTGTCCATGTTCATTTAATCAATATGTTGCAAACCCACCTATTATGATTATTATTGTTGGTAATACTGGCTAGTTGGGTTGCTATTTCATTCTTGGCTATCAATACTGTAATGAACAGCTTTGTATAGACATGTTGCATGTATTTTTTTATTTCTTCAGGATAAATTTTCAGACGTAAAATTGCTAGATCAAAGCCTTTGCAAGACAGTGCCAAGGTTACCTTCCCAATATCAGTGTATAAGAGGTGTCCACTCCTTTCCCTGTTAGCGACATTGGGCTGGTTCTTTTTTTCCTTCTCATTCTTAAAAAGTTATTCATATTCTTATTCAACTAATTAATGGAATTTTGTATTATTCTCTTACAATCTTTTAAAAGTTTTCTACTTTGTTCAAGAGTTACATAGAGCTTCTTTTCTCATGTTGGATGAGAAGTAAAGAAAGGAGATGGTTTGTGAAGAAAGTGTTTATCCGTGTAATTATAAAACACTTCTGCATGATTTGAAATGTTTGACAGACCAGACAGATGCCTTTACTACAGTGTTTCAGTTTTCTGACTGGCACTAACGTATATTAGAGAAGCTAACATTTGAATTTTACTAAAGCTGTGGTTTGGGTCATGAGAAATGTTTGTATCTAAGTTGAAACCTTTTTAGTTTTCTTCCTTTCAAAATGGATGTAACCATTTGCTGGAGTGTGCTTTTAATTAAAATTATTCTTGGTAATACTGTGAGCAGTTTTTTATATGAGGTTTAGTCATTTAAAATAGCTTAATTTTAAAACTGGTATCAGAGTTGTGTATAATTGATGATTATAAGTAATTCCTTTCCTTGGTTCTCCCAAATTGTAGTGAGATAAATAAACCAAGATCATAATTTTAAACTCTATTTTTCCCTGGATCTGTGGTGATCGCATATTAGTATTGGGATTAAAGGCAAAAATACTGCATTTTGAGTATGTATCCCTGCCTTGTCAGAGTCTTTGAAAAAGTGGCAAGTGTGATTAATTTCTCGTATTTGAAGGTTCCTTGGTGAAAGTGTTTTGTTTTGCAGGCTTGGGGTATGGTAAGGAAGTTTCTCCACTCCTCTTTTATTATTGAGCTGTGCAGAAATCATCAAAAGAGAGACAGAAGTGTTTTAAACTTAAAAAGTTAAATTTGTAGTGTGCAGGGACTTTACCCAGAGACTTTTGATAAAAGCTCATGATAAATAATATAAAACTTTACTCATTAACCATCCTCCCCCTCCCAACAAAGACTCAGAAATACCAGTGTTCGTTTAAGAAAGAGACCCTCATTTTGCTGCTTAAAGCCAATTTTTGGCCTCACTTTTAGTTGCTAACTAAGAAATTCTTTTTATAAATTTAGATACAGTATTGGTAGCATTCTTACCTTGTTTCAACCCTGTTACCTGAATAGAGAAGCCTGCCAAGCCTGGAGCTACCAAGTGTATATTGGACACAGGCGTTTTTTTGTCTTTATATAACAATGTGACCTGATAGCCTATGCTTTATAATCTGCAGTAACTCACAAGATCATGAGTAGAGCACATACTCGTTACCTCCCCTCTGATCAAAGATTACATTGAATGACAGATAAGGTATATGAAAAAAATCATATTGTTCCTAGAAATACAGGAACAGATGATTTGAGGAATGCCAGGAATATACAAAACTGAATTGATAGCTAACTAAGAACAGAGAAAATCAGCCCAAAACTGTAAAAAGAGGAAGCTATTGCAATGGTAAGGCTATTTTCACCCAGCAAAATTTCAGATAAATTATGAACTCATCTTAAACAAATAGAAAAAATGTGGAGTTTATGATTAGAGATAAGGATTAAATCTAGAAGAAAGGGACAGCGGGAGCCTCTTCTCTTTCCTGTATATCCTAAAAGGCTATTAGTGGAGGTGTTTGTCCCTAGCACAAAGCCCTGACAAATGCTTTGCAAGCAAAGTGGGCCATTTGTAGAGGGCTTCTGTCATGAATATGTCTTGACTGAAGAGCAGGAGTTGGTCACTTTTTCTGGGAAGAATCAGTTAGTAATTATTTTTGTCTTTGTAAGTCACATAGTCTCTTCTGCATGCACACGTCTATCTTGTGGTGATTGAAAAGAAGCTGTTGGTAATTTGTAAGTGAATAGGTATAGCTGGATTCTAATAAAACTGTGTTTATAAAAATGGGTGGTGGGCCAAATTTGGTTCATGGCCTATAGTTTACCACCTGTGCTTTAGAGAAAGAACAAGAACAAATCCTAAAGTAACTGAAGATCCCCACAGTGAGATATGGAGGTAAGAGAAAAGAGGATTTGTCACCTATATATTGCCATTTTATTTCAATAAGATCCATTAACACAAGAGTAGGTTCTTTGAAAAGACCAATAATACAAATTTTTGCAGTTTGGAGAAGAAATCAAAAAACATACAATAAAGGGATAAGGAAAAAACATAATCCCTGTAAGTAATAGATTAGAAAATGACTGTAAAAATACGTGTTTTTTTTTTTTTTTTTTTTTTTTTTTTTTTTGCTATTAAGCCAAAAATGTAAAGGGATGATTCTCTGTGAATACTTTTTCTAGAATTGATTCAAAATAATTTAGAAAACTCAAGTAGACCATTAACCATGGAAATAATTGAAATGGTAATTATAGTAGTCAAAGATGGGCACTCCTTCCTAAATAGGACCCTGTTTCAATGATTTTATCATGGGAAAGATAAACACCGTGTTACATCAATTGTTCTGGAATCTAAACAGAAATCTAAGGATTTTCTACTCCTTCTGTAAAGTTCTAATATACTTGATACAAAAACCACACAATGATAAAATACAAAAGAAAATTCTTTTGTCAAAGATCCTAAGTTAGCATATCTTTTTTGTGTATGCGGATTTTTTTTACTTAACCTTTGGAGACAGTTCTTATGGGCCTTTCATTTCTGTACATCTTGTTAACAGAGGTAATGACTGCTCTTTGTTCCAGATTGTATTTTCAAGGATTTGTTTTTCTTTTTTTTTTCTATTTTTCAAGGATATTTTTATTGTGAACATTCTTGAAAATAGAGATAGTATCTCTCTCCAGAGCAAAGACATGTTGACTTATTATTTAGTATAATAAAAAATAATGCCTCTTTCTGGGCCAAATGTCAGGCATGCTGTTTTTTATAAATGATTTGTGCTCCCTGAATCCAGGATGTTTCTCTTGTAACACAACTCACTGCATTTGCTAACCCTCTTTGAATATCCTTTGAAAATTTGTACTCAGAGATAGTGCAAATGCTGATGTTCTAATATTACTTGTGTTACTGCTGTGAGTAATAAACTGTCCTTTATCTCTAACGCAGGAGTCTTACGTCTTCTACCAGCATCTATGACTTGTTAGTCTGAAAGTAGGATAAAATTTGAGACCCTTCACATTTTTCAATGAACATGTTTTTGAGATTCATCCCTGTTGTTGCATGTATTTGCTGTTCTTTATTTTTTGTTGCTTACGAATACATTGAATACATGTATTACAATCTTTCTATCCATTCTGTTACTTGACATTTGGGTTTCCAGTTTGATGCTGTTATTTCTAAGGCTGCTTTAAACATTATTAGATAAAGTCTTTTCATGAACATATATTTGCGTTTCTCCTGGGTAAAAACCTAAAAGTGAAATTGCTGGATCACAAAGAAAGTGTATGTTTAACCATTTAAGAAACAGCCAATCAGTTCTCTGTTATGCCCCCATGGACAATGTAACAGTCAAAGGGGACATTTGTCTGTAATTTTCTTTTCCTAGGATATCTTTGCCAGGTTTTGAAATCAGGGTACACTCCTTAGAAAGAGTTGGAAAGTAATCCATTTATATCTTTTGTGAAAGAGTTTATGATAGACATCACTTGTGATGCATCAGGCCTGAGGTTTTCTTTGTAGAACACTTTTTATTATAAATTGATTTATACATATGCAGCTGTATAGTGTTTTGGGCTGATTCTTTTGTGTCCGTTTTGGAATTTTATATTTTTAAGATATTTGCCCATTCTGTGTAATTCAGCATGTGGCAAATTACAGACCTCAGCCAAATCTGGCCCAGTGTCTATTGTCTGTGGCTATTTTAACATCATGATGGCAGAGTGGAGTGGCTGTGACAGAGACTGCGTGGCCTACAAAGCCAAAGATATTTATTCTCTGGCCCTTTACAGAAAAAGGGCCACTCTTGGTCTAAGTTTTCAATTTATTGATTTAAGTCGGTCAAGCTATTTCCATATTATCCTCACAACATCTGGAAGATCTGCCCGGCTGTCCTACTTTCGGCATTGGTAGTTAATTTTTTTTTCTCTTTTTTCTTAATTGGGTTTTCTAGATGTTTATCAATTTTATTTCTGTTTTCAAAGAACTAACATTTGACGTTGTTGGTTTTCTCTATTGTTTGTTTTATATTTCACTCATTTCTGCCCTTATTTTGATTATTTCCTTTCTTCTGATTACTTTGAGCTTAATTTTTTCCTGTTTTTCAAGTTTCTTAAGGTAGGCACTTATAACTTTATACCTTTTTCTTTTCTAATATAAGCATTTAAAGGAACTTTTATAACTTGAAAAATATCTACCAGAAACCTGCAGAGAAAATCATATGTAATGGTGAAACATTAGAATCGTTTCCATTAGTGTCAAGAATGAGGTAATTATGCTCGCTGTCTCTGACATTCGTTGCTGCATATTGCACTGGAGGTCTTAGCAGTAGGATTAAAGAAGTAGGAAGTGGGAAGTGAGCATTGGAAAGGAGGACAACAAATTGAGATTCAACAATCCATGCTCTGATAGTTTTAAGAGTGTGGGACTTGGTCTCTTTTGTCGTTTCCTTTGCTGTGGCTGGTGGAAGTGAAAATTCGTTGTTTCTGACATTGCTGAAGGTGAAACTGGTGGGTTTCAAGATTAGAGGTCCCCATTGCTATTGTTTTGAAACAAGAAGAACTTCAGTATTATGTCCTGTTGGAAAGGGATCAAGGTTCCTGTAGCTGATCCCCAAGGTACTATAGCAGTTATATTGTAATGTTCACTTTGGTCTGCTAAGCTGAGGACCTCTAGCTCTAGACTTCTTTTCTTTTTTTTAAGAGATGGGGTCTTTCACTTTTGTCCAGGCTGGAGTGCAGTGACATGATCATGGCTCACTGCAGTCTCAAACTTCTGGGCTCAAACAGTCCTCCTGTCTCAGCCTCCTGGGTAGCTAGGACTACAGAGGCACGACATCGTGCCTGGCTAATTTTTAAATGTTTTGTAAAGATGGGGACTTGCTATGTTGCCTAGGCTGGTCTCAAACTCCTGGCCTCAAGCAATCCTCCCTCTTCAGCCTCCAAAAACACTGGGGTTACAGGTGTGAGCCGCCAAATCTGACCTCCAGATCTCAGCTTTTCTGCAGAGTGACCTCTTCCAGCTTCTTTACCACCATGGCTTGGATGTCCCCAGATTGGGAGATAAGCCATGGCTGATGCTGGTAAAACTGCAATGCTTCTGCTGCAAGGAAGATTTTTTTTTCGTTGTTGCCTTATTTAAACCTATAGTATTGAGGGACACACTCTTTAAATCCACAGTATGGCCTCTTTCTACTATGCTGCCATAGTAGCCAGGTCAGGACAAAATGGGGGACCAGCCATCACTGTGTATCAAGGACCACCATTTCTCTCTGACCTTGAGTCTGTTATTTTCTAGGTCTGACATTGTCCTACTTGGTGAACCCACCGTTACCCTGCCAAGCTAGCTGGCCCTCTTTGGGAGCACTATAGTCCCTTAGATATGTGTATTCCTATAAACCCCAGTGGTAGTCAAGATTGTGTCTTTTTCTTTGTCTTTTTTTTGTGGTGTGTGATATAGAAAATATAAGATCTTGTCTTTTTGTTAGGAAGCATCTCTATGTTTATATAAGGAAGAGAATTCCTAAGTGGGGTATACTCAGTTCTCTCTCTCTTCACTCACCACAATCGTTGGAGGCCAGCTCTTGCTGGTCTGATTCCCTGTTATCCACATAAGAAGGGTTTATATTTGTAAAACATACAATAAGATCTTAGAATTGTGTACTAGCCTCTGACTCCACCATTTAGAACTGTGTGATCTTGGGCAGATGATCTCATATTCTCGTATGTAAAACTGGAATACTAATTGCACCTACTTTATAGGGTTCTTGTGATGATAAAATTAGAAAACACATACACAGTACACATGTACACATAAACAGTATACATGTACACATACACTGCCTCTCAGTCAGTGCTTTTATTATCTGCCAGCATCGTCAGAGAGGAACTAGAACAGTGGCCATCAGGCCGATGTCCCTCCCCCCGCACCATCCTGCAGCTCAGAGGGAAGGGTAGCCTCCACCGCCCAAAGCTATTTCTCAGCCTCTGCTCTGGTTCCCTTCTGCTCTGACCTCTCTCAAGGCTGCCGTGACTTCCTTTTCTCCCGTTTCTTCAGTTTCTCACTCTTGCTCATTCCCATCAGTAATTAAACATGCTCAATTCCCTCATTACTCAAAATAATAACCAAAAATTGTCCATTCATGCGTTATCTCCTTTTCTTTCCTGCCTTATCTCTGTAACCTTTATTATAATCAAGCTTGCTGACCTAATGTCTATACTTGCTCTTTACTTTTTCTCATCATCACAACCAATTTCTACCACTCGATGGAGTCTATTTCTATTTCTATTTTCTGTAAGTTAGAAAATACTTCCTCCTTCATATGCTTTATGTTCATGGTTTTTGAATTACAGTTTTCTACTTAGAAAACTTGGGCTGCACTTTACTTTACCTGGCCAGTCTTCTTCCTTCTGCCTCTTAAATATTCCTGTTCCTTATGGCTCTATTCTGTTTTTTTTTTTTTTTTTTTTTTAAGACTGGGTGTCACTCTGTCACCCAGGCTGGAGTACAGTGGTGTGATCTTGGTTCACTGCAACCTCCACCTGCCAGCTTCAAATGATTCTCATGCCTCAGCCTCCCAAGTAATGGGTTACAGGTGTGCACCGCCATGCCTGGCTGATGTTTTTGTATTTTTAGTAGATACAGGTTTCACCATGTTGACCGGGCTGGCCTGGAACTCCTAGCCTCAAGTGATCCACTGCCTCAGCCTCTCACGGTCTTTCTTCTTTTTCCTTTCCTTTCTTCGCCTCCCCTCCCCACACCCCCACACATCCCTGACTGGTTTCATCCACTTGTATGGCTGCTCAGTTTCCTTTGCTCCAGCCTACATCTCTCTCCTGAAGCACAGCCAGAAGCAGATAGGGATTTTCCACTGAAGTCTCAAAGGCATACCCAACCTAAAAGATCTAATGTACATTCTCTTTTCTCAAACTTGCTTCCTAATGTGCCCAACTGCAGGGGAAAAAAAATGTCTTCAGTAGTTGCCCGCACTAGAAGCCCACCTGACTCTTCATATGCTCAATATCCGAACAGCCATCAAACCTCTTCAGCTGTTCTGAAGATCCCCATTCTCACTGCCTTCTCTAGCCGCTTTGATAATATCTTAGACCAAGCCACTCTCTTCTCTCATCTAAATGACTGGAGCTTTCTCCTTTCAGGTCCTTTTTTCTGTCAATCTTACTTCCCTCCAATTCATTTTTACAGTATAGCCAGAGAAATCATATAATAACACAAATCTCATTATCACCCCGCCTCCTAGACCCTTCAGCACCATCTCATTGTCCTAACTCATCTTGGGCACTTGCTTTCCTCTGCAGCATCCTTATACACCTGTCCCACCTCTGCTGTCCCATCCTGCCATTGGTGACCTCTTTCAGTTCTTCCCCAGAGCCACTCGCTCCATTCAGGGCCTTTCCACAGGCTGCTGCCTGTGGCTAAAACACTACCTCCCTGTTGGCCAACCCCTAAATTCTTCTCAACCTAAATCCTGCTCATTCTTTAGGTCTTAGTATAAATTCCTCTAAAGTGCCTTTCTAAGCCCTAGGTCAGGCAAGGCCCTATTTCTGTGTGATATCAGCATACTTTTTACTTGCCCTAGCAAAACAGTTATCATTATTTATCTGCGTTCCTTGTTGTCCTGTAAGGTCTGGAAACAAGAACCACATTTGTCATCTTGTGCAAATGAGTGCACGAGAGAACAAAAAACTGTTGTTCTGGTGTGTATTGCTCCCATCATTTATTTGTTCATTTCTTCCTTCATCAATTCATACAGTGAGTGTTGAGTTGGACACATGCTTAATGGTGGCCACTATGCTAAGTATGGGAACACAGCACAAAATAAGACAGATGTGGGTCTTGCTCCTTTAGAGTTTAGGGTGGAGTAGACAAATAAATAAATAATTGATAGGATAGTCATACATTCCATGAAGAGAATAAAATGAAAACAATAAATAGACAGGGGTAATAGTAATTAGAATGGCCAGAGAAGGCCAACTTGAGGAGGTAAATTAGAACTAAAACTTTGAGTAATGAGAGGAAACTAATCATTCAAAGATTAGAGGGAAGATGACTCCAGGCAGATGAAATGGTTGCTGAGACCTCAAAGCAGCTGTGAGAGGAGAACAAAGAGAAGGCCAGCATGGACAGTGAAGTGAGATGGGAAAGGAGTGGCGTGAGCCTATGGAAGACTGTGTTCCGGGAACAAAAGTTTGGGTTTTACTCTAATATGCTCTTATTTCTATCTCAAGGTGCATGCTGTACTTGCACTCTGATGAAGTCACCATGTACCAGGAAAACAGCCACTTGAGTTTCAAAGGGATGTAGCTAGACTTGAGCCAGGCATGCATGCTTGATCCAGTAGAAAATCATGTAACACTACTGCGATTAGTGGCAAGAATATGTACTGATTACATGATAGGATATATTTTCTTAAAGCTGCCAAGGAATGTTTTATACATCACAGACCATAAACTTATATGCAGCTACATTAT
The DNA here is from genome assembly GCF_030222135.1 of Aotus nancymaae. Taxonomy (NCBI): domain Eukaryota; kingdom Metazoa; phylum Chordata; class Mammalia; order Primates; family Aotidae; genus Aotus; species Aotus nancymaae. Next base: position 38,539,011 of record NW_026988438.1, on the reverse strand, counting down.
TGTCCATAATGATTGCTACCTGTTGCCACTGCCCAAATAATGCAGACATGACATAACTATGGGTACAGAATTTTATTACTTAAAAAAGAGTATCATCAGAGAATGTTTAATCTTGATGCACAATATGAGATTCCCAACATACGATGCTGTGTAGATTATGTTGACAAGCTGCGTTTTTAATCATCTTCCATTTGACTGCACTTGTGTGAAAAATGAGTAATGCAGAAATCACAGGTTGTTGGGAGGCTCAGACAAGGCTATGCATGTGAATGCACTTAAAATTGTAAATGTTTTTATAAGGTATATGATATTATTACTTTTGTTACAATCAACGTTTTGGTTTTTTTTTAACCAAATACTGGTAATGGTTTAAGATTGGATACTTCAAAGACTGGATCTTGACCCAAATGAGAAAATATCCAAGGCCTAAACACCTCTTTACTCACTGATGTGTATATTAATTTTCTTTAGAAACTTGAGTGGAGATGGGTTATTACTGTACATTAGTTCATCTATTCAGCAGATACACATTAAGCACCCATACTCTGACAGTTCTTCAGTGGCTCTGGGATAAGGTACCGAATAAGATGGTCACTGTCCTTGCCTTTGTGGAACATAAAATCTAGGGGATGGTGAACACATTAGACATAAAACAATAATCACATCTGCTTTTTAAACATTTAACTACTTTTTAAAGATGCAGCGTATTAAAAGTACAGGTATATCTCATTTTATTGTGATTTGCTTTCTTGTGCTTTGTGGATACTGCCTTTTTTTTTTTTTTTTTAGAAATTAAAGATTGGTGGCAACCCTATGCTGAGCATTAACATTATTCAAACAACATGTGCTCACTTTTTGTCTTTGTGTCGCATTTTGGTAATTCTTGCAATATTTAAATTTTTTCATTATTGTATCTGTCATGGTGATCTGTGATCAGTGATCTTTTTTTATATTTTTTTGAGACAGAATCTCACTTTGTCACCCAGGCTGGAGTGCATTGGTGCGATCTCAGCTTACTGCAACCTATACCTCCTGGATTCACGTGATTCTCCTGCCTCAGCCTCCTGTGTAGCTGGAATTAAAAGTGCGCATCACTACACCTGGCTAATATGTTTTGTATTTTTAGTAGAGATGGGGTTTCACCCTGTTGGCCAGGCTGCTCTTGAACTCCTGGCCTCAAGTGATCCACCTACCTCGGCCTCCCAAAGTGCTGGGATTACAGGCATGAGCCATCATTCCCGGCTGGTGATTAGTGATCTTTGATGTCACTCTTGTAGTAGGTTAAGGCACATCATTGCCAACACTTGTTATCTTTTGACTTTTTAGTTGTAGCCACTCTAAGGTCTGTGAGATGATAGCTCATTGTGGTTTTGATTTCTCTAATGATTATTGATGTTGAGCATCTTTTCATATACTAGTGGGCCATTTGTTTTCTTTGGGAAAATGTCTTTTCTGGTCCTTTGCCCATTGCTGATAAGGTTATTTATTTTGTTGCCATTGAGTTGTATCAGTTCCTTATATATTTTAGATATTAACTCCTTGTCAGATATATCGTTTGTAAATATTTTCTTCCATTTCATAGGCTTCCTTTTCATTTTGTTGATTTTTTCATTTGTTGTATGGAAACTTTTTAGTTTGATACAGTTCACTTGTTTGTTTTTGCTTTTGTCGTCTGTACTTATGGTGTCAAGTCTAAAACATTATTGTCAAGACCAAAGTCATGAAGCTTTTCCCACTTTTTTTTTTTTTTAGGAGTTTTACAGTTTTATGTCTTATCTTTAAGTCTTTGATAAGAGACTTAGCTGGAATTACAAGTGCAATTCTTTAATTTTTTTTTGTATAGTTTTTTTTTTAAGTCTTTAAGTTGATTTTTGTGTATAGTGTAAGGGTCCAGTTTTGTTCTTTTGCATGTGATACCCAGTTTTCTGTTAATACCATTTATTTAAGAGTCTATCCTTTCTTCACTTTGTGTTTTTGGTGACTATGTTGAAAATAAGTTGAAAAATTTATTTTTGAACTCTCTATTCTGTTCCATTGGTCTATGTGTCTTTTTGTATGCTAGTACCACACTGTTTTGATTTCTATAGCTTTGTAATGTTTGAAATCAGGAGATGTGATGCCTCCAGCTTTGTTTTTCTTGCTTAAGATTGCTTTGGCTATTCAAGGTCTTTTGTGATTCCATACAAACTTTAAGATCATTTTTTCTACATTTGAAAAAAAATGCCATTGAAATCTTGATGCACTTGCATTGAGTCTACAGAGAACTGTGGGCAGTGCAGAGATTTTTAACAAATATAAATTCTTCTAATCCAAGGGCATGGGATCATTCCATTTGTTTGTGTCGTTAATTTTTGTCCTTGAAATTTTTTAGTTTTCAGTTTACAGATCTTATACCTCCTTGGTGGTTGGTAGAAAGTAGTATAGCCATTATGGAAAACAGTGAATGGTCCTCAAAATATTAAAAATAGAACTACCATATGATCCAACAATTTCATTTCTGGGTATATAGGTAAAGGAAATAAAATCACTATCTTGACAAGATATGTGCACTCCTATGTGTATTGCAGCTTTATTCACAATAGCCAAGATATGGAATGAACCCAAGTATTCATTGATAGATGGATAAAGAAAATGTGTAGACACACACACAGACACTCATGCACACACGTACAGAGGAATGTGATTTAGCCTTTACAAAAAAGGAACCCTACCGTTAGTGACACCCTGGATGAATCTGAAGGGCATTATTCTATGTGAAATAAGCTAAACACAGAAATACAGATACTGCAAGAGCTCATTTATAAGTGGATTTGAAAAAAAAAAGTCTAACACATAATAACAGTAGAATGGTGGTTACCAGAGGATAGGAAGTAGGGAGAAGGGAAGATACTGCTGGTAAAAGGGTACAAACTTTCAGTTATAGCATGAGTAAGTTCTAAAGACCTAATGTAACATATAGCAACTATAGTTAATAATGTAGTATATATTTGAAATTTGCTGAGAGAGTAAATATCAAGTATTCTCACTTAAAAAAATAGGTGAGCTGATGGATATGTCAGTTAGCTTGGTTGGGGTAATAGAGTCACAGCGTATACATATATCAAAATATCACCTTAAATGTGTGCAATGTTTATTTTTCACTCATACCTTAATAATGCCAGGGTGTAGGAGAAATAGAGCAAATGCTTATAAAGCTGTTGTGTATCCTGAATGTCTAGGGGACGTATGTTAATATTTTTATTTCTTTTTTCCCTTTGTATTTGACTTTAAGTCTGTCCTGAATTCTTCTTGCACAGCTACAGTTTTTTAGACCTGAAGGGGTGGGTAGGTCTTGTGGACGCTGGAGGGGGTTTATGTGAAAACTCTGAAGTCAGACTGTTGGGATTTGAGTTTCCCCTCCCTGGATTGGCAAAGTGGTTAATAAGGCTGTGACTCAGTTTTCTTACCTGCAAGTTCAGATAACAGATTGTCTTAAGATTAAGTGTGATGAAATCAGCAACATGCTTAGTCAGTGCCTGGAACCTTCTGTCTTCTCGTTTCATGTAAATTGCACGTGTTATGGTTATCTCTTCCTGCCTTTCTTCTGCCTTCTTATTCCAGCTGTATGACTTTCTCCAGCCTCCAGCTGCACAGCAGTCCCAGGGAAGTTTGCAGGATTTTGCATTTTCCGGCACATGATAATAGTACAGTAGGAACCCGTATTTGACAGTAGGCTGCAAAGGCGTGAGTCTCTGGTGATCTGGCTTCTACACTTACTGCCAGCCTTCTCAGGTGCTAGCAGTTTGTCATTGACTGTCCTTTGCACAGCTGAAGAGAAAAAAGGATGGTATTGTTTCACAGTACGATACCTAGAATAAGGCAGAAATACTGTTTTTGTAAATAAGGCTTGAGTAAGCAGAAATCTTTTTGTGTAAATAACCATAGTAACAAAATGACCACCTAATAACAGCATCTTTCAAACCTCTCTGACCACAATTTACCATAAGAAATATTTTCTGTCAGCTCCAAGTTCATGTTTATGTATGTAGTCAAAACGGAAATAAAACAGCTTGAAACAGTATATACATGTACTACCTGTAATGCCGTATTTTCTATTCCATTCACTTCAATGAATTGTCAGTCACATCATTTCATTTTATTCCTTTCTATTCTATGAAAAAAGATCAGCACTTTGAAAATATTTGTCTTAAAAGTTTGACAGACGTAAACAGTAGGGATGTGAATCAGAATAAAGGAGGATATTCTTCAGCTCTACATTTTAAATACTTTTTCAGTAATCATCACTATTGTGTATTTAAAGAAAAAAACAACACAAATTGTTAGGCAAATACTTTTCTAAAGAAAAATATAATTTGTCATTTAACTCTTGCTATAGTTTTTGAAAGTTAGTCTAATTTGGCCTTGTAAGTGTTGTAGTCATTTCTATTCTAGCAGTATTGTGGACCAGGTTATCATTAGGGTAGAGGGTCAGTTCAGTGCAGCCAGGAAACCCTGTGTCTGCCCCAGCTTTGTCTTTACTCACAGGTTCTCTTGTCCTTCGTCTGTGTGAGGGGATAATAATATTGTCATTTCTACACCAAGCTTCTTTGAGAACCAGCTGTGGTAACACATTTGAAATTGTTTTGTGGCCAGGTGCGGTGGCTCATGCCTATTATCCCAGCACTATGGGAGGCCAAGGTCAGCAGATCACTTGAGGTCAGGAGTTCAAGACCAGGCTGGGCAAAATGGTGAACTCCTGTCCCTACTAAAAATAAAAGAATTAGTTGGTCGTGGTGGCGGGTACCTGTAATCTCAGCTACTTGAGAGACTGAGACAGGAGAATTGCCTTGACCCGGGAGGCAGTGGTTACAGTGAGCCAAAATCATGCCAATGCACTCTAGCCTGGGTGACAGAGTGAGACTCTGTCTCAAAGAAAGAAAGAAATTGTTTTGTGAACTAAATGACTCTTTACAAATATGAAGAATTTTGGGCTCTTAAATTCTGTATTTGTAACCCTTCCCTCTTTTTTAAAAAACAATTCCTCCTAGATTTCTCAGCTGAATACACTAATTACACTTTTGCTGGGAGAACTTCCACCAGGAGACAGACAGAAGATCATGACAATTTGTACCATAGATGTCCATGCCAGAGACGTGGTGGCCAAACTTATTTCTCAGAAGGCAAGTCATTTGTAGAAATTTTATGCATTCATTATTGTTGCCTTAAAATGGTGTTTATTGCCAGAGTAGTTCCAAGAAAGTTTTTTGAAAGTTTGTATGTTTTAATTAGTTGTCAAAAGTTGTGGTTATCTTGGGTGCATTTGATTTTGATTAGCCAATATATTATCCTGATAAGAGTTATTCCAAGTGATATCCCAAAGGGTTTGACAAGTTAGGAACATCAGACCATCAAAAAAATTTTTACTGTAATGAAAGAACCGTGAGAAATCACTGTGTTCATCTCTCTGTTCATGACATCTTGGGTCATTGGCCTGTGAGCCTCACCTCTGTGACTTACACAGCCAATAGCAGTAAGATTTTGTGTATGTAATTTAAATTATGTCTGTGTGCCTTTGAGACATTTCTCCTTGAAGAGAGAGATATCGGTCATAATTCTAGGTTGTCACTTGGGTAATCCTTTGTCTATTCCTTGAACAGCTAATTTATTTTCTTGGAAGAAGTTATTTTCTAAATCTTGTAGTATATTAACTCTTGTTTTATATATCTTTAAAAAGTCTGTGTGCCTTTAAGTGCTGGCAGTGTTTAATGTGAAAGGAGAATTTTCTCATCCTTCTTTCCAAAATATATTCCGATTTACAGAAGTCAGGAGCATGCTTGTCTACTGGACTGCACTTGTTTGGTAGTACTAAAACAAGGCCGTTCCTTTCACAGTTCGAATGCCTGGATGTATTGTGAAATGTGTCTGTGGTTTTTCTTTTTTTCTCTCAGTTTATTAAAAACAAAGTGAATTTTAATTCTTTTTATAAAGTGCAAGAAAATACTTCTTCATGTGAGCCATAAACATATATTAATATTCCTTGATCCAGCTTCAGGACCAGTAGTGAGCAATATTCTTTAATTGCTAGTCCAGAACTTTTCCTTGCAAAACATCACTTACCATTTTGATAGTTCTCATTTTGATAATGAACTGTTGATAACTAACTATTCCTTTAATAGGGCCTTTTATCTTTCTACATGTTTTGTTCTGTTTTATCAGTCTGCTGATTTGCAGTAGGATAAATTCTGATTTAAAATACGTCCTTTATTTTGTACTAAAAGAGATACTTTGTCTAATTCCCAACCATCTAATATACATGAATATGCAATGCCAAAATCTATGTAGTCATCAGACAAGTTAGTATACAGTAATTTTGGTAAGTTCCACTGATTCTCAAGAAATCCGAGGGTCACATATACCTTGAAAAAGACAGGGATTTTTAACAAGAATATGAATGGTTAGGATTGAGTAGACGGGAAAGAATAGCAATGAAAAATACTGTTATTTGATGTGATTAAAAATGAAGCAGAAAATCTCTGCACTAAAAGCATATTGGTTTTAGAATGAACTTGGTTGAAAGTGTAGTTTATTTATGCCTCTGAGGTGCAGAAATTATGGATTATATGTCATTTTAATACAGATGGTGTGTTTTTCCATCTGACTTCAGTAATATAAGTATGAAGTTACAAAATTTATCTAATCCCCTGGGATGATTCATAAAAGGAGAGAAAAAAGCATTGCTTGAAGAAATTCATATTGTTTTAAATAAAAGCCAGTTTAAAATGAGAACTTATTACATGCATATTTCTTACTATTTAACCATGTATGTGCAGTTACAAATTGGCAATAGGAAGAGATTTCCTATTTGTGAGAATTTTATGAATAAAATGTGAACCTGTAGAGTTAATTAGATTAACAAATTTTTGCTCCAAAACTACCAGTGTCCTGTATATGATGATTATGCAATGCTTTTAGGTTGTCAGTCCCCAAGCTTTTACATGGCTCTCTCAGCTTCGTCACCAGTGGGAGGATACCCAGAAGCACTGCTTTGTTAATATTTGTGATGCCCAGTTCCAGTACTTCTATGAATACTTAGGAAACAGTCCTCGACTAGTGATCACTCCTCTAACTGACAGGTAACAATTCTAAGTTTCCATTCAGATGGGAAAAACCAATCCAAAAAAGTCCCCTAGCATGATCAGAGATGTGTGAGAATGAAAAGGAAGAAATAAGGAGAAACGATAAACCAACAATGAACTACGTGAACGTGGTATGTAAATTAACTAATAAGGTGAGATAGGGAATGTTGACTTTAATTAGGAAAAGGTAAAGAGAATTAAATTAGAGAAACAGAGTTATAGAAGCTATACAATGCACAAATGATGAAATCATGAGTGGATTAATAGGGCTCAAGGAAGCATTTTTTATTCTGCCCAATTATCTACAACTGACATTCTGGTAATAGGATCTATCACCACCTCCTTCCACCCTCCCAGGATTCTTATATTCAAAGTATAAAAATAACTAGGAATTGCCTGTGTTCAAATTCATATTTGAGGAATTGTATACAGTGAAAGGAAAGGAAGGGGTAGAACATAGCATTCATTAAATGATTGAACAAATACTTCTAAAGTCCTCTGCTAAGTACTATTCCAGTGTTGAACAGACAGGGTTCCTGCTGTCACAGAGATTACTTTCTAGTAGGGATACAGAGAAACAAGAAATAAATTAATGAACACTATTATTTAGGCTGTAATATATGCTATGAAAAAATAAAAAAGATCAATATATTTAAAATTGTCTCAAAGAGGGAGTGTCTGTTATAGATTATAGAGAGCTTGAGGTGGGATCAAAACAATGAAGAACCAGTTAGGCACAGATCCTGGGGCAGAAAGTTACAGGCAACAGCGAGGACAAAGTTTCCAAGGTGGGAAGACACTTGACGAGTGCCAGGGATAGAAGGAAAGCCAGTGTGGTTCAAGTATTTCAACAGGGCAAGAGGTCACTGTTATCAATAGTCCATTTCCACTTGACTCCAAGTAAATATATACATAGTTAGAATATTGTGGAGGTAAGACTATGTCACGTTGACATGAATTTCTTTGTTAGTATTCCAATCTCTGCTGTCCTGTTTAATGGGAGACAGAACATTTAATCTTTGACATTCATGAAGGAGAAATCACACCTCAAAGTCATGCCCAATTATCCACTTTCACCAAAATGTAGACAGTTTCAAATGTAAGTCTATAAAACTGGTTTGCTATGGTAGTCCTGAGAGGCTGGTAGGATTGTCACGCTACATTTGTGATTGTTCTTATACATATTAATCTGCTCATAATTGTAACACTTGTGTATTGTATCGTTTCTATAATTATGTCTAATTCAGTTCTAACTTGTCTCTCACTAAACGTCAGCATTCACTGTCTTCATTAATTTATGCACTGCTTTCATTAATTTATGCACTGCTTTCAATGAGAGGGATTACAATTTGTAGCTTAAAGAAGTCACTTGAGAATAGTCTAAACTGCAGATATGAGGAGTCTACTGTATGCATGCCATTGTCGCTTAGCGAAGGAAGGCAGGCCCAGGGTACAGGAGAAAAAGGGAAGAGCCATTTTAAAGTTTATCATTATGTGAGGCCAGATAGTTTATTAACTTCTAAATTAGAAGAGTCACTATGTGGGTTTTTTGGGAGCTAAAAGGAAGATGATTGTTCATTTTTATAGTGTGAATTGTGTTGGATAAAGTGTTTCCATTTCCATTTCATTCTTTGAATTATTTACTAATTGTTTCCATAAACAAAATGATGCCTTTCAAATTCTAACATTATATTCATTTGATGCTGACCATCCCTTTGTGAGGTAGGCAAGGGAGATAGTGTCTCCTTCTTCCATATGTAAACAGGTTCAAAGACTTAAATCAACTACCTCGTGCCTGATCAGCTTGTGCTGGAACTCAGGTGTGTTGGTTAGGAGGGTGCAGGTAAAGCTGCTGTTAGAAATTCCAGAAAACAATGGCTTAAATAACTCCTCACAGTCCAGAGGAGAGTACAGGGTCAGCAGTACAGGCTGGCAGGTGGCCCACATGCCAAACATGGTTTCCATGTGTGTTTTAGCCAGTTGAAAGGATGAAAAGAGAATCTAGGTCAAATATCTGCAAGGAAGTGTCCCAGGAATGGCACTCATCATTTCTGCACATATACCATTGGTTTGGTCACTTGGCAGCAGGCGGGAAATGCAGTCTGTAAACGTTGGAGGCCATATGCCTACCCAAAACTTGGAACCACCAGAGAAAATTACAAGGTGAAAATCGCTACTACAAGAAATGCTCTGATTCCTAGTCTGGGAGCCTTTTCACTCTTTCACTGTAAGATATGCTTAAACATGCAATGGATATAAAATACAGAAATACTTTCTGTTTTTGTAATTAATCGCTTGTATTTGCATAGTACTTTCAATTTTTTAAGGCATTTACCTTTGGCCTTCTGAATATAATCCTACAGTTAACCTCATTTAAGGGAGGAGAAAACTGAGGTACGTTGATGTCAAAAGACTTATTTAAGATGAGCATCTGATGATTGGCAAAGGAGACATTAGTCTCTGATCTCCTGACTTTGATGTGTGTGTCATTTCACTAGACCTGCTGTCTGAGTAAGACAAACACAATTTATGAACCTGAGGAAACCCCAAATAAAGAATACAGCCATTTGAGGTCCTTGCTGTTTGTCTTGTCTTCTTTTATTACATATTCTTGTTTCATGATTTTCTAAGAACCTCTCAGTCTTTCATGTAGAATAATGTTATGGTAATCTAAGTGCATGTAGCCACACATTCAAAAGAAGTTTCTAAAATACATTTAAATATAATAAATTATCTTTTTATATTTGCTTTATATGTTGAAATAGGTATATATTATTTGTATACTATGTATTTATATAAATTATATATACATTAAGTAGCACTTTAATGCAGCAAATGTTTAATTCATCAGTCTTGAATGATGAATGAATTAAACATTTGCTGCATTAAACTGCATTAAACTACTTTTTCTTTATAAACAATAGTTTGAGATGTTGTCTGCCATATTAATAGTATCTTTACCTGGAAATACCTGAAATCTAATAGCATCACAAATCAAGTGTTGTATTCAAATACACAATTCATAGGAAATGAGATCAATAAACAAAGAAATACATTCTTTTCTAGTATTTTTAGACAGCTAGCCTAAAAATAAATGTGATACAAAATATCGATTCATTATTGCCATGAACAAATCAGAAGTATATCAGAATTTTGTTATTTTGTGCTACTATCACATTCTAGAGCTTCTTAAACTTAAAAAAACATTTATTGCCTCTGATGTTGTATAGAAATCTCACAGTAGACCGTGATATTTTTGTTTTCTATTGCTTAAAGGTGTTACATTACTTTAACTCAATCACTTCATCTAACCATGAGTGGGGCTCCTGCTGGCCCAGCTGGTACTGGAAAAACAGAGACCACTAAGGACCTAGGTCGTGCCCTTGGCATGATGGTTTATGTATTCAACTGTTCAGAGCAAATGGACTACAAAGTAAGTCAGTCATAAAGTCATGTGTAAAACTGTGTACTCTCTAGCATTGTTCTTGGTTGGGAATTATTCATTATAATAGCTTAAAAACCCCTTCTGTTAAATTTCGAGTGCCTCACTTTATTATTTAGTCCATAGGAAATATCTATAAGGGCTTGGTGCAGACAGGAGCTTGGGGCTGCTTTGATGAGTTCAACCGAATCTCTGTGGAAGTTCTGTCAGTGGTGGCGGTACAAGTGAAAATTATTCATGATGCCATCAGAAACAGGAAAAAGAGGTGAGTGGCATGTGGGTTTTCTCTTGTTATAAATAGAAGAAAAACATGGAATAATGCAGCTAACCTCCCCTTCACTGTCTGTTGCTACCTCTCCCTGTCTCATGAGATAGATAAAGGGAAGAGTCTAGTCGATTCGGGGGAACTGAATAGTCTCCCATTTTTATAAGTGGTTTCGAAGTGACGAATACAACACATGTATATTACGTTACTTTAATCACTTTAAAAACAGCTTCTGGGATCGGCCAGACACAGTGGCTCATGCTTGTAATCCCAGCACATTGAGAGTTTGAGGTGGGAGGGTTGTTTGAGTGCAGAAGTTCAATACCAGCCTGGGCAACATAGCGAGACCCAGTGTCTACAAAATAAATAAATTTAAAATATTAGCCAGGCATGGCAGCATGTTTAGTCCCAGTTATTTGGGAGGCTGAGGCATGAGGATTGCTTGAGGCCAGGAGGTCAAGGCTGCAGTGAGCTGTGTTCGTGCCACCATGCTCCAGCCTGGGAGACAGAGCAAGACCCTTTCTCCAAAAAACCCAAAAGACTTCGAAGATACTCATTCCATTGATCAGTTTTCAGTCCTCATCTTTCTTGACCTCTGGCAGCATCTGATGCAGTTGGTCATTCTCTGCGTGATACACTTTGTTCATGTGGGTTGCAGGAAACCACCTCTCCCACATCTCTCTCCCCTCACAGCTGCTTCATTGCTGGTTTCTTCCCATCTATAAAATGGGGAAAGAAGGGTACCTGCCTTGTAGATTACTGTGATGATTAAATGCCAAGTACCTGGACAAATGCCTACCACATAGTAAGCACCATATCAGTGTTTGCTATTATGTTTTATTGTTGTTATTTCCTGGCCAATTCATGTTAGACACCACAGGCCTCGGTCTTTGGACTTATTTTCTCTATATTTTCTCCCCTTGTTGATTTCAACTAGTCCCAGGGCTTTTAAAAATTCTGTCTATGCTGCTGACTGCCAGATGTGCAGGCCTCCTTTCCCCTTGTCTCTAGACTGACCTAAACACCTGCCTGGCGCATCGCGAGACTCTATTGGAGGTCTCCCGGGCTTCTCATATGTAATATATCCACAATCAAAACCTTAGTCCTCCACCAACAATTCCTTTGCTAGTTGTCTCATCCCAACAGGTTATACCTTTATGTTCTTCCAGTAACTTGGGCCAAGGTCTTTGAAGTTATATTTGAAATCTAAACACTTCTCAACATGATGCCACACTCCAAAAAGCAAAACGCAACTGGCACTTAGGTTTGATGGCTTAATTTGAGAAATAAGTATAATATGCAGCACAATCCTGGTCCTCTTTGTAACGTTTTTATCAACAGGGCAGTCTTATCTGGCCTACCGGTGCCCCCCAGGTTTTAGAATATTTTGCTCAGCTAGCTGTCTTGTCCATAGGAACATTTTCAATCTGCCAAGGATTATCTTGCCTATTGGACTGTGACCCTGTTGTAGAGGTTTCCAGGCTATTAGTAGTTACATCTGGATATTTCTGCCTTCTAGAAAACCTCTCATTCAGTCCTTCTGCCACATGGGCCTTGGGTCCCAGTTTTATATGTTCAGATGTCTGTTTCCTGACCTGCTCCATCTCTAAGGCCATTATAGAGTAGCTCAGTTCTTTCTTCTTAGATCCCCAGCCATATTTTATGTAGCTTTTAGTTAAAATCTTTTTATTTGCTGTAACCCATATGTCATTTGAGGCCATCCTTTCTTATGGAGATTTATATAACTGATTCATGTACTGATTTCTGAAAATTGCCAGGAATGCTCCTTGGTAGTCTCCTCTTGTCTGAATGTCTGTGGGTCTTCTCTCTTCATCTTTTTTCAGTCCAGATGCAGACAGCTCTGCTCCTTCTTGTTTTCATGAGCTTATTAAATTCTCTTTACACATGAAGATTTAGGAGACGGGACCATGCCTCAATTACACAGCCTTCTAGTGCCTCGCCAGCTCTACCCCCTGGTGGTCCACACCTTTGACTGTGGCTGTCTCTGCTGTATACAGTGGGAAAGTAGGCAGTTATCCTGTGGCAAGAGCCACCTCTCTGTGTGTGAGCAGCCCTGTCAGCCTGTCTGCCTTCCCTAGCTTGACATTCTGGGAAATGAAGTTTTCTCCATTTTTACCTTGACTATACAGAATCCACCTGCTCTTAATTACCTAGTATATAAGATACTCTTAGTCCTAAACACTGTGGTTTCTTTCTCTGTATCTTCTCTCTTCCATGATGCCGACCCATCTCCTTAACTGCTTCAGCTCTCCCCTCTCAGCGAGAGATCAGCCTTATATTTTGTCATATTTACCCTGATTTGAAAGTTTCCTTCTACCTGTCTCTCAATATGGCTCGCATAGCACATTACCATTCATTTCCCTGGCCAGCAACAACTCCCTTGGGTCCTTGCAAATCTTTCTGAAAATCTTTCACTGTTTCTCCAATGCCTTCAAGTGACAGTAATAGCAATAGTCATAGCTAACATCTCTTGAGTGCTCACCATGTTCTAGGCATTGTACTTTTACCCATTTATATTTATAATCCCTTTTAAATCCTTGCATAATCCAGTAAGGTGGGTAATATTATTTTTACTAGATGAGGGAATTGGAACATAGGGAGGATAATTAACTTGCCTAAAGTGATACGGCTGGTGTGTGAATACTCAGAGTCTGGCTCCAGAGCTATTCTACATCTCAGTGATATTTAATAGATTTTTGTTGAGTCAATGGAAGGTATGGAGGGAAAGAGAAAGAGAGAAGTTGAAGAAATAGACAAAATTTAAGACTGAACAGGGCATTCCTTTCTCCTGTTAGTATGGGCATTCTCTTTCTATGCAACATCCCATTCAAGGAACTGCAGCCCATGTTGAAGGTAAAAATGCCATCACCTTCCATTAAATGTTAAAATAGTCAAGTCCTTATTTTTATACTCTAGGACACTAAGGCTATGCTAAAATAAAAAAGAATATTTCTATTTTTATAATTGCTCTGGAGGGTGTTTTTAATAAATATGCTTCAAAATATATTCAAAATATGTATGCTTATGAATTTTAAAGAAAATTACACAGAATAAACAGCTTCCTAATAATAATTTGCATTTTGCAGTGGTTTGCATTTGTCAGTGTGCATTCATATTCAATGAACACATTTAATTTCATCAACATTCTTTTTATGGTAGATTTGCATTTCTTGGGGAAGCTATTGCACTGAAGCCATCAGTTGGAATATTTATTACTATGAACCTGGGTTATGCTGGTCGAACCGAATTACCGGAAAATCTCAAAGCTCTTTTCAGGCAAGTGTTATGCTTGTGGCTTAGCATCTGGTACACTCATGCCACCTAATGTTGTTGGTTTGCACTGTTGAAGTGATTTGCTTTTACTTGAAATTTCCTAAGGAAAATCCTTTGCGATTTCTTTGGGCTCCTTTTATACACAAAACTTTCACTATGATAAATTCACCCTTTTGAATTATGAAACCAGGACTGAAAATCAGTGTTTAGAAGTTACATGGTATATTTGAATATTTACTGTTAGCTATTTTGTAATGCATATTTTTTATCATAAACATAATTTTCATACATTATGAACTGTTTGGAAAATACAGAAAAGAATAAAGAAAAAATTACATCACCATTCAGATATGATTGTTAAATGTTTTCTAGCCTCTTTTATAATTTACATTTTGTGGGATTAAGATATTACAGTAGGCATGATTTTTCTTTAGTTCTCTTCATTTAATATTTTGACATACATATTGTATCATATTATTTAAGAATCTCGAAAAATACCATTTTACGTAGCTCTAAAATAGTCCCTCTCATGCCTCGTTCATAATTTTCTTAACCATTCCCTGTTGTCTGTTATGTAGGGTTTGTGTTTTCATTTTTGTTTTTTATTTTAATGAAGTAGCAGGCTACAAACATCTATTCATATTAAAAATTATTATTTCAGGTTATTCTTTTTATTCTTATTTCAGAATAGATTTCTAAATGTAGAATTACTTAAGAGAATGATTAAAATCCCTATTGATGACTACTTTTCAAAAGTACTCTACCAATGTATGCGCTTAGCAGGAGTCTATAAAAGAACGTGTGTTGTTACATCTAGTATCAGTTATGATTCGCTTATAATTTAAGTCAACTTCATTCAGCTGCCACTTTTTTGGTTCAGTTTTCCAGAAAACTGTGTATTACAATTTTACAGAGTTAAACTGTGGTTTATGTTTTTTTAGAGAATGAGCCATCAGGTTTAGAGATATAATTTTGAGGTCTAGCACCATACTAGGTGATAGTAAAAACATTCAGGTGTAATTTAATATAATCAAGTGAATAGTGGTGAAAACACAACCACAATCAAGGTACAGAATATTTTCATACCCCCAGAAGTTCTCTTCTGCCTCTTTGAAGTGAGCCTCCCATAACAGTGATGTTCTTTCTGTGATTATAGATTAAATTTGTCATTCCTAGAGTTCATATAGATGAAACTGAACAATATGTACTTATTTGTGTCTGGCTTCTTTGAAGATTGTGGTTTTGAGATTTATCCAAGTTGTTGAGCTTATCAGTAGTTTGTTCCTCTTTCTCACTGATTAGTATTCTATTATATACACCTATTGCAATTTGTTGATCTGTTCACTAGTTGATGGACGCTTGGGCTATTTCCAGTTTGGGGCTGTTATGAATAAAGCAGCTATGAACATTCATGTACAATCTTTATATAAACATATATTTTTATTTCTTTGGGGCATATATTTATGGCTGGAATTGCTGGTCTACATGGCGAATGTATGTTTTACTTATAAGAATCTGCCAGTCTGGATTCCAAAGTGATTTTACAAGTTTACACCCTCACCATCAATGTATGAGAATTCTAGGTGCTCACGTTCTTGTCAAAAATTGATATTGTCAGCCTTTTTAAATTTTAGCCGATTTAATAGGTAGTAGTATGTCACCATAGGTTTAGTTTGCATTTCCATGATGGCTAATGATGTTGAGCCTCTTTTACATACTTACTATCTATTGCTATACCATCTTTTGTGAAATGCTGTATTCTGCATCAGTTTCATTGTCAAATACATACATTGCAAATATTTTTTCCCTCAGTTTGTGGCTTGCCTTTTCATTTGCTTGTGTTCATCAAAGATAGAAGTTTTAAATGTGATAAAATACAGTTGAACAATTTGTTTTTGTTGTTAATATCCTATCCAAGAAAATTTGCTTAGCCACAGCTTGCAAAACTTTTTAACCATGTTTCCCTTTATAAGCTTCCTGATTTTATAGTTTTCATATGGGTTTTCTTCTTTATTCCGTTAATATGCTGAACGATATTGATTGATTTTCAAATGCTAAGCAGTCCTTCAGTGTTGCATTCCAGGGATAAGCTTCACTAGATCAGTAGGTATTTTATTAATAGGTACTGCTGGATTCAATATGACACTCTTTTGTTAAGGAATTTTTAAAAATCTATGCCATGAGGGATATTGTTCTATACTGTCCTTTTTTGTAAAATTTTTGTCTGGCTTTGGCATCAGAGTAATGCTGACTTCTTGAACTAAGTTGGCAAGTGTTTTCTTCTCTATCTTCTTAAGAGTTTGTGTAGAATTGTTATTATTTACTCCTGAAGTATTTGATTGGATTAATCGGTGAGGCCATCTGGACCTAGAGATTTTTACTGGAATCTCTCTAATAATAAATTCAGTCTCTTTAATAGATATGAGGCTTTTCTGATTTTTAATTTTCTTGATTTTATTTTGGTAATTTAAACCTTTTAAAGAACTTATTGGTGTTATCTAGATAGTGGAATCTATTGGCACACATTTGTTCATTGTGTTAGTCCGTTCTCACACTGCTATAAATAACTACCTGAGACTGGGGAATTTATGAAGAAAAGAGGTTTAATTGACTCCAAGTTCCAGAGGCTCTACAGGAAGCATTGTTAGGAGGCCTCGGGAAACTTACACTGATGGCAGAAGGCAAAGAGGAAAGCAAGCACATTTTACATGGCAGAGCAGGAGAGAGAGAACGTACATGAAGTGGGGAAGTGCCACACACGTTAAAACCATCATATCTCATGAGAACTCATTCAACATCATGAAAATGGCATGGGGAAAATCTCCCATGATCCAGTTACCTTCCACCACGTCCCTCCCCCAACACTGAACTACAATGCAACATGAGATTTCGGTGGGGACACAGAGCCACACCATGCCGTTCATAATATTCCCTGGTTATTATTTTTTTAATTTTTATTATACTTTAAGTTCTGGGATACATGTGCAGAACATGCAGGTTTGTTACATAGGTATACACGTGCCATTGTGGTTTGCTGCACCCATCAATCTGTCATCTAGGTTTAAAGCCCCACATGCATTAGGTATTTGTCCTAATGCTCTCCCTTCCCTTGCCCTCCATCCACTGGCAGGCCCCAGTGTGTGACGTTTCCCTCCCTGTGTCCATGTGTTCTCATTATTCAGCTCCCACTTATGAGTGAGAACATGTGGTGTGTGGTTTACTGTTCCTGTGTTGGTTTGCTGAAAGTGATGGTTTCCAGCGTCATCCTTTACAGGGACATGAACTAATTCTTTTTTGTGGCTGCATAGTATTCCATGGCACATTATGTGCCACATTTTCTTGATCCAGTCTATCACTGATGACCATTTGGGTTAGTTCCAAGTCTTTGCTATTGTAAATAGTGCGGCAAGAAACATATGTGTGTGTGTGTGTCTTTATATTAGAATGATTTATAATCCTTCGGGTATAGGCCCATTAATGGGATTTCTGGGTCAAATGGCATTTCTGGTTCTGGACCCTTGAGGAATCGCCACACTGTCTTCCATAATGGTTGATCTAATTTACACTCCCATCAACCATGTGAAAGCATTCCTATTTCTCCACATCCTCACCGGCATCTGTTGTTTCCTGACTTTTTAATGATCACCATTCTAACTGGTTTGAGATGGTAACTCATTGTGATTTTGATTTGCATTTCTCTAACGACCAGTGATGATGAGCTTTTTTTCATATGTTTGAAATCCCATTCACAATTGCCACAAAGAGAATAAAATTCCTAGGAATACGACTTACATGGGATGTGAAGGACCTCTTCAAGGAGAATATAGGGTCCAGCCCTACAGGGTTCTGTAAGCCCCTCCTGGCTGGTGTGGAGACGAGAAATTGTAGAAATAAAAGACACAAGACATGAAGATATTTGTCCTAATGCTCTCCCTCCCCTTGCCCGGGGAAAAGAGAGTTTGGGCCCAGGGGTCCACTGCTAACCAAATCTTGGAGACCAGCAGTGGCCCCTAATGCTGGGATGCTCTCAATTTTACTGAGTTGCAAATCTGGGGGTGGGGTAGGTAGGGCATGGTCTTGTTGGTCGGATACTGGGGGCAGGGTAGTTAGGGCGTGGCAGTGATAGGGTGAAGTACATCACGAGTAATTCAGGTAGGGGCTCAGGAATTTCTGGCACCCGAAGTGAAGTAAGGAGCATAATGCATCAGCACTTTTTCCATATTTATCATTAGAGAACTAAGACATTAAGATTTATATTACTATTACTGATTATCTTTTCTAAGAAAAAAGGAACCAATGCAGAGCAGAACATGAGAGTGGACATGGAACGTGACCACTGCAGCACAGCATCACATAGAGACAATTAAGCCCCTGGATGTCTGTCAGTTTAGCTGACAGCTGTCAGGCCTTACACAAGAGCATTGAGAAGCAGAGTTTTCTCCTAACTCCTCTGGGGCAGGAGATGTCTCAGTCATCTTGGACGTCTCCTTCCCTCGCTGGCTAAACTGCAGGCGCTTTCCCAGTGCTGAGGCTGCCGCACAGCCAAAGCACCCTCCAGCAGCCCTTATGCAGGCGTGAAAGAGGGCTTAGAGCATCTTGCCTTAGTGTCATTCATTTCACAGTGTCACCCCAGATTCACACTAACAACCTGAGAGGCATTAGTAAAAGAATTAAGATCACCTATGAATAACTAAAATCACATATGAATAACTAATAACTACTACGGTTATATTTCTAGTTACTTTCTTCTTCATTATTTATACGGAAATAGGCTGAGGCTTTTTGCTCCTGCCTCAGCACTTGTGGGATCTCCTCCCTACAGGAGAACTATAAACTACTGCTCAGGGAAGTAAGAGGGGACACAAATAAATAGAAAAACATTACATGCTCATGGATAGGAAGAATCAATATTATGAAAATGGCCATACCACCCAAAGTAATTTATAGATTCCATGTTCTTACCATGAAGCTACCATTGACTTTCTTCACAGAATTAGAAAAACTACTTTAAATTTTACTTGGAACCAAAGAAGAGCCCATATAGCCAAGACAGTCCTAAGCAAAAAGAACAAAGCTGGAGGCCTCATGCTACCTGACTTCAAACTATACTACAAGGTTGCAGTAACCAAAACAGCATGGTACTAGTAGCAAAACAGAGATATAAACTAATGGAACAGAACAGAGGCCTCAGAAGTAACACCGCACGTCTACAACCATCTGATGTTTGACAAACCTGACAAACACAAGCAATGGGGAAAAGATTCCCTATTTAATAAATGGTGCTGTGGCTAGCCATATGCAGAAAACAGAAACTGGACCCCGTCCTTACAACTTATACAAAAATTAACTCAAGATAGATTAAAGACTTCAACATAGACTCTAAAACCATAAAAGCCCTAGAAGAAAACCTAGGCAATACCATTTAGGACATAGGCAATATCATTCAGGGCAAAGACTTCATGGCTAAAATACTAAAGCAATAGCAACAAAAGCCAAAATTGACAAATGGGATCAACTAAACTAAAGAGCTTCCGCACAGCAAAAGAAACTATCATCAGAGTAAACAGGCAACCTACAGAATGGGGGAAAATTTTTGCAATCTCTCCAGCTGACAAAGTTCTAATACCCAGAATGTAGAAGGAACTTAAACGTACAAGAAAAACAAAAACATCAAAAACTGGGCAAAGGATATGAACAGACACTTCTCAAAAGAAGACATTCATGAGGCCAATATTCCCTTATTATATGTAGTGATGTCTTGAGTTCCATGCCTGATACATGGGTAACTTAAATCTTTTCTCTCTTTTTCTTTGATGATAACATAGAGGATTATTAGTTTTATTTTGGGGTATTATTTAGGGTTCTCAATATGTGTTTTTACCTATTCAGTGTGCTTTCAAAATAATAATATTCCACTTCACATATATTCTAAGAACCTCTACAGTTTTTAGTGTGATCTTTTTCCATTCTTTTAAGCCTGGAGTTTGCTTGCCCATTCATCTAGATATTTAACCATAATTTTATTTGTATTTTCTTCTAATTTGTATAGTATTACTGTACTTATTAAATGTAATTCATCTGATGAGAACTTATTTTGGTTGGTAATATGAAATGAGTGTTTAAACAGTTATTTACCCTAATAGTTAATCAATTATTCTAACTAGTTAATTATTCTAACATGCTGTATTGAATGTTTTCCTTTCCTCGTAACAGCTTTCTCTAGCATAGTAATTTTTTAATGTCTAACTTTCTTGAAAATATCTGGATAGAGAATAACCGTTCTAGAAATAAATATAATAACTACAGAATAGCTTTGTTTGAAAACTGTGTGCCTTTCCAGTATTCTATTTGTGACCCAACTTATACTGTCTTTCATTTGGGACTTGAAATTTGAAATTGTTTCGTGAATTTTTAATAATTTTTGTTTAATGGATGATGAAAGCATTATTCACACGTGGAAGCCGTATGCTTGCGCCTTTGGAGTGTTCTGATTCCACCACTCACCAACCATGAGGCCTACAGCCTGTGCTTGAACTTCAGGGAGCATCAGTCTGCATCTCTGTAAAATAAAGATAAGAGGAATGGGCACCTCGTAGTGTTGTGATGGTTAAGTGAGAGAGTGCATAAGAAGATTTTAGCACCCTATATGGTATGAAGTGCTCAATAAAAATTAGTTGTCTATATTAATGTAGATATAAAATATATAGATATGTTAGCTTTTTCTCTCTCCATTTACTCTTCATCATCTTCCATCATATGATGAAGAGTAATAAATGTGTAAAAAAAAACTGAGGTCAGTTAAGATATAAGAGGTATTGAATAACCTAAATCCAAAGATACTTTAAGATTTGATGTTCAGGATTAAAATCAGATTTGCATGAAATAGACTATAATTATATTTACAAAACCAGTTGGGTTGGGTAGGTATTATTGGAATGTATACTTTAAGAAGTATAAAATAATGAGCTTATTTATTTATATACTGGAAGTCCCTCTCCAAAAGAAAGGGGATTTGAAGCTATGTTTTTCTGAATGTGCCCTTTACAAGTCTATCCAAGTTGGCCCTAGGCAGTGGTGTGCTGGAGACGGCTGGTACAAGCTCTCAAGAGCTGATGGTTCAGTTTTCATGAATTTTCTGAGTTGATTCTTCAGTTTAATGAAAACTAAATTTTATCAACTTTTGATTCAATAAATTGTATTAAAAACAAAGGTGAGAAACACTCCAAACTGGTCACTTTATAGTTTTTTATTTTACTGATATTTATGCTCTTGAGATTACTTCTGTCTTTTGTGTCTGTATGGTGGTAATACTCCTCAGCTCAACGTTTTGTGACATTGCGTTGGTAGCTGGGAATCAGCCATGGTACAATGATTTATTCATTGGAAATAAGCAAATGCTATTTTTTAGACAGCTGGTTGTCAAAACATTAACCAGCACACCACAGGAAAAGGCTGGCCGCTAGCTCAGAACATCACTATTCCTCTTTCTGCAGTGACAACTTATACCAGAAGTCTACAGAATGTATTCATGGATTTTCTTTGAACTCCTATGCCTGTGCTTCTACCATTCCAGACTTTCATTTTTTGCGTTCAGTAATGAGTGGACATTTTTTTAGTTGAAGTGAAGGGTCTTATTAGCTGTGATTGACAGACGTAATTATGACCTGCTTAGGAATGGTTAAAATGTTGGTATGAATTAATCACTTGATTTCAGTCATTTGTACTTATCACCCTGTCACATTTTAAAAAAAAATTCATATTTACTTTTTAGACCCTGTGCCATGGTGGCCCCTGACATCGAGCTAATCTGTGAAATCATGTTAGTTGCTGAAGGTTTTGTGGATGCGCACTCATTAGCCCGAAAGTTCATTACATTGTACACACTTTGCAAGGAGCTCCTCTCCAAGCAGGTGAGGGATGATTTGTTACGTTTTCTTGGTTTTTATGTACCACTGAAAAAGCTTTTGAAGTATGGATTCTAGGTAATTTATTATTCAAATTACATTAGACATTAAAAAATATTTGTACATTCTTTTTAAATTTCAGTAGTTGGATGGAACAGGTGTTTTTTGGTTACATGGATAAGTTCTTTAGTGGTAATTGCTGAGATCGTGGTGCACCCATCAGCTGAGGAGTGTACACTGTACCCAGTGTGTAGTCTTTTATCCCTCACCCACCTTCAATATTTTCCCCCAAGTTCCCGTAGGCCATGATATCATTCCTAGACCTTTGGGTCCTCATAGCTTAGCTCCCGCTTACAAGTGAGAACATGTGATACTTGGTTTTCTGTTCTTGAGTTACTTCACTTAGAATAATGGTCTCTGCCTCCATCCAGGTCGCTGCAAATGCCATTATTTCATTCCTTTTTATGGTTGAGTAGTATTCCATGGTGTATATATACCACATTTTTCCTTATCCACTCATTGGTTGATGGACATTTAGGCTAGTCCATATTTTTGCAATTGCAAATTGTGCTGCTAGAAATAGGCGTGTGCAGGTGTCTTCTTCATTTAATGACCTCTTTTCCTCTGGGCAGATACCTAGTAGTGAGGCTGCTGGATCAAATGGAGATTCCTTTAAAAAACCTAAAACAACCATTTGATCTGACATTAGAAATATTTTCTATAAATTTTGAAAAGCTTATTTCATAATTTTTAATTTTTTCTGAAATTAGAGACATTTCAGTGAGCTATGTGATTTTCTTTATCAATTCTGTAATTATAAATGGAATTTTATGTTGCCTCCCTTTCTTCATGAAAATATTATTTTCTAGTACAATAGGGCAGGAGTGCTCATAAGAGTAAGGCAAGGCTAATTTTCTGAAGAATATCTCAAGGAATGTTAAAATTATTCTCATTTATTGGTAATTCTTTATTTAAAGGTAGGGTTGACTGTTTTTTTGTTCTTCTAAACATTTTCTCTACAATTTCCTTGTCTCTAAAATGGATCAAATTGACATACTCTCCACTCACCAATCATAAGCTTCTCACGGATTTATTGAAGTTGCTGATAAGCCACAGGAATTACATATAAGCATCAATATTTTACAGTTTAGCCATATGGTCATTTTTGACTTTTGGTCTCTTGATAACATTTCATTAATTACTGGTGACGTTATTCTGTAGCCAAAATGAAAGTATCGTGCCAGTGCACTTCAGCCTGGGCAACAGAGCAAGACTCCATCTCAAAAAAAATAAGGAAGTGTCAAAATACCACAGTTAAAACCACACAGTTACCTTATTGCCAGGTATTCATTTTAACTTCCTCGTTGTTTGGGCACAATATGGATGGAATATGACAGAAACTTATGTTGTCCTTGTGGTAACTGAATTCACATGGGGGGGTGGAATCATAATTTTTAACAGTTGTCTCTGGATAAGATTATGGGTATTTTTTTTTTTTAATTTGAGACAGTCTCACTCTTGCCAGAATGGAGTGCAATGGCATGATCTCGGCTCACTGCAACCTCTGCCTCCTGGGTTTAAGTCATTCTCCTGCCTCAGTCTCCCAAGTAGTTGGGACTACAGGTGTGCACCAACACACTCAGCTAATTTTTGTGTTTTTAGTAGAGATGGGGTTTCACCTTGATGGCCAAGATGGTCTTGATTTGTTTACCTCATAATCCGCCTGCCTCAGCGTCCTAAAGTATTGGTAATACAGGTGTGAGCCACTGCACCTCGCCCAAGCCTATTTTAATTTTGTAATGGTAAAAAGTCAGAAGAAAAACTGTAATAGAGTCCAGGGAATGTGGAGTTTCAACTATATCCATTTTCAGTAGTGACATTTAAACATTTAGTGAGCATCTACTATATCTAAGTAACGTGCTTATTGTTGACCATGATGAATGGGTAAGATACAAACACCCAGATTTCTGACTTTGAGGAATTTAGGTAATTCAGTTTACATGACATAAAAATTGGGAGACAATGGAGAATGAAAAGATTGTCAGAGTTTTCAGGGAGGAAAGAAACCAATATTTACTGAATGGGTACCATGTGTTATGTTACAAAACTGTCAAAAGAAGTTTACCAGTTTGTTTTTATTAGCCCTGTTATTCAGATGAGAAAACTGAGCAAAACAACCCGGAGTCCATATAGCTAACAAGTGGTAAGGGCAAGATTTGACTTCAGTTCTTTCTAATTCTGTCTAGGACATACCTGTAGCCAATTACAAGAGGAAGGTGTTGGGAGTACAGGTAGAACAAAGAAGGAAAGAGTTCGCTAATTCAGAAATGTTACAGATGACATGAGGTGAAAAAAATCCGGCCAGGACGGAAGAGCTGGGTTAGGAACACAATTCTTGGATACCTTTCTGTGCTCCAGAAGTTAATTTGGAAAAATAGTAGACATTTTTGGCCAATGGAATGATATAATGAAAATGATGAAGATAATTTTAGCAATTTGCATTGTTTAAATGTTTAGCAGAGGCACCAAGTACTCTGAAATCTGTGGTCCAGAATTTCTTCTGCATCCTCTCCTTTATTTGTCACTGCAATAACATAACCATCTCCCAGCTTGAAACTCTGGCTCTCAGAAATACCATTTGACCCAGCAATCCCATTACTGGATATACACCCAAAGGTTTATAAGTCCTTCTACTGTAAAGACACATGCACATGTATGTTTATTGCGGCACTATTCACAATAGCAAAGACTTGGAACCAGTCCAAATGCCCATCAATGATAGACTGTATAAAGAAAATACGGCACATATACATCATGAAATGCTATGCAGCCATAAAAAAGGATGAGTTCATGTCCTTTGCAGGGACGTGGATGAAGATGGAAACTGTCATTCTCAGCACACTAACACAAGAACAGAAAACCAAACACCATCTATTCTGACTCATAGTGGAGTTGAACAACGAGAACACATGAACATAGGGAGGGGAACATCACACACCAGGGCCTGTCAGGCATGTGGGGGTCTAGGGGACGGAGAGCATTAGGAGAAATACCTAATGTAGATGACAGATTGAGGGTGCAGCACACCACCATGGTACATGTATATCTATGTAACAAACCTGCACTTTCTGCACATGTAGCCCAGAGCTTAAAGTATGAAAAAAAGACTGGTTCTTCCTCCTCCTTTTCCTCTTCAAGCCTCGTCCTACTCCATCAGTGGCTTTCAAATGATTTTTTACTCTTTTTTGTTTGTTTGTTTTGTTTTGAGACAGGGTTTCACTTTGTTGCCCAGACTGGAGTGTAGTGATGTGATCATGGCTGACCGCAGCCTCAACCTCCCTGGTTCAAGCAATCTTCTCACCTCAGCCTCCTAAGTAACTGAGATTTTAGGCATGCACCACCACACCTGGCTAATTTTTGTATTTTTTGCAGGGGTGGGATTTTCTCCATTTTTCCCAGGCTGGTCTGGAACTCCTGGGCTGAAGCAATCCACCCACCTCAGCCTCCCAAAGTGCTGAGATTACAGGCATGAGCCACCACACCCAGCCACTTTTTACTCTTATTTGCATCATACCCTGGTGTTTTACATTTCATTCTATCTATTTTATTACAGACAGCAGTGATGGTCGAGACCTACTAAATTGATTTGATTATCCACTAATGGAGTAAATGGGATATTTACACATGTAATATTGTTTCAGGGCCCACGCAAAATTTGTATTCACATTAACTCACTTTACTCCTACAACCACTTAAACGTAGGTGGGTGCTTTTATCTGCCTTTTTATAGCTGATGATTCTGAGGCTCTGGGAGGTAAAGTGTTTTTCCCACAGACACAGCTGAGAGACACTGGAGAGATGGGTTGTTACTATGTAGGTTGTAGGTGGACAGCAAAAGAGAGGCGGACAGTCCTGTGTAAGCAGTTGGTTCATTCGGGACACCTTTACGGAGCATCTGCCCTGTGCCGTACACTCTGCTAGGCCCGAGAAGACGGTGAATATGGGAAATAAGTTTATCATGAGAAAAAGCCAGAAGAAAAAATGTAATTGGACCCAGGGAGCATGGAGTTGCAATTGTGTCCAATCTCAGAAGTGTTATTCTGGGATCCTCCAGGAGCTCAGAGCCTGTGGGAGGAATCTTCATTAGGGATAATGTTGAAGTCTCAAAAAGATATAACTGAATCTTCATGACATGGTTTTTATTATATTATGTGCCAGCATCTAGGCCGAAGCGTCTGAGTGATGAGGACGTGCAGTAATTAGGGCCATTAGAGATTGAAGTCTGGGAAGAGGTAGAATACCAGGGCCCTTGGTGAAACCAGCTCAGCTGGAGAAATGAGCTTCAGGTTGGGGGTGAAGACATGGAATTTGTTGAGCTACTGCGTTAGCCTGTCTATTGAGAGACTCCAGCAAGGGAGGCGGACGGAGCCTTGTGCAAATGCTGCAGTTAAGTGCTGCAGAAAGGAGAGACTTGCTGACAGAGGCAGAAAAAAACAGGTGAAAGAAACAGGACAACACTATGGGGACACAGTTTTCCACAATTTCAAAGAGGACAAGAAAATGGTATTTTGAATCATTAAAGTGTGTATTTATGGGAACCGCTTTCTTTAAACTTTTAACTCTTACCTCTGGAATGAGAATCCTATTCCCTCAGTTTTTGAGAAAACCAACCCATGTTTTGATTTTAGGATCATTATGACTGGGGACTTCGTGCTATTAAATCTGTCTTGGTTGTGGCTGGCTCTCTGAAACGAGGAGATAGAAACAGACCTGAAGATCAGGTACTGCAGTGCTAATAGGATTTTGCTGAGTGAGTAACTGACCAGTTTCACAGAAGTGAAAGTATATGCCTGGATGGTGGGGTGTGCATAGCACAACTTTTAACAAGCATAACATCTATTGTTCATGCAGGAAATTTGAGGAGTGGTGCTACTTATAAGAGGTCACAAGTGTTTCTGAGTACAAAGTAAGGAATCTGGAAAAGAAAATGTGATTGTACGAGTACTTTTGAAATATCAGCCACAAAAAGTATTTTGACAAGTTATAATCAGATAATTCAGTAATCATTGATTTCCTCTGAGGAACATTTAAGAAATCTGATTGAGTTGGGATATTAATCCTGGAAAGTCAGTGAAGATACAATGGGAGAAAGTACATCCATTTCATGAGATGTAAGATGGGCATGCAGAATGAAACAGGAAGGGTAGTTTCCTAACACCAGTGAAATGCTTGATTGGTTGGTTAGAGCAACTAGAGAAATGTTCTACTCTCCTTTCTGGAGAGAAATGATAACACATCATGCATTTTTCCCTATTAAATAAGTAGCGAGAGCAATGCATATGCTTTATAAGTCCATTTTCACACTGCTATAAAGAACTCACTGATAGTGGGTAATTTATAAAGGGGTTTAGTTGACTCACAGTTCCACAGGCTTAACAGAAAGCCTGACTGGGAGAACTCAGGAAACTGACCATCATGGAGCAAGGCGATGGGGAAGCATGGAACTTCTTCACATGGTGGCAGGAGAGAGAGAGAGTGAAGGGGAAAGTGCCTCATGCTTTTAACCCATCAGATCTCCTGAGAACTCATTATCACAAGAACAGCAAGGAGGGAATCCGCCCCATGATCCAGTCCCCTCCCACTAGGCTCTCCTCCAATTCCAAACCATATCAATATGTATCACCATGTCTATGTGCAGTGTGACCTGAGAAATAGCAAAACAAAATAAAAAAAAACCTTGATCTACTCTTTTTTTTTTTTAAACTGAGGTGTATTTATCATGTGATTTTCTACTTTTCTTTGCCAATATTTTTCTCTTTTCCTTTTAGTCATAATTTAGTACTAGGTGAAGATTTTCTTTCATTTATTTGTTCTCTTGCTTTTTTATTTCTGTTGAAATGCTTAGCTCTTTCTGTAAAAGTTATCTTGATGTTTGAGTTACTGCTTTTAAAATCTTTGGCTTTCAGCCAAGATAGATAAACAACAAAAAACAAAAAACAAAATGTTTAAGATTTTCATTCTTAAATTCTCAGAGTACTGTGGACAAAATGGTCTGATGGGTTTGATTAAATTCTGGAATTTGAGGATTCAAGAGAGAATGCCCTTAGATTCTGCCTGAAGATCAAAACAGATCATTGGCAGGGAAGGAAAAGGCCTCCTTGCTGTTCTTACTCTAAGCATTGCCCATTGTATCAGTTCACCCTTCTCATGTTCTGATATGTCAATTTTAGACATTTAACCTCCCTATTAATAGAATGCCATCTTAATGGAGAACAGTACCAGTATCTCATGCTTCCCATATTAGGATTAAAAATAACAAACATCTCTGGTTCTTTAGGTGTTTGTTAGACCTTGTATTGGCTTTTGTATACAATGTTTTTTTTCTAGGTACTCATGAGAGCATTAAGGGATTTCAATATGCCTAAAATAGTGACTGACGACATCCCAGTGTTTCTGGGCTTGGTCGGTGACCTGTTTCCAGCCCTGGATGTGCCCCGGAGGAGGAAGCTGCACTTTGAACAGATGGTCAGGCAGTCTACCCTGGAGCTCCGCCTGCAGCCTGAAGAGAGCTTCATCCTAAAAGTAAAAGGAGCATTTGGTTTTCATGGCAGCTATTGGGATTGTCAGTGGAAATAATCGTGGCTAACTGATACTAAAGCAAGATGTTAACTTGCACCCTAACCTTCATAGGATCTCACTATATGCTTTCAAGCATTTTCATATGGCAGTATTAAGTAAACATTAGTAAATATTTTAGTAGCCTCACTCTGTAAGGTGAACATAGATATGATTGTCACGAGTTTTAAATGTAAGCATACTTTTAATTAGGTTACAAAAGTTGGTTCTTGGAGACATACACTAAAAATTTACTTTGCTCTTTCCTCCTTTTTAGAGAATATTGGAAGTAAAATCATTAGTGCATGCTTCTAGTGAGGGAAGAATGACAACATGTGTGAGAATAACTTAGGTAGATATCCGACATATCCAAGGCTTGGCTGTATTAATATTCAACTTGAATTCAGCGAATGAATGCACATTAGACACTATATACATTATCCATTTTAGATATTTCATAGGATATAAATCATTACTCAGTTGTAGAGGGTGATTAGCTATTTACAACTGTTTGTTCAAAACTTCATGGAGAGTTAATGATTTTTGTAAATAACCCCTGCCATATACTGAGTACTGCATAAAATCATGGTTAGCTTCAGTCTCATCCCTGTGGTCTGCGTGGGAGATCCAGGAGAAACTATACTTTGCACTTATGGTCTATTTGAACTTTCTCTGAACATACGGTTGTCAGTAGGGGCTGGCTTGGGTGTAAGGAAAGAAGAATTGGGCAAAAATGGGTAGGTTATCTTTTTGTCACCAACCCATTAAAGGAAACCAGCGACCAGCTGTTTGCTCTGCAGGTTGTCCAGCTTGAGGAACTGTTGGCTGTGCGGCACTCGGTCTTTGTGGTTGGAAATGCAGGCACAGGAAAGAGTAAGGTATAGTAAATTGCCTAATAGCTTTCAGCCATAGAAAGAACATGTGTTGTCATTGCGGTTTGGTCTATTTGCAATGCTCCTCAAAAGAATTCCCCTCCATGAAGCCCATCATAATTTTGGTTCAGAATCTGAGACTATAATCTTGCTGCTTGACCAATTATCATTCTTTTTCTTGATATTGGTTGGGGGGTGGAGAATGAGAAGCAAATAGAGCATTGCATTCACATAGGAGAAGCAAGCCAAGATGAAGATTGAGCTTTCCACATGAGATGTTTAGCATCAGATACAGGCATTCTGATGGACGCCCTCCTACCTTACACACCTTTCAATACATTTGTGCTTGGATTCTTTTATCAAAGATAAACATATTAAGAGACTGTGGAACAAGATATCTGGCTGGAGGATTTGATTGGCTGTAGCCGCATTTATCATCCCTATTTTCTTTTCCAAGTTATTCTTGACTTTCTTCCCCATATCATTAAGAAAAACAAACCCAAATATTTTCCTTCAGTACTCCCTCAGAAATGGAACCCTCTATATGGCCAAACAAAACTTAAAAATAAAAGGAAGTGGCAAAAGCCAGATTTTTGAGGTACCTATTATGTGCTGTGCTAGGTGCATTGTGTATGACTTATTCTGCACAACAGTGATATACTATGGGTATTATTGTCCCCGTTTTTAGTTCACTGCTTGATTTTGTTTTGTCTTACCGACAGTCCTGGCAACATACTTATTTTCTTGGTTGGCAGACGGTATATGCAGAACTGCATGCATTTTAATTCAGGATGCTTGGGTATAAACATATTTGGTAGCCAAAAACTAAAAATAATCAGATTGAGCATGTGAGATTTTACTGCATGGCAGTATATGGAACTTGCTAGTGTTTAGATCAGAGCCCAAAGTGGAAAAATTGTAAGAAAAACAATCTGTGTATAGAGATTTTTCTAGTGAAGAATATGATAAATGAAATATTAAAGTACATAACTGATAGACCTGTAATTATTTTGTTAGAGTAAGTTACAGATGTAGGCCACAGTTCAAGGAAGGATAATTCTATACTTTCCAGTAGATTAATGGTTTCTAAAAAATATAAGCTTAATATTCCTAAGGCATTTACTTTCTTTGATCTAGTCTTCACCAGTTCTGTTCTACTCAACATCTACGGAAGCGAGGATACCCAGAGCACTGCAGCTCAGGGTGACATTCTTTAGCATCTTACCATTTCAAAGTGTTTGCCAATTGTTTATCAGTTCTTCAAAACCCCTCTGAGTAGGTCAGCATGATAAATACCTAAGACAAAAGTCTCGGCTTTTCAAAGAGAGCAAAAGGGAGAGTTAGGGCAGATATTTGAGTTACAGTATCAATTAGTTCAATAGACATACACCGATCACCTGTTCTGTGAGTTCTCATTGTCAAGGCTTTTCCTCCATTATCTGGATCAGGGTTTCTCAGCCTCAGCACTGTTGACATTCTGGACTGGATAGCTCCACTGTAGGGGTCTATCCTGTGCGCTGAAAGATATTTAGCACCCTCCTTGGCCTGCATCCACTAGATGCCCAGAAGCCCTTTCCCGCTTCTTCCCCCAAGTCAAGACAGTCTCTTTCTGAGAACCACTGCCCTAAGTCGCTGGGTCTCAAAGCATGTCCAGACCAGTATCATTGGCATCAGTGATGCCTTGTTGGAACTGCACATTACTGACCCCACCTCAGACCTACCGAAACAGAAGCTCTGGGATTGGGCCCAGCAATCTGTATTTCACTACCCTCCAAACAATTCTGATGTGGGCTACATTTTGAGAAAAACCAATCTTGCTGATGCAGGCAGGGTAGATTTTATAATCAACATGAATACTTATTTATGTATGGCCCTGCACTTTGCACACATGGTTAAAAATCTCAAATGAGAAAGCGACTTCCTTTAGTCTAAATGGTTCAAAGAATCCAGTGAGCTGATTCTGTCTCGCTGAGCATTTGTAAGATGAAGCTTTTCAAGATGGTAATGGAAGTGCACATATGTGCAGTTTTCCCTTCTCAATCTTAGCGCACACAGAACATCTAGGAACACATAATGAATAAGAAAAACCCTTCAGAAATCTTTTACTTTCTGTTTGCCTCACATTAGTATTAATTTATTTGGTTCTTCTTCCCCTCAGATTTTGAGAACACTGAACCGAACATATGTTAACATGAAACAGAAGCCGGTTTGGAATGACTTAAACCCTAAAGCTGTGACAACAGATGAACTCTTTGGTTTCATACATCATGTTACCCGAGAATGGAAAGATGGTAAGTAGTATCTCCTCTTTAGAGGCACTAAAGTTTTCTTTTCTTTCTATCCAGAGAGCCATTTTTCAGTATGAGCCAATTTTGGTCATAGTCCCAGATTTACTGTTTATATGTTGGCATTATTGGAAATATAGCAGATCACAACAGCATTTATAATGTATAAATTGAAACTAGATTTGAATAAGTACTTGATTTGCATTGAGCAGAATTGCACTCAGAGCTGTTGTATTTTATCCCATGTCAATTATGTCAGGGCTCCCTGTAAATCAGGAGCGAAGTCACCATGAATGCCTCAGGGAATGTCTCTGAAGTACCTGATACAAGACACTGACTGAAGTTCAGGCAGGCATTATTCCAGGTGCTGGGGACAGAAGTCAGTAGAGCATGTTTCCTGCCCTGAAATTATTTGTAAACAAACAGGTCTCTTTGTGCCAATCTGTTAGGACTTGCTATTACAATAAATGCACTAACCTTGGCATCATTCTTGAGGCCTCTCTCCCTCTCACACCCTACATCCAACCTCACAGCAAATCCTGTAGGCTTTACCTTTAAAATGTCTGTGAATTCCAGTTCTTCTCACCTTCTCCATAGATACCACATTAGTTGAAGCCACCATCATGTCTCACCTGTACTACAGCAGCTGGGCACCTCCTCCTGCTGTTTTCCCTGCAGTTCATTTGACCTACAGCAGACAGAAGGCTTCAAATGTTACTTCTCTGCTTTTGATTTCTAGTGGGTTCCAGTCACCTTTAGAATCCAACCTTTTCCTTGGCTTATAAGGCTCTATGTGATTGGATCCCTGTCCGTCCCCAAATCCCACCATCCCTGACTTCATTTCCCACCACTTACTATAATCCATTCATTTTGACCTCATTGCTGTTCCTTGAACTTGATCCTGTCATGGGGCCTCAGCTCTTCATGTTCCTGCCATTAGCGACACTCTTCTGGATGCCTGCATGACTTGCTCCCTTATCTTATTTCAGCATCTGGTCAAATGTCACATCAGAAAGGACTTCTCTGATGGCAGATCTAAGGTAGAAATGTAAATCAAAATCACAATGAGATAGCATCTCACACCAGTCAGAAAAACTATTATTAAAAAGTCAAATGATGCTGGTGAGGCTGTGGAGAAAAGGGACCGCTTATAGACTTGGTGGGAATGTGAATAAGTTGAGTCACTATGGGAAGCAGTTTGAAGATTTCTCAAATAATTTAAGACAGAACTACCATTTAACCCAGCAATCCCATTACTGGGTACATACCTAAAGGAAAATAAATTGTTCTACCAAGAAGACACATGCACTCATATGTTCATTGCAGTACTGTTCACAATAGCAAAGACATGGAATCAACCTAAGTGCCCATTAATGGTGGATTAGATAAAGAAAACATGGTACATATGCACCATGGAATACGACGTAGCCATAAAAAGGAACAAAATCATGTCCTTTGCAGCAACATGGATGTAGCTGGAGGCCGTTATCCTAAATGAATTAATGCAGAGACAGAAAACCAAATGCTGCATGTTCTCATTTATTAGTGGGAGCTAAACATTGGGTACATGTGGACTTAAAGATGGGAACCATTGACAGTGAGGCCCACTAGAGGTGGGAGAGAAGGAAAGGGGCAGGGGATGAAAAACTACCTGTTGGGTACTACGCTCATTACCTGGACAATGGCACCATTTGTATCCCAAACCCCAGTGTCACACAGTATACTCATGCAACAAACCTGCACGCACATCATCTGAATCTAAAACAAAAGTTGAAATTTTAAAAAGAATAATAAAGCAGGACACCCTTCGTCATTCTCTATCCTCTCCTCTTGTGAACACTCCATTTTCTGTGGGACAGCTTTTACTGTCTCAGCCTAGCTTCTGTCTTTTTGTAAAGAACTGTGGCAGGGAGAGAACTGTATCTGTTTAGGCTGAAGAACTTGGAAACTGTTCAAACTATTAGAAAAGTTTGCTAGCTGCTTTGTGAATCATGGTGGCAGGTTCCATTAGATACCGTCACTTTTGACACAAAATGTTTCACAAAGGAAACATTCTACACACATGCATCAAAACAGTTTTACAATGCTGTTAGATATACTAGAGCTTGAAAAATTAACGACTGTTAAATATGTCACATAAAATACACAATGCTTAGATATGTAATAATGGCAAAAAGGACTGTAGATGTAAAATGGTTTTGCGTATACATCCTGTTAAGGAATGATGTGTTGTTATCCCAATGAGCACATTTCTGTAAGAGACATATAGTGCTTCTGAGTGCTTTAGCTTCAGAATTATGCCCTTGAAAATTGTTATAGCAAAATGGAGAAAGGTGAAATAAACAAATATTTGATCTAAAATGGATACTTAACATGTGTGTGAAGAAGGATCGTGTCTTCACTTGGTGTAAGTTTTGAGTTTTATGTACATTAACCTCTGTAAATCCACACAGCTGTTCATGACAGAAGGTTTTGTTATCTCTGTCTGGCATATGGAGAAGCTCAGTCATGGAAGTTCCTTCTCAGGGAGGTGAAGCTTGCACACTGGCAAATAGCAGAGCTGGATTTGGAAACCATGTGGCTCAAATGGTGTTCCAAACTGCCCACAAGAAAGAGGCAGGAAACATGCTTTTATTTAGTTAATAAAAGAGCTTCCAAGATGAGTAATACCAATCTATGGTAGGAGTAAACAGCACTCAACTGCATTCTATATTAGGATTGTGTACTCTTACTTTATAGGTCTCTTCTCGTTCATTCTGCGAGAACAAGCAAATCTTAAGCATGATGGGCCGAAATGGATAGTCCTGGATGGAGATATTGATCCCATGTGGATTGAATCACTCAATACTGTAATGGATGATAACAAGGTGAATAAAACTTCAGTCCTAAACCTTAAATATAACATCCCGAGTGTATTAAGAGTTCCATTCACTTGTTGATGTTAGTACTAGTTTTTGCTTATTAACCTGGTATTCTTTATGTAATTACCATTTCGATAAGTGTTGCTTTCCTGATAACTTTCTTAATTTCACCATTAAAGAATTTCAAGGAACATGTTCTGTTTCTTTGAATTCAGCCACCTTTACTGAGAACTCTCAGATACAAATCTAAGAATTTAGTTTACACATCTTAGCATTACCACTAAGAGGTAGGCATAAATTATTAGATAGATAGATAGATAGATAGATAGACAGATAGACAGACAGACAGACAGACAGACAGACAGACAGACAGATAGATAGATACGGAGTCTCGCTGGAGTGCAATGGTGCACTCTCAGCTCACCGCAACCTCCGCCTCCCGGGTTCAAGCAATTCTCCTGCCTCAACCTCTCAAGTAGCTGGGACTGCAGGTGTGTGCAACCATGCCTGGCTAATTTTTGTATTTTTAAGTAGAGACAGGGTTTCACCATGTTGGTCAGGCTGGTCTCAAACCCCTGACTTTGTGATCTGCCCACCTCAGCCTCTCAAAGTGCTGGTATTACAGCTGTCAGCCACCGCACCTGGCTTATATCTTATCTTTGATTAAGTATGAATACTTAGACAATGAAAGAACTGGTTTGTGACATATGATAATTGAAAGTAACTAGTTCCTATGGCTATGGATTGAGTTTAAATGTTTTCCCAAGCTTTTTTTTTTTTTTTTCTTTGCCACAGTTAATCCAGCATTCTCAGCAAAAAACCTGGTACAGGTCTGTGAGATAGCATTCAGGCAACACAGGGTCTTTTGTTGGGGTCAGCAGAGAGATCAGTAATCATCGTTACTCCAGGACAGAGTTAGTAACCCCCTTAAATTAACAGTAATGACTGCTTTCTCAGCTGAGACACTGTTCATCATAAAATACAGGTTTGGGATCTTTATACTTGTATGAGTGTCTTGGGACAATTGATAATTGTGGCATTTCAGATTCTAAAGGTTTTTTTTTTTTGGTATAAAGGTCTTTTCATGTGATTAATTTTTACAGTAAATGTCTTTTATTTGACTTAGTAATAAAATTACTACAATTATTTAAAGGTTGGCATTTCCAAGTCCATTTAGGTGAGTTTATTCCTCAAGGGTAAATCAGGTCATCTCAGAGGGGAGCTTAGATCTTTATTCAGATTGCACTTCTGATTCAGGACGTTGAGTGCACAGCCTGTGGTAATTCTGGTAGGGAAAGTACTTGTTGCTTCTGTATGTTCGCAGCACTGCTTTTGCCCGCGGGTGACAGTGCACCTCTGTACACCACTGTGCTACTCACTCCAGGTGCTGACCCTCGCCAGCAATGAGCGCATCGCCCTCACTCCCTCCATGAGGCTTGTGTTTGAGATACATCACTTAAGGAGCGCAACCCCGGCCACTGTTTCCAGAGCTGGTATTCTGTTTGTGAACCCACAAGATCTGGGCTGGAATCCGTGAGTATTTCTTTTTTGTTTTTTGTAGTAAACTGTGCGTAACATTTACCATTTTGATAATTTTTACTTAAGCACATTCACAAAGTTGTTGCACAGCTATCACCACCATCCATCTCTGGAAGTTTTTTATCTTCCCAAACTGAACCTTACTTAACTCTTAAACAATAACACCTCATTCTCCCCTTCTCCCAGCTCTTGGCAACCTTCATTCTGCTTTCTGTCTCTGTGAATTAGACTGCTCAAGGCACCTCATATGAAAGGAATCATACAGTGTTTGTCTTTTTGTGACAGGTTTATTTCACTTAGCACAATGTCTTCAGAGTTCATTGACGTAGCAGCATATTGCAGGATTTCATTTTTTAAGGCTGTGTAATATTCCATTGTGTGTATATACTATATTTTGTTTACCCCTTCATCTGTAAATGAACACTCGGGTTTCTTCTGCCTTTTGGCTATTGTGAATAATGCTGCTGTAAACATGGATGCGCAAACATTTCTTCAAGACCCTGCTTTCCATTCTTTTGGGTAGAACCCATAAGAAGAATTTCTAGATCATATGTTAATTCTAATTTTAGTTTTCTGAGAAACTACATATTTTTTCCACAGCTGCTACTCATTTATATTCCCACCAACAGTGTATGAGGGTTCTAATCTCTGCATCTGTGCCAGCACTTGTTATTTTCCTTTTTTTTTTAGCAGTAGCCATGCTCATGGGCATGAGGTGATATCTCATTTTAATTTGCATTTCCCTGATGATTAGTGATGTTGAACATCTTTTCATGTGCTTATTGGCTGTTTGTACGTCTTCCTTGGAAAAATGTTCACATAAGTTCTTTGCCTACTTTTTAATCAGTGCTTTTTTAAATTGTTCATGGATCTTGTTAAAATCTTAGTATAAAATTATAAATACATGCTTACTTGAAGAAGGTATTAACAATTAAATTGCAGGCTAATGAATTAGGCTAATTTAAAGATAATTACTTAAGCACTGGAATTACTTAAGCACTGGAATGCCTTTGCCATTTTTACTTGGATGTTACCTGGTTCACATATCTTGAACATGTTAAGAACTCCGTAAATATTTGTTGAGTAAGTGAATAGGTAATGAAAGCTTATATGGAGCACTTATGTAAAAAGAAATCACTTAGGTTTTACATGTTTCAAGTATATATACTTCGCATACATGAACAGTCGTAGTGCTTTGGTTTAGAGCAACTTCATTGTGCCCAGTTGCTTACTCCTCAAATACTTACAATTTCTACGGTTCACCCTGGTGGTAACTTGTCACCTCCAGCATTTCCATTCGGAGCTGTAGGAATGGCTGAGCTCTGCCAGTGAATCCATGCTTGTGCCTGGCATGCTTCTTATGTCAGAAACCTGTTTACCCCTGTGGACATACTCTCCATTCGTCTCACCGTGTTCTGTGCCCCAGGGGCTGTCCTATATGGATCATATTAGTGAGCTCCTTGCCTTCTGGCTCCTAGTTGGTTTGGCCAATGAAGAATCCTGGCAGGAAGTGAGAAGGAGAGAGGAGAGTGAGGTCAGGCTATTTATTCTTCTTCCTGACAGGGTCATGTCAGGCTGGTTCTGTCCCTCAAACTGCAGGTCACAGCTCTTCTTCTATCTCTCCATCAAGGTTCTTTCCTTGAGGTTCTGGCAGTCCTTCATTCTCTTGTCCCTCCAGGAATGGGTACAATAACCATTCCTTGTTATTACCGTCTTGCCATGGTACTGTCCCTTCCATTTTCTCTATTCCTCGCCCACACTTCGGTAACTAGTCCTTTTATTGATCCTTCCCTTATTATCCTGATTTGGGGATGACGTCCGTTTCCTGCTGAATGCCTAACTGATATACTTCTCCAGGTCACCTTTCCTCTGTGTACTGATTCCCTATCTCTACAGCATAGTAGAGCCATGCCCAGGCTTTTGTTTTTGACAAGGCTTTATTGGATTCGCTTGGGGGAAGGAGTGATTTTTCAAAAGTCTCAAATGGAGTGTTTTTCTTGGGATAATAACTTCTTTCCACACCTAGGATTCTGTCTCCTGGGATGCTTATTGTTTGGGGGCTACCTGAAGGAGTCTCTCCAGCAGCCCTGACTCCCTCTGCACAGAGAGCTCAGGCACCGCAGTACATGGCAGCATTCATTTCTTTCATGAGACCCCTTACCCCTCCTGAGTGTGCTCTGATTTCAGTAGGGAACCTCACAGCTCCCAAGGCATATGTAATTCAGTCTGAGTCCTGGCCCATGGAGATTTGTGCTAACAAAAGCTTGGTCGAAATCCCTATTTAAAGAAGGATTTTCATGCAATACATCAAAGATCACAGGTTAGCTAGAGAGACGCCCAACTTATATTCCTAGGAGAGTTAAACAACTCTGTTTTCACCATTAGATTTTACTTTTGGAGGTTTTTGTTTTATCCAGAATTAATGTGTAGGTATTACTTTTCGTTTGTGTAACCAAAGAATTCATCCAGGTCATTTTCCAAAACAATGGAAATCTTCTCTAAAAGATATTTTTATATTTTCACCTCTCATTGCAATAAACTTCCAGTAAGTCACAAAATGGCTATTTTAGAAAAAAGGGTATTTTTTCCACTCCATAGTTATTGGATACTTTAACATCTTTAATGTCATTATATTAACAAAGTGATAGCTTTATGGTTATTAATTCATTTAATACACAGTTACCTTCTGAGATAGACATAATTATTAACTTTTCCAAGTGAATCTCTTAAGTGTCAGCGCTTTGTTTCAGAGTCAAAACTTTGAAATAAAGTTGCAAACTATAGTAAAGTTGGGAAGGTAGACAACGTGCAGCCTGAGACACGTCCTACAATCGCTAACTGTTACCATTTTACCACATGTATTTCTCTCTCTTTCCCTGGCATACGGGCACATTTTCTACTTTTATCCATTTTTGCTGAAATACATGAAAGTAAGTTGGAGGCATTAAGACACTTCATCCCTAAATCTGATTACTAAAGAGCAGGTACTGGTAGACGACTCTTGGGAGTCACAGCTTTATATCATACTCTTTCTTCTATTACTTGAACTTATAAAATATTCTGGCTTTGCATCACTAACACTTGCACCTGAATCAGATGAACTTACTGTCGTATGTCCCTACAATCCCACTGTCTCATCTTTGGATACTGTATATACTCAGAAACATGCAACTTCTGAAACAATTGGTGTACACTGCTAGTCAGCATGTGCTGCTAATGTCTGCCACTTTTCCAGGCCATGTGAAAGCGGCCTTCAAGCTTCCTCTGAAGGTAGACTTACAGTCTCTTCAATTCCTTCTATCCTATACAACAGGTTCCAGTCCCAGAGGATTGAGTAATAAATAAAAAGTTTTCGGAGGTCTGAAAACTTTGCCTGTACTAGAAAGTTTCAAAAGCACAGGGTTTAGACTTCACTTGATAAATCTGGAGCAGTTCTGGAGGAGGGAAGAACAACTGAGCCGCTGATAGGAGGACTCATGTGCAAATTCTGAAAAGCCAAAATTGTTTGTTAATGACCTATGTATTGGCATTGAGATGATACATTGGGGCATTCCACTGTAGCCATTTCCCGAGGTGCACACCACTATGAGTGATCTTTTCTGTGAACTTTCAAGGAAAAAATGTGCCATTTTAGTATGCCATTTTCAATTGTATGAAATATAATAGTAGTCATGTTCACATCTGTTGCATCTTTGAGAAATCATAAGGAACTTTTTTGTGAAGCAGTGTTGCAGGAATTGCACACAAATGCAGCTCTAAGCTTCAGTGTTTGCTGAAGGTAACAGTTTCTCCTAAATTTAATGTCTTTTAATGTCTGTTTTATTCCTAAATTATGAAAGTTTAGCAATAATTTCTACATAAATTTTTTAACTGTCCATATTCAGCAACATAGCCATTTTTACTCTCGATCCTATGCTATGTGGTACGATTGACCCCTTGTAGAGGTGATTTGTCTGCCCCCTCTTTTTTTCTCAAGTAGAATCAGCTCTTACCACATTTCAGTTTGGCTGGACTTTTTTCCGGAGCAACTCCCACTATTGGAATTAATTTGTGCAATAGCACCATTTGCTAGTGGGCTTGGTAGATTTTCTCTGAGACTTTAGCTGCTGCTGCTGTGACTCAGTCAAGTTGCTATTATTTACACAATAAGTGCAAAGCTCACTTTTTCCTTCTGGGCTATTTTTTGAAGTTACTGTTTCTAGTTATCCTTGCAATGGCTTTCTGCTTCCACAGAGCCCTGGAAGAAACTTTGTTGGGAAGTGAGTGTGGGTTTGTTATATCCATCAGAGCCCAGGATGCCCGCTCTTAGGCCCAACAGGACACCACTGCCTTTAGAAGATACAAAGGGAGATGGAATCATGATCTGAACCTGAGTCTCCCAATGCCACCAACTCTACTAATGAGTAATGTTGATTGAGAATTTATTTGTCAGATACTAACGTAAGCACTTTGCACATGCAAACTTACATAATCCTCACAACCACCCCAGGAAGTTTAGATGATTATCATCTCCATTTACATAGGAGAAAATTGAAGCACAGAGTGGTTAAGTAACTTGCCCAAGGTAACACAGTTAAAAAATGGTGGGACTGAGATGCATATCCAGGCAGTCTCACTTTAGACTTTCCTTTCCCTGAGAAATTCTCTTTTTGACCCTTCTTGATAAGCTCTAGATACAAAGATTCCACTTTGCACTCTGGCAGCTGATATGGAGTAAAGTCAGTAGCTGGGAGGGTGGCCTTCATTCCTTTGTCCCAGGCACTGACACCTGCTTTCCATTGTTCCGTGGTTCCCACCATCACCACCACACAGAGACATTATTAGGTTACTCTTACGCAATTGGACTTTGACTGAAAAACCATTTCTCTCGGACCCAAAAAAGTTTTGACAGTTGACATTTTGTAAATTAATCAGAGTTGTAACATCATTGACTATTTAATAAACTCTTTTGTGAAGCCTTGCGAAAAGCAAAAGGAGCCTTTTGTCAGATAATCAATCATCTTGCCTTAATGTCTTCTGATGCTCAAAATGTAAAATCTGGTTTGCTTAAAGCAAGGTGTCGCTAAAATTGATCTGTGGTCATACTGCTTCTCTGCTGATTGCTAAATGCATTTATTCCCCTGGCTTCATCCTTAATGAGAACTTTCTGGGGGATTATTTTTAGTTTAACCTAATACGTGTTTGCCCTATAGACTACCATAGGTGCTACGTAGTCATGCTTTGTTTTACTGATATTTTACTAATAATTAAGGATATTTGTTGTATCAAATTGGTAACATTTTGTTTCAAATTACACACACACACACCCCCACACCCACCCAAGAATGAAATGGCCTATCAGAGCCACCTATTCAAAACTCGTTATCAGCTATCAGGTTGGAGTTACATTCGGTCCATTGGAAAAGGAGGCACTTTGAAATAGCCCCTATGGAATTTTCATCTTTTTATTTGTAACTAGATTTCTCATTACTAAATAATTGATGCCAAGATTAATCATGAAAAATCGCAAGCTGTTTTCATAAATAAGGCCTACACTCTGGGAATAGCTTCGCCCCTTCAGGAAATGACATACTGCACTTCCTCATAAATGCTCAGTAATGGCCTACTTATATTCCATTATGTTTGGCTTCTAAGTGCTATTAGGAGTTTCTTTTACAGTCTTTTCATTAAAGTAGAATGGCCATTAAAACAACTTTTTAAAGGGCCATTTTAAAATATTTGCAGTTTGAGAAATAGAATGAACTCACTAAACATGTCCCTGAAGTGTTGCACCAAGCTGTGTTGAAGGAGGAAGCTTTTGACTTGGTGAAATTCTGCTTTTCAAGCCTAGTGTTCAATAAAAGCTTTTCTGTGTTCCTTTTCAGGTATGTGGCCAGTTGGATAGACAGAAGGCAGCATCAATCAGAAAAGGCCAATTTGACTATTCTTTTTGATAAATATGTCCCCGCATGCTTGGATAAGCTGAGAACAAGCTTTAAAACCATCACTTCAATTCCTGAGACTAGCCTGGTGCAGGTTTGTCTTCCATTATACCATTTAAGATTCCAGTCCTGATGTGGTATTGTTTGTTGATCAAGACAACAGAAGTTCTTGCTTGCCCAAGAAAATGAGAAGATTTCCAGAATTGTTAGATTGCTCCACACCTCTTGCCCTCACCCGCCATGTTCCCTGGAGCTTTTTGTAAATGTCTGTTACATTCTGTTAGCATTTAAGTTTGTGCTGTGATTCTTTTCACAGTCTTGTGAAAGAAGGTTGGAACCCTATTTCATTGATTTTTTTTTTATATCCCCAGATAGTTCTTAGCACATAGTAGGTGCCAGATATGTGTTTGTTGAATCATTGTGTTCCTTTCCAGTATCTTCACACAGAATTAGAAGAACAAAGTTGCAATAGCCTTACTTATTTTTCTGGTTCCTAAATAACTTTCCCAGAGAAGGTGCTCAATATGTTTTCCTTTTTTTGAGATGGAGTCTCACACTGTCGCTTGGGCTGGAGCGCAGTGGCACCATCTCGCCTCACTGCAAACTCTGCCTCCTAGGTTCAAGCAATCCTCCTGCCTCAGCCTCCCGAGTAGCTGGGATTACAGGTGCCCACCACCACACCCAGCTATTTTTTTTTTCATATTTTTAATAGAGATGGGGTTTCACTGTTTGGCCAGGCTGGTCTGAAACACCTGACCTCATGATCCGCCCTCCTTGGCCTCCCAAAGTGCTAGGATTACAGGCATGAGCCACAGCACCCTGCCAGTATGTTTTCTTAATAAAATAAATCTATGCGATTAAAGATGCCAGCCAGAGAGTAAGAGAAAGCCTCTGAATTCTAACATCTAGGTGCCACCACTCACAGACCTCCTTCTCCCAAAAATATTCGTGAAGGCATGTCAGTCTGGATGAAGAGTTCATAATATCCCAGGGATACATTTTTTTCTGATCTTCATCTTGAGACAGCTGGAAAGAGTGAAGGGTACATATGATATGTTGTCATGGAAGCCAATGAAAATAATTCACAGCACACAGAAATGAAGGTTGTGATCTTAATCTCAGCATGAAGAAAAACTATCCCAGCCCTTACAAGTAAAAAACTTCACAAAAAGGTTTACGATTAGAAACCCCCCCACACCCTTTTTTCCCTATAGAAGCAAAATTGCTTTCTGGGTACTTTGTTACCATTAAGTGACTGTGTTACCAAATTTATTTGACACTAAATTAGAAATAGTCACAAGCATAATAAGAAGAGAAATTCTGTTCAGGTTTTTGGATAATCCACACACCAATTAAATAAACGATAGTCTTCAACAGTAATTATCTGAGGTATAATTTATTTCTGAAAGCAGGTCTGAATTTATTCATAATGAATTAATTATGTAGTTAGCCTAATTAGACTTCCTCTGGTGTAATACTTGCAGAAAAGCATGATCGTGTTCTTTCTCAGGTTGACTTGTGTATTTGTGTGACTCTCTGTGGTGTGAACTTTTCCATTCAAGAGCAGTGTGAAAATAGGTCAGTAGGAATTAATATGACTTTTGCTCTACTTCTTTCTTCTGTAGTATTCAGAAATGGCATTTAATTTTTTTAGCTCCTGTTAGGCTATTGTTTTATAGAGTAATTTCTCTTGTCTTGTTACTAACAGGATATTTGAGACAAAAATGAGTATAAGAAGATAGTAACCTGAAATGACTCTCTTGAGAAATTAATGCACTCTGTTTTCTGATATATGACATTTCTTTAAGTTTGGGAAGGTGTATTAACTCTTTCAGATTATGCATTCAAGTATGATTTTTTTAAGTGCTCACACAGAACTCAAAATGTTTTGCAAGTACTGTGGGAGAAAATAGAAGCAGGATATGACCTTATTAGTGTATTCATCTCAGCAGATAGCTTCACGTTGAGACCCTTTAGTCTTTTTTGTTTTGATTTCAACAGTTGCTTAGAGCAACATGGCTTCTACTAAAAATAACAAAGCCTCAGGGTGTTCCACTGTTTTTCTTAATAGCAAATTGGTGAGTTTTATTCTATTAAAAGAGTATTTCAAATTGGGAAATGTGGCACAATGCAAAATAACAGAAATCAAGAAAGAAGACTTAAAAATATAATAGGTCCTCAACAATTTAAATGAAAAGTATTTCCCCATCTTTTGTGGCAAGCAAGGAAAAACACACACAGTCCTGACCTGATTTGTGATCCTTGCATTGCTGTGTATATAATAGAGATGAAAACTTACTGTTGCCTGAAGAAACTGGAGGAAGAGTCTCTTGAGTTTTTAGGACCTGTGGCAATGCTAATTAATGACAACAGTTTCTGTGCTTTAGAGAGCCAGCCCCCAGACCTGCTCATTACTGGTTATTATTTCACATGGCGAAGGCCTCTGCAGCAGCCACGTTCCCCTCATTGCTGATGCAAGTGCCCTAAGCGTGGGCGAGGTTCATTAGGACCCCCGAGCGTGTTGCCATTTCACCT
This sequence comes from Aotus nancymaae, assembly GCF_030222135.1. Lineage (NCBI taxonomy): Eukaryota > Metazoa > Chordata > Mammalia > Primates > Aotidae > Aotus > Aotus nancymaae. Next base: position 38,494,363 of record NW_026988438.1, on the reverse strand, counting down.
GGAGGGATGAAGAACGTTCCTGAGTTCCTGAACAGCATTTCCTTCAAGGTTACATTTAGTTTGGTGTCCAAAAAACTGCCACCGGCTTAAGCTGCCCGTCCAGCATTCTAAATTTATGACAACAGGTGGTAAAATGGCTGCCAAAGCGCTAACGGAAAGTGGTTTATCTAAATGTCCGGCAGGAGGGAAATAGTCAAATAAATGCCCATCCATCCAGTGAAATCTTATGCATCCATCCCATCCCAATGATGGTGTAGAGTAACACTTATTGATAAGGAAAGAGGTCTACAGTTTTTAATTGAGGAAGTGGGTGATAGAATGCCATGTATAAAATGACTTCCTATTTATATAAAAGTAAATATAGATATATACCCTTTTTTTTGCTTATATGTCATTTTGGTTTGTATCATGATTATTAACTAAAGTGTTTAAAATTTTATTTTTAAAAATAGTTTGCTGTTACCTAGACCATTTTGGTTGGAAGTGACAAGTTTTCTCCTGTTAACTTAGACACCCAAGGTGGTAGTTTTTGTCTCTCCCAATGTAGCAAATCATAGTTGGGAAAAACTATATACTCTGTCAAGGATAAAGTGGAGTTAGAAAAACGTCCTTTAACTTACTCTACTATTTTTAAAATGTCGCCTTATTTGACAATTTCTTTTTCTTTAGACTATATGTGTTCTTTTGGAGTGCTTGCTGACTCCTGAAAATGTACCATCTGACAGCCCAAAAGAAGTTTATGAAGTCTATTTTGTGTTTGCTTGTATCTGGGCTTTTGGAGGTACCCTGCTACAAGATCAGGTATGTTTAGAAATGGTTTACAGGACCAGTTTCCAGTTTTGTGTGGGACAGGGTCGGGGGGAGGTTAAAATATATGATCCGTAGCTTTTTGTTATATTACGGATTTGTACTGCTTGCCCTGTTCTCTCTTAAGCCTGTGTGTTCTCTGGATATCCCCAGAGAACCACCCCTGATGCTAACCCCAGCTGACAATGCCCAATCCATACCCTCCAGCCTGGCTGTGTCTTCTGAACCTAAGGTTTCATGTTTCCTCACCTCCAGCATGCTTTACTACAAGAAGCCCCACTCAGTGTGCCTGAGACAGACCTCCTCCTGGGCCGCGTACTCCAACTTGCCCCTGCTTTTCCTTCTTTTCTTTTGCTCAGTGGTACATTATTTCTGGTAGCTCCAGTTAAAAACGTGGGAGGTATCTCTCTTCCTTATTTCTGTGTTGTGTGATCTCAAACTCTTTCAGTTTCACCTGTAAAATAGATGCCAACTCTGTTCCCTCGTCTCCATCCCTGCAGCCTAAATTCAGGGGCAAATCATCTTTAGATTGCCCTGGCTGTCAGAGTGTCTTAGTAGCTCAGATTGCTATAACAAAATACCACAGATTGGGGGGCTTAAGCAATAGAAATTTATTTCTTACAGTTCTGGGGTCCAAAAATCCAAGATCATGGTGTCAGCGTGGTTGAGTTCCGGCAAGGACTCTGTTCTCACCTTTCCGGTGGCCACTTTCCCACCACGTCCCCATGTGACAGAGAGAGAGTCATGCTGGTTTCTCTTCTTATGAAGACATGAATCCCATCATGAGGACTCTGTTTTCATGACATCATTTAAATCTAATTATATCCCAAGGCCCCACCACCAAATACCATCATACTGGAGGGTGGGCGTCAAAATATGGATTTGGGGGTGGGGCATGGGGAGGGTCACTATTCAGTTTGTAGCATATGATAACCTTCAAATGGGTCTCCCTGTCTCTAGTCCCTCTTACTTCTAACCAGTCTCAAGCACTATTCCCAGTATAGTCATTTGTGAACCATAGTCAACCCTGGGCCAATTCCTTTTGCACTGGTCTGAAATATTCATGCCTGCACAGATTGCTTGCATAGCCCTCTTGTGGCTTCTAAGTTCCTGTGGGAAAACACATGAGACAAAAATTTGCACCAGCACACAGATCCCATGAACCGCCTAGGCTTACCAAAGTGCAAAGTGGGAATTTTTCAACTTTGAAATTTGCCGATCTAATTGCCACCATGCACCTCTATGTGTAATTTTTCTCATGTGATCTTTACTATGGTTCTTCAAGATTGTCCTCTTGCACCAATAAAGTAAAGCTCAGAGGGCAAAGTAACTTGTCCGAAGTCATACTCATGGGAAATGGCAACATCGGGATTCCCTCCCAAGTGTGTCTTTCTCCAAAAGCCACACCTTTCATGGTACCACAGGACCTCTCATGGTCCTTCTATGGGTACCCCTGAATTTTTACATTAAAAATAGATGGGACACATTTTCCAGGCTTCCTGATTCTTTCCAGATGTAAATGGAGCATTTACATTAGAAGGCATCACAGCCAGGAGTGACCTGTATTTCTGTTGGTTTGCTCACTGTAGATCCGAAAATAAATGGTTGATACTATTTGTTGGCCAATTCCACTTCTTGCCACTAGGTTACCATAACTCACGCCTATTATGATAATAATATATTTGGCACTCACATGGCCTCCTAGATCTTATTTAAGCCGTTCTCAGAAGCCAGATTCCTTCTGTAATTTCCAAGTGCTTTCTAAAGATTAGCAGCTGGTACTGCGTGAGTGACAGTCAAGTGTTCATGTCAGGGACTTCAGGTGGCTTTCTCAGAGGCACGTTTTGCAATGTGTTTGGGTTTCTTGTTATGGAAGCCACATGCAGACAGAAGGCAACACTCTTCCTCCACCGGGTATTTCTTTCAATATTTACCACAAGTTTTCTCCCTTTCCAGGACTGTAAAGTTGTTGAGATGTTGAAAGCGGACATTTTCCCACTTCTCCTTATAATCCCTCACCTCCCTCCCAGCTGATCCTCTTTTAATCTTTCCAATTTCCAAATGTATCAGCCTTCTCCCTAGTTATATAAGCCACAAGCTGGATATCACTGGCACCTTCCTTTCTTTAGTAGTCAACATGAGCAGCAGCAGCAGCTTAATATTTTCAAAAGGGCTGTAACTACAAAGCGTTCAAAAGAAGGCCATGAGGTTGGCAGTATGAATGAAACAGACATGAGAAATGTTCTCAGGATAGCTACTTGGTAGCTTAACCAGTTGAGTGCCTAATATGTGTCAGGGAATGTGCTTAGAGCTTTTTCACAGGGCACCTCATTGATTCATCAAAGACAACAAAACCCTATATGGATTGGTACAACTGTTCTTCTTTTATAAATAAGGAACTGAAGCTTAGAAAGGTATATTAATCTGCTTCCAGGCACAAAGCTAACCCATGCCTAAGCCAGGTTCAAACAGCAGCCAGCTGACTTAGGACCTGTATTCTCAACTGAAGTCATTGCAGCCAACCTCCAAAACGAGTTTCAAATCAACTTTCTCTGAATTCCCATAAACTGCCATCATTTCTCACTTGGCTTCTGAAGTAGCCTTCTCACTGGGTTTTCTATTTCTACGTTTACTCCGATAATTCATCATCTACTCAGCAGTCGGTGATTTTTTGAAATGTACATTAAATCCTATGACATACTCCAGAGTTAAAAACACTTGAAAGGCTCCTTATTGCCTTTAAGATAACATTTCAAAATTTTTAATTCTCTTTACAAGGCCTCTGAATCTAGCCCTGCTTGTCTCTCCCTGTTTCTTCCTCTGCCACTCCCTCCCCCACTCCCCCAACCCCAGCTTCTTGAACACACCAAGTTCTTTCATACCACAGGAACTTTGTACATGCTGGTCTCTTCCTCAAGTGGCGCTTAAAGACGCCTTCCCTGAACTTCCAATTATAATGAGTTGCCTCTGTTACTCTCACTTATAGCAGACTTTACTTTCAAGGCAACTGTTCATTTCTGCATTTGTTGGCTTAGCTTCAGCTGCACGACACATCCTCATGTTCCTCCCCTCTGTCTTTCCCATAAACTCTGTGAGAGGAGGGACTGTTTTCTTCCCTTGTTTAGAACAAAGGCACTTCTGTTGAATGGATTAATGAATCAAAGATTTGTCACCAAAATCATTTTGCTTATGTAGTGGTTAGGTATAGCAAAGTTTGATATAAAGTGAAAGTTAAATGTAGTCTGCCTACAGAGAATGGTGTCATATAAGTAATATCATGTTGTGGGGTCAAGAAATGTCTTCTGCCACCAATCTGAAAATAATTTAAATGAACCTAAACTCATAACTCATGCATAGGGTGTTAGAAGAATGCACTCAGCTGGCTTGGAAGATGGTGGAGAAAGCTCTCCCTGCAAACACCACTACCCTCTGCCCAGTTTATAGGCCATACTCTGATGACATAGGGACATCAAAGTAAAAGCCCTTTAAAAACTTCTCTGGGAGAAAAATCACAATTGAAGTCAAAGATAAGAATGAGATTGCCTGAAGCAATAGACAGATGCAGTATTTTTAAGAGTTCACCAGACTCACTATGTCAGGTCAAGCTATGGATATTGGAGTCACTGAACCAGGTCTTCTGTGAAAATTACAGGCACTGAGCCAGGTCATCCTATGAATATAGGAAGCATTGAGCCAGGTCATCTGTGGATATGGGATTAACTGGGCCAGGTCATCCTATGAATGTAGGACTCACTAGGCCAGGTATCCTGTGGGTATAGGAGACACTGGGCTAGGTCATCCTGTGGATATAGAAATCAGTGGGTCAGATCATCCTATGAATATAGGAATCGGTGGGTCAGATCATCCTGTGAATATAGGAATCAGTGGGTCAGATTATCCCGTGGATATAGGAATCACTGGGCCAGGTCATCCTATGGATATAGGAATCTGTGGGTCAGATTATCCTGTGGATACAGAAGTCACTGGGCCAGGTCATCCTGTGGACAAGGGCATCACTAGGCTAGGTCATCCTATGGATATAGAGGGGTTTTTCTAGTTGTTATACACAGTTGTCTTTTTCTTTATTTTCCAAACCCTAATCTAGCAGTAAATGGCTTATATCTATAATCATATTAAAACAAGCACCTCCCGGTAAGGAGAGCCTGTTTCTTGCCACTGTAAATCTCTCTGGAGGATGAAAGTTGGTCCCTATGCAGTTTTCAGTTGGACCCCTTAGATTTGGTCTGGTGGGAAACCAAGTCCATGCCTTTCTCCATTCCTCCATCTCTCATGCCAGGGATTCCTGGATTTAGAATTCCAGAGATCAGCATAGTTTCAATAATGATTTGTAGGAATGGTATAGAGTTCCCAGTTGTTTTCTAAGCAAGAGCATTTCTAAAAATAACTATCACCATAGTTTTATAAGGGAAAAACATTTTATCACTGAAAGGGCCAGCATTTAAATCAAATAATGTTACTAATTTTTAAAAAGTACTCCTTATTTTCCCCATTTTCCCACAAATTAATGTGAACATTGGTAGAAGTGAACACCGCTGTTCAATAGTGACTGCCTAGCACAGGAATTTGCATGATATGCTGTCATTAGATTAAATAACCAACAGTTAATCTGGCATTCACCTAACTTTACCTTGCTTTTTAAGTTAGTTATTTCACAAAATTTGTACTTGATGGGTATATGGCAATTTTAGGTTTCTACCCCGTGACAGTATTACTTATTATAATTCATTTCTTTTTTAATCATTTTGAATACCTTTGAGTCTATCATAAGGATTTCTCTCATTCTCTGTAGCTTTCTGATTATCAAGCTCACTTCAGCCGGTGGTGGCAGAAAGAGATGAAAGCAGTGAAATTTCCATCCCAGGGAACAATCTTTGATTATTATGTGGACCACAAAACTAAGAAATTCTTGCCCTGGGCTGACAAAATCGCCCAATTTACTATGGATCCAGATGTGCCCCTGCAGGTAGGTGTGTGGAACATAGCAATTGCATTAGCCTATTTTCATATTGCTATAAAGAAATACCTGAAACTGGGTAATTAATCAAGAAAAGAGGTTTAATTGGCTCATGATTCCACAGGCTGCACAGGAAGCATGATGCTGGCATCTGCTGGGCTTCTGGGAGGCCTCAGGAAACACAATCCCGGGGAAGGGGAAGCACACAGTTCACATGGCCAAAGCAGGAACAAGAGAGCGTGAGGGGGAAGGTGCTGCACACTTTTAAATGACCAGATCTCATGAGAACGAACTCACTATCATGAGAACAGTACCAAGATGGATAGTGCTAAACCATTTATGAGAAACCACCCCCATGACCCAGTCATCTCCCCACCAGGCCCCACCTCCAACATTCTGGATTACAAATAGACATGAGATTTGGTGGGATCACAGATCCAAACCATATCAGCAGTATTCAAGTGACAGTGTGCTAATGTGATCCCTTAAAAAGGAAAAAAAAAAGTCCTTTTTTCTTTCTTGCTTGGTCAATAAATTATTGTGTTAATATGCTCAGCATATGACATCTGTCATTGGGGGAGAAGAATCTCAGCTATAGGAATGCTTACTGAGATAGCTGTTATATCTCTCCATCCTCCTTTAAAACAATATTACAACTTAATTCTGCAATAACATTGTTCTTTATATTTTCCTAGAAATGTTGTGAGTCTGTAAAAATTGGAGGCATATTTCTGTTCGGTGATTCTTATTTCTGACCTTAATGTAAATTTCTTAGATACCACTTTTCACATATAACTCTTCGTTTACCCTCCAGCAAATGAAGATGTTTAATTTCCTCTACTCAAATGTTTCAAAGTCACGTGACAGCTGATGATCCAAATGAACCTTTCTCTCTCTCTTTACTGTTTGTTTTCATAGATTGCTCTTCTACATTTCCCTTAGATTCAGTTATTCTTTGATCATCTTATTCTGCCTCAGTCTGTTTTCCTTTTTATTTTATTTATTCCTCAAAATCATGTCATTCTGATTCATTTTGGGGCTTACTGTTTTGGGAGTGCTGTATGAATGGCATGTCAGTGATTCCTACGGCATTTATTAGGAGGCAGTTAGTGCCAAATAACAGAAAGCCCAGTGCATTCATTTCCTGGAGCTGCCATAACAAAAGACCAAAGACCAGGTGGCATAAGCAGTAAAAATGTATTCTCATAATTCTAGAGGCTAGAAGCTCAAGATGGAGATACTGAGGGGTTTTGTTTCTCCTGCAGCCTCTCTCCTTGGTGCTGATAGGCATCTCTTGCTGTGACCTCATAACCTTTTCTCTTTGTACACATTCATGGTCACTGTCTCCCTGTGTGTCTAAATTTCCTCTTGTCCTAAAGATACCAGTCACATGATTAGGGACTACCCTAATAGCCTCATTTAACTGAATTATCTCTTTTATAGGTCCTATCCCCAAATACAGTCACGTTCTGAGGTATCAGGGGTTGAGGCTTCAGCAGAGGTATTTTGGAGGAGTCATAATTGAGCCTGTAACAATCTGCCCTCTGGACCTCCAAAATTCAAGTCCTCCTAACATACGAAATGTATTTACCCCATTCCAACAGCCCCAAATTCTTTTTTTTTTTTTTTTTTTTTGAGACAGAGTCTTACTCTGTCACCCAGCCTGGAGTGCAATGGTGCTGTCATGGTTCACTGCAACCTCTGCCTCCCAGCTTCAGGTGCTTCTCCTGTCTCAGCCTCCCGAGTAGCTGGAATAACAGGCACCCACCATCATGCCTGGATAATTTTTGTATTTTTTATAGAGACGGGATTTCACCATGTTGGCCAGGCTGATTTGGGACTCCTGACCTCAGGTGATCCACCTGCCTTGGCCCAAAGTGCTGGGATTACAGGTGTGAGCCACTGCGCCCAGCTTACCAACAGCCCAAAATTCTTAACCCATTCCAGTATCAACTCTAAGTCCTAAATACAATCCAAATATCATCTACATGATATATTTCATCTATCAGTTCATGAAGTGAATTGAGGTACAGTTCATCCTGAGGCAAAATTCCTTTCTGCTATGAACTTACAAAACCAGAGAAGTTATCTGCTTGCAAAATACAGTGGTAGAACAGACATAGGATAGACCTTTCCATTCCAAAAGGGAGAGATCAGAGAAGAAAGGGATCACAGTTCCCAAGCAAGTCCAAAACTTAGCAGAGCAAATGCCTTCAGATTTTTTGTTTTTTGAGATGGAGCCTTGCTCTGTCACCAAGCTGGAGTGCAGTGGTGCCCTTGAGATTTTTAAGACTTCAGAATAATCTTCTTTGGCTCAATGCCCTATACCGGGGCCCACTGGAATGATGGCCCTGCCTCTGGACCCACTAAGGTGGCAGTGTTGCCCTTGGTGGCAACCCCACCTCCATGGTCCTGGGCAGCAGCCCTGTCCCTGAGGCACTGGGCTGTATCATCCTGGCTCAGTGACAGAAGTGCTGACCCCACTCCCTGAAAGTGAGAGGGAAGTAGCCTCATCTCCCAGACCTGTACCTTTTGGGCCAGTGGTGACATTGGCAGCGGATGTTCTGCTGATCTCTGAATTGCCTTTGGAGTTGTTTTCCCTTTTCTTGGAGGATAATGCATATCTGCAGCCAGGTTGCTAAATTGTCTTGTCTTGTAGAATCTCAGAAGTCTTACCTTCCTTCATTTTGTCCTGTTCCTATGCTCTTTAGCCCAAGCTGGCAATATCCGTGGTGGTATAACCCATCTCTGTTCCCGGCTTCTTCTGAAATAGCTGATTTTGTCTAAGAATTACATCCATAATTTCTTTATGGAGTCATTGTCTGGCCACCCTTTGCTGTTCTCTCCAGAATACACTTTCTCATGTTCTGCATATGGACAAGCTGAGAATTTGTCAAATCTTTAAGTTCTAGTTCCTTTCTGCTTAACAATTACTTCTTCACTATGCCTTTCTCCTTGCCATTTGCCAGCAGTAAGGAGAAACTGGGTCACATCTTCAACACTTTTCTTAGAAATCTCTTCAGTTAAGTACTTGAGTTAATCACTCACAGATTCTATCTTCCACAGAACACCAGAATGCAATTCCTCCAAGTTACTTGCCACTTCATGACAAGAATTGCTTTTCCGTCAATGTCAAATAACATTTTCCTCATTACTGTCTGAGGCCTCAACAGAAGCCTCTTTAATGTCCGTATTTCTACCAACAATCTCTTCAATGCAATCTAGGCATTTTCATGCCTGTACCTTAAAACTATTTTATCCTGTCGTCTTTTCCTGTTCCAAAGCCACTTCTACCTTTTAAAGTATCTGTTACAGCAGCAGCCCACTTCTCAGAATCAAAATCTGTATTAACCATGATGAGATATCACCTCATACCAGTTAGGATGTCTGTTATCAGAAAGATGAAAGATAACAAGAAAACTTTTTTCTGTTGTCAAGAAAAATGAGAAAATGGAACCTGAGCACATTTTTGGTGAGAATGTCAGTTAGTCCTGCCATTGTGTAAAATCGTATGGAGGTTCCAGCAATCCCACTTCTGGGCATATTTCCTAAGGAAATAAAATCAGTATGTCAAAGTGATACCTGCACTCCCATGTCCACTGCAGCACTATTCACAATATGCAAGACATGGAGTTAGGCTCAGTGTCCGTCCATGGATGAATGGACAAAGAAAATGTGGTTCTTACACACGGTGGCATACAGGTTGAGCATCTCTAATTCAAAAATCTAAAATGCTCCAAAATTAAAAACTTGGAGTGCTGGCATGATGCTCAAAGGAAATGCTCCTTGGAATAGTTTGCATTTTAGATTAGGAATGCTCAACCAATAAGTATAACGCAAACATCCCAAAAACCCTAAACACTGAAATCCAGAATAGTTGTGGATATTCAGAATATCCAAGCATTTCAGATAAGGGATATTCAACTTGTACCATTCAGCCTTTAAAAAGAAGGAAATTCTGTGCTTTGCAACAAGTTGGATGAACCTGGAGGACATTAAGTGAAATAAGTCAGACACAGAAAGACAAATATTGCATGATCTCACTTATTGGCGAAATTTAAAAAGTTCAACTGATAGAAGCAGAGAGTGTAATGGTAGCTACCAGGGTCTGGAGTTAGGAGGTTGGGGAGATGTTGGTCAAAGGATACAAAATTTCACTTAGGAGAAATAAGTTCAAGAGATCTATTGTACATGGTGACTACAGTTAATAATGATGTTTAGTGTTTTTTGAAAATCATTAAGAGAATAAATTTTAGGTATTCTTCCCATAAAATATAAGCATGTGGGGCTGGGTGTCATGGCTCACGTCTGTATTCTCAGCACTTTGGGAGGCTGAGGTGGGCAGATGACCCGAGGTCAGTAGTTCGAGACCAACCTGGCCAACATGGCGAAACCCCATCTCTACTAAAAACGTGAAAAATAGCCAGGCGTGGAAGGGTGTGCCTGTAATCACAGCTACTCAGGAGGCTAAGGCAGGAGAATTGCTTGAACCCAGGAGGTGGAGGTTGTAACGAACCGAGATTGCGCCATTGCACTCCAGCCCGGGCAATAAGAGCTAAACTCTGTCTCAAAAAAAAATAATAAGCACATGAGTTATAAGTATATGTTAATTTGCTGGAATCAGCCATTTTAGATTATATACATCTTTTAAAATATCAGGTTATACACAATAAATATATACAATTTTGTCAATTAAAAATTAACTTTCTAAAAACATATTTTAGCTCTGTGATCCAAAAAATTTAATTATTTAACCTAAAGAAAACCAACTGCACATACAAAGATGATCATGGCCACATTATTCCTAACAACAACCCAAAAAGAGGAAAATTGATAAGCAAAGCTGTAGTTTCTTAGTAGGATGGAAATCTATACAGCAGTGAGAAAAATTACCTAGACCTAGATACATCAGAGCGTATCTCAAAAGTATAATGTTGATTGAAAAAAGCAAATTGTGGAATAATCTGTATATCCTGAAACTAGTTGCATAAATTTACAAATAAAAGTTCAAACAAACAGGCAAACCTGTACAGTAGTCCCTCACTTATCCATGACTTTGCTTTCTGAGGTCTCAGTTACCTGTAGTCACCTGTGGTCCAAAAATACTCAGTGGAACATTTCAAAGATAAGCAATTTATAAGTTAAGTTGCACACTGCTTTGAGGTGCAGAATGAAATCTTGTACCATCCCACTTGATCCCACCCAGGACTGTAACCTTCCCTTCGTCCAGCTGGCTTGGTGACCAGGTTGACCGTTGTATACTGCAGTGCTTGCGTTCAAGCAACCCTTATTTTACATAATAATGACCCCAAAGTGCAAGAGTGGTATTGCTGACATATTTGTTCTATTTTATTATTGTTAATCTCTTAGTTTACCTAATTTATAAATTAAACTTTATCAAAGGTGTATAGATACAGGAGAAAACAGTCTATGTAGGGTTCCGTACCATCTGTGGTTTCAGGCATTCCCTGGGGGCCTTGGACCATACCTCACCAAGTTTAAGGGAGGATAGCTGTATTGTTTTGCTGGGGTGCCATCACAAAATACCACAGACTGGGAACTTAAACAACAGAAATTTCTTTTCTCACAGCTATGGAGGCTAGCACTCCAAGCTCAAGATGTCAGCAAATTTGGCTTGTACTGAGGCCTCACTCCATTGCTTGCACATAGTCACTTTCTCTCTGCATCCTCACATGGCTTTTCTCTGTGCATGTGTATCCCTGATGTCTCCCTGTGTGTCCACGTTTTCTTATAAGGACACCCATCAGATTGGATTAGGGCTTGCTCTAACGGCTTCACTTTGACTTAATCACCTCTTTAAAGCCCCTATCTCCAAATACAGTCCCATTCTGAAATATGGAGGTTAGGGTTTCATGACATGAATGTTGTGGTATGCAACATTATCAGTCTGCAGTATTACTCCAGTGTGATTTCATCCTAACTCATTACATCTGTAGCAACCCTATTTCCAAATGACATCACATTCTGAGGTATTGCAGGTTAGGACTTCAACATAGAAATTTGGGGAGTAGACAGTTCAACCCCTAACACCTGACTGAGGAAATTTATCATTTCACAAACAAGGAATTCAGAGATCGAATAACCACAATGTGGATTAATTCTGTGACTTGGTGGAATCACCAAGGATTCTGACCATCCCATCTTTCACACTGACTTCATTCTAAGACAGCCATCCCTTTGGTCTCAAGATGACTCTGGTGGTCCCAGAAGACTTCAAAGGAGAAAGGGACTTTCTCTTATCTTTTTATTAAGAGCTAGGACACTTTCCTCAGAAGCCTGGAGCTGACTGCCACCTGCATCTAATTCTGCAGACTGGGCCATGTGCCACCTCTAACCCAATCTCAGGCCTGGACAGTGGGGCTGCCATGATGGGCTTTGATGAGTCCTCACCTCGTGCAAGAGCCAGGCAGATCTTCTCATGGAGTACATGGCTATGTGGATGAGTGGTGGGGACTTGGACAAAATGGTGGCTCATGCCTGTAATCCCAGCACTTTGGAAGGCCGAGGCAGGTGGATCACCTGAGGTCAGGAGTTCAAGACCAGCCTGGCCAACATTGTGAAACTCCTTCTCTACTAAAAATACAAAAAATTAGCTGGGCATTGTGGTGGGTGCCTGTAATCCCAGCTACTCAGGAGGCTTAGGCAGGAGAATCACTTGAACTCGGGAGGCAGAGGTTGCAGTGAGGGAGGAGACTCTCGAGTTCTGGAGGCAGAGGTTGCAGTGAGCCAAGATCGTGCCATTGCCCTCCAGCCTGAGCAAGAAGAGCAAGACTCCATCTCAAAAAAAAAAAAAAGAAGAAGCAGGGAAAGGGGGTTGGGATGCAGCCAAAAGTGCCTGCTCCATCCACTTTATCTTTTTGGAAACCTTGCTTTTTGTTGAAGCTGCCTAGAATTCAGCTACCTACAAGTATGATCTAGCTGGCTGAAGGCTAAAAAACTGTAATCAACCGAGAACTGCTTAAGATCTGAAAACGGGTATCAAAAGGCTGATGCACCTTAGTGATGATATCTTGTATTGAAAAGAGAACCTATGAGGAGTTTGTACTCTTTCTTTATGCACAGTTGTACAAAATGTGGTTATTTGATTAACAGCATCTTAATATCATAGAAGAGAACCATAGTAAGTCAATAATAATAGCGAATACTAATATTATGCTGTTATATGCCAGGCCCTTTATTGAGTGCTATACATAAAGCCATCCTTATAGCAACCTTCTAAGGCAGGGACTGTCACTAGCCCTGTGTTACACATGGAGAAACAGAGGCACAAAGAGAAGAAATAGGTTCACAGCTCTATGGGTAGTAAGTATATGATGACCAACAGTTCTAATTTGACTGGGATTAAAGGAGTTTGGGGAACATTGGACTTTGAATTTTAAAATGGAAATCCTGAGCAAACAAGAGTTGGTCACACTAAAACAAGCAAAGCAGGCTTCACACCCAGGCAGCCTGACTCCAGAGTCCATGCTCTGAAGAGCATTCTGTGTATACATAAGAGACAGGTCAGGCTCTGACAGACTTGGGTTTGAATCAAAGTACTGCCACTTACTAGTAGTTATGCCTTGACCAAGTCTGTTGTGTCCTTTAAGCCTTAGTCACCTCTGAAATAAAACTAATAACTCTCTTTATAGGTTTGTTATGGGTGTCTTATGACATCATACACATAAAGTGCTTAGCATGGTACCTGCCACGTATTTCCCAGTAAGTGTTAATTATTGGTATTAATGTGTGGAAAATAGACAAGTAGACATTGACAGTAGACAAGACATTTACAGTAGACAAATGTAAAAGCCAATGATGACAACTAGCAGCAAGAAAGGAGAAAACATATGAGATGCAGCTCAAATATTTTTTAAACAGTAGTCTAGGACTGTTTAGTATAGCACAAAACAGTCTGATTTTAGTAAGCCCTAAGAGTATCACTGAATTAAAATGAAGTCTAGAGTAAATGTTCCGTCATGAGGATGATCTTGAATTGTGTATAAAATATTCAGCTGGGTGAGGCATGGTGGCTTACATCTGTGATCCTAGCCCTTTGGGAGGCTGAGGCAGGAGATCACTTCAGCCCAGGAGTTTGAGACCAGCCTGGACAACAGGGCAAAACCCTCTCTCTACAAAAAATACAAAATAATTAGCTGGGCATGGTGGTACATGCCTGTAGGACCAGCTACTTGTGAGGCTGAGGTGGGAGCATCACCTGAGCCCAGGAAGTCAAGGCTGCAGTGAGCCATGATCATGCCACTGCACTCCAGCCTGGGCGTAGGAGTGAGACCCTGTCTCAAAAAAATAATAATTTAAAAAACTCAAAATAGTCCATTGTGTTTAGTACATGCTAACCAGGTAGAGAAGTACTTCATCGATTACAGAATTTCTGTGGATTTCTTACAAACGATCTGAATCTTGCAGGTAGGTTCTCCCCTCCTTTTAAATTTGAACACCAAAAAATGCAACCAAATTGTCAACTGTCTTTTGTACTTTGTGTTTTGTTTTGGTGTCAAAACCCAGGATCAGCTGTCTTTTAATCTCTGAGCAAAATTCTGTTTGCTGCCTATCTATATCTACTTCTTGTTCCGATCTTAGATTTTAATGTGTTCCCCGAGTTTGATTTTTGTTTTTTTATTGTGTTCCTGTAAGCCACTTCAAATTGTCAAGTAATATAGCGCATAAGTAAATAAACAGCTAATTTTTAAAACATAAAAATTAAGCTTTAGTTTTTAACAAAGCAAGGCATAATATGTTTCAATTGTGTTTTGGTTTCTTAATATTCCACTTAAAAGCCATCATTTCTCCCTAAACTGGTCTCTTCCGACACTGAACTCCTTTAAATGGACTGTGCTGAATCATTTAGCCATTTAATTTAACCAGGCCAAGGCATTAGTCCCAATTTTCATTTGTGTGTGGCTTGACTTCACAAACGTTTCCTCATCTCCTGAAATGTTGTACATAGTTTCTTATATGTTTGCTATATTCCCTTCTGTGCTTACCATGATGTTGGGCGGAGGGTAGGTATTCTGGAATAAGAAGCCTTATGGGCTAGTACTTAAGTTGAAAATGATAAGCCAGTTGTTCACGTTATGGTACTTTGATGGCGTTGCCCAATTGCTCTCGTCAAGCTACAGTGTCTGAACTCTGACCATTAAAAGCTGAAAATAAGGCGGAATCTCTCCCACTGGGTGTTAATCTGTACTACAAATTATTTGGATCTCAATTCTGAAGTGACTGTGCCACTTTTTTTATATATAAAATTTTGGAATCTCTCTCTCTCTCTCTCTCTCTCTCTCTGATCTTTGTCTTATTTTGTTTCTCCTCCCAGACAGTTCTGGTTCACACATCAGAGACAACTCGTCTTAGATATTTCATTGAGTTGTTGCTTGAGAAAGGAAAGCCTCTAATGCTAGTAGGAAATGCCGGAGTGGGGAAAACAGTCTTGGTAGGTGACACATTGGCAAGTCTCTGTGAAGATTACATAGTATCCCGTGTGCCTTTCAACTACTATACAACATCCGCAGCTCTGCAAAGTAAGTGCACCTGTTTATTTTCCAGAAACAAGGGATCAAAAATCATCAAGATGGGGACATGCAGCCCCCAAAGACTCATCATACCTTTCCCTAGAATTTACAGTCGTTGCTTGGGCCTCAGCTGAATTTTTACTTACCATCATCATCCTTGTTAAATATATGTTGCTTAAATATTGTTGTCACTTTGGCATTTTATGTCACTCATGGCTTTATTTGGGTGATTATGCTTTAGAACAGCAAGAATATACATCAGTAGTGTTAATGTGTTACCTCAGAACCATTGGTTGCCTTCAATTTCGTGGAGTCTTGACAATATAAGGGTGTACTCAAGGAGGGATGGTTACTTTTTCAAGTACAATATTAATTTAGGAGAAATTCATTAAAACTGTGTAGAGTAAATGACAGAGCCAAGAGTTATTGATGAAATCCTGAAGTCACTAGAACTAATTTTGAACTATTGAATATCTAATCAGTGTAATCAAAAGAACCGCCCAGATTGGGACATTCCCAGAGTTAGGTAGAGCAAGCAAAAGAGACATGGGAAGTAGAGGGGAAATCACAGAAACAGCTGATGTCGGAAGGCCAGTCACTGTCCAGCAGGGAAAGGGGACTCTGCTGGGGGTCAGCCAGTCTCTCTGCTGTCCAGTTGTTGATTAAAACTGTTGAGTTGCCCTGACTGTGGGTTGCTGGGGTATCCGTATGTGTGTGAATATATGTTGTTTCTTAGCTGCATCGGTAGAGGCTAATAGTATTTTTACTCATTGACATCAGTAACAGCCACTAGTGATGATTTTTCTGTCATCTTTTTATTAGTCAGTTGGTCTTACTTGTCTTTATGAATGGAACCTTTAGAAAGCCAGCTCAAGCCAGGTGTGGTGGTACATGCCGGTAGTCGCAGCTGCTCAGGACGCTGAGCTGAGAGGAAGATGGGAGGATTGCTTGAGCCCTGGAGTTTGAGTCCAGCCTGGGCAATGTATTGAGATACCTGTCCCAAAAAAAGAGCCAGTTCTGCATTATTTCATTCATCACTTCAGCAAATACATATGATTTACCTACTTTTTCCCAAGCATTGTGTAGGGTATATGTTTTTCATTTGTAGATATGAAAGAAAGACTCTATGATTTATAAATGGAAGATTAGGCTGCAGTTCAGTAGTTGAACAAATTACTTGATTATGATGTGAGTGCATCTTGCTAATTCCTAAAAGGAATACAGGCATGAATAAGACTTGGAGATGGCCTGTTAGTATGAGGTATAGAAGGAGCTATGGTTGTCAGTGTACTTGTAAAGAGAATTATGATTTCAGCCATTTGAGATGGGACAACAAATGGGCAAAGAAGATTAGGATAAAGGACCAGCTTAAGCAAAGACATGGAAGAGAGAAAGTTGTGGGACACATTCAATGAATTGAATCTCTGTGATGACTGAAGCATAGTGATTGGGTGGAAGATGCGGAAAAGGCTCAGCTACTGACTTGCAGTTATACTGCACGTAGGATGACCACCTGTCCAGTTCCCTGAAAGACCAGAGTGTCTTCTGGGACAGTCCCAGGCAACCACCGATGGTTGATCACACCAACTCTAGAGAATGCTGAGATGCAAACAGAGGGGACTGTATTTCATTTGATGGAAAGTGGTGAACCATTGATAGGGAAGCAAGGAACTAACTTTTGAGAAAAGAGATCTGAGGTGGGGAGGTCAGTCCCCCTGAGTAGTATAAGAGCTAAAGGTAATGTGGCCCTGTACCAGAGTTGTAGAAAATGAGGTGACAACTTGGGAACATATGGAAATGACATGAAGTACCATGTATAGGCTGTGGTTGGGCAAACAGGGGACCAAGAGAGAGAGATTACTGGGAGGCTTTGCATCTGGCTGATGGGCATGTTAACCCCATAAGCAAGAGCACAGAGACAAAAGAAAAGAGGTGAATTCCGAGTGAGGAAGAGAAGATGTTAAGCTGAGTTTCAAAAGAGGCAGACTTAGTGTTGGCTGAACATTGGATGCTAATGCCTGGTAAGAATCGATGTCCGGCAAGTGTTTAGAAATGTGAGTCTGCCTCTTGGAAAAGGTGTTTGTCTATTGTACAATTCTTTTTCCATTCATTTATTTGTTTGCTCATTTTAAAAAAAGTATTTGTTGTGGCCATCAGCAGTGGTATAGCATTGAATATCACATAGTTCCTTGGTCTTAAAATATTTATAGTCTGTTTGGAGAGTCAACAAGTAATTAGATACAATGTCTCAGGCACACACTGTTCTGGATTTTCTTCACATAGGACTTTAAAAAATAGACAGAAAGTCATACAATCACAGGAAGAAATGTAACTCCTTGTATTCACAGTTAGTGTCTACATTGTGGGTAGTGTCTACATACGCTGTTGTTCTTGTGCTTCTGCACTGCAGCAGCCTAAGAAGACAGGTGTGGGAGACTTTCCTGAGCTGTTCCCAGACTTTTCTGCAGGGATGATAGAGAATAGAACTGAGAGACCAGGCCGTGGTTGGACGAGCAGAGGCCATGTAGAGTGGGTACAGGGAAGAAGTGCATAGATCAGCAGTTGGGTTGTTTCAGCTGTGATGGGCCATGTGATGTCGTGCTGCACATGTTGTGATCTCCATAAAAGGAGAGATGGAGTGACTTCTGGCAACAAGAGGGAGATTGGCCAGAGAGCATGACATAGAAGGAGGGGCCAGAGACACATCTCAGGTCTCCTAACCTATGAAGAGGTGATACCTGAAACCGTGGGTGGATGAAATCAACAGAAGAAGGTAAGAGCAAGAGAAAAATGACTGTAGACAGAACATTTACATTCTGTTGATTGGCGGACAGAAATATCTGTTTATTTCAGAAATCCTCGAGAAGCCCCTAGAGAAAAAAGCTGGTCATAACTATGGTCCAGGAGGAAATAAAAAATTGATTTATTTTATTGATGACATGAACATGCCTGAAGTGGACTTATATGGCACTGTTCAGCCTCACACCCTGATCCGACAGCATATTGATTATGGGCATTGGTAAGCAAGTCTCTGTAGTTTACTTTCTCCCCAAATCTAATAATTATTATGGATGAACATTTTCAAGTGGAATTATCCCCAGTTCCTTCTAAGGAATATCTTTTGGGTTTACTTTGTATCTCTTTTCATCATATTAAGTGGAATAGTTTCCCTTTGTATCTTTGGAATATTGGATTGAAAAGTATCTCAGAAATGTTAAGACTGTCCAGAAATCATGTCCTCTTTAAGAATGAACTCTCACTAAATTATTTAAGAGAAACTTCATCTTACTTGGCAGGATGTAAGTATTTGGGCACTGTAGTCTGCAATCCCTGACAATTAACTACAGGGACAGCCCTGAGCCCATCCATGGAGTCTTGCTATGGGTACAAGATAGTTTCTACAGAGTAACATGAGAATCAGTAAGCAGTAATAGTTTATATTGATTCAGTTCCAGATACTGATTTTGGCATCAGGGAAATAAGTCACCTTCAGTTTTCTGAGCTTCAGTTTTGATGTCTCTCAAATAAGGCTCACAAGGTCAACTTCACAGAGTGCTTGTGAAGATAAGAAGATAATTTGCTATGAAATCCTTTATGAACTGTTAGATTTTGCTGTTTTATCATCTCCAGTTTTTGGATTTAAGGTTCTATTTTCTGTCTTTTAGGTATGATAGACAGAAGGTGATGCTTAAAGAAATCCGCAACTGCCAGTATGTCGCCTGCATGAATCCGATGGTGGGCAGTTTCACCATCAATCCTAGGCTACAGGTAGGGTGTTAAATACAGTTTTTGAACTGTCGATCTGTATTTTATTGCTTTTGAGTACAGATTAGGATTCCTATGGGACATTTGGTTAAGCATGTTTTTCGTGGCAGCTGTACTGTGTTTTATTCCCACTAACAATGGACAGGGGTTCTAATAAGCTTTTTTGTTTTAACTAGGAGACTTTATTTTTTTATATTATAGCAAAATCAGCTAGAAGTACAAATAATTACTGTATACTCCCTTAGTGCCCCCACTAGTTTTACCCTATTGTTACCATCTTGCATTAGTTACAATGATCAGCCAATACTGAAACATTATTAACTAAAGTTCAGCATTTACATGGGGATTCCTTCTTTGTATTATACATTCCATGGGCTTCGACAGATGTGTAATGACACGTACCAACTGTTACAGTATCATATAGAATAGTTTCACTGCCTCAAAATCTCTGTACACTACCAGTTCATTCTTCCCTCCTTCCCCTCTGAGTCCCTGGTAACAGATGATCTTTTATCTTTTTAAAAAATTATGGTTGTAAAATATGTTACATAAAATTTGCCATGTTAACCATTTCAGGTGTACAGTAATATTAACTACACGCATAATGTGTGGCCAGGATCACCACCCATCTCCATAACTCTTTTCATCTTGTGAAACTGAACCTCTGGACCCATTAAACAATAGCTCCCCTTTTTCTCCTCCCTTGCCCCGCCGCGCCCTCCCTTGGCAACCACCATTCTACTTCCTGTGGCTATGATTTTGGCTATTTTAAGTACCTCATATAAGTAGAATCATCCAGTATTTGTCTTTTTGTGGCTGGCTTACTTCACTCAGTGTAATATCCAGGGTTCATCCAGTTATGGCATATTGCAGAATATCTTTCCTATTTATGACTGAGTCATATTCTATTACATATATTTACCACATTTTCTTTAGTTATTCATTCACTGATGGACACTTGGGTTGCTTTCACACTTGAGCTAATGTAAATACTGCTGCTGTGAATATGGGTGAACAAATATATCTTCAAGACCCTGCTTTTAATTATTTGGGTTATACTCCCAGTAGAAGAATTACTGAATCATAACAGAATTCTACTTTTAATTTTTGAGGAATCATCTTACTGTTTTCTGTGACAACTAGACCTTATTTTATTCCCTTCCAACAGTGCATCAGGGCCCCGGTTTCTCTACATCCTCACGCACATTTATTTTCTGTTTTGTTTTGTGTTTTGATAGTAATCATGTTAATGGGTGTGAGGCAGTATCTCATAGTTATGATTTGCATTTTACCAATGATTAGTGATTTTTTTATGCTTATGGTTCATTTTTGTATCTTCTTTGGAGAAATGTCTATTCAAGTCTCGTGCTCATGTTTAAATTGGGTTATTTCATTATCACTGAGTTTTAGGAGTCCTCAGCGTATTCTGAATATTAATCCCTTAAGCATTGATACTTTCCGTTTCTATAAATTTTGCATTTTCCAGAATTTTATATAGTGAGAATCATAGGGTATATAGTCTTTCCAAATTGGGTTTTTTCCCCACATGGCTTAACTATGCATTTAAGATTTCTCCATGTCTTTCCATGGCTTGATATTGATAGTACATCTCTTTTTATTGCTGAATGGTAGTCACTGAATGAATGCATCACCCCTTGTTTATTCAATCACCTACTGAAGGATACTTTGGTTTCTTTCACTTCTGACAATTAAGAAAGAAGCTGCTATAAACATTTGTGTGCAGGTTTTGTGTATGCATATAAGCTTTTTAATCATGACAACAGCAACAGCTACCACCAACATACATTCAGTAGCATACAGTGGTTGCTTACCTCTCTGGACTCAGCTGAGAGTGAGCTCAGTGACTGCTGATCTTTGCTGGACTCATCAGTGCATGCGGGGGATAAACTGTCAGTTAATTTGATGTGGCTTTGGCTGGAGTGACTAGGACAAGATGGACCTGCTTTATGTGTCTATGTGTCTCTCATACTTTATCAGGCTTGTAGAGTTGATTGCAAAGTTAGAGACTTAACAAAGCAAGTAGAAACATACACCTCTGAGAACGACTGGCACAGTATCACTTCCACCTCATTCTGTTGGCTTAAGTAAATCACATGGCCAACCCCAGAGTCAGAGTGGAGCATTAAAAAGCTACGTGGTAATGGGCCTGGATATAAGCAGGAGTGAAAAAAATCAGGTCTTGGCAGTTTTCTGGTACAATCATAATCCTTACATTCTTATATTTGTTTTTCTTTTCAGAGACATTTCACAGTGTTTGCATTCAATTTTCCATCTTTGGATGCACTAAACACCATCTATGGCCAAATCTTCAGTTTCCATTTCCAACAGCAAGCATTTGGTCCATCAGTTCTCAGGAGTGGGCCCACTTTGATTCGGGCAGCAATAGCATTCCATCAGACAATGATGTGTAACTTTTTACCCACAGCTATTAAATTCCACTACATCTTTAATCTGAGAGATCTATCAAACGTCTTCCAGGTACATTGACTGCTCTATGTGATGCCTCTTGAGTAGAGAAATACTTATAATACTATGTATTGGGCCATTTTTTGTGTCACTATAGGGAAACAGCTGAAGCTGGGTAGTTTATAAAGAAAAGAGGTTTAATTGGCTTACAGTTCTGCAGGCTGTACTAGCATGGCTCCAGCATCTGCTTCCGATGAGGGCCTCAGGAGCTGGCAATCATGGTGGAAGATGATGGGGAGCCAGCATTTCATATTTTGCATGGCAAGAACAGAAGCGAGAGAGTGAGTGGGGCAGGTCCCAAACTTTTAAACAACCAGATCTTGCATGAACTAAGTGAGAATTTACTTACAGAGGGGATGGTGCTAAACCATTCACGGAGGATCTGCCCCCATGATCCAGTCATCTCCCATCAGGCCCCACCTCCAATACTGGGAATCACATTTCAACATGAGATTTGGAGGGGGCACATATCCAAACCATACCATACTGTTAATGGTGTTCATTTATAAAACAGCTTAAAACTATGCTATATACTTTTATATGTATCCTTTAACTTTACCCATAAACTTCTCAGGAAGTAAATATGGTGGGCTTATTATTACCGTTTCGTCAATGAGAACAGTGCCTCTCCTCAGGTCGTATAGTGTCTTTGTGCTGCTTTGACAAAATAGCCAAGATTGGGTAATTCACAAATAATAGAATTTTCTTTCTCACAGTTCTGGAGGCTGGGAAGTCCGTGATCAAGGCACTGGCAGATTCAGTGTCTGGGGAGAGCCTGGTTTCTGCTTCCAAAGTGGCACCCTAAGTGGTGCATCCTCACAGGGCAGAAGGGGCAGAGAGCGAAAGGGTAAATGCCCAGCACCTCTCTCATAAGATCACTTTGCCCTCATGACTTAGTCACCTCCTAAAGGTGACCTTATATTGCTAATATTGTCACATTGGCAGTGAACTTTCAGTAAATGAATTGTAGGGGCAATTCAGGACATGGCATATGGTGACTTAGCAATGGAAGCAGAGGTAGAAGTCTGGATCCTAGATTGAGTGAGTGACTGTTACTGTTTTTGAGTGCCAAGTAAGAAGGAAAATTGATCATGTTTTTGCATAAGGCATTTATGTGTGATTTTCAACATAGATTAAGAGAAATAGTAATTTTTAAATTGTTGGATCATTTTGGTTTAATACTGAAAATTGCCTTGCTTACCTAGTAAAAGGACAGTGTTTATGTATTTGATTTAGGAAATTTTGAAGAGGGAATTGAAAGTCTAGAATTATTTTTTTAAATCAACTAATATGCTCTACCTGTACAGTAAAAATGGGTAGCTTAAACTTCTTTTGTGAGAGAGGTGGCATATTGGTTAAATATGAAGACTCCATAGGACTTCTTTATATTTTTATAACCCTCTTTTTAGTATCCAAAGCTGCCTCAAAACCATAACGCAGCATTAGGCAGTTGCTTCTCATGAACACAGAGCACTTCTTCTCATGTCTGTGTATCTAGCTCCTGCCAGAAAGAGTGCTTAATACAGTGTTGTTTAAAAGCAGAATTTTGCTCTCAGAAGAAAAGGGAAGAGAGGTCACAGGTGAAATGGGACGAGAGGGCTGCCTGCTCACCCTTCAGATCCAGTCTGTCAGCTGCACCTGACACCGCCAAATAATTTTTTAGCCTTTTGCAGCTTAATTCTCCACAACTCCCTTACTGTTCTCCTGTGAATCCAGAGTAGGCTGACTCTCTCTGTGAGGAGTGGTGGATGTGAATCTGAGACACCGAAAGCACCATTGAGTGGGAATGGGAGTCGCAGTGTGGTGTTGGTGCTAGACTCAGCTCCACCTATAAAGTATGAATTTGGGTACTTTACTTTTGGTCTCGTATTCTTCATCTGAGAAGTGAAGAGATGAGACTGATATCAAATGATTTTATAGTAAAAAAAAAAACGAATCTGTGACTTTCATATTAGCTGTTTGTACTTTGGTTTTGTGAACTTAGTCCACTGTAAGACTTAATAGACATAAGCACTCAGATGTGATATTTAGTGCCTGCACTGGCTCTTGAAATAGTCTTAGTTGCACACCTAAAAATGGGTATGAGCGTACTAAAATTTAAAAATGCTGTGTAGCCAGGCTGGAGTGCAGTGGCGCGATCTCAGCTTACTGCAACCTCCGCCTCCCGGGTTCAGGTGATTCCCCTGCCTCAGCCTCCCAAGTAACTGGGACAACAGGTGCATACCACCACGCCCAGCTAATTTTTTCTTTGGTATTTTAGTAGAGATAGGGTTTCATCATGTTGGGCAGGATGGTCTCGAACTCCTGACCTTGTGATCCACCTGCCTCAGCCTCCCAAAGTGCTGAGATTACAGGCGTGAGCCACCATGCCTGGCTGTAAAACTACTTTTATACACAAACACACATATTACTATTGCTAATATTTATTTCAACTTAACCATTTGCTAAATTCACATTTTAGTTTCAAAAGTGGTAAAGAAAATCTTACTTGGAATGTGATCAGCCTCTGAATTAAAGGTATTTTCCCCATTCTTGCCTTGTAGGGGATTTTATTTGCTTCCCCCAAGTGTTTAAAAGGTTCACTTGATTTAGTACGTCTGTGGCTTCATGAATCTGCCCGTGTTTATGGAGACAAACTGATAGACACAAAAGATTGTGATTTGTTTCAGAAAAAAATGCTGGAAACTGCTTATAAATATTTTGAAGTAAGTATATGAATGTCACAGGTCACTACTTACTCCTACACTAACTGGGTATTGGGACCAAAGTTAGAAGATATGAGAGAAGTGCGCAAACGCTTACCTTTTTGCAATGGCTGTGACTCCAGAATACGCTGGTCTATGCCTGGGAACATTCCATCCACCTACCCATGTGTGGGTCGGCAAGCTTTTCCCTTGCTAAGCCATGCTGCCCACAGCTGGATCTCTGTGGATGGTTGACATGCTATATTTTTCTCTTTCTAATCCTGCAGGGTATAGATAGTCACATGCTGCTTCAGCAGCCCCTCATTTATTGCCACTTTGCTAATGGAGGGAAGGACCCATGTTACATGCCAGTGAAGGACTGGGAAGTGCTGAAGACGATTCTTATGGAAACCTTAGACAACTACAATGAACTAAATGCTACCATGCACCTAGTTTTATTTGAAGACGCCATGCAACACGTGTAAGTTGACTAGTTAAGACGCCTTTTCACAAAAGGAAGAACTGCTGGGTATCCACAATTGTCGTTTTTCAATAGATCATACCAAGCATTCTGAACCACCAGTTCTTATCTGCTGTTTGTCATATAATTTACAAATATAAAAGGGTTGCTTTTAATGTCACAACCTTAATAATGTCTTACATAGGTACACTGTTTTCTGAGATGCCATCACATCCATTATTTCTCTTGAATATTAAGAAAGGAAACATAAATAGCTTGTTCAAAGTCATATAGTTCATAAGGGATGAAGGACTCCAACTAATTTTCATTGATTAAGCAGGTTTGTTGAGCCCCTGTTGAGTGCCAGATAGGAACACTGCCAGCCTCTTCAGCAATTTGGGGCAAATTATTTAAAAAGGGGGAGGGCTCATGCTTTCTTGGCAGAAAATTAAAAATAGGCACCTGTCCTTGGATACAGCATGGCTGACAGGGCTCTCACTCACCTCCGAGACCTGGCACCTCGGGTCATGCACAGACCGTACAGCCATCTGCAGCCCCTCCTATCGGACATGGTTCTAGGTGCTGGGAAACAGCAGCAGTGAACACGGTCCAGTCCCCTCTCCAGTCGCGCTTACACGTTAGCAATGAAGATGGACATTTATAAGGACATGAACAACTAAGCAAGAGAAGAAGCAAGAAAAATATCAGAAAGTGATGTGTCATGCCCAGAAATAAAATAGGTTGATTCTGTGAGAAATAGAATATGTGAATTTCCAAAGAGGGGCTGGGCATCTCTGTGAAGAGTTGACATTTAAAGTGAGGCCTGAATGATAAGTAGGTGTTAAGCATGGAAAGATCTGGAGGAAACGAAACACTCTAGACAGAGAGCAGATTGCATCTGACCCTAAGGCAAGAATGTTTGAGAAACAGAAAAGAAGATCAGTTAGGCTGCAGCATAGAGAAAAAGATAACAAAAATGGAGAGGGAGGAAGTAGCCTTACCAATACAGAGTATTTCCGTGTAACCAGAATAAGGAACTTTGATTCTGTTCTAAGTCCAGTGAGAAGTGATTGGATGGGTTTTAGCATGGGGATGACAGTTCATTTTTTGGGCTAAACAACTCACCATTGCCACTCTGTGCAGAAAGTTGATCATATGTTTACATCTGATGCTGCTTTCCTAGTCCAAGTCACCTTCATCTCTGACAACAGCCAAAGACTTAAAAAGGAAGCGAAAAAAGAAATCGTTGAAAACAAGAGGAGGCTGAATGTGGTGTCTCACACCTGTAATCCCAGCACTTTGGGAGGCTGAGGCAGGAGGATCACTTGAGGCTAGAAGTTTGAGACCAGCCTGGGCGACATAATGAGACATCATCTCCAAAACTGTTTTATTTAATAAGCTGGGTGTGGTAGTATGTGCCTCTAGTCTGAGCTACACAGGAGGCTGAGGAGGGAGGATTGCTTGAGCCCAGGAGTTCGAGGCTGCAGTGGGCTAGGATTATGCCATTGCACTCTAGCCTAGGCAACTGAGTAAGGCCCTGTCTCTCAAAAATAAAAGGGAGAAGGAAGAATCCAAATAAAATAAGATGTAGAGAATTCAGTTTTTAGAAGAATTAATCTTTGAAATCCTCCTAGGCCCCAGTGCCTAGGATAATTGTAGAACCCTTCCTGTCATCACAACTAAGTGTTGATAGTTTTATTGATCCCTTTGCAGTTGTGATCCTTCCTCTGATTATGCAAAGGAGGTTTCAGTTGGAATCTAAGACCGTGGTATTAACTATTGGTAATGCTGTCTCTGGTTGGGTTCATATACACTTACTGTGTATGTGCGGACTGGCTCAGGTGAAACAGAAACCTCCCATTGATACTGAGGAAAAGAGTTTTCCCATATAATCCCTCAATACAGAATTTTCAGTGGCCTGAAAGGTAAGACTGTTTCTTTGATCAGGGATTATGAGCTAGAAGCTGATTTACTCAGCATTACAGGTGATTTAAGAGCATGTCCTTGAGTGTTATAGAAAGGGACTTTGCCACTTAGTGAATCTTGTGAGGTTAAAAACCTCAAAGTGTACATTAAAATGAAATGAAAACCCTGCTTTATAGCTTGGGGTATCTCTCATGTCAGAGTAATTTTATAGCTTTCCCCAAGGTTGTTTTGTTGTGTGGTCATGTGAAGTAAAATTTAATGTGACTGAGCTTATAAAAATAGCCTATCTTTTCAGTTATTGGAGGCTTTCAGGAAATGTTCACATGTGCTGGTCCTAATATAACTGATCTCAACTTAATTTTTTCAAAAAGCACTATTTTAAAAAAATTATGTAGATTATTCAGGTTCGGAAGTTTAAGTTCATGTCAGAAAAGCGACCTAGAGCAAACTGGTGGCATCAAATTTGGGATGTTTTACCATCTACATGCTTATATTTGGTTTTGTTGGTTTTCTTAATATTTAAAACATAATTATGAACTATTTCTTCGGCCAAACCCATCCTTTTCTAAAGTTAAAGCCGGTTTATAGCCATAAAATATAGCAATAATATAAATGGATTAAGCATTCAGAATGCTTTGGATGCTATAGAACAAGGGATTAGTTGGCCTTGGTGGAAATTTAACTTTATGATACTGAACAGCTTCAGAAAATTATTCTAGAATGATGTAGTTACAAGGGAAGGCTTTAGTGTGAAGGATGCAAGAATCGCATTAAGAAACAAGTGTTTGATTTGCTGAGTAAATCACACAGAGAGACGTGTTGGCCTAAACAAATCCATTCTTTCCAAAATAATTCTACAGCAAAGATCTCTGGCACAAGGCTGTTCCCCCTTTGATGTCCTCATACTTGGATGCCGATGTGGAATTTGGATCTTTCTTGCTAATCAAAATATTTTGAAGCCTTTAACACAAGGCCTTTGCATATATTTTCTTTTTGGACTTTTGGTGGTAACAAAGCACCAAGAGAATCCAAAATGTTACTAGCATAGGATGGTTTGTCATGGCAGCATTTCAAGGGTGAGATGAAGATAGCATCTTTGTTTGATGAGGAAGCAAATGAACAAGGACTAGAGGTTTCCAATAAAAAACTGGAATTTAGTCTCTCACTACTTATCTAATGAATAAACAAAACAGACATAGACTGGGACTGTAGCTCATGCCTGTAATTCCCAGCACTTTGGGAGGCCAAGGTGGGTGGATCGCTTGAGGTCAGGAGTTCAAGATCAGCGTGGCCAACATGGTGAAACCCTGTTTCTACTAAAAATTAGTTGGGCATGTGATGGCAGGTGCCTCCCAGCTACTTGGGAGGCTGAGGCAGGAGAATGACTTGAACTGGGGAGATGAAGGCTACAGTGAGCCGAGATTCGCCACTGCACTCTAGCCTGGGCGAGACTCTGCCTCTAAATAAAGAAACAAACAAACACACATAGTCCCAGGGCATTTTCGATTTTGTGCCACGGTGGGCACTTCTTTCCCCAGGTGTCGCATCAGCCGGATCTTACGCACCCCTCAGGGCTGTGCTCTCTTGGTTGGAGTCGGGGGCAGTGGCAAGCAGAGCTTGTCCAGGCTGGCAGCTTACCTTTGTGGCCTTGAGGTCTTTCAGATCTCTCTGACCGAGGGCTACGGAATCCAGGAACTTCGGGTGAGTAAAGGAGACAGGCTGTTCTTCTGACCCTTCTGCTTGGCAGACAAAGCCGAGGCTCCTAGTGTGCCCATGTGCGCTGTGACTCCCAGATTTGGCCAAGGCCTCCCCAACCATGGGAGAGAGGGAGCTCTTTACAGCAGCAATTTCCCTTTGGCTGTTTTGCCTTTAAGGTCAAATTAGTAATAATAAATTTCTACAAATTTTGTGTAGGTTTAATAACATGTAAACCTGACTCAGAAAATATTTACTTAAATACTTGATTACACAAATATCTTTCTATTTTCCATTAATCGAACCTGATGCTCATCGCTGTTAGTGTTCCTGTATGATAGACTGATAGGAAAAGCCACTAGCTTTACAAGTGAAAATAGATTTCTTCCACATTGGATAAGAATAGGAGAAGCAGCTGCAATAGGAATAACACATTCAAGAAACTTGTGGGTTTTTCAAGTTTTGCTTTTTAATAACAGTAGTACTTAGAAAATAGTACCTACAGTTTGTGGCAATATTTTACATTTTTAAAAATCACTTATTTTCTAAATATTACTAATGAAATAAACTCCATTTTCAATAAAGTAGGACAATTGTTAAAATGAGCACACTTCTTTTTATGACACTGCTTAGAAAAGGCGTCACTGAATTCATCTGTACTCAATGAGAAGGGAGTTGGTGATCTGCAGCCTGTCTTCATCCCCCGGCTCCAAGAAACCAGAAACATGACACCCATCCTTAAATGTCAGAAATGGAGGTGAAGTCACGCTGCTTTCCCTTAGAATGGGGTCCCTCAGAAAAGGAATATGTAAACCAGGGAAAGGCACCCCACAGTGCTATGGCAATGTAGTTATTCAGTTCTCCCCAGCGCTCACACACATATCCTCTCAACGCCGCATCAGCATTTTAACAAAACATGAATGATGGCCTTTCCTTACAGGTAGATCTTGCCAATTTGTACGTCCAAACTGGAGCCAAGAACATGCCCACTGTGTTCCTGCTGACAGATGCCCAGGTTCTAGATGAGAGCTTCCTTGTGCTGATTAATGACTTGCTGGCATCAGGTGATTAAACCAACACATTTCTTGAAGGATCTTCCCCAATGACAAATTATCTGTAGTTTCAGTGAACTTTAAAGAGAGAGAATTCGTCTTTGAGATGTTTGCTGGGCACTCTTTGGGGAGAAACCTGTAAACCTAATTTGAGGTGTATGGCTTTCTTAGTCTGTTTATGGATGAGAAGGTCTTCAGTGAAGTAAATATTATTCCTACACCTATGGGTGTAGAGAGAGGGTGTGATCATCATGGATTGTTCTGAATGTATTGCATGCCTTGTAAATGCAAAAGAAAAAGAAACGTGACATTTCTGATTTTAAACTCTTATGCTGAACTTTGTCTTATACATCATTTCAAACGTTAAAAAGTTATATGTAAAATTTAAATTACAATAATCTTTTAATAATTCTACTCATTCTTTGGGGACAGGAGAAATCCCAGATCTGTTCAGTGATGAAGATGTGGACAAGATAATTTCTGGAATTCATAATGAAGTTCATGCTCTGGGCATGGTGGACTCCAGAGAAAACTGTTGGAAATTCTTTTTGGCCAGGGTGCGACTACAGCTCAAAGTAAGAAATACTTGCTTCATTTGCATGTTACTTAAAACCTGCTTTTGCAACTCTCTGGTTTTGTTTCGAGTTTTTTATTATGGGATTGAATTTCAGTCATGCGCTTTGAAAGGATGTGTGTATTTCTACATGCCTGGATCTGGAGTGTACCTCCCCAAAGTGTCCCATGATGCTGAGATCCCGCAAAGCATTGCTGAGCAGTGTGTGCGGTCCTCAGCTGAAGTTTCATGTGGTCTGTGCCCTTGAGGAACTTCCACTGTTATAGAACACAGGAGACATGACAAATACTTATCATACAAGATGAATGTAAACAGTGCCCTGGGATTACAAAGGAACGCAGTATCCTTCCTCCCTGGAGCAGGTCATCCTGGAGGAGATGATGGGCCACATGTCAAGCATGGAGAAGAATTTGCAGGGAGGAGCTTTCAGGGACAGGAAATGGCATTTATATAAAGGTCAGCTTCACAGTACATATTTGGAGAAACCCAGGTTACCTCTAAAGGCCGGGACATAGAGTTCTTGTAGAGAGAGTTAGATTGATAAATCTGGAAAAGTAAACTGGAATGAGATAAGAGGTTTCTAAATCATAAAGTGAGCAGTGAGGAGAGTTTTGAATTTAAAAAAGTGATGATAATGTCAGTAACTTCTCGGAAAGGAATTTAGAAGTAACACTCCAATGGGCTGTGCGCACCTGTAATCCCAGCACTTTGGGAGGCTGAGGTAGAGGGATCACCTGAGGTCAGGAGTTCAAGACCAGCCTGGCCAACATGGCGAAACCCCATCTCTACTAAAAATACAAAAATTAGCCAGGCTTGGTGGTGTGTGCCTATAATCCCAGCTACTCAGGTAGCTGAGGCAGGAGAATCACTTGAACCTGGGAGGTGGACGCTGCAGTGAGCCGAGATCGCACCATTACACTCCAGCCTGGGCAACAGAGTGAGACTCCATCTCAAAAAAAAAAAAAGTAATGTTCAGATGTTCTGAAGGATTACCCCAGTTCTTCCCCATCAACTGCTCTGTGCTATAGTGTATCACGTAGGCATGTACTGTAAACAAAATAGGTCAATAAAGATCAAGTATCACAAGGAAACAGGGAGTGCCTCCAGACTTACGGCAGGAAGCCAGTTAAAGAATGCTGCTTGGGAAAATTCAGGCTGTCTAGTATGGAATGGCTTGTAATCTAGGAAAGCTGCTACTTTACTGATGCTTCTCATATTGTTATACCTGTCAAGTTAGTAGCAGGCTGCCGCAGCTATAAAACTAAAGTATTTAAGGATAGGAGACGGGGACTGGCATTGGCCCTGAATATGCCTTTGTTTGGAGGTTAAGGAGCAGAGTCAATAAGTTTCTCTGACATTCTGCGATTTCAAGTTCCACATTAATCCTCCTGAGCAATTCTGTGCTGAGGTTAGAAGGTTAGGACTTAAGGTTCAGTTGCCCAAAGAGCTTTCTCTCCATCAAAAATACGACTAAAAATACATTTGTCAGGTAGTAACAAGGCCAGGGATTTCTTCCTGTTCCATTGTGATATACTTGAATCAAATTTTCTTTATAGAATGGGAAAACAAGTACAATGATAGAATTTGAGGTAGTAATAGTATAAAGTAATGGCTCTCAGTCTCTTCCTCAGAGCTGCAGAAGCAACGTCAACAAGAAACTTTTCTTAAAATGCAGTTTCTCCAACTCCACCCCAGACCTCCTTAGTCAGAAACTTCGGGAGGCCCCCAGAAATCTGTCTTAACAAGGCCTCCAGGTGATTTAGAGGCATGATGAAATTTAAGAGCCATTGTTACAAATAGTGCCAGAATGAGCATTGTTTACATATCTGTATATATATCTATATGTGTATCTTTCATGCTCAACTTCGCTTGCTTCTACAGGATAAATTCGTAGACTGGATATTGCTGGATTCAGTAGTTACAGGCATTCAAATTCTTTGATGCTCTTTTTACTCACAGGTGGTGTGAGTCACCATGCCCAGTTATTTTTATTGATTGTCTTTTTTGTTTGTTTGAGACAGAGTTTCCCTCTTGTTGCTTAGGCTGGAGTGCAGTGGCGCAATCTCGGCTCACTGCAGCTTCTGCCTCCTTGGTGCAAGCAGTTCTTCTGCCTCAGCCTCCTGAGTAGCTAGGATTACCGATGTCTGCCACCATGCTTGGCTAATTTTTTGTATTTTTAGTAAAGATGGGGTTGTACCATGTTGGCCAGGCTGGTCTCGAACTCATGGTCTGAGGTGATCTGCCTGCCTTGGCCTCCCAAAGGCGAGAGCCAGATCATCTTTACTAGAAACAGTTGGAACTCAAGTTGAGCTACAATAAGAGAAAACTCAATAGTTTCTTAAAGCCTCTCACTGTAGTAAGTCCAGACTGGCTCATTGTCACCCCTAGAGGCTCCTTAGAAGAGATGCTCTTCTCATCTTTCCCTTCTGCCAGCTTTCATTGTGATGCCTCTTGCCTCCTGATCACAGGTGGGTGCAGTATGTTTATGGTCCAGGCAGGAGGAAGGAAGGGGAAGAGGACCTGGAGGCTCTGTACCAGGAAACCTAAGCTCCTCCCCACAACCATAAGTTGATGTCTTACTGGCTGCAAATGCATCCCATGCTGCCTCCAGCTACCAAGGAGTCTGAGGGAGTGAATATTTAATTTGGGGACATTACCTTTATGAGTAAAATCGGAAAGGGATTTTGGAATAGTTATCAAAAGGAGCAGTATCAGTCATTTTAGTGCCTATATGCTTTCACGCTCTCTTTAAAACTTTGCTATATTTTTTATTGTATATGGCAAAGTGTAAGCTGAGATGTTTCAGGTTATTTTTCCCAAAAAAAATGTCTTCTTGCGGCCGGGCGCGGTGGCGCACGCCTGTAATCCCAGCACTTTGGGAGGCCGAGGCGGGTGGATCAGGAGATCAAGAGATCGAGACCATCCTGGTCAACATGGTGAAACCCCGTCTCTACTAAAAATACAAAAAATTAGCTGGGCATGGTGGTGCGTGCCTGTAATCCCAGCTACTCAGGAGGCTGAGGCAGGAGAATTGCCTGAACCCAAGAGGCGGACGTTGCGGTGAGCCGAGATCGTGCCATCGCACTCTTACCACTGATTGGAAATGCTATTTATCTCAGACCTTAAATGCCTAAACATAAGACATTCTATTTGGGGCTGTCTATTATGTCCCATTAATTTGTCCCTGCAGAATTGTCACACTGCTTTGTTTATTATAGCTTTATAGTATATTCTGGAATCTAGTAGAGCAAAATCACCTTCCTTGTCTACATTTACTTAGTTATTTGTACCTTTAATTTCCTGGATTAACTGTAAAATCAGTTTGACTTTTTTAAAAAAATCCAATGAAAATGTATAGACTAATTTGGGAATAATGGATATATTTACGATATTGAATATTTTTATTCATTCACCTACATTGTTTTCCTTGTTACAATTTAAGGTTTGTTCCCTGACAGTGTGAATTCTTTCCCAACAAAAAGGCTATTTTTCCAAATATCCTTTGATGTTCTTACTCATTTTTATTCTGGCTGAACTTTAAAATCACTTTGCTAAATTCTGCTAAGCCTGTTGGGAATTGTTAGAATCGCCTAAAATTTGTTAATGAATGTGGGAAGAATTAGCATCTTTATAATAATTGACCTCTTCCGGGAATGTGACACATCTCTTCCTTTAGTCAAAATGTCTTTAAGCTTTTGAAAAGCAGATTATTCTCTTGAATTCATTTCACACATTTCTCATTAATTTCTTTTCTCAATATTTTATACTGTTTTCTACACCTGCCAAATTTCTAACTGATCATTGTAGACATAAAGCCATTGGATGGAGGGAAGGAGGAATAGATGGATAATTAGTTATGCATTTGTTTTTACCAACAAATTCAGTGCATACATTAATTCCAATAGCTTTTGCGTTTTGTTCTTTAGAGTTTGCTGAGTAGACAGATCATCGTTTAATTTTTAATCCTTTATAACTATCACCACTTTCGTATATCCTGGGACAGCCATACTTTCTGAACAGCACTTAAAAATTTTAAGTAACTATAGTGATCATCTTTATTTATTTATTTTTGTTATGAGAATGCCATTAGCTTTCCGTCATTGGTATTAGATGAAATGCTGGCTTAGGATATTTTCAATATTACTTTTAGGAAAAGGTGTTGCAGTTTATCCTATCTGTTTTTATTTAAACTCCCTTTTTTTGTCTTCTTCTTTCATCTTTGCCTGTTCTCCTACTGTGTGTTTCTATTATTTTCTTTATCCTTCCAGCCTCTTGAGAGTGCTTTGCAAGTTTTTATTCTTTTCTTAAGGTTCTTGTATTAAATCAACTTCAGAGGAATCGTCTGCCTTTCAATCTGCAGGATGCTTTTCTACTTTTCTTGGTTTTATAGTATTTCTTCCTCTGGCTCCACTTAGGCTTCTTTCCTCTTCTTTCTTCTTGAATAGTAGAGACAGCAATTCACAGCTAAAGTTTGGCAACAGACAAGGTGGATGATTTCCTACTGGCTCACCCTGCGTCGTGTGCAGGGACCTGATAGTCTCAACAAAAGATGCCAAGCACCACTTGTATCCAAGCAACAGATGAACATAGACATACATGGCCTAAGCCAAGAGACTTAGTAGTAACATAAGTAATTTTCGGGGTATGTTGTTCATTTTGTGTAAAAGCTCAGCTACTCATCTTGCCCGGTGGAAAATCAGATATCACAGAACCTTATCTTTGCAAGATTATAAAGTCGAATCTCTTCAAACCCCCTGTGGCTGAGGAGCAGAACATTTAATTTCTTTCCCTTATGCGGGGCCATCTCGATGATGACAGGGACACTCTTAACCCCTCCCACCCCACTTGTTTCTCATTCGTGCACATTCTGACACATGCACTGATGAGAAACAAGCAACGCTGACACCTGTCTTGCCCGGTACTGGTTCCAGGGCTCTGGGAGTCTCAGTGCTGCCAGCTGTGTTTCGCTTTGCAGGACTACACCTCTCTGGATACAGTGCTCTAGTCTCTGTCCTCCCATTTTCTGTTATTATTTGACATAAATAGAATGAAAAGAACTTCAGAGAAGGGCAAAAGGTGCCACCTTGTACTCTGTATCTGAGGTTCACCCTCTGAGATTAGATAAAACGGCAAAACCTCAAAAAATTAGGACACAAATACCAGTATTTTATTTTACTCAGAAAAGTTTTTTTTCAAACCATTATAGATTTACTCATTCGTGTAGCCATTCATCACTCAGCAAATATGTACTGAGTGCCTGTGAGGTTCTGAGTCCTTGGAATGTGACAGGGAGCAAAGGTTAACCCAGCCACTGCCCACCTAGAGCCACCTCATTCAATCTAATAATCACACACAAAAAGTAAAATCACAACGATGTATGTGAGAGAGAAAGGTTATGTACGACAACAGAAGACAGGATAAGAAAGATTTCACCAAAAAATAATGATCCAGAAGAGACTTCAAAGAGTGAGTAGAAGTCTTCTCCGTTATTTTATATTGTAAAAGAAAATTTTTATACCAGAAATCCAGCACTTAATCCCTTGAGTAGGAACATCACTGTATGTTGAATAGCCTTTGCATTTTGGAAAGCGTGTCGTGCTTTTCTCATTTTGCTAGCATTCACCTG
Organism: Aotus nancymaae; assembly: GCF_030222135.1. Taxonomy (NCBI): domain Eukaryota; kingdom Metazoa; phylum Chordata; class Mammalia; order Primates; family Aotidae; genus Aotus; species Aotus nancymaae. Next base: position 38,458,782 of record NW_026988438.1, on the reverse strand, counting down.
TGGGGTTTGCTGGTAGAATCTGAGGCCTGTTCTTGCAGTGGTGCACATGTATGGAGTTACCCAATAGCGTCAGGAGAAACATCCTCTACTCTAAGTGAGCAGCACAGCTTGGAAGCCAGAAACCTGATGTGACACAGTTCAAATAGAGGCCTATCCAGAAGAAAGAAAAGTAGGCAACTGATTTTCTTAAAAAACAAAACAAAACAAAACTGATACATTGTTATGGGGCTAGAGATTGTCTTGGAACGCAGTCTGTGACCAGCACGGGCCCTGGTGACAAGCACAGGAGCTGAGACAAGGGCTCTGTTTCCTGTCTTCCCCCTCAGAAATAGGCTTGCTCTTTGCTATCTATTGGGATTCCACACACAATTTTCTTTGTGAATAGAAGAGTTTTCTTGTTTAGAAAATGAAGAAAAATAAATTAACTAAAACTCCCTGCTGTCAAACATTACCTCTAGCAAATATCTGTAATGTCCAATATTTACACAAGTCAAAGGTTATGGGAATGAGTTCATTGTGTGCTGTCTAAAAGGGCAATAAATAAGAAAATGTATTGAGTGTGTGCATGTTGAAGGTATTGGATCTTTTAAAAATGAATTGAAATTGAAAGGTAATTAGATGGGGATAATACAGGAAGATATGAGGACAGTGATAAAGTGACACTGAGCATTCAAACTGGGGAAGATTTTCTACACTAAACCTCCATTCCTGTGAGGGTTCCCTCAGATTGAGACTTTATTATTCTTGAAAAATATCGAGGCTTTCGAGGATAAGTGCAAACCTAAGTGATGGATGGAAGCTTCTGAAGTAAATATGTGGGAGGGTTACTACCATCTGAGAATAAACTATATCAAATGGAAAAAAAATACAGAGTGACTGTGGCAATTCACATTTTCATTACCAGATGAAATTGACTAGTCCTATTAGTGATATACAAATAAACATGTACCTATGATGAGATCTTATCTAAAAGAAACAGAAACATATTACAAAGCACAGGGAAAAGTGAATTCCTGCAAATGAGTCATAACACCTGTGTGGGCAAAAAAAAAAAAAAAAAAGATAGAAAATTCTATGGTATGGATTCCAAAAGCAAGTTCCTGACATCCAAATGTTAGAGCCGCAGGAAGTACATAGATGGTGATTTCAGGGTTTGCTTTTTACTTGTGAGAATTTGCTCTGAGAAAAGAGCACAGCTGCCAGAGGCATTTTTAACTTTATTTTTTCTCTGACTTTCCTTTCTAATCCCACTGTTGGAAACTAACTTAAGCTTACTAGCAATTGTCAAGAACTTTTTGGTGAAGGGTATAGTTCAGTGAATTTAGGTACTTCAAGGTAGATGACGTCTGTTGGGTGAGGGAGAGGGCTTTTTCCCCAAATCTCCCAACTCAAGGTATGCTTCCAGGAAAGGATGTCTCAGACTGAAACCTGCTACAGAGAGTTGATTGGTGATAATAAGACACACAAAAAACTTACAACTTGCTCTATAAGTTTGGTGTAATCCCAGCTCTGTTCTTTTGGGGACTCGATTTGCCCATCCTTGGAAGATTTCTTTGGGGCAGATGTGGCAGTATTTCCACAGAAGGATTCAGCTGACCTGACCTCGTTGGAATCACATCAAAAGACTAGACTCTCTTCATAAACACCTTACTGCAGGACTGGTCAAGTTCCAAAATCCCAAGGGCCGCTGCCCAAAATATAATTATTGGGATACCTCGAAACTTAGATTTTTAAATTTTGTTCATACATTGGCAGAGGTATGCACACATTTTTTGGAGTGGGGAGGTTTTGCTTCAGGTATCTTGAACACTACTTATTTTATCAGTGAAAAATCATGTCTACCATCCATGATGCTGCCACACCAGCCATTTATGTTGATGAGAGAAGTAGTTGGCTAAGAGCTTCTGGTAGCTGGCTCTGCAGTGTGGGCTTACATTAGAGACCATGAAATGCTGCTCAGCCACATCCCCACCAGTCTGTGTAGCCCTTGTTGATGTATCGCAGATATTAACAAACAGCACCTAAGGCGTAAAATAAAATGACTTTTCACATGCTTGTTATACTAGTAGTTAGATTATAGACAACACCCTTTTTAAATTATGTATTTTGTTTTTATTTCTTATAAGCCCTTTGCTATATTAATCTTTCATGAAATTAAGGAAAAAGTAACAGGAAAATTGCTTGGAATGCTTTTTCCCCCACAATAATGTTCCTTGTGACAACTGGGGTTTACTTCAGGTTGTCTGTAAAGTTGTTTTCTAAGACAGTGTCTTAGAAAAGAGCAGAATAACCAATGGTTTCCAGACATTAGTGTGGGTTTCTGGAAGAATCTCACATGACTCCACTACCAAGGAAAGCTGGATGGCAGGAGAAGCTTTATGCTCAGTTTTTGGCAAAACTAGAAATTACTGAGCAGTGAATTGGGTCAGTAACTGCACTCCTCAAGGCTGGCATGACACTCTCCTTTACCTTCAAAGAGATTACTGATGAACAAGTATATTTCTGTAATTTAGTTCCCAGGGTCTAGTTTAGCTGATACAATTTAGATTACTTATTTAAAATTCTCTAAATTTTTTATCTCTGTATGTAGAGACCTAGATTCTATGAGTATTTAACAAACTGCAATAACATTGAAAAAGTCAATGTTTCATTGAAGTATTCCTGTAGATACCTTAAAACTATTAGACTATCGCTGTGGGTATCAGAATAACCCTAGAGAGTTTGTTGAAAACACACATTGCTGAGTCCCACCCCCAGAGTTTCTGATTATTTCTGTCTGGAGTTGGTCCAGGGATTTATATTTCTAACCAACTCCTAGACCGTTCTTTGAGAACACCTGGTCTCCATGCCACCCTTCCAGGCCCTCTCATATTATGAAATTTTACGTAGTGTTCTGAGGATCCTTATTTAAGCAATAATACATAACACAGGAAGAAATATCTTCAGTCATAAAATTGTAGAAAAGAATAATAGTTCTCTAAGTGACCATTCTATATTGGTTTTCAATAAATGCTCCATTTCACGCATTGCTATAAAGAAATTCCCAAGACTGGGTAATTTATAAAGGAAAGAAGTTTAATTGACTCACAGTTCCACATGGCTGGGGAGGCCTCAGGAAACTTACAGTCGTGGCAGAAGGGGAAGCAAGGACCGTCTTCACATGGCGGCAGGAAAGAGAAGTGCATAGAGGGGAAATGCCAGGTGCTTATAAAACCATCATGTCTTCATGAGAACTCCCTCACTATCACGAGAGCAGCATGGGGGAAACCGCCCCCATGATCCAGTTCCCTCCCACCAGGTCCCACCCTCGATACATGTGGATTGTGGGGATTTCAACTTGAGATCAGATGTAGGTGTGAACACAGAGGCAAACCATACCAGTAATGAAGGCTTATGACTCAGTAACTCAGGGAAAGCATCTTTTCCTGAGGCTGAACAAACATGGTTCAGATACTTTATTTTCTAACACATTTACTATGCCAGTTACAAGTGTGGAAATTAAGTGTAGAAGTGATGGAAATATTTGGGATCTTGTGAAATAAAAGATGCTTTTTTTTCTCTGCCTTTGCTAACATTATATGTGAATGACATTTCTAAAATTGGCACAAATGAGAGATGAGTTGGGTGTGGGAAGCCAACTTGGAAAGAAAGGAGAAATACTCAAGTTTTGGGGAAAGCTCATAAGAGAAACATAAGAACTAAGATATAAGTAAAAACTATGCATTAACTAAGGCTTGTTAGCACATGAAATATTACAGCAATCATTTAGTTTATAACTAGAATTTTATATAATGAAAAAATGATCAGCTTATGCAACGTTAAATACATTTCACCACATGCAAAAAAAAATAAATTGGGCCTTATCTCACAACCTATGGAAGAATCAACTCAAAATGGGTTAAATACTTAAGTGTAACATAGGGGAAATCTTCAGAAGATTTGTCTTGGCATTGATTTCTTTGATATGACACCAAAAGCCCAGGAAACAAAAGGAAAAACAGACAAGTGTATTACATCAAACTAAAAAGCTTCTGTATAGCAAAGGAAATGATCGACAGAGTCAAAGCAACCTATGTGAAATGGGAGAAAATATTTGCAAACTGTGTATTTGATATTTGATATTGATATTTGATTATTTGATACTGATTTGATAGTTGATATTGATAAGGAATTAATATTTAAAATATATAAGGAACTCCTATAATTCAAGTTTAAAAATCTGATTTTAAAATGGGCAAAGGACTTGAGTAGACATTTCTCTAAAGAAGACTTACACATGTCTAACAGGTATATGAAAAGATACACAGCATCACTAATCAGGGAAGTGCAAATCAAAACCACAATGAAGTATCACCTCACATAGGTTAGGATAGTTACAGTTGGAAAAAAAACAAAGCAGAAAATAAGTGTTACTTTGATGAAGCTGTGGAGAAATTGGAACCCTTGTACACTATTGGTGAAATTGTAAAATGTTGCAGCCACTATGGAAAACTGTATGGTAGCTCCTCAAAAAATTGAAAACGGAAGTACCATAAAATCTAACATTCCCCCTTCTAGGTATATAGCCAAGGAGACTGAAACCAGGATCTCAAAGAGGTATCTGCACTTTCATGTTCACTGAAGCATTATTCACAGTAGCTGAGACATGTAAGCAACTAAAATGTCCATCAACAGATGACTAGATAAACTAAATGTGCTATATATACACAATGGAATAATTTCATCTATAAAAAGGAAGAAAGTCTTGTCATATGTCACAACATGGATGAACCTTGAGGACATGATGTTAAGTGAAATAAGCCAGTCACAGGACAATTACTGTATGATTCTGTTTATGTGCGGTATCAAGAGTAGTCAAACTCCTAGAAACAGAAAGTAGAATGGTGGTTACCAGGAGCTGGAGGGATGTCTATTCAATAGGTGTAGAGTTTCAGTAATGCAAGATAAGAAAGTTCTAGAAAGCTGCTGCACAACACTGTGCTTACAGTTAACAATACTGTACCATACACTTAAAAATGTAAGAGGGTAGATCTCATGTTTTTTGACATAATAAAACATTTCAATCTTAATATTTATGTAGCTTGAATTGTTGAATACACATGGTATATAAAATAAACATAAAACACTTGTTAAATGAGATATGGATTCATGTATGCAGGAATATTGTATGATGTCGACTTTTTAACTGCTATAGGTAAAAAAAAATCACATCCTTTGAAAAGTGATTTCAATTGCCTGATTTCAAAGTGTTAGAGACTGAGAGGCAGTTACAAAGCTTTATATCATCAGATCTGAGCCATTTCTAGGGAAGAGGAAACCAAGACTCTCCCTCTCAGACCTTACCCCAGTTGACAGTTCTCTTCCCAGTGTCCTCGCATCCATAGGAACTTGAGAATAAAAGCAGAGAAGGAAAGGATGCTCCCTGAACACCTCCTTTGTTTTGGCACCTTATACAGCATGTCTCCTCTGAAGTACCCTCTGAAGCAAAGAGGAGCTGACCAGGTGCTCCTCTCACTGAGTTCCTTTGACCCTCTGTCATAGCCAGATGCCATGGCCACCCTCAGGACTCCTGACAGAATCCCTTATGTCCCTAAAAAAAAGTCTAGAAGTATATTTAAATTTTAATTAACTTGTAATTCATTACACAGCCACACAAAACGTTAGCTTTATAGCAGAAACTTAAAAATTTTCTCAGCAGGAGAATGTGTAAACTGATTTTTTTTTCTTGAAGACTAGTGTGATAGTATAAACTGAATTTCTAATTTCTTTACAATTCTGAAGTGGGAGCTCAAGTAGATGTGTTTCATTTTAAATGGAAACACAAACATTAATGCTGAGAAAACATTTTTTAAAGTGTTTCATTATGCAGCTTTATGGAGCCTGATGAATTACAAAATGGAAGGAACAGAAGATGAAGATATTGGTATTGTATCATGGTGATTTCTTTTTAATTTTTGGTTTTTTTTATTACAATGTTACTTGTGTGATGTAAATGAATAATAGGTCTCCCTATTAATGATAATCATCAAAAATGTTTAAGCAAAGAGAGACAAATTTTAAGGAAAGCAGACAGCAGTGTTTCCACGTGTTCAGTGGAGCAGCCTCTTTGGACAGGTTTGTACTTTGATTAGCAAGGAAGTTAATGTTGCTGTCCACTCTGTAGGGCTTTAGGGTAGTTTCATGTCACGGTTGGCTGCGCTCCTTTCTCTCATTGTCTAAGATTGCAAAGTAATTCTCTGCTCACTCATCACCCGCCTGTTTCTGCCTTGCCCCCGTGTCTCCACAGATCATTTTGTGTTTCTCTCCAGTTGGTCACACGCTGAGAGTTAGAGCTCGGAAGTTCCCAGCCATAGTTAACTGCACGGCTATTGACTGGTTTCATGCATGGCCGCAGGAGGCCCTGGTCTCCGTCAGCAGGAGGTTCATTGAGGAAACCAAGGGAATTGAGGTAGGCCGTGTCAGCCTGCGTCACGCACACACTCACACCAAAAATCCTCGATAGATAAGTACTTTTCAAAAATACATCTCCTGTCAGAAAGCTGTCCTGATTTAAGATGTTAACTTATCTGTTAGTTTACATTCTAAGGAATACGATGGCTGGCCTTTTTTCCACCAGGTTGAGGAGGATGTGCACACGTGTGGGAGCACAGGCACACACAGAGCACTTGAGTATATTCTCACTCAGGCACTGACTCACTCGAAGCCCAGGATCATTACTTCCTTGAATCATAATGGGGCTTACTGATTATAAATCCTTTAAGTCCGAACTAAAAGCCCAAACAGAAGTGTAGTCACTGTAGCCATGCTTCTTAACGAAGTAATTGCTTCTTAATGAAGTAAGGCAATTCATTGTGATTATTCTCATAGTATCGATAGTTGAAAAATCAGCCCCCATATTCCATAACCACTAAGTCAAATAATATATCTGCTTATTTGCTTTACAGACTTAGGTTTTATGGGTTATTTTGTCATTCATGTCTTCATGATGAAATTTGTACTTCCCATGGCATTCTAAAATGGTTGTACAAAACAAAACAACAGAAGCTTCAAGCATTCAGATTGAGAGGGAAAAGGGATGTAGCTATGAAGTTATTTAGATTTCCTGGAGATGAAGTTTTATTCATGTCTAGTGCCTTTCTGATTACATAGCTTTTCAAAGTGATTGTGGACATTTCCCAGGGAGCTTTGTCTCCTCATTCCATTGAGTGATAAGGTGAAAGTTTCCTAGAATAGGTCAGACACTGAAATTGACTCTCAGAGGCAAACACAGAACTGGAGATATGAAAGGAATGATGTCTGTTCCTAGTTGAAAGATTATCATGAACAGGTACAACCCACCGTAGCACCCCTTACTCCAAAAGGCATAACTGCCGCAGTTCCAAAGCAATTCTTTTACATTTTGTTGTATGTTGTAACTTTCGGTGGCCATATGGTTAAAAATCTGGTCATATTTACATATTTAATTGTTTGTATGCAGCTAGCTTTATTGTTCATAGTATCATTTTCCTTTGCTTCTACTAAAAAAAAAAAAAACAGCTATAGAGGTAAGTACACATGCAAGTATTCTGCGATACCTACAGAATTTTGTGGAGGAAGACCTTCTCTCCTTTAGTCTTTTCCTGAAATGTTTATTCATTTAATTATTTGGTGCTGGATTGCTAGGGAAGAGCTGTCAAGTAACATCTAATTTGGAAGATACTTATATATAGTACAGGCTTTGGGCTATTCAGCTACCCACCCTCCTTCTCTCCCCTACATTTCCACTTAAAACATTTCCACAAATAAATGAAAATAAGAAATGATCTCTTCTAAAGTCTGCCAGAAATATTTTGTACTTTAACATCTGGAAAATCATTAAGTATGGCAAATAATAGTCGTAAATGTTAACACAAATTTCTTATGCAGTTGCCAGGTCTGTTGCGTTTCTGGAATTCTCTAGGGCATGATTTTATCTTCTCATAGTTACAAGAAGGGTTCACGGTGTTGCTCTATTAGAGGGAGAGAGTCAGTATGAATCTTCTGATAGCAAAGTTCTGCTTCATCCCGGCTGGTTTGGTAGGAAGAGAAGGGGACCACAGCACTTGTTTCTGCCTGTTACTTTCTCAAATGTTAGGAAATTATAGCTAGTAGCATGGTTTAAGTTGGCATTTGGCACAGGGCTTTTTAAAGTTCCTTCGCTTTGCTGCTCTGTGCAGGCTTTTTCCGTGTTCAGGTCGGTGCCACTTTGAAAACGGCTAAAGGAGCTTTGATATGCCAGTGACCGTTGACATCTGCTGGATGAGGCAGGACTTGCATCGTGTTAAGTCAGAGGGCTCCTGTCAGGTGCTCAGCTCGATCCGATGGTGTCATAACGCCTCCTATAGGATGCTGAGCGCCAAATAGGAATTTTAAAAGCACTTTAGCATTTCTGTTGAACTGAATTGTGCCTCAGAACCAATTAGCCAGCTGATTTTATTTCAGCACAAGGTGCTTATTTAACTTTCTCACCTTCTTAATTTGTTGCACAGGAGCAATGATTATAATTCAGAGTACATTGTGTCCATATTCTTCTAAAAACATGTGGTGTCTTTTCTGTAGAGGTCAAAAACAGCTTTTACATGTTTTGAACTAGCACTAATTTGATCACTTTCTTCGTTTTAATTTCCTCTATTAAGACTGAAAGTTATCGGCATATTTTAGGCCCTTCTTAATTGTTGACCTCATTTGCTGAGTCTGAGGTACTTACACAAGGTGACCCCCTTAAGCCAGAGAGAAAGGATTCATTAAAGGCAAGCCGTTTGGTGTGTGTTGACACATCATTTTCCGTCAGTACACACTCAGCACCCAGGGGTACGGGTTGGCTGCATCTAAATAAATGTTTGTGCTGTTTTTCTGTTACCTGATACTGAACTGAATGACAGCTGACAAACAATGACCAAAACAGTTTGACACTTAAGTATTTATCTGAAGACTTTGTGTCAACATACACTACTTCTCCAAGGAGATTTTGAAATGAAGATGGGAGGAGATGTGTAAGGAGTGAGAGAAGAAAAAGCCCTCTGGGTAAACCTGGGAACAGGGTTGGAAAGGCTGTGAGAAGCTCACTGGAGAGAGAATTGGGTGAAGACCTTACTGATGTGTACATGGGTTCTACAACGAAAAATTGAGAGAAGCTGGGGTATTGAAAGACAGGTGATGTTTTTGCTTTTCAGGGTAAAATGCATCGTAGACATATTTGAAAGCAAGGCCAGATGAAAGGAGAAGTTACTGAATGGAAATGAAGCAGTCAGCTGTCTGGTGAAGGAGTGAGGTGCTTGTTGGTTGGTGTGGAGTGGATCTGAGCAAGGTGAACGAGGTCATCTTTTTGGGCACGTTCACCGACTGATGAGTTAAAATCCTCTGTCCTTATGTGGTACCACTTAAAAGTAATGACACAAACTCGGTATCATCGGCTTTTTCAGGGAAAAGCAGTTGTGCCCCATGCAGTCACCTCTTCCGTCGTTGCAGAGTTTGGTAGCCTGTGAAGGACATGTTTTGTTACTGTTTTCCACAACTGATTGTGAGAAAGTCCAGTCTAAGAAGAAAGTTATTTTACTGCTATATTTAAAGCCTTGTTTCTCCAATGGTCTGTAAATTCATTTTTAAAATGGCATGACAAACACAAAGGGTATAAAACAACATATTTGTCAGTGATAGCTATATTAGCAGAGTTTCTATTAATGACTTTCAATTCTCACTTTGAAATATAAATTAGAATTATTCACTATGAATAAAAAGTAGAAGGATAACCTCATGCAATAGAAATTCTGTGAATTTGAGGAAAATAATCCTCTTTTTTGAGGAATATTGAAGCCATTTAAAAATATTAAGACAAAAACAAATGCAACGACATTTATCTCGATTCTGCCCAGTTCTTACACTGGCTTAAGCATATCGTCACGTGGCTGAGGGAAGACCCAGGTAGTTGTTAACGTCCTTCCCCATTCTTCAGGCCTCGACCTCATAAGTAGGGTCCAGACTTTGTCGCTGCCTAGGAATCTAGATATGCATATTCAGCTGAAAGTGTAATTAACTCAGATGGAGCTGTCACTATAAGTTTGTAGTTTTGTGGCTTTTCTCTAGGTGCTGGCCTCACCAGAACCAGCCACAACATTCACACCATCTCCTGCTTTGTCTTCTTCCTATAAAAGAGGTAGCTGGATTTCTTTTTTTGTTTTTGAGATGGAGTCTCACTCTGTCACCCAGGCTGGAGTGCAGTGGCATGATCTCGGCTCACTGCAACCTCCACCTCCTGAGTTGCTCGGACTACAGGTGTGCACCACCACACCTGGCTAATTTTTGTATTTTTAGTAGAGACAGGGTTTCACCATGTTGGCCAGGCTGGCCTCAAACTCCTGATCTCAGGTGATCTGCCCGCCTCAGCCTCCCAAAGTGCTGGGATTACAGGCGTGAGCCACTGCACGCAGCCTGGGTTTCATTTTTCCGCCACTCCTCCTGAGTCCTCAATTGCCTCTTTGTTTTAACTTTCTGGCAGAGAACTATTGAAGGTGCCCTTTTCAATGACTGTAATCTCATCTAGGAAATTGTTGGCTTCTGCTGGACTTTGTCTTGCCTCTGACCAGTACTTGAGCTCCAGAATTAAAGACAAAATACGAAAAGCATAAGCAAATAATGGTATAGTGTACTCACCAGACAACTCAAAACATGAAACTGGCATGTGGTTTAGAAAGCTGCACTTGTTGCTGCCTTATGTAATGGTAGTAATCTTGCTGCACCTGACGTTGGTGCTGCTACTACCACAGCAGCAGAACTGATACAGGTTCAGTATCCCTGATCCAAAACACTTGGCACCAGAATTATTTTGGGTTTCAGATTGTTTTGAGGTTTGGAATATTTGCATTTGCATAATGAGATGTCATGGGGATAGGACTCAAATCTAAACATATAATTCATTTATGTTTGTTTATTTATTTATTTATTTATTTATTTATTTATTTATTTATTGAGACGGAGTTTCGCTCTTGTTACCCAGGCTGGAGTGCAATGGCGCGATCTTGGCTCACCACAACCTCCGCCTCCTGGGTTCAGGCAATTCTCCTGCCTCAGCCTCCCAAGTAGCTGGGATTACAGGCACGCACTACCCTGCCCAGCTAATTTTTTGTATTTTTAGTAGAGACAGGGTTTCACAATGCTGACCAGGATGGTCTTGATCTCTTGACCTCATGATCCACCCGCCTCGGCCTCCCAAAGTGCTGGGATTACAGGCGTGAGCCACCGCGCCCGGCATCATTTATGTTTTATACACACCTTATGCACATAATCCGAAGGTCATTTTATATAAGATTTTGAATAATTTCGTGCATGAAACAAAGCTTTGACTGTGCTTGGACTGTGACCCATCACATGAGGTTGTAAGTGGAATTTCCACTTGCAGTGTTCTGTTTTGTTTTGTTTTGTTTTGTTTTGAGACAAAGTCTCTCTCTGTCACCAGGCTAGAGTGCAGTGGCAGGATATCGGCTCAGTGCAACCTCCACCTTCCAGGTTCAAGTGGTTCTCCTGCCTCAGCCTCCCAAGTAGCTGGGACTACAGGCGTGTGCCACCCCAGCTAATTTTTGTGTTTTTAATAGAATCGATGTTTCACCATGTTGGCCAGGATGGTCTTGATCTCTTGACCTTGTGATCCGCCCGCCTTGGCCTCCCAAAGTGCTGGGATTCCAGGCATGAGCCACCTTGCCTAGCTGGTGTTATGTTAATGTTCAAAGAGTTTTGGCTTTTAGAGCATTTCATATTTTGAATTTTTTCAGATTAGGGATGCTCAGCCTGTTCCCGCTGTCACTTTGCATTGCTTGTCACCTCCTACCCATCACGAGCCTCATGAGGAGGGACCACTTGTTTCCCCTGGGATGGAGGCCCAAGAGTAAATAATGCCACTGGTAAGGGGCATATCTGCAGTTTGACACCAGAGCCCATAGTCTTAAATCCTTCTCTTGACTATTGCATGAATGTTTGACTATTTGGAAAGAAGTCAAAGAAGAAAGGAAACGGAATTTTTAGGAGCAATTTTGTGGGCGGGAAGAAGTACAGGAGAGTGGGTAGTATTTTACTAGATTTTTCAGAACTGGAAATCTAGCCCAGGTCCTAGGATTCAAACCCTGTGTCCCTGGCTCCCTCCAGAATCTTCTTCTCAGAGCGAAACAGCACTATGAAGAGCTTAGGACAAGTGCGAAAATGCAACGCTGCTCATTTTATGCATTCCTAAGTTTCCTTTCTTTAATAAGCCACCATACAACCATAAACATCTTAGTAATACATTCTTTTACCAGCCCTAAAGGGAGCAAAAAGATCCAGTAATTGATGTACAGCACATCAGTTTGACATATTTAAAAATTAACACAAATAATTTCTGAGAAAAATGTTGAAGACTTACTGTAGGTATATGGCATTTAATGTGACAAAATTGTCCCAAGTTAAACTTCAAAATGAAAGTAGATTTTTTTCACCTGTTCCTTTTCCTTTTGCCCTTCCTCCCTCCCTTGAATACAATGCTCTTGAAAGCCCTAATTTAATATTACAAAACCATGTAGTCTTCTTTGCTGGTCTTGAGAAGGTATAAAATCCTAAACTGATTTAGTGCTGACCTCTGGGTGTCGTTTACATTCAACTCTGCTGTTTGTCGTCTTCAAGGGGAATATACTGGGCAGTTGCTTGATGTGCCAGGTGTCTGGAGTACTTGGTGTGGCAGAGACTAAGGCTGCTTGAGAGCTGTCACACCAGATAGCCGAGATCTGTTTATGTTTTTGTGTTTGCAGTGAGCCATCTGAGAGAGTAGAAATTAAACATGTTTTCTTAATGTGAGGAAAAGCAGTTTCATCTTTGCATTTGATTATACATTGGAGACAGCATCCCTTTCCGAAGCATCTTAGTGGGGAAACCTTGAGTTTATAACCGTTTGATACTGGCACTCGGCTTATTTTTATTTTTGCCTTCATCATGATTGGCTGCTAAAGGACCGTCAACGGTTATCTACCGGTTTTTATGAAGAGGCCAAACCTCACAGGAATGATGTTCTCCCCTCACGTCTCTCAAAGTGAAAAATACAGCTTTGCGTAGCCCTAGCCGTGGCAGCACCAGCAGCAACTCCCCCCAGCTCTCCCCGATGCCCCCCACCAAAAAAAAAGAAAAAAAACTGGAGATAAATGAATGGCAGAATAAATAATTTATGCTAATGAAATTACTGCAATTAGTAGTTCTACAATGACCCTTTTAAAAGCCACAGCTGTTAATGTCAGGAAGTGCTGTCACTACTGACCTTATCATAAGAGAAAGTGACAAATTGAGAATGCAGGGAAGACCAGTCATCAAAGAGGTCTGTTCTGGAACGATTAGAGTTTTCTGAAAAACAGTGTGAATTACAACCAGCTGCTCCCTGGCTCAGCGAGTCTCCCATGCTGTGCCATTTTGTTAAGCCCGATAACAATAGTTATTTTGCCCCATTGAGACAAGTTGTCTCGGGCCACTTTCAGCTCTACCGGAAACCACTTCTTCCATCCCCAATTTACAAACGAAACTGTTGTTAAAGAAAGCTTTCAGCGCCTCCAAGGAGCCTCCTCATAAGGATCATGGTTGGGCAGAGGCCAGAGGGTTTTTTTTCCCCCCCTCTAAGGAAGTTACACTTGGCTGAGGAAGTATTTATCTATATTGTAGAAAGGTATGTGTGTACCTTTAGTTCCCATTAAAACAAGACAGGGCAGGAGTAAATTCCTGCACATATCTGTATGGAAGTCAAGCTCTTGTAAAATACAGTCTCCAAGGGATTACGATTTACATGAAGTTGATATAAACTTTTTCATAAATTTTATTTTTCTGAGTCTGCTGTTCGGAAATATATTTGTATCTAGTGTCCACTAGAAACCAAGAATATTCAGAATTTATATCACATTATATTTAACTTTATAGTAATACACATTATTTCATTTACTAGTGAGATGGACTTTTAATACTCAGCACAGTCCTATATGTAGGTATTTTAAACCCACTTGGGAATTTGTCCTGATGTTGGAAGACTAGTTGTTTAAAGACATTGTTCAGGAGCAGTTGTTTTTCACCAACAAGAATTGGCCTGTCTCTCCTCGCACCTCTGCTTATAATATTAATGGTGCAGGTTTGAAACGTTTAACTGCATCACCAGCCACTTGTGTGCAATTTTCCGAAAGATGTCCAAGCATTATTGGCAACACTTTGGTAAATTATGTGTGACTTTCCTAAGAGTCGGTGTCGCTCATTTAATTCATATTAATTGATTTTTAGGCTTCTCTTGATTAATTGAACCTGGTTCATCTTGTACAGAATGCAATAAATAATCATTAAAATGAGGGAGATGTGACTCCACAGATTGAAAAGTTAACTACTTCAGAAGTCATAGAGGACAAAACGGAAAGAATGTATAGTCGGGGTCCTCCAGTAACTCTTTGAAGGAGAGTTGCTCTTTCTGTAGTTTTTTTTCCTAAATTAGAGTAGAAATGATCGTGATATTTTTCTCCCAGAAGCAGTGACATATATACCCTACTACCCAGTTTGTCTTTACATGAGTTCTCATAGAACTGTGAGTTTCTGAGTTTTGGCTTTTTTTTCCCAGTGACTTTGAAGGGTTATTGCTTCTCTTTGTCTAAAGCTTAGTTTGAAATCATTGGCACAAATATTTTTCAGGATATCGTGTCTGTTTCTCCACCTTCTCTTTCACACACTTGGCATATAAAAATCAAGTTGTGAAGAGCCGTTCTTAGATGTTGGCTTGTGGGTTTGGTATGTGAAGCACATACAAGTCCTTTGTCCTACTTGGCAAGAAGAAGGTTCATCAAGCTGAATGCGTTATTGTAATCTCCCTAATCCTGTGGATAGCTCTTAAAGATTAAATAAATTTTCCTAGGTTATCCTATAATTTTTTTCTGACTTTTAGGGGAAAAAGATCATTTTCTTGATTTTTCTTCTGTTTTTTTAAGTTGTATTTTTAACTTGAGAGGATTTCACATGAATTGTAATGTTTATGTTTTCAGCCACAGCACAAGGACTCCATTAGCCTTTTCATGGCACATGTTCACACCACTGTAAGTGAAATGAGTGCCAGGTATTACCAGAATGAGAGAAGACGCAACTATACTACCCCAAAGAGTTTTCTAGAACAAATATCACTGTTTAAGAACCTGTTGAAGAAGAAGCAAAATGAGGCATCTGAGAAAAAAGAACACTTGGTGAACGGCATCCAAAAGCTAAAAACCACAGCCTCTCAGGTATGACCAGGATGTGTTATTACTGAGTGACATTGATGCTGCTTAGGAGAAAAATGTATTTCCTTTTGAAGCACTGTTAAATCCATTTCTATAAGATGCCACCTGGTGAAATGTACAGTTTGATGACCCAAGGAACACACTGCTACTGCTTTCTGGAGCCTAGAATGGGATTGGCCGATGACTTGTCACAGCTGGTTTAGGGAGAAATGTTCTCTTCCTGGCCTGACCCAGTGCAAGGCAGCGTGGGATTTGAAGGGAGCAGACACAGCGGTTGCCTCTCTTGTCCCTGACTTCAGTGCACGGTACTTGTCGTCAAAGTTTTTAACATCCTGGGATAGACCAGTATCCCATTTGGTCTCAGATTCTCAACTTCCAGTGTGGGCATCATTCTCTGGCTAATGACTGTGGCAAGATCCCAAAGCAGAGCTGTTTCTCCTACCTTGGTGACTGGTCTGCTCCTCTTAGCCACCAGCTCTCTTAGATAAAAGTGTCCAGTGTCATCTTTGTCCTCAGTCCTGATGCCCCTGTTCCCACAAAGGGTGATACCTCTAACTTGCTGGAGTAAATCAGGAGCAAATCAGCACAGGATGTTAATCATGTATGGCTCTGTGCACACGGCATTATTTCACTGTTAAAAAAACAGATGATTTCATGAAGTAGGTGTTTCTGTAATTTTATGTGTGACGTAATTTTATATATGAAAGAAAATCGCCATCAGTCTTTCCATCAAGATGTCATGTGTCCATCAAGACGTCATGTGTCAATCAAGACTTCCTGTGTCTTCACAGATTTTTTATCTGTGGTTCTTAGCCAAGGGGGAGTAAAGAGACCCAGGCAGCCCCATACTCAGCAGACACAGTGAACTGGCTCTGTTCACGCCAGGAGGAGGTTTCTCCCTAAACCAGCTGTGACACCGAAATCGGCCAATCTTATTGTAGGCTTTGGGACATTCTTATTCATCAACTTTCAGAGTTTAAGACCAGAGAGCCAGCAAGGTTGGATTTTAAACCCAGGTCTGCTCTGATGCCTGTGAGTTGTCCATGGTACCATGCTGCCTCTCTGTGGCTGGAAAGAGGAGACTGGAATGAGAGACTCGAGACTTTGAAGAGTAACCCAGCCTTTCTCTGAGCCAGCCAGGACTTAGAGCTGGAGTGAAAAGAATTCTCACTGCAGATCGCCTCAAGACTAGAAATACTGGTGGCCTTTTCAGAGTGATGTCATCAGGTCACACTCTGATATGCTTTACAAGAATTAGGCTAGTCATTTCCCCCACGTGGCCTGCGTGACCCACCTGTGGCTAGGCTACAAATAAGCTGAGACCCGAAGGAGGGAGCACATTTTCATGTGGGTACCTTTTCACTCTGAAGAGCTCTCTGGCCATATCCTTCAGTCACTCTGGGCCAAAGCACCACTTGCCTCATTCCCTTTTAGTTTTATACACCAAGAATGACTCTGTGGCAAAACATTGTTATCTGTACTAAGCAATGAGTAGATGGACCACAGTTGAGAAAGAGAAACCAGAGTGAGGAGGTTTCCAAGACAGTTGGGATCAAGTGATATTAAGAATAGGCGTGGTGGCTCACACCTGTAATCCCAGCACTTTGGGAAGCCTAGGCTGGCGGATCATGAGGTCAGGAGTTCAAGACCAGCTTGGCCAATATGGTGAAATCCCATCTCTACTAAAAATACAAAAGTTAACTGGGTGTGGTGGCACACACCTGTAATCCCAGTTACTCCGGAGGCTAAGGCAGAAGGATCACTTGAACTTGGGAGGCAGTGATTACAGTGAGCTGAGAGCATGCCACTGCACTCCAGCCTGGGTGACAGAGCAAGGCTCCATCTAAAAAAAAAAAGTTTCCAGGAAACCCACAAATAGCATATCCATATTTGTACACCTTCTCCTTCCCTCTCAAAGAATGCCTGTCTAGGCCGGGCACAGTGGCTCACGCCTTTAATTCCAGCACTTTGGGAGGCTGAAGGAGGAGGATTGCTTGAATTCAGGAGTTTGAGACCAGCCTGGGCTACAAAATGAGACCCAATCGCTACAAAAAAAATTTAAAATGAGCCTAACATGGTGGCATGCACCCATAGACCCAGCCACTAGAAAGATTTAGACAGGAGGATCCCTTGAGCTCAAGAGTTTGAGGTTATGGTGTGCTGATTGGGTCACTGAGCTCCAACCTGAGCAACAGAGTGAGACCCTGTCTCAAAAAAACAAGAAGAATGTCTGTGTTACCTGCTTCTTTTTATTCACACCTTATTTTACTTTCTTGTTTTTGTCCTTCTCCATGTCTGTTTTCTTCTGTCTATCCTCTTCTACCTCATTGAAATCAAGACTCCTTTCCATAAGAAAGATTTTCCCAGGAGTCCTGTCGTGGTGAATAAGACAAGGAAGGAGCTCTGTGTCACAGCGTATTTATATTCCTTTGAATGCTGTCCCAACCTGATCCTGTTGACTTTGCCCACAGGAAATGATAGTATTGTCACCCAAACAGCTTTCAATACTGTGGGGCACCCTTGGCAAATAAATAAGTGCTATGGCCATACTTAAAGGGTTTTTTCCCCAAATGACACAGCTAAAAGCAAGTGGGTTACCGTCCTGGACCATTCCAGTGGTGGCAGCATCTCAGCCATAGGAAAAAAGAAGAGTAGAGAGACTCTGATGTCTTAATAATCACCTCGGTTATGTATTGATGAGTGAGGGGGATGGGCGAGAAAGAGAAATGAGAGCCAGTTCACTGTGTCTGCCGAGTCAGGGCTGCCTGGGTCTCTCTACTCCCCCTTGGCTAAGAACCACAGGCAGAAAGTCTGTGAAGACACAGGAAGTCTTGATTGACATATGAAGTCTTGATGGAAAGACTGACGGTGATTTCTCTTCATCAGGTATTTGTGTATAGAATGCTCTTACTATCAAAAAAATGGTTGGAATAGTCAATAGCTACATGGTAGTTTTAGAAATAAGTGGGTTATAAAAAGGAAGGATGATTTCCTATGTGGAGAATTGGAGAGCCATATAGTGTGAGGTCAGGTTGTACAGAGCATAATGCCTGCATATTGGGGCATGTGTCCTCTAGGGGTCTGCGTTAAGCAACTCTATGTCATTTGAAAACCTTAGCAATGTTCATTGTTTACAGTAAAGCTGTAAATCCCTTTTATAGCCAAATAATCCCTCTCTAGATGTCAACTTAGGTCATCATAGATAGTCATAGTGACCTTTCTTCATAAATAAAGCCTTACTTCCACGGCTTCACCCACCTTGAATATTTCAGAGCTAACAGCTTCCTTAGAAACTGAAATTAAGGCTTGAAATAACATAATTTTGTCCTAGTCTCTTGGGTGATTCTTTTCCCTTTATTTCTATTTTGAGATGATAATTAGATTCAGAAGAAATTACAAAACATAGTACAGACAGGTCCGTGTCACATCTTATAGGTCCAGTGGTAGCATCTGCATAACTAGTACAATGTCGAAACCAGGAAAGTGGCATTGGTACAATCCACAGACCTTATTCAGATTTCCAGGGGTTTTTTTGTTTGTTTTTTGTTTTGTGTGTCTGTGTGTGTACATGTGTACGTGTGCGCATAGTTTTATGCAGTTTTACCATACGTAGGTCTGGGGACTCACAACCACAGTCAAGACACAGAAAACTGCCATCTACAGAAAGATCCCATGTTGCCATTTTATAACCACACCTACAACCCCTCTTCCCTCCCCGCCTCCTGAATCCCTAGTTCCTGGCCATTGCTAATCTGTTCTCCATTTCTATAATTCTGTCATTTCAAAAATGCTATATAAATGGAGTTATATAATATGTAACCTTTGGGTATGGTTTTCTTCACTCAGCGTAATTCCCCTGAGATCCATCCAAGGTATTGGGCGTATCCATAATTTGTCCTTTTTTATTGTTGGGTAATATTCCACAGTATGAAGGTAGCACAATTTAATCATTCAACCATTGGAGGACATCTGGGTTATTTCTGGGTTTTGGCTATTATAAATGAAGCTATTATCAGTACTCATGTACAGGTATTTTTTTATAAACATAAATCCACAAGTGACCAAAAATGAAATTACTGGATGATATGGTACTTGCATGTTTATGTTTATAGAAAACAGGCAAATATTTTCCGGAATGGCTGTGACATTATGCATTACCGCCAGCAGTGTATGAGACATTCAGTTTCTCAGCTTCCTTGCAAGAATTTGGTGGTACCTCTAATTTTTATCTTAACCGTTCTCATAGGCGTGTAGTGATATGGTGGTTTTCCTTGCGATTTCCCGATTGGTGATTGTTTTGACTATGGCCTAACATAACACTAGTTTCACAGAGCTGAAAAGAGCAGAGAAGCATGTCGCTATGCAAAGTTACCCTGCATTCGTAGAGAGACTGCGAAATCAGTCATAGCTTCATCTATAATAGTATGAGAAGCAGTCATAGTAGTAATCATGCTTTTTAGCTAGAGTGTGAATATGCTGTGTTGGGTGGAAATTACAGGATTACTCGGATATGGTAGTGGGACGTTGTTCCACAAGATGAAACCACTGAAATACCTTTAGCAATTGAGTTAAAATAAATGATTATGGTGGTTCTTTGCTGCTATGATTTTTCAAATGGTAATATTGGTACTTTTGGAAAAGGAATGCAATGAGGAGTTAATTATTGTGATGTATACAGCTGCTTTCAGATACGTCTGATAACTGAGTCGTGTCTTTTTCTCTAGCACCTCACTTCTGCTCTTAGTTACATGGCCCTCAAACTGAGGAACCTAGTAATGCCCTGTGAACCTAATGAAATTTTAAATGAAAATATTGAGAGTTCTTTTTAGGAGATGAATTTGTGGATTTCTCGGAAGGCTGAGTTCTCCAAAAGCTGAGTAAGGTTATTTAGTGACGGGCTGATGGGAGACATACATGCCCCTGAAGCTCACTAAGTTTTGGCCACAGCATACTCATGCCTCAAACACACAGTTTGCTCTTCTTAGTAGTTATTAAGTTGAATATTGGGTTAGCTTCACGATCATAAATGAGGTGAAAAAAATCAAGAGGGCCATTTTCTATTTGATGGGAAAAGGTGAGACCTGTCAATGGGCTTTTTAATATGCAGCCAATTACTCTGCAGTCAGGCAAGTAGTACTCAAGTCTTCAACCCACCGAAGCCTCCAACAACTCTCTGTTGGAGAGTGAGAGGCATGGTTCTTCCAGTTTATCATCAAGTATGTCTTTCCACAACTTCTGCCTCTTTGAGCCTGATATGCCTAGGACCTGAAAGCAGATGTTGGAGAAGGAGTATGTGATTGGACAGAAGGAAGAGAAGCTTCTCTACTCAACCTGTTAGTACTGACAAAAATTAATTATATTTCCTGCAAAATTATTGGAAAATATTCTGTTTGTTCTCATGGAGAAAAACAATGTAGCTGCATTTTTGCAAATCAGAATGTGAAATCAGAGTGGAAACAGACGCAAGATACAAATTGTTAGGTATTCCTGAATTCATTCCCAACAATAAGTTCTGCCTGGGATTTGTCGTGACCAAGGCAAGTGACATAACAATAGTGACTTTTCCTTTAGGTGGGAGATTTAAAAGCCAGACTTGCCTCTCAAGAAGCCGAGTTGCAACTGAAAAATCATGACGCCGAAGCTCTGATCACGAAGATCGGACTTCAGACGGAGAAAGTGAGCCGGGAAAAGACCATCGCTGATGCTGAGGAGCGGAAGGTCAGGCTAATTCTACCATTTAGAATGCTGAGCTATATTTAGCACAAAATAAACCTTGCTCGGTGAACAATTTTGAACAAGTTCCTCTCCAGGGAGCATAAAGTCTAAAGAATTATTATAGTTACACATGTAACAGCATTTCACACCGTGATTACCACTTGACCTTTCTTTACATTATGCGTTTCCCCAACCTTTTAGCTCTTTTAATGATATGAAAGAACAATAAATACTGAGCTCATTCAAGCATATAATGGATGTGGATCTTGAACATCAGGCCTATTTGTAATACAGTAAAGGTCAGGAAGTCACCTCTGAGGTTTTTTAAAGGTTTCCACTTTTTAGGCAAATTGAACAACTCAATTGTTAACAAAGCCCATTCCATCACTTTGCAAGATGGTTTTCAAATCTTGCATTTTAATAATACAACTGGAGTTTATTATTAAGTCCTAAGCTAAATTTGTTCTTTTTGACTCGATTGAGACCCTAGCATTCTGTATTGTGCTTTATTGTTGGAAATAATTTCTTTTAAGATTATGTAGATTCTGCTTTCTTTCTACTCAGGGTTCTAGCAATTCTGAAATACGTCTTTTGTCATCTTTTTCCAAAATGTCAGCTACAAATGGAAGACATTGTTTTGTACATCTGACTGATTTCTGAAAAGAAATACCATCGTAAACAGAAACATTTTAATACATATTTGTTTAAAAATTGAGTGTACATGTGCAAGGTAAAAAATTCTTATTTTAGACAAAAGATTATAATGAGGGCCTAATTAATAACAAGTTATGAGTTGCTAACATACTCATACCTATTGGATCAGTAGTGATTATGCCATTTTTTCTTGTATTTTAGGGTACTTGAAAATATTTGAGTTTCCCAGTGGTGTTGCCATTCATATACAACTGAGTTGTTTTGCTTTTTCTTCTAATACATACTGAGGGTGTTTTTCTTGCACAACTAAAGACTTGAAAAGTAATTGAACATCAAAACTAGAAACAGACAGTTTTAAGAAATAAGATTATGACATTTAAAATTGAAGATAAGGCACATTTGACATGATCAAGGGGCATATGATTCCTATTTAGAGTCATAAGTGTTTCTGTTATGTTGCAGTTAAGTGGAGAATGTCCCTAAAAGTATATTATTGGGCGTGGCACAGTGACTAATGCTTGTAATCCCAGCACTTAGGGAGACAGAGGTAGGAGGATATCTTCCGCCCAGGAGTTGGAGACCTGTCTGGACAAGATAATGAGACTCTATTCTCCATAAAAGAGGGGCAAGAAAGACAAAGTATATCATTATATTCAGCAATTAGGTATCACACATGATGTAATTACCATGAGCTAATTCCACCCAGGGAATGTTTCTCAAGCATTACACAAACGTGATATTCTAGAATTTATTATATCATAACCTACCATCACAGATACTTGTTGAAAAACTTAAATTATAAATACTGTAGGAGGTTTTTTTTTTTGCATTTTTACGTATGAATTCTTAAGGAAAAATTACCCTCACAAAAGGAGAAAGAAGTTTTAGCAAATTAGAATTCATCTGACAGGTCATTTAGTGAAGTTCTTAAAACACAAAGAAGGGACATACTGTTTTTAATATTTAATCCATACCAAGACATAAATATTATACTTTTAAACGTTTTCACTTTATCCATAGAGCTTAGTTTAATTATAAATAACAAATTTAATGGAACATCTGCTTTTTCACCAGGCACTGTTGGAGACTATTAGGGATATTTGAGAAGCAGGGTGCTCTCATGTAAATTACATTGCCGTGGAAAAGACTGACAGGAGACATGTTATACATTGAGAAGCAGGATATTTCAAGATCGGTGATCTGATGAAAATCAAGTAGAGAGCTATTGTAAATTGGGTATGGAAGGCAGTTCTTTTGTAATTAAACTAGGTAGCATCTAGAAATTCACCAACACTTGAGCCCATGCTGTGGGCTCACGTTCGTCATATGTCCAACCACGTGGTAGATACTACACTATGCCATACTAAAGGGGGTGAATATGGACTGTTTTGGTCCTATGAAATTGGGGTCTCAAGTCTTCACACATAAGCAGTAATTTAAAAGCAACAGCGCATAGCTCACAAAGTACAGAACCACGCTTAATATGACTAAACAAATGTTGGGGTTCGAGACTGTCTTGCTGTGTGTCTTGATAGCCCATATAGAGAGGCAGGTTGAAATCATTGCTTCAGATTTATAAGATAATCAAGGGCAATTTGAACCAGTGGCATTGCCAGTAATGACTTCAAGTCACACAAGCATCATAAGCCTGTGAAAATTAGTTCTTCCTCCATCTTTGTTTGGCTTCTCAGCTCCAAATTCTAAAATGCTAAGAATCCTCTGATTGCTTCCAAACTGTGTTCTCCCTTGAGTAGGTTGTAAGCCTTCGTGAGTAGAGGTGCATTCTAAATTGAAGCACTCATATCACGTCTTCAAAAGTTGGACATCAATCTTGATTTGGAGCGGCTATCAGTTTTTGTGTGTATTTCTGTTCTGGGTTTCAGAGGATCATAAGGAAATTCTTATAATCCGTAGGCAGGTAAGTGCACTGTATCAGTTTGCTAAGGCTGCCATGACAAAATATCACAGATTGGGAGACTTCAACAATAGAAGTTTATTTTCTCCAAGTTCTGGAGGCTGGAAGTCCATGATCAAAGTATTGGCAGGTTTGGTTTCTCCTGAGGCCTCCTGTGGCTTGCAGATGGCCGCCTTCTTCCTATGTCCTCACGTGATCTTTTCTTTGTGATTACTTCTCTGATATCTCTTGTGTGTGTCCAAACTTCTCACCCCAATCAGTTTGAATCAGGGCTCACCCTAATGACCTCAGTTTAACCTCATCACCTCTCTAAAGGGCCTATTTCCAGATACAGTCAAATTCTGAGCTTGGGTCTTCAACATAAGAATTTTAGGTGGACATGATTTAGCTCATAACAAGCAGTTAATAAGACTTCATTCTCTTTTTTCTCTTCCTGTGATCATCACTAAATCATAAGAACATCTGCAAGGGGCTGTTGACTAATACAAGGCAGAGACTTTCTGGTCTACCCAAAGGGGGATCTGTCTCCAAATTCCTGCTTTAACTTACACTGGTAAGAGGAAAGCACATCCTCTAGGCACTCCATGCAACTCTTCTCCCGTTTAATAGGTTGAGCCTTGCTGACCACTGCCTAGGAGCCACTGGGCAAAGGAAGTTGCACACTAGCTTACCAGCTCATGGAGATACACAGGATTTTCACTCTTCCAGTACTGCACCTTAGGGTGAGAAGTGTTGAGGATGAGAAATAAGTTGACCAACCTGAGAATTTTCTTCATTTGTATGAGTGGGTTTTAATGTTCAAGATTGTTTTGTTTCTAAAAATTGCCCAAAAAAAAACCACTTCATTAACAGTAAAGGAGTTAGAAAGGCGTAGCAGCTCCTAGGCTGATAGAAATAGCACTTTGGCCAGGCGCAGTGGGCTACAAACAGTCTGGCCAATATGGTGAAACCCCATCTCTAAAAATACAAAAATTAGCTGGATGTGGTGGCGCATGCCTGTAATCCCAACTACTTGGGAGACTAAGGCAGGAGAATCGCTTGAACCCAGGAGGCAGAGGTTGCAGTCAGCGGAGATTGTGCCACTACACTCTAGCCTGGGTGACAGAGCAAGACTCCATCTCAAAAAAAAAAAAAAAAAATTTAAATAAATAAACCTGAGGTGGTAACTCCTTCACTCACATAAACTTTCTTTTATCGGTAGCAGTGTTCTGTAGCATACCGAAAATCTTTGTGGTCCATTCCTGGAAGGTTTTGAGGGTTGTGGTTTTGGGGCAGTTCTCTGTAAGCATTCAGGGTTTTCTTATTTATATTAACAATAGCTGTGTGTGTATTAGCAGGAGGCTTGTATCTACCCTGAACCAATTATGTTCATAAAAGTGCAGCACACAGCAAAATAATTGTTAATCAGGAGAAGGGTAATTACTGCTAATAAAGCTGTAGTAGACAACATAATTTGTTGTAAGCAGTGTTTAATTTTATGGTATGGTTAAACCTGTTCATTTCAAACACATCTGAAGAAATATACTTTTGTTCACACTTTATATTCCACAATCACCATCACCACAGGGACCATCCCCCATGGCAGCTAGATCCTGGTGGCCAGTGCCACAGCTTTGAAACCCAAATTTCTACTGCATACTAAAAATTAACTTTTCCTGGCCTTTCACATTCTATAGGTATCTTAAGGGGAGGAGGGTAAACCATCCTCTGTCCCCACCTCCGCTTCTCATTTTGGTTTGGTTCAAGTTTACCAGTATGACTTTCCTCTGTATTATATATCATGTCAGAAGGCCAGTGCAGCCCCCTCTGTGGACTGGGAAGAGGTGCCACTGGACCCACAAGAGGACAGTGGGTGTCAGTGTCATTGTTCCAGTACCGAAGGCAGAGGTGGGCTCTTGCATCTGTGGTTTCTTACCATGTCTGTGGAGAAACCAGTAATCAGTCTTCACTAAAATTTTGTTTATAGGTAGGCATGCAATCCACGACTACAGAATAGGATATCTTCTCACCAGTTGAACAAAAGAGCTTCAAATCTTTTCTTTAGGAATAGCCAACATGGCTTCTAAGCAAAAGTTAGCAAAAATTAGAGAATCCTAGTGAGAATATTTTGTGGTCTAGGTTGCTAAGCTAGCCCAGATGTTTATCCAGGACTCTGAAAAAGAAAACTGAAGAACAGAGGAATCACTTAATCTTGCTTTTACTATTAGTGGTACCTTATAATTAAATTAGTCAAAGCTTTTCTTGGAGCATTGGAACTCGAATCCATTTATGTTGAGATTTGTTACTGTGTGTTCTTACATTTACAGAACTTTGTATACATAATATGTCTAAAGGAAAATTAGTTTGTTTAACAAATTTCTCACCTGTTCAAAGTACCAGGGAAATGAATTATTTAACAGTGCATCTGAGTCAACCTCCGTTTTCTCTTTAGAGATATCTGTGATAATAATTTATGTATTATGTGAGTTTGTGTGCTTTTCCTCTCTAATTAGGTGACAGCCATTCAGACTGAAGTGTTCCAGAAACAGAGGGAGTGCGAGGCTGACTTAGTCAAGGCTGAGCCTGCACTGGTGGCTGCTACAGCTGCACTCAATACACTCAACAGGGTAAAGATGATTTTTTGGTCCCTGAGTTTCCTCAGAGTAATATTTAGGGGTTATTAGAGTTTGAATAACTGAGCTCAGCGTGGCCCATGCAGCCAAATAGTGTTTTAAAAGGAAAGAAACACCCATGAAGTATTTTTGTTGTTTTGAGAGGGAGTCTGCTCTGTCGCCCAGGCTGGAGTGCAGTGGCACGATCTTGGTTCAGTGCAATCTCTGCCTCCTGGGTTAAAGTGATTCTTCTGCCTCAGCCTCCTGGGTAGCTGGGATTATAGGCGTGTGCCACCACACCCAGCTAATTTTTTTGTATTTTTAGTAGAGACGGGGTTTTACCATGTTGGTCAGGCTGGTCTCGAACTCCTGACCTCATGATCCACCCACCTCGGCCTCCCAAAGTGCTGGGATTACAGGCATGAGCCACTGCACCCGGCAACACCCATAGAATATTAAAGTTGAAACAAACCTTCGAGGTTGATGTTACGGTTCCACTTCTTTTCTCCATCCGGGACTCTGTCCTACAGCACCCCAATAAGCAGTCTCCTTTTGAATATTTCCAACCCTATGGGATTTATACTCTTATGAAAGGCAACTGGATTGCTGGTAACTGGATTTGACGCAAATCCAATTTTTCATATCATGTGTTGCTTTAAGAGCTAGGCAAGGCATTCTTTATTTCCTCTGGAATAAGATAAAGAGTAGCACTGATTAGAGAGCCTCAGGGAAAGAACGATGGGAGCAAAGATACCTAGTTTTGGTCCCCATCTTTTCTTCAAGCTTCATGTTGTTAATAAAACGTCCCTAAGCATTCAGATTCTTATAAGAGAAAGTAAGCTATGTTCATCACAAACATATTGTTAGGGAAAGTGAAATGGCAACTAATGTTTTTTTAAGAGCCTGCAGCTAATCTCATCCTGGGGTCTTCCCCTAGACCTCTAGGGAGAGCTCAGGAAATCACTGGGCCTGAGATTCTTAAGATTCTATTTCAGAACGTAAAGAATCTAGACTTTCACTGTTCCTCATAGAAATACTGAATTCCTTTTCTAAGTATTTTTTGAAGAAAACAATTTTGACTGTGAGTAAAGAGATACTTACATTGGTATTTCTTATAGTATTTCCATAAAACCGAAAACTTTTAAATGGAAACGTAGCATGATAGAGCTCTGATTATTACACATTCAAATACCCTGCTGCCATTAAAATAATACTGTTAAATGCTAGTTAGCAATCTGAGAAAATAACCATGATATATTAAGAGAATAAAGCAGATTATAAAATAGGATATTTTATATGACTAATTCTTTTGATAAGAATATGTGTACAGAAAAAGATTGGAAAAAAGGATAATTGGTTTTCTCTGAGTAATGGAATATATATTTTTTTATTGTGTTTCTCTAAATTTGCAGATTTTTCTCTGCATAATTACTCTTTACTCAGGCAAAATAAATTAGCACTACTTAAAAGATAAAGCTGTATGTATTTATAAATTATAAAAAAATCTTGGTTAGCCAGCTCTCATTTATTATCAGCATATTTTAAGTCTTTGTTTTTGTTCTTGCCTTCAGTCTCTTTCCATTCTTTGTAATTATTTACCAAATAAATAGGCAGTTTCTGATAAGAGAGCAGAATCAGGTTCAACATTTGATAAGGTTTTATAAGCAAAAATGTATTATGTAGCACATAAAATATCAGAGAAAATACCTGGTTGGTGGTTTTTGTTTTTTAAATCATTTATTAAATATCACAAGCCTATATGAGCTTCTTATATGTGCTAGTGCCTGCCTCAAAGTATTTGCCCTGATACCTATAATTTATACTATTAATATCATCTGTTGGATTAATCAATGGTCTGACCCGAGGAGATTAAGGAGTAGAGAAGAAGGTTCAGCCTATCTTGGCCATCTCCTAGTTGAGAGTCCCTGTAATGTAATGGAAAATATTACTTACTTGTACATGTAAGACAGAAAAACGGACCTAAGTGACACTGAATTAAGGATTTATGTGTCTGGGAGTGGCTTGGTTAAGATGCAAATCTATTACATAGTGGGATAGAACCTATAAATATCTTACAACATATATACACATATATGTACATGTATGTGTATATATACATATATATGTATATATGATATATATGTATATATCATACATCTATGTATATATACACACACACATATACGTATATATACACACACACTACACCACACACACACACACACACACACACACCCCTCCTGGCCTCAGTGACTCAGTGAGCAGGGTTCTGCAGGACTGATACACAGATCATTTTTCTTGGAGGCGAAAAGGGCAGTGATGTCTCCAGAGAATCAGAGAACTGCCCAGCACAAACTCAACCTCCTGGAGTTCCAAGCCGGAGTCCCCAGGTAGCAAAGAATGGCCAAATTGAAACTGATCTGATACAAAGACATGGGAGGCCACTAAAAACTAGCTTGGCAACTTACAGAATTAATCCAGACCTCCCCTGATCCTGTATGTGTGTGTGTATGCTTTTTTTTCAGGTCAACCTCAGTGAGCTGAAAGCCTTTCCCAACCCCCCCATCGCAGTTACCAATGTTACTGCAGCTGTGATGGTCCTTCTGGCTCCTCGGGGAAGAGTGCCCAAAGACCGAAGTTGGAAAGCAGCCAAAGTCTTCATGGGAAAGGTATCAGCCCAGCCTGGAAAGATGAAAATCCTAACAGTTTCCATACTATTTTCAGTACTGTGGCTATCCTTAATAGCAAAAGATGTTCAAGTCAGAAGAAATCATCTTAATGGTTGTTGAATGTGATCCACTTTATATATTCTCTAGACTTACAGTTTTTGTTTGCCAAGTTGGAGGTTAGCTTGGGGTTATGGCATACCTAAGTCAATGCCAGCAGCAGGTGGAAGGTTGCTAATTATTTGCAAAATTATGAAAGCAGTTAAGTGCAGGAGGGAGAAAATTACATGGATTTCTTAGGTTGGAAAAATGTTACTAATGTATAAGAAGGTGAAGCACAGGGGCTTTTTGGTGTGTTTTTGCTTTTTCTTTTCTGCCTTTCTTTTCTTCAAAATGTGAATGCCTCCTGTGCCGGGACTGAATATTTTACCCTGGGATAGAAGAGGTTTTAAAAGTGTCCATTGCTAATTCTAACTTAATGCTATAAAGACGGAAGAAGTCAAACAGTAGGATAAATGCAGCTTGCCAATTTTGCTTTTGTAATGTGAGTCCTAAAAGCTGATTTTAACTTTTGATCTTGGAATTTTCTCTGCAGCCAAAATGGGTTCACTGCAAAAAGTCTTTTTGCTTTGCAGGTTGATGATTTTTTGCAAGCATTAATTAACTATGACAAAGAGCACATTCCAGAGAACTGTCTAAAAGTGGTGAATGAACAATATTTGAAAGACCCAGAGTTTAATCCAAACCTGATTCGAACCAAATCTTTTGCGGCAGCTGGCCTCTGTGCCTGGGTCATCAACATCGTTAAATTCTATGAGGTAGCAATTCTATACTGATTGTTTACAGGTATTATCCACAAAGGGCCACAGACACATCAATTTCTAGGTCCGCAAAAAGAGTAAAATCTGTTATTTATTTTCTGAATAAGAATGTATAGTTCTAAGAATAAGACATAAGCATGTCAGGGTAAACAATTCTCACAGGAGAATATTTGAAATGTTAGAAACTATCTTTTCTTTTGTGGGTAGAGTGATTGGCCACTTTAGATCAAAGAGCAGTAATTAGATAAAAACTTAGATATGAATTTTACTTATATACACTTAAATATTCAATTCATGTTGACTTGAAACAACTGCAAATCTGAATTCACATCAAATTAAATGTCCCTTCTCTCAAAGCAACATTCACACCATCTGTATTGTTGATACAGTAAGATGAGAAAATAACCATTTCTTCAGTATTTTAATTATAGGTAAGATTTTTGCCTATATGTGATCTAATCTAAAATTTGTAATTTTTGGCAGTATATCAATAAATTATAATTTCACTTATTTATTTATCAAATATTTATTGCTGACCAATTGCATTCCAAGTGCTTCGCAGAGTACTTGATCTACAAAGAGAACAATGCGTGGCCCACGACTCTGAAGAACTCTCATTTTTGTCTTGGAGGGTTGTATGTTATGTTCATATATGGAATCACTGAGAAAAAGTCAAAATTGTCAATTCAGTTCCCAAAGTAATTTTCACAAATCCGCATTATACTGTGGGGCCCACAGGGATAGGACTCTCTTGATCTCTCTCCTTAGTGGAAATCTTCACAAAGGAAGAGTGTAGCCAGTTGTGGTTGATGTACAGCTTCTCTCTATAGTAAAATGCCTCAGCCCTGTCTTCTACTTGTACTGTAGGTGAAAAGACAAGCGTAGATCTTGACTGTGGCTGCATTCTGTGTTATTTTGCTATAAAATAGGAAAATAATTTAATTTCCTTCCTCTCTCCCCACCAGCAGAAAAATTGATGCACCTAAATTCTCAAATGGTCCATTCAAACAACATGTGCCTAAGGTGATCGGGAACTTAGAAAAGAAGGCGACAGTGTGGTTAATATTGTGTGATATCTCCCACTCTCCTTTCTGTGTTGAGAATTTGTCCACGCTTATTTTCTGCCTTAAAGGCTAGGCATGATCTCAACATTGGCTATAGTTCCTGCACAGTGCAATTTCTAGTAATATGAGAAGTATCTCCACATTTTATGACAAATTGATTTCAGTATCTTAATGGTGTTTGACTTTTCATAGCATTTTATGCAAGTACTTGTAACTCTAAGGTCCAGAATAAATAGGTAAAATAATGGTGGACCAGAGAGAATGTGGAAGCTATGTAGATTGTGCTCCGCCTTTAGGTGGCCCCATGTCTGAAAAGTAACAGACTAGGTGTGGTGGCATACACTTGTAATCCTAGCGCTTTAGGAGACTCAGGTGGGAAAAACCCTTAAGACCAGCGTGAACAACATGGGAAGACCCCATCTCAATAAAAGAGAGAAAAGAAATTGCTAGATGAAGTAGAGATTTTAATTGTAAAGCTTCCATCCTATCTAGGTTTGAATTATTATGTACCCTCTTTGTATCTTTATTAATTCATGAACTTTCAGGTCTACTGTGATGTGGAGCCAAAACGCCAAGCATTAGCCCAAGCAAACTTAGAATTGGCTGCAGCTACTGAAAAACTAGAGGCTATCAGGAAAAAGCTTGTGGTAAGTACAAACTATGACATTGAAAAGGTTCCCAAGAGGTGTTTCCTGCCTCCACCATAGGATTCCACCCTCAGACAGCACCACACCTGAGCCCTATCAAACAAAAACGAATTTGATCTTCCATGAATGTATTTCCTTAGATACCATTCAGTAGGTATTTCTTATCTGTTCTGTGCTAGACCCTGAACTGGGAAAGTGCAAATGTTCATGGTTTCTACAGCTAAGAAACATTTGCAGTCTGAGAGTGGAAGGGGGAGGGCAGCGCATCATAATTTCAGGCAGGGCTTCTGGAGTCAGACTATCTGGTTTATATCTTAGCTCCACTGTCTACTGTTGCATCCCATACAAGGTAGTTAACCTCTGTGAGCCTCTGTTTTCTCATCTGTGAAATAGGTGTTGTAAAAATATGCCTCTCTCTCTTTCTTTCTTCCTTTCCTTTCCTTTATTTTATGTCTGGATGATCTGTTTATTACTGAAGGTGGGTGTGAAGTCCCCTGCGATTACTGTATTTCAGTCTAGCTCTCCACTTTGATCTATTAATGTTGGCTCTATATACTTCTTTCTTTGAACAAGCTTTCTACATCTTGCTGTTTTTAAACTCAACTTCAGTGACTGTTAGATGTTTTTTGAGGTCATTCTTTGTAGACATTTGTTATTTTCATTGTTTTTCCTTTTTTCACCTCTGTGTACTTTCAAATAGTCTGTCTTTGAAATTACTGATTCTTTCTTCTGCTTCACTCATTCTGCTGTTTAAAGCCTCAGATTTCTTTTTTACTTCAGCAAATGTATTTCTCAGTTCCAGGATTCTTGTTTGGTTTTTAAAAAATTGTTTCAATCTCTTAAACTCCTGATACATTTCTGAATTGCTTTTCTGTGTTATCTTAGAGTTGGCTGAGTTTTCTTGAACTACTATTTTGAATTATCGATCTGAGAGCTCTCATATCATCATCTCATTAGAGTTGGTCATTAGGTCCTTGTTTTGTTTGTTTGGAGAGGTCATGGCTCCCTGTTTGCTGCTGTTTCTTGTGGACATACATCTATGACTTTACGTGGAAGGATTAGTTATTTTTTCCTGTCTTTGCTGATTGGCTTATTTTGGTCTTTCTGGAGTATGTTGGCTTAGAGGTTATTTGCAGCCATCCGTTGAGTTCCTTAATTCTAGATCACTGCTTCCTTTTCAGCACTATATGGTACATTAAGCCTAGGTTTGCCTTGACTCTTAGAAATGTTTGAGTACTGATAATCCTGAATTGGGGGTAAGGGGTCCCAAAGAAGATACTCTGGCTTTGTGGGAAAGCCGGCTAGAGGGGTTTGTGCCCAGAAGACGTGGAGTGTGCCTCCTATAGTGTGGTGCTGTTGAATGGCCACTCTGATTTGGCGTCTCCTTTGGCTGAGATAAAGAGCAGCGTTTCATGACACTCCTTGCAGAAAATACTTGATCAGTTTCTCTGTTATTCCACATACCCTGCACAGCAGTGTACACTTCATCCTAATGTGTACTTTCATCTCCTTTTCTGTCTTCCACACTATGAGCTCCTTAAAGTCTTAGGTTTTTATGTCTAGCACCTGGCACATGAGAGGAACTCGAAAGCTATTAGTTAAATTAACTTAACAAACAACCGTATTTTATATTTTAGTTAAAAGGTTTATTTGTTCTAGTTGAAGGACTCACTGTCCTTTTAACAATCAAAAAGCTTTTTGTAACACTGGACTAGGCACTGGTGTCAGAGGGACACAGAAGGCTCAGTCCCTGCTCTGAAAAATCTTACAGATTTGCTAAATGCTGTTTAATTTGCTAAGTGCTGTCGAGGGAAGTTGCATTGGCTATCGCTGGAGCACAAAGAATGGAGTTGATCAGTTCTGCAGGTGAGGATGGGGCTGGATGCTCAGGAAACGTTTGGAGGAGCAGTTTCCTCTTGAAACAATTCTTAAAAGATGAATAGGTTTTCACCCAGAAGATAGGGAAAGGGTATTTCATGAAGGAGCAGTGAAAAAAGGTCAAGTATTCTGTGGCTCAGTATGGCTGAAGAGTAGAGTATAAAGGTCACTGTGTAGATCACTTGTGGTGAAAAGAGAAGCAGGGACATGATCAGACAGGAAATTGCAAGGGGTTGGTTAAGAGTTAAGTGTTTGTCCTATAGGCCAGAAGATCTTAAGCTCGCTAATACTGAAGACTCCTCTTAAGGCCAAAAAAAAAGTTCCAGACAGTCATGAATAGTAGTTATATTTTCCTTTAACCATGTTATATAGACAATGCTTAAGGCAAACATAGATTCAGTGGGCCCTAGCAGAATAAACTAGCCCCACTAGGGATCTGGGAGCCATATATGAGAACTGACACCATCAGACAGGGAGAACCATTGAAGAACTGTAGTTGGGGGCAGGAGGGATAAACTGATCACATTCGCCTTTTGAAAAGATAACTCTGAGCCAGCAAACAAAAGGGAAGAGACTGGAAGCAGAATGAACATGGATGAGGGAAGCAGAATGAAAACAGAAGAAAGTCAAGGAGAGAAGGTTGGGTTATAAACAGTTTATACACTGGGTACCGAATGATGATACCTGAAAGAGCAAGAAAGAGATGGTTAGGAAGGTGAATGAGGACCCAGGAGAAATTGGTGTCTGGGGGCCAAGGGAGGGAAAGGAACCATCACCTGGAACAGAGAGTAAAGAGGCTGGATACCACAGTGCATCTGAGCATAGGCTGTGGGGCCAAACATCGCTGTTACATCCTACCCAGTACTTCCCAGCTGTGTGACCTTGAGTAACTTTTTTGTCTCTTTGACTCTAATTTCCTCACCTATAAAATGGAAAAATCTCTCTGAGACTTACCAAACTAATCAAATGCATCAACACATGTAAAATACTTAGAATAGTGCTGGGCGCATGCTACAGGATCCGTAACTATGAGTTGTTATTTTATTTTTTTACAAACAATGATTAGTAACTAGAGAATAAAGCTTGTTTATCAGATTCATAGGTGGTTTGTATCCCATGTTTCAGTAAAATGGTAGAGAAGAACAAAGAAAACAGTGATAGGAATAAAAGATTAAAAGAGATGAAGGAGAGAATGGGTAGTGAGAAAAGAACAGCAAGAATGGAGTTTTCTATAGAGAAAAATTTTTTTTAAAACAAGGAGAAAGATACAAGCTATATTAAGACACCCTGAGAAAATATTTTGGAAACCTAATCTTATGTATTTTAGAGCAAAATCATCTTGATGGTGATTATATATTTGCTTTGAACTATTTTTTCTAGTACATGTAGTTTACACATTTATGTTTATATTAACCGTATTCATGTGAGACACTAGCACTCCCTTCAAATCTCTGATTATATATAAAGCAGTCAGTGTAAACTCAAATCAACAGCTAAACATTCCTGTGAAAGTAGTAGACTGTCACCTTTAAGCATGCTTAGAATGCTGGCTATTACACCAGGTTAGTACTTACTCCTGGTGAACATTCACTGATGCCCTTAAAAGTTATGTGCCAAGGGCCAACTTTTACCCAAACATTTGCCATTAAGGTGATTATGTAAATGAAAAAGATGAACCAAAGTGAATTTGTATCCCATTTGAAATAAACCCCAGTGATATTTGCACACCAAGCTAACTTACCATGTGCTTGCTGAGTGCTCTGTGCCATATTTTACATGCATTAACACAGATTTCATTCCATAGCGCACGTACGTACGAAGCAGGTATTAGTAGGAGTAGCACCATTTTGCAAATGAGAAAACGTAAAACTCACAGAAAGTGAATAATGAGCCCACACCACCAGGGCCAGTAAGAGGCAGAGGGACTAGAACCAAGACATACATACATACGTACATGCATGCATGCATTCATTCATTTAATTGAGACAGTCTCTTTCCATCAGCCAGGCTAGAGTGCAGTGGCACAATCTCGGCTCGCTACAACCTCGTTCCCTAGGTTCAAGCAATTCTTGTGCCTCCGCCTCCCGAGTAGATGGACTACAGGCGTGTGCCACTGAGGGAAGGTGTTGTCTTTCTGGGACAACAAGGGGGTGTAGTTTTAAGGGCAAGAACTTCCCAGTGCCATGCCATCCTCCCATCTCTCTCCATCTGGGAGATTTAACAGTTTCTGTTTTAATTTTCACAGGCGCGGGAAGAATCAAAAAGTCAGTCACTCCAGCGGAAGTTCTTAGGAACTCCTTTCATTGGCCAGGGGTCTTGGAGAACGTGGGGGTTCCTCCCAGGTTAAAAGTCCCCTTCTTCCACACCCCTTTGGACTCCATGTTTGGATCCCCTTCCACACACTCTCTCGTATGGAAGTTCTCTCTCTTCTCCTTTTTTTCCTCTTTCTCCACCTAAAATGAAATCACTTTTCTACAACACTTGAGTCTGGCATTTATTGCACACTGCGCCGTGGTGTCTTCACCTATTCTTGGGGGAGTGATAGACCTAGAACCTGGAGAGACATCCTCTCAGGGGAACTGAGGGCTCCCCTGAACCCCAAAACCCAGAAACACCACCATGTCCGGCTAATTTTTTGTATTTTTAGTAGAGATAGAGTTTCACCACCCTGGCCGGGCTGATCTCAAACTCATGGCCTCAAGTGATCCACCCACCTTGGCCTCCCAAACTGCTGGGATTACAGGCGTGAGCCACTGTGCCTGGCAGAACAAAGACATTTTTTAACTCAAAGCTGGATCCTGTTAACTATACAGTTCACCAGGTGTGATCTGACTGGGAAGCCTAGAAGTATCTGCTCTCTCTCTCTCCACAACTGGACTTCCTCAAACATCTGTTTTGTTAAATGCCTTCCATTAAATTGGTTGAGGACTCAGAAGGCTTGGGTTCATAGCCTCATTTTTTCACACACTAGCTAGTGAAACTATGGCAAATCACTCAACTGATCTTTGTCGCAGTTTCCTCGCCTATATAGGGCATTGTCTCCTTTTTTCACCTTCTTTCTCCGACAAGCATACAGTAGAGTTTTTCCGAGGCTGTATGACACACAACAACCCAACAGGCTGAACTCATTAGCAGGTATAAGAATTTAACAGTTTTTTGTTAAAT
Source organism: Aotus nancymaae (assembly GCF_030222135.1). Classification (NCBI taxonomy): domain Eukaryota; kingdom Metazoa; phylum Chordata; class Mammalia; order Primates; family Aotidae; genus Aotus; species Aotus nancymaae. The sequence goes on along the minus strand of NW_026988438.1, from coordinate 38,422,403 downwards.
AAGACATTAAAATAAGGTTTGCAGAAATCTAAATGCCATTTTTTTCATTAATTTTGTTTTGGTAATATTTTTAATAAAATGATGTATGCTAATATATGGTGAGTTTATTATTATAAAATTAATTTTTATTTTTTATCAGTTTTAACTTATAAATGTTACTTGATATCATCTGTATGAACCAGTACCCTTTAGGGTTCTGAATGTAAAAGAGTTTTGAGACCAAAAATTTTGAGAACCATTGCCTTCCACCGTCCTAGGTATTATTATATGAATCATCAAAATTAATCCTCAGAATAACCCCTTTGAGCTAGGTACATTATTAATGCAATTTTTAAGATAATGAAACTGAAGCATAGAGATTGTAAACAGTCCCAACTTGACACTGCTTAGCTGGTAGCAGCATCCAAGTACGAACCCAGGAGTCTGATGCCACAGTCTTCATGTGCTTCTGTGTTTGGTAAAACTGTAAGTAAGCTATAAGTGCTCTTAGTAACCCAAAACAGACCTGTAATGTGTTTATTTTAATCTTATTTCTAACTGGTGATGTATAATAGTTCCATCAGTTCTCATAAATTTGATGCCATTTTGCATATTAATCTTAAATTTGATGTATATACATATGTATATATACATACTGCTTTAGCAATATAAAGTAATAGTGAAATAACTGGGTCATCGGCAAATATAGTCTGTCTCTAAATTATTTTTTTGTCTCTAAATTATTAATAGGTTATATTCTACAGGTTTTCTTGTTGAATTGTGTTGGAACTTTGCATGCATCTATAAAAGCAGTGTTATAAATCTTGTTAGGTTTGTTGGATCTTAATGCAAGGTAGCATTAAGAGGAGTCTCACAGGCATTTGACATCTTAGTCAAGACTTCTTGACTATAAATGTTAAAAACTCATTAAAAATATCTTAGCCAAAAACAACACAAAGACAAACTCATGGACAAAAAGCGAGCAGGGGCTCCAAGAGATCCAGGAAACAAGCAGCTGCCGTGAGCTTCTCTTGGAGTCTCTGGAGGGCTGTGTGACTTCTCATCATGCTTCTCTTTGTATGTCCCTTTCATCCTTTTCCCTTTCTCCACAATGCTTTTCTCTGTTTTTTTGTCCCCTGGTGGAAGTTGTTCCGTCTCCAAATGAAGCCCTCTGATTCATACTTTCCCCCAGGCCTTTTAATGCTAAAGACAGTGGATTATCTCTGAGTTTCAGTCCCAACCTCCAGAAGAGAAAAATGTGGGCCAGGCACAGTGGCTCACGTCTATAATGCCAGCACTTTGGGAGGCGAGGTGGGGGGAATCACTTGAGGCCAGGAGTTCAAGACCAGCCTGGCCAACATCAGGAAATCTCATCTCCACTAAATCTACAAAAATTAGCTGGGCATGGTGGTGCACACCTATAATGTGAGTTACTCAGGAGGCTGAGACACAGGAATCACTTGAATCTGGGAGGCAGAGGTTGCAGTGAGCTGAGGTTGCACTGCTGCACCCAGCCTGGGCAACAGAGAAATACTCTTTCCAAAAGAAAAAGAAAAATCTGACTGGCCAAGCTGGGTCTAAAGGGCTCAGTAATTAACACCTCTCTTCACTGCCTGAATTTTGAACCCAAAGAGAAAAGAAGGAGTAGGTGGAGAAACCAAAGAAATCATTTTTGTCCTTAATAAAGCTGGTATTGGAGGATGAGGCTTAGGTGCAAGAGCAGAGGGGGATAGTGTGTGCATAGTGTAATTGCATCTTCAGGGTACCTCCATTCACCCCAATTGCTTCCTGAATTCTGCCCGGTGGAGACGGAAGGGGAGAAGACCACATTGTGAACTGTTACTTTGTGGTGTCACTGATGTGTTTATTATCGTTATATTCTTCTTTTCCTTCTTCCCTAAAATATGTCTGGTAAAGGGGTAAATGTTAATGTGGGGGAGAGGTTTGTTCATTCACCTTACAGTTACAGGTGTTTTAAGAATTATTGTAATCTCTCTGTTTTAAGTAAAAATGACTCAAAATTTAATTCCACTCTGATTCAGGATCTGGATCGAAATCTGAGCAGACTCACAGCTTCATTTGAGAAAGCAATAGCTGAGAAAGTCCGGTGTCAAGAAGAGGTGAACCAAACTGATAAAACCATCACATTAGCTAACAGACTTGTCAAGGAACTTGAGGCAAGTTAAACCTTTTCTTCCAAACATTCTAACTAAAAAATTCAGATCCGCTTGTGGGGATTTTATTCGTTGCCCTCAGTAATAACTAAATAGACATAGAATTGACTGCAAATGGTAATATTTAATCATCACTCATACTGTGGCTCTAACTCACCAGAAGGAAGAAATGATCAAGTACATATCTTTTCATATGTAGTCCTGAACTCGATGTGCCATCAGTCTGAGCTCCTACTAAAACAGGGAAGACATACACTTTATCAGAATGTAGTGGTCTTGTATTCACTTTAAGACAGTGGAGTACATCAGCTGTGGGTGGATTATGTCCTTCCTTTTTCTACTTTCTCTCTTCCTTTCTTACCACACTGTAAAATGCTTTAAAAACAAAAAGCATGTTTTTCTTAAAATATTTTATAAAATTCAGGATGGCTGCTAGATACTTGTGAAATTGAACTGCTTGTTGCCTAATTCTTTTAATACACATTTGCCATTGAATTCTACCAGCAAATGATTCCTTTCAAGCTAACTGGTTGGCTTATGTTTTTGTTGTTCTATCTTTTTATAGGTGACTGACGTGCTAATGTTAACAGCTATTCCATTAGATAAAGTTTTTTTTTTTTTAACTTTTTTTTTTTATTGTATTTTAGGTTTTGGGGTACATGTGGAGAACATGCAAGATTGTTGCATAGGTACACACATGGCAGTGTGATTTGCTGCCTTCCTCCCCTTCACCTATATCTGGCATTTCTCCCCATACTATCTCTCCCCAACTCCCCACCCCACATTGTCCCTCCCCTATTTCCCCCCAACAGACCCCAGTGTGTAGTGGTCCCCTCCCTGTGTCCATGTGTTCTCATTGTTCAACATCCACCTATGAGTGAGAACATGTGGTGTTTGATTTTCTGTTCTTGTGTCAGTTTGCTGAGAATGATGGTTTCCAGGTTCATCCATGTCCCTACAAAGGATACAAACTCATCATTTTTGATGGCTGCATAATATTCCATGGTGTATATGTGCCACGTTTTCACTGTCCAGTCTATCATGAATGGACATTTGGGTTGGTTCCAGGTCTTTGCTATTGTAAACTGTGCTGCAATGAACATTCATGTGTATCTGTCCTTATAGAACGATTTATAATCCTATGGATATATACCCAGTAATGGGATTGCTGGGTCAAATGGAATTTCTATTTCTAGGTCCTTGAGGAATCGCCACACTGTCTTCCACAGTGGTTGAACTAATTTACACTCCCACCAACAGTGTAAAGGGGTTCCTATTTCTCCACATCCTCTCCAGCATCTGTTGTCTCCAGATTTTTTAATGATCGCCATTCTAACTGGCGTGAGATGGTATCTCAATGTAGTTTTGATTTGCATTTCTCTAATGACCAGTGATGATGAGCATTTTTTCATATGTTTGTTGGTCTCATGTATGTCTTCTTTTGTAAGGTGTCTGTTTATATCCTTCGCCCACTTTTGAATGGACTTGTTTGTTTTTTTCTTGTAAATCTGTTTTAGTTCATTGTAAATTCTGGATATCAGCCCTTTGTCAGATGGGTAAACTGCAAAAATTTTTTCCCATTCTGTTGGTTGCCGATTCACTCTAATGACTGTTTCTTTTGCCGTGCAGAAGCTGTGGAGTTTGATTAGGTCCCATTTGTCTATTTTGGCTTTTGTTGCCAATGCTTTTGGTGTTTTGGTCATGAAGTCCTTGCCTGCGCCTGTGTCCTGAATGGTTTTGCCTAGATTTTCTTCTAGGGTTTTTATGGTGTTAGGTCTTATGTTTAAGTCTTTAATCCATCTGGAGTTAATTTTAGTGTAAGATGTCAGGAAGGGGTCCAGTTTCTGCTTTCTGCACATGGCTAGCCAGTTTTCCCAACACCGTTTATTAAACAGGGAACCCTTTCCCCATTGCTTGTTTTTGTCAGGTGTGTCAAAGATCAGATGGTTGTAGATATGTTGTGTTGCCTCTGAGGCCTGTGTTCTGTTCCATTGGTCTATATCTCTGTTTTGGTACCAGTACCATGCTGTTTTGATTACTGTAGACTTGTAGTGTAGTTTGAAGTCCGGAGGTGTGTTGCCTCCCACTTTGTTCTTTTTGCTTAGAATTGACTTGGCTATGCGGGCTCTCTTTTGGTTCCATATGAAGTTTAAGGTGGTTTTTTCCAGTTCTGTGAAGAAGGTCATTGGTAGTTTGATGGGGATAGCGTTGAATCCGTAAATTACTTTGAGCAGTATGGCCATTTTCACGATATTGATTCTTCCTAACCATGAACATGGAATGTTTCTCCATCTGTTTGTGTCCTCTCTTATTGTGTTGAGCAGTGGTTTGTAGTTCTCCTTGAAGAGATCCTTTACGTTCTTTGTTAGTTGTATTCCTAGGTATTTTATTCTCTTTGTAGCAATTGTGAATGGCAGTTCATTCTTGATTTGGCTCTCTTTAAGTCTGTTATTGGTGTATGGGAATGCTTGTGATTTTTGCACATTGATTTTGTATCCTGAGACTTTGCTGAAGTTGCTTATCAGTTTCAGGAGATTTTGGGCTGAGACGATGGGGTCTTCTAGATATACAATCATGTCGTCTGCAAATAGAGACAATTTGATTTCCTCCTTTCCTATTTGAATACCCTTTATTTCTTTTTCTTGCCTGATTGCTCTGGCTAGAACTTCCAGTACTATATTGAATAGGAGTGGTGAGAGAGGGCATCCTTGTCTAGTGCCAGATTTCAAAGGGAATGCTTCCAGTTTTTGCCCATTCAGTATGATACTGGCTGTTGGTTTGTCGTAAATAGCTTTTATTATTTTGAGATACGTTCCTTCAATACCTAGTTTATTGAGGGTTTTTAGCATAAAGGGCTGTTGAATTTTGTCAAAGGCCTTCTCTGCATCAATTGAGATAATCATGTGGTTTCTGTCTTTGGTTCTGTTTTTGTGGTGAATTATGTTTATAGACTTGCATATGTTGAACCAGCCTTGCATCCCCGGGACGAATCCTACTTGATCATGGTGGATAAGCTTTTTAATGTGCTGTTGCAATCAGCTTGCCAGTATTTTATTGAAGATTTTTGCATCTATGTTCATCATGGATATTGGCCTGTAGTTTTCTTTTCTTGTTGAGTCTCTGCCAGGTTTTGGTATCAGGATGATGTTGGTCTCATAAAATGATTTGGGAAGTATTCCCTCTTTTTAGGTTATTTGGAATAGTTTCAGAAGGAATGATACCAGCTCCTCTTTGTATGTCTGGTAGAATTCGGCTGTGAACCCATCTGGACCTAGGCTTTTTTTGGGTGGTAGGCTCTGAATTGCTGCCTCGACTTCAGACTTTCTTATTAGTCTATTCATGGTTTCAACTTCTTCCTGGTTTAGGCTTGGGAGGAGGCAACTGTCCAGGAATTTATCCATTTCTTCCAGGTTTACTAGTTTATGTGCATAGAGTTGTTTGTAATAATTTCTGATGATGGTTTCAATTTCTGTGGAATCTGTGGTGATATCTCCTTTATCATTTTTTATTGCATCTATTTGGTTATTCTCTCTTTTCTTTTTTATTAATCTGGCTAGTGGTCTGTCTATTTTGTTGATCTTTTTGAAAAACCAGCTCCTGGATTTATTGATTTTTTTGAAGGATTTTTTGTGTCTCTCTCTCCTTCAATTCTGCTCTGATCTTAGTTATTTCTTGTCTTCTGCTAGGTTTTGAGTTTTTTTGATCTTCCTCCTCTAGCTCTTTCAATTTTGACAATAGGGTGTCAATTTTAGATCTCTCCTTTCTTCTCATGTGGGCACTTATTGCTATATATTTTCCTCTAGAAACTGCTTTAAATGTGTCCCAGAGATTCTGGTATGTGGTGTCTTCGTTCTCGTTAGTTTTGAAGAACATCTTTATTTCTGCCTTCATTTCATTGTTTATCCAGTCAACATTCAAGAGTCAATTGTTCAGTTTCCATGAAGCTGTGCAGTTCTGGGTTGGTTTCTGAATTCTGAGTTCTAATTTGATTGCACTGTGGTCTGAGAGACTGTTATGATTTCCATTCTTTTGCATTTGCTGAGGAGTGATTTACTTCCAATTATGTGGTCAATTTTAGAGTAGGTTTGATGTGGTGCTGAGAAGAATGTATATTCTGTGGATTTAGGGTGGAGAGTTCTGTGAATGTCTATTAGGTTTGCTTGTTCCAGGTCTGAGTTCAAGTCCTGGCTATCCTTGTTAATTTTCTGTCTCGTTGATCTGTCTAATATTGACAATGGGGTGTTAAAAGTCTCCCACTATTATTGTGTGGGAGTCTAAGTCTCTTTGTAAGTCATTAGGAACTTGCCTTATGTATCTTGGTGCTCCTGTACTGGGTGTGTATATATTTAGGATCGTTAGCTCTTCTTGTTGCATTGATCCTTTCACCATTAAGTAATGTCCTTTGTCTCTTTTGATCTTTGTTGCTTTAAAGTCTATTTTGTCAGAGACGAGAATTGCAACTCCTGGTTTTTTGGTTTTTTTTTCTTTTGCTCTCCATTTGCTTGGTAGATCTTCCTCCATCCCTTTATTTTGAGCCTTTGTGTATCCTTGCATGTGAGATGGGTTTCCTGGATACAGCACACCAATGGGTTTTGGCTTTTTATCCAATTTTCCAGTCTGTGTCTTTTGATTGGGGCATTTAGTCCATTTACATTTAGGGTTAATATTGTTATGTGTGAATTTGATACTGTCATTTTGATGCTAGCTGGCTGTTTTGCCCATTAGTTGATGCAGATTCTTCATTGTGTTGATGCTCTTTACCCTTTGGTATGTTTTTGGAGTGGCTGGTACTGGTTTTTCCTGTCTATGTGTAGTGCCTCTTTCAGGAGCTCTTGTAAAGCGCGCCTGGTGGTAATGAAATCTCTGCGTACTTGTTTGTTCGCAAAGGATTTTATTTTTCCTTCACTTATGAGGCATAGTTTGGCTGGATATGAAATTCTGGGTTGAAAGTTCTTTTCTTTAAGGATGTTGAATATTGGCCCCCACTCTATTCTGGCTTGTAGGGTTTCTGCTGAGAGACCTGCTGTGAGTCTGATGGGCTTCCCTTTGTGGGTAACCCTACCTTTCTCTCTTGCTGCCCTTAGCATTTTCCGCTTCATTTCAACTTTGGCGAATCTGACGATTATGTGCCTTGTGGTTGCTCTTCTTGAGGAATATCTTTGTGGTGTTCTCTGTATTTCCTGGACTTAAATATTGGCCTGCCTTGCTAGGTTGGGGACGTTTTCCTGGATAATATCCTGAAGAGTATTTTCCAGCTTGAATTCATTCTCTTCATCACATTCAGGTACAGCTATCAAACGTAGATTAGGTCTTTTCACATAGTCCCATATTTCCTGGAGACTTTCTTCATTCCTTTTTACCCTTTTTTCTCTAACGCTGCCTTCTTGTTTTATTTCATTGAGTTGATCTTCGACCTCTGATATACTTTCTTCTGCTTGGTCAATTCAGCTGTTGAAACTTGTGCATGCTTCGCGAAGTTCTCGTGTTGTGTTTTTCAGCTCCATCAGTTCACTTATATTCCTCTCTAAGTTGTCCATTCTCGTTAGCATTTCGTCAAATCTTTTTTCAAGGTTCTTAGTTTCTTTGCATTGGGTTAGAACATGTTCTTTTAGCTCATGGAAGTTTTTTATTCCCCACCTTCTGAAGCCTGATTCTGTCATTTCATCACATTCATTCTCTATCCAGCCTTGTTCCCTTGTTTGGTGAGGAGTTGTGATCCCTTGTAGGAGGAGAGGCGTTCTGGTTTCAAGTGTTTTCATCCTTTTTGCGCTGGTTTCTTCCCATCTTTGTGGATTTATCCACCTGTCGTCTTTGTAGTTGCTGACTTTCAGATTGGGTCTCTGAGTGGACGTCCAGTTTGTTGATGATGAAGTTATTTCTGTTTGTTAGTTTTCCTTCTAACAGTTTGGTCCCTCTGCTGTAGGACTGCTGAGGTCCACTCCAGGCCCTGCTTGCCTGGGGATCACCTGCAGCAGCTGCAGAACAGTAAGGGTTGCTAGCAGTTTCTTCTTCTGCTATCTTTGTTCCAGAAGGATACCCACCAGATGTCAGTCTGATCTCTCCTTTGTAAGTTGACTCTTTGGATATATGGTGGTCAGGGAGCTGCTTGAGGAGACAGTCTGTCCTTTATAGGAGCTCGCGTGCTGAGCTGTGAACTCTGTTGTTCATTCGGAGCTGCTGGGCAGGTACGTTTAAGTCTGCTACAGCAGAACTCATAAACCCCCTTTTTTCCCCAGGTGTTCTGTCCCGGGTAGTTAGGGCTTTATTTATGAGTTTCCACTGTGCTGCTGCCTTTTTTTTCAGGGCTTCCCTGCCCAGCAAGGAGGCAGCCTAGTCACTGTCTGCCTGCAGAGGCTTTGCTGAGCTGCTGTGGGCTCCGCCCAGCTGCCATGTGAACTTCCCTGCAGTCCTGTTTATATGGGTGTAGTTAGAAATCCCTCGGCAATGGTGGCCCACCTCTGTAATGGTGGACTCTCTCTGTAATTGCGGGTTGCCTCAGCAATGGCAGACTGCCTCAGCAACGGCGGACTACCTCCGTGGTGGTGGAGTGCCTTGGTAATGGTGGACGCCCCTCCCCCACAGAGCTGGATGGTCCCAGTTTCAGCTGTGCTTGCTGTGAAACTCTCAACCTAGAGAGCTTCCAATTGCTGTTTTTTTTGTGTGGGGGGGGTGGGACCAGCCGAGCCTGATCACCTGGCTCCCTGCCTCAGAGCCTTTTTTTTTTTTTTTTTTAGTTGAATGGTTGACTCTCTCCCAGGTGTTCCAGTCGCCTGTTGAAAAGGCGCCGGGATGTGTGTGATTTCCTGTGTGGTGACCCACTGCGCCGGCTGAAACAGCGACGCTGAGATTTGTGGTGTTTTTTTGCCCGGGAATCTCCTGGCCTGACTCCCTGTTTCAGTCCCCTTTTTTAATCAGCTGAATGGGTGACCATGCCTTCCCGGAGGTCCTCTGGCCAGCTAAAATGGCACCCAGACCTGTGTATTTTGTACGGAGAACCGCTGCGCCAGGGTGCTGGCAAAACAGCAGCACGGGCCAAAACAGCCACGCTGGTGACCCGTGGGGCTCCTCCGCCTGGGAATCTCCTGGTCTGTGGGCAATAAAAATCTGTCTGGAAATGCGGCGTCCACTCACCCTCTGCGCTTTCACTGGGAGCTGCAGTCCTGAGCTGCTCCTAGTCAGCCATCTTGGATCTTCTCCCCGATAAAGGTTTTTTATAATTCTTATTAACGTTCTCTTGCTTGAGCATGAGTGGCAGAGGAACATATGTTCTTTGACATCAGTATTCACAGATTTTATTTGCTCTACAATGTGGCATTCAACAGTTTTGGACAAATCAGTGAACGTCTTCAACTTTGTTTTCTTGTATCTGAAACAAGGATGTGGATGTTTCCCTTACAAGGTTGTGATGATGCTGAAAAGACACAGTGTATGTTCAAGTATTTCCTAACAAAAGTCAAAGAGATAAATAACCAAATTTTAAAATAAGAAAAGGGTTTGAATAGACATTTATCCATAAAAGATAGACAAGGGCCGGGCGCAATGGCTCACGCCTGTAATCCCAGCACTTTGGGATGCCGAGGTGGGTGGATCACGAGGTCAAGAGATCAAGACCATCCTGGTCAATGTGGCGAAACCCCGTCTCTACTAAAAATACAAAAAATTAGCTGGGCACGGTGGCGCGTGCCTGTGATCCCAGCTACTCAGGAGGCTGAGGCAGGAGAATTGCCTGAACCCAGAAGGCGGAGGTTGCGGTGAGCCGAGATCGCACCATTGCACTCCAGCCTGGGTAACGAGCGAAACTCCATCTAAAAAAAAAAAAAAAAAGATAGACAAATAGCTAATAAGCACCTGAAAAGATGCTCAGCTCGATTAGTCATTAGGGAAATGCAAATTAAAACCACAAGATACCACTTCATACCCACCTGGATGACTATAATAAAAAATATGAACAGTAATGGTATTGGCAAATGGTATGGAGAAATGCTGGTTGGAATATAAAATGGTTCCACCTCTTTGGAAAACAGTTCTGCAGTTCCTCAGAATGTTAATCATAAGGTTACCACATGATGCAATAATCTACTCATAGGTGTATACCCCAAATAAATGAAAATAAATGTCCGTTAAAAAGCTCATATGCAAATGTTCATAGCAGCGTTATTCATAATAGCTAAGAATGGAAACAACCCAAATGTCCATTAATTTCTTAATGGATAAATAAAATGTATATCCATATAATGTAATAGTATTCATCTATAAAAATGAATACTGATTCGTACTGCAATGTATGAATCTTGAAAATATTATTCTAAAAGAAGTCAGACACAAAAGGCCACATATCACATAAGTGTATGTGTATGAAATGTCCAGAACAGTCAAATTTATAGAGACACAAAATAGACTAATGGTTGTCAGGGGCTGGACAAAGGTATGGGGTTTGGGGAGTGACTGCTACTGGATACGCGGTTTCTCTCTGAGGTGAGGGAAATGTACTAAAATTAGTTAGAGAAGATGATTGTGCAAGTCTACGTATATAGTAAAAACCACTCTACTGTATACTTTAGGGGGTGAATTTCATGGTATGTGAATTATATCTCAATAAAGCAGTCACTTTTTAAAGTATAAAGTTTACAACTACACTATTAAAAAGTATATAAAATATATAACTAAAAGCTAATAACAAGGCTGGGTGCGGTGGCTCACATCTGTAATCCCAGCACTTTGGGAGGCCAAGGCAGGTAAAACATGGGGTCATGAGATCGAGATCAGCCTGACCAACATGGTGAAACCTGATCTCTTCTAAAATACAAAAAATTAGCTGGGTATGGTGGTGCGTGCCTGTAACCCCAGCTCCTTGGGAGGCTGAAGCAGGGGAATCACTTGAACCTGGGAGCTGGAGGTTGCAGTGAGCTGAGATTGCGCCAGTGCACTCCAGCCTTGCAACAGATCAAGACTCCATCTCAAAAAAAAAAGAGTAATAACAGTGTATAATTAAAAAGTGTATAATTGCATTATTAGAAATGCCTTTATGCTGGAAACTCTGAATAAACTAGGTATTGATGGAACATATCTCAAAATACTAAAAGCTATCTATGACAAACCCACAGCCAGTATCATACTAAATGGGCAAAAACTGGAAGCCTTCCATTTGAAAACTGGCACTAGACAAGGTTGCTCTATCGGAAGCCCTAGCCAAACCAATCAGGCAAGAAACGGAAATAAAGGGTATTCAGTTAGGAAAAGAGGATGTCAAATTGTTTCTATTTGCAGATGACATTATTTTATATTTAGAAGACTCCATTGTCTTGGCCCAAAATCTCCTTAAGCTGATAAGTAACTTCAGCAAAGTCTCAGGATACAAAATCATTGTGCAGAAATCACAAGCATTCCTGTACACCAATAACAGACAAACAGAGAGCCAAATCATGAGTGAACCCCCATTGACAATTGCTACAAAGAGAATAAAATACCTAGGAATACAACTAATAAAGGACATGCAGGACCTCTTCAAGGAGAACTACAAACCACCGCTCAAGGAAATAAGAGAGGACACAAACAGATGGAAAAACATTCCATGCTCATGGTTAGGAAGAGTCAATATCATGAAAATGGACATACTGCCCAAAGTAATTTATAGATTCATTGCTATCCACAGAACTGGAAAAAAAAAAAAAACACTTTAAACTTCATATGGAACCAAAAAAGAGCCCGACAATCCTAAGCAAAAAGAACAAAGCTGGAGGCATCACACTACCTGACTTCAAACTATACTATAAGGCTGCAGTAATCAAAACAGCATGGTACTGGTACCGAAAGAGAGATACAGACCAATGGAACAGAACAGAGGCCTCAAAAGTAACTCCACACACCTACAACCATGTGATCTTTGACAAACCTGACAAAAACAAGCAATAGGGAAAGGGTTCCCTCTTTAATAAATGGTGTTGGGAAAACTGGCTAGCCATGTCAGAAAGCAGAAACTGGACCCCTTCCTGACACCTTACACTAAAATTAACTCCAGATGGATTAAAGACTTAAACATAAGACCTAACACCATGAAAACCTTAGAAGAAAACCTAGGCAAAACCATTCAGGCCATAGGCATAGGCATAGGCAAGGACTTCATGACTAAAACACCAAAAGCATTGGCAACAAAAGCCAAAATAGATGAATAGGATCTAATTAAACTTAAGAGCTTCTGTGCAGCAAAAGAAACAGTCATTAGAGTGAACCAGCAACCAACTGAATGGGAAGAAATTTTTGCAATCTACCCATCTGACAAAGGGCTAATATCCAGAATCTACATAGAACTAAAACAAATATGCAAGAAAAAAACAACCCTATCAAAAAGTGGGCAAAGAATATGAATAGGCACTTTTCAAAAGAAGACATTTATGCAGCCAACAAGCATATGAAAAAATGCTCATCATCACTAGTCATTAGAGAAATGCAAATCAAAACCACATTGAGGTTCCATTTCACACCAGTTAGAATGGTGATCATTAAAAAATCTGAAGACGAGAGATGCTGGAGAGGATGTGGAGAAATAGAAATGCTTTTACACTGTTGGTGGGAGTGTATATTAGTGCAACCATTGTGGAAGACAGTGTGGCGATTCCTCAAGGATCTAGAAATTGAAATACCATTTGACCCAGCAATCCCATTACTGAGTGTATACCCAAAGGATTATAAATCATTCTATCATAAAGACACATGCACACATATGTTTATTGCGGCACTGTTTACAATAGCAAAAACTTGGAATCAACCCAAATGCCCATCAATGATAGACTAGATCAAGAAAATGTGGCACATATATACCATGGAATACTATGCAGCCGTAAAAAGGATGAGTTCATGTCCTTTGCAGGGACATGGATGAACCTGGAAACCATCATTCTCAGCAAATTGACACCAAAAACAAAATACCAAACATTGCATATTCTCTCATAAGTGAGAGTTGAACAATGAGAACACATGGATATAGGGAAGGGAACATCACACACTGGGGTCCGTTGGGGGGTCGGGGGGGCAAGGGGAGCGATAGCAGGGGATGGGGAGGTTGGGGAGGGATGACAGGAGAAATATCTAAAGTAGATGAAGTGGGGATGCAGGCAGCAAACCACCATGGCATGTATACCTATGTAACAATTCTGTAAGATCTGAAATGTACCCCAGAACTTAAAGTATAATAAAAAAAAAAAAAAAATGCCTTCAGCTGGTAAGTATATAACTGTACTAAAATATGTAACTGCCTGATTAGAAATGCATTTGGCTGGAGGTGCTAGAAAACTTTAACCATGGCTCAAACAAATGGGAGCTTATTTTTCACATATTACAAAAAATGCTAAGGCTACCATTATCAGTGTAGCTCCAGCTGAATAATGATCTCCACCCAGGCTCTTTGTTGACCTCTACGTCTCCACAGTTAGCAAGTGGGCATTTGCCATCATGCATTTTGCCTCACGAGTACCCAGGGGGCTGCTACACCTTCAGATTCAGAGAGACAGTAGAGAAAGAAAACCATCTATCAGCTGGGGTTTTCTCTTTCATGAGAAACACTGATGTTTTTCTGGAAATGTCTCTGGCAAATTCCCACTTAAGTTTCTTTAGTCAATCTAGATAAACTCCTAACTCCACACCACATGCCCTCCCCAAAAAAGAAAAGTCTGGAAAAGTGGGAAACAGGGCTATCATGATTGGCTTAGCAAGTCACAGTTCATCTCATGGGGTTGGGTACAGTGGCATCCCATTCAGATTCAGGGTTCTCTTAGCAAGAAAGGAGGGGGAAACGTGTTTCGGGCTGGCCAGGTGATAGCCTAATTTCTTATGGTAGATTTTTAAAACCCTAACTTATTACCACAAATTTAAACACACTATCTCTCTGAAATACGTAGTTCATTATGCAAAAACTCATAATTCATTCTGTAAAATGCCCTGTCTCCATTCCATCTCAGTAACTGCAATTCCGTTCTTTCACTTTTTCTGGCCCAAAGCTTTTGAATCACCCTTGACTTTTTGCTCTCTTTCTGACATCCAGTCCATCAGCATATTGACTCTGCCTTTCAGGTTCATTCCAAATCCCAGCTCTTCGCATTCTCTTCACCTCGCCGTGCTGGTCCAGCCTGCTGGCATCTGTTCCCTAGAGTACCTCTGCAGGCCCCACCATTGCCTGCTAAAGCTTATTTCCCTCACTGCAGCTTGGTGATATTTTACAAACTGAAGTCCGTTCACATCAGCCCTTCACTCAGAACTCCCCAATAACTAATCACTCAAAGTGCACTCTAAAGGCTTTACTGACCTACAGGCCCCTGTGTTACCATTTTTTGGTAGCATTTATTGCATGAACATAGTTGTACATGTATGCATACGCAAAAATACTTCTTGGTCTTTTTTTCCCCAACCAAAATTTAAGCTTCTCAAAAACAGGCACCTTCACCTGTTTTGTGCACTGCTTGATCCCAAGCATATAGTATAGTCTTGGCATGTCGTAGGCATCACTAGATGTTTATTGAATGAATAAATTAATGAATGGGGGAGTTTGGGGAGCCTCCTGTGTTAAAATGCTGGAGCCTTTTGAAGACTTGCTCTTCTTAGGTCAGTTGAGAAATTTCACCAGTACTAGTTCCTACTACTACTTCCATTTAAAGTGGCAAGATTCAAGCAATTTGAAGTGTTCACCATTTGTGAGGTGCCTGAGGAAAAGGGTCATACAATTCGACTGTTTTCCTGGACTAGTTATAGAATGTCTGAAAGTTTTGTCAGAGGAAAAGCAGGCTCTACCATGTGTCTCCAACATACAGCAGTATTTTCAAAGACTCTACTTACTTGTGATGATTTAGACAAGGAAAGGAAAAGAAGATTGTATCATGTTAACTAGGAAAAAATATATTTTTAAAGGATTAATTGAAAATGTCAGATCTTTTTCTTTGAGGGTAAATTCTTTCTGATTAGAACAGGAGACAGTTAACTTCTGAAAAACATCAAGACTGATGATTTTGTCTATATAGCATTGACCTGGAAGCTCAGCCATTCAGACTAATAAATCAGGCAATTTATATTTAATCATTAACTAACTCCTGAGCTGAGCAGCTGTTCAAAATTAGAAATGGGTCACCCCGGCCAGGATGACATTACAGGCAATCTATAATGCATTAGAATAAAATTATAGTGATTTTTAACTGTCTAGAAATTTATTACAGGACATGTTCCAACTCTTAAACCCTTGTTAGCCATTGTCAGTAATGATTTATGTTGCCTGGATACTGTAGCGAAATTATTGACGATTTCGATAGCCAATAAATCTATGTTTAGTAAATCTTCAAATTTCAAAGCTGTTTTGGAGAATGAGATGGGTACACTTTATTCTTTACAAACCAAAAACAACAAAGATGGAGGGTAGGTGAATGAGAGATTCCTCCTGAAAATTAATGGTTATGTTGTCTATGGCTGAGGAAGGAAAGTAATACATTTTGTAAAGAGGGCTAGAGAGCTGAAGTTCCTTAGTGTTTAATTATACAGTTAACTTGGGGGGATGTTTATCAGTCAAAGCAAGGAGATGATCTTGAAACCGCTTTGATAACCATTTTCACATGCTAATTCCATGACCTCCAACCTCAGTGTTGTAGATATTAAGATGGCTTGCAGGGAACTGGCATTTCAATCCATTCCGACATCATTTTTGTTTTCTGTGGTCAATCTTCTTTCATGAAAGCAAAATTCCATAGGGTGCTTGTTTGCTTGTACTAACAAGTTGCTGATTTTTTTTCAAGTTCTGTTAATGTGCATGTTCTTAAAATGTTGTATTAATTTTTAGCATACGTTGAAACAAAATGAATTAGTGAACTACCCTGCAGTTCAGTCAATCCATACGTATTTATTGCAGTTTTATTCAAATCCAATATTAAGGGCTTCACATACTTAACCTGTAAATCAGATTTTAAATGGCCATCCAACTAGATATAAGGACTTCAGCAGCTGTCTTGGAGAGTATTGTGAAGTCCTGATTTCCATCTTTGTACATAGATCATAGTTTCCTCCACTGATTTAATAATTATATTAGAAAACTAACCTGAGTTTAGTAACTACTGATTCTACTCTTTAATCAATAGAATCCAGGATAGATGGCTATTTCAGCTTATGTTTTACCTAATTAAAAAGAGTTGTGTTTGTCATTTCCCTTTGTCTGTAATCAGACCATTGCCAGCATGTTAAAAATAGATAAATAAAAAGTTTGCCTAGGGCAGTGTAGTGGGAAGAATGGAAAGCAGCCAGGCTGACATTAAGAATCCTAACATCAGGCCAAACACGGTGGCTTGTGCCTGTAATCCCAGCACTTTGGGATGCCAAGGTGGGTGGATTGCTTGAGCTCATGATTTTGAGACCAGCTTGGACAGTATGGCAAAACCCGGTCTCTACAAAAAATACAAAAATTTGCTGGGCATGATGGTGCATTCCTGTAGTCCCAGCTACTTGGGAGGCTAAAGTAAGAGAATGGCTTGAGCCCAGGAGGTGGAAGTTGCAGTGAGCCAAGATGGTGCCACTGCATTCCAGCATGGACGATAGAGCCAGACCTCGTCAAATAAACAAACAAACAAACAAACAAACCTAACATCACTCATTTCTTGCCACAGCTCTTGGTCATCCTCCGTTCCCACAGGGGTAGGGTAGAGACTGTCAGCCTTTCAAGAAGGACCTCAGTCATAATGGAAGAGTTAGGATATTCAATGAGAAGAGATGTTAAAGAACGAATGTCACATTGTGATAAACTCCACTGAGGAGAGTATGAGGACTCCGTCATAATGATGGGTTTCAAACACATGAAAGATTATAATAGTCACACCAACCCGTTACACTCTGTTCCTTCTAGTGACTGGGTGGAAGGACATAAACTGTGCCATAAGGTGATTGCATTAAGCATTTGTTGAGTTGACGTTCAGCCTGCAATTACAGCTGAGTAATTTTATCTTTCAGTCGGAGAAGATTCGCTGGGGTCAATCCATTAAGTCCTTCGAAGCTCAAGAGAAGACACTGTGTGGAGATGTTCTTCTCACAGCAGCTTTTGTGTCTTATGTTGGACCCTTCACGAAGCAGTATCGCCAGGAGCTGGTGGACTGCAAGTGGGTTCCCTTTCTTCAGCAGAAGGTAAGTTCACTTCCTTACCTTGTCAACAGGTAGAAAAATCACACAAATTTCGGTATTAAAGCTCATGTGTCTACCAGGTACTTTGGGACCTCAGTAACAAGAACTGACCAGAAATTCCACTGTGAAGGTGTTTCTTATGTGCTGCAGTTTTTATTTTTACAGAATTCATAATAAATATTTCATTATTTTTAAAAATGTTTTTATTGATTTATAATACTTGCATGTATTTTAGTGGTAATATGATAGTTTGATACCTGTATACTATGTGTAATGGTCAAGTCAGGATATCTGTCACCTTAAACATTTATTTTTTCTCTGTGTTAGGAACACTATAATTCTTCCTTTACAGCTATTTGAAATACACAGTAAGTTATTAACTACAGTTTCCCTATTGTGCTATTGAATACTGGCACCTATTTCTTCTATCTAACTGTATTTTTGTACCCACTAATCAACTTCTTTGCATTCCCTCTACCCCGTCCCCCTCCCTCTGGTTCTCTGGTACCCATCATTCTACTCTCTCTACCTCCATAGGATCCAGCTTTTTAGCTCACACATGTGAGTGAGAACATACGATATTTGTCTTTTTGTGCCTGACTCATTTCACTTAACATAAAGTCCTCCAGTTCCATTCTTGTGGCTCCAGATGACACGATTTCATTCTTTATGGCTGAATAGTATTCCATTGTGCGTGTGTATCTCATTTTCCTTATCTGCGCATCTGTTGATGGACACTTAGGTTGATTCTGTGTCTTGGCTATTGTGAATGGTGCTGTCATAAACATAGGAATGCAGGTATCTCTTTGATACGCTGATTTCCTTTCTTTTGGATTTATGCTCAGCAGCTGGATTGCTGGATCATATGGTAGGGTTTTTTTTTTTTTTTTTTTTTTTTTTTTTTTTTGTGTGTGTGTGTAACCTCCATGCTGTTTTCTGTAGTGGCTATATTAATTTAAATTTCCACCAGCAGTGTACAAGCTTTCTCTATTCTATGCATCCTCACCAGCATCTGCTATTTTCTGTCTCTTTGATAACAGTCATTCTAACTGGGGTGAAATTATATCTCATTGTGGCTTGGATTTACATCTCCCTGATGACTTGATGATTATGAGCATTTTTTCATGTTACCTGTTGGCTATTTGTACATCGTCTTCTGAGAGAAATATCTATTCAAGTCATTTGACCACTTTACAATCAAGTTTTTTGCTTTTTTGCTATTGAGTTGAATTCCTTATGTATTCTGGTTATTGATGCCGTGTTGGGTGAATAGTTTGCAAATATTTTCTTCCATTCTGTAGATCATCTTTTCATTCTGTTGGTTGTTTTCTTTTCTGGGCAGAAGCCTTTTAGCTTGATATGATCCCATTTTTGCGTTTGTTGCCTGTGCTTTTAAGGTCTTACCCAAAAAACCTTTGCCCAGATGTCCTGGAACATTTCCCCAATTTTTTCCTATAGTAATTTTCTAGTTTCAGGTCTTAGGTTTAAGTCTTTAATCCATTTTGATTTGATGTTTGGTTTTGGTTTTGGTTTTTGTTTATTTCATTTTGTGTTTTGAGACAAAGTTTTACCCTTGTTTCCCAGGCTGGAGTGCAGTGGTTCATTCTTGGCTCACTGCAACCTCTGTTCACCAGGTTCAAGTGATTCTCCTGCCTCAGCCTTCCAAGTAGCTGGGATTACAGGCATCTGCCATCACACCCAGCTAATTTATTAGTAGGAATGGAATTTCATCATTTTGCCTAGGCTGGTCTTGAACTCCTGACCGCAGGTGATTCACTTGCCTCAGCTTCCCAAAGTGCTCGGATTACAGGTGTGAGCCACTATGCCTGACCTGATTTTATTTTTGCACATGATAAAAGATGGGAATAGTTTTTCTTATGTTAGTGATGGTTTCAACAAGAACATAAAAATTAATTATGTAAATTTTTATGTTAAACAAAAGTGATAACGAAAACAAACTCAGATTGTCACCTTATTGAGTAGTGTGAAACTTTTTGTTTTCTTACTAATATTATGGGTTATTTGTTAAAGATTTTTAAAAGACTACTTTCAGACTTTAAGTGTAGCATTTTATGTAAGTATAAAGTATCTTCCCCTAAATTTGAAAATTCAAACCCATGAGCAAAGTGAAGTAATAGTTTTGGAAGATCTAAAATCATCTAGTTTAAGATCCTGCTTGTACAAATGAGAAAACTGAGAAAGTAAGTCTAAATGACACCTCTTCAATCATATAGAATAGAAAATCAGACCTCCTGATTTCCAGGACTCTATCTTCTATACAACACTGTCATCTCAATTTATTGGAACAGATTCTTAGTTTATGTATCCAGTCCTTTCTGGAGTATGGAGACAAAGATGCACATGGGCACAGATATTGATAGATTATTGAAGCAGTCACACCTACTGGTCTCTCTTACTTAAAGGAAGTAGGAAAATGCAGTGCAAGCTGGCCAGACAAAAGAAAATTGGAATTAGGAGAATACCTTTGAGGAGTGTGGTAAAAATATCAAAAATACCTGTGAAGGGCAATAGGGGAGTAGGTGGTCAGAGTCTCCATGCAGCTTTAAGAAACCCAAGATGTATTTGAACAAGATGGGTTTATAGTCACAGTAATGAAGCTTTCATCAGCAGTATTCAAAGTCCAGGAGTAAAAAGAGAGGACAGAGAATGCCAAATCCAGCCAAGTACAAGGTTTATAGGCAGGTAAGCCAGAAAGAAAGGAGGTGAGGAAAGTCATGTAGTGACTAGCAGAACATTTAAGGAATGGGAGGTGCACTTTAGGCTGAAAAGAGATGGGAGGTTAGCCAGAAGTTAGGGTTAAAATACGGTAAAGTTCCCCAAAACATTAAAGACAGAATTACCACATGATCCAAAAATTTTGCTTCTCGGTATATACCCCAAAGAAATAAAAGTAAGAATTCAAACAGATGTTTGCATGCTGTTGTTCATAGCAGCACTATTCACGGCAGCCAAAAGATGGAAGCAATTCTTCCGTGGACAGAATGGATTTTTAAACATAAGGTAATAAACATACAAT
Source organism: Aotus nancymaae (assembly GCF_030222135.1). Lineage (NCBI taxonomy): Eukaryota > Metazoa > Chordata > Mammalia > Primates > Aotidae > Aotus > Aotus nancymaae. The sequence goes on along the minus strand of NW_026988438.1, from coordinate 38,402,075 downwards.
AGAATGTTACTCGGTCTTAAAAATGGAGAAGATTCTGGTACATGCTGCAATGCAACATGGATGAACCTTGTCAATATTAGGCTAACTGAAATAAGCCACTCACAAAAGGACAAATACTGCATGATTCCACTTTAGGAGGGAACCAGCACATTCACATTCATAGAGACAGAAAGTGAAATGATGGTTAGCAGGGACTGGGAGAGGGAGGAATGGGGAGTTATTGTTGAATAGGTATGTTTCAATTTGGGAAGATGAAACAGTTCTGGAGATAGATAGTGATGGTTGTACAGCAATGTGAATGTACTTAATGCCACTTGAACTATACACTTAGAATGGTTAAAATAATTTTATGTTAAGTATATTTTACCACAATAAACAGTAAATAGTTGGCTAAAGGCCTGGTGTGCTTTTTTTTTTTTTTTTTTTTTTTTTGAGAGAGAGTCTCACTCTGTCACCCAGACTGGAGTGCAGTGGTGCAATTTCAACTCACTACAACCTTCATCTCCTGGGTTCTAGCAATTTTCCTCACTCACTCAGCCTCCCAAGTACCTGGGACTACAGGCACATGCCATCACACCCAGCTAATTTTTTTGTACTTTTAATAGGGACAAGGTTTCACTGTCTTAGCCAGGATGGTCTCGATCTCCTGGCCTCGTGATCCACCCACCTCAGCCTCCCAAAGAGCTGGGACTACAGGCATGAGCCACCGTGCCTGGCCTGGCCTGGTGTCTCAATAGTATTTGTTAGAGTGTTACGTTTAAAGATGTGAAAGAGATGCAGAAAATCATAATCCAAGAGTTAGGCATAGGAATTTTAGGTTTCAATGGTGAAATAATTTCAGATTTTTACAAAGTCCGAGTCAACATTTCCCATCGAAAAAGGAGGTACTCTAATACCCCACCAAAATGGGAGGGGGTGCGCATATCGGAAGCCAGGGAAAGGGTGTTGTATAATCCTCCCAGGTGATTCTCACGTCATCCCCTTCCTCCCCCAATTGCCCCAGCATGCTGGAGTAGAAAGGAAATATAGTGCTTTAACGTGACAGATGTCAAGGCCAGAGAGTGGATTCATCATCTGCATGGGCACTGAGGTTGTCAGGGATTGATAGCAGAACTTGGAAAGGCGAGAAGCACCAGGAGCTGTATCATTCATAAAGTGAGGAAATAGATGGAAGATTGTATATCTGGATACTATGGGTCTCGAAGGTGGCATTTTGACTTAAGGATGGAATAATCATCTTTGGGTTGACTTAAAGGGAAAAAAGAAAGGCAGCTCTTTCCCACATCCACTTTTCAGTTATGGGAGTATTAAGAAAATGAACTGTCTGCCGGTGTGGTGGCTCACATCTCTCAGTGCTTTGGGAGGCCAAGGCAGGAGGATCCCTTGAGGCCAGGAGTTTGAGACCAGCCTGGGCAACACAGTGAGACCCTATCTCTAAAAAAAATAAATTATAATATAATACCCAGCCAGGTGTGGTGGCAAAGAGGCTGAGGAGGGAGGATCAGTTGAGCTCAAGAGTTAGAGGTTACAGTGAGCTATGATGACACCACTGAACTCCAGGCTGGGTCACAGAGTGAGACCTTATTTCAAAAAGAAAGAAAGAAAGAGAAAGAGAAAAAGAAGGGAGAAGGAAGGGAGGAAAATGAACTATTTCCACTTGAGAAAAGCCTCAAGTGAAATGAGACTCTACAACAATGCCTCTTGCATCCCAGCCTCGTGTTAAAATCATGTGACAGAGAACTTTTGAAGTGCATTGATGCCAGCTGAAGCCGAATCAGTGGGGGAAGGACCATGCCTCTTGGTAGCATTTTTTTTCCTCCCAAGACAGAGTCTTAGTATGTTGCCCAGGCTGGAGTGCAATGGCACAATCTCGGTTCACTGCCGTCTCTGCCTCCCAGGTTCAAGTGATTCTCCTGCCTCAGCCTCCTAAGTAGCTGGGACTATAGGTGCACATCACCACACCCAGCTAATTTTTTGATTTCTAGTAGAGATTGGGTTTCACCATATTGGGCAGGATGGTCCCTATCTCTTGACCGCATGATCTGCCCTCCTCAGCCTCCCAAAAGTGCTGGGATTGCAGGCGTGAGCCACTGCACCCAGCCTCCTGTTGGCAGCTTTTTAAAGCTATCCCATAATTCTAATATCCAGCCTGGGGTTGACAGCCATTGCCCTGGGTTAAGGCAAACAGGTAGAGAAGATAAGGCAATTTGGTCCAAACAGGACTAAGATACTAAAGGGTATGGGGGAAGGGTTTCCAGAAAGTACAACCATGGGGGCATAGTTTGAGGGATGGGACAGGGAGAGAACAGTAACACAGAGGGTAGTGGCTGAAATGGCCTTGAGGGTCCAAATCACAGTTTTCCTAAGTTGTTTCGATCCAAAGTTGTCGTTTGCTGAGCAGATGGACAGAGTCACAGGCAAGTTCAAGGCAGCCTTTGCACTCCACTCGTTGCTTTGACCCAGCAGTTTATAGACAGAGCAAAGACATGGCGTTATTAGTGCTTGTAATTAGTTATTATTATTAGTTATTACCAGCACTAATTCTAAGCCTCTATGTCCTAAGCAATAAAATAGAGGTATCTACCTTGCAGAACTCTTGTTAAGAGTTAAATGAGAAAATGGAAAGAATGAATATATATGGATAAATTTTGTGAACATATTCAAGCCTTACATAAACATTAGCTGTTACGTTACCATAACATTAGGAGAAACTGGAAGTATTACCTCCACGGGAAATTACCCTTTTTTCTTAGGAATATGCCAGTTGGTCAGTTTTTGGAGGACTGATGGGCTTTCGGTGTTAGGACTAATTTCACTTTGGCTCATGGCATGTGCTTCCAGCCTTGTCTTTTCTCTCTAGCAAATGCTTCTTTTCCAAGGAGTGAGCCTCCTTTTGTGTGTGTGTGTTCAGCTCCACCTCATAGTAACAACCTGACATGTTGACCCTACTTAGTAGAGCAATTAGACGGAGCCATGCAATAGGCTGACTTTAGAAGCAGACTTTGAACTTAAAGGGTTCCCTCTTTGTACTTGGTTTCCAAACCCGTTTTCCTTGCTGCAGACTCTAAGAGATTCTGAAAAGACAAGTTCTTATAATAAAAAGGTATACTCTAATATGTCCCTTAAGGAAGGGGCTATTTCTGAGATATGTCTGTTGCTATACTTACACAGACCTTGGTGGGAGAGCCGAGTACACACCGAGGCTACATGGCATAGCCTATTGCTCCTAGGCTACAAACCTGCACAGCGTGATAGTTTATTGAATACTGCAGGCAATTGTAACACAGTAATAAGTGTTTGTGCATCTAAATCTATCCAAATGTAGAAAAGATACACTGAAAATATAGCATAGAAGACTAAACTTGGTACACCCGTATAGAGCAGCTATCCTGAATGGAGCTTGCAGAACTGGAAATTGCTCTTAGTGACTCTTCTACTTAATGCACACAGCTGAAACAATTGGGGACTGTGAGTAACTTTGATTTCTGAAGCTAAAAGGACTACTGTGAACAAATACAAAGTCCACGGTAGTCTACAGTAATGTCCTAGGCCTTCACATTCACGTGAATGTGACTAAGCCAGTGCTCGGGGGAGACTGGTGTTCTCTTTCATCCTTGGCTCTGTCCTCTGCACAGAGCAGGTGCTCAAACTATGGATTTTGGATAGGAGATCTGCAGGTGCACCTTCTGTTAGTCCTTTTAGCTTCAGAAATCAAAGTTACTCACAGCCACCAATTGTTTCAGCTGTTTATGTCAAGTAGAAGTAACAAATTAAAGCCACGTATCTCTTGCCAGTAGAGAGTACTTACTCTAAAAGATCAAATTGCCTGTGCCTCTAAGGGAACTATGTATCAAGTCAGATACCAAGACTTGTTCAGTATCACTAGGAGATAAGGTCTGATTCATTTTTAAGATAACACTGCAGTCAGAGGCATTAAGAATATTATGCTACTTTTCCTATATTCATACCAAATTTCATCCCAGCCTTAATGTGGGAATCCCTTCAGCATTTTATTTTGAAGCTCTGTGACAAACCAATGAACCAAACTGTTCCCTCCTCTACCTACTACAGGTGGGTTCTCACTGCAGTCTCTTATGGAGGAAGGCTTCCATGTTAACCGCCCCAGCAAGCCAGGGGACTAGCTCGGTATTCATCCTGCACATTTTGGTGTCTTCAGACAGTGTTTCATGTATGCAGAAAATGCTCAATAATTTTCCAGTGATTGATGACTGAAGGAGTGAACAAATACATTCTTTAATAAATTTTTGCCACAATATTTATTCTTTGTTGTCAATTTTTATAAAGAATGATCCTTATTCTTTAAAATGGATTGTTCTGTCCACCCCGCTTGCCCCCCTCTCTTGCCCCTCCTCCTCTCACCCCTCCCCCCTCTTGCCCCATCTCTTGCCCCTCCCCCTCTCTTGCCCCTCCTCCCTCTCCCCCTCCCCGCTCTTGCCCATCCCTCCTCTCTTGCCCCTCCTCATCCGCTTACTTTATAATGCAGTCAAGGCATAGAGAATTTCCTCTCAGCCTAGAAGTGACATCCTAAGTTCCTTTGCAGAACTGAGAAGTTGATGGAGTTCCAGTGTACTGAGTACTTTTCATTAACCCATCCAGAAAGAGAGGTCATCTCTTTGCAGGATTGGTGGGTAGTGGGTAGAAAAAAATGAAGTGCCTCAGCAAGATACTGCATTTTAGCATTGCTTATGAGGGGGTGGGGGTTGTGGATCGCTCCATGGGCAAATAGGTTTCTAGCATCCTGCCATTCTTCCTGGTGTGTAAATTCACTCTTACCTAAGTATGGGGCAAAGTCTCTCTCAGCTGAAGCCCAGTAGATGCAGTTGATAAAACAAGATGTTGAATCCCACAGTTGACAGAATTCTGAGATGTAAAATGCTGGGTTTATCAAGTCAAACTTCCTCTAATGATGAGTTGTGTTTGGCTTCTGAGAATCCACAGAGAGTTTGCATGTGTTTCCCTAGAGTTACTTTCTCATGGCTTTGTTCTCATGTGTTCTTGTCTGTCTGCTCTCTCTGCCACATGGCCAATTTGTTGCATTCAACTCTGATTTTAAAGGTTTTCATTCCACTAACTGAAGGCCTGGACTTGATTTCCATGTTGACGGATGATGCTACAGTTGCCGCCTGGAATAATGAAGGACTGCCCAGCGACAGAATGTCCACTGAAAATGCTGCTATCCTAACACACTGTGAGCGCTGGCCTCTGGTGATAGATCCCCAGCAGCAGGGAATTAAGTGGATCAAGAATAAGTATGGAACGGACCTGAAAGTCACACACTTGGGCCAGAAAGGGTATGTGAAGTTTGAAGGCTTTCTGTTTACCTGCTGTGCAGTGGGTCTGATTTTTATAAAGGCGTGATGTTTCTTAGACCTCTCCACCACATTGATGTATTACAATTTGGTGCTAGTTTTTTTATCTGCCTGCTCGTGTGTCATATAACGTATCTGTGTTGAAAAGGCATTCATGTTGGATGGCATCAAGTTATCCGAAGAAGAGATAAGATTGAAGATTAGAAAGGAAACATATGTAAATTTTCTAAAGCTAAGAGTGGATATGTATTATATATCCATTATATATATTGCATTCCTTCTCTGGAGTGTTTGGATAGTAACACAAGAATTGTCAGCGGTGCCTCCAGGTTTAATGATGGTATGGTCGTATTCCTAAATCTGTACTTTGCTTATAGAAGGCTCTTAACATGGCTACAAATCCCAACATTGAATGCCTGAAGTTAATGTAATATCTTAGTCAAGATTTACGTGTCTCTTATGAGAACTGAATCTACTCCGAGACTTTGTTACTGAGTCATCATGATAATACTGTCTGATAGACAGAAAGCTGTCTTGTATGCAGTTCCTATTCAGTTAATGTTGAATTAATTATCTTAGAACTATGGATATGTCACTTGACCTTTCCATTCTTTTTTTATACATAGAGTGAAATAAGAAATTTCTGTAGTTATACAAGTAAATGTAGTTATACAAGTAAATGTAGTTCTTAGACCAGGTGCAGTAGCTCATGTCTACAATCCCAGCACTTTAGGAGGCTGAGGCAGGAGGATTGCTTGAAGCCAAAAGTTCAAGACCAGCCTGGGAAACATAGTGAAACCCCCATCTCTACCAAAAAAAAAAAAAAGTAGCCAGGTGTGGCAGTGCCTACCTGTAGTCCCAGCTACTTGGGAGGCTGAGGCAGGAGGATCACTTGAGCCTAGGAGATTGAGGCTACATTGAACCATAAACATGCCACTGCACTCCAGCCTGGACAACAGAGTAAGACCTCATCTCTATTTTTTAAATGTAGTTCTTGCTTATCTGAATACTTGCAGAAAATTATTTTTGGTAGGGAGATAATTTTTTGGAGGGGAAGACCAAAATAAAATGATAGCTCACCATTTTCAGTGACTAAACTTAAAGGTTTAAAAAATAAAAGTCTGATCAAATTATAAAGCAATTTATACATGAATTTTTCATGAAAAAAAAGACCCATCAAATGAATTTAAATGTATGATATTTGGGTAAGTTACACTTGTTTAAACTATGGTTGCTATTACAAGCAACTAATCTACATATAGATTTATTATTTCAAATGATTGAATTTCAGTTGAAAAATATGACTAACATGTATCTTAAAATCTCATCTTTAATTTCTGTGTAATCTAAAGGAAACTACCACTTTATAAAATATTCTCTATTAATGATAATTTAATCACATAAATAATTTTGAACATTTTTGTGCCAATTGACATTTTATGATCTCAAATCCCACTGAATTTTAAGGTTTTTGAATGCCATAGAAACTGCTTTGGCCTTTGGTGATGTCATCTTAATTGAAAATCTCAAGGAAACGGTAGATCCAGTCCTGGATCCACTACTTGGCAGGAACACAATTAAAAAAGGAAAGTAAGTATTCTGGAATTTTTAACATCTATTTTGTGCTAAATGATTTTCAGCAGCAGCATCTGTTTCTTAGCCTCATAATAAGCAGTGTATAGAAATCTCGGTGATATTTCTGAGTTTCCATTTTATGGACTTACACTCCAAGGCCAAGGCAACCACAATATAATCCAGACTTTCAGACTATTTGTTTGGTGGATTTCGATTTGTTTTATCCAATTCCTGATTTATGGACCCAAAAAATGCATTGTTACAAATCAGAGAAGAGTTGCCTCTTTTTAAATTTATACCAGTGTTTCTCTAACTTCAGTAATTTGCACAACACCTTGAATGTGGTTGCGTATCTACGTATCACTTGTACCTGTTTACTTAATATTTTTCTTAAACTAGATTTTATATCCATTCACTGTTTTTTAAAATCAGGATGCGTTTACTGGGCTAACTCTGTTTTGTTTCTAATATACTTAAAATGTAACCATTCAGAAAAGGAGAGTTCATGAGTGCATCCCTGAAATCACCCCTTATGCCAACAGTGTTGGATTATCAACAACAGAGAAACACTTTCTCCTGCCCCTCCAGGAGCTATGTGTGACTTTCTAACTGGCTGCCATTCTCCTAAGACAATATACTTCCCAGAACATTCTCTTAGGGGCATTGAAGCCACTTCTGAGGAGTCATCATGTCACTTTCCTGTCAATGTGGGAAAGGTCAGGCGCAGCAGTTGTGTCTTCAATCCAGTCTGGGTGGGCATAGGGGAAACTGGCACTCCAGAGACTCCTATGCCTCTTCGCACAAGCAATCAACATTGACTAGACTTAATTCACTGGATTTCCTTCTCTCTCTCCTTTTTTTTCTTCAAAAAGATGTAATTTCAGAACTTCCCCCACCCTGTTCTTCCTTAACACCCACGCTCTGCCTCTAAGGTGTCTGTCTCCTTTTTCATCACCCGATTATTCCTGTCAGTTTTAAGTGGAAATAAGCGTACATCAGGGGGACTAACTTCTTGGTCTCTAACTGATTAGTATGGTATTTATCATACAGCTCACTAAGTAAATCCATTCAGAGTGACTGACAACTTATAATTGTTTAATAAACCAAAATTTGCCCAGGCACACATTTAGAACAATCTAATAAGCCACTTGACAAACTGCAACTTTTAACATAAATATAATTGTAGCTGTGTCTGATGTGTTAAAAATACAGTGTAAAATCTTGAATGTCGGTAAAGTGAAATCCTTGTTATTAAGGTTCTGACTCTATTATGAAGACCTAAAATTTTTATCAGTTAAATGCATGTTATCTGGGCTTCAACTTCAACTTTCAGTAGCACAATTTAGGTGTAAGCAATTTGTTGATTCTCATTACATATATAGTTGGATAATCTGAAATTTCCAAAGACTGATAAATTTGAGTCATGATTCCCGGTATGGATGTAGTTAACTATCAGTGAGGATTTTAGAGGTCTTCAATTTTAGAAACAAATTTTACATAGAGCTTCAAGTCTTTATCACAAAATATCAGGCCAGAACAATTTAATTCAAATTAATAATATTTATGGAATATGTTCTCTCTGTTAGGCCTTATAGAATTGATCGTGTTACTCTAGCATTTCTTTTAAGACCAAGAAGATTTAAGATAATCTGTAAGAATGTAACAAACGGTGCTGATTGTATGCAGTTGTTACATTTAACAGTCCGGGCTCCTAACCCTTAAGCATGGGAACAACCGCTTGCTTGAGGGTGAATCTCAACTCTGTATCCTCAGCTCTTCCTCCTTCCCTCTTGCATGTAGATGTTTTTATAGTATCTTCACCCAGAGACTATGAGTGCCAGTGGAGTCCTTAAATATCCTGTCAGTCATTGAATAAACCTCTGAGCACTGCTATATGCCCGGTACTATACTGGGGTCTGCAGATTTAGTGTGGTAAGACACAGACCCTACACTTGAGGAAGCTACATTTCCGTCAGGAAAGACAGACCTATAAATAATCAATGAATGTAAAGCAGAACCATTGGTGTGGTGATAGATGTATACATAGCAAGGAGTTGTCAGCTCCATAGTGGAGACTTGGAAAGACTTCTTGGGAAAAAATTACCTTTGATTATATTTTTATTTAATGCAAGTCTCAAAAGTTAAGTAGGCGTTTCTGAGGTAGACAAGTGGGAGAAGAGAATCTTGGAGAGAGAGCCCTAATTTCAAATAGCAAAACGCGCAAAACAATCCAACAGCTTTGGGGAAGTGCAAATAGAATCCAAATGGGTGGAGAGTCTGTTGGGGAGGAAGAGAGAGGGACGTGGACTGGGGTAGATGAGACCAGAGAAGAAAGCAGGACCCAGAGCACAGACTACCTTGGTTGATCCCTAGGTTGGCCTTTATCTATATGTCGATGATTTCTAACCTCTCCTAAATACACCCAAGGGGCCTGTTTCTATCAGTTACACTGGCTGGCAATAGCAATTGTTTTTTTTTTTTTTTTTTTTTTTTTTTTTTTTGAGACGGAGTTTCGCTCTTGATACCCAGGCTGGAGCGCAATGGCGCGATCTCGGCTCACCGCAATCTCCGCCTCCTGGGTTCAGGCAATTCTCCTGCCTCAGCCTCCTGAGTAGCTGGGATTACAGGCACGCGCCACCGTGCCCAGCTAATTTTTTGTATTAGTAGAGACGGGGTTTCACCATGTTGACCAAGATGGTCTCGATCTCTTGACCTCGTGATCCACCCGCCTCGGCCTCCCAAAGTGCTGGGATTACAGGCTTGAGCCACCGCGCCCGGCCCAGCAATTGTTTTTAACTAAAGAACCCTGCTTCCTGGAGTCTCCATATTTTCACTTGAGAATCATGGTAAGTCACTGGAGAAGCTAGTAAGAACTCCTGTGCACACTGGAAGCAGAGTGAGCAGATGAATGTTTCTGAAAGTGTTGACTGAAGGGGTGTGGACCTAGAGCCAGAGCCCAGTTAGTAAATAATTGCAGTAATCCATTGGTTGAGACATGGTATGAGCCTAAACTTAGGCAGTGACAGGAAAGGGAGGAGAGGACATATCAGTGTGATAACAAGAAGTTAATACCATCAGTTTATGGTAATTAATTGGATATTATTGGTGGGGAGAAAGGAAGGTTCAAGGATGGTTTATTCTGCCGTCTTTCAGATAAATGATACTGTGCTTTATGGAGAAATGTATATAAGAATAAGAGTAAGTATGGGGAAAGAAGTAGTGATTTCTCTTACTTATAAATGCAAAGGCTGAGGTACTTCTTTAACACTCATTTCTAAACCAGAAGTCTGAAAAGCAGCTGGACGTGTGCGTATGGAGCTTAATAAAAGAATGTTGGTCTACTATGTAGACCGGGCATATCTATCTGGAGAAGCAGTTACGCCATCATGGTGGATGTGATTATCTAGGGAGACTCTATACAGCCAGAAAAACAGAGGGCACCTGGGTGGGGACCCAGAGACATTAATTAATGTCCTCTTGCATACCTTATAACTATGTGAAGGTTATGTGAAAACCTAGTTTCTTTAACAGCTTTTTTTCTTTTTTGTGTTTTTTAATTGCTGTGTCATAGTTGTACATGTTTTGGGGGTACATGAGATATTTTGATACATGTATACAATATGTGATGATCAAATCAGGGTGACTGGGATATCTGTCATATCAAACATTTTTCTTTATGTTGAGAACATTACAGTTTTTCTCTTCTAGCTATATTGAAATATGCAACAAATTATTAACTATAATTTTCCTACTATTCTGTTGAATACTAGAATTATTAGAATTATTCCTTCTAACTGTATTTTTGTACCCACTAACCAACTTTTCCTTATCTTCCCCCTCCCCCCCGACTTCCTTTCCTGGCCTCTTGTAACCACCATTCCACTGTTTGCCTCCATGAGACCCACTTTTTTAGCTTCTGCATATGAGTAAGAAAATGCCTTATTTGTCTTTTTGTACCAGGCTTATTTCACTTGATATAATACCCTCCAGTTCCATCCATGTTGCTGCAAATGACAGTTTCATTTCTTTTCATGGATGAATAATATTTCACTGTGTATATGTACCACAGTTGCTTTATCCATTTGTGTTCATGTGTTTTGCATTACTATAAAGGAACACCTGAGACTGGGTAATTTATTTTTTTTTTAAGATAATGATTTAGCTCATGGTTCTGTAGGCTGTACAAGAAACATAGTGCCAGCATCTGCTTCTGGTGAATCCTACAATCACAGTGGAAGGTAAATGAGGAGCAGATACGTCACACAGCAAGAAAGGGGGCAATAGAGAGTGCGCAGGAGGAGCCAGGCTCTTTTAAACAACCATATCTCAAAGTAACTCATTCCCACAGGGAGAACCCCAGTCATTCATGATAGATCTGCCCCCATGACCCAAACATTTCCCACCAGGCCCACCTCCAACATTGGTGGTCACATTTCAGCATGAGATTTGGAGAGGACAGATATCCAAACACTCAAGATGATTTCTTATCTTGGTTATTGTGAGTATTGCTGCATTAAACATGGGGAATGCAGATACTTTTTCGATATACTGATTTCATTTCTTTTGGATATATGCCCAGTAATCAGATTGCTGAATCCTGTGGCATGATCCTGAGGAATCTCCATACTGTTTTCCGTAGTGGCTATGCTAATTTACATTCCCACCAGCAGTGTACAGGTGTTCTATGTAAGGTTTGTTCTTGCCGAGTTTAAAATAAAGAAACAGGCCAGCACAAGAAGATCCAATGCGAAGGGTTTATTCAGGCTCCCGGGTGAGGTTCTGCAGTCCGACAGGAGGGGCCAGAGAATTCGCACAGACTCCTCTCAGGCATGGGGTTTTATAGGGAGTGAAATAGCTCTATTGGTTTGGGAGAGCAGGGTGTGGGCAAAGCAGGACTACTATTGGGTATGGTTACAAGCCTTTGAAGGCCAGGCTGTGCGAGAAGGGGAGAAGGGAACATGCCGGAGCATGTCCGAGCTTGTCGGAGCTTGTCTGAGCTTTCGGAAAAGAAAGCGGCGGGTGGGGGGAGTGGTGTGTGCATCCAAGCTCCCGGCGAGGCAACAGGCCTTACGTTCTGCTTTCTCACATTTGTTATTTTCTGTCTCTTTGGTAATAGCCATTCTAACTGGGATGAGTTTTGATGTACATTTTTCTGTTGATTAATAATGTTGAGAACTTTTCATACACCCGTTGGCCATTTGTATATCTTCTTTTGAGAAAGATCTATACAGGTCTTTTACCCATTTTTAAATCAGATTATTTGCTTTTTTTTTTTTTTTCCCGCTGTTGGGTTGAGTTCCTGATATATTCTAGTTATTAATCCTTCACCAGAAGGATACTTTGCAAATACTTTCTCCCATTCTGTGGGTTGTCTCTTCACTCCATTGATTGTTTCCTTTGTTGTACAGAAGCTTTTTAGCTTGATGTAATCACATTTGTATATTGTCGCTTTTGTTGCTATTCTTTTTGAGGTCTTATCCCCCAAATCTTTTAACCAGCTTTTTCAAATAAACAGGCATTACTCTCTTTCTGTAGAGTTTTTATGAGTGCTACTTTACCAGTCTAACTTTTTCCCTGCTCCTTAGTTTTTTTCCCAAGCCTTGTTTATTTACCATCATTGTTTGGAAACTATGTTTTTCATACCTACAGTTTCCTCTAATATAGCCCAAGCCTTTCATTTCTTCATGCCACAGATAATTCCCCCTCCTATGATATTTTATTTTACTTAACTTTTCTTTTCACAGATCTTAAATTCACTAAATTTAGGATGTAACTGCTATTTAGCCAATAGCAGTTAAACGTTAACAGGAAATTTTAATTTTCCATATTTAATGCCTCCCATGCATAGTATATTTTCCCTGTGTCATTTTGCCATTTTTTTCTCCCCCTTATAATATGCTTAGTTTTTTCTCACTCATACATAACCTTAATTGATTATAAGTTATTTATGGATAAGAATCATATATGACTTAAAAAGATGGTTAACCAAGTTAAAAGAACAATACAAACATAAAACTTTTATTTCGGTTACCGTGGCAGATTAGATATTTGAAAAAACCTAAATATATTAGCTAAAAAACCTAAATATGTTAGTTAAAATATTAAAAATGTCTTTTGAAATGTGTTACTGAGTTGACCAAAAAAAAAAAAAAAAAAAGAGGGGGCAACCAAAAAGCAGGAACTCATACAAGGAACACCAAAGATTGTTTCCTTCCTGAGGATACCTGCTAAAACCCGATGACCTTGGGTTTCTCTTTTGAAGAGGTATAAAGCTTGAACAAGCCTGGGGCCTGTTCAGGGTATGTAGTCTGCTAAGAGATTGCTGTATAAAGCTAGAGGACACACCTTCCATTTAAGGATGACTCTGTTAAAATTAATAAACACACAAATAATTGCTAAACCTAGAAAACTTTCCTTTTCTAGCTTGGCACTGAGAAGAGGCAGATGTCCTATCCTAGTTGCATCCTAGGAGGAGTATTTTGGGTTTTTACTGTGTTTAAATTTTATTATTTAATACTGAGACCTATAAAATACCAAATAAATAAGTTATAAAGCATAATAAATTAGACATGTTATCTGCCATTCAAATTATCGTCAATATCCTTTAAGTTACTTTTGTGCTCCCCTCCTTGCTTCCAGAGGTAACCAGTGTGCACATATTGGAATGATACCAGTTCCATAAAGTCTAACAGACGGGACATAGTAAATATTATTTACTTAATATTTTTAATAACATACATTTTTAATTCAGTGAATAAATACGTATTTAGTCAAGTTTCTAGAATGTGACAGGCATATAAAGATCAAAGAGCTGTCAAAAGATAAGTAAAAGATCTAAATAGATATGCAACATCACTAGTCATCAGGAACATGCAAATCAAAGCCACAAGAAGGTGAAGATCCTGAATGTTGTTTATTATCACTTCATTGTAATGTTTTATCATATGTGTGTATATTCTTAACATATTGCTTTGGAGCTTTATAAAAACACCTTATAGTGTATATAGTTTAAAAGGACTTGATTTTTTCCCTCAATTATATGTATCTGAGATTTAATCTACATTGTTGCTACTGGCTCTAGTTCTTTCAATTTCATTACTATAATATTCTTTTCGGTTTGTTTGTGATAGAGTCTCGCTCTGTCACCCAGGCTGGAGTGCAGTGGCACGATCTTGGCTCACTGCAACCTCCACCTTCTGGTTTCAAGAGATTCTCCTGCCTCAGCCTCCCGAGTAGCTGGGATTACAGGCACCTGCTACCAGCCTGGCTCATTTTTGTACTTTTAGTAGAGATGGGGTTTCGCCATTTTGGCCAGGCTGGTCTCAAACTCCGACTTCAAGTGATCTGCCTACCTTGGCCTCCCAAAGTGCTGAGATTACAGGCATGAGCCACCGTGCCCAGCATATTACTATAATATTTAATGATAGGAGTGTTCCTCAATTTATTTAACATTCTTATTGAAGGAAATTTTTGTTGTTTTTAGATTTTTTGCTATTATCAGTGATGCTGCTATAAATATTAGTGAATATTCATGCATACATCTACAGGTACACACATTCATGTATACATCTACAGGTATACACAGCAAGGTTCTTAAGTGTTTATATTCTGTAGTGGGATAGTTGGGTTGTAGAATGTATGCACAGTCAACTTTAAAAGATAATACCAAATTGTTTTCCAAAGTGTTTAGAAATTTACATGCTTACTGGTAGTATCTAAGAATTATGACCTGGGTGCCATGGCTCACACCTGTAATCCCAGTACTTTGGGAGGCCAAGGTGGGCAGTTCACAAGGTCAGGAGTTCAAGACGAGCCTGGCCAACATAGTGAAACCCTGTCTCTACTAAAAATACAAAAAATTAGCCAGGCGTGGTGGCGGGCACCTGTAATCCCAACTACTGAGGAGGCTGAGGCAGGAGAATCTCTTGAACCCAGGAGGCAGAGGTTGCAGTGAGCTGAGATTGTGCCATTGCACTCCAGCCCCGGCGACAGTGTGAGACTCCATCTTAAAAAAAAAAAAAAAATTGTGGAGTCTTCCAGAGAACTAAGAGGGACTTTTATGCTTCTGTTGCTTTTACAATCCAAATGCTTTCCCATATTTAATACTATTAGCTACCTCTTCCTATGTCGAACTATTCCTGCCTCCTTTTTTTCCCACTTTTGTTTTTGAATGAACAAATTGAGGGCACACTAAGCTTTCAAAATAGTTTTGTTGCAAAAACTTTAAAAGTACTTTGATGGAATAATAGACATTGGATACTCTGAAAGGTGGGACCCTGGAAAGGGGAGTGAGGGTTAAGTAGTAACCTAATGGGCACAATGTATGTTTCCCAGCGATGGTTACATAGAAAGCACCGACTTCACCACCATACAGTGTATCCAGGTGACAAAACTTCTTTCATACGCCCTAAATCTATAAAAGTCATTTTCTTAAAAAGCATTTTGAATAAATTTTCGTATTTTTGTTATTGCATTGTTTTGCTTGATAAAAGTATCTTTAAAACAAAGCAAATGCTTTCTCATTCCCTCATCTAACTCTTAAAAAGTATTCACACATATGCAAAGTAGGAGATATGGTAAAATAAAAATTCGATTGATACAAATATAAATTATTTTTCTTTTTTCAATGAAATCAATAAAAGTTGGGAGAAAATACAAAAGAAAATTAATGAGAAAATGTTGCCATGTATTTATTTAATAATGGAGCTACCCATTTGCAGTGTTATAACAGGAACAGAAAATTTTTGAAAATTAATCTACATGTTTGTAAATTTTGTAATGGATCTTCCTGTTTTGACCTCCAACAATGAACGGTTCACTCGAGTTCTCTGTCCTCTTTTATTTTTTCTGTCTGACTCTATCTTTATGTAACCTGTGGCTTTACAAATGTTTTTCTTGGTGTTGTAAAGACAAGATAGCACTGAAAAGAGAGAGCAAGGAAAACAACCTACAGGGACTGCGCAGCTGCCACGTTCACCCGGAACGTCTCTATCATATGCTCAAATGCAGGTGGGATGACACTATCCTCCCTTGAGAAACTCACATCCATCAGAAAGTTTTTGGCTATCAATAGTGTTTTTGTTTATTCTAGTTCTGTTTGCATGGTGGAGTTTTTTTTTTTTTTTTTTTTTTAACCAGTATTAGTTTATTCTTCCTAATAATGAATGTCTGAGAAATGTTTGTGATAGATACAGCATAGTCCAAAAGTTGAAGTTCATTAATAATTGGAATGTTGTGGAGTATGAAGTAATGAATACTAATTGCTCCTTTCATGTCTGACAGCTCCCTGTGGACCAATACATCAGCCCAGACTTTAATTCGGTTCGAGTAATGGTTTCATCAATAGCACATTAAATCTGTGTTTGAGAAGATATACAGGTGAACCTGCCCCACACAGTAGATACCACTGTCATAAAATGGCCACAGGCCGACGACAGCTGGGTAATTACAAATAATTAAATCCACCAAGCTCCAGACAATCCTAATTTTAAATAAAATATATTTTATCATATCAATCGACAAGAAAACATACCTGGAAAGATTTATCAACATGTAATTTTTCCAAAGCAAATTTACTGGCTTACGTATTAGAGAAGTTGCTGATCTGTGAAGCATCTTCATAAAATTATCTCTTTAATCTTTCAAATACCCCTAAATATTATGGAAATAATTTTTGAAAGACTGGAGTAACTTTACTGCAAGATGTATTTCAGGTTGGAGTATATAAATATATTTTTTAAAGCTATTTTATGCTTAATTCTATATTTACTTTGTATACAATTATTCTTTTTTATTATGCGTTGGGGTCCATGTGCAGGTTTGTTACTTAGGTATACATACGCTATGGTGGTTTGCTGTACCCATCAACACGCCATCGTAATAGGCTTTAAGTAGCATGCCCTAGAAAGGAGCTTAAAATTGGCTACTAGAAATATTAGCTGTATGATTTAAAAAATTATTTTTATAGAAATACGAAGAGGGAGATGGCATTTTATAGATATTTATTTTATAATGACTAGGTTTCCTGAAAGTTATATTAAGATTAAGAAGAAGAATTGCTTTCGGTTAGCAAGTTTCCAGTTTATTAACTCTTATTATGTTGCTGTTCTTGAAGTTGATGCCATGCAAATTACATTAGAGTTGACTATAGATCTATTCAAATGAGGCCTTAGGTGAGACTTAAGGCATAACCATGTTATATTGAACCCTATAGTGTAGTAGAATGTATTCTCTTGAGTTGGAAGCTTATGGATTTTTTTCTTTTTCTTTTTCTTTTTGAAATGGTGTCTTGCTCTGTCACCCAGGCTGGAGTGCAGTGGCACGATCTTGGCTCACTGCAACCTCCACCTCTTAGCTTCAAACAATTCTCCTGCCTCAGCCTCCCAAGTAGCTAGGACCTACAGGTGCCCACCCCAACGCCTGGCTAATTTTTGTATTTTTAGTAGAGATAGGGTTTTACCATATTGGTCAGGCTGGTCTTGAACTCCTGACCTCATGTGATCCGCCTGCCTTGGCGTCCCTAAGTGCTGGGATTACATACATGAACCACCGTGCAGAGCCTAGCTTATGGATTTTAAATAAACTGTAGAGTTACGTAGTTCTCTCATTATTTCCCTTGCAGGTAAGAACAGATTTGTTTTCAATTCATTCATGCTCTCCTATAATCGAATTCAGCATTCTAGTCTCTCCTAATTTGCAAATTCAAAATAAAATTTAATTCCCACAAATCTCCAACAGCTTTTCTATTCCTAAATTTAGTAAAGGTTTTTCTTTTTTTTTTCTTAATAGTGTCATCATCTTTAGCATCTGCAGATAAAGCAGTCTCACATTCACAGTCATCTTGGAAATAGTTGTTTGACTTTATCTGGAAATAAGTACCAAACAGGTCTTCAGATTAAGAATCATCAGATTCTTTTCTTTTTGAAAAAACAATCTTCCAATAAAACAGTGAATGAAATTTTCTTTGTTTCTGCTGCTACAGTATGTGTTGACAATGGATATGTTGAAGGATGTGTATGTGTGTATCAAAGGAGAAACAGTCTCCTTATGACTTTCTTTTTTAATTTTCTGTTTTTTTTTTTCTGTATAATGTTATCTGGATTCCTGAAGCACCAATGTTATTTTTTTTTTTTAATTCTGGTTGAAATTTGCTTTTATCTTAGAAGGATATGTTGGTTATATTAACTGTATGAAGCAGCAAGACAATTAACTCATTTCTATTCAGGGTTTTCTTTCCTTCTTTTCTTGAACGTCTTGCCAGCTGTGCAGCTTTCAACCAAAACCTTTCTTCAGGAAATGGGTTTGACCAACTTGCACAGCCCTTCCTGCTGAGGTTGCTAAGTAACAACTCCCCTCTTGTGGTTTGCCACTTTTGCTACACCTCATCTTTTCCACCGCACTCTTGACTGTAGCTGTTAGAACTCCCAAGTCTAATCGAGAAGCTTTTAATTTTAAACAGCAGGATGTGCAGTAAGGCTTTTAGATGTCCACTGAAAAGTTTATTTCTTCTCCTATGTGTGTTTCCCCGCCCCCACCCCCCGCAAACTAATGGGCTATATTACTTGCTTATCTTAAAAAACACCTACTATCTCTTTACCTTGACAAAATGGCTCTTTGAAGCCTCCAGAATGGAATTTCTCCTATTCAGAGAACATGTTAGCTATCTGAATTGTCCAACTTAGAGTGAGAACCTTCAATCTAATACAATATCTTAGCAAATCTCTGTCCAAACAGCAGATTTTGCAAACCTTTTGAAGAGATTCCTGCCATAGCCATTTCCAGTAAATACTCTGGTCTGACACAGCAGTAAATCTTCATTCCAAATTAAATGTGTTGCTTTCCATGTTTGATTTTAGATGGCAATGAAAAATAGTGATGGTGTGTGTTCAGGTACTCAGAATATCTGCAAACTAAATAAATGGGTTTCGGTTTCTATAATCCAACGCTGAAGGCATTTCCAACAGTATACTAAGTCTTGAGAATAGTGCCGATAAAAGTAAAAGGGATGTCCTTTGTTTTCCGATGAAGATTTTGGAAATAAGAATTCAGATTATAATCTCTAAATTGAAATTCTTATCTTGGTTATATTAAAATAATGGTTACTTTCTCAGCTCACTGAGATTCTGGATTTCAGGAAACTGATCATTGGGACCAGTGTTTGGAATGTTCTATCTTAGAAGTACTTTGAAAACTAGCCAAGAAATCATTCCCAAGTGTGTATGTGTGTGTGTGTGTGTATATATATGTATGTATATGTGTGTGTGTGTCTGTATTATACAGACACACACACACATATACATTTCACTTTAAGTTCTGGGGTACATGTGCTGATTGTGCAGGTATGTGACATAGGTATACATGTGCCATGCTGGTTTGCTGCACCCATCAACCTGTCGTCTACATTAGCTATTTCTCCTAATGGTATCCCTCCCCTAGCCCCCTACCCCCAACAGGCCCTGGTGCATGATGTTCCCCTCCCTGTGTCCTTGTGTTCTCATTGTTCAACTCCCACTTAAGAGTGAGAACATAGGATGTTTGGTTTTCTGTTCTTGTGTATGTTTGCTGAGAATGATGGTTTCCAGTTTCATCCATGTCCCCACAAAGGACATGAACTCATCCTTTTTATGGCTGCATAGTATTCCATGGCGCATACGTGCCACTTTTTCTTTATTTGGTCTATAATTGGGCATTTCGGTTGGTTCCAAGTCTTTGCTATTGTAAACAGTGCTGCAGTAAACATACGTGTGCATGTGTCTTTATAATAGAATGATTTATAATCCTTTGGGTATATACCCAGTAATGGGATTGCTGGGTCAAAGGGAATTTCAATTTCTAGATCCTCGAGGAATCGCCACGCTGTCTTTCACAATGCTTGAACTAATTTACACTCCCACGAACAATATAAAAGCGTTCCTATTTCTCCATATCCTCTCCAGCATCTGTTGTTTCCTGACTTTTTAATGATCACCATTCTAACTGGCGTGAGATGGTATCTCATTGTGGTTTTGATTTGCATTTCTCTAATGATCAGTGATGATGAGCTTTTTTTCATGTTTGTTGGCAGCGTAAATGTCTTCTTTTGAGAACTGTCGGTTCATATCCTTTGCCCACCTTTTGATGCAGTTGTTTGTTTTTTTCTTGTACATTTGTTTAAGTTCTTTGCAGATTCTGGATATTATGATAGATTGCAAAAATTTTCTCCAATTCAGTAGGTTGCCTCTTCACTCCGATTATAGTTGTTGTTGTTGTTGTTGTTGTTGTTGTTTTTGCTGTGCAAAATCTTGTTAGTTTAATTAGATTCCATTTGTCAATTTTGGCTTTTGTTGTCATTGCTTTTGGTGTTTCAGTCATTAAGTATTGGCCCATGCCTATGTCCTGATTGGTATTGCCTAGCTTTTATTCTAGGGTCTTCATGGTTTTAGGTGTTACCTTTAAGTCTTTAATCCATCTTCAGTTAATTTTTCTATAATGTATAAGGAAGGGATCCAGTTTCAGTTTTCTGCATATGGCTAGCCAGTTTGCCCAATACCATTTATTAAATAGGGAATCCTATCCCCATTGCTTGGTTTTGTCAGGTTTGTCAAAGACCAGATGGTTGTAGATGTGTGGTGGTATTTCTGTGGCCTCTGTTCTGTTCTTTTGGTGTATATATCTGTTTTGATGCTTGTACCATGCTGTTTTGATTACTGTAGCCTTGTAGTATAGTTTGAAGTCAGGTAGCATGATGCCTCCAGCTTTGTTCTTTTTGCTTAGGATTGTCTTGGCTATGCGGGCTCTTTTTTGGTTCCGTATGAAATTTTAATTGTTTTTTTCTAATTCTGTGAAGAAAGTCAATGGTAGCTTGCTGGGGATAGCATTGAATCTATAAATTACTTTGGGCAGTATGGGCATTTTCACGATATTGATCCTTTCTATCCATAAGCATGGAATGTTTTTCCATTTGTTTGTGTCCTCTCTTATTTCTTTGAGCAGTGGTTTGTAGTTCTCCTTGAAGAGGTCCTTTACATCCTTTGTTAGTTGTATTCCTAGGTATTTTATTCTCTTTGTAGCAGTTGTGAGTAGGGGTTCACTCATGATTTGGCTCTCTGTTTGTCTGTTATTGGTGTATATGAATGCTTGTGATTTCTGCACATTGATTTTGTATCTTGAGACTTTGCTGAAGTTACTTATCAGCTTAAGGAGATTTTGGACTGAGTCGATGGGGTTTTCTAAATATACAGTCATGTCATCTGCAAACAGAGACAATTTGACTTCCTCTCTTCCTGTTTGAATACCCTTTATTCATTTCTTTGGCCTGATTTCCCTGGCCAGAACTTCTAATACTGTGTTGAATGGGAGTGGTGAGAGTGGGCATCCTTGTCTTGTGCTGGTTTTCAAAGGGAATGCTTCCAACTTTTGCCCATTCAGTATGATATTGGCTGTGGGTTTGTCATAAATAGCTCTTATTATTTTGAGATACATTCCATCAATACCTAGTTTACTGAGAGTTTTTAGCATGAAAGGGTGTAGAATTTTGTCAAAGGCATTTTCTGCATCTGTTGAGATAATCTTGTGATTTTTGTGATTGGTTCTGTTTATGTGATGGATTACGTTTATTGATTTGCATATGTTGAGCCAGCATTGCATCCCAGGGATGAGGCCAACTTGATTGTGGTGGATAAGCTTTTTGATTTGCTATTGGACTTGGTTTGCCAGTATTTTATTGAGGATTTTTGCATCGATGTTCATCAGGGATATTGGCCTGAAATTTCATTTTTTTGTTGTGTCTCTGCCAGGTTTTGTTATTAGGATGATGCTGGCCTCATAAAATGAGTTAGGGAGGCGTCCTCTTTTTCTATTGTTTGGAATCGTTTCAGAAGGAATGGTAACAGCTCCTCTTTGTACCTCTGGTAGAATTCAGCTGTGAATCCGCATTCCTAAGTGTTTTTAATGTAATTTGCATGGCTATCCTCCACAACAGTAACAATTTTCCATGACTTTTGGTCCCAGGACACTCACTTTTTATCTGGGTTTTGAATAAACATTGAAAGTATTTTGATATTCCCAGTGTACCTGGCTTTAATGTAAATCTAATGTACGTAAGGTTATTTTATAGATCATACATATTTGAAGATGGTTGTCATTATGATAAAATAATTCATTTGGTTAACTAGCGAACATTTTGGCACACTTAATACCTTTTCTTTTCCTGAGAGCTAAACAATAGAAAACTTTTATATAAATTGAGTGATGTATTGTAAAAGTATTATGAATTAAGTAATTCAGTTTAATGAATCTATTGACCAGAAATTAAAGATCTTAGATTAGGAATTGATGCTTCGGTAGTTGGTGCTATTCTCCTTCATAAACAAGGACAGAATTTCTGACCAGAGACCAACCAGCAGGGCGTGTGCTCTGACCTGTGTCTGTTGTTTTTCTCTAGTGGCGGTAGATTGGTAATGAGTCAGTCATATTCTCTCAGTACCCTCTTGTGATAGAAAGGCAGGCAGGTTGACAGAGGCTGACATTATAGGCTGCCACTGTCAGAGCAAATTAGCCTGCAATGTTATGTGGTGGAATGAACTTCATACTAGGAGTCTAGAGACCCAGGTTCTAGTCCCAGTTCTGCCACTAAGCTAAGCGACCTTGGCAAGCCATAAACTCTTTAGGTTCATAAAAAGAAATCAGTTGAGTAACCTTTAGTGGTCCTTCTTGGTCTAAAATTATGCTCTGCTAGATGAAACAGCATGTTTTTTACTCACCCAGTGTCCTAGCCAATTAAACCGGGGTATTTGTACTCAGAAAAATAGTTTTATTTCTGTTCTGAGATTGCATAATCAGCTTCTCACCTCCAAACCAGCAAATCTCAGCCAGTGGGAAGAGACAGAGGAGGAACTCACTTCTGTAGAGGAACGTATAAAAACCCTATGGGAGCAGCCCCATGGCAAATTTGGAGATTCACACCCACTTGATTCTCAGTATGATGCAGTGACAAAGGCCGGTGTGTTTTGTTCCTGCTGGGAGTGGAACTGGAAGATGGATTAAGAACCTCTGTTTTAAGAACACGACCACACTTCCAAGTTTTATGTTGCTTTTCACACCTGCTGTTGCTCCTCCTTGGAGTTTAAGTTCAAGAGCTCATAGCTACCTTCAGTGTTCTGGAAGTCATAACCTCTGGATTCATGTCTTTCACAAAAACAACAAAGTGATTCTGTTTGCTTTTCCCACCCCTCTGGTTAACTTTGTTGCTTTTTGATCCTTCAAATCATAAGAGAACATTAGCAGTCTGTTTAATTTTCCCAGATAGGAAATTAACCAAAAATTAATTTAGCAGCAATGATAAAACCCACTGAGTCATTATATAATTTTTGCCTTTCATAGGTCATAAACACCCCAATTGAGGATAATTTACTATCCCTGGGAAATCTAAACATATCAAATAATGTTTCAGAGCAAGATGTAAAACCCAATTTTATAGGCAGACATCCTTCTCCTTTCCATCAGCATAGCAGCATCTTCCTCCCCTCTATTAACCTCTCTTTTCACAGAGAAAATCAGACCTGTTCCCCAAGCAGATAGATTTCTGATTTTCAAACTGGAATCTCTGAATTCTTTAGGGTCTGTGTAGATATGCAAGAGAGATAGCAAGGGAGTCATCTATGAGGCATCTTATGGAGGTTAACTCAGATATTTATGGTTAAATAAACATTTAACCAGTTGAAAGCCTCTGTCGGTGTGGTGCGGTGGCTCACACCTGTAATCCCAGCACTTTGGGAGGCCAAGCTGGGTGGATCACCTTAGGTCCAGAGTCTGAGACCAGCCTAACCAACAAAGTGAAACCTTGTCTCTGCTAAAACTACAAATATTAGCCAGGCATGGTGACAGGTGCCTGTAGTCCCAGCTACTTGGTAGGCTGAGACAGGGGAATTTCTTGAACCTAGAAGTGGAGATTGCAGTGAGCTGAGATAGCGCCACTGCACTCCAGCCTGGGCGACAGAGCGAGACTGTGTTTAAACAAACAAACAAACCAACAGACTTCTGTCACTTACACCCAGAAGCAAAATCGTGAGAACCTCACGCTTT
This sequence comes from Aotus nancymaae, assembly GCF_030222135.1. Lineage (NCBI taxonomy): Eukaryota > Metazoa > Chordata > Mammalia > Primates > Aotidae > Aotus > Aotus nancymaae. The sequence goes on along the minus strand of NW_026988438.1, from coordinate 38,378,109 downwards.
CTGATGACTAGTCTCACACATTTATTCTTGAAACCCTAGAGGAAGGAGCATGGTTATGTATAGTGGCTAACTGGAAAAATTAGCTGCTATTGCTTTGAGAAGAGATTACACTAATACTGTTAGCTGATGTGACCCTCTAGAGTGGCAGTGGAGAAATGGCCTGTTTCAGTGCAACCCCGAAGCCAGGAATGGTTTTCAAAGGATTGGAAACAAGAAGAATATATGGCAGAGATGTATGTGACCCATAAAGCCTAAAATGCTTACTCTCTGATCCTTTTACAGAGAAAATTTGTCGGCCCCTGCTCTAGAGAAATGTTTCATTGAAGCCTGAACACCTGCTACTTTAAAAAATAAGTTAATCATCTTGCTGGTGGCTTGTTTTGCTTCTTGTGCATATGTGAATACACGCAAACACATGCATACATACCACACAAATCTCAAAGCTAACCTGACTTCTTACCAGTTCCTAATCCCATCACAGTGAACTGTCCCATTGAACAAAAACAAAAATTCTAGACTTCTCTGATTCAGTGTTTTTGACTTAAATATTTTTATTTGTTTAATTTTTAATTATCAAAATGTATAAATTCTCTCTTCATCTGAGAATATAAGTTAGTGGTTGAATCAGGAAGTTTACGAAGTATGAACATAAACCAGGTGAAAATTCTTAAGCAAGTGAAGAAAAATTCAAGAATCCTGAAATGATAGAAGGTTGTGACCCATTGGAATTTCTCTGAGACTTTCCACAAGGAGAGGAATGAATCCAAGGTAGAGTGGCAATCAAAAGATCGCAGGATGGGCTGGGCGTGGTGGCTCACGCCTGTAATCCCAGCACTTTGGGAAGCCGAGGCGGGTGGATCACCTTAGGTAAGGAGTTCAAGACCAGCCTGGCCAACGTGGTGAAATTCCATCTCTACTAAAAAGTAAAAAAAAAAAATTAGCTGGGTGCTGTGGTACACACCTGTAATCCCAGCTACTCAGGAGGCTGAGGCAGGAAAATCTCTTGAATCTGGGAAGCAAAGGTTGCAGTGAGCCAAGATCATGCCACTGCACTCCAGCCTGGGCAACAGAGTGAGGCTCCGCTGCAAAAAACAAAAATCACAGGATGTACACAGAGGTGTATTTAAAATGTAGCTTTTATTGTAGAGGTGTTATTATCTTTTATGTGTGAGAACCCTAGGCCCTAACTAGATGAAACTTTCACTCTTGAAATTTCATTTAAATGTCAATCAATACAGCAAAACGATAATAATAGGGGACCACAGCACCTTACTTTCAGCAATGGACAGAACATCCAGATAGAAAATAAAGAAACGTCAGAGTTAAACCACACTCTAGACCAAATGGACCTAAAAGATGTTTAGGGCCATTTCACCCAATAGCACAGAATATACCTTCTTCTCATCAGCAAATGCAACTTTCTCCAGGATAGATCATATGTTATCCCACAAAATAAGTTCCATCAAAAAGTTTTACAAAATTGAAATTATGTCAAGTCTTTTTTTGTGACCACAACAGAATAAAACTAGAAATCAATAATGGGAGAAACTTTGGAAACTATACAAACACTTGGAAATTGAGTAATATACTCCTAAGCAACAAATGGGTCAGAACAGAAAAAGGAAATTAAAATAGACTTCTTGAAACAAAAATGGAAGCACAACATACCAAAACCTATGGACACAGAAAAGCAGTTTAAGAGGAAAGTTTAATAATATTAAAAGAATCTCAGACTACCCATAGTTATGCCTCAAGAATCTAAAAAAAAAGAACAAACTAAACCCAAAATTAGTAGAAGAAATGAAATACCAGAATAGAAATAACAAAGACTAAAAAAAAAATACAAAAGATCAACAAAACAATTGGTTTTTTGAAAAGATAAACAAAATTACCTATAATTCCAACACTTTGAGAGGCCAAGGCAGGAGGATTGCTTGAGGACAGGAGTTCGAGATCAACCTGGTCAACATAGACTATTTCTATAAAAACTTTTAAAAATTATAAAGTAGCCAGGCATAGTGATGCATGCCTATAGCTCTAACTACTTGGAGGCTAAGGCAGGGGGATAGATTGAGATTTGAAGTTCAAGGTTGCAGTGAGCTATGATCACACCACTGCACACCAGTCTAGCACTTTAGCCTGAGTGATAGAGTGAGATACTGTCCCAAAAAGCAAATAAAAACATAAGGTCAACAAACCTCTACTTAGACTTAAATTTTAATAAGTTTCGAATCAGAGATGAAAAAGAAAACATAACTGATACCACAGTAATAAAAATAGACTATTATAAACAACTATATGCCAACAGAATAGAATACCTAGAAGAACTGGATAAATTCCTAGACATGTACAACCTATCAAAATTAAATCGTGAAGAAATAGAAAATCAGAACAAGCAAATAATGAGTAATGAGGTTGAATCAATAGTCAAAAGTGTCCCATCAAAGAAAAGCCTAGGACCTGATGCATTTACTGCAGAATTCTGTGAAACGTTTAAAGAAGGAGTAATACCAATTCTTTTCAGACTGTTAGAAAAAAAAGAAGAGGGAGTTCTTCCAACCTCAAGTCCACCATCACCCTGATACTAAAATCAGATAAGGACACACACAAAAATCTATGGGCCAATATGCCTGATAAACATAGATATAAAAACCTTCAACAAAATAAGAGCAATCAAAATCCAATAGCACATTAAAAAGATCATTCATCATGACTAAGTGGAATTCATTCTGGGAATGCAAGGGTGGTTCAACATCCAGAAAACAATAAACATGATACATCACATTAACAGAATCAAGGGAAAAAAATCTTACAGTTGTTTGAATCAACACAGAAAAAGCTTTGATAAAATTCAAGATCTTTTCACAATGAAAATTCTCAATAAATTGTGTATAGATGGACCATACCTCAAAACAATAAAGGCTGTATATGACAAACCCACAGCTAACATATTGAACAGGAAAAAACTGAAAACTTTTCCTGTAAAATCTAAAACAAGACAAGAATGCTCACTTTGACCACTTCTATTTAACATAACACTGGACGTTCTAGACAGCAAGTAAACGAGAAATAAAGGGCTCCAAATTGGACAGGAGAAAGTCACATTCTCCCTGTTTATAAATGATGTGATTATATGTATAGAAAGCCCTAAAGACTCCTCCACCAAAAAAACAAAACAAAACACCTATTAGAACTAATAAACAAATTCAGTAAAGTTGCAGGATAAAAAATCAACATACATTAATCAATAGTATTTCTATACACCAATATTACCTGAAAATTGCAATTCCAGTTACAAAAACTACCAAATTAAAAACCTGAGAAATTTAACCAAGGAGGTGAAAAATCCTTAGAAAGAAAACTATAAAACATTGATGAAATAAATTGAAGAGGACACAAATAAATGGAAATATATTTCCTGTACATGGATTGAAAGAATTAACATAGCTAAAATGTCCATACTACCCAAAGTGATCTACAAATTCAATGTAATCCTTATGAAAACACTAATGACTTTCTTCACAGAAATAGAAAAAACAACCCCAAAATTTATATGGAATTAGAGAAGACTGCAAATAGCCAAACCAATCTTGAGCAAAAAGAACAAAACTAGAGGCATCACACTGCCTGACTTCAAAGTATATTACAAAGCTGTATAACCAAAACAGTATGGCAGTTGCATAAAAACAAACATATAGACAGATGGAACAGAATAGAAAACTCAGAAGTAAATCTACACACTTATTACCAACTGATTTTCAACAAAGGTACCAAGAATACACATTGTTGAAAGAACAGTCTCTTCAATAAATGGTGCTGGAAAAATGATATCCACATGCAGAAAAATGAAACTAGACCCCTGTTTCTCATCAGCTACAAAAATCAACTCAAAGTGGATTAAAGACTTAAATGTAAGACCTGAAACCATAAAACTACTAGAAAAAAACTTTGAGGAAATGCTTTATAACATTGGTCTGGACAAGGATTTTTTTGGGTAAGACCTCAGAAGCTCAGTCAGCAAAAGTAAAGATAGACAAATGGGATTGTATCAGACTAAAAATCTGCACAACAAAGGAAATAACTAACAGCCTAAAGAGACAATTTGCAGAATGGGAGAAAATATTTGCAAAATATGCCTCTGACAAGGGCTTAATATCCAGAATATATAAGGAACACAGTAGCAAAAAAAAAAAAAAAAAAAAGATTTGATTTAAAATGGGCAAAAAACTTGAATAGACATTTCTCACAAGACATAGAAATGAGCAAACAGTACGTGAAAAATGTTCCCCCTCACTAGTTATCAGGGAAATGCAAATCAAAACCACAATGATATATCATTTCACCTCATTTAGAATGGCTATTATCAAAAAGACAAAATATAATTGCTAGAATGGATGTGGAGAAAAGGGGATGCTTATACACCATTGGTGGAAATGTAAATTGGTATAGCCATTATGGAAAAGAGTATAGAGGTTCCTCAAAAAACTAAAATCTACCATATGATCCAGTAGTTTTATGATTTATCACAAGGAAATGAAATCAGCATGTCAAAGGGATATCTGCACTTACATGTTTATTACAGCATTATTCACAATAGCCAAGATCTGGAGTCAACCTATCAACAAATAAATGGATAATGAAAATGTGGTATATATAAACAATGGAATACTACTCATTGTCTGAAAATTCAAGAAAGCAATTCTATTTACAAAAGCTATCAAATAAAAAAACCTAAGAAATTTAGGTGAAAAATCCTTAGAAAACTTTAAAAAGTCATAAAAAAGAATAAAATCCTGTTATTTGTAGTGACATAAATGAGAGCAAGAAAGCAATTCTATTTACAAAAGCTATCAAATAAAAACTAAGAAATTTAAGGAGGTGAAAAATCTTTAGAAAACTTTAAAAAGTCATAAAAAAAGAATAAAATCCTGTTATTTGTAGTGACATAAATGAACCTGGAGGACATTATGTTAAGTGAACTAAGGCATAAAAAAATACCACATGATCTCACTCATTTATGATATCTATAAAAGCCAATCTCATAGAAGTACAGAGTAGAAAAGTAGTTACCAGAGGCAGGGGAGGGAAAAGGAGAGGGGATGGTAGGGAGAGATTGGTCAGTGGTTACGAAATTACCTATTGATCATTTTAATAGATCATTGTTACTTTTTTTTTGGTAACACCAGTATCAAAATATAATTCACATACTATACCATTCACCCACTTAAAGTGTACAATTCAGTGGTTTTTAGTAAGGAGGAATAAGTTCTGGTATTTTATAGTATAGTAGAGGGACTATAGTAAACAGTATTATAGTGTATATTTCAAAATAACTAGAATAGGATTCTGAATATTCCGACCACAAAGAAATGATCAATGTTTGAGATGATGGATATACTAAATATCATGATTCAATCATTATACAATGAATACATGTATTGAAACACCTAATGGGGCCCCATAAATATGTACAGTTTTGTGTCAGTTAAAAATAGTTCTTTTAAAAGTCAGTCGTACAAATCCTGAAGTTAGGCTGAGTCAACAGAACTGGCAGTGAACTGTACAGTGAATAGCACTAACAAAGATTTTCTCAAAGCTACTTGTAACATCATTTTGGAAATCCTTGAAAAGAGGAAACTCAGTAGGAGAAATTTCGATGATGCTCCTACTATAGATATGTTTGATTAGATTGTCAGTCAAAAGAGGCAGATTAACTTAGAAAGGTGTCCTTATCAAACAAGATTGCCTTGTGATACACATTACTATGCTCAAAAGACAAGCATGAACCTCTGAGAAACAATATTAGCACGGTAACTTACAGATTGATAAAAGCCCAAATGTTAGTGATTTGACCCATGATAATTGTTCCATTTTTTTGGTAGCATCTTTATCAAGTTGAAATTCACATACCATATAATTCACCCACTCAAAGTGTACAAGTCAGTCGTTTTTAGTATATTCACAGAGTTGGGCAGCCATTAGCACACTCTATTTTAGAATTGAAATTTCTGTATTTTTCTGTATTCATTTGCCTGTTCTGGACATTTCACATAAGTGGAGTTATACAATATGTAATATTTTGTGACTTCTATCACTTTGTACATTTTCAGGTTTCGTTTGTGCATGTATCAATACTTAATTCCATTCTATGGCCAAATATTAGGTTGGTGCAAAAGTAATTGTGAGTTTTTCCATAATATTTCATTGCTTGGATTTTTTAAATTTTTATTTATTTATTTATTTTTGAGACAGAGTCTTTTTCTGTTGCCCAGGCTGGAATGCAGTGGCCTGATCACAGCTCACTGCAGCCTCAACCTCCCAAGGCTCAGGTGATCCTCCCACCCTCAGCCTCCCAAGTAGCTGGGATCACAGGTGTGCACCATGACACCGTGCTAATTTTAAGGAAGGGCCAAACCGTTTGTGAACATGTTTGCACAATTTTACATTCCCACTAGCAGTGTATGAGGGCTCCAATTTGTCCATGTCCTCACTGACAGTTGTTACTGTCTTGGCTTTTTATTACAGTCATTCTCATTGGTGTGAAGTAGTACCTCACTATGGCTTTGATTTGCATTTCTCTGATGACTAACGGTGTTGCACGTCTTTTTATATGCTTATTGGTCATTTGTATTTCTTCTTTGGAGAAATGTCTATTTAGTTATTTTACCCATCTTCTACTTGTACGGATGTTTGATCATTGTATGCCTATCACATTGTAGGAACATGACTGAATACATAATTATCGACTGAATAGATGAAAGAACAAATCATTATATTAAAAGTTGATGCCAATAATGAAATAGTAAGTAATAACGTTTGTGAGAGCAGAGACCGTGTTTGTCTTGGTAATGGTTATATATGCCCAGTACCTAGAAGACTCTCTGACAGTCTGGCATGGTATAGGTGTTTATTCACCGGGTGAATAAATGTTTGGTTGCAATGTGTTGTATGATATCACCAATAGTTGAAGAAGATATCAATAAGATAATAAGATGATTTTTAAATGAGCATGATTATTAACTCAAAAATATTTGCAAATATGTGAACAAATAGTGTCAAATCCAGGACGTATAAAACAAGGGCCCAGGACCACCGCCTTTGCCAGATACACTAGTAGCCGCTGCCTGGTTCACTTACAATACTTGGCCTGTAGTTCATTCACCTCTTAATGGTTTTAGTGTTTATTTTTAATAGTGATATCAATACTCACAATACTCATCTTTTAAAATTTGTCCTTTTTGAAAAAGGGATGTATACTGCCCAGCTGTACACTCGCTTGGTCTGAAGAGGGTTGCTAGCTGAATTGCTCATTCTCCTGTTAGAAAACAATTAAATAGTAGGAGGTACTGACAAAGTAAAAACAAATCCGAACTGAATAAAGTGAATAAATTAATCATGCAACTAGTAGGTTTTAAAAGTGGCTTATTTGGCAGACGTTTTTTCAGGTTTAGACACTTAATCAACAACTCTGAAGGTTTTTGTTGCCAGTGTAAGATCCTCTGCAGGGGCAGGAAAATGTGAGAGTCGGATGAACACAGTAGGTGATAAGTCTGGTCAGTCCTTTGGAATTTTAAATTCATATTCAGGCAAGTAAAGCTTTAGTAATGTAAGCAAATTATAATTTTTAAATAATCTTTACACATTAAAACCAGTTGTCTCATTAAAAATGTTTCCGGTCAAATAACACGGCCAGTGGTTCAGAGGTACTTTCCTTATCAAAGACACAAGAGACTTAACCTCTGAACAAGATGCAATTATAAAACATCCCCCAAGAATCACATAAAACATTGCCACTTGATGGCATTCTGGATATCTCTCCTCAAATTAAAAATTATTGCAAATATTGTGACATTTTGATAAAAAGGAGCCCTGCCCGAATGTGATAGAATGTCTTTTATTTTGAATTTACCCAGTTGTTCAAAATTGACAAATTCAGTGAAATAACATCTCACCTTGAAGTCAGTGAGATAGGCAATAAATACGTTTTTCTCATGGCTATTTAAAATAATTTCAATTATAATTGGGCTCTGGCTGATATTCTATCATGATACTATCTATACAATTTAAATATTTTATACACTTAATAAGGAAGAATCCAGAATTTTCATATGTAAGGCAAAAGAGGAGACAGAAGATACTCCTTGCTGCAGCCATGCCTCCAGGCCTCGTAAGAAGTTTCACTCTAAGCAACTTGGGCTGCTTTAGGAAGTTCCAGTATTTGTGGTTTTGGCTTCTCTGTCTCTTGCATGAATTAGAAAGCTCCCCCTTTACTAGATCCTCATAGCAGGTTCCTCGCAGGAAAGTGACCATAAAGCCTGTAGGAGAACATCTCATGTACTATATAAATACATATAATTACTATGTACCCTTAAAATTTAAAAAGAAAAAACATAAATTAAGCTTGGAGTTTTGAATAGAATTAGCGTAGTGACTATTCACAGAAATCAATTTCAGAGGAAAGGGTTAAGTAGAGATGTTGAGGCAACCAAGCATTTGCAGTTACAGGAAGCCATTGCCGAAAGTATTGGAAAGTCGTTTTAAGAATATGTGTTTGGGGCCAGGCGCAGTGGCTCACACCTGTAATCCTAGCACTTTGAGAGGCCAAGATGGGTGGATCACCTGAAGTCAGGAGTTTGAGACAAGCCTGTCCAACATGGCAAAACCCCATCTCTACTAAAAATACAAAAATTGGCTGGGTGTGTTAACACACACCTGTAATCCCAGCTACTCAGGAGGCTGAGGCACAAGAATTCACTTGAACCTGGGAGGTGGAGGATGCAGTCAGCTGAGATTGTATCACTGCATTTCAGCCTGGGTGAAGGAGTGAGACTCTGTCTCAAAACGAAAGAGAATATATGTGTTTTTAATATTTCATCTTTATAAAAATAAAATATTTTAATACATTATTTAACATACATATACACTTATGTATATCTGTATATGTGTATATATGTTATATATATAATATACACACATATAGCATACATATATACAAATATATATAAACACATACACATTTTATCTTATCCTTAAAGAATAGCAGCATTTAATGTACATTTAATCACAGAAAGTACAGCTGGCCCTGAAATAACATCCTTTCATTATAATGTCGATGAAAAAAAAATCACTTCCTGCTTGCTGGGACCGCTGTCTGTGTGGAGTTTGCACATGTTCCCTATGTCTGCCTGGGTTTCCTCTTGTCCTCCTGTTTCCTCCCGTATCCCACAGCTGTGCACATTAGATGAGCTGGAGTGTCTACGTGGTGGTCCCAGTGTGAGTGAGTGTGGGGTGTACAAGTGGCCCCGCATTGGGATGACATCCTCTCCAGGCCTGGTTCCCACCTGGCGCCCTGAGCTGCCAGGGTAGGCTCTAGCTCCCCATGAGCCTGAACTGCAGTCAGTGGGTTGGAAAAGGAATGAATGAGTGAATGAAAATTATTGTCAAATAAAAATTTGTAAGGTAGATGATAATCATACAAATGCACAACACTAAACGTTGCAGTACAAAAGCCCTTCTCAAGCCTGCCAGATCTGTCATTGTTTTTGAACCGCCTGGTGGTAGGAGGTGCTACTTAAGATTTCCTGTTTTGCATGCATTTATTTCTCAATTGAACCCACCCCCACCATGCCCACCATTTCTCATTAATGCACCAAAAATTAAGTAAATAATTACCTTACTTATTTTTATTAATCTTTTTAAATCTATGTGTAGCTCATGTTTGTTTCAGTGTTTAATATTAGAAGTGTTTGGGGCCTTTATTTAAAAGTTTGATGATGTTTCTGTGACCAGAAACGTGCCGTAGGAACTTCAGTCTTGTTTCTATCAATTAGCCTGTGGTAAAACTGGTTTCCTCATATGGCGTTTTGCTTAAAGTCACAATTTGCAAGAGTTTATCCACAACATTGAGGACTTACTGTATAATAATAAAAGCTAACATTTGTTGTTATAGGTCCTTTATATGATTGTATTTAATTGTCACAGTGACACTGTGAGGTGAGTACAATTGTCACCGTTTCACATATGAGGAAACTTAATCATATGACTTAGTGGGTGATTGCTGATCCTGCTGTACTTCAGGAAATTTGGGAGCAGCCGAAAACTTCTAAATCACCTAGCCTTCTGGCCATTATAAGAATGCAGGAATGGAATGACACCTTAGTATCAGTTATGGTTCATAGAAATCTCCTGAAAGTCTGTGTTATCCTCCCTTTAGGTATATCAGGATTGGAGATAAAGAATGTGAATTTAACAAGAACTTTCGCCTTATCCTTCACACAAAATTGGCAAATCCTCACTATAAGCCGGAATTACAAGCTCAGACAACTCTCCTCAATTTCACAGTCACGGAAGATGGTCTAGAAGCACAGCTGCTGGCAGAGGTCGTCAGTATTGAAAGGCCAGATTTGGAGAAACTTAAGGTAAAAATGTTTATGTCACCACTAACACTTACACAGCACTTGCTTTGCACAGATCATAGTGCTAGACACAGAAGTATAAAATAGGATTCTTGCCCTCTAAAATCTTGCAGTGTAATTGGGAAAAATAAGTATACATGTTAAAAGTTAAACAATTCAAAGTTGCTCTTTATAAATGCTAGATTGTTACAGTTATGCCACAAGTAGAAAATAGGCTGGCTGTAGATCTTGTTTGAGGCATAGGACTGGGGCAAACAAAGAGGCGTACGAGTGATGGACAATAAGAGGTATAGAAGCAGGTATGTGCCCAGGTAGGTTGGAAGGTAATTGACTAATTTAGCCTGGGCAAAAGAATGAAGAAGAGGTGTAATGAATAAACTTGGAAAAATTAAGGACCTGGTAGCCAGTTATGACTAGTATACAACGGGACATTTATGGCCCTAAGTATATTAAGAAACAGTGCTGAAAATACTTAAATTCAGTGTTATGTACAGAAAACAAAACAACATAGCCTTAAAATGCAGAAAAAAGGCAATATTAAAGATAAAATCAGAAAATAATGACATAGAAAATAGAGAAACAAAAGATGAACAAAATAAAAAGATCGTTCTTTGGCAAGAAGGGGTGAGGAAGTGATAAAGTCGATATACCTCCATAAGGGCTAGTGAAGAATGAAAGACAAAAGGCAGGTAAAAGAAGAAAAGGGCACATAACTACACAGATTAAAATATATAAAGGAGTGCTGTGCTCAGCTTTCTAACAATAAAGTTGAAAATTGAAATGGTGATGTGAAAATTAAAAATAATTTATGTGGTAATGGGCAAATTTGGCAATAGTGTGTCTCAAACATTTAAATGAGATATATTAAGAATTAAAACAAGAATTGATATTTCAGATGTTAGAGATCTATGTCCTGCATTTTGGAAATTGAAGGGATTTCTTTCCACAGTTTAACATTATTCATATTTTGAATAACTAAGCTAGAATACTTTTTCTTAGTATACATCAGGGGGTCCACAAACTATTTGGCCTGCCACCTCTTTTTGTTAATAAAGTTTTATTAAAACACAGCCATGGCCAAGCACAGTGGCTTAGACTTATAATACCAGCACTTTGGAAAACTGAGGTGAGTGGATCACTTGAGGCCAGGAGTTTGAGACCAGCTTGGCCAACATGATGAAACCCTGTCTCTACTAAAAATACAAAAAAATAGCCAGGTGTGGTGATGCACAACTGTAGTCCCAGCTACTCGGGAGGCTGAGGCATAAGAACCACTTGACCCCAGAGGGGTGGAGGTTGCAACGTGCCAGAATAGTGTCACTACACTCCAGCCTGGGGGACACAGCAAGACTGTCTTAAAAAAAAACCCAAAACACAGTGTGTTCATATATTTACATAGTGTCTATGACTGCTTTTGCACTATAATGGCAGAGTTGAATGGTTGCAACAGAGACCTTTTAGCCTGAAGTATTTACTGTCTGGCCCTTTCTAGAGAACGATTGCCACCCTGGTATAAATCCATTGTTCTCAAACTATGGGTCCTGGAACAGCAACATTACCATCAGCTGGTGCTGATGCAAATTTGCTTTAAATGTAAATTCTCTGACCACACTCCAGATCCCACTAAATGAGAAACTCTGGAGGTTGGTGGGAGGCGTATGGCAATCATGTTTTACTGAGCCATGCAAGAAATTCTGGCCTGTGCTCAGACTCTGTGTGAGGCTACTTTACTTGGATTTGCCACTGCAGCAGTTGATAAGTAGGCAAAGATAGTCATGAGATCAAGGCTGGGTATAAGTACACTTGGCTCCCTGAGGCCTCGTTACAGATGTGCTCACATTCAGTGGAACTGTAACATGCCAGAAACGAGTGGTTCACCGAGTCAGAGTTCAAAGGACCACTGGCTTGCTGCCTTGTGCGCTAATTGCCAAGCTGGATCAGGGACCATATCTGTAGTCAAGGCACCACTAGACCATATAAGAAAATAGTTTTGTTTTTTTTTTTTAATGTTAGCATAAGAAAGTTGCAGGAGTCCTTTATTCTGAATGTCACTCTTATTGGATCTATGACTTATAAAAATTTTCATTTCATTTTCAAATAACACTACTGCCTCGTTGGTAGTGCAGGTATATTTTAATGGACTGTTCTCATTTGCTCCCTCTCATCCTTTATAACATTGCTGACATTCATTTCACTTACCCTCACTGACTACATTGCTGTTACTACTGTTTTGAGCAAACAGCTCAGTTAGTAAACTAACATATTGTACCTTCATTTACTCCTTCTCTCGTACTCTTTCATTCTTTATATGGATGTGAGTTTCTGACCTATATCATTTTTCTTGTCTATGAAGAAAAACTTTTTTTAACATTTCCGGTAAGGCAGGTCCATCAACAACAAAATCCCTCAGGCTTTGTTTGTCCAAGAAAGCTTTTATTACTCCTTCACTTCTAAAGGATAATTTTAAAAGATACAAAATTATTTGTTGATTTTTTCCCTAAAAATTTTAAATATTTTACTCAGCTCTCCTTTTTGCATAGTTTCTTGAGAGAATTTCTATGGAATTCTTATGTTCCTTCAGAGGTAATTTATTTCCTGTGGATTCTTTCAACATTTTTTCTTTGTTTTTGACATTATACAGTTTGAATATGAAATGCCTAGGACTTGATGTTCAGCATTTATTCTGCTTAATGTGCAGTGGGTGTCCTGGATCTGTGGTTTGCTATCTTTCATTAATTTTGAAGAATTTTTAGCTACCATAATTTCCAATCCTCCTTCTGCTCATTTTTTTTTTCCTTCTTCCTCCTGTAAGCATCTCACAGTTTTTGGACATGCTTTCTTTTTTAATTTTTATTCTTTCTTTTCTTGTCAAGTATCTACTGACATATGTCTAAGCATACTGATTCCTGTCACTGTGTCTAATCTACTCATGAGCCCATCAAAAAATTTTCTTCATTTTTATTACATTGTTTTTTATTTCTAGCATTTTCTTTTTATTCTTCGAGTTTCTGTATCTCTACTTACATTGTCCATGTGGTCTTGCATGTTGTTCACTTTTCCAGAAAGCCCTTAGCACATTAAGTAGTTATTTTTAACTCCCAGTCTGATAATTCCAAAATCTCTGCCACGTCTGCATCTTGTTCTGAGGTTTGCTTTGTCTCTTCTGTTTTTTCCTTTTTTTTTTTTTTTTTTTTTTTGCCTTTTAGCATACTTTATACTTATTTGTTGAAAGCCAGACGTGATGTATTAGATAATTGTCACAAAAGGAAATAGCGTTTTAGTGTGAGGTTTTATGTTTCTAGGGCTAGGAGCTAAGGCTGTGTTTCATGCTCATTGTAGCTGCTTGTGTCATAGACTTCAGTTTAATCTCATGTCCTTGTTTTTGTCTCCCTTGTTGTCTTTAGGTTTTCCTAAAAACTCTTTTTTAAATAGAATCTGTGCTTTGCAAATCTCTCAGTTATAATCCACTGATAGTGCAGTCTGTCAATGTGTTGGTAAGGTATTATGAAGGAGAAGCATTCTTTTATAATTAAATCTCAGGATTTTTCTGGAGGCCTGAATCACTGGGATGTAACCTTCAGAAGAGTTACTTAGCCTTTTTTAAAATACAGGAAGTCTGCCCTTCCCCATTGATATGGTTTGGCTATGATCCCACCCAAATCTCATATTGAATTGCAGTTTCCCATAATCCCACATGTGGCAGGGACCCAGTGGGAGGTAGCTGAATCATGGGGCTGGTTTCTTCCATGCTGTTCTTGTGATAGTGAGTTCTCATGAGATCAGATGGTTTTATAAGGGACTTTTCCCCCTGTGCTGGCAACTTCTCTCTTCTGGCACCAAGTTAAGAAGGACATGTTTGTTTCCCCTTCTAACATGATTGTAAGTTTCCTGAGGCCTCTTCAGCTATGTGGAACTATGATTCAATTAACCTCTTTGCTTTATAAATTACCCAGTCTAAGGAAGTCCTTTATAGCAACTTGAGAACAGACTAATACATCCAGGTCATATTAGGCCCTGGCCAAGTAGTTTCCATTGTGGGCAAGCTTTTGTTAAGGAGAACAGAAAGCTCTGGACATATTTAAAATGGTTACTTTCGCTCTGAGCTTATGTCAGAAAGGTTACTTTTCCCATCCTCAGCCCAGAGCAGGAGTCGATTTTATCTAACCTTCACTGTAAGAACCTGATAGGGTTTCCTGGAGGTAAAACGCAAAGAAGTGTAGAGAGACTCCAAAGACGGGGCCCCCTGAAATTTTTTTCTTTGAGATAGAGTTTTGCTCTTGTTGCCCAGGCTGGAGTGCAGTGGCGCAATCTCAGCTCACTGCAACCTCCGCCTCCTGGGTTCAAGCAATTCTCCCGCCTTGGCCTCCCGAGGTAGCTGGGATTACAGGTGCCCACTACCACACCTGGCTAATTGTTTTGTATTTTTAGTAGAGTTAGAGTTTCACCATGTTGACCTGGCTTGCTGTTGAACTTCCAACCTCAGGTGATCCGCCCGCCTTGGCCTCCCAAAGTGCTGATATTACAGTCATGAGCCACTGTGACCACGCCCCCCTGAATTTTTAACTCAAGCTCTACCTTCAGCAATTAGCCTATTACTGTGTCAGTGTTCCTGAGAAGTTGTGATTCTCTGTATTTGCCTATTTTTACAATGGTAATTTTCCCTGTGATCTCAGTTCTCTGATATATGTAAGAAGAATTGATGATGAGCTTTTTTCCTATTGTGAGAATAGAAACCAAACTTTTAAGCCTTTATATATCTAAGCAGAAACCAGCAGTTTCTGATGTTTTCTTAAACAGATTCTTCCTATGGTTCATGATGTTAAATTACCAAAAGGGTTTATACTCTGTGCCCTGGAGTGCAACCAGACATTAACATACCTTGTGAAGTTTTTTAAAGAATTTCCAGAAGTTATGATTGGTATGGTTTAAATGTTAAGGGTGTTTTATTATATACTGATTCCATGAAATTTGTGATTAAGGAAACTGTGCTTTAAAAACATGTACTTGGCCAGGCTTGGTTGCTCACGCCTTTAACCCCAGCACCTTGGGAGGCCCAGGTGGGTGGATCATTTGAGGTAAGGAGTTGGAGACCAGCTTGACCAACATGGTGAAACCCCATCTCTACTAAAATACAAAAAGTTAGCCAAGTGTGGTGGCAGGTGCCTGTAATCCCAGCTATTTGGGAGGCTGAGGCAGGAGATTTGCTTGAACTTAGGAGGTAGAGGTTGCAGTGAGCCATGATCGTGTCACTGCACTCCAGCCTGGGCAGCAGAGTAAGACTCCCTCTCAAAACAAACGAACAAAAAGAACATGTACTTAACCACCATTTCTCACACTTTTCTTGGTTTGTATTAGTTGGTATTGACAAAGCACCAAAATGATTTTAAGATTGAGCTCAAGTATCTGGAAGACGACCTCCTTTTGCGCCTTTCTGCGGCAGAGGGAAGCTTTCTGGATGACACCAAACTGGTGGAGAGATTGGAGGCGACAAAGACCACCGCGGCAGAGATACAGCACAAGGTAGGAAGGGCTGAGGATGCCTGGCAGGTTCTAATGCTGTGTTTGAATGAGATACATGGGGCGGCAGTGTAATCAGACTTGTTAATTCCTCAAAGAGGACCAGCGTGTGGAATTGAGGTGATTTAATAAGCTGCAATTGGACTGTGTGGGATTCGAAATGGAGATGGAGATGGTTGAATGTGTGCTTCTTCTAATTCCATACAGATCTCATTCAGATTAGACAGTATCTGGCTATTATTTTTCCTGGGCAACCAAATGTGAAGAAAATTGAGGCCTGCTGGCTTCTATGGCTGAAAATCTGAAAAGCCTTAGCAACCAGCTCTACCAAACTGGCATCCTACAGTTTCTCTGCAGGTTCTCCAGGCTGTCGGACATTTCAGAGAAATTCTTAGAAGTTTTGTTTATATGCCTGCCATGGCAGGATACTGAACAAAGGATGGTCTCCTGCTGCACTCAAATGCACTATTCACCCCAGGAAAAATGACATTTCCTAAACGGCAGTAGAAATTTTCATTGAATAGCCTTCCTGCTAATGTCCAACATGGGTCCCAATATGCCTTATGTGTGATACGCACTTTGGACTTTCACAAATGACTGTTAACCCTTAAAATTCCATTGTTGCAGTGAGAATTAGACCCTCGTTTGCTTTCTGGAATATCCTTATTAGTAAGTAGTTATTAATTACCCAGGAGAAGCTATGTTACTACACATCCTGTATATTTGTCTTAAATTAAGCAAGGAAATGGAATCCCAAATTACTCTGTCTTTTCAAGTAAGTGAATTCTAGGTGGCTCCTGAGATGGCAAAGATTAGAGCAATTAAGTAAATTAACTTAGCTTTGAAGTTAACTTCCAATTGTCTCTTAAAATGCGTCTTCCTGTCTTCTTAATACATCACCATGTAGTGACTTTCTTCTCTGCCCTACATTTTATTTCCTTTTATACACAAATACTATGAGTCAAGTCTATAGAGAAGGTTGGGGAAAATACTGTATCCTGCAGGACCAGCAGTAGTCCTAGATAAAAGAAATAGGTATTTGAGCTTTGAGTAAAACTGAGTATGTTAGTTGATGGTGGTGGTGTTTTTAATTGTTTAATTATCTCTGAATGTACCCGGAGGCTAATACATAAAGATAAACTAAATGGAAATATGTAGACATATGGATGATCCAGTGCAAAGTTAGAATTAGGCATGAGAGTCTTCATATAAAGGCTCTTTAGTCAGTACAGTTACCGGATGTATTATTGACCTTGACTGCTTTTGTATACCTCGTAGCCTAATAAAGTTATTGGCATTGAATTGACCCAGCAGACTTTTAAGAGCCATCCCTGGGAGGTGATATAGCTGGGTTATTAAGCCTTGAAAGAGAGAGGGGAGGCAGGAAGGTGACATTACTCAGAAACAAATTCTGTAGACCCAGAAACAACTAGGTTTGTTTAATCTGTGGCCTCTAAAATGGCTAGAGTTAAGTCCATTCTCCCTGAAACTCAGCTTACGAAAAAAAAAATTTTAAATATGAATTTAGAAAAGCTTGAGCACGTGGATGCCATGCATGTTACCTATTTTAATCCTCGTAATTGTTCATTTCGGGTACGTCCTTCCATTCCTTGGATATGTGTAGAGAATATGAAGAGTAAGTAAGTTACTTTTTTTGTTTGATCCCACCGTAGGTGATTGAGGCCAAAGAAAATGAAAGAAAAATCAACGAGGCCCGAGAATGTTACAGACCAGTGGCAGCAAGAGCATCTCTTCTTTATTTTGTTATTAATGACCTCCAAAAAATCAACCCCATCTACCAATTCTCTTTGAAGGTAATGCTGAAGTAGCTAAGAAATATGGAAAACTAGGAGTTCAATTTGTTTCTGGAAATTTGGAATTTATTTTATTAATAATTATTATTATTCTTGAGACAGAGTCTCACTCTGTAGCCCAGGTTGGAGTGCAGTGACATGATCTCAGCTCATTGCAACCTCTGCCTCCCAGGTTCAAGCAATTCTCATGCCTCAGTCACCCGAATAGCTGGGACTGCAGGAGTGTGCCACCATGCCTGGCTAATTTTTGTGTTTTCAGTAGAGACACGGTTTTGCCACATTGCCCAGGCTTGTCTTGAACTCCTAGACTCAAGTGATCCACCCACCTCGGCCTCCCAAAGTGCTGAGAGTACAGGTGTGAACCACTACGCACGGCTGGAATGTATTTTTAAGCAATCTCTGTACCCAGTAAGGAGTCATGAGGATCTGGTTAACAAAGTAACAAAAGCAAAATCCTCATTCTCAGGGATTTTTGTATATAATTTTCAGTAAGACTTTGAAGTAATTAAACTATGGATATGGCATCATATTATATTGGTGTATTGCTCCTAAGCAGACTTTTAAATTTAAGGGAATTTTTCTTGAGACTCCTATTTTGTCTTTGTGAAAATGTGTCTTGGAAAGAAAACGCTCATATTTCTTTGCTAAAGAAAGAAAAATAATGAGAACAACTATTAAGTCACTATTACATGCAAGGCGTTTTATACTTTGGCTCATTCTTTATCCCTGTTAATCTCAATAAAGTATATAATTTCATCCCCTTAAAAAAATAATGATGACATTTTTAGACTTCAAATAAATTGCCCAATAATTTGTATTTGTTATTGTAAGAGCCAGCATTTCAACGTGTAACTCTTTCCAAAGCCCATGCTCTATACCTTTTATCATCTACTGCCTGCTGGGCGGTGCTCATTCATTCTGTATATCTGTTCATCAGTTTATAGACAGTTGCTTATTGTGGTCAGTCATCATTTCAGATGCTTGTCACTTGAGTGTATAGTTTTGGGAGAAAAGAATGGGTGGAGCTATATGTATATGTAGATACATATAGATATATATGTACACATAGATATAGTTCCACCTTTATGAACATACATCTGTTTATAAAAGCAGAAAATACCATAAGAAAGAATGATAGGGATGGAGAGACTGCTTTACTCGGGGTCAGAGAAGGCCTTCCAGAGGAAGTAACATTTATTTCTGAAGGATAAGTTAGACTTAGGTATGTAAAGAGCATTTGGAGAAAACAGGAATGTGTGAGATGAAGGAATTCAGAGATTCCAGGTAGTGAGTGAATCTCTGTGGCTGGAGGGCAATGAGCAAGGGGAAAGGTAGTAAGAAATGAATCTAGAGAGGTGGAAAGGACTTGATCGCATAGAGCTTTGTAGACCACTGCGGGATTTGGGGATTACATTCTGTATGCAACGATAAGCCATTGGAAGATTCAAAGTAGATAACTGATATGATGACAAAAGACTCAGAGAGATGTGAACAGACTTGAGAGATGATTTGAAGCTGGAATCATTGGCTCTTGGAGATGGACTGCTTACGATGAAGAGGAAATGGGCAGTGGAGAAGAGGAAAGGGTCACGCATAACTAGCAGGTTTCCTAATAGTATGAACTAGTATGCAAAATTTTTTTTTTTGTTTTTTTGAGACGGAGTTTCACTCTTGTTACCCAGGCTGGAGTGCAATGGCGCGATCTCGGCTCACCGCAACCTCCACCTCCTGGATTCAGGCAATTCTCCTGCCTCAGCCTCCTGAGTAGTTGGGATTACAGGCATGCGCCACCGTGCCCAGCTAATTTTTTGTATTTTTAGTAGAGATGGGGTTTCACCATGTTGACCAGGATGGTCTCGATCTCTTGACCTCGTGATCTACCCGCCTCGGCCTCCCAAAGTGCTGGGATTACAGGCGTGAGCCACTGCGCCCGGCTATGCAAAACTTTTAACAAGCACAGTGTGGTTGGAATTTGAAAGTACATGTGTATGAGGAGAAAAATAAAACTATATCAGTAGTGTCAGCTCAGTATTACCCAAATGCCAAACTACACTCAGCTTTACAATAAAAGAAAAATATTGGGTATTTCCCCTTGTAAACATTGTGGAAAACTCCTCCAGAAAATATTGGCAAATTGAATCCAACCACATATAAAACGCACAACATATTATGACCAAGTAGAATGTATGCCAAGAATCAAATTGGCTTAACTTTCAAAAATCATGACGTATGACCGAGTGCGGTGGCTCACGCCTGTAATTCCAGCACTTTGGCAGACCAAGGTGGGCGGATCACGAGGTCAAGAGATCTAGGCCATCCTGGCCAACATGGTAAAACCCTGTCTCTGCTTAAAATACAAAAACTAGCTAGGTGAGGTGGTGCGTGCCTGTAGTCCCAGCTACTCGGGAGCCTGAGGCGGGAAAATAGCATGAACCCGGGAGGCAGAGGTTGCAGTGAGCCGAGTTCATGCCACCACACTCTAGCCTGGTGACAGAGCAAGACTCCATCTCAAAAAAAAATAAAAATAAATAAAATAATAAATAAAAATCACGAAGTGTAATCAATTAGTTAACAGAATAAAAGAATAAAGCTCATATGATTGTTTCAGTTGATGCAAAGAACTTGAAAAATTTCAACAAATGAGTTTAAAAAAAACCCCAACCCTCAACTAATAAATAGATGTAACTTCTCAACATGATAAAATACATCTAGAAAAAATCTACACCTGGCATTATACTCAATGTTGAAAGTTGAATGCTTTTCCCTAAAATCAGGAACAAAACAAAGATAACTTTCTCTCAGCACATCTATTCAACACTGCACTGGAAGTTATACTCGGTACAATAAGACAATAAAAGGCAAGAGATTTAAAAGAAAAAGAAAAACTTTCTTTTCTTCACAGATGACCCAATTAAGTATATAGAAAATCCTAAGAAACTCACCAAAAACCTGCTAGGACTAAGAAGTAAATTTCTAGCAAGGTTGCAGGATACAAGTTTAATATACAAAGTCCCTTGTATTTATATACATGAGAAACAAGTGAAAAATAAGTATCTTAGCACTATTTATAGTGGCTTCCAAAGCCATGAAACTTTTTAGGAATAATTTTAATAAAATGTATGCAAGTTTTGTATACTAAAAACGACAAAACATTGTTGAGAAAAAATTAAAGGAGGCCTAAGTGAATAAAGAGGTACACCATGTTTATTAATTGGAATACTCAATATTGTTAAGATGTCTGTTCTCTCCAAACTGATCTATAGATGCAATTCAGTCCCAATCAAAGCGCCAGAAGACATAGTCGTATTTTGGTAGAAATTGGCAACCTTATTCTAAAAATTTGTGTGGAAATTCAAAGGACTTAAAATAGCTAAGCAATTTTGAAAAAGAAAAAAACAATGTTGGAAGACTTACAATTTCTGATTTTAAGACTTATACCTACACTAATCAAGATGTTGTGGTATTGGCCTGAAGAAAAATGCATATATCATTGGAGGAACAGAATAGAGAATCCAGAAGTACACCCACAAATGCATGGTCAATTGATTTTCAGTAGTGGCGCCAAGACAATTCAATGAGGAAAGGATAGTTTTTACAACAAATGGTGCTAGGGCAGTTGAATATCCACATGGCATAAAATAAACCTCAACTATTATATCCTACTATATAAAACATTAATTCAAAATGAACTGATTAAGCTATATATCTTCTAGGAAAAAATAAGAGAAAAGCTTTGGGCTTTGGCTTAGGCAAAAGTTTCTTAGGACACAATAGAAAACAAAAAAGTAGTAAATTTAACCTTATCAAGCTTAAAAGTTTATGGTTTTCAAAAGATGTGAAGATGAAAAGGTAGGCCATAGATAAGCAAAGACAATATTCCCAATACATATATATAAAACAAAGAATTTGTATCAGGATACATGAAGAACTTATAAAACTCAGTAAAAAGAGTTGAACAGACATATAATAACATACATTTATTATCCACAAGCACATTAAAAATGCTCATCAGTCATCAGAAAAATGCAAAATAAAAGCAGAATAAGGTCTTATTCTATGTCCCATAGAATGGGTAAAATTTTAGAAGAATTTTAGTAGACTGTTAATACCAAGTGTAGCACGGATATTGTACTGCAACTCTCTCACATTGCTGGAGGGAATGCAATAAACCATTTTGGAAAACAGTTGGGCAATATCTTATAAAGATAAATACACAGTTACAGCATGATCTCACACTTTTACTCCAGGCGTTTACCTAAGAGAAATGAAAAGGAATGCCTGCAAAAAGCTTGTTAACAAATGTTCATAGACACTTTATTCATAATAGCCAAAGTCTGAAAACAATCCAAAGAACTGACACATTAGTAGTTATGCAGATTTTGCATGTTCTCACAGTAGTCTATTACTCAAAACATACAGGTATGAATTGCTGATACACACAACATGGATATGTCACCAGAACATTATGTTGAAAAGAAGCAGCTGGATACTGAGGAGTATATACCTTACGATGCTATTTATGTGGAATTATAGAAAAGGAAAAATTAATCAACAGTGACAGAGGTAGATCAGTATTTGACTGGGGCTAGGGGTGGTGGTGGGAATTAGCTATACATAGGCACATGACAACTTCTTGTGGTGATGTAAGTAGAAGGATTCTGTATCTTGATTGCTACAGTTATTATTGGAATGTATCTGTCATGACTCATCAAACTGTACATAAAATAGGCACATTTTATTGTATGTAAATGCAAAACTGATTAAAAAGTGTAAATATCAGGTTAGTACAGATTGAGCATCCTAATCCAAAAATAAAAATGCTCCAAAATCTGAAACTTTTTGAATGCTGACATGATGCCACAAGTGGAAAATTCCATACCTGATCTCATGCGCTCATGCACAAAATTATTTCAAATATTGTATAGAATTAACTTCAGGCTATGTGTATATGGTGTATATGAAACATAAATGAATTTTGTTTTTTCATTTTGTTTTGTTTTGTTTTTTGAGACAAAGTCTCTCTGTTGCCCAGACTGGAATGTGGTGGCACGATCTCGGCTCACTGCAACCTGCACCTCCCAGGTTGAAGCGATTCTCCTGTCTCAGCCTCTGGAGTAACTGGGACTAGAGGCGCCCACCACCATGCCCAGCTAATTTGTATATTTTTAGTAGAGACAGAGTTTTGCCATGTTGGCTAGGCTGGTCTCACACTCCTGACCTCAGGTGACCCACCTGCCTCAGCGTCTGTCTCTCAAAGTGCTGGGATTACAGGCGTGAGCAACCATGCCCAACCTATAAATGACTTTGTGTTTAAACTTGAGTTCCATCCCCAAGATATCTCATTATGTATATGCAAATAATCAAAAATCTGAAAAAATCCAAAATCTGAAACACTTCTGGCCCCCGGCATTTCAGATAAGACATATTCAAGCTATACTTCATTAATGCCTTCTTAGCAATATTTGCTGTATGTATCTGTCATTGTAGGATTTTACTTTCACTTAAATACACATATTTCAAGGTGAATTAATCTGTGGTCTCTGGTCCCTGTCATCCAAAAATAAATAAATAAATAAATATTTTATATTTATAGCTACTTATATAGACAGATGATATATTTTTCAGGCTGAGCGCGGTGGCTCACGCCTGTAATCCCAGCACTTTGGGAGGCCGAGGCGGGTGGATCACGAGGTCAAGAGATCGAGACCATCCTGGTCAACATGGTGAAACCCCGTCTCTACTAAAAATACAAAAAATTAGCTGGGCATGGTAGCACGTGCCTGTAATCCCAGCTACTCGGGAGGCTGAGGCAGGAGAATTGCCTGAACCCAGGAGGTGGAGGTTGCGGTGAGCCGAGATCGCGCCATTGCACTCCAGCCTGGATAACAAGAGCGAAACTCCGTCTCAAAAAAAAAAAAAAAGATATATTTTTCAAATTTATATTTATAGAGAGAGATAAAACAATTCATACGACACCATTATCATCAAGTCATGAACTACAGTAATAAATATCAAGAGTGGTCTTTAAAGGAATAACAGATGACCAAGGGCACCCCAAAAGTACATGGGAACAAAACAAAAACAAAACCCAGCACATAACCAGATTTTAAAATAGGATAAGGACATAAGTGGACATTTCTCTAAAAATCTTATAGAAATGGTCAACAAACTCGGACAACACAGAGAAACCCTATCTCTACCAAAAAAAATAAAAATTAACCACGTGTGATGGCACATGCCTGTGGCGCTAGCTACTCAAGAGACTGAGGTGGGAGGATTGCTTGGGACCAGGAGGTTGAGGCTGCAGTGAGCCATGATCACTTCACTGCACTCCAGGCCTGATGACAGAATGCAACTTTGTCTCAAAAAAAAAAAAGTCAACAAATATATGAAAAAATGTTCAACATTACCAATTATTAGAGAGATGCAAATCAAAACCACAATGAGATACCACCTCACACACACATTAGAATGGCTTCTATCAAAGAAAAATAACAAGTGTTGGTGATGACATGGAGAATTGGAATCTGCCGATGGGGATGCAAAATGGTACAGCCGCTATGGAAAACAGTGTAGCAGTCTCTCAGAAAAATTAAAATTAGAATTACCATGTGATAAAGCAATTCCACTTCTAGCTATATATCAAAAAGAATCAAAAGAGGGTCTCTAGGCGATTTCCAAACACCCAAATTTATTGCAGCATTATTTACAATAGCCAAAGGTAGAAGCAACCCAAATGTCCATAAGTGGATGAATAGATTAATCAATTGTTGTATATACATGTAATAGGATATTCTTTTGCCTTAAAAATGAAGAAATTTCTCATACATGCTACAACATGAATGAACCTTGAGGATATTATCCTAACTCAAATGAACCCATCACAGAAAGACTGCGACTTTGCTTACATGAGTGTATTAGTCTGTTTTCACACTGCTGATAAAGACATACCCAAGAGACTGGGTGATTTATAAAGAAAAAGAGGCTTAATGGACTCACAGTTCCTTGTGGCTGGGGAGACCTCACAATGGCATAAGGTGAAAGGCACTTCTTAAGTGGCAGCAGGCAAGACAGAATGAGAGCCAAGTGAAAAGGGTTTTTCCTTATAAAACCATCAGATCCCAAGAGATTTATTCACTACCACCAGAATAGTATGGGAGAAACCACCCCAATGATTCAGTTATATCCTACTGGGTCCACTCCACCCACAACACATGGGAGTTATGGGAGCTATAATTCAGGATGATATTTGGGTGGGGACACAGCCAAACCATATCCATGAGATACCTCTAATAGTCAAACTCATAGAAACAGTAGAATAAAGGTGGTTGCCAGGGACTGGGGGAAGGGAGGATATACAGTTGTTTAATGGGTACAGAGCTTCAGTTTTACAAAATGAAAAAGCTGTGGAGTTCTAGTGACATTGGATTTAGCTTTTCTTGTTGTTCTTTGGGTGCTATTTGTATTAATATGGACTGCCATGTGTAATTTTTAAATTGGGCTCTTCACATTGTGTTATATTTTTGTAGTCTTACATGAAGAGAATCGGTACTGCAAATAAAACCTACTCCCCTGAAAACGTATGACCTTGAGTCTACGTTAAACAGTATAATTCATGTTTACGAAAAGCACAGTTCTAGAGATTGGTTGCATGGGAATGTGAATATAGTTAACACTACTGCACTGAATGTATGTACACTTAAAATTGTTAAGATGGTAACTTTTATGTTATGTGTATCTTAATTAAATATTAAAAACTTCTTTTAAGTACATGTGCAGAAGGAGAGAAAATGATGCAATTCAGTTGCTTGGAAGGAGTTGTGAATGAATTTCATGGAATCATATTAATAATAACAGTAATGACAGCAAACATTTAATGAGCACATACCGTGTGCCAGAAACTATAATCCTCCTTAAAATTTTGCCTCATTTGCACTCCCTGTAGATAAACCTTAAACTGTTGCCCTGTGTATCCAGTGCTAGCTAGACATCCAGGCACCAATTGTCACATTTTAATGGTCACATTAAATTTCCCAGGCTTTTAACGTGCTGTTCCACAGAGCGATCGAGCAGGCTGACAAGGTGGAAGATACACAGGGACGCATCTGTACCCTGATGGAGAGCGTCACCCACGCCGTCTTCCTCTACACCAGCCAGGCACTGTTTGAGAAGGACAAGCTCACCTTCCTGTCCCAGATGGCTTTTCAGGTAAGGAGATCAGTTACTTGAAAGGATCCCAGAACCAAAGGCAGATGCCTCTCTACATTATATATTTTATTTCTGCTCAAGCAAAATGTAGACACCTTTTTTGGAAGCCCTTGGTGGCACGAGGAGACCTTGCATTCCACAGGAAACTTAGGCATGTGACCGCCTTCTCCCAGGTCCCAGTGCGTTGGTTTAGAGAGTGGAGGGGGCGGGTATGCACATTAAGCTCTACCACAGTGGTCACCCTGAAAAACATGAGAGATTTTCTCACCTTCTCAGGTCCTATAAACTTCCAGGCACTACCAGGAAGATTCTTTGAGATCAAGGTTGTGAGTCCAGATCTGAGTAGAGCTGGGAATTTTTCAGAGTCTCCTTATGAAATAGTGACTGGTTCATCCATGTTGCCACAAATAACTTAATTTTCCTTTTTTTTCCATTGTGTGTAGTTAATAATGTGTATTTTTAAATTGCTAAAGGAGTAGATTTTTAAATCTCATCACAAAAACAAGTATGTGAGCTGGTGGATATATGAATTAGCTTAATTTAACCATTCTACATTGTAAACATGTATCAAAGCATCACACTGTACCACATAAATATATATAATTATTATTTGTCAATTGAAATTCAGAAAATGACAGTAGTGAATGAGTAAAGAGAGCTCCAGGTTTCCTGCCCAAACCTTCAGTGAGACCAGCTTCCTTTTTTTCCTTTTTTACATGAGTTTCTATGAAAGACTTTGTTTAAATAAAAGTATTCATGATAAGAAAAAGGAAACCCTTCCAGACCATATTCCCAGATAAAATAAGCAGGTTGTCCTTTTATCAGCTAGTTTGCTTTATGGCTTTTTCTATCCAAATGTTAAGGAAAGGTGTATATCTTACCTATTCTGTGTGTGCCAAAGAAGACACTTTATACACACCTGCAGTTAATGATAAGCTATGACTTCTCTTTCAATACTTTGGTATTCACAGATTCCTCTGGGCTCTATAAGAATATACAGGTATGAGTGTTTTAGAACGTATGTGATAAACAGGAACAAGGCATTGCACAATGAAAGACTTGTTTGTTTTATTGGTTTTTTTATTTATTTATTTATTTTTATTGCATTTTAGGTTTTGGGGTAGATGTGAAAAACATGCAAGATTGTTGGATAGGTGCATACGTGGCAGCGTGATTTGCTGCCTTCCTCCCCTTCACCTATATGTGGCATTTCTCCCCATGCTATCTCTCCCCAACTCCCCACCCCCCGCTGTCCCCCTACTCCCCCCCAACAGACCCCAGTGTATAGTGCGCCCCTCCCTGTGTCCATGTGTTCTCATTGTTCAACACCCGTCTATGAGTGAGAACATGTGATGTTTGATTTTGTGTTCTTGTGTCAGTTTGCTGAGAATGATGGTTTCCAGGTTCATCCATGTCCCTACAAAGGACGCGAACTCATCATTTTTGGTGGCTGCATGATATTCCATGGTGTATATGTGCCACATTTTTCCTGTCCAGTCTATCATCGATGGGCATTTGGGTTGGTTCCAGGTCTTTACTATTGTAAACTGTGCTGCAATGAACATTCGTGTGCATGTGTCCTTATAGTAGAACGATTTATAATCCTTTGGATATATACCCAGTAATGGGATTGCTGGGTCAAATGGAATTTCTATTTCTAGGTCCTTGAGGAATCGCCACACTGTCTTCCACAATGGTTGAACTAATTTCCACTCCCACCAACAGTGTAAAAGTGTTCCTATTTCTCCACATCCTCTCCAGCATCTGTTGTCTCCAGATTTTTTAATGATCGCCATTCTAACTGGCGTGAGATGATATCTCAATGTAGTTTTGATTTGCATTTCTCTAATGACCAGTGATGATGAGCATTTTTTCATATGCTTGTTGGCCCTCATGTATGTCTTCTTTTGTAAAGTACCTGTTCATATCCTTCACCCATTTTTGAATGGGCTTGTTTGTTTTTTTCTTGTAAATCTGTTTTAGTTCGTTGTAAATTCTGGATATCAGCCCTTTGTCAGATGGGTAGGCTGCAAAAATTTTTTCCCATTCTGTTGGTTGCCAATTCACTCTATTGACTGTATTTTATTTTTATTTTTTGACACGGAGTCTGGCTCTGTCTCCAGGCTAGAATGCAGTGGTGCCACATGGGCTCCCTGCAACCTCTGCCTCCTGGGTTCAGGTGATTTTCTTGTCTCAGCTTCCCGAATAGCTGGGATTACAGGCATGTGCCACCACACCCAGCTAATTTTTATATTTTTAGTAGAGACGGGGTTTCACCATGTTGGCCAGGATGGTCTCAATCTTTCGACCTCATGATCCACCCACCTCAGCCTCCCAAAGTGCTGGGATTACAGGTGTGAAATATTTGTTTTTATATGTACTGCTTATTAATAGGAAAAGGCCAGGGATGATACCACATGACATGAGCATCTATTTAAAACTTCTCCTTGGAAGCCATAGCTATATCATAATCTATCTCAAGTCCTGACAGTCTATATAAATCAAAGTTTCATAACTGTATGGACAGTTACTTGTTTGTTGAAATAAACTCGATTTAAAAAAAATCTAATAAAATATTTTAATGGCATGCTATCATCCATAACACCTTTTGAAAATATCTGGAATTTAAAGATAGTACAAAGCTCAAAAACTTCACCTGGTTAGCTTTGTGGGGTGTTATGGGGTTTTTTGTTGTTGTTGTTTTAGTTTTTTTTTTTGAGACGGAGTCTCATTCTGTCACCAGGCTGGAGTGCAGTGGCACAATCTCGGCTCACTGCGACCTCCGACTCCCTGGTTCAAGCGATTCTCCTCCCTCAGCCTCCCAAGTAGCTGAGATTACAGGCGTGTGTCACCACGCCCAGCTAATTTTTGTATTTTTAGTGGAGATGGGGTTTTACCATGTTGGCCAGGATGGTCTCGATCTCCTGACCTAATGATCCACCCACCTTGACCTCCCAAAATGTTAGGATTACGGGTGTGAGCCACCATGCCCAGCCTGTTACGGTTTTTATATGAAAATTAGGAACACTTTATTTATATTCTCCAAAATTTATACTGTGGACTTTCTATCAGTTCTGTGACTAGAATGTCTAAAGTTTATTCCACTTCACAGTGTTTGTTTAGTTGTACCTATAAAGGATTTTCTCATTCTTTTCAATATAATCTTACATATTAAAAAAACCTTCATGTACCTCATAGTTTATTGAATAACTACTATATCAGAATTAACTAATAATACTGGTTCTGCCTTCTGTTGAGTAATTTAATCCGTTGTCACCTGAGGCTTTCTCATTTTATATAAGTGTTAAGATGTTTGATCTAATAATAAAATAATTACAAATGCATGTTTTAAATATGTTGCCAATAGGGATAGGTGTTAGAATTGGAATAAATCAGCCTTCACAATTATTTTCTGTTAGATTTCTGATCATGGTTTTGAGATCATTGACATAATCTAAGATTCCCTATTTCAACAGTAGAACAGATTTCAGACAGAGTTATCAGCAGATATGGTTCCACCTACTCAGTCATGTCTGTTAAATGTGTGACTACTTCCTGTGTCATGATTTTGATGTAAACCAAATAATCCTTTTCAATTGTGTCTACTCTCAAGATTTTGTTGAGAAAGAAAGAGATAGACCCCCTTGAATTGGACTTCCTGCTTCGATTCAAGGTTGAACACAGTCATCGGAGTCCCGTTGACTTCCTAACTACTCAGTCATGGAGCGCTATCAAGGTATGTTAGGAATGCAGTTTCTCAATTTCTAGATCTTATTTAAAATATTAGCTGTCTCCAGGGTTGAAATGTAAACATTAAAGAATACAGGTGATGTATTAAGCACCATCTCAGTTGTAGAAATGCACTATATAATGTGATGTTATTTAGTGAATCTTTTTATTATTAAATTGGTTAATTTCTCATTTAGATGTAAAGGAGCATTTGACGTAAGTGTGGATGGAAAGTTAATAAATATGTACAGTCTGTCAGGACCTTTGATAAAAGCCAAGTCATGCAAAGGAATATTTTTAAAATTTTCCTTATATCTACTTTGTTTTCTTTTTAAATTATTTTTCCATTTTTCTAAGTAGCTATTTAAATTATACCACAATAGAGTAGTTTATTCTCATTGTAAAATGTTTCAGCAAAACAGAATAGTGTAGAGAAAAAAGTGACCATTATCACAAACCTTAATTATCAATCCTCATTGCATTTTTCTGTCAAAGGTCCTATTGCTAGGAGCTAATTCTCCTAGGATCTGGAGTTTCTTAATGATAGTCAACATATGTTAAGCTTTGCCCCACTCTTTTTTCTAAGAAGGAAACATTTCTATGCATTAAAAATAACTGTGCTACCTCTTATTTTTATATATATTCAGCTTTCTAAATTAGTATTTGTAATTAGATTGTAACTTTAGAATTCAAAAATCAAGTTCAAGTGTGTATCAGTCAGGGTCTTAGCAGGAGACAGATGGCACATTCAAAAGGGTGATGAAGAAAGTTTAACCAAGAGTATATTTTCATAGTATGGGCAAAAGAGGAAATCAACAAGGAGATGGGGAAGGAAAAGGGAGGAGAAGGACAGTGAGTGGAACTGCCGAGAAAGGAAGTTATGGGAGAGAGCCAGTCATACAGGACCTGTGGCCTGTGGCAGAGAAACCTAGTCACTAGCAAACCACATTCCCGCAGAAAGAGCTGGGCTAGAGACGTTCCCAGAAAGGGGTCCTGATCCAGACCCCAAAAGAGGTTCTTGGATCTTGCACAAAAAAGAATTCAGGGTGAGTCCATAAGTGAAAGCGAGTTTACTAAGGAATAACGAATGGCTACTCCATAGGCAGAGTAGTCCCAAGGGCTGCTGGTTCCCCATTTTTATGGTTATTTCTTGATGATTATGCTAAACAGGGGGTGGATTATTCATGCCTTCCCTTTTAGACCATATAGGGTAACTAGGTGATGTTGCCATGGCATTTGTAAACTGTCACTGCACTGGTGCAGCGTAGCAGTGAGGACAACCAGAGGTCACCCTCATCACCATCTTGGTTTTGGTGGGTTTTAGCCATTTTCCTTACTGCAAGCTGTTTTATCAGCAAGGTGTTCGTGACCTGTATCCTGTGCCAACTTCCTGTCTCATCCTGTGCCAACTTCCTGTCTCATCCTGTGACTCATACCTTAACCCGCTAGGAATGCAGCCCAGCAGGTCTCAGCCTCAGTTTATCCAGCTCCTATTCAAGGTGGGGTTGCTCTGGTTCAAACGCCTCTGACAGAAGGACCCCCTCCTCTCTCTTCTCCATCCTCCAGGCTCCTACCGTTGCTTTCTGTTGGCCAAACCCAACCAGGTTAGGGAACTAGAGAACTTAGCTCAACTGTCCTTTGAGCTCACCCTCTCAGCAGAGCGAAAAACAAAAACAGAAAGGAGGAAATCTGGAGAGGAAAGTGAACAGTATCCAGCACGTTTTTTGTTGTTGTTGTTGGTTTGTTTTATTTTGTTTTGCTTTTTTGAGACTGAGTCTCGCTCTCTTGGCCAGGCTGGAGTGCGTGGCATGATCTTGACTCTACTCAACCTCCTCACCTCCCCCTCTCAGGTTCAAGCGATTCTCCTGCCTCAGCCTCACGAGTAGCTGGGACTACAGTTGTGTGCCATTATGCCCGGCTAATTTTTGTATTTTTAGTGGAGACGGGGTTTCACTGTGTTGCCCAGTCTGATCTCAAACTCCTGACCTCACAGCATGAAGTCTTTATATAAGATTAGATACATTCACAGGTCTTCATCTCAAACTATAAAATACCTTTCACACCATTCCTGCTTGTTTCCCTATCTCATTACAGGCAATCGCCCTCTTGGAAGAGTTTCGAGGCATAGACCGGGATGTGGAAGGATCTGCCAAGCAGTGGAGGAAGTGGGTAGAATCCGAGTGTCCAGAAAAAGAAAAATTACCTCAAGAATGGAAGAAGAAAAGGTTAATACAGAAGCTGATTATTCTGAGAGCAGTGCGCCCTGACAGAATGACATATGCTCTCAGGTGAGGTGGTCAGCATTTTTAGGAACACAAGTTAACATAGAGGAAATTTAGTCTGAGGAGTTAGGAGGATCTGGTGGAAGTGTTTACCATCCACATGGATGGGGAGTGATTCTGCTGGGATTTTGATACAATAATCATTGCTACTGTTAAATTTGCTAAACACTAAACCGCGTGCTAGGCAGACCCAGCACATTCTTCCCAAAAAGCTTAATTCTGAAATCAGTAGGGGAGACAGGGGACTGATGGAAATATTTCTGGAAGAGAGATGGGTGTCAGCAGAGTTCAGAGGCCAGGAACATGCATTATCCAAGTGTAATTTCCATCGTTTTCATTCAGTGATGGCATTTGGGCTCTGAAGATTTTGCATGTCAAACAAAAATGAATTCCTGTCATGGAGTCACTCGTAGTCCTATAACTTTACAACCAACACAGTTTAAAAGCAGAAACTTTTGTCTACGTCTTGGTTCAAGTGTCCTTTTTCTTTGCCCTCTTGGCTTCTAAATGGTAATGTGCTGCTTAATTCACACAAGTCTTATTCTAATTTGAGTTCACCAACGAAAGAGTTCCTAACTTCCTTCCCTATTGTGTTTCTTGGTAATATTCATGTGCCTCAGGTTTTTTCTTTGGCTTTGTCTAGTTCAGCCAATTTTCCCCTTGCAAAAGCCTCTGCTGAACTCTACAAGTTAATTCTGCTTAGTAGTACTTACTTTCTGCTAAATCTGATGCTGGAAAATAATCCCTGCTTAATTGAGCCTCCCTGTGTAAGAAACACCCCAAAAAGCATTTGTATATTCATGAGAAGCCCAGCAGGCTGGAAAATTGCACTGGCAAATCTAATGAACTGTTAATAAGTAATGGGGGAATCTGGCAGGGGATTTGGGGGATACAAAGCCATACAGACAGCTGATGGCACTGGGGAGGGGGGTCTCAGTAGCCCCCAAAATGGAATGTAGGCTTCTGATTTTCAGAGCTTCTAAGGAAGAGAGGGGTTTCATTGATACACCTACTGCATACATCTGGTTGGACTCACATTGTTTTTCTAACAAGACCTCCCATGTAATAAACATGGTTACTTCTCTCTTGTGCCTGTGGTTTAAGCTTATCCCAATGGTGACTCTTTTCAAGGTCAAAACCACTGATGGTGTTTTCTGTATTCTTCTTTTTTTGTAGAAATTTTGTAGAGGAAAAACTGGGTGCAAAGTATGTAGAGAGGACCAGATTGGACTTAGTTAAAGCATTCGAAGAAAGCAGCCCAGCCACCCCCATATTCTTCATCCTATCCCCAGGGGTAGATGCCCTTAAAGACTTGGAGATTCTTGGTGAGTGGCCGGGAGGCTTGCTGACCCATCCTTTCTCCCTCCCTCCCTTTCACCCACCACCCCTGCCCTTCCTTTCAGTTCACAGTTCTCTTTCTCTCTCTTTCTTTTTCTTTCTTTTTTTCTTTCTCTCTTTCTTTCATTGAAGATTGGGTGTATGGAACATGTAAGGCTAATAACACTGTAGTCTGAAGAAATGTTCAAATGGAACATTCCTCTGGCTGGCATAATGCAAGTTTCTTTTGTACTGTTTTCCACTTTTCGACTTTATGAGGGCCAGAGGGCAATTTTCCCCATGCTCATGTAATCTTGTGCCCCCTGTGACTAAATAATGGTCATTAGAGCAAGTGTATTTGATTGCACAAGGCACTGTCGCCTTTGTGTTCTGGATTACCATTCCCCACGGCCTGCACCAAGAATACCAGGTTAATATAGCTGTGACCTGACTGCGCTCAATTTAAATGCAGCCTCTCAAGGTGAGAGGCTTGTGCATTTACCCAATGAACAGATCCATTCAAAAAAATGATGTGATATCTACCACATGTTGCTCCTTTTTTTGAGAGAAATGCTTTGCTACTCCTGCAAGAGTTTATAAAGCTCCATAACAATGCCTGCCATCTATCAAAATGTCAAAAGCTTCATTATCATAAAACCCAAGGAACTGGCTTCCACAGGCTTTTCTAATGGTTGCAATGAGGCAGCTGTGGAGAGCTCAAAATGCTGCTTGTGGATACAACAGAAGTTTTGTTTGGATTCTTCAGGAAAGTCACCCAGAAGATAGCTGCGGTGAGCACAGCTGTGCATTAGACCACAGAATTCCAGGCTTCTCTCACCCTCCTTCACAGAGGTTTCCTCTCACTGTGGTGTATTCTTTCACAGGCAAAAGACTTGGCTTTACAATTGACTCTGGAAAATTCCACAACGTGTCTTTAGGACAAGGTCAGGAGACGGTGGCAGAAATGGCACTGGAGAAAGCTTCCAAAGGAGGACACTGGGTCATCCTCCAAGTGAGTATTCAGTTTCAGGAAGACACTGGGCATAAACACAGAGGAGGGCCAGGGAGAGCTGTCCCGCCCAACAGAACGCCCCCTTCACACCACTCCGCATGGCGATTTGCAGGGTCCAGACAGTTCCGTCAGTGTTCATGACACCTGCAAAAGACAGTGAGGGGCTCTGTAGACAGCGATGGCTCTCACTGGCTAGACAGTGAGAGACTGTCTAGCCATTGTGCTTTAAAATTAAAACGATTTGGAAGAGCTTCATCGTTCCCCTTTCTTAGAGATACCTGGAACACTCAGTAGTGCCTGAAAAGAAACAGGCTCCTTTAGATCGCCAACACTGTTTTCATAGTGTCTGTTGCACATTAGAGTCAACAGAACCCTGTTTAAATGTATATTATTGTTGCAGAATTTTGCTACTTAACTAAACTGGGTTCTTGTCACACAACCAGGATTAGGAACACAGATACACTGAAGGGGGAGGGGAATGAATGTATTGGGCAAAAAGAAAAAAAAAAATCTCAGCAAAATTAGAGAGGATCCTGCTAACAGGCCCTGGCCTCATAGAGTGAATACTAGGCCACCACACAAGAGCTGGAGAGGCCAGGCTTCTCCTGATTGCAAATGGTGCGAATTTCCTACGGCTCCATCGCGTTCTCCCAGTGCGCAGTCAGGTCAGAGATAAGGGGGAAGGAAACCCTCCCCGGATCTGGCTCCTCCCCACTGCAAAAGGTGCGAATTTCCTAGGGCTCCACTGTATTCTCCCAGTGCGCAGGCAGGTCAGAGATGCTCTGGGGACCCTCTCTTATCTGCCTTCTGCATTAATCATTATTATCTCATACAAGTCTGACTCTGCCCCTAACTAGTGTGTAATATTCCCTTTGATCATAAATTAAAGGGATTTGAGTAGACAACCCCTTTATCCCTTCCCAGGCTAACATCATACAGACCTCTGGTTATACCACCCAGTGTCCTCTGGGATGGTCCCCTTGGCTGAGTGTTACAGGAACCCCTGGAGCACAGGCCAGCATTAGGGGGCACCTGAGAAATGTGCTGACTCCGTCCACAGCAAGCTCTGCTAGCCGTCTCAGCCAGTCTAGGAATGGCTGTCTAGTTCTCAGCTCAGTCTTGCAAAGGTTCTCTTTAGTAGACACTTCACAGGCTACCTTCTCTCTCATTATTACAACAAAGCTCCAAGGTTAGGAGTCGTCATTCTCCATATCAAGATGAGAGAAGTGAGCATTGGAGTGGTCTGGAGAGCCTCAAGACCACAGGGCTGGTTGGATGGCAGAGCTGGTACTGGAGTCTAGATGTGTTTGGCAGCAGGAGGCATTCCTGAAAATAGCCACCCTCATGCAGGATACAGCATTGGCCTCCCTTAGTGTCTCCAGTATCCACGTTCAGTGCCTTTGGCATTTCTGCTTGAAATCCAACTGGATTCATAGAGGGGCTTCCAGAGTCCAAGCAGGCTTATGATGCCAGGAACGTAACCTTCTGGGACAATAATACTCACTGCTTAGATGAGGCCTTAATAGAGACCTTTGTAAGGAGACTTGAGGGTAATGTAGTGTATCCCCTTCTTAGGCTCAGAATCAGAAACACAGGAGGGTTGTTTTTTTCCAAGAAAACAGTTGGTGGTCATACAATTTGGTAGATTGTCAGATCGTCTCAGAAAGGAAGGAGCTCTTTGAGAGTTCTCATGCGCCCAGCAGCTCAGACTGGAGAGAGCACTAGGAGGGCTATAGTGATCCTCAAAAGAATATACTCAAAATAAATGTTTCTATTACTTTTGTATCTATGCTAAGCTACCTGTTGTCCCTAAAATTGCAAGCTGTCAATTTTGCCACTTAAAAAAAAACCTTAAAAGATCTTATTTTATCGAGGATCAACTTTTGGATATTTGTTTCAGACATTTGATTTTTGCTCTTACTGCTCAGCCAGTAACCTCGAATTTGACTGTTTAAGCCTCTTCACTCCCTATCCCCGTACCCACATAGAGTAATTGGTAAGGAGAGGTTATGCCAGACTTTTGGCTGTCCCAGTGTCTAGAGGTTTCTAGTTATCTGTTTGATCAGCAGGAAAAAGAGAAGCAGGACTTTGAAGAAAGAGAAGACCAACATAATGGAAACTTGTGCTGTTCGTAATTTACATTAAATTTTATTAACATGGGTATATGATATGTATGTACGTGTTAGTTCTTACCCGAACCTCAATA
This sequence comes from Aotus nancymaae, assembly GCF_030222135.1. NCBI lineage: Eukaryota > Metazoa > Chordata > Mammalia > Primates > Aotidae > Aotus > Aotus nancymaae. Next base: position 38,341,609 of record NW_026988438.1, on the reverse strand, counting down.
TGATCACTTGTTATGATTAGATAGAGCCCTTTAAAGGTGTTGAGATGGTCGTTCATCGAAAGCCCACATTCCAGAGAAAAAGTAGCAGGCTGGCAACTATCTTTATCTCATATGCACACCAGAATGTTTGTGAATTAACATAACAGGTATTAAAAACCATTTTTCAAGGACAAAATGACCATTTTTCATACATTTCCAAGACATGTAGATTGTCTAAAAATGTTGCACAAGCATCGCAGTTCTTGGAAAAATAGACGTAAGAATCTAGCCAGTCCCAGAGCCTCAGGCATAGCTGCCAGGCTGGATTCCAGAGCGTGCCTGTGTTCCACAGTGGCTCACCTGGAGGTTTTCCTGTCCCCTTCAGTGGCTCCACAGTCACTGCCTGGAATATTTTTACATTTGTTTCAAGTGAACTTTTCAAGTAAGGTTCTGTTGTAGTCCATAAGACAGAGAATGAAGATACAATTGAGTTTACAAAGCAGGCTTTACTATTGTTTCTGTTGTTTTCTTTTATGAGTGGCACAATTAGGAATGAGAAATACTCTCTCCTTATAACCTGTTAGCAAACATGCAAAGGAGGGAACTTAGAACCCTTACCTACTGTATTACTTTGCTAGAGTAGATGGCCAACTTCTTGTGTTTTCACATGATTTTTCCTCTGTGTTCTGGGTTCTAATCTCTTCTTCTCATGAAGACATCAATCCTAGTGGTTTAAGACCCTTCATAATGACCATATTTAGATTTAATTATCTCCTTAAAGATCCTATTTCCAAGTATAGTCACATGAGAAATTGGGGGTTAAGACCTCAACATATTAATTTGGGGGTACACTATTCAGCCCATCACATCTACCAGTGTTCATGATTTGCCAAGGGAATAATAGCCAACAATGTGAATGACTGAATTGGCATAGGTCTTTTTGCAGTAGGAATTTTAAAGAAGGATACCTGTATTATTATTTTGTTCCTTGTTTGCCTTCATTCTCTGTATTTTTGTGGCTGTTATGATCTTTGTTGGAAATAATTATATATCTCTGGGTGTGATGTTTCAATTACTGTATCAAGGACTTCTCCAAAGCCAGAGAGTGTGTAAGGTGCAGCCTTTATACCACCCTCCCAGCACCAACTGCCAAGCTGTACCCTGTGGGTGTTTAGTATTAGAGGAGCAAATTTGTGAATCATAAAATGGAAAAGAAAAGGATGATGACAGTGGTGGCGTTTGTTTTTTTTTTTGTGTAACTTCTGAGAGTCCTAGGATTTAAGGAAAGTCATCTGTTAGGAATATCCAAAGCATCTTGACAGTGAGTGAGTGCTTTCTTTCAGCTGGCCTTACTTCCCTTATATCCTTTTGAGTTCATCTGCTCATGGTAGGAGTCTGAGTAGAAGAAGTTTCCATCAGAAACAATGAAGTGGGTGATCAGGCACATTTCTGGCTTTTAATTTTTATATTTTCTTAAACTAACCTAGATATGTCCCAGTAATTGGATTTGAACCATAGCAAAGAAAAGTACTAAGCAACTCCATCTCAGAAGTGACTGGTGGGTGTTTGAAGTAGGTATGTGTATTGCCTGGAGATTTGGGGTTACAAAGATAATCTGTGTTGATTGGGAACATTTAATACATTCAAGGTTCAATTCCCTTTTTGCTTTTCTTTCCTTCCTTTTTCTGATGTATTGATAAAGGAAAATTTGAATCATGGTTCTCCGAGTTTTCAATGCAGTTACATATAGGAAAATGTAATCTTATAATTCAAGTAATATGCCTCACCTTCACAGGAATTATGCACCATACTATCTTTCAGAATGTTCATTTGGTAGCCAAGTGGCTAGGAACCTTGGAGAAGCTCCTTGAAAGACTCAGCCAAGGAAGCCACAGAGATTACAGGGTTTTCATGAGTGCCGAGCCTGCACCTTCCCCAGATGAGCATATCATCCCTCAAGGACTCCTGGAAAATTCCATTAAGATCACTAATGAGCCTCCCACAGGGATGCTGGCCAATTTGCATGCGGCCCTCTACAACTTTGATCAGGTAAGAAAGCAAAGCAGCCTGGGCAGACAGTGAAGTCAGAGTCTTCTCAAAGACTGTGGGGCCCAGCATCACCCATGCGTGTCATTTACAGGGATGAAGCAACTTCTCAATGTTTGAGTGTGGAGGGCTAGGAGTGGGTGTGTTTTAGTCTCTTGAAAGAATTGCCCCGTCATTTTCTGTTCTAATGACTAGTAAATATATTTCCGTTTCACCCTGACACTAAGAAAACTTCAGCTACTGTGTAGGGAGAACCAACTAGGTAACTTCTTGAGGAATTTGCTTCTTTTTGTTTTTTGAGACAGAGTCTCACTGTCCCCTGGGCTGGAGTGTGGTGGTGTGATCTCAGCCCACTGCTGCATTCAAGCAATTCTCCTGCCTCGGCCTCCCAAGTAGCTGGGTTCACAGGCACACACCATCCACGCCCAGCTAATTTTTGTATTTTTAGTAGAGACGGGGTTTCACCATGTTGGCCAGGCTGGTCTTGAACTCCTGACCTCAGGTGATCCAACTGCCTTGGCCTTCCAAAGTGCTGGGATGACAGACGTGAGCCATCGTGCCCGGTTGGAACTCGCTTCTCGACAATAAATGTGGCAGACTGGTATCTCTGACCACAGAAAGAGGAGAAGCCATTGTTATTCTTGTTGATGATGGCAACAGTAATGACATGGTAAAAGTTTCAGTGTAATGTTTTAGCTTTGGTTTTGATAGGACTGAATTTAAAGCCTTCTTTTCAGGTTATATCTCTGATACCTTATTTATATTTTCATGTTTGTACAAGGTAAGACAAATGTATACATGTGTATGTGAGATTATATATATATGTTTATATATGTATATATTTTTTGAGACAGAGTTTTGCTCTTGTTGCCGGGGTGGAGTGCAGTGGTGTGATTTTGGCTCACTGCAGACTTTGTCTCCTGGGTTGAAGTGATTCTCTCACCTCACCCTCCCAAGTAGCTGGTATTACAGGTGCCTACCACCACGTCTGGCTAATTTTTGTCTTTTTAGTAGAGACAGGGTTTCACCATGTTGGCCAGGCTGGTCTCGAACTCCTGACCTCAGGTGATCTGCCTGCCTCAGCCTCCCAAAGTACTGGGATTACAGGTGTGAGCCACTGCACCTGGCTAAATACATATATAAGTTAATGATACCTATATTATCATTATTCTTTTTACCCAAATTATCCTATCTGTCAATATCATTATCAAGTCTTCCAGTTTCCTTTCTTGCTATTGCTCTGAGATCTCTTTCCTTCCTCTAATTTCTTGGAAATCCTTGGTAAATCACACTCTTGTTAGGAGAGTAGAATGGGTTCTCAAAGACTGTGGGGCCCAGCATCACCCATGCATGTCATTTACAGGGACATGACATGCATGTCCTAAAGAGGAAATACATATGATTTGGTGATAAATATTCAGCCCCCTCATAGAAATATTGTTCTTTATGAAGCATGTCAACATCCAACTTCTTTTCTAGTACTTTTTGGGTCAATACCTAAACCAACATTATGAAGGAATTATGATAATTGACTACCTAAGAATACAGTGTTGAAGAATGCATTTAATTACTTCATTGAAAAATTGAGTGATTTGTATCCTATGTACACACAGAAGATTGTGTAAATAGGACTCAAAAAATCTTTTTGAAACTATTAAATATTTGCAATATGCCTTAATCCACTGAGAGACATACATGTTTTTTAATCATCCCTTAATTTATAATTTCTATTTATGACATTTTCAAGCTATTTTCCAAAGTAAGTACAAAGAGGAATTTGATTTCTTTAAATAGGACTTACCTACCCCCTAAAATAATTATATTTATTCCTGAAAGTGAACATTTCATGAACAAATACTCTTCAGCCCAATTATCCTTCAGTTTTTTGTTTGTTTGTTTGTTGTGTTTTTTTGGTATAAGAACAAAACACTGAGAATCGCATAAAACTATGGACACTCTCCCCAGAGAAATACACTTTTGAAAATACGTTGCATATTGGGACAGACATAGTGGCTCATGCCTACAATCCTAGCCCTTGAGGAGGCTGAAACAGGAAGATCACTTGAGCCCAAGAGTTTGAGGCTGCAGTGAGCTATGCTGTGCTCTAGCCTGGGCAACAGAGCGAGACACTGTCTCAAAAAATAATAAATAATGAATTTTAAAAATACGTTGCATATATTGATAGAGATTCACAGATTCTCCCAAAGTCTATGTATGAATTCCCTAGTTAAGAACACCTGTTCTAGTCTTTTCATGAACCTATTCAGTTCTTTTGACGGCTATCTGGAAAGCCATTTTTATTAATTGAAGGTTACATTTATTGAAAAGACTTTTAAGAACTTTAAGGAAGAATATTTCTTATTTTGTGGAGAGGGTCCTCTGAAATATTAAGACTGAACTTAATAAAAAGCAGCAAAAGCAAAGATGACCAAAGTGATTCACTAAATAAACTTCTCATCAAACCTATTTTAGCTAGAACCAACCAACAAAATAAAAACTCTGCAGAAAAGCTAAAATGTTATCATCTTTTATTAATGCTGACCTGTCATTATGTTAGAAAACAAAATGCAGTTTTTAATCAGATTATATAATTCAAGGGTATTAGCCTGTGCTCCCTGGCTGTCTGTGAATAAGTTCCCATTACCCTTTTATCAGTTAGAATGTTGGGTTGGCTACGGGTCAAAAGTAGTTCTGCCACATGAGAGTTTTATAGATAGTCCATTCAGAACCCGTGTGTTACTACAATTGCCATCATTCGGGCTCTTGATAGTTCACCATGTCTAGAATAGGCTCGTCATGGTCCCAGGTGGCTGTGGGAGTTGCAGCCCCTATATCCGTATTCCTGACAGGAGGATGAGAAAAGAAACACAGAAGATGACAAAAAGAAAAGGATTGTGTTTGCTTTGCTGTGCAAGTGCTTCCTACGAGTTAACATACAGAACTTCTTTCATGTCATTGATCAGACATTGTATTACCTAAATGCAAGAGAGGCTGGGAAAAGTAAATTTATCTTAACCATATGCCCAGCTAGAAATCAGCAAGAAGACATTTTAAGGAAGGCAGTCAGCAGCCTCTATCGCAGATGCCCTTTGCCACATCTCCTTGTATCATCCTGGGTGTTGTGTGTGGCTACTATGGTCTAGTCTTGTTAAAGCCTGTGAATGGATAGAATGATGAATACTAGTTCTCTTGTTACTCATATGAGTTAGGTAAATCAGGATCAGTTGTTCCTGTTGCCTGGGTGTCCCTTGCAGTGGAGTAAAATACCCAAGAGGTTTAGTAAGTCAGCTGTACTGCTGGGATAGTTTTCAAATCAAATTAAATATATATATTTTTCATTTTTGCCCTGTCACCCAGGCTCAGGTACAGTGGCACACTTAGAGCTCACTGCAGCCTTGAACTCCTGGGCTCAAGTGATCCTCCTGCCTCGGCCTCCTGAGTAGCTGGGACGACAGGCATATGCCACCATGCCTGGCTAATTTTTAAATCCATATTTTTAATTTTTCCCCTCAAATTAGAATTTACCTCCAAACTTTGGCATGTGAATTCAAAATAAACAGTTTGTTTAATACTGGTACTTTAATCTCCTGAGCAATACAGAGTATTTATGTAGATTTAATCATTAAGTGGCCGAGACATAAAGAACCGTTTCTTGCAGGGTGCCATCTACCTGCACGTGTCAGCTAAAGATTCTCTTGAAGAAGATACTGTAAAGGAGTGCTCTTTTGGCTCCCCTCACACGCAGATAACTATATTTTTTAGAGTAAGAATATAGATTTCTGTTTCTGTAAAATTTGCAGGCAGAAACAAGTAATTGATCATTGTGCATATAAAACTGGTGATTGTGGGCAAATAGCACTATTATGTGTATGCAGATGCCTGTTCTGTGTTCACAATGCAGTCTGTATTTTTTAAGTATTAATTTGCCTATCACTTGTTTGCAAAAATACAACTGGCCTGAAATGTGGAATGGTAGGTAGACTCATACCTTTTCTTCAGAAAGCCTGATTCATATTTTCTTCCTACATCATTTATGTTATCAGAACACAATGAAATGGATTGACTTGTGTTTGTTTTAGCACTGAGAATAAAGCCAAGTCAGTTATTTAAAATACAGATTGAATTAATGTCTTAGCTATTGTAGTACCTTGGGTTTTATGTGGACTATCTGTAATTCAGAAAGGTATTGATTTGTTAGATCATAATTCCAAAGTGAAATTTTGATACTTATATTGGATCTCCTAGAAATTTCTTACATTTACAAGTAATTTTTCAAATATCCTTCAAGGTTAATTCCAGTAATACAGTTTATCTTTTCTGCCTTCACAAGCTGCCTTTTATTTGTGGAAAAGTTATTTTGTAATGATTGTATACTTCCAAGCCCCATAACTGACCTAAAAATGGCCTAGTGATTTAAAGTGACTTTGTGATGTAATTGGGTCTGCACTGTATGCTTCCTGGCCAATTCTAGAACCATATTAGGTGGGAGCCCGGGATTCTGCTAAAAGCACTGTCAAAAGAAACTAGAGTTCTCTGGTCCCGGCCCACAGAGAACAAATCCAGGTTCGGTTTAGTACCAGAAGTCCCCTGGAAGACTAGGTCTGAACGCCTACTCCCACTGGTTCTAAGTATACTTCATATATGGCCCAAGTCGTCAGATCCATTTCAAATGGGAATTGGCTGTAGTTTGCCCATTTTAAAGGACTAGGCAGGGAGGTGCAGATTTTGGCCTCTTCCTCCCCTGCTGCTCAATGCCAGCTGAAGGAGTAGTCTTCAACTTCCTTTCCTTGCCTCACAGAACTGCCAAGTCCAAACATGGGTGAAGTATGACTTTTAAGCCATATATTGGACAGCTGTTTTTCTCCTTTTATGGTAGTTGGGCCATAACCATATCAACGTAGCATTCCAGGATTCCACTTTCCCTCTGCATTCTCAAAAAAATCTCACAGGTCTAGACACATGTTTCCCAATCTTCGATTTGTCACCCAGTCATCCCAACAATGAATTTTACTCTTAGTTCATTGGAAGGAAATCATGTGTCATGGTGATTGTATTAGTGAAGGTAGAGGCTAAGCTGCTGTAAGAAAGAGAATCAAAACGAGATTCAAACAAGACAGGAGTTTGTTTCTCTCACTGTCACATATTAGGCAGCATTGTTCCATGAGATCATTCATACCTCCAAGCTGGTGGGTGCCTCTGCTACACCTAACTCAAGGTTTCCAGATATTCAATCATCATCATTTCTAGCCATAGAAAAGATAAGAGTTCGCCAGGCCCTGTGGCTCATGCCTGTAATCCCAGCACCTTGGCAGACTGAGGTGGGTGGATCACCTCAGGTCAGGAGTTTGAGACCAGCCTGGCCAATGTGGTAAAACCCCTTCTCTACTAAAAATACAAAAATTAGCCAGATGTGATAGCAGGCATCTATAATCCCAGCTACCCAGGAGGTTGAGGCAGGAGAATTGCTTGAACCCAGGAGGCAAAGGTTGCAGTGAGCCAAGATGGTGCCACTTCATTCCAGCCTGGGCAACAGAGCTAGACTCCTCAAAAAAAAAGAAAGAAAGAAAGAAAAAGGGAAGAGTGACAGCCAAGACGAGTATTTCAACAAATGTCATAGAGGTTATACACAATACTTTAGCTGAAATTCTGTTGGCAAAATCTTGGTCATATGACACAACTGACTTCAGGGGAGGCGGGAAACAGTCATGGGTGTCCATATGCCCAGATGATCTCTACTGCCGTGGAACCCGCGAAGAACGGATAGCTGTGGTGAACTAGCATTCTCCCGTCTGTAGTAGCATTCCACCACAGTGATGAAATGAAGATGATGGCTTTATGTCATCCAGATTCTACAAAGAAAATTTTGCAGGGGAAAATGATGTCAAGCAGTATCAACATGGTTAAAATGAACTGTCTTACTTCCTAGTGAACTTAGAGGCATTCAGAAGAATGACCGAAGCAAAATAAAAGTATTCCTCTTAAGCCAACAGGCTGGCAAATGCTAAATAGTCTCCTACTATGTTCTCATAGCAGAGGTAGCCATGCTGAAAACTGCATGTTACCTCTGTAGTATCTCTCTCTCAAAGTTCTTTACCAGAGTATCGAAAACTCAGACCCTTGCCCTTGGAAACCATAAAGATGGATAATCAAGCATTTCTTCTTTTTTCTCTCAGGATACACTTGAAATATGCTCCAAGGAGCAGGAGTTTAAAAGCATCCTCTTCTCTCTCTGCTACTTCCACGCCTGTGTTGCTGGGAGACTGAGGTTTGGCGCCCAGGGCTGGAGCCGAAGCTATCCTTTCAGTCCTGGAGACCTCACCATTTGTGCCAACGTCCTCTACAACTACTTAGAGGCAAACCCTACGGTGAGTGCTAGTGGTCAGATAAGCTCTTCCAAGTTTACAAAACTGTCAGTCTTTGGGCACTATCAAAATTGCCCATAATTTCTCTTTTGAAGCTATTATTGAAATAGCTGACACTATATATGCATCTTCTGCCAAGTGTGAAAATAAACCAGATCAAAGGTTTTCCAGCAGTAGATGTTCGAACTTCATGAGATAGGTCAAACCAGTTCTACATCAGCAGCTTAGTGGAAAAAAAAAAATGTCCTTCATTATGTTAACAAAAACAGTGGTTTACATGTGCATATATGCCAGATTCATTAGGCAGGTAATGAAGCATTTGCACAAATGTAATTACATACAGCAATTCTGACAGTTCATAACACTGCATTAATAATCACTACAATTAGTTCTGATGATGGAAGCAATTTACAGCACGTCACATGTGTAAATAATGGTGCATTTCCTGCATATGTCATTATTATGTATTAAGGATGCCACCTTGTTGTGACTTTCTCAGTAATGTTCCCCTTGATTTGAAGCTAAAGGTAGATGAATGATTTTATTTCATAGCTAAATTGTGTTTTACAGATGGGAATGGGAATGCCTCATCAGGAACATTTGTATAAATTCTCATAAACCCTATGATTGGATTTCAAAAAGCAAGAACCATTCATTCCTAAGAATTCTTTTACCTTAATCCTCTCAAGGGAAACTTTTTTTCATTAAGTTAAATCCGTTAAAACTAGAATAGATGTGTCAAAACCAATCGAGTATTGTACTCTAAGCCACGTTTTCCATAAAGGGCTTTTAAAATCACCCGGCCCTGTTTCTAAATGGAAACTCTTGTTTTCTGTTTCTTCAGTCACAATTGTTACAGTTTTGGTTGCCAGTTTTCTCAAGTTTTAGTGGTGACTTGATTGCTATTAGAATATATACCCTCAGTACATAACATAGGTGTGTTTTCCCAAGGAACAAATTTTAAATAAGTTGTATCCAAAATAAATGGTTTTAATATGGTATTTGATGTTCAATGTTCCACATCTCTCATTTTTTAATTTATAGAATTAAGTAATTCTGTATACTTTGAGCATATTTTGCCCATTCTAATAAATGGTAATATTTTTGTGTTGATTCCCAGCACATTTTGTCTAAACTATTGCACATAAGATTATTACAGTTCTAGGCAGAAAAAGGAATGGACCATTTAAGACTTTTATTCAAGTTGTTCATAACTGTCCTGCAAGGCTAAGACCAGGAATACAATGGTATTTCAGCTGAATCCTGTACCTAATTGAAGTGGAAATGAAGGAGAAGAAGAGGGAAGTGGACACGTGTTTCTCTCCAGCTCTTATTTCCTTAGTCTTGGAAACACCAGTTGACCAACTGAGTCACGCTGTCTCCTGCCCATTTCTCCTCCTGGGCCTCCAGGATCAGAACAGCCTCAAGTTTTTCACACATTCTCATGTTTCTCAGATGTCTTGACCTCAGTCATTTTCTGCATATCACAAAGCGAGTTATCAGGATTGGGGAATTAAATTTCTCTGTGCACATAGTTTGGTTGTACAAAATGCCCTTTTCAAGAAAGTATATGTAAAAAACGAAGACCAGGATTGAGAGAAAGAGAATCAATTTGTTTCTTTTTCCTTTTTTCTTTTTTTTTTTGAGAGGGAGTCTTGCCCTGTCACCCAGGCTGGAGTGCAGTGGCACGATCTCGGCTCACTACAACCTCCGCCCGCCTCCCAGCTTCTAACAATTCTCCTGCCTCAGCCTCCTGAATGGCTGAGATTACAGGCACCTGCCACCATGCCCGGCTAATTTTTGTATTTTTAGTAGAAACGGGGTTTAATTATCTTGGCCACGATGGTCTTCATCTCCTCACCTTGTGATCCACCCACCTTGGCCTCCCAAAGTGCTGGGATTACAGGCGTGAGCCACCGCACCAGGCTGAGAATCAATTATTGAAAAGAATAGATCTGAGGCCAGGCATAATGGCTCATGCCTGTAGTCTCAGCACGTTGGGAGGCCAAGGTCGGGGGATCGCTTGAGTCCAGAAGTTCGAGACCAGCCTGGGCAACCTGGGGAAACCCAATATAAAAAAATACAAAAGATTAGCTGGGCATGGTGGTACATGCCTGTAGTCCCAGCTATTTAGGAGGCTGAGGTGAGAGGATCGCTTGAACCCTGGAGGTGGAGGTTGCAGTAAGCTGAGATCATACCACTGCCCTATAGCATGAACAACAAAGCAAAACTGTCTTAAAAACAAAAGAGGAAAGAACAAATTTTTAGCTGAATAATTATTGAAAAGACAGATAATTAGGCCAGGTGCGGTGGCTCACGCCTATAATCCCAGCACTTTGGGAAGCCAAGGTGGGCGGATCATGAGGTCAGCAGTTCAAGACCAGACTGACCAACATGGTGAAACCCTGTCTCTAGTAAAATATACAAAAATTTTCTGGGCATGGTGGCTCATGCCTGTAATCCCAGGTACTTGGGAGTCTGAGGTAAGAGAATCGCTTGAACCGGGACCAGGGAGGTGGAGGTTGCAGTGAGCCAAGATTGCACCACTGCATTCCAGCCTGGGCTACGGAGTGAGATTCCATCTCAAAAAAAACAAAAAACAACAAAAACATAATTACTGAAATAAAGAATTATTAAAAAGAACAGATCCCTAGTTAAATAAAAATTAAAAAGAGATACATATTGAATACTGAAATGCATAGCAAATACCAATTAAATGTAAGCAGAAAAGGAAATAAAAGTAAGAAGCTGGCCAGGTGTGGTGGCTCACACCTGTAATCCCAGCACTTTGGGAGGCCGAGGCAGGTGGATCATGAGGTCAGGAGTTCAAGACCAGCCTGGCCAACATGGTGAAACCCCGTCTCTACTAAAAATGCAAAAATTAACTGGACATGATAGTGCCTGCCTGTAATCCCAGCTATTCAGGAGGCTGAGGCAGGAGAATTGCTTAAACCCAGGAGGCGGAGGTTGCAGTGAGCCGTGATTGTGCTACTGCACTCTAGCCTGGGTGACAGAGTGAGACTGTGTCTCAGAAAAAAAAAAAAAAGAATAAGAAGACTTTGTTTCCCATCCATTTCAGCTATTTTGAGGTAGTCTATGCAGAGAGCATGTTGCAGCCTAGGCACCCCTCTCATCTTTCATTCACCTCAACCCAGCTTAAAGACATATTTGAGGTTCATTTATTCAAATTCAAATAAACTTGTAGCAAGTACATTGGCATAGTTGAAGCAATTTTACTTGTTCTGTTCTGTCACATCACGCAACAAGCAAAGGCTATAATTATGTTTTTACTTGAACTGTTGGGAGGCAGTTTACTGCCCCCGAAGGTATAAAGGTTCCTGTCTAGAAAGGCTTCATCACACACTGGCATGTTTTGCAAACCCAGAAGAAGCTAAAGGGTAGCAAAAGAGGCTTCAAACCCTGCTAAGCCAAATAAAGAGGAGATACAGTGATTTCTTGAATAAAACGTGGTACAGTCATTAGTTACAGCCCTTAGAACAGTCATGCCATAAACCAAGCCCTCAAATCCGTCTGTGGCAAAGGGCTTTGTTTGCCTGGACTCTAAATACACCCCAATTTCAAATTGCGTGAATGTTGTTTTCTTTTCCTGAATCAGAGTATGAAAGCTGATATAAATCAGATAATAAAAACATGTCATGCTTCAAAGGCCTTGTGAATCAACATCCCCTCACAATTTTTAGATGAGATTTTGAATGTATAAACTTTCCCTGGAAACATGTTCTATGAATGATTCAGTTTTCTTTAAAATCTGCCTAAGGTTGGGCATGGCAGCCCAAGTTTGTAGTATCAGTACTTTGGGAGGCCAAGGAGGAAGGATGGCCTGAGGCCAGGAATTCAAAACCAACCTGGACTATGGATTGAGACCCCTGTCTCTACAAAATTTTTTAAAAATCAGCCGAGTGTGGTGTCATGTGCCTGTAGTCGTAGTTACTTGGGAGGCTGAGGTGACAGGATTGCTGGAGCCGGAGAGGCCAAGGTTGCAATGATCTGTGATTGTGCCACTGCACTTCAGCTTAGGCAACAGAGCCAGACGTCATCTCTTAAAAAGTCTTCGTAAATATCTCAATGTTAGTGAATTTTCACTGACTATATTAGAAGACACTGAAAATAATTCTCCCAAGAAATTAGGAACTTAGACAATTTCTGAACCACCTTTAATTGCTCCTATTGACGGCGGTTTGGAGGGCATTGTGTATGAGGGGCACATGCCACTGGTTGGCTACTCTGAGGCAGACTCTGCACCCAGCAGTGAGTATTTGTGTGATTTTTCCCCCCAGGTCCCGTGGGAGGATCTCCGTTACCTCTTTGGTGAGATCATGTACGGAGGCCACATCACAGATGACTGGGATCGCAAACTGTGTCGGGTGTATTTAGAAGAATTCATGAATTCATCTCTGGTAAGACATTTGTAAATTAATTAATTTTAAATTAATTTCACTGTGGAAAAATTCTGGTAAGAATCTTATAAATGAATTGCACTATGGATAATTATTTAATGTATTGAGGATTCTTGGCCTTTTGGGAAATCTCTTAGGAAGGCAGAATCTCGGGTCCCATCTCAGACCTATGGAATGAGAATCTGCATTTTCACACGTCTTCCAGGTGATTTCTGTGCGTGCTAGAGAGTGCGTCAGCATGAGGCATCCTCATATGCACTGACTCGTCGGCTTTTTATGAAAACCCTATGACATATACAGAGCTGACACTGTTAAACTCCATTTTATCGACTGAGATGCTAAAACATGGAGATTGGCCCCAGGCCACTAGGTTGTTATGGGCAAGAGTTGTGTGCATCTTTTGATAGAAGTCTTTTGATTTCTGTTCCAAAGTTCATTTCACTAAAGTTCCTTTTTTGCCTGTCATAGAAGTCCTAGGGAATAGTCTACAGTTTGACCAGCTACAGTTACCCTAATAAATACGTGCTTAAGAAAAATGTGGTGAATAACTATGAGAGGTGATAGATTTGTTAATTAGCTTGATTTAACCATTCTATGATGTACACATGTATCAAAATGTCACACTGTGCCCCATAAATATATATAATTATTGTCTATCAATTTAAAATAAAATTAAAATTAAATCTAAAAGAAAGATTGTATCAACCAAGTGCAAGGTAAGAAACTTATTTGGCTCTTGTTCCAAACAAACTGTAAAAAAAAAAATGATATTTATGGCACAGTGGGAAATTTACATTAACATATCATGGTAATATAGAATTTCTACTAATATTTTACATGTGATAATAAAGTAATATAGTTGTATTTTTTAAAAAGAGAAAAGACGCAACAACATGGGTAAACCTGGATGACATTATGTTAAATGAAATAAGTCAGGTGCAGAAGGACAAATACATGTTCTCACTCACATGCAGACTCTTAAAAAGCTGATTTCCTATAAGTGGTGAATAGAACAGTGGTTACCAGAGACTGGGGAGGGGAAGATGGGGAATGAATGGTCAGCGGGTCCCAAGTTACCATCCTTAGAAAGGAAGAATAAATCTGGTGTCCTACTGCACAGTATGCTAACTGTAGTCAACAACACGATACTGTGTATCTACGAATAGCTAGAAGAAAGGATTTTGTACGTTCCCAACCCAAAGAAATGATAAATATTTGAGGTGATGGACCTGCTTATTAACTGATTTGATCATTATGCAATGCATACATGTATCAAAACATTACATTGTACCCCATCATTTGTATAATTATTATGTGTCAATTAAAAAGAAAAGTATGGTGATTTGAGAACCTCATTCTTCCTTCTCTCTTGAGGAAGAGGTAGATCACCTCTGTAGGTGCAGTTTTAAAAGACCAGGCTTCCTTTTCTGACTTCTCATCTTAGTGACCCTGTGTTTATGTAGAAATGATTCCTGATATATATATACACACACATATATATACACACGTGTATATATGTACGTATATATATATAATCTGTCAATTTAAAATAAAATTAAAATGAATTCTAAAAAAAAACGTTATATCAACCAAGTGCAAGGTAAGAAACTTATTTGGCTCTTGTTCCAAACAAACTGTAAAAAAAGAAAAAAAAAAATCTGACTTTTTTTGTTTTTACAGTTTATTTGGAACAAGAGCCAAATAAGCCCAATGACATTTCTCATACTATGGAATCTGAGCATGGTGGCTGTAGTTTTCTCATGCTCTCTCTCTAATGGTGTCCAGGTTCATGGCCATTCCGGGTTATTTCTTGAGGACCTAAAGTGCCAGTACACCATATCATTTTTATTTATATATAATCTGTTGGGCGGGTGAGACACCAGCTCTGTGTAAAGCAATGCTTTCAATAGCTTGAGCAATGTCCTATTTATAGTTTCTCTGAAAATTTCACCTTAGAGAAGCATTACATAGATTTGATCACCTTCCTTCAGTTCATTTGGAGAAGTAATATAATCATATCAGTCTAATATTTAGTCTGTATTAGATTAAATCACTAAAATCATTTTAGTCTATTATTTAGACTGTATTAGGCTAAAATACACCAGGAAAACATAGTGTATTTTAGTCTAATGTAGAAAACTGGGGACATTATTTTGTTACTACTTTTTAATAATGTGGAACATTTGGAGAGAGTGCAAAAAATGCACAATGCTATGTAATTGTTTCTCTCGATTGTGAGTCTCATGATCTTTCCTTAGTTCTAATGAGCAGGATTTCACATATCAGAGAGAGGCTCCAGTTGTGCTAAATTGGAAGTCACTCCTCAGAAGAGCTCTGGGAGCATGTTACCATGGAGATGGGAGGCATGCGACCTTTACAGAGGCTGATTTCTCCGAATGATGGTGGAGGGCAAGGGGCCCGCGAGGAGCTCCCGTGGATGGTCCCTCCCCTGGCTCTGGCCTGTGGCTGAGGGGAGAATTACTGTTGCCAAATGCAGCAGTCCATTAACCTTCACAAGCCTGAACTCCCATTCAAATAATTGTAAAATAAATATAGGTGATGCAACCTGAAGGGGCATCAGTGGTGTGTGTAAGTCCTTTAGAACTGCAGGTACCTGACCTTCCATACGGATCTGGTGAGGTTTTCAGGATCGAAATGCTTCATTTGCAAGCTGGCATCCTCACTGGAGAGCTACCTCCTCAAATCACCAGAGGAAATTAAAGCACTTAACTGACTTGATGTCAGAGGCTGCAAATCCCAGTTATTTGGTTCTCATGCACATTCTTCCTGTTCATGCTGTTTATATGATTAGCAACGTGATCTAACACTTCATTTGCAGGACATCTTTTTGCCACTTCCCACAAGTAGTTAATGTGTTTGAAAATTAGTGTCTTTGGTTGCATTGGAACTTGATAAAAAAGCAACCCATTCATGGTGTGGGGTTTAATGTTCTGCTGCTCTTATCAAAAGAATCAGAATGCTTTCAGTGAGATCTTGCTTTTAGGAGGGTCAGTGAGTTTCTTGTTGAATAAGTGAGTTTGCTCTCAGAGAGAGTTGTCCAATGGCAATGCCTTCAGAGGGTCTCCGGCCAAAGTTAAGAAAGAAAACATCATCTCGCATAAAGCATGTATTTGGCAGTGTTAAGTAAGAACTACAGGAAATTACTTTCAGAGAATAAGGTACCAGGTCACCTTAAAGTTATTACATAATACAAACTATTTTAGTAATATAGAACAACAGGAATCTGGGCTTTGAAGTAAAAAACAAAAAAAACCACCTGGGTTCACATTGAAGTACCTCTTTGTATTTGCCATGTGATGTAATTGAACCTCTCTTAGCCTCAGTTTTATCATCTACAAAACAAGAATGATCAACTTACAGATTTGCTGTCAGGTTTAAACATTGGTACAGTGCTAGAACAATACGCTTAAAAAATGTGAACTCTTTTTATTATGAAGTATTCATTTCATTATATATATTTAATACTTGGCTGTACATTAATCTGTGATAACAATGGGAATCTTTTAGTAAATACCTGCTCTGTGCCAAGGGTCAATACCACGCACTTTATATGTATGATTAGGTATTATCCCATTTAATCAAAAAAGAACCTCAGACTCAGAGAGGTCAAGCAGCTGAACCAGGATTTACTCGCAATCAGACTCCAAAGGCCAGTCTTTCTCTGCACCATACTGCCCTGGTTGGAGTGCTGACCTGTTTGTAGCACAGGTCACCAAAACAGTGACTCGTGTCTGCATGTGGATGGTGTACAGGCCGGCACTGAGAACAACACGGACGATACAGGAGACCAGAGTTCTGGTTCCGCTTCTGATTTGCTGTCTAGCTTTGTGCATGGCTTCCCTGTGCCTCAGTTTATTCATTTGTAAAATTAAGGTATTGCCTAGAAAATCACCAGGGTACCTTTCAATTCTCAAGACACCATGATAATTCAAACTTGAGTAATATCTTAAAATCCCTAACAGTACTTTGGGGCCATGGCATTTTTGACCCAAAAGGCCAAAGGCAAATGCATTTGTTTAAACTCACAATGAACTGGAGCTTCTTGCCATTACCAACACTACTTGGAGAAGCAGTAGAGTGGGGGTCAGTTTTTTTATTATATGCAGATAGGAAAATGTAAAAAGGACAATAATTTCTTGGAGTCCAACAAGCTGGGCTGGATGCTGGTTCTCCAGTTTCTAATAATTGTGCCTGCCCTGACATTAACAAATATGATTTCAAATTTTTGATGATATTTTCATGATGTGGAGATCCTTTCTGCCTGAGCATGATTCTATTGATTCATTTTATTTTTTTAAAAATTTTACTAAGATATAATTTACACATGATAACATTTACCAATTTAAATTATACAATTCAAAGGTCGTTAGTATATTCACAGTTCTGCAACCATGACCACTTTTAGAACAGCTTTATTACCCCCCGCCAAAAAAACCCCTGTAACCATTAGCAGTCACTCACTGTCTGTTTCCCACCCCACACTACCTACACCGCAGCCCATGGCAGCTACTAATCAATTTTGATAGAGTTGGGCATTTTATATAAATGGACTCATACAACATTCTTTCACTTAGCATAATGTTTTCAGGTTTCATCAATGCTGTAGCATGTATCGGCACTCGGCTCCTTTGTGAGTTTGAATAATGTTCCATTGTATGGACATACCACATTTTGTTTATGCCGTCTGTCAGTGGACATTTGGGTTGTTTCTCGTTTTTGTCTATTATGAATAATGCTGCTATGAACTTTCATGTACAAAGTTTGTGTGGACGTGTGTTTTCAGTTCTTGCAGGTAGAGTGGAACTGCTGGCCCAAGCAGTGACTGTTTATTATTTGCAAGTGCCACCAAACTATTTTTTAAATAGTGGCTGCACCAGTTTGTATTCCCTCGAGCCGTCCGTGATGGTTCTGTTTTCTCCACATCCTCACCAGCACTGCTACTGTCTACATTTTTTATTTTAGCCATTCTGGTGGAGGTGCAGTGGTGTCACGGTAGTTTTGATTTGCATGTCCCTGAAGACTGATGATGTTGGGCATCTTTTCATGTGCTCATTGGCCATTTGTGTCTCTTCTTTGGAGAAATGTCTAGTTAGAACTATTGATTCTTTGAGGCATTACAACAGTTTTCTCAAACAAACCTCCCCCAAAAGCAAGAAAAACGGCCACTGTGTAGAGAGGTCTGCAATTATGGCCCCATTAGCAAAAAGCAGCTTTTCATAAAAACTCGAGTGGGAAAGGAGAAAGTCTAGATTCAGCATCAGGATTCACATGGCTCCTTGAGTATATTAAAGTCTTGAAAGTTTTCTTTTCTTTCTTTCTTTTTTGTAACAGAGTCTTGCTCTGTCGCCAGGTGCCAGGCTGGAGTGCAGTGGCACAATCTTGGCTCACTGCAACCTCCGCCTCCTGGGTTCAAGCAATTCTCCTGCCCCAGCCTCCCGAATAGCTGGGACTACAGGCGCACGCCACCACGCCCAGCTAATTTTTGTATTTTTAGTAGAGATGGGGTTTCATCATGTTGGCCAGGATGGTCTCGATCTCTTGACCTCGTGATCCGCCCACCTCTGCCTTCCAAATTGCTGGGATTACAGGCATGAGCCACTGCGCCCGGCCAAAAGTTTTCTTAAAGTAAAAGAGAACACAAGTCTCTGTGTATAGAACATTTCTCAGAAAAATGAGAAATGTTTTTTCCTTCTAGAAAAATCAAGAAGTACTAAAATAATCACGTCTGTTGCTAGGTTCTGAGGAAGAGCAAAACTAACATAATAGTCTGCTGTGTGCCAAGCTGTTTGCATACCTTATTAAATTCACATAGCCACAACCATTAGGAGATTGAAACGCAGATAAATCGTCATTTCATAAGGCCACCAAATCATTAAAGGATGGGAGCTGAACCAGGTTGTCTAGCTGTAAACCTCAGGTCCGTCCTTTTGAGTTGGCTGTTTTCTTTTGCTTTGCTCCTTGCCTACCATATGGAAGCACTTGTCACGTGTGTATAAAGACTAATTTTCTTTCCAAAGAGCATGGACCATTGCAGTCCCATCAGCAGTACATGAGCACGCATTCAGACGCGGCCGTTTAACCCCGTGGCAGTTTAACTTTTCCAAGTGGTTTTGTTTTTGGTCAGTTTCTTTGCTTGAAATTTTGTGTTAACTTTTTGTTTTTATTGAAGGACAGATTAACTGTAGCTTCTGAAATTTATTTCAGTTTCCTAGTAAGCACAAGCAGAGAAGACCAAGTACTTGTTTGTAGGGAATAATGTTCACTCGGGATGTGTAAATTCTAGCTTTTGGTTTTCCTATTCATATTTTGCTCATATTTTTATTTTGGCTACTTTATCCATCATAGACTAATAATGATGAGTTTAAGTCTCCTGCACAGCTTTATTTTGGTCACTCTGAGCCAGGTGACATATAAATTTTGACTATTCTTATATAGAAATATGAAATGATGGCCGGGCGCGGTGGCTCAAGCCTGTAATCCCAGCACTTTGGGAGGCCGAGGCGGGTGGATCACGAGGTCAAGAGATCGAGACCATCTTGGTCAACATGGTGAAACCCCGTCTCTACTAATACAAAAAAAAAAAAATTAGCTGGGCACGGTGGCGCGTGCCTGTAATCCCAGCTACTCAGGAGGCTGAGGCAGGAGAATTGCCTGAACCCAGGAGGCGGAGATTGCGGTGAGCCGAGATCGCGCCATTGCGCTCCAGCCTGGGTATCAAGAGCGAAACTCCGTCTCAAAAAAAAAAAAAAAAAAAAGAAATATGAAATGATACAAATGTGAATAAATAAATAAAACCAAGCCAATGGATAATGGTGGTGGAATAGTTCAACTTCTTCCTTCTCATATTCATTGGTCAGAATTTCTGGCAATATGGTTTTATTGCAAGATTAGTTAACTTGAAAATCCTCCTGGTACAAAACAAAAATGCTGAGTTGAGTATTTAAAATGCGAGACTTTGCAGAAAGCCGTCGAGCATCCTTATTAGGACATGGGCTTTTTTTTTCTGAGACAGAATCTTGCTCTGTCGCCCAGGCTGGAGTTCAGTGGTGTGATCTCAGCTTACTGCAACCTCCGCCTCCCACGTTCAAACAGTTCTGCTCAGCCTCCCAAGTAGCTGGGATTACAGGCACCTACCACCGCTCCTGGGTAATTTTTGTATTTTTGGTAGAGACAGGGTTTCACCATGTTAGCCAGGCTGGTCTCGAACTCCTGACCTTGTGATTGCCCACCTCAGCTTCCCAAAGTGCTGGGATTACTGGCGTGAGCCACCCCACTTGGCCATAGGCTTTCTAAGCAACCTAGGATTGAAGGTTTAAGGAGGAAAGAGAAAACCACTGTTACCCACATGATTGTGTGGAGATTCACACTTACTTTGTCCTCTTTAGACTCTGAGTTTCCTAATAACTAGGTCATATGAAGCTTATACTTCATGGTTTGTTGTAGGGTACTGGGTGGTGAGTATACATTACTGAATGAATTAAAGAGCATTCACTTTGTCTCCAGGTTATAGGGAGGGGACCACAGCATAGCATACACATCTACAGACGAATCTCATTTCAAAAACCGACTTAGAAAATCTAGGCAGAAAATAGCTACATTAGGCAATAGTTTAAAAATAACATTCCCCTATACATTTAAGTGCAGATACAGACAGGATTTATGGTGCAAGAGGCTGGGAGAATTAAAGCAGAGGGGTTAATGACCCCTGGAAATCAAAGAGCAATCATGGAAAAATAAATCTGAGATTACACTGTTACTTAGAAAATTGTAAGCACTTGATTGACTCTGTTTATGGCTGGTCAGAGACTCAGGCTCATAAATTGTTCTGTTACGTTTTGAAGATCTATGTTCTAACGTTTAGAGGGTTTTTATTGCTGCTCACATTGCCTGTGTTCAAAACTTCCCTCTAAACGGAATGTCTACCCTCTGGCCCCAGCCTTATTGAAGTAGATGGGCATGATCAAAGCCCGCTTACTCCAGCCTTTCACTCAGCAGGTAACTGTGTATTGAGCACCAGCAGCTCTCTCAGGGTCTGTGGATCCTGAACAACACAGACTCTGCTGTGAGTAGCTCCAAGTCCTGGGAAGGTGACATCAGTTTGACTCTTAGGATATATGGCCTATAAGTGGTACTTATACACACACACAGCTTTCATTAAATGCACATGTTATTTGTATTTATACAATTCATGTATATAAATTCACATCATACATAAAATGATGTGAAGCAGTTCTGTGGAAAGTACGGTACCCTGGGGAAGGACAGGCTATAGAGTCGTACGAAAATGAATTCAGAATTCAGATTAAATCCAATGTCTTCTTCAGCAAGTTCACATCAGAGTCTCGATTTCCTCTCAGGGAAATGGGGACTGTTGGGAGAGTCGATGACTGGGAGTGTGTTACAGGGTAGCCCATGCTCCGTGATGGCTCAGCACGTGCTCATTCCTTTTGTGTGCGTGTATCACACTGCCCTATGCACGCTGCAAACTGAGTCTTCTTAGGAATAGGATTAATGTGCGTTCCTTGAGATCTTCCCCAGAGATCAGTCTGGTGCTGCATATAGAACAGAATGGTTGATTATAAAACAGTTTAGAGAGCCTCCTACCCAGCCAGCATTGTGCTGGGGCCTTCTTGTCAGTCTTCTCCAAGTGCTTAGGAAGTGAAAATGGGTGCCTGCCTTCATTTGGAATAACTGACTTTTCCTTTGTGGTTGAAGACTGAAGATGAACTGATGCTGGCACCGGGATTTGCCGCCCCACCCTACCTAGATTATGCAGGCTACCACCAGTACATAGAGGAGATGCTTCCTCCGGAAAGCCCAGCCCTGTACGGCCTCCACCCAAATGCTGAAATCGAATTTCTGACAACGACGTCCAACACTCTCTTTAGAACTTTGCTGGAGATGCAGCCCAGGAAGGCACTCAGTGGTGATGAACTGGGGCAGTCTACAGAAGAAAAGGTAGAGGGTCTCTCTTCTCTTTTTAATTGAGGTATAACTTACTTGTACTGAAGTGTACTAATCTCAGTTGTGCAAATCATTAAGTTTTTACCTACGTTTATACTCATATAACCACCACCTAGATCAAAATAATATTTCCAACACTGCAGGAAGATACTCATGCCCCTTATTAGTCAGTGTGCCCCTCACACCCCCGAGATAATCAATATCTTTACCTCTATCATCATAGATTAGCTTTACCTGATTCTGAATATATGGAATCATATAGTAAGCGTTCATTCAGGTCTAACTTCTTTCATTCTGCATTACATTTGTGAGATTCATCCATGTTGTTCATGTACCAGTGGTTCATTTTTGTTTAGAATTCTATATGAATATAAAATTCTTCATCCTCCTGTGAATGGATGTTTTGGTTGTTTGTTGTTTTTCACTTTTGTAGAAATATCACAACCATGAACATGCTTCCCCAGTCTTTTGTCAATATGCAAAGGTAACTCCCAAAAACATCCATTCATAATACCCATTTATCTATACCCCGAAGTGGGATTGCCAGATAATAGGGTATCATGTTTAGCTTTAACAGCCTTCCCAATCAGCTTTCCCCAGCGGTTGTACCAGCAGTGTGTATGAGTTCCAGTTGCTCTGCCTTCTTGTGATGTTGTTAGGGTAATATCTCACAGTGGTTTCAGCTTTGCATTCCTCAGTTGAGGAATAATATTGAGCATCTTTTCACATGCTTATGGCCATCTGGATATACTGTGTACCTCTGCTGTAAATGAGCTTAAGATTTTAGGACCTGATAAATTACCTGCCAGAGTGATGCCAGCTGGCAGGCATTATGTCAGAACCAAAGGCAGTAGTCTGAGAAACCAAGGGCAGAAGGAAAGCCACCCAGGGCTAAGGACAAGCAAAGTTCTTCCATGTTTTGTCCTTTCTAGATATTGACTGTTTTTTCTGGCTCAGTGGAGCCGTGTTGGTAGAATTAATATGCATATCTGAGTACCATGTGCATAGTCGTATCTTTAATATATAAATCTTTCCTTCAGGCCAACAATTACAGAAGATAGAAGTTGCCTTGTTAAAAATGTGGGTCTAAATTGCTCTAGGAATTTTCGGATGCCATGGTTGGGAAGGCAGCTTCATAGTTCACCAGAATTTGCTTATGCTTAAAAGGTTTATTTGGGTTATGTAAATTTTATTTCATGTTTTATCTATTTATTTATTTTGAGACAAAGTCTCATTCTGTTTCCCAGGCTGCAGTGCAGTGGCACCATCTTGGCTTATTGCAACCTCTACCTCCCAGATTCAAGTGATCCTCGTGCCCCAGCCACCCAAATTCCTGGGATTACAGATATGCTCCACCATGTCTGGCTAATTTTTGTATTTTCAGTAGAGATGAGGTTTCACCAGGGTAGCCAAGCTGGTCTCAAAACTCCTGACCTCAAGTGATCTGCCCACCTTGACTTCTTCCCAAAGTCCTGGGATTACAGGCATGAGCCACTGTGTCCAACCCCTGGTTTACATGAATTTTAAAATGATCTTATTAATTTAGCAGATTATAAAATACAGTCCCAAGATAATAGGCCTCTACTTCCTCTGATTGTGTCTTTACATACAAATGACATGTAGTTGATGACAGTTCTATACTTCCTAAATGTGAAGTGAATAAACTGCAAATAACTGAAGCTCCTTCTTGACTAGATTTGGGGCTCTGTGGAAGGGGAGGTGCTGGCATTGGTGCAGAAGCAGCTGAGGGAGTTGGCATTGCCATGTTGCTCACCTCCTGGTAGCCGTAGGCATCTTTCAGATGCATTTGCAGGCACCTTCAGAAGCTGTATGCTCTATTCTGGAACTTCAAAAAGTAGAGGATATACATAGTCATCATGACCAACACCGAAACAGAAAGGAGCTAAATCTTTATGTTAATGATTTAAGGTTAAGAATGTCTTGGATGACATTTTGGAGAAACTTCCAGAAGAGTTCAACATGGCAGAGATAATGCAAAAAAATTCAAATAGAAGCCCATATGTTCTTGTTTGCTTCCAAGAATGTGAGAGGATGAATATTCTCATTCGGGAAATACGTTTATCACTTGAACAACTGGACCTTAGCTTGAAGGTAAGCTTAAACTGAGACTATAGTAGACTTCAGTACATTGGAAGGTATTCACTACGTGGCTTTTTTTTCTCCATGCAAGGGGGAGTTGGCATTATCTCCTGCTGTGGAAGCCCAGCAGTTTGCATTAAGTTATGACACGGTACCAGACACTTGGAGCAAACTGGCTTATCCTTCTACTTACAGCCTAGCCCAGTGGTAAGTTACCCCGTCCTCACTGCCAGTGGCCCTGAGCAGCCTCGATGCTGGGTTAGTGTTCTGAATAAGGCTTCCTAAGAACTACACAGACTACGCTTTGTGACTGTACTCAACCTGTCACTGTGAAAACTCTTCCGCCAACTTCATTTGGGTTTACTTGGTTTATTGCATCAAAGGCAAAAACCAGTTAAGTCAGGGTCAGAGCAAGATTCAAATTCTGCCTCTCACTCCTTGTGTATATGATCTTAGCCAAAATAATCTCTCTTATTTAAATCTGAGAAATGCAGATAGTAATAGAATCCTCTGCATGAGTTGTAAGAGTTAAATGGCCACGGAAAGCAACTTGAATTTGCCTTTGTGTCATCTTCTACCTTTACTTTACAAGCCTAAGATTCCTATGCCTTCTCATAGACAACTTTTGGAAGTCTGTAATATGGTATGCCGTATGCAGTAAACTAGACCAGGGATATAACTGCAGAGATGTGTCACAAAGCCAGGGCAGAAATTCACAGATTACTCAAGGCGGGTGTTACACCTAACTGCTCCTTGGTCTTGGCAAACAATTCAGGAAGTTTCGCAAAGCTCTTTATTCCTGGCTTTTTGGTGCTGAGTTTCTTTCCCCCTGCTTTCCCGAATCCTGTTCCATGAACCTGAACTATCCCTGTACCATTCCTATTATTTTAGTGGAGACCCTTTACATTGTAACATGCACAGTTCTGATTTTTCCAACACAACGTTAGACCCTTAAGCTTCCCTCTGAACATCAGCCTCCTGCTCTGGAATTGTAGTTCTACCTTATTTTAAACCAGAGTCATTTTGTCCTATTTTGTTTATGCTCAATCATTACTTTTGCTTTAATATACTGCACTGCTTTTTTTGCTCATCATTGCCTTTTTTTTTTTTTTGTATCTTGTTGAGGCTCCTTTTTCTTTTTACCAAAGTATAAAATATAGAGCAGGGCTTCAGGCGGCGGGCAATGTGAATCGTCTTGTGTATCTGAAACTGTCCTCAGCGCACTCAGTCTCGATTGATAGTTTACTTATACGTAGAATTCTAGGACACACCATTATTTTCCCTCAGGACTTTGATGTTCTAACTCCATGGTTTTCTAGCATTGATTGTAGAGGGTGGGTCTGGTCTTACATATTTGCCATTCCTTCCCGAGTAAAGTTTTAAGACTTTTCTCTTTACCCTTGTTGTTCAACAGTTTTACTATTGTATTGAGGTGTGGATTTTTAAAGTGCTGTTATAAACACGAGACTCCATCCATAGCTTCCGTTCCGAAAAAGTCTTAGCACTTGTTTCTCCGAATGTTGTCCTCATAACTGCATTTACCTGCCGGACCTGTTATGTTTTCAGTGTCTCTCGGGTGTATACTTGTAGACTTCAGTTTTGGGTGATCTTCATTGTATCTTCAACTGCCTCCAATCTGTTTCTTAATTATTTAAATTTCATTGTCCAGGTTGGGTGTAGTAGCTCATGCCTATGATCTCAGCACTTTGGGAGGCCAAGGCAGGAGGATCACTTGAGCCCAGGAGTTTGAAGCCAGCCTGGGCAACATAATGAGACCCTGTCTCTTAAAAAAAAATTAAAAATTAGCTAGGTGTGGTGGCATGTGACTGTAGTCTTAGCTACTCGAGGTGTAGAGGTGGTAGACTGCTGGACCCCGAGAGGTCAAGGGCGCAGTGAGGTGTGATCATGCCAGTGCATTCCAGCCTGGGTAACACAGCAAGACACTGTCTTAAATAAAATATATTTCATTGTCCGTAATTTTTCAGTTCCAGGTTGTTTATTTTTGAAAGGGTGCCCAGCCTAGTTTCATAACTTCCTACTTTTGTTTTTACAACTATTACACTGTTTTCCTGA
Source organism: Aotus nancymaae (assembly GCF_030222135.1). Lineage (NCBI taxonomy): Eukaryota > Metazoa > Chordata > Mammalia > Primates > Aotidae > Aotus > Aotus nancymaae. The sequence goes on along the minus strand of NW_026988438.1, from coordinate 38,315,646 downwards.
GAAGTGTAAATATTCTTACAAATGAGTACTTTGATCAAGACTTCTCTCTTTCCTGGGTTATAAACCTTCCTGTTTGTTGGATTTGCTGGTGGTGTTTCATGCCTACACCTGAATGACAGTTTGGCTAGTTATTAAACAATAATAGTAACATCCTCAGTTGGAGGCCTTTGTAGCCATCGCGTTCCTCTTGTCAAATGCTGCCATGGAGATGTCGAAAGCTAGCATACTTCTTTTCCCTTTATAAATGGCTTCTTGTTTTCCCCTGGCCGTCCAGGGCTTCTGTGTCTTTATTGTTCATATTATTCTTTATATTTTAGTATTGATTACTCGCTACCAAATTTTCTTGGAACATCATGTGCCCTTGATTACATAGATTCAAAGATATGATTTAGGAAAACTGAAATTGTCTAGAATTACACTATTTCATACTGTTTCATTTCAGTTTTATTTATTTATTTATTTTTGAGACAGATTCTTATTCTGTTGCCTAGACTGGAGTGTAGTGACATGATCTCAGCTCACTGCAACCTCTGCCTCTTGGGTTCAAGTGATTCTCCTGCCTCAGCTTCCCAAGTAGCTGGGATTACAGGCATGTGCCACCACGCTCAGCTAATTTTTGTTATTTTTAGTAGAGATGGGGTTTCACCATGTTGGACAGGCTGGTCTTGAACCCCTGACCTCAAGTGATCCACCTGCCTTGGCCTCCCAAAGTGCTGGGATTACAGATGTGAGCCACCACATGTGGCCTCATTTCAGCTTTCATTTTATTGCTTTCACTCTAATCCTTTACCTCTTTATTTCCATTTGTTTTTATTCTCCCTTATGCCTTATTGCTTTTTGCTTTCATTTTTATATTTTCTTCTTTTCTGAGGTCTTCAAACTTAATTTCCTTACTTTTTCCTTCCTGATCCAAGTCATGATCTTGTTTATATAAACTGGTTTTAGCTGTTACAAATTGGTTGCAGTGTTTATCCTCATGATGGCAACATTTTGAGAGGAATGTCTTCCTGCTCTTGCTTTTCTTCTTCTTCCCCTTTTTCCTTTGTATGGTGCCTATGCGGGTTTCTTCTTATCTTCAAGTATGCTTTTTCTGATCCAGCTATTTGGAAGAATTTAATATAGGTCTGGGAACAGGAATTTTCCTTGTGGTGACCTAAGTTTGAATGTGAGCATTATGAGCCTTTTCTTCTTCACAGCCACGTCAGCCAGGTGTCTCAGGCAGACGTCTGCCATGTGGTTTGGCTGGCTGGTTGCTCATTCATCCCCACTTCATCTGCAACTCTGAAGCAGACAAGGTCCTAGAAAACTTCAGTGCCAGTCCTTCCTTCTGGAGAAGTCTCTGGCTTTTATGTTGAGGCTGTGCTCTCTGTACTCCATTCTCCTGGTCGCCTTTAAGCAGCCTCTGAAACTTGACATTTCAAGGTTTTACTTGTCTCTTAATTTTATCAAAGAGGTTCATCTGTCCCTAGCCTCTGTGAGCCAGCTTCCTTGTAGTTAAACTGCAGAGGCCAAGCATGGTGGCTCAGGCCTGTAATCCTAGCACATTGGGAGGCTGAGGCGGATGGATCACGAGGTCAGGAGATCAAGACCATGCTGGCCAACATGGTGAAACCCTGTCTCTACTAAAAATACAAAAATTAGCTGGGTGTTGTGGCGTGTGCCTATAATCCCAGCTACTCAGGAGCCTGAGGCAGGAGAATCACTTGAACCCAGGAGGCGGAGGCTGCAGTGAGCCAAGATTGTGGCACTGCACTCCAGCTGGGAGACAGAGCGAGACTCCATCTAAAAACAAACAAACAAAAATGAAGATACTTCCTACCTTGCCCAATTGCAATTGTGAGTAGAGGAGAGAACATGTCTGTAACAGCAGCGTTTCTCAAACCATTGGCACGCCATTCATGGCTGACTTGTTTTCCTTATTACCCTTTCCCTCCCTGCTTTCAGGTAGTTACTGCACGTGGTTAGACTACTGTCACATGCTCCACTGCCTCTGCACGTGCTGTTCTCTCTGTATCAGCTTTTCTGCCCACGCTGGCCTTGTAACCAGGAGCCTTGCCATCCCTGTCCTCGGACACCCTGTCCATACATCCAAGTTGGCGCTTGTCAGTCCAAGTCCAAGTCATAGAGTGATGATCTTTGTACAGTCACTACATAGCATAAAGAGGATCCATTGAATAAATGGAAATCAGTTTTCCACATTCCTCAGTGCATCTTGCCCTAATGCAAGGGCTACAGGCATCGTCTCCAACAGGAAACAAACGAGCCCTTTAAAGGGACAGTGCCCTGCAAATTCCCAGGGAAGGATTTTACCAGCTGTCAGTGGTATACTTCTCCTCCACCACCACCCCGCCCTAACTGCCTCCCACGTACTGCCAGAATGTACTGGAAAATGAGTTTTACTCAACAGCAAGTTTCCTTCTTCCTACCTCCCATTAACCAGGTTCAATGACCTCCTCCTACGATGCCGAGAACTCGATACTTGGACACAAGACCTTGTCCTTCCAGCTGTCGTGTGGCTCTCAGGCTTCTTCAACCCACAGTCCTTCTTAACTGGTAAGGGCTGAGGCAGTGCAGTCCCCGATGCAGACAGGACCATACCCCCAGCAGAAGTCCTGCTTGCTTTATGTATGACAGCATCGCCTTGCCCTGCTCAGCAATCCTCAAGCAGCAGCCATTACAGAAAGGACCAGCAGCTACAGAGGAAACAAAGTCCTGGGCAGGCGAGTCGCAGCAAAAGGAAAAGGACCTCCTACGGCGAGGTGGGGCACGGTGTGTTCCCTGGTAAACATTTTCTGGAAAGGGCCACATGGTCTGTGGCGCGGCTACTCTCCTGTTGTACTGCAAAACCAACCACAGACAATACACAAATGGCTGTGGCTATTCCAGTAAAACTGTTTATAGAAACAGTGAGCTTGTCCTGCAGGCCTTAGTTGGCCAATCCCTGCTCCGGCACAGCCACGTGCAAATGCCTAAGAACCTAAAACACCCCATGGGACTAAAGGATGCCTCAGTTTACTGGTAGTTCCTGGGAACCTTATATACAACGTTTTTATCCTATTGATCCTATTGCGTTTTTGTTTCCAAAGCAATCATGCAGACAATGGCTCGAAAAAATGAGTGGCCACTGGATAAAACGTGCTTGACTGTTGATGTTACCAAAAAAACAAAGGAAGATTATGGCCACCCGCCAAGGGAAGGTGCATACCTCCACGGGCTGTTCATGGAGGGTAAGACACCTGAGGAGTAGGTGGGGAGCCTTTTCTTACTCAGGTTCAGATCAATGTTGGGCCTCTGCTTACGGTCTCTCAGCATCTCCTCACACAGTAACCTTATGCTAATCATATTTATCGCATTTCTTCCTCTTTCTCAAACACTTGAAATGCTGGGATGGGTGTCCAATGTGAACTAAATTGTAAAATATTTGGGGTGACGGCTGTCATTTAAATTTTGCACATATGTCTGGGTGTTAATGCCACAGAGTTACTTAAGAAAGACTGAATTTATATTGAAAAGCAAAATAATGTAATCATTTCAAAATGTTTCCTTTGTTTAAAAACTATCAGTAAATTTGCTCCAATAGTTTGCTACAAGACTTCTCCAAGCCCTGAAGATGCTACTGCATAGGGTGAGTCTCTAAGAGGGGGCTAGACTATGCAATAGTTTCCGAATTTATGTGGCCATGCATTATTCTGCAGGACAATTAGTCTCTACTAAGATGTTCCTTTTTTACTTCAAGTTCTGATGTAAGTGAGTGTCTGGTACTTGGTGTAACAGAATAAGGTGTGACAGGGAGGGAATTTGGTGAATTGGAGATTTCTTTTACTTGTTTTAAAAGGAAGAGCAAACTATTTTAATGTATGCAAATTCTTAGAATCCCATTTCATAAAGTTTCGCTACTAAACATGGAAGCAAAGCAGAGCCTCGGCCACAGGCAGGGGAACCTACCTTCCAAAGCTCAGTCTGGCCAGCTGGGTAAAAATAACCACTGACAAGCAAAAATGTGACAAAACCAGCATATTTATTGCATCAAAAACAACTAGATCATCAGTAGCAACATGCCACACAACTGCAACCGTTGTGTTTTTGCCATAGGCGCCCGATGGGACACCCAGTCAGGAACCATTGTCGAAGCCCGTCTCAAGGAGCTGACGTGCACAATGCCGGTCATCTTTGCGAAGGCCACCCTTGTGGACAGACAAGAAACCAGACAAACCTACGAGTGCCCAGTGTACAGAACCAAACTGAGAGGCCCCAGCTACATCTGGACCTTTAGGCTGAAGAGCAAAGAGAAGACGGCAAAATGGGTTCTGGCCGGAGTGGCTCTGCTGCTAGAAGCGTAAGATAACACTGTCATTCCTCCAGCCTTGGCTGGAGTGAGTGCAGTGAGGATTTTCTGTTGTGTTGCTGCACTGTTCTAATGTATCCTGTTTTAATGTTTTAGTACCTCACACGTACATTCTCTTTTTTCAACACTATCCTTAAAAAGTGAAGGAGAGAGAGAGAAAAATCAGCAAATGCAGAAAAAATATTAGAAACCTATTCCAAATCTGTGTCCATTGATTAGATTGTAGCTTTCCCTCTGAAACCCCATGGCTCCCTCAAGACAAAAAAGTACATCTGAGGCCGGGCATGGTGGCTCATGCATGTAATCCCAGCACTTTTTGGGAGGCTGAGGCAGGAGGTCAGCAGTTCGAGACCACCCTGGCTAACATGGTGAAACCCTGTATCCACAAAAAATTAGCATGGCATGCACCTGTAGTCCCACCTACGTGGGAGGCTGAGGCAGAAGAATCACGTGAACCCAGGAGGGTGCAGTGACCTGAGATGGTGCCACTGCACTCCAGCCTGGGGGACAGAACGAGACTCCATCTCAAAAAAAGACAAAAGTACATCTAAACATACAACTACAAAAGCAATGCAGCCACAAAAAAAGAAGGGGGATTTTTAAACAGCAAATTAAAATAAAAATTATTACCCCCTACATTCTTTTCAAAATATAGAAGCAGCAAGCCCCAGGTGAGTCCTGAAGACAAAGGCTGGTACTCTGAGCCCTCCAGTGTCTACAACATTGACAGTCCCCTTTTGTTCAGTCAAGTTTTAATAAAAATAAAACTGTAGTACTCTCATGTGCTGTGGTTAAATTGCACTTTGTTCAGTATAAATGTCCAATGACCCAGAGCAGGTTAAACGATACATGTGGTCTGCTGAATGCTGAACTGTGGTCACTCATGCTAAGGCAAACTAAAGGATATAGGACCCCTGTACAAACTTGGCCTGGAGTTACTGTTTGTTTGGGAAGCGAAAGATCAACAGGAGCTGCTCATACAATGTTTTCTAACTTACCTGAACTTTAACTCCACCCCGTTTAAAGTTTAAATTGTGCTTTTTAATCATTGGCAGATACTTTTAACAAAATACAGCATACAAACAGGTCTGTGTATACAACTATATAGATTCCTCTGCTCTGCTGTCTTCCTGAGAAATCTCTGTAAGCATATAAACAATCTTTTTAAAAAATAGTATTTAGAAACAAACAAACAGTAATCTCTATGAAGAATTTCTATACAAAAACACAACTGTAAAAAATCTTAGGCACAAATGGTATGCATGTCTCACTGGAGTAGTCTATGGCGAGGTGGCTAGTTCCATTTTCCTCTTCTTAATTGTCTTCTACCAGCTGCTTCTGTAAGCTGAGAAAAAGATGAGAAGTATTTGGTAAGTAAGTAAGTCATTAGGACAAATCCAAAGGCAGCATTCTAGGCTGGAGAGAGTCCACAATCATCTAAGAGTACAAAGCCAGAACCCAGATCTCCTGACAGTCTAAGCATCACTAACAGGACACCCTCCGGTCGAGTATGCCCTAAGCATGACTTCTCGCACACTCATATTCTGTCTCCTCGCCCTAAAGTGCACACTGCCTCAACTTTCTCTGTGCATTAGGGTTATGGCTGCCTCTGGCTCTTCATAGACTGTGCCATTTCTCCTTAGCCTGCCTTGTTCACTCCTTCCATTTCTGACACACACCTCAAGAAAAAATCTTGGTTAAAGGCCATGTGGAGTTGAAAAATCTAGGAAAGGAGAATATTCCCCAACAGGGAAAATATCAGGCCTGAGCTTCTCCAATGCAAACAGATGCAGAATGGCACTCGTGCTTTATAAAAATCTGTCCAAGAGGGTCTCCCATGCTCGGCCTGGGGATTTCAAGATCTGTAAACTGCTAGAGACTTACCTCTCCAGATATTCCTTAACATTGTTATAACCATAAAACTTGGCCAGATGAATGAGGATTCCTGTGGCACAGCGGCCATCACGCTTCCGACAGTAGCTGCAATTGCAGATCCCACGACAGGGAGGACACACCCAATCCTAACAGAGAGATGACAGCAGAAACTTCCCTCAGTATCTGCAGGCTTTGGCCAGAACTGAGATTTAGATTCAGACTGGCTCAACTGGCCTCTCCCCCAACTTTTAATCACATGGCATCTTTCAGTCTACACCCCAGGGGGCTCCTCATGAGGCAGGAAGGCTCATCACCCCATGTCACATGCAAACACTGAGAAACAATGGGTTTCAGGGCCCCCTGCTTAAAACTTACGGAGAATTTCACCAGCATTTGGCCAAGCATAGCTCTGTGTGAGCGTGCAGGTCACAGCGCAGAATGTCAGCCATGGTTTAGGAGCACAAGGTTTCCAAAAGATCAAGGTGTGAATTTCAGCCCTTCCAATATGTGTGCTTGTTGAATGACTAACCTGACCTGAGCAGCAATTTACGTTCATCTGTCAATTGAGGATGATATATTTACCCCATTGACTGTTGCCTAAGAGGTTATACTCGGTAGCAGGACTGCCCCAGGCTCAAGGTCGTGCTTACTAACCGTGATACTATGTCTCATTTTACTGAGGGGGCTGAGGCAGAGAGGGGTTACACACCTATTTCTCGGTATTAAACATTTATGATAGCGTGAGCAACACCTTGCACAGTGCCAGGCACACAGAACACAGTCTATACTGCAATCTACACCCATCTCAGCCTGGCTCAGAAAAAAAAATCAGAGGGAAATCACTTTGCTGAAGGAAGGGTACCGGGATTACTTGTACAAAGCTAGACAACTGTAACCAAGTTTTGTTCTGACGATGGAAAATCTAACAAATTATATCCACTGGTCAGCTTGCTCTCCCTTCCAGGATCCCTATTTTTCATTTTCTCTGGAGCCTTAAGGGACTGATGGAAGGCAAAAAAACCCAAGTTCTGGAGCTCCCAGTTCCCAGTGAGAGCCCAGAAGCCCCATCTTTGGCTTGCTTCCTTCACCCATACAATTTACGACAAATAGAAACACTGCACCTACCGGGTCCAGCAATGCCGATCTGACATCCTCCCCATAGCGGTTTCGCAGGCATGGTCCACAGAACTGTCCCCGCACACCACCGCAACCCTGGTTCCGACACACCGTCTTGGTGTCGATGGTCTTCTGTCGACACTGATGGCATGTGTTACCCTAGAGGGTGAAGGCAGTGAGCAGGTGAACTCAGGGATCTGCTGATGCCCATTTGAAGCCAGATGCCATCATGTGCATTACCAAGTGCATGAAGAAATACCACCTGTCTCCTCGAATCAAGCAGGATTGTTTTCCTAATAAGAACCATAGCAGTGTCTCTAGACCAGGGGTCCCCAGCCCTCGGGTTAGTACCAGTCTGTGGCATGTTCGGAACTGAGATGCACAGCAGGAAGTGAGCAGCAGGTGACTGAGCATTACTACCTGAGCTCTGCCTCCTGTCACATCAGTGGCAGTGTTAGCTTCTCATAGGATCACAAACTCTATGGTGAAATGCACACACAAGGGATCTAGGTTGTGCTCCCTTTTAAGAATCTAATGCCTGATGATCTGAGGTGGAACAGTTTTATCCTGAAACCCTCCCTTCCCTGTCCCCCCAAATCCATGGAAAAATGGTCTTTCACAAAACTGGTCTCTGGTGCCAAAAAGGTTGGGGACTACTGCTCTAGAATGTAAGCATCACATTCTAGGGCCAAGGAGCACATGAGGTCACATGAGGCTGAGCAGAGAGCCGGAAGGAATGAAATGATCAGACTGTCAGGAAGAGAGACCAGGAAAAAGCTTAAGGCAGGGGTGGCTGAGCCCCTGACAGGTGACTAAGTGGCAATGAGCCTTGGATGGCATCATCTCGGCTCCACCCTAGCTCTGCAGACCTGGATATCTCCAATGTGAAATCTATTTTTTTTTAAATATTGGCAACTAAACGTAAAGCATTTTAATACTATCTTAAGACAGTGTCGCACTACTTATCTAGAAAACACATACAAAAGTAGAATACAAAGCCTCCCTCTAAATCACCATTTAGAAGAAATTGAACCGGTTTCCTACCAAAGATATTCTGCCAACCTTTATTTTCTATGGTGATGTTACCCCCAAATACACAATCTTTTTCCAATAGTTAAAACATAACACTATACAATATTTAAACCGTAACAGCTACATGTAAAAATCCCTTTTAAACTATACCCTTGCCTTCCCCCAGGTTCTATGCATCCGTAAGAGAGCACACCATCCCAGTGGGAATTACTGCACTAAGCTGCTCCCCTTTCCCCAGGTACAGCTGACCCTTGACCCTCCGATTCAGAGCCTGGCTCTGAGCCCCTGGTGAGATGGCATAAGCCCTGATCCAGTTGAAAAACACGTGAGATTTCAAATACCAATGTCTTAGACTCCCAATAAGAATGGCAATCATGCAAATTACTCATAATATAGAATTTACCAGAACTTTATCATAGATTTTATCTCGAACAGTTATGGCAACATTTTCTAAGTCCTCTTCGGTGATATCCTCCACTGGCCGAAAAGAAGATACACGGTGACGTCGTCTATACTCCCGGCATTTTCCCTGCACAATGAACACAAGCAGAACCTAGAGTGAGCTGTTTTGAGCAGTTATAAAAAATTATAAACATTTTAAACTCTCAAAGATCTAGCACCATTCATGTTAACCCGGTCCCTCTTCTATTTCCCTGCAGCCATTTCATTTCGGTATTTACTGAGATTCTGCTACCTGCCAAGCTTCCTTCTCAGCAAGGCAATACAATCATAGAGGAGAAACTCAAGGTTTTTGGTTCTTTGCTGTGAACTCTGTGGAGAGATGAACCACAGTGAACAGCCAAACCCACAAATGGGTCCAAAGTTTTTCCCTCCAAACTGAAAGCGCTTGAAATGTCTAAGGCCTAAAACAGAAAAGCAAAGAGGAATCACTGTACTCTTCCACAAAGTGGAAACCACAAAGCTGACAGGAGCTGTGGACAGGCCTTTACTGCCTCCCGCAGAGATCAAAGCAGCATCCTAACAAATGAGCTGCTTTTCAGCTCGGCTTGGATAAAGGCTCTCTCTGTGACCGCCAGCTTAGACCAGCACTGCTTCTCCAAGTGTGCTCCTGGGAGCAACGGCATCACCTGGGACCAGAGAGAAATGCAAGTTCTCAGCTGCTGCAGACCCATGGGATCAGAACCAGCCCTGGGTGACAGCAATGTGCATTCACGTTTGGAGGAACAGTGGCTCAGACAAAACTAACTCATATATTAGTCAGAATATACCCCACTAATTGTCTTCCTTCTTCGGAAACTGTAAAACTCTTCTGCAAATTTGGCGGCTGAGACAGTGAAGTTCTCTAGAGCAAACTTCTCAGGAGGCCGCGCGCTCCGGGTCGGGTTCATGCGCCGCGTGATCTGTCCCTCCGATAAGGCCCGCCTCACTGTTTTCTTCCTCTGAAATCAAGAGCACAGACAGAAGCAATTGGGGACTCTCTTAAACAAAAGCTGTCTGGTGGCTGATCACCATGTATCAATATGGGTGTAATTATAAGGAGTTCTACTTACAGAAGCTGAGGTCGGGGTTCGTACTGGGAAGAAATCTGGCATTGAGTTCAATTCCGCCAATAACTGAGCAAGCTGAAGTTCAAACAAAAGAAAGAATTTTACATAAATAGTGCTCCAGGGCTAGGTCATCCAACACCTATCTCAAGTCTTCCATTCCGCTACAGTAAGAAACCTAACTTGAATAGTTTATGTAACCCACAACACTTATACTTTTAACCTCACATGTAAAGTTTTTATCTCCAGACCTGTGATGCTGATGTCATCATTCATGTGAATGAACACTAGCCTATTCCTTACATATAAGGAAAACACAACACTATGAAACAGTCCTGAAATCATCCAGACCTGGAGCATGAAATTCCAAACCTGACTTGAAGGCTAATCCAAGGTGATGTCAATTCGTTTTGTACATGTTAGTCTCAAGTTTCAGGATGTTCAAAAAAGAAGCTCAACTAGATTATTTCAGTGGTTATTTAGAGCTCCAAAAATCTGATTTTTTAAATAGGTTAATTTCTCATCAATAAAAGTAATTTATGAACATATTCCTAAATGGACAATAACACCAAATAAGAGGCATCAATATGTAGGATAATTTAATTAGGATTCATTTTAGTTTATACAATTATATGAGCGTCACTAAAAAAGAAAATCAAAGAATTTTTTTTTTTTTTTTTTTTTGAGAAGGAGTCTTGCCCTGTCGCCAGGCTGGAGTGCAGTGGATCTTGGCTCACTGCAACCTCTGCCTCCCGGGTTCCAGCAATTCTCCTGCCTCAGCCTCCCGAGTAGCTGGGACTACAGGTGCGTGCCAAGATGCTCAGTTAATTTTTGTATTTTCAGTAGAGACGGGGTTTCACCATGTTGGCCAGGATGGTCTCATCTCTTGACCTCGTGGTCCATCTGCCTCGGCCTCCCAAAGTGCTGGGATTACAGGTGTGAGCCACCACGCCCAGCCAGCTCTTAAAGATGCAGATGGATACAGTGCTGAAAGTTTCCCTTAGCTAAGTAAAAATGTTTCTTAGGATAAAATTAACCCAAAAGTAGGCGTTCCATTTTTGTAAGTAATTTATATTTGACATATTAGCTTACATATACAGTATCACTATATCATTCTTTTTTTAAAAGGAAAAGATTAAAAAAACACCAAAATGCTAAAAGTGGTAAGTGGTAGAACTATAAAAAAACACTCTGTCGATAAACAATTATGAAGCAAACAATGATTCTCTACAATGATCAGATTAACAGTAATTGATTACACACAGAAAAACCAAATATAGTAACAAAGATTTCACCTTGTTCCATTAATTGTTCTAATGAAGACATTTTAGAGTGAATTAACACTGTTGAGGTCATTTTAACTCCTAAACCTCTTCCATTCCTTGAGATGTCTTGGAACCAGGGCCAGTCACCACAGAACAGTGGTTTCTAGGTGAAAAGCTACCTGCCCAATCTGCTCCTTGCAGCTCCTCCACGGACTCAGTGACATCCCACTCCCCCTGCTTTACTCTGCTGGGAACAGGCCAGTTGTTCAGCCCATCTCATCCCCAACACCACACTATACACTCAGAACTTAGCTTGGTCAAGAGTAAGCAGCATTAGTTCATGGCACCATGGAGGAGCTAAAAATGGTCCTGGGGAGTCTCTCTGTTCCCAAACCAGAGCTGATCATGTAATAGTTGCTTTGGGTTCTGGAAAAGAAAAAGGATACACAATACCCAGAGTATATTTTCCTGACAGAAGCCAAAGCAACAGCAGCATCTATAGGAGCAACCTTGTTCTGGGAGCCCAGCAACTGCTGCCAGAGCCTGGAGCCCACTCCCAGGGCGCCCCCCGCGAGTCTCACCATGGCTTTGTTCTCCTTGATGTTCATGGTCCTTTTCAGCAGAGCATCCGAACTCTCCTGGCTCTCATCCCGAGAGTCGTCCTCAGACTCAGAAGTAGAATCTTCCCTTTGCATCGCCTGTCTACAGGCTTTCTTTCTTCCAAGAACTGCTTTTTTCTCATTCTGTAAGCGTGAGCTAGAAAACAGCTGCTCAGAGGAACTGTTTTTATCTGGTTTGTTGGCCAGCTTCTTGGTGGGGAACTGAAAGGCTACTCGAAGACCAATACTACCTCTTCGAGACCTGCTTCTTCTTGGGGTAGCCTTATCGTCTTCATCTTCCTCTTCCTCGCTCACCAAAGATGCTTTGCCATCATCACTCAAATCTGACTCCACGAGCTAATAAAATAAGAGCAAGAAAAAGCACAAAGACACCGTTTCAGACCCAGAAAAAAGACATGCATTTAAAACAACTCTGGTAGTATATGAGAAAAAAACATGAGAAATGAAAAGCTTCCCCTTCATATTTTGAGTTCCCTCTGAATTTCTTTTAAATGTGCAAGAAATCGGCTGATGAATAAAATCAAAGAACAGGCAATCTACTACTGAACTGTGGACCATCAAACCCCATGACAGAACTGGGTCCATTTGGAGCATCAGGCTGTAAGCAAAACACGGACAGGGTGGGTTCCTCCACCATGGGAAGACCAAGGAGCACCAGCAAGAGGAGAGACAGTCACAGAAAAGGGTGTACACGACACATGTGATCTGCAGACAAGCAATGGTGCTAAGGGGAACAAGTGCTGACTGGTCTCCTCAAATAGCAGGAACCAGACTTCCAAGTAAGAGGGCAGGAGAACTGACTGCACCTCAGGGCAGTGACCCAGGCCAGGCTGATGACCTGCCACTGGGTCTTCAGTCAAGGAGCACCCTTCCCTTCTCTGGAACCCTCAGAGCCACGGGGTGAAATCAAGTCAGAAAGCTCTACAGGTTGTAGCAACACCGCACTTAGTCAACTCAAGAAATCCTCCCCCTACGTTTTCAAGCTCCACATGGTATAGGTCTCCAGCACTCAAACACTGCTTCGCTTTACAAGTGAGAACTGGAAGGCAGTAACAGGGTCACATCACCTAAGTGACATGTGATGAGACTCTTAGCAGTGGTACAGAGACAGGTTTAAGTATGTGAGATCCAGGACATCTTCTGGGCATCTTTCCATGACCACAAGCTAGAAAACTTAAGGAACCGCTATCTGGGAATTCCGAAAATCTACCAAGAACATGGAGTGGCAGCAGGACGGACCCAGGACTCAGTTCAGGAACTCTGCTTCCTCCCCAGTGACCACCATCACCCCCGCCAAATTCTAGCTGGACTAAAGTTAGAAGTAAGACAGAGGGAGAAAGAAAATGCAGATGACTGCCAACCCTGGTACAGCCACACCAAGCCCAGGGAGAAATAAGACTATACAGCACTGATTTTTCTATTTTTTTAATACTCTGACCTTTCCACATTACTTTCCACATTAGTAGCTTCAGAATTCAAAATAGTGTAGTGCAAAGGAACCCAATTTTAGGGGACACTGTCAGGGAAGAACTTCAGTTTCGATCCATTTATCTTCCATCCTTATCATCTACAGGCCTCTCTTTACCACAGACAGACGTGGAACAGCTCACTACAGAGGCCTGGAGGGAGGGAAGAACAAACTGTCCACAGCAGCCCAGAATCAGACCTGAGAGTAAAGCACGGTCTAGCACGTGCATGTGGCTATGTCACATCCGGCCCACAGATCCCTGGAAACCAAGGTGACAGCAATATCCCATTTAGCAAGAAAGATGGTCTCTCCAGTTCCCACAAGGGTGGGCAGGAGGTTGGGCTAGGAGGCAACCATGCTTTTCTTCTCACTGGATTCTAAAATAAAATTTGCAGGGCCTGTGCTGAACCGTACGCCATATCATGATCTATGTAACACATCACAGTCCACAGACGTGGGGGCAGGTGGGAGGGAAGACTTCTGGGGTAATTCACTTTCTCTCACTAGAAACAAATGCTTCAAATAACCAGACATCACTTCACTGAAGAACAGAAGACAAGTAAGTCACTAAGACATAATGCCCATTAGGGGTTTAGAAGGATCTTAATATCTTGCTGGCAAGAAACTGGGGACTTTCTGGCCAGAACCAATGAACTGCCATACAAACAGCTTCTGCAAAGAAAGCCACAGGAGAGCTGGGGCCTCCAGGCTAGCACGGCTCTATGTTGCTACTCATGGCAAAAAGTCACCATCAAACGAAGCAGCCGACCATGAGGGCTTTTATACTCTAAGTCCTCTCCTAGGACAGGTGAGGGACAAGGCCAGCCTAGGAGTCACGGCTTGTTTATACCTCTATACAGGCTCTGTGCCAAAAGTTAGTCCTAAGCAGCTCTGGCTGTGAAGAAGTTTAAACTCTACGTTCCACCTTCATACTGAAGAAGAAAGTAGCATTTATTTTTTGCATAAATGTATGCCATTTTTAGTAAGCATAAGTACATTTCTTTACTTAAATCCAAAGGCTGTGCCTTAAAGTTACCTTAAGATTGAAACACAACTGGGCAGTCAGGTAGCCTAACTGTGCAGAATAACATGAAGAGGTCAACTAAGAAGGCTGCTCATAGGAAGTGCTGAGAGTAGACTTCCCTCCAGAATCCAGGCAGGTCCTCTTTAACACTAAAAAGCAGGACAAATCCAAATCCACAATGCACGGGGAACACCAAATTTGTACCACAGCCAAATTTTCGCCACATTGACTTCAAACCAAAAACTATCACTTCACACACAGTAAGAATCTCAAGAAAACTGTGAGATAAATTCTTTTAATTTTTTTTTGAGATGGAGTCTCGCTCTGTCACGCAGGCTGGAGTGCAGTGGCATACTCCCAGCTCACTGCAACCTCCACCTCCCAGGTTCAAGCGATTCTCCTGCCTCAGCCTCCCAAGTAGCTGGGATTACAGGTACTCACCACCATGTCCAGCTAATTTTTCTATTTTGAGTACAGACACGGTTTCACCATATTGGTCAACCTCGTCTTGAACTCCTGACCTCAGGTGATCCACCAACCTCGGCCCCCTAAAGTGCTGAAATTACAGCCATGAGCCACCGTGCATGGCTCAGTTTGAGAAGGACAATAAAGGATGCCTGGGACACATCCCCAAACCCCACAGGAACAAGGGGAAGATGAACGGATTTTCTCTAAGAGAATAATGGACTGGTGGACCACGGATTAGCCTTCTGGGAGCGTTGTTTTTTTTTAGGTTATGTTCATTAGCTTGAAAGATAAATATGTAAGAAAAAGTAAAATCTTTTCACTTGTGAAGTGACTTCTTACAAGTAAAACTCTAATGCAGAGACAGGATGACAAACATCACCACCCACATCCCTTCGGTTTTAATTATTACCATTACTTCTGGGTTAGTCTTTCCATTCAGATCACTCTGTGTAAATCCTGCAAAATCCTCAGTCTCTGAGTCAGTGTCCTCTATAAAAATTCTTCTTAGCTCTTCGGTGAAGTATTTGGAATGAAAGCGCATATCCTGCTAAATGAAATACACACATACATCAGAGGCGGCAAGTAGAATAGAGGTTACCAGGGAAGGGGAGAATGGGGAGCTACTGAACAGGTGCAGAGTTTCTGATGCAGATGACGAAAATGTTCTGAGATGGATGGTCAACAATGTCAATGTAATTAATGCCACTGAACAGTACACTCAAAAACAGCTGAAATGGTATATTTCATGTTATGCATACTTTACCACAATTAAAAAAAAAAAAAAAAGAAAACACTGGCCAGGTGTAGTGGCTCATGCCTGTAATCTCAGCACTTTGGGAGACCGAGGCAGACAGATCACTTGAGCTCAGGAGTTCAAGACCAGCCTGAGCAACATAGTGAGAACTCGTCTCTGCAAAAAATACAAAAATTAGCTGGGTCTGGTGGCGTTTACCTGTAGTCCCAGCTACTCAGGAGGCTAAGGTGGGAGGATTACCCACACCTGGGAGGTTGAGGCTACAGTGAGCTGAGATCACACCGTTGCACTCCAGGCTGGGTGAAAGAGACCCTGTCTCAAAAAACCCATATACATACATATATATTTTATATATATACACATTTTCTAAAGCTTACAAAATTCAGACCTAGAAATCAGACAGTTTTTAAAAATCAGCATGGGTGTAGTCTCAATCAGCTTCTAATATGACTGGTAAGTGCTCACGGAATTCAGCTTCTCCTGCCAAAGCTGGCAACCAGAAACGTCTGCTTTCACACAGAACCAAAACACATGGAAAGAAGACATGAGGAGAAAACCTGGCTCCCTCCCACGTGCTGGCTTCCCTTTTCAACAGCCTTTCAAAGCCAGAGTCTCCTCCAAGTGGGTGAGCATGACTCCCGTTCACCAACAGCGAGTTTCCCTGTAGGAAAAGGCTGGGTCCTCTCCCAGCCCTCACTGCCCACCACCAGAGAGCCTAGACTTGCTGCATGACCAGACACGCCTGATCGAAAGCTCACCCAAGGTCACCCCCAGAAATTTCTCTTCTGCATGAGGTGAGAGGTGAGCAACCATGGCAAGGTGTCAAGTGAGCAGAAGGAAAGATGCAATGTGACTCTTTAAGAAAAGGCATTTTCTAATAATGACTTTTTCTTTCTTTTGAAATAGTGCAAAGAAGGAAACCCAGCTCTCTTAATAGTATGCTTGAAAAAAAAGAACAAACTGCAGGCCAACGGGAGACCTGCGAGACCAGCCTCCTGCCAGGCTGCCACGCCTCATCGGGGCTCGAGTCTGTCCCCAGTTTCCTTTGCCATCTCTTCCCCGCCATCCCTGATATAGCAATGACCCCTCTTAACACCACACTTGGCTGAGAATCTGTATCTTCCCCCTGCCTTTCCTCGACTGTAATTATATACTTCTTCAAGCTCATATATCTCTGCAGAAAAACAGATATAATGGACAAGTAGAAAAACTTACAGGGGCAAACAGAAAGAAATGTCTCCATCTAGCATTCTGTATGCTTAAAAATGTCTCCTATGAATTATTACGGGTAATTGGAGCTAAATTACTTTGTTCCTTTGTTGATAGCTGTAGTGCAGCTGCTTGAAAAAAAAAATTGCACACACAAAAGCGAAGTTTCTTTAAAGTGAAATTCAAATCGTATTTAAGGGAGACCAGAGTTAGCATACGCATGCTGTGTGCAAGTTCACGCAGCTTCTGTTGGTTAAATGGATCTTGTGCGTGTGGGGTCAGGGTAGAGAAGTAGCAGGCCAGGGCTTGATTATTAAGGAAGAATGGTATACAGCTGCTGCTAAGGAAACCCACCACGCACCTGAGGCCTCTCAGTGCAAGAAACATCTGGCTCACAGAGCCTTGGGCAGCCCATGCAGGCTTATTTGGAGCCGTATTTCTGTGTGTAAATTTCATCAACTACTTAAAGCCCCTGCCTAGGCCCTGAAGAGAACAGAGCAAGCCATGAAGCAGTGAGTTCCCGTCTTCCATTTTTTTCTGGTTCTTGCAGTCCTGTGTGCTGGCCTCACAGGGCAATAGGCAGCCTGGGAGATGGTCAGTCCCGATAGAGAAAAATAACTTACCGTTGTTGTGAACTGAGGCCTATGCCTTAGTTTCTTTACTCCAAAGTGTGTAAACACTGTTTTTCACATGGCTCTGTAGGACATCAATCTCCACTCTACACTGTTCCGTTGCATTCTTAGTTACAAACCCTTGCACTGCTAGTTGCTCTCTGGCACTGGTTGATTCTCCTTCAAAATCAATTCTGGGCACTATGTTATGGGCCTTGGTCATCTACCATGATCAGGACCATAAGCAAATAACACATCAGAGGCAAAGCTAACCTAGTGGATAAGCTTTTCATTTTGAAGCCCATGTGACAAGAAGAAACAGACTGGAGAGCAATGGCCGGTTGAACCAGACAAGCAGACAAGCACCCCATTTCAACTGCACCCTGCCAACAAAACCCTCCCTGTGCTCACTGTATACAGTCAGGTGGAGCCTGAAATGCGAGGAAAGGGACGATACATGAGGACAAAAAGTCAGAGCCAGGAAGCTAGAAAGCACCATTCAAGTATGAGCCCCCCCTTCTTCAAAGAGTTTATAGTCTAAGAGGGAGGTAGACTGGTCCACGAATAACCCTAGTGAGGGTCAGTGCTCCAAGGGATACTCAAGCAATACAGCACACGGAGGGAAAGAAAACCCAGTAAGACTTCATGGAAGAAGTAGCATAAACGGATGTGATCCAGGGTAGAGGCTAGAAAAATGGTGAGAGCAGACAGGCAGGAAGAACAGCATGGGCCAGTGGGCAGAAAGGCCTGAACAGTGGATAATGAGAATGTCAGTACAGTTCCTGAGCCCTGTAGCATAGCAGGTAGGAAAGAGGCCCTGCAGGGTAAGAGGCTGGGAAGTGGTGGCCCTGGATTTGGAACATCCCAGCTTGCTACTTCCCAGATGTGGGGCCTTGGGCAAATCATTTCACCTTCCTGAACTTCAGTTTCAGCACTTGCAAAATTGGGATAGTAACAACACCGGCAGCTTCCTGGGAGGTCTGTGGATTAAATGTAGTATCTGTATGAAAAGCAGTTGACATACTTTCCTCCCTGGGGAGGACAGACCTGACTCCAAAAGCAGTCATCATAGCAGCAGAAGCAGCTGTTCTGTTTCTTAATGCCCGGTGCCTGCCAGGCTCTGTGTTTAGCACTTTAGACATGTTCTGCCCTGCTCAAATGCTCAAGGTGGATCCGGCAGGCTCTACTCTCCCCACTGCCTGACTGTGATCAGATGGAGGGCTGGGCAATCTCTGTGTAAAGGAGGAGCCGACCGGAGCTCAGTCCTATAACAGATCCTAGTAGGAAGGGATGAGCATTCAGGTAAGAGCTACAAGGGCGTCCACAGCTGCAGAGGGAAGGGAAGGACGAACACGAGGAACACAGCAGAAGTTTCATCAACTCCTGGACGAATGCTGGGGAAATGGAAGAGCGGAAGGAGGGTCAAGAACAACAAAAGATGGAGATCAAGATGAGGAAAGAGGGAAGTCAGAAAGACAACCAAGGGAAGGAAAAGTGAGTTTCAGGTCTCCCTTAGCAACCAGTCCAACTGGTAGTCAGAAACCACCGGGGGCTGGAGAGAGAAGACAAGCTCCACAAAACACAGTACCAGCTCAAAGCAAGACAACAGACAAGATGGCCAAGTAAGAAGACTGAAGACAAACCTTAGAGAACATCCGCATTTAGGGACAGGAAAAACAAGCGACATTACCAAAGAGCAGGCTAGGTGCAGTGGCTCACGCCTGTAATCCCAGCACTTTGGGAGGCCGAGGCAGGCAGATCACCTGAGGTCAGGAGTTCAAGATAAGCCTGGCCAACATGGTGAAACCCCGTCTCTACTAAAAAAAATAAAAAAACTAGCCAGGTGTGGTGGCACACGCCTGTAATCCCAGCTACTGAGGAGGCTGGGGCAGGAAGAATTGCTTGAACCTGGGAGGCAGAAGTTGCAGTAAGCTAAGATCATGCCACTGCACTCCAGCCTAGGCGACAGAGCAAGACTCTGTCTCAGAAAGAAAGAAAAAAGAAGAAAAGGTGTATAACAGAGAGGAAGTAACCCAGAGGGTTAGAAGGACGTGGCTAGTTGGATCAACTGCTGTGGAGATGTTAAATGAGACCCGGACAGCAGAGACCAGGGAGCCCCTGGTGATCTCGGAAAGCACAGCTCCCACCCAGGCCAGAACTTACAGTGTCCCGCATAATTAAGCGGGTACTTCACTTACATATAATTCACTGCTTCCCTTCCTGTACTTGCCGGGTAGAAGCAAGGTGGGCTTAATTTGCTGCCTTTTTGGAGAAGCCATGGTCAAGGGAGAATGAGGACTTCTGAGTGCCATAATCAACTCAGAAGAAAATGCCACTGAAGGATAGAGATTCTGATTGGCCATTCTACTACTAGGACACAATGTGAACCTCCAGGAATCTACTTCTCAGAGAATTGTAACCTGTGCGTGCTAGAGATCAAAGTCATTAACGCAAGAATAAGGCTCTCCCCAGCAATTCCAAGAGTGGTGTGCCAACAGAATTGCACCACAGGACCACAGAGGTGCAATTGTCTCCCAGTAACCACACGGTCCCTCATGGCTTGCCGCAGCCTCGCCTCTGTGGGAAGACTCTGAACACAGCGTCGCTGCAGGTTACAGCCCCAAGGCAGCAAGAAAATGCACTTGATCATGTGAGGTCCCTGTATTTAAAAAAAAAAATCCCTGAATTATGGTACAGAAAAGGATTAACACAGCAAAGTGAACTAGGTTCTCTCACCAGTTTTTTTAAAACAGGAAGGCATAACATTTCTAAAATAAAATGCTAGACGATGAACTGTATCACCAGTCTCACACTATGTTCAAATAAAGGAACATCCAAACCAAGATTCAGGCTTCCAGATGAACACATCTGCTTGGAAGGAAGCATCCGTACCTGTTTCCCTGACTCCAGTGAGTCAAAACTATCGCAGCTCTCCTCTGACGAGAGGGTTTCCATGGGAACATCATCTCGGAAGCCCACGAACTCTTCATCATCACTGGGGGCGTTAAAGATATCAGCCACTTCTTTAGGGATCTGTTTTGGATTCAAAAGAGGTGGGATTAAACCAGGGGTTCTTGGTAATCACTTAGGGACATTTTCTGGAGGGCAGTAGAGATTTCACCACTTCATCTAACTGCCATGGTTGCCCAGAAGTCTCCAGTAACCCTGAGTAAAACACGCTTCAGCTAAGACCTCATGGCAAAATAAGGGGTGTGTGGAGGGGGTGATAAAACTTAAAATTCCAGACATACACCCTATTTTACAGAGAATGTTAAAACCAGGCCAGAGAGAGGACATTTTTGATCTCTTGACAAAAATAAATTTTTTTTCTGAGAACCAATGATCTCTTTTTTTCTCCCACAGTGGATGCATCTTTAAATGTCATCTACATAAAAAGGTTGCCATAAAATATGATTAAGCTCTTTTCTTAACGTTCACCTACATTATTTATTTTTCTCTTCTTTGTCACAGGCTGACTCAGAAAGTAGAAAGTTCATACAATGAAATAAGTAGCTTTCCTTCTCTTCAATATTGTAAGTCAACTTGAGTAGTTGGAAATGAATTCTAAGAGAATTTAATTGCTATTAGGGGACGACTGACCCCAGAGGGGACGTTGTCAGCACACTTAATCCACGAATATGTATCTGCTGGAGTTCATTTTTTAAGTTGACTATTTTCTCCCAAATCTTTGTTTTAAAAAAGTTCAAACACACAGAAAAGTGAAAAAAATAGTACAAACACCTGTCAATTCATTATCTAGAGCCACTATTTGTCGCTGCATTTGCCTTCTTTCTCTGTTTCATCGAATATTAAGTTGAACCGTGGGCATGTGATGATATTTGGCTGTTTTTAACCTAGGAAAACAGCATTTAATAGGAGCCAACCTCATCCATATATATCCACACACCGATTAAAGTAATTTGTAGACATTGTATTGATTGGCCCTAATATAATTCAGCATGTATCTCCCAAGGATGAGGACATTCTCCCATAGCACCCACAGAACCAATGTTAATTATGTTTGGTACAGTAAACATAATTAACATTAATTTAACAGTATGAGTTACTGTAATTCTACATTTTAATATCTGCAACTGTTCCCAAAATGTCTTTCATAACTTTTTGGAGACAGTAAGAGCCACACAAGCGAGGTTTTGTATTGCATTTGATTGTTTTTTATGACATTGTTTTTTGCTGTTTTTCACAACACTGACTTTTTCTTAGACCACGACAACTGCCTTGTAGAATGTCATGTATTCTGAGCTTATCTGAGTGTTTCCTCATGATTAGATTCAGGTAACATATTTTTGGCACCAATTCTACATAGGTGACATGTACTTCTCAATGCACTGCATAAGCGGGCACAAAATGTCAAGTTATTCCACTATTAATTAGTAACTTTAAGACATTTTTCATTGTAAAAACTTTCAAAGATATTTCAAAAGTAGACGGGATATTTTAATGAGCACACATTGATCCTCCCAGTAATTATCTGCCCATGGCTAACTCTGCTTCCCCTGTATCCCAACCCAACCCCTCTTCTTCCAAATTCTTGTGAAGCGACCATAGACATAGTACCATGTCACTCTGCAGCAGCAGCATCATCAAATGCGCAGTCTGTGTTCATAATCCTTCTGCCTCATTTTTTAAAAGCTTAGTTTATCTGCGTCATGATCCAAATAAGAGTCACACACTGATCAACATGGCTCATAAATCTCTTCTCATCACTCCTTTATCTTTTTTTCTCTTGCAGTTTATATTCGAAGAAACTGGGTAATTTGACTGTGGAGTCTGCCCAAGTCTGAAGTTGTTTTTTTTTTCCAGCCCAAGGTGGTGTTTAACAGGCTCATTTGGGTTTTCTATAATTTGGGAGTTGAATCTGGAGGCTCACTTCTAGTTTGCTTGCTTTTGCCAAGACTACTTAAGTGTTTGTAGAAGTTCTTCCTTTGGAAAGCATGTAAGGTCTGGCTCTTTTTTTAGCGGTGCTGCTGTTTGGTCAACAAGTTAAGGTGGAATCAGCCTGAATTATCCTTCGCTTAAAAAAAAAAAAAAAAAAAGGACATGCTTTCTCCTTCGTTACTAATAAGGAATATGCAGAGTGATACTTGAAATTCTGTGAATATCCTTCTCCGTAATAACATCTCACTCAACAGTTTGAACACCCATTGACAACTTTTTAAAAAATTTTTTATTTTAATAAAGACAGGGTCTGTGTTACCCAGGCTGGTCTCAAATTCCTTGCCTCAAGTGATCCTCTCACTTCAGCCTCCCAATGTGCTGGGATTACAGGCGTGAGCCAGTGTACCCCTGAATCAATTACTTTGTTAAGGGGCTGCAAAACAAAGTTTCAAATTCCCTCTCCTTTATAAAGTAGCTAGCATTCTTGTATAACATAGTGTTTCTTTCACTCTCCCCCTTTCCTTCTACCATGTATATCCATGGATTTTTTTAACATTATTATTCAATGTGTTAAAATCCATACTGTCATACTTCTTTCTGACTGTCCCAAATTTGGTCATTGGGAGCTCCTTTAAGTCATCCTCTGTCCTCCTGACATGGTACTAGGGGTCTTTCAACACCTGCTTTCTACACAACAAGCATGGCCAGCTAACCGTGTGCATTTCCTATCCCAGACTTCAAATCAGCCATTTCTCTAAGGAGCCCTGGAACCTTTCTTGGAAATGGCATTTAAAAACCAAGTTCGGAGAACACGGCGTACCTCTTTGTTAATAAAATATCATTGCTTGTAGGCTCTTTGGACAGAGCAAGGATATTGTAAATACATAAATCACAAGTTGATGGTGACACTGTGAATTCAAATCCAACATGGATGCTTCTTCCTCTGCTTCCTCATCCCACATTAGCATTGCTGTTCCACCACAAGGAAAACCCTCGATTCCCAACATTTTTAATATACTTATCCATGTGGTGCTCTATCTACAATAAACACAAAATAGTGCCAAACTGACACCACCGACAACAAACAGCGCAGGTCAAGATTTCTTTGCAGTTCTTTCTGGCCTTCGACATAGTCCCACTGCACATGAGATCTTTTCCTTCAGCTGACCAGATGATCATTGCACTTGGTTATGCAAAAATGCTTTACATGTACTTTTTCATCATACGGTGTATTAACAAGATGTCCTTAACAGTCGAGATTTAATGATTTTTACTGTTTCATCCAAACGTTCTTATGTGAAACTGACATTGTAAATTGAGTGCATGGAGGTGAATAATGCAATGACTACTACTATAGTTTGCTGCTACCAACTGGATTCCTGCTAAAGGTCAGAAGTTTCCTCCACTTTGGCTTTTGCGTAATCAGTGCAAACATCAACACAGCAAAAAGGGCAAATAATGTCTCAGTATTATGATGACAATACATTCGCCCTTATGGACCCGTGAAAGGGTCTCAGGGTCCTCCATCTCACACTTTGACCACTGTGCTGGCATACACAGAGTTGTGTATTCTAAAGCTACTTCACTCCTTGGAATTCTCTGTGTAGGTGTGTTGACTTAATTTTGCATTTTGTCAGGTTCATTTCTTGATTAAAAATAATTATAAAATAATGGTTCAATCAAAGGAATTGTAACATAAATACAGAGATGGAATACTCCAAGTTCAGTGATGCTAACGGGTTAATACACTTTCCCACCATCTAGTAAAATAATCTCAAGTTATAAACAGGAATAATACTTATAACAGAAGTAGAGTTCCACTGACATTTTTTCTGCCAGTCACATGCAGGGCAGCACTAGCAAAGCCTAACTCTGACATCGTTCTTGGGAAAAATATTGAAACTTTTCTCGAGGAGGTATGTTTAACAACATTTGCCACCTTATCTTGTCAAAGACACCTTTTGTTGTTTAGCACTCAGAACTCAGAACTAATATGCAAGGAAAACACCCAGACTAGAGAAACAGACAATATTTAATGAAAGTGAGCCTACGTTGTAGTTACACGACAGCTACTGAGTTCAGACCCTGCAGAGGCACTGAGAGGGATATTGTGTCAGTTTCAGTCTTTCTCTTTTTGACTTCTCACCATTCCACAAAAATCAAAAAGCCCTGCTGGCCCAGAAGCTTCTTTAAATATAAATGGTTTAAAGGAGGAGGAGCACCCCATCCATGACATATAAGGAATGGAGAGGGTCAGTGATAGGAATAAAGTGCTTCCAGCGGCAACTGCATTAGTCCCTGTGCTACTGTGTTCAGCCCACCGCTGCTGCGAGCCTGTGTCCGCCTCGCTAATTCCTCTTGCATCTTTTGACTTCCGCATCTGCTCCAGAGGTACGATTAGGGGCCTGTAATTACTGATTAGGAACAAAAGGAAAGAGCACACTTTCAAAAAACACTGTGCATTCTTGGGGCATGCTGGGTTCTGATCCTTGCTGAACTTCAAAAGGTATTAAAAGAGCTTCAGATAGTCACAAGCTTCCAGATTTGGCAAACACACACACACAAACACACACACACACACACAATCACAATTCTGTACAAGTGTCATCAATGTAACAAACTGACTTAACAGATGCGACAAAGGCAGCAATATTTGTGTGAGAAGGACCTGATAGAAAGGATACACAGGACACTGTTCTAGCGAATGACCAGTTCCACAGAATAGCAATACTTGAGGCCCAAGGATCTGTCATTTCCCTGTTCCATCCCGCAGTGATCCACTGGGTAGCTGCACAGTCTAGACAAAATGCAACAGATCTTTTTTTTTTTAAGTTTATGTTCCATTCTATTCCAATAATGCCCATCATAAGACTCACCAAAAAGATAACTAAAGCAAGTAACTGAAAACAACACAAACACAAAATTTCTCAATCACCGGATGGTATTTACATTAGTTCTTCTAATGTAAATTAGAACTTCCACAAAATTAGGATAACTGCAATCTAGCAAACCAAAAAACAAATTATTCACATCTGAAAGTGAAAAGACTAATTATTTATAATACTTTTTAAAAATCAACAACTTTATGCTACTCCTTTCATGTACAGTGTCTCTCTATTCTGCCTTTCTTGGAATTAACAGTGTGAATGTCATCAAAAGTCATGTAAGGGACCAGGATTCAATTCCCTGGGAACACAGATACTAGGAAGGGAATCCCCAGGTACCTAACATAGGGCCCAGCCTATAGCAGGTGATCAGTCAACCCTTGCTGAAAGCATTTACATGCATCTGACTTTGTAGTCATTTTCCTAAGAAAGGCATATTTTACTAGGAAAGTACTAAGTCAAAAAGGTACTCTTTGTGGCATTCCTACATGAGAGGAATTAAGAATTTTCACCCAGAATACCTAGGACATCCATCTACAAAGCAGTCATATTCCCAGCTCCTCTTTTGGAAAGGATTGCAAGTTTCCCTAATAAGCCATACAAATTACCTGAGAGCTTTTATATTTTGCAAACTCAACAGGCTTTGGGGCCAAGCAGGTGGGCAACAGGGCAGTAGGTCAGCTGTAGGACAATATGAGATGGTGCTGACTGGTGGGCAGAACACATATATCCAGGAAGGGAGGCCACTCCTCCACTCCAGCTAATCACTGCCCTGCAGGAACAGGGGTCTAGTGTGCCTGACCTCCAACATTCCCAGAGAACCTAGGAATCTGAGTCTTGCTAAGAAACATCCCATCTACAGACTGGATCTGAAACTTGTTCAGGAAACACACACAGTGGAACTCATGGGACTCTGTGGAACACAAAGGAAAAGTGTAAATGCCGGAATTCCAAATATTACCAACAGCGTTAATATATCTACTAGTGCCTAGCAGTAATAGTAGAGGGCACCAACGTGTTAAGAATATTAAGAAAAACTTAACATATACTTTCCCTTGTTCATGGCAGCATTATTCACAAGAGCCAAAAGGTGGAAGCAATCCAAGTATCCATCAATGGATAAATGGATAAACAAAATGTGATACATACTTATCAATGAATATCATTCAGCATTAAAAAGGAAGGAAATTATGACACATGGCACAACGTGGGTGAACCCTGAAGACATTATGCTAAATGATAATAAGCCAGTCTCCAAAAACCAAGAACTGTATGATTCTACTTGTAACAGGTACCCAGAATGGTTGAATTCTTGGAGACAGAAAAGCAGAATGGTGGTTGCCAGATGCTGAGGGGAGGGAAAAATATGGAGTTACTCTTTGATGGATACAGAGTTTCAGGTTTGTGAGATAAAAAGAGTTCTGGAATTTAAATATGCTTAACATTACTAAACCATACTTTTAAAAGTGTCTAAGATGGTAGATTTTATGTAATATGAATCAGCACAATTTTTAAAAATTCAACAACAAAAAAAGACAAATTAAGAAAGACAATTAGGCCAGGCACCATGGCTCACACCTGTAATCCAAACCCTTTGGGAAACCGAGGCAGGCGGCTCACCTGAGGTCAGGAGTTCAAGACTAGCCTGACCATCATGGAGAAACCTGTCTCTACTAACAATACAAAATTAGCTGGGTGTGGTGCTGCATGCCTGTAATCCCAGCTCCTCGGAAGGCTAAGGCAGGAGAGTCACTTGAACCCGGGAGGTGGAGGTTGCAGTGAGCTGAGATCACACCATTGCACTCCAGCCCGGGCAATAAGAGTGAAACTCCGTCTCAAAAAAAAAAGAAAAGAAAAGAAAAAAGAAAAAGAAAGACAATTTAGTATCCCAGCACTCTGGGAGGCCAAGGCAGGAAGATCCCCTGGGCCCAGGAGTTTGAGACTAGCTTAGGCAACATGGTGAGACACCATCTCTACCAAAAAAGACAGAAAAATGAACCGGGTGTGGTGGTGTGGACTTGTAGTCCCAGCTACTTGAGAGGCTAAAATGGAAGGATCAGGTAAGCCCAAGAGTTAAGAGGCTGCATGCAGTGAGATGACCTCACCTCTACACTGCAGTCAGAGTCTCAGCAAGACCCTGTCTCTGAAAGAAAAAAAAAAAAAATTAAAAACCAGGGTGGAGGGGAATTTTTCCTTCCTTAAGTGAATGAAATTTTCCAAAATGACAGAGTAAGTCCAGACCTTAGCCTGGTTTTAATGCTACCATCACCTTAGGAGTATGTGGCTTGAGAACCCAACACTCTCACACCTAAGGAAGGTTCACATACATTACGCAGGTGCCAAGGCTTCAGCTTTAGTGTCTGACAAACCAGGTATCTGGGCCTGTAAGCCCAGAAGTTAACTGACAGTCTGAAGGACAGAGCTGTTTGCTGAACCACGTTTGGCTGAAATCCAGCTTTGTTCTATCCCAGCTAAGCTATCCTAATAAAAATAAACCCTGCTGAGTTGCTGCTGGCTTCTTGTTGAGTAGGTGCCTTTCAGGCATACAAAAGCAGTGCTTTGGAGGTCTCCATATCATTTTGAACTTTGTCAGCCTGAGTCTCCATTAAAATTCAACTTAAAAAACTAATAAGCTTTAAAAAGATCGTCAAACTGTCAGGTGGCTTTCAGTCAAGTATTTACCTTTGAAAATAGTTTAATGTGAAGTATTGTTAATTTAAAACTTTATATTGTGAAATTATATATTTTTTTTAATTAAAGCTTTTCCATATCTCAATGATATCTAAGTTCATCCTTCCTGGATTAAAAAAAATACTACCTCCTAACCAGAAGGAACACATTTATCAGTATTAGCTTTTGAAGCAAAAGAAAGTAAGATTCACTTTTAAGGCCAATTGATACAAGGGCTGATTATGATATACTCCAAGAATATTCAGTGTGTATTTCACCTAGAAACAACCTCCATTTTAAGATTTAAAAAGCAGACAAAAGATATTGATGCACACTACTGCATTTTTCTTATTAAGTGTTTTGAAAGTGATTTTGATAGCAATGACAGCAGAATGTGCAGGGTGTACTATCTTGCATCTGTGAAAGGAGATCTTCTATGAAGGGTGAGAGTTCTGTGTTAGTTTCTTTTGCAAAATCATTTCTTTAAATCTTTCACAATTAAATTGGTTGGCCCACAAGAAAAGTACATACCATGAACCAATCACACGAACTCAAAATGGATCACAAACTTGAATAAAAAACTATAAAACTAAAATCTTTGTGACTTTAAGTTAGGCAAAGAATTCTTGAGACACACCACCAGAAGCGCAATACAGATCATGCATAGAGAGTCAAAATTAAGAACTTCTGCTCTCCAGAAAACACTGTTAAGAGAATGAAAAGAAAAGCCACAGACTGGGAGAAAATAACGGCAAATGGAATCTCTGATTTGCACCCATAAAATATAAAGAACTCTCAAAACTCAATAAAAGGAAAACAAACCTGCTGGGCAGGGTGGCTCACACTTGTATTCCCAACACTTTGAGAGGCCGAGGAGGGCAGATCACAAGGTCAGGAGTTCAAGACCAGCATGGTCAACACAGTGAAACCCTGACTCTAGCAAAAATACAAAAATTAGCCAGGCATAGTGGTGCGTGCCTGTAATCTCAACTACTCGTGAGGCTGAGGCAGGAGACTCGCTTGAACTCGGGAGGTAGAGGTTGTAGTGGACTGAGATCACACCACCACACTTTAGCCTGCGCAACAGAGCTAGACTCTGTCTCAAAAAACAAAAAAGAAAAGAAAACAAACCAATCAGATGATCAAAGAATTAAATGGTAAACAAGCACAAAGGAGAATTTAATTAACACACACACATGCATCTGACCTCTGAATGGGGAGGACTTTCACCATCCATGTAAAGGAGACCGAAATAGAAAAGTGTATTACTGACCATATAGTAATCTAAAGCTTCTTACTTAAAAGAAGAAAACATAGAAACAAAAACAAAAACAACAAAGGTAGGGCAAAGGATACGATAAGAAGATGATAAATTATTAAAATTGCTGAAAACCTCATACAAAATGAAATATACACCAAGGTCACACAGACAAAATGGCAAAAATAAAAAGAAAACTCATTGAATAGAGAAAATAAAAGAGGCTAAAAACACTTTAAAAGTCCTCAGCCTACCTAGTAATGAAAGAATGGAAAGTAAAACAAGTATGCTTTTCATCTAGCAATTTAGCAACATTTTGCTTCTGTTTTTAAGGGCATGCTAAATGATGTGGAAGGTGTGAGGAGACAAACACTCCCCTATAGAACTGGTTTGAGGATACTGGACCCAGTTTCAGAAAATAAACATCACCATATACATCGAAAATAGGGTAGTAAATTTTTTAAAAGCTATATACACTGCAATTTCAAGACTGCTAGGAAAATGTGGTTAAACTCAGGGTGAAGAAGTATGTGAATTACCATTAGCAGTTAAAAGAATCATAAAATCAGGGATTATCAAGCCAACTATGGTGGCTCATGCCTATAATCCCAGTGCTGTGGGAGACCAAGGCAGGATGATTACTTGAGCCCAGGAGTTCAAGACTAGCCTGGGCAACACAGCAAGATTCCACCGCTACAAAATATAAAAAATGAGCCAGGCATAGTGGCATGTGCCTGTAGTCCCAGCTACTTGGGAGGCTGAGGAGGGAAGATTAATTGAGCCCAGGAGTTCAAGGCTGCAGTGAGTTATAATCCTACCACTGTAACAGAGGAAGACCCTATCTCAAACAATTAAAAAAAAAAAAGATTGTCAGATTGTGATGGAATCTCATCCATCAGTTTGTGCATCTCTCTTCATATAATGGAGTGATAGTCCCAGTTACTTAGATGGCCTAGGCAGGATAGCATGAGCCCAGGAGTTCAAGTTCAGTCTGCATAACAAAGCAAGACCCTATCTCTATAAAAAATAAAAATAAAATAAAATTAGGGCAACCACACTTAGACTTACTCAAAGGCATGTAGCTTGTTAATGTCCTTACAAAAAAAAATTTCCAAACATCTAAATAGGAAAACAATCTGTTTTTCTATAACTACGTATTAATTAGTATTCAGCAGTTAATCAAAAAATACAAACTCAAGTTAACACCAAGAGCACAAGCAACAAGAGGAAAATAATACATTGCAATTCATCAAAATTAAAAACTGTTGTGCATAATGACATCACAAAAGTGAAAAGAAAATCTACAGAATGGGAGAAACATCTGCAAATCGTATCTGATAGTGATCTACAATCTAGAATATATAAAGATTTCTTACAACTCAAGAAAAAGGCAAACAACCAATTGAAAATTAGGTGAAGAACTTGAATAGACCTTTCTCCAAGGAAGACATACAAATGACAAGTACATAAAAATACATACATCAGTGGTCATTAAGGAAATGAAAATCAAAAATAGGCAATATTGGCCAGATACAGTGGCTCCTGCCTGTAATCCAAGAATTTTGGGACGCTGAGACAGGAGGATCACTTAAGCTCACTTCTAGACTAGCCTGGGCAATGGTAGCAAAACCCCATCTATAAAAAAAAAAAAAAAAATTAAAAAATTAAAAAATTAGCTGGGCATGATGGCATATGCCTGTAGTCCCTGCTACTTGAGCAGCTGAGGCAAAAGGATCTCTTGAGCCTGGAAGTTCGAGGCTACAGTGAGCTGTGATCAAGGCACTGCACCCTATCCTGAGTGACAGCACAAGACCCTGGCTCATAACTAATAATAATAATAAAGACATTGAATAGAAGCCAATGGGGGAATTGAAAAAAGCCACACACAGGTACAGGTAAGACAGTACGTTCAGAAAAGATCTATGATGACCTTAAGTTTTCAGGCTCAGAACATGCCCAGCCAATCTTTTAAAGATTTCCATAGCACAGAGTCATTCTGTAAAGACTGGAAGAGGTGGCCACTTTCTCAAATATCCAATTTTCAAAAAAAGAGCAAAGTTATATAAAGAAGAAGAAAAACCTGGCCTATTCAAAGAAACAAAATATATTAGCAGAAACTTTCCCAGAGGAAGACAAAGACAACTATCCTAAACATGCTGAAAGAACAAAAGGCACAAAGAACTAACATCCATCAAGAAAATGAGCAAAATGAGTCTATAAACAAAGAGAAGAGAAGAAGGAACCCAACAGAATTATGGAGCTGAAAAAAAACAAAATGACCAAGTTGAAAACTTTACTAGAGTGGTTTAAAAACAGATTTGAGGAGGTGGGCAAATCAGCAAATTTGAAGATAAGATTTGAAAACATTGAGTTGAAGGAGAAAAAAATTAAAGAGGAGAAAAAACTAAAAAGAATATAGAAGAGTGAAAAGAGCCTAAAATACGTATTTAGGCAGACCAATACAGGAATGATGGGAGATTCAGAAGAAAAACAGAGAGAAAAAGAAACAAAGATTATTTGGTAAGACAGTAGCTTGAAAATTTCCCAAACTGGCTGAAAGGCATGAATATATACATCCAAGAACCTCAATGAATTCCAAGTAGGATAAGCTGGAAGAGATCCTTACAAAGACACCATACAATCAAATGTCAAAAGCTCAAAGACAAAGAATCTTGAAAGCAGTAAGAAAAAAGCTACTTGTCACATATAAGTCACACTCAGTAAGATTATCAGCTGTTTTATCACAGAAACCTTAAAGGCCACAAAGCAGTAGGATGGTACATTTATAATATATTTAAAATGCTGAAAAGAAAAAAAAACTATCAAGCAAGAATTCTGTATCTGGTTTAAAAAAAAAAGTGCCCTCAAAAATGAGATAGAAATTAAGACATTCCCAAATAAACAAAAGCCAAGGGAATTCATTACTACTGGCATTTGCAAGAGAAAATGCTGAAAGGCGTCCTTTACATTGACATGAAAGTCACTACACTGTAACTTTGCCAAAGCCATGCAAAAATGTAAAGTTCTCAGGTTAAGGTAAATACGCGGACAAATATAAAAACTACAGAATTATTATAAATTTGGCTGATAATTCTACTTGTTATTTTCTAAAGGATTAAAAATACTTACAAATCTGTTAGTGGATACACACATAAAGATGTAATTCCTGATCTCAATTACATAAAATGTTGGGAAAAGACACAGCTATATAGGAGTAAAATTTTTGTATGTTGCTGAAGTGAAATTGGTATCATTCAAACTAGACTGTTATAACTTTAGACTGTTATATGTAATCTCTACGGTAACACAGAAAGTATCTAAGAAAACACAGAAAAGGAAATCAGAGTCAAAATGTGTCACTACCAAGAAATCAACTAGACTCAAAGGAAGGCAATAACGTAGGAAATGAGGGACAAAAAAGCCATAAGGTATGCCGAAAACCTATTTTTTAAATCACAAGATTAAATAATTCCCTACCAGAAATTACTTTAAATTTAAATGCTTTAAACTCCAAAAGAAACTGATTCGCAGGAAGGGTCTTTTTAAAAATAGGATACAACTATATACTATCTACAACAGACTCACTTTAGATCTAAAGACACCAATAGGTTAAAAGGAAAAGGTCAGAAAAAGATAATGCAAATAGTAACCAAAAGAGAGCTGGAGTGGCTATAGTAATATGAGACTAAATCAATAGTCGAAAACTGTTTTAAAAGACAAAGACATTATAGATTGATAAGAAAGTTAATTCACTAGAAGATAGAACAATTATTAATATATACACACACCAAACATCAAAGCTCCCAACATATGAAGCAAATACTGATGGAACTGAATGAAGAAACAGACTGTTCTGCAACAACAGATGGAAACTTCCAAGATCCCATTTCCAATAATGAACAGAATAAGACAGAGCAATAAGCAAACAGAAAGAAGACTTGAGTAGTACTATAAACCAACTAAAACTAATAAAGAGCACTCTACGCAACAAGAGAATAAACACTTTTCTCAAGTACATATAGAAAATTTTCCAGGACACACTGTATGTTAGGCCACAAAATAAGTGTGATTAAATTTCAAAATGACTGCAATCATACTATCCTTTCTTGTTAGAACACAGCCAAATGAGAAATTCAGAACAGAAGGAAAAATGGAAAATTCACAAATACACGGAAATTAAATAATATATTTCTATACAACCAATGGGTCAAAGAAGACATCACAAGGGAAATTAGAAAATACCGTGAAACAAATGTAAATGAAAACAAAATTTACCAAAATTTTTGGGATGCAGCAAAAGGCATTGCTAAGAGGTAAATTTATAGCTGTAAGCACAACAAAAATGAAGCTCTCCAACCAACAAGTAAACGTCACACACTGGGGAATAGAAAATGTACAGCAAACCAAACCCAAAGTTAGCAAGAGGAAGGGAACAAAGATTAAAATAGATAATAGAGTGCAAATAGAGAAAAAAAAAAAATCAATGAAACCAAAAGTTTATTCTTTGAAAAAAAAAAATCAACAAATTGCCAAGTCTTAAACTACATGACTACTATACAGAGTAAACTCAAATTACTAAAGTTAGTAGTGAAACTGGACATTACTACTAATTTTACATAAATAACAAGGATTTTAAGAGTACTCTAAACAACCGTATGCCAACAAATTGGATTATCTAGATATAATGTATAAATTCCTAGAAACAACCTAGCTAGATTAATTTGTGAAGAAACAGAAGATTTGAACATATTTGAACTAGTAATCAAAAACCTCCCAACAAAGTCCAGGACGAGAGGGCTTCACGGGTAAATTCTACCAAACATTTAAAGAACAAACACCAATCTTTCTCAAACTCTTCCAAAAAACTGAAGGAGAAGGAATACTTGAAACTCATTTTATGTGACCAGCATTATCCTGATACCAAAGCCAGGGAAAGATACTAGAAAACTATACAGCAATATCCATTATGAATACTGATATAAGAATCCTCAACAAAATGCGGGTGAAACAAATTTGGCACTGCAGCAAAAGGATTATAAAAGATCACCGAGTGGCATTCATTCTAGGCATGCAAAATGGTTCAAACATATAAAAATCAATTAATGTAGTATACCATATGAACAGAATAAAGGGGAAAAGCAAAGATCATCTCAACTGATGCAGAAAAATATCTGACAAAATTCAACACCCTTTCATCATCAGAAAAAAAAAAAAACAGAAGGAAACTTAAACTCACCAACATGAGGCCATTTATGAAAAACCCGTAACTAACATGATATTCAATGATGAATGAATGATTGAAAGCTTTTCCCCTAAGATCAGGAAAGAGACAAATATGCCTGTTTTTAACCACTTCTATTCAACACAGTACTGGAAGCTCTAGCCAGACTGTCAGGCAAGAAAAATAAATAAGGCATCCAAATTGGAAAGAAAGAAGTGAAATTTATCTCTGCTTAAAGACACATGACTGTATATGTAAAGAATACTAGAGATTACACAAAAAGTAGTTAGTGCTAACAATTCAACATTGCAGGACACAAAATCAACACCAAAATCAGCTATGTTTCTACACACTAACAACAAATAATTATAAAAAGAAAATTAAGAAAACGATTCTATTTGCAATGGCATCAAAATAATCAAGTATTTAGAAATGAGCTTAACCAACAAGGTGAAAGCCTTGTACACTGAAAACTACATCCCTGAAAAAATTAAAGAAGACAGAGAAATGGAAAACCATCCCATGTTCATGGACTGGAAGGCTTAATATAAGATGACAATACTAACTGAAGCTATCTACAGACTCAATGCATTCCTTCTCAAAATTGCAGTGACTTCTTTTGTAAAAACAAAAAAGTCCATCCTAAAATTAATGTGGAATCTCAAAGGACCCTAAATAGCCAAAACAATCTTAAAAAAGAACAGTGGGTGGGCGCAGAGGCTCACGCCTGTAATCCCAAAGTGGCTCAGCACTTTGGGAGGTAAGAAAGTCAGACTGCCTGAGCTCAGGAGTTTGAGACCAGTCTGGGCAACATAGTGAAACCCCATCTCTACTAAAATACAAAAAATTAGCCTGGCATGGCGGCATGCGCCTGTAGTCCCAGCTACTCGGGAGGCTAAGGCAGGAGAATTGCTTGAACCAGGGAGGTGGAGACTTCAGTGAGCTGAGATCGTGCCACTGCACTCCAGCCTGGGGAACAGAGTGAGACTCCATCTCCAAAAACAAACCAAAAAAAAAAAGGACAGTGTTAGAGGACTCACATTTCGTGACTTCAATACTTACCAAAAAGCTATGGTAATCAAAACAGTGTGGTCGTGGCATAAAGGCAGACATACATATCAATGGAAGTAAATAAAGAGCTCAGATACAAACTCTTGCATATACAGTTAACTGATTTTCAACAAGGATGCCAAGACTAACGGCAAAGAACAGTATTTTCAATAAACAGTGCTGGGAAATCTGGATATATCTACATGCAAAACAATTAAGTTGGACCCTCATCTTAAGCCATGTATAAAAACTATCTCAAGAGGGATCAAAAATCTAAATATAAGAGCTAAAACTATAAAACTCTTAGAAGAAAATGTAGTAGAAAAGCTTCATGATACCGGATTTGGCAATAATTTCTTGGATATGGCAACAAAAGAAAAGTAAATAAACTAGACCATCAAAATTAAAAACTTTGTGCCAAGGGCACTATCAAGTCAGTGAAAAGGCAACCTATAGAATGGGAGGAAATATTTGCAAATCATAATATTTAATAAGGGATTAATATCCAGGACATACAAATAACTCACTTAACAACTACAAAAACTCACTTAAGAAATGGACAAAGGACTTGA
Source organism: Aotus nancymaae (assembly GCF_030222135.1). Classification (NCBI taxonomy): domain Eukaryota; kingdom Metazoa; phylum Chordata; class Mammalia; order Primates; family Aotidae; genus Aotus; species Aotus nancymaae. The sequence goes on along the minus strand of NW_026988438.1, from coordinate 38,279,799 downwards.
ATCAATGTTTCTTAAAGGAAGATATATAGGTGACCAATGAGCACAAGAAAAAGAATCCTCAACATCACTAATCATTGGGGAAATGCAAAACAGGACCAGGATGAGATACCACTTTATGCACATTAGAATGCCCATTATCAAAAAAACAGAAAAGAACTAGTGCTGGCAAGGATGTGAAGAAATTGGAACCCTCATGCACCGCTGGTGATGATATAAAATGACACAGCTGCTGTGCCAAACAGTATACTGGTTTCTGAAAAAAATTGAATTTAGTATTATCATATATATAACCCAGCAATTCTACTTTTAGGTACATACGTCCAGAACAATTGAAAGCAGGGACTCAAGCAGATATTTGTATACCAATGTTTATTCATTGTGTGCCAATTCATTATTCACAATAGCGAAAAGGTGGAAACTGACAAAATAAATAGATGAGGGGAAAAAGGTAGTATGTACATATAATGGAGTATTATTCAGACTTTAAATGAAATGAGGTCAGGCATGGTGGCTTACGCCTCTAATCCCAGCACTTTGGAAAGCCAAGGCGGGAGGATTGCTTGAGCTCAGGAGTTCAGGATCAACCTGGGCAACACAGAGAGACTCCATCTCTACAAGAAATTTTAAAAAGAAAAATTAGCCAAGCGGGGTGGTACACGCCTGTAGTCCCAGCTACTCGGGAGGTTGCGGTGGGAGGATTACTTGAGCCCAGGATGTCAAGGCAGTGAGCCACGACAGCACCACTGCACTCCAGTCTGGGCAACAGAGACCCCGTCTCAAAAAACAAATAAATAAAATATTTTAAAAATTCTGATACATACAACAAAATGGATAAACCTTAAAAACAGTATGTTAAGTGAAATGAGCCAGTCAGAAAAGGATAAATGCCATATGATTCCACTTATATGAGATACCTAGGAGAGTCATATCCTCAGAGACAGAAACTAAAATAGAAGTAACCAGGGGCTGGGGGAAGAGGTCATGGGGAATAATGGTTGAGTGGGTAGAGAGTTTCAGTTTAGAATGATGAAAAAGCTCATGAGAGATGAGTGATGGTGGCACAACTATGTGACTGTACTTAATAACACTGAAAGGTTAAAATAGTACATTTTATTATGTATATCTTACCACAATAAAAAGCCCCACAAGATAGTCAATGTTATGTTTAAAAGAGAAGATATAAATGGGGAGACATTTCAGACATGAATTTATAGGGGGCTTAGAAGAGCTATCCAGCAGATGAGCACCCAATGAACCAGACTGTTGGCAGAGATCCTAGGAGCGAAATGAACCAAATCACTTGGGAAGTGTGAAGTAATATCTTCCTCCAGGGAGGTCAGCAGATAGGAAATGTGAAGCCAATGTTAAGCTTTCTCTGGAGTCTAAGTAAAAGATTATCAAATTGAGGCCGGGCACAGTGGCTCAAGCCTGTAATCCCAGCACTCTGCAAGGCCGAGGTGGGTGGTTCACAAGGTCAAGAGATCGAGACCATTTGGCCAACTTGGTGAAACCCCCTCTCTACTAAAAATACAAAAAAAAACTAGCTGGGCATGGTGGCATGCGCCTGTAGTCCCAGCTACCCAGAAGGCTGAGGCAGGAGAATTGCTTGAACCTGGGAGGCGGAGGTTGCAGTGAGCCGAGATTGCGCCACTGCACTCCAACCTGGCACCTGGCGACAGAGCGAGACTCTGTTTCAAAAAAAAAAAAAAAAATTATCAAGTTGAACAAGTCCGTTCTCAGTGTTTTCCAACAAGGTACTACTGACATTTTGGACAGAACGATCGCTTCGTCCTGTGGGACTCTCCTGCCTGCCATATGGTACTTAACATCCCTGATCTCCAAACCATTTACCAGGGGCATTCCCCTTACTCTTAGCACTTTAACAATTAAAAAGAAACACACCCACGTTTGTTACCAAGACTCCCATGATCCCAGTTCACTCAGATGACAACTACAGAGTGAATGAATCCAAAACTGAAGTATGAGAGCCCTGTTAGAATATGACAAGCTATAAAGCAGTAGCAAACAACTCTAAATCTCAATGAATGCCTTAAAACAAACAAAGGCTTCCGTCTTGTTCACATTACATGTTCATCACAGGACAGCCCAAGGCTCTATTCCACACTGCCTTCACACCAGAGCCTGGGCTGATAGAGCTATCACCCTGCAGAATGCCCGTGGATGCAGTGGCAGAAGGAATGCGATGTAGTGAGTGGTATGCTGGCATTTAAACAATTCACCTAGAAGTGACAGACAGTATTCTCATATTTCACTGGCCAAAGCAAGTCAAATAGCCTTGCCTGCTTCAGGGCCAGGAAAGTGCAACCCTACCACTTACCTGGAAGGAAAAGAACAAGCCCTGATGACTTCCAAACTATGCCTGTAAGTGTTCTGTCAAGTAGAAGATGCTATATAAACGTTAATTAAAAGAGTGTAATAGTAGCTGAGATTTCGGCACTGCACTCCAGCCTGGGCGACAGAGCGAGACTCCATCTCAAAAAAAAAAAATATATATATATATATGTGTGTGTGTGTGTGTGTATATATATGTGTATGTGTACACACATATATATATACATATATACACATATATATACATATATACACATATATATATACACACACATATATATATATACATATACACACACACATACACACATATATATAGTGCAGACTCCAACACAAGCTGTAAGATACACAGGACACTACCCTGAGATATTTACTATAAAGTTCCTCTAATAAAGAAAAAAAGTTTTCAACAGAAAATACATAAAATGCACATCTAGAAACACTACACAGTCACTAAAAATGAAAACTGTAAAGACCTCTAAGCTACTAGGAAACATAATACTGACAGTGCTAAGGAAAGCAGATTCCAACAGCAATCACACTGAAAAGATTAGGCAAACACTACATGGAAAGTCTCCAGGAAATGGGGCACAGAGAGTAGGGGAAGCAGAGAAGTGCTTCAAGGCAGCATGTTATTGTCTGCACAATGCAAATTTCACATAAAAGTCATTCCTATGTAAAAGCCTGGTGGATCTGATTCACATTTCCAAACTGACTTTTACAGGCAGTGTAAAGCATAATCTGTTGAGTTCCTAAAAAAAGAACCAGACTAGCTGCTGTTAACACTCCTGCCCTTCTAGTTAAAGGGAGGAGGGAACAGGGCAAGTTCCTGACTCACCAAGGCCCCAGGATTCCAGCAGCAAGGGCCAGGCAGAGGCTCTGGGGACAGAATCCTGGCTAAGTAACCTTCCTTGTAAATTGCCCTGAGCAAATTAGTCAATTTAGCTTTATCTTTAAAATGTAGATAACACAACCTACTTCGGGGAACTACAGTGGGGATTAAACTTGATAACTTTTAAGTACCTAGCACAGCATGACTTTTAAAAGGAAGTGATAGTTTCCATTCCTTGAGGGCAAAAAAGGATGGCTCTTAAGGTCTCCCTCTTCTCTCCAAACCCAAAGTCCCCATAAGTCCCCACAGCACAGAGCAGGAGGCAGCTGAGCTGTGGCAAAAGCAGAAGAGGAAGGAAGTTCAAGGGTGGCTTTCTGGTAGAGAGTATGGGGAAAGAATAGAGTCTTCTGTGTCTTTGTTCTATCACCCTACCAATGTCTAGCACATAGTAGGTGCTCTGTTGAATATCTGATCAGTGGACTAACCCACCCAGCAAACCCTCTGTCCTCAGCTCATGATCACAAGGGAAAACCAGCAAGAAGCACCAACTATTTTGAACCAAAGCTCAGGCCCCTTGCATTGTGAGACTCAACAGTTTATTTCTGTACTGCATACAAGGTGCTACTACTAGAGAAGATACATTTTTCTGAGTGTTCAGTGACATTTACCAAATATGCCTCTGAATGGACCTATGTCAAAAACTCTCCAGAAACCACTGCTTTTCCTAAACAAAAAGAAAATAAAATGGCCCCAATAATACTTTCTTATCTCTATCCCTACCTACCTCAAGTAGCCTGCATCAATTCTACTTTGGTGAATAAAGCTGAGTCTTTCCTAAAACAAAATTATCTTGGAGGTAAAAACTGTAAACCATAACTCTGAGTAAAGGAAAAGTCTCAAGAGCAGTTTAAACGTAGTATACCTGGCTTATTCTATTCCAATGGCATTCCGATCGTTTTCATTAATTTACGCTAATGTTCCTAATTGTTTTAGGCCACACTTATCTCATTGTTTCCTGGCCTGTGTACCTGATCAGAATCGCTATGGTCTCTGAGGTTTTCTCCTGATTATTGAGAATCCTGCTCTGCTATGGATGGGGTAGCCAGCAGAACACAGACAGAACCGAGGAGGCTTTAAATACAAAACTATTAAATTGGCAAATCACTGCCCTTTCTGTGACTAGGTTCTGGGGCTCTGGGATTACATGGTAAGCAACAGCATCAGATGGGAGCCCTTTGCAGCTAACAAATCAATACCAGAAAAATTCCCCTTTACCCCTTACCCCTTTAACAGCATGCTCCTCCTGCCTATTTACAAGAACATTTAGCATCATTTCCTTCTTAAATGGGCCATCCTGCACCCTGGAGCTAGAAGACAGTACCAGGAGAACACTGATATTCTGTGCCTACCAGTTTCCGTCCAAGGGAGCTGCAGCAAGCTGCACTGTTGACAGCTCTTAGTAAGGGATCACACCCTTGTCTTTACGAGGTATTTCTGTCATCCCATATAAAAGCACAAAGACACAGTGGTCAGTTAGACAAGACTCCAGACTGTAGGAAGCGTGATTGCTGTCAGAGAACATCAAAACCAACACACGGGTGGAACGGCAGAAAAGTAGACTCGAAGGTAGTTGAGAGTAAATGAGTGTTTCCTTGTTTGCTTATTACTCATAACATTAGGCCTAAGCTGCTTTGCTGAAAACACCGTCTAGCTTTGTGCTTTCCAAGGGATAAAAATTATACTTACTCCAATGTGTGAGATTAAAACCCACTGCACACTGAGCTGAACGACATTGAGCGTGCAGTAATGCCACTTCAGGCAGTTCATCACACTGCTTTATTCATAAGGCTGGGGGACAGGGTGGAACCACATGAATTTAACATCTTGCTGTGCCTGAAACGTTCATTAAGTACTCTTATCTGCAGTCATCTGCTCACCCCATAGAACCACTCTCCACTAATTTAGAGACTATAATCTGTTCACATTTAAATTACGATGAACAGGAACATTTCCACTGGAAAAAATCATCACACATCTTGATTTCAGCTGCCAATTAGGTCTTTAGAAAAGAAAAAAAAACACCCTGATCATCTTACATATAGTAATTTGCCTTAATTGGTGCATAAATGGACCGGATATAATTTGTGGGTAATCCCCACATGAAAAATAGTTTATTTAACATTTTACAACTACCAAAAATTAGCCTCATTATGTAACATTCTGGGAACTTCTGAGTTTCCTAAGCATGAATTATGAATATCAGTGGCAGAAGTGAAAAGAACTCTCCAGCCTAACAACAGGTTTCGGGAGTGACACATTCCAGATACATTTTGCGATGAAATTCACAGGAAGCGCAAATCTCCATCCAGAGCGTTTTGTTGTTGTTGTTTTTGTTTTCTGTCCTGTACCAGCAGAAACTCCTAGAACATTAGGATGCCGCTGGATGCGGTGGCTCAGGCCTGTAATCCCAGCACTTTGAGAAGCCAAGGCAAGTGGATCACCTGAGGTCAGGAGTTCAAGACCAGCCTGACAAATCTGGTGAAACCCGTGTCTACTAAAAAAAGGGAAAAAAAAGCAAAATTAGCCGGGCATGGTGATGGGCGCCTGTAATCCCAGTTGCTCAGGAGGCTGAGGGAGGAGAGTTGCTTTAACCAGGGAGGCAAAGGTTGCAGTGAGCCGAGATTACGCCACTGCACTCCCACTCCAGCCTGGGAAACAAGAGGGAAATTCCGTCTCAAAAAAACAAAAAACAAATAAAAGATTAGGATGCCAATACACAATAAAAGCCAGTGGCAAAAAATAAAAAAATCGAACCCCGTCTCATTCCCTAGGTTTTACTGTTTCCCTTGCTTTTAACAGTTTCTCTCACAGGAGGCACTTTACAAATACTCTTTCTCAGAAGCATCAACGAGATTTTCCTCAAACAACCATTTCAAGAAGCCTTCAGAAATTGCCAAAACTACCATTAGGGGCTCGGTCTTTGCCGCCAGACTCTGGCAGGTGACAGCGGCTCGGGCTCGGACACCTGGCACTCTGCGCCTTCCAACGCTAGGGGTCCCGCCTCCTCGTCTCCCGGGCTAGGCACGCAGGTGGAGGAAAGTAAACACCAGTAGAAGGCAAGGTGAAAGTGGTGAATCTCGCGACTCTCACAAAAACAAGTGGAAAAAGAAAAAAACGATTCTCGCACAAAGCATCTCTGCGCCCCCACAAGCAGAGGCGTGGCTGCTGCTTTCTCTTTTTAAAGATTTTACTTTTAGTTCTTTTGAAAAATTGTATCTCTAAGAAAAAATGTATCTCCATTACGATAAGGCAGAGAAAAGCGCTTTGAAGAAGTAAAAAGAGAAAACTGAAGTCACGTTCACATTCCCACCACTCGCTGAAACCTTTGGGGGAACTTACTCAAGTGTTTGCTAATGAGTTTTAAAGGCTAGTTAGGCCCTTAACGCGTAATTGGGGTCCTGCTGTGCCTAAAATTTGGGATCTTGCAGCTTGTTTAACTTGGCCAACGTTGCTATTTCCCCCACATGATTCCTTGAAAACGTTTACAGAAGTTCTAGAACAAACACTAAAGTTACTCTTTTTAAACCCCATTATCCAAGTTGGACTGGTCTGGCGATAGACTATCAGAAAAAAAAAAATACAACTTTCTTAAGCTTCCTGATATCTGTGCCAATTCCACGAGAAAGTGTGGGGAGCGGACAAAAAAGCCCCTCCCCCGTCTCACGAGGGCTGCAAACGCAGGCGCTGCGCCCCGCTAGCTCCCCGCCTGCACCCCCGGCAGCCACTCGAGACGGAGCATAGCGCCAGGCTGAGCGCGGTTGTGTGCGGGGGCGCGGTCCGCGTGGCACAAACGTGACCCACCGCGCACACCTGCAGGGCGCGCCCACTCCGGCACTCACGGCTGGGCACGCGAAATCGTCAGCGCCGCAGCCAAGGGCCACGTTTCCAGTCCAACGCCAGTAGGACCCGGTCGCAAAGGAAAGTCAAGCTGTGGGTGCGTCCGCGTGACTGCGGGCGGCCGAACCCTCACCTGGTAGCGAGTCGCCAACTCCATTTTTCCTACAGAGGCCCCGGTCTCCTCCAAGCACTCGGCCACCGGAGCCGGGCCTCGCCAAGGGCCGGACGCACCGAGAACTCCCCGGGGCCGAGCAGCCAGCGCGCTCCGCCCGTAGCTCGGGCGGGACCCGGGAGGGGCGCACTCCGCGCCTGGGACAGGGGGAGCGCGTTGCGCTGCCCGCTTGACGCCGCCTCGCTGAGCCTCGTGGCTCCGATCACTGTTTCAACTTCGCAGCCACTGAATTTCTTTTCGCAGACGGCGCGAGAGGGGGCTGCAGTTGTGCGCGGCAAGACCAGTTGCCAGTGTTAGGGCGCCGGGCTCCCCCCTGCAGCGGAGGGAGGGAGTGGAGCCGTCCGGCGGCGTTTCGCGCGGGAGAAATGAGAGGGGGCTGTCCCGGCGCAGCCTCCAGCTGGCACGCGCGCTCGATACTTGGAAGGGTTTATTCCAGGTCATTCCCTGGGGCGCGGGCTTCTGAGCAACCCCTGTCTCTGATCCAGGAAAATATTTTGTGGCGGCTTTGGGGCTTATTTTGTTTTGTTGTTGTAAAGGGGCAGGGTTCTCTTTGGGAGGATTCTGTCTCCCAAAACATTTGCTACAGGGTTCCCTTTGCAAAACAAGCAACCCAAGTTTCTTTACCGAAGCCCAGGTGGAGAGCTGCAAACTCTCCTGAAACTTTAGATGGCCATTACACACAGTAGGCCTCCACCTCTACTAGGCAGAGAGTTTGTAGAGGTCAGGAATCCTGACTAATTTAGCAAAATTGCCCCGGGCACCTACTAAGCATCAGGCACTGGGTTAGGCCAAGGAACACAAGGGAAAACAAAAACAGGCCCCTGCTCTGTTGGGGTTTACAGCCTGAGAGCCCGTTGCCAACCTAATTGCATTATTCTAAATAAATAAAATAATGATGCAAGTAAGCGTAATAATAATGATGATGTACATTTTATAAATTAGATGTATAATTAATTTGATACCATAATGTAATCATGATGCAAAGAAATGTAACTTTGGAGTGATAATGCTATGAGAAAAAGGCAACTGTTCCATGGTGGTGTAAAATAGGGAGACAATCTGGCAGAGGTCAGGGAATAGTTCTTAGAGCTCAGGTATGAAGAGTGAGGAATTAAGTGGGTGGAGACTGTAGGAGACTTGAAGTAGAGAATGGGGAGAATGGTCAATGAAGTTGTGCTGAAATCACAGTTTACTGGACAGTGTTGCACACCTATTTAGAACTGCGGTCATGGGTTTACAGTAGAGCATCCTGCATGCATAGGACCTTCTGCAGCCCTCCTCAGCTGCTTGGGATCTGATGTTCATCTTTTCTATATTGAAGGAGTGAATGAAATTTGCCAGACGTTTACTCAAGCTTGAAGAGAAAACTTGGGAAAGATTTCCTTCCTTCTTTCGTTAGTTCAGCAAACAACGTGTGTTATGAGTTCTCATGTTCCAGCCCTCTGTGTTCTTCTTGGTGGTGGTAAGACAAATGTAACATTGTCTGACTTAAAAGGTTTTATTTTTATTGGATGTTAATTACTCATTATAGCCACTTCATTTTTATTATGCTTTAGAGTTTTCCTTCACATTCAGTATCTCCTTGAATCCTCTCAATATCCTTCCAGATTCTTATTGTCCACATTTTAAAAATAAAGAAACAGAATCTAAGAAGATACATTAAGAGATCCCTACCCTGCCACTAAGTGACAGCAGCAGACTGCCAAACTGAAACCCATTCCTTATGCCTCCAGATCCAACATTCTTTCTATTTTTCTTTATTTTTTCCCTTGGCTGCCAGGAAGCTTAGAGTGAAAATTGATTTGATCAGAGCTCTTCTTTCTCTTTCTCTCCCTCTTTTTTTAAGATAATTGTTTCCTCATGAACTGCTGATCTTGATTGCACTTACTTCTTTTCGTTGTAGGTTAAATCAAATCAATTTTGGAAAAGGGAGCATAAATTTGAAGTAGGTGAGATTTTGCAAAGCACTTGAAGCAGCCTAGCCTAGCTACTTCTGTATCTGGAAATCTGTAAGCTGTTGAGCCTTTCTGTTTAGAAATGATGCGAGAGAGTTGTGATTGGTTGTCAATGCTTGTCCACTTTTGCTTTGTAAAAGGAGCCCAAACATCTCTCCTCTATCTGAAGTAGTATCTCTGCCTTCCCCACAGAGCTTAGTTGTGTGCAAACTCCCTAGTCCTCCCCATTTAATAGAAAATCATGCTGGTTTGGTGCTCTGGACAACTCAGCAGACAATCTACCTTTTGCAGAGAGGTGGAAGCAGCATGAATATATTGCAACTGAGAGGTTAATTTCATTAGGTCAGTCTCCCCTGCTTGCTTTTGGTCATTTGCCTCTTCTTGTTGTTTCCTTTTTCCATGAAGTTGAAGGCTGCAGTGGCTGAGCACCGGGACACTGAACACTGAAACTTAACCTTCACTGGCGATATTATAGATAATATTCATAGGTCACCATGGTAACTGTCGCTTGTGTTGTTTTCAGAAACAGGCCAGCTTTTGTCCAGTTCAAACTGGTTGAGACCACTGACTCTTCAAGTGCCTGAGAGGTGGCCTTTTGATGTCAGAGGGTCAAAAACTCCACCCTCAGATCATGCTAACACTGCCATTTTTCTGTACATACGTCCTATATAATGCCATGAACTCTGGCTACATTTGTGCAGAATGAGCCTATTACTTCATTTTTTCCCCACTGCCAATTACATTTCCCCACACCTCAGACCATCCCATTTCCCTAACCCATGAATAACCCTATTATCTTCAGAGAGGCATATTTCAGAGCTATTCTCCCACCTCCTAACTCTATGCCCTTGTGAATAATTTTTTTTTCTTTTGCAAAACCTATGTTACAGTAATAGATTTACTGCTCAGGGCAGAATAGGACCAGGACCTAGCTGGTAACAGTATCTGAGCACCACTTAGCATTGTATGTGGTCATGAAAAAATAAAGTGACCATTAAACAAGAAAACAACTGGTTTTTCTTTAGCTCTTGGTCTCTTAAACCTTTCATCTCATTGTGATTAGATAACGCCTACCCTAGAAGGGGGAGACATCCCTAAATCTGAAACATTCAGATATAAAATTTCCAAGTTGCTACAGAAAAAAAGATCTAGAATCAAGTCTCTTGTAAAATCATCCTCTAACACAGACTGGGTGTCTTTCTGGAAAGTTTTAAAAAAATTATTAGTACAACCTGGTATTTCATCTTCCTGACTTGGCATGTCAAGATGATATTGTCACGATCTCACAATATAAGTACACTCTGATGAAAATCATCCTAATGGCTGACGAGAAAATAATGTGGACAATCAATAATCAGATCTGTCCATACATCAGATGCAGAAAAATACACATCATGATGAAACTTTAAAGCCTGTGGTCTATCAAAAAGTCAACAGTAATACTGTATCAGGAATAGCAGCTGATTTAAAGAGTACTCACCATGCTCTAAGCCTGTGCTGAATTAACCTTTGAATGCATTCCCTTCTTCAATCCTTCAGCTGAGAGTTCCACCACATCCCCTCAAAACAAGTTCTGTAACCGACAGAGAGAGACTCTGTCTCAAAAAAAAAAAAAAAAAAAAAAGTAAGTGAAATAATATTTTCAAAGCATTTGGGATTTCTTAGAGATGCTATGTAAACCCCAAATACGATTAATACAACCCTTATTACATAGGTTTTTGCAACAGATAGTACATTATTTATCATTTAGTATGTGAACATAAAATATGATTTTGACTAGGCACTGACAATAAATGAATGAAAATGAAAACATGTTATTAAATAAATCTTATCTTTCTATGAATTTAGGTCTTATAAAAGAAAATGTTTAATTTCCAATTACTGGTATCAATGAAAGTACTCTGATACATAGTTTTTAAAGAACTACATTTTTCTTCATAATTATTTAGGCAGCATACTTAAAAATCTATAAAAGGTCAATATACAGAGTTCAGAATAATGTATCTATAAAAATAACTTTTAAATTACTTCTTAATTAGCAAAAAGTCATAAAACATTTCATTAGTTCAATAAATTCAGGATATTTTTTATTTTTTATTTATTTTGAGACAGAGTCTTGCTCTGTTGCCAGGCGCCAGGCTGGAGTACAGTGGCGCCATCTTGGCTCACTACAACCTCTGCCTCCCAGGTTCAAGCAATTCTCCTGCCTCAGCCTCCTGAGTAGCTGGGACTACAGGTGCACACCACCACGCCCAGCTAATTTTTGTATTTTAGTAGAGACGGGGTTTCACTATGTTGGCCAGGATGGTCTTGATCTCTTGACCTCATGATCCGCCTGCCTTGGCCTCCCAAAGTGTTGGGATTACAGACGTGAGCCACTGCACCTGGCAATTCAGGATATATTTTAAAGCAGAGTTTTAAATTTCTATTTTGACAAGGCTAAAATAACCAACCATATAGTATTTCAGAAACGAACATCAAAGTATCAATATTTGTTACAATATTAAAAAAAACTAGTCATGTAGGAGACCGGGATTCATTTACCCCACCCCGAAAAAAACTTTACTGCTTCAGGTATGGTAATTAATCTCAATTATTTGCTAGCCTGATTCAGTATTTGACAGGCAATAATAGAAAATCTTAGGTTGTAAAATGGAAAATTTCGGATCAGAAATAGTTATATTCTTTTTTTTTTTTTTTTTTTTTTTTTTTAAAGACAGAGTCTTGCTCTGTCACCCAGGCTAGAATGCAGTGGTGCAATCTCAGCTCACTACAACCTCTGCCTCCCGGGTTCAAGCGATTATCCTGCTTCAGCCTTCCAAGTCACTGGGATTAGACGTGTGACACCACGTCCGGCTAATTTTTGTGTTTGTAGTAGAGATGGGGTTTTGCCATTTTGGCCAGGCTGGTCTTGAACTCTTGACCTCAAGTGATCCACCAGCCTCAGCCTCCCAAAGTGCTCAAATTACAGGCATGAGCCACCACGCCTGGCCAAGAAGTATAGTAATACTATATTCTCGAGAGAAAAAACAAACAAACAAAACCTTCCAGGCTTTGCAAAATTTCCAAAGTTGTTACAGACTTATCCTTCTTTACTTGGAATAATCAAGTATTTGTATGCCAGTGATAAGGCTGGATCGCATTTGTGATAGCAGAACACCTATGGAAGTGATGCAGTTATAGGTTTATTCTTCTTTTAAGCTTCCAGCTGATTCTAAAGAGCAGGCATATTTGAAAACCATTGCTCTAGCATAGCTCAGTGGCTTGCAAAGTGTGGCAAGATCAATGGCATCAACGTCACTTGAGCTCTGGTAAGAAATTCACGTTCTTGGGCCCCCTTCTGGACCTACTTAATCAGCAACTTTGGACGTGGAGCCCAACAATCTGAATTTTAGTCACCATTCTGGTGATTCTGATCCTTACTGAAATTTACAAACCTCTGTATTCTAATCCAAGGTGTACTGCTCTCCAACCAGGCAATCTACAGACTGTAAGGCTGGTTGCATCACCGGGAGCTCGTGCACACTCCCCCCTTCCCTCGCCGGGTGCCTGGACACTCCCCCCTCCATCACCGGGAGATCCGACACTCCCCTCTTCCCTCGTTGGGAGCTTGGACACACCCCCTTCCCTCTCGGGGAGTTCAGACACACCCCGCTCCCTCGCCAGGAGCTCGGACACACCCCCTTCCCTCGCCAGAAGCTCGGACACAGCCCCTTCCCTCGCTGGAAGCTCGGACACAGCCCCTTCCCTTGCCGGGAGCTCAGACACACACCCCCCACCGGGAGCCCAGAAAAAAGCCCCACCAGGACCTACCCGATAGCATTTTGTCCCAGCCAGGCCCCACTCTTCGCCTACCATTTTGTCCCATCCGGGCCCCACTCCCTGCCTGCCATTTTGTTCCATCCGGGCCCCACTCCCCGCCATTTTGTCCCACTCACCTTGGGCACAACCAATCGAATGCCTCCACTCCCTATAAAACCCCACATCTGAGAGGAGTCTGCGTGACTTCTCTGGCCCTTCCTATCGGGCCGCAGAACGTCTTTTGGGAGCCTGAATAAATTCCTTCGCATTGGATCTTCTTGTGCTGGCCTCAGTTTCTTCTTTTTAAACTCGGCGAGAACAGACCTTACACAGACTAATCATTCAGCTTCATTTTTCTCATTTCTAAAATGGGGACACTATATACCTGCCTAGTCCCTCAAAAGTATTTTTCTTTTTGTATGTATGTGGAGGTACCTATTCATTTGACAAGCAAAACTTATATATGTTTATGGTGTACAACATGATATTTTTGATATATGTATACATTGTGGCATGGCTAAATCAAGCTATTTAACATATGCCTTACTTCACATAGTTGACACTTTTGGTGAACCTTAAAGTTGGCCCTTGTAGCATTTTCAAATACACAATATTTTCTAATTAACTACAGTCACCATGATATTCAAGAGCTCTCTTGAACTTATTCCTCCTGTCAAATTGAAACTTTTGCATTCTTTGACCAACCCTCCCCCAGTTCTCCCACCCCTTTCAACAGTATTCTTACAAAGATGAACGTGTATATTAAGTGTGACAGTATTTGAGAAGGCTAGAGTGCTTTACACTTGTAAAATGGTATTAATAGTTGTAATCTTTCCATTTATTGATCACTAACCATGTTCCAGAACCTGTTGGCATATTATACCACTCAGTCATTACCACAAACATGTGTTGTACAGAATACCACCTTTTTTTTTTCAGATGAGGAAACTGAGGCTTTGAGGGTTTAAGATACTTGCTCAGGGTAACCCAGCAGAGCCAAGTTAGAAGTCAGATGTGTGCTACTGTCAAGCTATACCCTTTCACATTTTTGCCTTTATTCAGATAGTCTGAGAGAGAGGGAGAAGAAATTCAAACTTTGATTTTAAAAATGCAGCCTGGGCAACATGGTGAGACCTCATTTCTACAAAAAATTTTTTAAAAATCAGCCAGGTGTGGTAACATGCCCTTGTGGTCCCAGCTGCTCAGGAGGCTGAGGTAAGTGGATTGCTTGAGCCCTGTAGGTCAAGGCTGCAGTGAGCTATGATGGTGCCACTTCACTCCAGCCTGGGTGACAGAGCAAGACCCTATCTCAAAATATATATATAATTAATTGGCCAGGTGTGGTGGCTCACACCTATAATCCCAACACTTTGGGAGGCTGAGGCAGGTGGATCACCTGAGGTTGGGAGTTTGAGACCAGCCTGGCCAACATGGAGAAACACTGTCTCTACTAAAAATACAAAATTCACCAGGTGTGGTGGTGCATGCTTGTAATCCCAGCTACTCGGGAGGCTGAAGCAGGAGAATTGCTTGAAGCCAGGAGGCGGAGGTTGCAGTGAGCTGAGATCGCTCCAATGCACTCCAGCCTGGGCAACAAGAGTGAAACTCCATCTCAAAAACAACAACAACAAATACGTATATATATTTCATAAAAATATAATTAATTATAAATATATATTTAATTAATTAAACATATATAGTTAATTAAAACAGGACTGGGAATGGATACAAGATTAGAGCTAGAGAGGAAGAGTAAGTTCTAAGTGTTCTGTAGCACTGTAGGCTGAATACAGTCAATAATAATTTATCGTCTATGTTTAAAAAGCTGAAGAGAAGATTTTGAAGGTCTCCAGCACAAAGAAATAATAAATGCTTGAGGTGATGGATATGCTAAATACCCTGATTTGAGCATTACATATTGTATAAAATGTATCCAAATATCCCTTTATAGCCCATAAATCTGTACAATTATTACATGTCAACTAAAAATGTTTAAAAGGCTAATGACAACCTAATTTGTCTATCAGAATGGGCATGTAGATGTAAACTGTTTAATTCATATACTAGAATACTGTATATCAGTTCAAATGAAAAAAATGGATCTACATTTATCAATCAGTAAGAATAAATGTCAAAAAGTATTAAAAGATCAAGTTAATAAAAGAATAAAACCGAGGAACTAGATTCTTTATATACTACAATCCCAACCTGTTTATTTACTATGCCGAGGATTCCGATACCTTCCCCCATTTCTTTCTGAAAATGATTATTTATCTGTGTATATGCCATGTTTAACAGTTATTCCTGAATTCTTTTCAAAAGACTTCCCCCACTTCATCATACACACACCCCTGGCTCTCTTTTCTGCCATCTACACATAGTCTGGACTTTAACGCTGTAAAATTTGCCCCAGCTGGTTTTTCGAATCTGATAATCTGATTATCATGTCTTTAACAGCTTTCAGCTCTGACCTACAAGTCATGTCTGGATTCTTTTATAGCTTTTGAGTCCAGACAGGCTTCTGACCTTTCTAACTGAAGCCCAGCACCAGGAGATTTCTGACAGTATAAAACTCAAGACCTAATCTTAAGACTATGTAATGAAATTGATAACCATAAATTCCAAGATGGGCTCAGTACAACAGGACTTGGCATTTCTGACCATTACTTCCAAAGCATATCATATCTGTATATGAATTACCACAAAGTCTGCTAGTCTGAAAGCATGTTAAATAAGGCTTGTTACAGAATGTTCGTTTTGCAAGCACAGCCTTTCTACACTGCTCTTATAAACAGGAGGTGGACTGTTCCCATCAGACTCTGACCAAGTAAACTTAAATGTAATGATGTTACAGCCTGAGTCATTTTGTTTTTTAAGAAAAGCAACAAAAGCCTCCCTGCTTCTTTCCTGCAGTTGCTCCCACTCCATCTCTCCCTTTCATTTCCTTTCAGAACACTTTGAAACTCTCAAGCATTTTCTATAAGAGAACTTGCAGTTCTCCATAGGGGTTAGGAGAGGCATAGATGAGTTTTTCTGGAAGAAAGCATAGGTTTTGCAGTTTCTTAGGAACGCTGGGGCATGTGAGCGCCCAGACAGAAATCTACCATGCTTAAAACTTGAAACAAGCTTCCCCAAAGTAGTAAGAAAAGCAAAACAATCAAACAGAAAGTCAAAGTGATAATAATAGATGGAATTCTTTTTTTTTTTTTTCCAGAAACTGCCTGTGTTCTCTGACCTACTAGTGCCTGGGATATTTATACACCATGTTCCAAGAGAAGAGAAGGGAAAGCAGTGTCTATGTTACAAACAAAAAGGAACTGAGCTACAAGGCTGAACAACTGAAAGAGGCAGCAATGTAATCATGCCCTTTACTTGGCATCATAAATTTATCTTTGGCTTTCCACTCCTTTCCCTTAAAAAAAAAAAAAGCCAACTAAACGTGTCAAAATAGGTTAGGCAGAAGGCATAGGCTAAAATCAGCAGTTTCTGAAATTCATTAACTCTGGACAAAAGTGTAACTGCTTGAAACTGTTCAGATTTTTTTTCATCCTCATGAAATCTTTTAACTGAAACCCAGTGGCAAGCAAAAACTGTTGTGTTAACAGCTTCTGCTTCAGTATCTCCATCCTGATTCCTTCCAGCAACACGGCTGATGTGCAACATTGTTTCAGATTTTTACTAACCATCTGGTAGTCACTGTAGATCTCTAAACTTTTGAAATCCCCAAGTTATAGCTACATATAAATGACAGAGCATGTGCTCCTGTGGCAAAAGCTGTAAGTCAGCTGTTTTTTATTTCATGCTCTTTGGGGACAAATATCAAGCTTGAAATAGATCTCTAAAAGTGTCATTTGTAATTACAATACTTATTGAGATAATTGCTGATTAACTGACAGTTGTAAGAAACAATACAGAGAGACTGTGTGTACACTTTGCCCAGTTTCCCCCAATGGTAACATTTTGGGAAACTGTAGTCACTGTCCCACCTAGGATACTGACATTGATACAATCCACCAAACTTACTCAGATATCTCCAGTTTTACTTGTCTGTCATGGGTGCCACCTGTATAGGTTTGCCCATGCACCACCACAAAGAGGACACAAGGTTCCCCCTGTTGCCCTCTATAGCCACATCCACCTTCCTCCCACCTGCCCTCCTCCTTCCTTAACCCCTGGTAACCATTCATTTATTTTCCATTTCAGAAACTTTGTCATTTAAAAAATGTTACATGCATGGAATCATGTAGTATATAACATTTTGGAATTGGCTTTTAAAAAATTCAGTACAGTTCTCTGGAGATTCATCCAAGTAGCCATGTGTATTGATCAGTTGGTTCCTTTTGATTGTTGTGTAGTATTCCGTGGTATGCATGTGCTACAGTTTTTAACCATTTACCTGTGGATGAGCATCTGGCTGATTCTGGTTTTGGGGTATAGCAGATAAGGCTTGTATGAATATCTGTGTGAATGTAATTTTCATTTATCTGGGGTAAATACCCAAAAGCACAGTTACTGGGTCATATGGAAGTTGTAAATTTAGTCTCCCATGAAACTGCTGAACTGTTTTCCAGAGTAGCAATACCATTTTACATTCCAGCTAACATATATGGGTGGTCCAGTCCCCAGGATCCCAATATCCTTCTCCAAATGCATCCTCTCCTGTATTTAGTGTTATCACTATTTGTCATTTTAACCATTCTGATAAATGTGTAGTGATAGCTTACTATGGTTTTAACTTACATTTCCCTGATGTCTAATGATATTGAAGATCTTTACAAATATTGAATAATATTTGTTATTAGCCATCGGTACATCGTCTTGGGTTATCCTCCCATTTTCTAATTGGATTTTCTTTCTACTATTGAGTTTTGAGAATTCTTCATATGTTCTAGATACTAGTCCTTTGTCAGATACATGGTTTGCAAGTATTTTCTGCCAATTTTTAGTTTGTCTTTTCGTGTTCGTCAGATGATTTCAAAGAGCAAAAGTTTTAAATTGTCATGACCTTCAATTAATCAATTTCTCTTTTATTTATTTTTTGAGATGGAGTTTCGCGCTTTTGCCCAGGTTTGAGTGCAGTGGCGCTATGTCAGCTCACTGCAAGCTGTGCCTCCTGGGTTCAAGAGATTCTCTTGCCTCAGCCTTCCTAGTAGCTGGGATCACAGTCACACGACATCACACCCGGCTAATTTTGGTATTTTTAGTAGAGACAGGGTTTCGCCATGTTGGCCAGGCTGGTGTCGAGCTCCTGACCTCAGGTAATCCACCCACTTTGGCCTCCCAAAGTACTGGGATTACAGGCATGAGCCACCATGCTCAGCCAATTTCCCTTTTAAGTATCCTACTTTTGGTGTTAAGTCTGTGAACTCTTTGCCTAGACCTAGATACTGCAGATTTTCTCTCTTTTTTTAAGTTTTATTAGTTTACATTTTATGTTTAAGTCCATGGTCCATTTTGTGTTAATTTTTTATGAGTTTCAGGTTGAGACTTTTTTTTGTGTGGCTTATATTGAAATGTGTAAACATCATTAGGTGAAAAGGCAAACTCTCTCTTCTGTAGAATTAGTATTGTACCTCTATTAGTCTGTTCTTGCACTGCTATAAAAAATACCTGAGACTGGGTAATTTATAAAGAAAAGAGGTTTAACTGGCTCACAGTTCCACAGGCTGCACAGGAAACATGGCTGGGAAGGCCTCAGGAAATTTACAATCATGGCAGAAAGGGAAGCAGGCATGTTTTATGTCGCCAGAACAGAAGGAAGAAAGAGCGGGGAGGTGCTATACACTTTTAAACAACCAGATCTCATGAGAACTCTACCATGAGAACAGCACCAAACGGGGAAGTCCACCCCCATGGCCCAATCACCTTCCATCAGGCCCCACCTCCAACACTGGGGATTACAATTTGACACGAGATTTGCATGGGAACATAAATCCAAACCATATCAGCATCTTTGTCAAAAAATCAGTTGAGCATATGTATGTGGGTCTACTTCTGAGTTCTCTGTTCTGGCACATTGATCTATGTGTCTATCTGTCCACCAATATCACACTATCTCATTACTACAGCTATGTAGCATAGGCCTTAACATCAGATACAACCCTCCCACTCAGTTCACCTTTGTCAAGATTGTTTTAGTTATTCTAGGGCCTCTGCCTTTCCTTATAAATTTTAGAATAAGTTTGCTTATGTCTATGTAAAACTTTACTGGAATTTTGATAGTAATTGTATTATGTCTACAGGTCAATTGGCAGAGTATATTTTTATTATGTTGATTCTTTTAATTTATAAACAAGGTATGCATGTAAACTTATTTATGTCTTCTGCTATGCTTTGGATATATGACCTCTCCAAACCTCATGTTAAAATTTGATTCCAGTGGCTCATGCCTGTAATCCCAGCACTTTGGGAGGCCAAGGCAGGCAGATCACCTGAGGTCAGGAGTTCAAGGCACTTAATAGCAGGTACATGAACATCATTCTGACTTTCATGCTGTTTCTTAAAAGCCAGGTATGAAACTCCCATGTGGAAGATGCCCTCCCTACCCTGGAAAGAACGCAGCCTTCTTATCAAAGACAGAAAATTGAAGCCAAGGAAAATTGAAGGCTTGCTTTTATTTTTATTTTTTGGCTTGTTTATTTTTATTATTATTACTTTTTAAGATGGAATTTCACTCTTGTCACTCAGGCTGGAGTACAATGGTGTGATCTCAGCTCACTGCAACCTCTGGCTTTCTGGGTTCAAGCAATTCTCCTACCTCAGCCCCCTGAATAGCTGGGATTACAGGCATAAGCCACCGTGCCTGGCTAATTTTTGTTTTGTATTATTTGTAGAGATGGAGTTTCACCATGTTGGCCAGGCTGGTCTTAAACTCCTGACCTCAGATGATCCACCCTCCTCGGCCTCCCAAAGTGCTAGGATTACAGGCATGAGCCCGGCCACAAACCTTTTTAAACTAACTCGTATCTTCCTAGTCGCTTCTCCACCCAATTAGCTACCATAGCCCAAGTCTCTTTGCCTTATCCTATTTCACACCTCACTGTTCTTTGTCCGATTCATCATGTAAGTGATCGACTGTAACTTCAGGTCTTCATTTCCTTATGAGGACTCCCCTGCCACATAAAACTTGTGTTAAATAAATTTGTGTGCTTTTCTCCTATTAATCTATCTTACATCAGTTTAATTCTCAGGCCCAGCTGAGACCCTGAGAGGATGGAGGTGGAGTTTGCCTCCCTCTACTACCATGAAACAGCATTAGTGGTATACCTCCTTCTAGGAACCAAGGGAAGAGACCATAAAGAAGTGTGATTCATTCACTTCTTATCCTCAGGATCTCATAACTAGCAGCAGAAGTGATGGCTAGGATTTCCACAGTGTTCCCATGACAAGCAAGTGGGACGCTCTGCCCTGGCCAGGGAATACCTCCCAATTTAAAGGTAGCATAAAGCCCAGAAGAAAAGAAGACCACAGAGATCATCAAGTCCAGGACACCTAGAGCACTGGTTCTCAAATACTACTATACCTGAAACTCACCCGAGGCACTTGCTTAAATGTAGGGATCTGCCCTACCTTTTAAGACTCAGACTCAATAGGTCTGGCATTAGTGTGGCCAACCATACCAATATCATGCTATTTGCAAAACTCCTTAGTTTGGGATCTTCTTATCTGCTGTGCAGTCTAGGATTCTGCACATTTAGTAAGCACTCTGGTGCAGCAGTCCCCAACCGTTTTGGCACCAGGAACTGGTTTTATGGAAGACAGCTTTTCCACAGATGTGTTGAGGGTAGTTTTGGGATGATTCAAGCACATCACATTTAGTGTGCACTTTATTTATATTGTAATTACATTGTGATATGTAATGAAATAATTATACAACTAACCATAATGAGAGTCAGTGGGAGCCCTAAGCATGGTTTCCTGCAACGAGATGGTCCCATATAGGAGTGATGGGAGACAGTGACAGATCATCAGGCATTAGGTTCTCATAAGGAATGCACAACTTAGATCACTCACATGTGCAGTTTACAATAGGGTTCGCACTCCTATGAGAATCTAATGCCACTGCTGATCTGACAGGAGCAGGCAGAGCTTAGGTGGTAATGCGAGCAATGGGGAGCAGCTATAAATACAGCCTGTGTTTACATCTGTAAATATTTACAGATGAAGCTTTGCTTGCTCACCTCCTGCTGTGCAGACAGTTCCTAACAGGCTATGGACCAGTACAGGGTTGGGGACCCCTGATCTAGTAAATTCAGATGTCAGTGGTCCTCAATACTTTCAGAAAGACTGATTTGGAGACTTGAAGTTAGCTTACAATTCTTACGAGGTGGAAGGGAAAGGTGTCATTCAAGTGTAGCTATGAAAACAACTTGGTGGATTTTAAGTGTAGTTACCTTTGAGCCTAAATCATAGATAGGAAAATGTCAAATTAAATATTTAAGTGTACAAAATCTACCATATTTTTACATCTAATGTCCCTCTTCTTGTAGTGCTCAGTCCCTGACATTCGTGATGACCTTCTCCTCTGAAGCACTGTCTTGCTCGTCACTCTTTTTCCTATCCTCATTCTTATTAATTTCAACATCCAAGAGTTTCATTTCTTGACATCTTCACAACCTGTATCAGTCAGAGTCCAGGCAAGAGATAGGAACCATGCCAGTTATCTGAAGAGAGAGGATTGATTATGAAGAACTGTTAGCTACATAGATATACAAGAAGGTAGCAAAGAATAAAAAGAGAACACTGTGGTATCACAGAGAGGGCAACTGCAGGAAGCAGCTAGCATCCCTAGGCCTGGGGTAGAAGGAAGGGAAAAGGTTAGCGTGGTCCATATGTGCTAAGAAGAAGGCCTACAGAAATGCAACACACACACCCTGAAGGGCCATGCTGCTCAGCTGATGCTGATGTGTCTGAGGTGAGTTTCATACAGCTGGTTCTATAAGGGTCACAAAAACCCAAGCTGGGTTCTGCTACTGCTATGGAAGGAACTGCCGTTGTCTGGGTGAAGAAACACTGCTGGGGAGATACTGATAGAAACCAGAGCCAATTAAGTCTCTTTTTAAAATAAATTATGCAGTGTCAGGTATTTGTAGCAATGCAAGAACAGCCTAATACAGAAACTGACACATCCATAAAGCTAGTGTGAGAAATTTTAAATGTATCTCACTCTAGGAAGTTTTCGATGAAGCTGACAAAATATTAGGAAGGATCTAAAATACACATATGTGCACATACTGGATATGCATATCCTAAAACATATTTAAAAATTCAATAGGAATAGCAATAAGGAAGTATCAGTTATTTGCAAAGACTCAGAATCACAACTATCATGTTCTCTAGTCTCAATGAAAAAAAAAAAGAAATCAACAACAAAAAGAAAAAGAAACCAAAAACAGATTCTTAGAAATCAAAAACTTACTTCTGACTAATTTGCAATTTCAAGGAGATAAAATTAAAAATATGAAATAGCACCGAAAAGTATTCAAAGTATTGCCAGTCACAACTTGGGGGATGCAGCTAAAGACCAACTTGTGGAAAATGTAAAAATTTAAAATGCATCTATTAGGATACAATACATATTTAAAATAAATGAGTAAATCATTCATCTGAAAGTTAGAAAAAAAAAAGGATAGAACTGATACGGATAGGAGACAGGGAAATACTGGGTAGAGGAGGATGGTTTCCCAGCAAAAGTCCCACCTTCAACTCTGGAAACCCGTGGCCCTACATGGGAACAGACATTCCTGTTTTCAAGCCCCAGATGTTGCCTTTTGGCCTGCCACACCCCCTATCCTGTACCCACATTAACCCCAAACCCCGACTCCAGGAGAAGACGAGCAGACAAACAGCAGAAGAGTGCAACAGAGAAGGACAGAAGAGAAGGAACGTTGAACAGCGAGTGGAGTTTGGGTGGGGATGATCAGAGAAAAGATTGGCCACTGGACAGCCAAACTCCACGGGAAGATCATCCTCCTACTCCATCCCCCTTCTAGCTCTCCATCCATCCCACCTTCAACACTCAGCAAAACCCCTGCAGTCACTCTTCAAGTCCGTGTGTGAGCTGATTCTTCCTGGACTCTGGGCAAGGACCTGGGTACCAAGAGGGCACTGAACAGCTTAACACTTAAGCCATCTGCAGACGGCAAAGCTAAAAGAGCCACACTGTAAGATGCCCACTTGGGCTTCAAGAGTCGCAGACACCCACCCCTATCTGCTACCATGGGGCCAGAGCCCAGAGTGCTCACCCCGGCTCCAGCACCTGCCCATCTGTGTGCTCCTCCTCTCATAAGGCATTTGACCTTGTGGTGGCCACATAGAGAGTTACAACACCCAGTCACATGTCCTGCAAGGGGGAGGTAGGGAATTCTCCCATTTCAGAATGAATTCCAAGGACATGATAAGGATTAAAAATAATACCTAACAAAATAAAGCAAGCAGTAAAAGCAATATAAAAAACCAAACCAATTATTTGAAAAGATGTGATTTCTACAAATTCCTGATAAGACTGACGATGACAAAAAGAGAGAAAAGATAAAGAACCACTGGACACAACCATGAGTAAATGCTGTTGAGGCTGTGGACCTTCCTGAGCCCCGGGAGGCTGGAGGCAGGGATGCTGATTCAGAACACCCCAGGATTGACTGCTGTTTTCCTCCAGTGACAGAGAGGCCTTCCAGATGCTCAGCTTGGGGAAAGCCCAAGGTCTTAAAACACTTCCTTAAATAGAAGCATGGAGCACTATACTTAGGCAAGTTCCACCTCAGGAGCGATGTAAAAAGGTCAGCAGTAAAGCACAGAATGAGGCTTTCCCCCAGACGTCGCAGACATCGTCAGTGTCTCTGGTTACTTCACATTCCCCTTAGCGGTTTTCAAGGATTAAGGGAAACTACTCTAAAATAAGATTATCTTATCTGTATCTGCCCTTATCCTGTGTGGCTACTTCCTTTCTGTTAAGACTTTGGAACCTAAGTTGGTAACTCTGTGTGTGTGTGTGTCTTCCCTTAGTCACTAAATGTTGCATTTGGTGTCATCATTGGGGTTGGCCTCAGCCCCAGCCTCCACCCCACCTCAGTTGTATTTGGAAGGAACTTCTGGAAGCTGAAGAAGAAAATGCTGAGGCCCCCTATGCAGAGACAGGCTAGCTTCTGCGCCACTGAAGGAATTGTTAGTGCAGTTTACCCAGTTTCCCCCTAACTCCAACTGGCCTGCCAGTGGTTAATTAAAGAGACCTGAGCTAGGGGCAGTCACCCCAGATGTGGTTCCCTGGTTTTCCAGAAGCATACAGCCAAGTAGCCAAGGATCCCTGAAGTGTGGGGGAAACTTAAAGTTTGGACCAGGTACCTTGAGTGAACGCCAATATCTGACACCTGGGCCATGTATTAGAAAAGATCTAGAGACTGAGGGCTCCTCAAGACCCCATTAGACTTCTGAATGGGGGCTCCCAAGCAGAAATTAGAGAATTGCTGATGTTTTTGACGTAGAGTGAGAATGGACCTAAAACTGTTTTAATTGCTGTGACTCTACCTGCGCGATCAAAAAAAGAGGAAGTTAGATTAGGATGAAAAAATAAAAGTTTTACTGACTTCTCTATATTTTCCCTAAAACATTTAGTTACACATATAACACACAAAGACATTTGCATGAACTTACTCAAAGTGTAAGGCAACATTACAGCTCCTCTTTACCTCTGACAAACACCCAGAGGAGATCTTGAATCAAAGGTATGTGTCTACCCAGGCCTTTTTCATGTGTATTCACAGATATGTTACATGATTACTTTTAAGAAGAATTTCTGTTTTAATGTTTATGAAACAATCTTCCTGTTCTTTTCATATTGAACCTGTAGCTTCAGAAAGAAGAGAGAGAGAGAGAGAGAGAGGGAGAGAGAGAGAGCGCACGCGCGCGCAGGTATGGTGGTTCATGTCTGTAATCCCAGCACTTTGTGGGTCTGAGGTGGGCAGATCATCTGAGGTCAGGAGTTCAAGACCAGTTTGGCCAACTTGGTGAAACCCCATCTCTACTAAAAATACAAAAATTAGCTGGGCATGGTGGTGCGCTCCTGGATTCCTAGCTACTCAGGAGGCTGAGGCAGGAGAATCGCTTGAACTTGAGAGGTGGAGGTTGCAGTGAGCCAGGATAGGGCCACTGCACTCCAGCCTGGGCAACAGAGCTAGATTCCATCTTAAAAAAAAAAAGCATGGAATCCTTGCAACTATATGGTTCAGTGACGCTAACTGAGTTTTAAAACAGAGTTCAGAGGTCAGGGTCTTGAAGGCACTTTTCTATTTGGAAGAACTACTTGCTCTCTAAGTGGAACATTACAAATTCAGTACTATTTTTGTAACTTCCTGTGAGTCTATAATCACTTCAAATCATAGAAAATAATAATGTTTTAAAAGCCAGCATGTGGTTCAACATCTTCTCCGGGGCTCTGCAGTTCTAGAAGTGTATGTCAAGATGGAACTTACATCAGCTTGGGTCTCTGGGCAACCGTGATAAGCAGAACCTCACTGGCAACCCATGACAGACATGTGGCAGATGTGAGAAATAAGATTTGTTGTATTAAGCAAAAGCAGTAACAACAACAATAAACGCACAAACTTTGGCTTCTGTCACAGCTGTGTGTCCTCTCCCTTTTCTATCTGTGTCTCTGTCTCTGTCTCTCTCTGCTCACTCACTTTGGGGGAAGGCAGCTGCCACGCTGTGAACATACCAGGCAGCTTGTGAGGAGGCTCAGTGGTGAGGAATTGAAGTATTTGGCCAACAGCCAGGGGGAAATTGAGGCCCACAGCCATACGAGTGAGCTGAGAAGCAGATCTTCCTAGAGCAGAGCCTTCAGGTGACAGCAACCTCACCTTAGGACAACCTGAGCCTGAAAAATCGAGCTAAGCCACTCCCAGATTCCTGACTCTCAGAAACAGCATGAAATAATAAATGGGTGTTGTGTAAAGCTGTAAAATTTTAGGGAAACTTGTTATTCAGCAAAAATAACTAACATACACCGGCGGGGCTGCATGGTGACTTTTGCGGACCCTCAACCCTTGTGCCTTTGTAGGTGCTTTCCTCTATAAGCTGTGTTAAAAATGATATTTCGTGACTATGTTGGTATAAAGACAAATATTCATATAATCCATGCTGGGTTCATTATTATTATATCCATTTTTTTCTTCTGATTTTAGACGAAATTAAAACTTTTTTTAGGTCCTGAAGTATCACAGGCCCCAGCCGTCTGTGCCTAACGGATGTCAGCCCAGCACTAGCATAGAAGGGACATACAATCAAGAAGTTATTAGGGCCGGGTGCGGTGGTTCATGCCTATAATCCTAGCCCTTTGGGAGGCTGAGATGGGTGAATTACCTGAGGTCAGGAGTTCAAGACTAGCCTGACCAACATGGTGAAACTCCGTCTGTACTAAAAATACAAAAATTAGCTGGGTGTGGTGGTGCACATCTATAGTCCCAGCTACTCAGGAGGCTGAGACAGGAGAATCACTTGAACCCGGGAGGCAGAGGCTGCAGTGAGCTGAGATTAAGGCACTGTACTCCAACCTGGGTGACACAGCGAGACTCTATCTGACAAAACACTAATAGTAAGTTTTCAGCCCCGATTCTACCCAAATCCATGCAATAAAGCCCATCACTTGGTAAGACCACTAAGATTTTGGCAAAGTTGTATCCCATGATCGTGGATTGCTTTGGGTCCAGCCCTCCAGGTTAGAAAGATTGACTGATCACGTGGGCAACTGAGTAGAAGCTGCTCTATGGTATTCCAAAAAGGCCATGACAGGAACTGCATTGTGGGAGCCAAACCACAGGATCCTGTGAAACTTGGGGCATCAGCTGCGACTTCTCAGCCTGACATTGGGCAGTGTAGCACTGGCTTCGAACCCAGTGTCTCCCAGAAACTGATATTCACAATCTGCATTAAATCTGGAAACAGTAAAGTGCTTAGATCTAAAGACATAGGAGCCAGCTGGCTTGGGTTTAAATTCTACCTTTGGTACTTCCTGGCTGTGTTACTTTCGGCCAGTTTTTTAAGTTCTCTGTGCTTCAATTTTATAATCTGAAAAGTTAGAATAATGATAGAGGTAGTTGCGAGAATTTTGTGAGTTAATGTGTATGAAATACAATAGCACCTGGCACAGAGTAAGCCTTCAATATTATCATTCATTATCATTGTTGCGATTATTACTAAGCTTCATCTGAGCTCTCACTAACTACTGATGGGCAATTTTATTACTCTCCTTACAGTTTACAATCACGTCTTGGGTATTTCAGAGCAACTTTCACATAAGAAGGAGCTGCCAGGAAGTCAGGAACATGCCAAATGGGAGGTGTAGGTGGAGAGAACTGGATTCTTGAATAAGGCCCAGCAGAGCTCAGAGATGATGCTGTAGTGCCCTCTCGTGAACTCCAAATGGATGGTCTCCATTGTGGATCAATGGGCTATACGTCTGAGATTCTTTCTTTTTTTGAGGAGGACAGGGTCTCACTCTGTCTTCCAGGCTGGAGTGCAGTGGGGCAGGCATGGCTCACTGCAGCCCAGACCTCCAGGGCTTAAGTGATCCTCCCACCTCAGCCTCCTAAGTAGCTGGGACCACAGGCATATGCCACCATGTCAGCAAATTTTTGTTTGTTTTATAGAGATGGGGTCTTACCATGTTACCCAAGCTGGTCCTGAACTTCTGGGCTCAAGCCATCTGCCCACCATGGCCTCCCAAAGTGCTGGAATTACAGGCATCAACCACAGGGCCTGGCTGAGTGTCTTTCTTAATAGTTACAAGCCACAGCTTTGTTTACTGATAGCCTTAGACTGATAACCTTTGCTTGGTTTACTGATACCCTTAGGCTGTGGATGGAAAGCTTGCTTTCTATGGCCCATGGCCCAACTTTGGAGCACCTAAGTGGGAAGAACAGAAGACAATCAGCCTGTAGACCCAAGTGTGGCCAGCCGTGATTGTGGACCATCTGGCACAGGTTCATACCAACTCCTGGATAACTTCCAAAGACCCAATGAAGCCAAGTGGACATGGACAATTGAGCAGTATAAAACAGCCTGCATTGGAACTCAACAGTTACTGGGGGGAAAATGGGGGCCTATCATTAGCAAGTTCAATGAACATTTTATTAATCAACCTCCAGCATGTCAGGTGGGTGGGTTCATAGGATGTCAGGGCATGGTAGGCTGCAGGTCATGCTGAGGTAGGTCTTTTTGTATCTCTGAAGACCAAATGGGTGGTGCAGAACAAGGACAAAGCAAATACAATCAGGAACAATCTCAAACACAAACGCACTCCTTGCAGCTGGCAGATGGACTGTATCAGGCCCCTGCCCACAGAGCAAGAGGGGTGTGCTGTGCTCTGAAAAAAGCCAGTGTCTCTTTGGATTTGGAATTTCGTTTCTTATTTCTGAGGCTCTGCAGCTAGCACTCTACAGGGCAAATCTTCATCAATTAGAACCTTGAATCTAATGTTATTCCATCTAGGATACATGTTCTACCAGCCAACAGTAGAAAACATGGCCCAAAAGAATGCCAAGTGGTTGTGTCACATAGCCTATCTTCAGAATCAAAAGAACTGTTGGAAAACTGGAATGGGTTATTAAATGGCTCTACCTGATGAGACCATTATAAATAAATGAAGCTGTATATGACAAAAATAACATGTTACTGAAACACATAAAAGAAGATCTGAATAAAGGGACAGAGTATACTGATGAATGAGAAAACTCCATTCTTCAAAATCTCCTAGTTTAATATGTAAAGTAAAAGAACCATAATTAAAAATCTGTGTGCCAATTGACAAATTATATATATATGCATGTGTGTGTATATATGTATGCGTATGTATACATATACATACGCATACATATACATATATAATTTTTTTTTAGACAAGATCTTGCTCCACTGAGAACAGCAGCTACAGCAGAGAGCTTCAGAGACCTGCAGAGACATCTGGATGACTTGCCTGCAGAGAGGAACCACCCTCTCCAGGGCCTCTTCTCTGGAGTGGCTGGAGTGCAGTGGTGATCATAGCTCACTGCAGCCTTTACCTCCTGGGCTCAAGCAACCCTCCCACCTCAGCTTCTTGAGTAGCTGAGACTACTCAGCCACCATGCCTGGCTAATTTTTTCATATTTTTTGTAGAGACAAGGTCTTGCTGTGTTGCCTGGGCTGGTCTCAGACACCTGGCCTTGAGCAATCCTCCTACCTCAACCACCCCAAGTGCTGGGATTACAGGCATGAACCACTGTGCCCTGGACTAAATTCTAAAATGTGTATGTGAGAAGAGACTTCAGGAATTGAAAAGACCTGTGAAAGAGGAGACTTACCCTACCAAACACCAAATCGTATTATGTAGAGTAATCATTGTAGTATTAGTGTTACGAGATCTCTGGGGTGTCCATTTTTCTGGGCAGAAATTGTGGCCACAGTGTCTTTGCCCAAGTTCTGGTCCTGTGCCCAGGAAGAATGAGGTATGCAGACAAGTGAAGGGTGAAGAAGACTTTCATTTAGCATTAGAACAGCTCAGATGAGTGGTTAGCTCCTCTCTGTAGGCAGGTCCTCCTTGAGTGTTCAGTTCTTAGCAGAGAGGAGGCCCTGGAGAGGGTAGCTCCTCTCTGCAAGCAGGTCATTTGATCTCTCTGCAGGTCTCTGAAGCTCTCTCCTGCAGTAGCTGCTCTCAGTGGAGAGGGTATGCCTCTCTGTAGCTGGTCATCCCATTCTATCCAGGTATCAGCAGAGAGGGTTCTCCTTTCTGCAGCTGGTCGTCTTATCCTCTGTCTTCTGCTCTCTTTGTCCTCTGGCTGTCATCTGCCCTGGTCTAGCTAAGCCCAGGGCTTTTATGGACCTCAGAGGGGAGGAAGTGTGTGCCAATTTGTCCATGGGTGGCCAGGGGTGGGCCCAAAAGAGGCACCACAAGTTCCCATTCAAGTCCATGGTACTAGCAGCCTAGCTCCCCAGTCTTCAGGGCCTCCCTAGCCTGAGGATGGGGCCTTACTAGGGACCCTGCCTGCTTCCACCCAGGGCTCTGTCTGCCTCCTGTTGCCATTCCAACCCAAATGGAAGTTAGCACTGAGAGTGGAGAGAGGCCAGGCAGTGGAAGCAGACACCTGTGAGCCTGCAGGGACATGGGGTCCTTCTTGGGGCACACCAGGTTGCAGGCTTTAGAGACACCTGGGTCCTGAGCCTGGGAGGGCAGCTGCAGCTGCATGCGGGAGCTCCCGCTTGTCCCTGGCGCCTGCCTGCTTCCTGGAGCAGGAGGCCCAGGTCTGCAGCCATAGGTGCAGCGGCAACAGCTGCACCTGGGGAGGACAGATCCTGCTTGTTCCCGGCTCCTCCAAGAGCACAGGGAGGCTCAGATCCACAGCTTCAGTTGGGGCGGCTGTTGCCCCGCCCAGGAGGGTGGGGTTCCTGCCTGCTCCGTGGAGCGGTAGGCCTGGGTCTGCCGCTGGGGTTTGGGTGGCTGCAGTGGCTCGGGGAGCGCCCCTCCCAACTCAGAAGGGGTGGGGCTCCCACCAGCTCCATGGAGTATCCAGCCCCAGCCACGCCTCCCTGCTGCAGCCGGAATGATGGCAGCAGCCACTGCATCATTAGTACAGGAAAAATAATAGACCGTTGAGAAAGGACCATGCACATAAGGGATTTTAGTGTATGTCAAAATCAACATTTACAATTAATGGGGATAGGAAAGCCTATCAACAAATATTGTTGGGATAAGTGGTGAGTCATTTGTGGTAAATTTTTTACATTAAACTGATGAGTTAAAATTTATCTAATACATTGCCATAGCAAAGTTAAAAGATAAACGATCTTTCCATTAAAGATGCTAGATGGACTGTTTTTATCTTTCCCCTTTCTCAAGGCTTCACTAACATGATTGGGAAGTTATAAACAAATGTATAAACCCACAGGAACAAAAAGAAATGTAGAAGAAAAGATAGAATGAGAGATTTCAATTCACTTTTGGAAGAATCACAGCAAATGGGTGGCTGGTAACTGATTTAGCATAGTGGAAGAATTTGCAGCCAAAATCCAGAGAAGGATATGGAAGAGAAGATACACAATTTACTTCAACAACCAGAAGATATACAATTTACTTCAACTCCCTGCCCTAGGCTAAGTATGGCCTAGGGAAGGGAGACATGAGGCTCTGAAAACAAAGAAATTCAAAGTGTGCATGGACTGTGATTCGACCTGAGACTTCTTTTACTCCTCATGCAGCATGTCAGTAGTCCAGAATCCCACCGGCAGGTTGGACAACCTAGGAGGAAGATCCCCACACACTGACATCTGTGGGTCTTTAAGTGAAACATTCAGGGCTCTCTTCTGTTGTCCAAAAGTGAAGCCCACTGGCCAACAAGTCAGGTTCATGCCACCAAGGCTTCCAATCAGCATGATATGGGCTCCTCTTGAATATAAACAATACAACACAACAAGGAATACCAGATATTTTCAGGAATGCTCCAACATGAAACAAATTTGACCAAACCAATAGGAAAAATAAACTCACCAAAAAAGGCAGTAACAGACACTAGAAGAAACATTTTTAAAATATTTGTGTCCTCAGAAAGGTTAGGTTATATTCATATATAAGAACAGGATGCTATGAAAAAGGAACAAAATAGAACAAGACAGAGCACTTAGAAATTAAACATAACAGTCAAAAGAAACATTCAATGAAAGATTTTCAAGATAAGGTCCAGGAAGTTTCCCAAAGTAAAGCAAAAGACATAGAAAGTGTTAGAGAAAAGATGAGAAATGTGTAGGATGAATGCAGGAGTTCCAATATTGACTAAGGGAGTTTGAGAGAAAGGAGAAAATTAAAAAAGAATTAGATAAGTTAGTAAATAGATAGATAAATGAGTATATGGATGGATAGAGAAACAGGCAAATAAATCAATCCAAAAATGAGGGACATAAATATCCTGACTGAAAGAATCCACTGATTAGCTAACATAACAAGTGATGCTATATCCTCACCTTCAGGCAATTCCAAATCATCATAAAATGTCAGAACACAGGGAATTAAAAGAAGATCCTAAAGTTTCCAGAAAGAATAGATCACAAGTATCAGAATAATATCCAATTTCATAGATAGTCTGGATCTAGAAGAAAATGGAGCAATATTTCCAAAGTACAGAGAGAAAGTGATTTTTTTTTTTTGGTATTGCTAATTAAAAATTTTTTAAAATAGAGATGGGGGTCGTTCAATGTTCCCCAGGCTGGTCTCAAATTCCTAGCCTCAAAAGGTCCTCCTGCCTCAGCCTCCCAAAATGCTGCAATTATAGGCATGAACCACCTTGCCCAGATAGAAAATGATTTTTAACTGTAATTAAATACCTAGCAAAACTAGGAATTCAATGTAAGTATACAATAAAGACATCATTTGATACATGAAAATTTACTTCCCATATGTTAGAGGATTGCCCGGGGAAAACAGGGGAGGAAAATTAGAGAGAGACCTCGTAGATATGGATCCAGTAAGGACAACATCAAAGGAAAGTCGTGAACAGCAGCTATAAATCAGGCAGAGGAAGTAACAGCTCAGACTGGAGCAGGGTAGTGGACTCCAAAGGGAAGAGCCTTAGAAAAGAGGGGAAATTGCCAGGCATGGTGGCTCACGCCTGTAATCCCAGCACTTTGGGAAGCTGAGGTGGGCAGATCACGAGGTCAAGAGATTGAGACTATCCTGGCCAACATGGTGATACCCTGTCTCTACTAAAAATACAAAAATTAGCTGGGTGTGGTGGTGTGTACCTGTAGTCCCAGCTACTCGGGAGGCTGAGACAGGAGAATTGCCTGAACCCAGGAGGCGGAGGTTGCAGTGAGCCAAGATCTCGCCACTGCACTCCAGCCTGGCACCTGGCGACAGAGTGAGACTCTGTCTCAAAAAAAAAAAAAGAGAGGGGAAATTGAAAACTGTTAATGATAAAATGAAGCACTGAGGAAACTAGAGAATAGCATATTACACAAGGAAACAGATGAGCAACCTGAAACTTCAATAAAAACACAAAGCTGTATTACAAAGCAGCTATAATTGTGGTTTACGTCTTGGTTCTGAAATATATGATGTATGCAGAGTTGTGACATAAATATCGATTATTTATTTGACTAAAAGTAATGATGAAATACATAGACATGGTGAAAGAAGTAAAAGTAGATTATTAAATTTCAATCTATCAAGGAAGATGCCGTTAGATAATGCCTAAAATTGGATAAATCAAGAAAAGTATAAGCATATTATTTTGGAATATGAAAATTACTAATAGAATCACAGCTTTAAAAAAAAAGAAAAATATGGACCAGGTGTAGGGGTTCACGCCTGTAATCCCAACACTTTGGGAGGCCAAGGCGGGTGGATCACCTGAGGTCGGGAGTTTGACACCAGCCTGGCTAACATGGTGAAATTCCATCTATACTAACAAAACAAAAATTAGCTGGGTGTGGTGGTGGGCAGCTGTAATCTGGGCAGCTATAAACTCAGGAGGCTGAGGCAGGAGATTCGCTTGAACTTGGAAGGTGGAGGTTGCAGTGAGCTGGGAGCGGACCATTGCAATCTAGCAACGGTGAAAGAGCGAGACTCTGTCTCCAAATATATATATATATATATATATATATATATATATATATATATATATACACACACACACACACACACATATATATGTACATGGATGACTCTGGGGATTGAGAACAATGGAAAAGTAGTAGAGGAGACTTATTATTTTTAGTATAAGCTTTTGAAAATATTATAGGGGCACATCTAGGTTTTATGGGACTTAGTTTTTACAATACGGGGAAAGCAGAGTCCTATTTAAACAAAACAATAAACATTTATAAATAAAAGTAGTTATAACAGTGAATATTTAGAACTTAAAAAACACAAAAGTTACAAATTTCAAAAAATATAAATCCACAGACATCACAAAATATGGAAAACCATATTTTTGTTAACTACCTGACACCTCCTTTTAAAACATTTTCTGGTTTTTTGGTACATATTTTTTGACTGCCTCTTCATTTGTAATATAAAAATAATGTCACACCATTTCTTTTGGAGGGTAAAAGTCTTTCTTTAGCACAGATAACTGAAATTGTTCTTTATTATTGACAGTTTAGAAAAGTTTCTGCCAGGAGCAGGATTACAGGATCACACCTGTAATCCTAGCACTTTGGGAGGCTGAGGCAGAAGGGCCACTTGAAGCCAGGAGTCCATGACCAGCTTGAGCAACATAGCAAGACCCTGTCTCTACAATAGAAAATAAAAAAAATTAGCAGGGCATGGTGGTGCATGCCTGCAGTCCTAGCTCTACTCAGAATTGAGGAGAGAGGATCACTTAATCACAGGACATTGAGGCTGCGGTGAGCTATGATCACACCACTGTACTCCAACCTGGATGACAGGGCAAGATCCTATCTCTTAAAAGAAAAAAAAAGAGAAGAACAGAAAAGTTTCTCTAAGCTTCACATCTTGCTATTGGTAATGCTATTTAATTTACAGGAATTTATTAAAAATTTGAAAAGCTCTGTTCACTTTCTTTAATATATGAACAGTAAAATTTCAGGGCATGTAAAATTTTCTTGTGCAGTGATTAATCTTAATACTATTTGAATTGAAGATACTCACAAACCAACTTGTTATCTATATTCTCCTTGTAATGGTGCATTATGTATTGATATAATGATTCATTATCACAGTTGAGAACTTCCATTTGACCAGGCATGGATGAGAACCTTGTCCTCTGTTTATAATTTACATAGCCAATCATTGGAAGGATTTTCCATAGACTAGTTTCTGGCTCTGCAAATTTCAAACCTCATTTCTCCTCCCTTACTCACATACTTCCAGTGCTGGGAGAATAGAACACATTTCTATCTCAATATGACCTCTGGCCCCAAACCTTTGTGTCACAGTGCTGGGTGAGTTAGCATGATGAGCAGATGTATTCCTGAAAGCCATACCTACACCAAGATGTCCAGTAATAACTTTATGTGGAAGTGACTGTGAACCACATAGACATATCTCACTAAACCCAAACAGAATATGTCCCAGTTCAACATGCCCTTGGCCAGATCCCAATAATTCCAGCAGCTGCTCCAATACCACCAAACACAAAGAAAGGAAGAGGCAGCAGTCTCAACAGATTGTCATTAATATATCTTACTTTGTCAGCTGACAAACATTAATATTATTAATCATCAGGGAAATACAAATCAAAACCACAATGATAGACCATCTCACCGCAGTCAGAATGGCTACTGTTAAAAAGTCAAAAAATAACAGATGTTGGAGAGGCTGTGAAGAAATGGGAACACGTATGCACTGTTGGTGGGACTATAAATTAGCTCAGCCACTGTGCAAAGCCATTTGGAGATTTCTCAAAGAACTAAAAATAGAGCTACCATTTGACCCAGGATATACCTAAAGGAAAATAAATCATTCTACCAAAATGACACAGGGACGCATATGTTCATGGCAGCACTATTCACAATAGCAAAGACATGAAATCAACCTAGGTGCCCATCAACTATGGATTGGATAAACAAAATGTGGTATATATACACCATAGAAAACTATGCAGCCACAGCAAAGGATGAAATCATGTCCTTTGCAGCAACATGGATGTAGCTGGAGGCCATCATTCTAAGCAAATTAATGCAGAAGCAGAAAACCAAGGATCATATGTTCTTATAAGTGGGAGCTAAATCTTGGATATGCGCAGACATAAAGATGGGAACTTTATTGGGTACTTCCTATTGGGTACTATGTTCACTATCTGAGTGACAGGATCAATAGAAGCCCAAACCTCAGCATCAACACCATATACCCTTGTAATAAACCTGCCCAAAACAAAAATAGAAATGAATATGTATCTGCTTTGTACATTTCACAAAAACTCATGACAATGTGGTACTCTGGTATGGCCTCTTCTGGGGCCTGGGGAAGAACCTATGCAAGTAAAGGCCCTGAAATTTAAGTTTCATTAGCTCCGAGAGAAATCTACTTCTAGACATGAGTTTATTTTTTTTTAACTGTGTGCACATATCTTGATTAAAAACAGAGTGGCAAGAAAAGAGTATATTAAATAAAGAGTAACTGGTAAAATATTTGGATCATATATGATAGATAAAAGATAAACTTCCAGAGTAGATTTTTTTTTTTTGGGATGGAGTCCCGCTCTGTCGCCTCCGCCTTCTGGGTTCATGCGATTCTCCTGCCTCAGCCTCCTAAGTAGCTGGGATTACAGCCGTGCACCATCATGCCCACCTAATTTTTATAATTTGAAGTAGAAACGAGGTTTCACCATGTTGGCCAGGCTAGTCTTGAACTCATGACCTCAAGTGATCTGCCCACCTCAGCCTCCCAAAGTGCTGGGATTACAGGCAAAGTAGATTTTTTAAAACTCGTACATATTAGAAAGATAATAAGGCAACAGAAAAATGAGCAAAAGTTAGGCTATCTGTGTCACAACAAAAGAGATACACAAATGGCCAGAAAATGAAAGAATGACTTTAGTACCTAGGGAAATGCAAATTAAAATACAAGAAGAAACAGCAACAAGGGATACGTGTTACTAAAAATCACCGTGTTATTATTGGATCTTGTACAATATAAATAATAGCCTAAAGGGAAAAAGGAATTATAGGCACAACGTTCAAAACTATAAAGTCTGGCCCAGCATGGTGGCTCATGCCTGTCATCCTAGCACTTTGCGAGGCTGAGGTGGGAGAATCACTTGAGACCAGTTTGACACTAGCCTGGGCAACACAGTGAGACCCCATCTCTACAACAAATTTTAAAACTAGCTGATTGTGGTGGTGTGTGCCTGTAGTTCTGGGTACTTGGGAGGCTAAGGTGGAAGGATCACTTGAGCCTAGGAGTTTGAAGCTGTATTGTGCTATGACTGGGCGACTGCACTCCGGGCTGGGTGACAGAGTGAGCCATTTCTCTAAAGCAAATAAAAAAATAAACTCCTTCTTCAAAACAAAACAAACAAAAAGAGTAATATGTGAAACAAACACCTCAAGAGTAATATGTGAAAAAAGTTATTAAAATAAAGCAAACTGCTCCAATAAAAATGTGACCCTAGTTTTAAACATCTTGAATTCCTAATAGAATGAATGCAGGACTTGGCCTGGATAAAAGAGGTAACGTTTGCTTGGTGAGAGTGATGTGGTGAGGTGTTGTGGCTTCTTTAGGATGGAGAAAGAAGTGGTGAATAGGACCATCATGTTAGAAGCCAGATGTGCAGTAGCAGAGGTAGATGGCTCATTTGTCCTGATTTTGTTTCTTCTGGTCTGGATTCAAAGAGAAAACCTGCTTTTGTTGTTTTCAGTCTCTTGCTTTCTTAAAGCAGCAGCTTGTATGACTCCATGCAAGACTAGATTCCACGAAATGGTAGCCTGCTGGGCTTAATATTACAGTCATTATTTTCAATCCACTTCAAGTGCTGTTCAACCCCACTTAAAGCCAGGAAAACTCTGATGTGTTCCGTTCTCCTTTCTGCTAAGTTTGCAGCCTTGTCTCTGAAGGCACACAGTATATTTCTTTAGGCCTGTTGCTCTGTGGTATGACATGCATTTTCTATCATTTCTTACAGATGTCTTTTATTATATCAAGATTCGCTTCCATAATGAAGGCTCTCTTTTTTGTGTTTTACTTGGTTTCTTAAAATCAGTAGGCTTACTCATGTTTGGAATTCTGCGTTAAACATTATTCAAAAGCTTTTTATTTCTAAATAATTTTAGACTAATAAGAAGTTGCAAAAATATTACAGAG
Source organism: Aotus nancymaae (assembly GCF_030222135.1). Lineage (NCBI taxonomy): Eukaryota > Metazoa > Chordata > Mammalia > Primates > Aotidae > Aotus > Aotus nancymaae. Next base: position 38,242,009 of record NW_026988438.1, on the reverse strand, counting down.
AGATCAGGAGAACCTTCACTTAGCCTCTACCCCCTCACCAGTGATGACAACCTGCACATCTACAGTACAAGATCCAAACCAGGAAATTGACATTGGCACATTTATTAGACATTTGCATCAAGAAAATTGTACAAACGTAGGACAAAAATGTGAGATAACCACAGGGAAGGCGAATTGGGATAAGAAGAAAAAAATGAAGATCCTTGTGTATGTGTGTGTGTGTGTTTGTATGTGTTTGTGTGTTTTTTGTGTGTGTGTGTGTGTGTGTGTGTGTGTGTGTGTATGCTTCTGGATATGGTCTACTCCTCCATGGGTCACTGTCTCCAAGGCGATCATGGGTTTTTTTGGTTCTGGTGACACAAGAAAAAAGCATAGTCACCTCCTTATCTGCTCTTTCTGGTGACAATGGTAACAAAGCAGGCTCATTTCCAGGAGACACGGGAATCTTCTATCAGATGACTCTGGCTAGAGAACTGCCTGGTGGAGTTGCCAGGCTCCCCTTGGCCCAATAAAAATGTGACCCTAGTTTTAAACATCTTGAACTCCTGAAAGAATTTAAGGAAGTCTCAGACCCTTCTACCCACAAACCCCTCTTTCCTTCCTTCTCCCCTGCACTCTGGATTCACTCGGGGTCTGATGATTCTCCCAGCCTCTCCCTCTCCATTTTCTGTCACAGATGTTTCTCCTAATAAGTTTCTTGAATGTTTAATCCTGTTGTGATGTCTCCTTCTTGGGTGTACTCGGACTAACACCCACATTTTGTTGGTTTATTCCCCTGCTTATCTACTGCATATGAACAGATCCAAACATCACGTTCATGTGTAAGGACAGAAGAACTCACACATGACTTCCATCCTCCTCATAATTTTTGCAAACCCAGACCTATTTCCTCCTGATCTTCTCTATTTCACAAATTAAGTCTTCATGGACCACTTTGGTTTGGCCTTGTGGTGACATGGATGTCCCCTGCTGGCTTCTACAGGAAACCCAATCACACTAAGCACAGTATGGGTTTTAGGGTCTCACTGAATACTGGTGGGTCACAGGGCATGAAGTTACATCTTAAAGAACATGTCTCAGCCATTTCACTAGTTTCAATCCCCTGGCCTCCTTCCCAAAACAGGTCTCCTCAGTTCTTTACAGGCGAACCTCTGTATAGACTCCCAGAAAGTCTAAAGTAGTACTGTCCTTTCTCCTTCACCCTGTCCCAGCCTGATGGCCTTCCCTAAAAATGGCAAGAGCAAACACACGAATGAATAAACAAATGGGTGTTACAAAGTAAGTTAACTGCATCCTAGAATGAGGCTCAAGATTACTTTTACAAATTTTGAAAAGTGTATAAATAAAACCCACCATGACTTGGATCATATGAAAAATTGCTGGGCATGTCAAGAAAACATGGTCTATAATGAGAAGGGAAAATAAATCAATAGAAACTGACCTAGAAATAACATTAATGATAAAATCTGAAGACAAGACAATTCAACATTATGTTAAAATAGACAAAAGCATGTGCATATTACACAGAGACATGAAAGATATTTTTTAAATGACCCAATTGAACTTCTATAGATGAAAAATACAATGTCAGAGATGAAAACCCTGACATTAATTCAATCCAACAGCCTGATTTCTGACTTCTGACTTCTTTTTTTTTGGATCTGGAGTCTCGCTCTGTTGCCAGGCTGGAGTGCAGTGGCATAACCTCCGCCTCCCAAGTTCAAGCGAATCTTCTGCCTCAGCCTCCAGAGTAGCTGGGACTACAGGCATGCGCCACCACACCCAGCTGATTTTTGTATTTTTTTTTAGTAGAGATGGGGTTTCACTATTTTGGCCAGGATGGTCTTGATCTCTTGACCTTGTGATCCACCTGTCAGCCTCCCAAAGTGCTGGGGTTACAGGTGTGAGCCACCACACCTGGCCCCAATAGCCTGACTTCTTCACCTCCAACTGAGCTGCTAGGGACTGTATGATAAAACTACCTGGGGTTGGAACCAGCATCACTTCACATCCCTTAGCCTACTGGGCTGCACAGTTCTTCTAACATGTCCAAGGGCAGCTCTTCCCTGTTTTCCTAAGCAGCTTCTCCCACCTTCACCATTCACCATCGTCTCTTCCATTACTCTCATTAGACGATGTTGGGACTGATTAACAGAAAAAATGGAAGCCCTCTGAGGGCATATCTTGCCACAATATGCCCTCACTTGACAACCTCAGCTCCATCATACTCATCCTACCTTCTTCACCTCCTGTCAGAGGAAAAGATGCTTCTCTTATATCCAGTTCACCCATTTCTTGTGGCCTTTGGTCATCACCTTCTTCCCCCTCACACATACACCTCCATGATGTCTGAGACCCACCCATCATTCTTTTTCTTCTGTATCTTTAAGCTCTAGCTCTGCTCTGGTATGTCTCTTAGCTTGGAAGTAAGATACATCTCTGCTCATCTCAAAATAGTTCTTCCCTCGTTTCGGATTCTCTCTCCTCGTCCTTTCCTACACAGCCAAGCTTCTTAAAGAATAGTGCATATGTGATTATAAAACTCTTAGAAGAAAACAGGGGAAAAGGTTCACGACATTGGATTTGACAAGAATTTCCTGGATATGACACCAAAAAGCGCAGGCAACGAAAGTAAAAATAGACAAATTGGACTACCTCAAAACCAAAATTTCAGTGCATCGACGGGCACAGTCCTTTGAGTGAAAAGGCGACCAATGGAATGGGAGAAAATACTTGCAAATCATATGACTGATAAAGGGTCAATATTCAGAATATATAAAGAAGTCCTACAACTCGGCAGCAACAACAAAAACCTGATTTTAAAAGGGGCAAAGGACTTCAATAGACATTTCTCCAAAGATGTTCTAAAAATGGCCTAAAGAAGCATATGAAAAGATGCTCAACATCACTCATCATTAGAGAAATATAAATTAACACTACAGAAAATATCACCTCACGCTCACAGAATGGCTTCTATAAGAAAGGCAGAAACTACTGGTGAGGATGTGGATAAGCTGGAACCCTGTGCTCTGTTGGTGGGAATATAAAATGGCGTAGATTTAAAATGGGGTAAATAGCATAATATGGCAGTTCCTCAAAAAGTTAGAAGTAGAATTACTATATATGATTTATCAATTTCATGTCTGAGTATATACTGAAAAGAATTAAAAGCAGGATACTGAAGAGATAGTGTACACCCAACGTTCATAGCAGCATGATTCATGCTAGTCAAAAGTGAAAACAACTCAAGTGTCTATTGACAAATAAGTGGATAAACAAAATGTAATATAAACATACAACAGGGCTGGTGAAGCCCTCATGACTATAATCCCAGCATTTTGCAAGGCCAAAGCTAGCAGAGTGACTGAGACCAGGAGTTCAAGACCAGCCTGGGCAACATAGCAAAATCCTGTCTCTACGACAACAACAAAACCAGAATACTATTCAGCCTTAAAAAGGAACAAAATTCTAATACATGCTAGAACATCAGTCAGTGAACCCGTGGCCTGTATTAGTTTACTAGTGCTGCCATAACAAAATGCCACAGACTAGGTGGCTTACAAACAGGAATTTCTTTTCTCACAGTTCTGGAGGCTTGAAGTCCAAGATCATGGTGCCAGCTAGTTTGTTTATCTGGAGAACCCTCTCTAAGGTTTGCAGGTGGCCGCCTCACCACTGTGTCCTCACGTGGTCTTTTTCTGCACACAAACACCCCTGGAATCTCTCAGTCCAGATGTTCTCTTTTCATTAAAAACACCAGTCAGATTGCATTAGGGCCCATCCTAATGGCCTTATTTTAACTTAATCACCTTTTTAAACACCCCCATCTCCAAATCAGTCAACTCTTGAGGTACTTGGAGTTAGGAATTCGGCATATGATCGGCAGGCACACAATTCAGTCTATAACAAGGCCATTATATCAAGTTAAATAAGCCAGTCGCCAAAGGAAAAATACTGTATGATTCCGTTTATATGAGGTACTTAGAGTTGTCACATTCATAGAAACAGAAAAGAGAATAGTCATTGTGGGGACTGGGGAAGGGGAAATGGGGAGTTGCTGTTTCATGGGTACAGAGTTTTAGTTTTACAGGATGAAAAAGTTCTGGAGACTGTTTTCAGAACAATGTCAATATACTTAACACTACCAAACTGTACACTTGGAAATGGTACAGATGATATATTTTAGGTTATGCATTAACTACAATAAAAATTATTGAATTAAATTAATTAATTTATTTATTTTGAGATAGGGTTTTGCTCTGTCTCCTAGGCTGGAGTGTAGTGGCATGATCTCAACTCACTGCAGCCTCGACCTCCTGGGCTCAAATGTTCCTCCCATCTCAGCCTCCTGAGTGTCTGGGACTACAGGTACACACTGCCACATCCGGCTAATTTTTGTACTTTTTGTAGTGATGGGGGTCTCATCATGTAGCACAGGCTGGTGTGGAACTGCTGGGCTCAAGTGATTGGCCCACCTCAGCCTCCCCAAGTGCTGGAATTACAGGCTGTAGCCACTGCACCTGGCCAAAAAGACTCACTTTACAAAGAATAGTATACACATGGGGTTGTTCCACCTACTTACCCTCTCTTCAGGATGGCGGCATCATCATCATTACCTGCGTTGTCATCACACAGGCCAGCAAAGCACCTCCAGGATACCTCCTTTGAAAGTGTCATAGACGCTTCCACCCATCATAAGAAGACTTATCTGATTTTCCCAAACCTACTCTTTTTCCTACGCATCTTGTCTTGGTCAAGTTTATTCCTCTCTTCCCAAGGACCAAGCAAAAACAATTACAGTGCTCCTAATCTCCTCTGTTCTACCCTCCCTGCTCACAACCTTCAAAAAGTTTCTCTCTTAAATGTCTCAGGCTCTGACCTTCTCTCCACTGCCACTACTGTCTTGGTCACACCCTATCCCTGCTGGGCCTGCTTCACAAATGCCCGTCACTAGTTTTCTGTCCTATGCCCCCCTGTTCCGAATATACGTCTGAACTGCCGTCAGGGAGCAGTAAATCACAAATCCGGTCATTCATTCCCCTATTTAAATTCATCCAAAACTCCCAGGTTAAATTGCAAGTGAGGCCACCCTGGTCTGGTTCCTGCCATGCTGTGGAGCCTCATCCCTCCCCTCTCCCCACAACTGCCTTCTAGTCCTGCAGCAGCCCAGGAGAGGACTGAGTGCAGCACGCTGCTCTGCACCTCCCCATCCCAGGCACACTCTCCCTCAACGACCTGACTTGGCTCCTACCTGTCCTTTCACAGGTGTGCCTCTTTCCTGAGCAAGCAGCTCTGCTTACCTTCCTTCCTGGTAATTCCCACTCTTAGTGCCAGGTACTTTCTTAGTTGTCTGCCTTCCCATCAGATACTGAGCCCTATGATGAGCAAACCAAGAGCCTTTCCTTCCTGCTGCACAGGAACTGCTATTTATTGAACTGCTATTTAGTGTAAACGACCATGCTAGATCTTTCTGCCCTCATTACCAGTGTTTAGAAGAGCATGTAGCGTGCAGTGGGGAACTTGATGAATGTTTATCGAATTAAATTTTAAATATTTTCAGCTCAATTAGCATTACTTAACTGCCTTCAAAGCACCTGCGAAGTATGAACTGCCACCACTCATAAGGGCTTGAAATCTAGTGAAGAGAGGAGAGAAAGCAGCGAAGGAATCCCAGTCACACCTCAAGGGCAGGAGACCAGCAGAGCCCAGGCCTTGGGAAAAGGGACAGGAGTCCAGGAGCCTGAGAGCAGGACGGGCAGTCAATAGGAATTCAGACATCAAATGTGTGTTTTGTGTTTCTAAAAGCTCTCCCTTATGTCACTTGGGAGACAAATCTAAAACGCAACTAAAGTAAATGAGAGCCTACGTTGAATATGAGGGCTCATCAGCAGGTTCCTAGCTTGGCCTGGGGAGACCATTTTTGCTTCCCCCAAATTCTGCTCAGGCCCTCAGGCATGGGTATTCCAGGGGGTAGAAAGAAGGATCATTTTCTTTGATTTTAGAATTGCCTGACTACTGTTTAATATCTATTAATCTCTATGTCCCGATATCATCAAAATTACTTTGATTCGTGATTTATCTCCACGCACTTTTGGGCCACTGTTACCTGTTATTGCTCATGGCATCACAGTCATAGGAGCACCAAGGAGTGCCACTCACCCATAGATGAGTAAATATCATGGTCCAGACTCAAATTACTGAGACAAGACTCTGAACGAAAGGGTCTCCCACCTGTGGTTAATAATGATGAAGCCGTTACTAGCATGAGCTTTAGAGCAGATACGCTTCTCTACTTCTAGCTGAATAACCTGGGGGAGTCACTTAAACGTTCCATGCCTCAGTTTCTTCATTTTTAATTAGGATTAAAAATAGTATTAGAGTTGTGAGGATTAAATGAACGAACATATGTCAAGCCTTTAGAATCATACCGGGCTCAGAGTAAGTGCTATGCAAAAGTTAGCTAGTATCAGCAATTGTCAAGAGTACAAAAAATGATTCAGGCATTATTCTGGGCGCTTTGCATGGATAATTCTGTTTAACACACACACACCCCCACACCCACACACACACTCCTGTATGTAACATCTTCTTCCCGTGTAGGCATCTTGATCCTCATAAGAAACTGGAGGTGCGGGCCAGCTGCAATGGCTCATGCCCATAATCCCAGCACTTTGGGAGGCCAAGGCGGGTGAATCGCCTGAGGTCAGGAGTTCGGGACCAGCCTGGCCAACATATAGTGAAACCTTGTATCTACTAAAAAAATACAAAAATTAGCTGGGCATGGTGACACACATCTGTACTCCCAGCTACTTGGAAAGCTCAGGCAGAAAAATCACTTGAACCTGGGAGGCGGAAGTTACAGTGAGCAGAGATCACGTCTCTGCACTCCAGCCTGGGCGACAGAGCAAGACTACATCTCTCAAAAAAAAAAAAAAAAGAAAATGAAAAAGAAACTGGAAGTGCAGTACGCCTATACAGATACTTGTTAGATGAATGAAAACAAAAAACAAAAACTCGAACTCAAGACTAATGCTTCACACGCTCATATCACTTTGCATTCTGGGTTATACCTATTCACGTTCATCCAAAGGAAATAAAATCCGTATGTTGAAGAGATGCACTCACATGTTCATTGCAGCATTATTAGTAATAGCCAAGTGTTCAGCTTAAGTGTTCATCAGTGGATGAGTGAATAAAGAAAATACGGTATATACACACAATGAAATACTACTCAGCCTTTACAAATAATGAAATCCTGACATTTGCAACAACATAGATGAGCCTGGAAGACATTAAGTGACATAAGTCAGTCACAGAAAAATAAATGCCATGTTTTCTTACTCATATGTGGAAGCTAAAACAGTAGATATCAAAGAACTAGAGAGCAGAAGAGTGGTTACCAGACGTGGGAAGGCATAGGAAGGAGGGAAGAAAGCAAAGAGGTTAGAGGATATAAAACTAGCCAGGCTCAAGCCAGTAATCCCAGTACTTTGGAAGGCCAAGGTGGGTGGATCACCTGAGGTTAGGAGTTCAAGACCAGCCTGACCAACATGGCGAAACCCCATCTCTACTAAAAATATAAAAATTAGCCAGGTGTGGTGGCAGGCACCTGTAATCCCAGTTACTCAGGAGGCTGGGGCAGGAGAACTGCTTGAACCAGGGATGTGGAGGTTGCAGTGAGCTGAGATTACGCCATTGCACTTCAGCCTGGGTGACAAAAGCAAGACTCTGTCTCAAAAACAAACAAACAAATTACAGCTAGATAGGAGGAATAAGCTCCAGTGTTCTATAGCACTGGAGGGTAACTAGGTGGCAATGATTTATCAAATATTCTCAAATAGCTAGGAGAGAGGGTTTTGACTGTCCCCAACATAAATGATAAATGTTTGAGGTGAGAGATATGCTGATTACCTAGATTTGGCCATACACATTGAATGCATCCATTAAAACATCACTCTGTACCCCATAAATATGTACAAATTTTGTGCCTTAAAAAATTTTTAAGTAAAAAACAAGGTACCAGGGCTTTTTGATGAGTCCACAAGGTACTCCAAGAGAGTAGAGTTCAAGGCTTCACACATTCACGACAAAGTGTGTGTACGTAAGGACTCTCCCAGAAGACATTTTGGGAAATTCCTGTTTTGCCTTTGATCTCAGTTGCTTTCCCTTGATCTATATTATCCTTTTTTAGTCTTCTTTTCTTTTATTAAGACTTGAAATGGTGAGGATTTATTTATAGGAGAGTATAATTTAAGAATAACAGTACAAGACAAAGTTTATTAGACACATACTCTACTGGGACTAGACTTTACAGTTTATTTCATCTTTGTTTCTCCCCACAGTGCTTTGAATAGTATCTTATAGTAACTGCTCAATAAATGTTGAAGAAATGAATGAAAGAATGCATAATGTATGACTTGAAGCTCCTGATATTTTCCAGCCAGTTAGGTTTTTATTTATTTATTTATTTATTAGTTTTTTGAGACGGAGACTCACTCTGACACCCAAGCTGGAGTGCAGTGGCGCAGTCAGCTCACTGCAGCCTCTGTTTTCCAGGTTCAAGCAATTCTCCTGCCTCAGGTTCCCGAGTAGCTGGGATTACAGGCATGTGGCAGTACCCCCAGCTAATTTTTGTATTTTTATTAGAGACGGAGTCTCACCATGTTGATCAGGCTGGTCTCAAACTCCTGACCTAAAATGATCCACCCGCCTTGGCCTCTCCCAAAGTGTTGGGATTACAGATGTGAGGCACCGTGCCTGACCCAAGTTTTTGATTACTCTTTAAAAAATCAAGATCTACCAGCATTATTTACAATATCCAGAAGGTGGAAGCAACCCAAATGTCCATCGATGAATAAGTGGATAAACAAAATGCCATATATACATAGAATACAATCTTATGCAGCCTTAAAGAAGGAAATTCTGACATATGAATTGGATGAACAGCTTGGATGAAACTTGAGGTTATTATGCTACCTGAAATAAGCCAATCATAAAAAAAGACTATATAATTCCACTGAGATATCTAGAATAGGCAAACTAATAGAAAGTAGTTGCCAGGGCTGGAATAAGAAGAGATGGGGAGCCGATCAATGGGTACGGAGTCTCAGTTTTGCAAGATGAAAATGTCCAGGACATTGTTTGCACAATAATGTAAATATTCTTAGCACTACATAACTATATACTTAAAAATGGTTATGATGGGCTGGGCATGGTGGCTCACACCTGTAATTCCAGCATTTTGGGAGGCTGAGGCAGGCAGATCACATGAGGCCAGGGTTCAACACCAGCCTGGTCAACATGCTAAAAAATACAAAAATGCAAACATTAGCTGGGTGTGGTGGCAAGTGCCTATAATCCCAGTTACTCAGAAGGCTGAGGCAGGAGAATTGCTTGAACCTGGGAGGTGGAGGTTGCAGTGAGCTGGGATCATTCCACTGCACTCTAGCCTGGGCAACAGAGTGAGACTCCGTCCCAGAAAAAAAAATGGTTATGATGATATATTTTATGTTATGTATATTTTACCATAGTTGAAAATTAAAATATTTTTAAAAATCAAGAAAACCTAACCTCAGTTCACAAGTTACTTGGTTTTTCCAAAACAAACAAGCAAGAAAACCCCCTTAATTCAGTCCCTACTATGTGCTAAGAAGAGCACAAGGAGTGGTACATGTCATACTTGGAATAAAGAGCATAAACAACACAGATTGTAATCGGAGCAAGTGTGAATAGGTGAAAACCATCATGTGCAAGGACAGGGAGAGGAGCTGGAGATGTCTGGACTGAGAGAGAAGATTCTGTTTGGAGGTTGTTGATTTCCTCAAAAATCTGAAGGGCTGTTGTGTGAGGAGGAAGCAGATCTGGCCCAGCTGCCTCAAATGAGAGCTGGATGGAAGATCTAGAGATACGGATTTCAACTCAGACATGAAGGAAAGCAGCAGCTTTCTATGACAATGGTGTTTAAATGTGGAACGAGTGGTCTTAAGGAGGAGTTCCTCATCAAAAGAGGTCTTCGAGAAGTGTCTGCACAGTTGCTTACCTGGATGTTATAGAGAAAAATTCTTCAGGAAAGCCCTTGTGAGGTAGGAGATGGGATTTGACTCTGGAGGTGGGGCTCAGACACTGCACCAAATTGAGGACTAGCTAAAACAGGGATGGGGTCAGGGATGAGGTGGAAGCCACTTTCCATAAGACGTGCCATGGCAACACCCAGGAGTTACCTCCCTTTTTCCATGGCAATGACCTGATGACCCATAAGTTACTACCCTTTTCCCAGAAATTTCTGCATAAATCGCCCCTTAATCTGCATGTAATTAAAGGTAGGTATAAACATGACTGCAGAACTCCCCTGAGCTGCTACTCTCAGCACACTGCCTATGAAGTAACCTTGTTCTGCTGGAGCAGTCACCGAGCTGCAACACTGCCACTTCCATAAAGCTGTTTCTTCTACCATTGACTTGCCCTTCAATTCTTTTCTGGATGAAGCAAAGAACCCTCCTGGGCTAAGCCCCAGTTTGGGGCTTGCCTGCCCTGCATCACTTGATTCTATAAAACCCCAGGATCCCTTCCTTTTCTTTGATACATACTGCATTAATAAAGGTTTTTCCCAGTACTATTCTCTAGATAAGTTAATCTGTTTAATTTTGAGGTGCACTTTGTCTTGCACGGTTTGGTTCTGAGACTTGGATAGCTTTGGACTTCACCTTCTGCTCCCCATGAATTCCACCTAAGGAACAAGCCCCTTGGAGCCTTTAGTGATTCTATTCCTGACTGGTGATCAGAGATCCAGTGGTGAATCCAACTCCTGGTCTTATACTACAGATTCTTGTCCATTGGTAGCATAGTCAAGACTTGATTTGGATTCTTTCTGAGTGCTTGCTTCATTCCTTGTGCCTGCTTTTTTTGGTTTTATGGTTTGACCATTTGGTGACTTCTGTAAATAAACTGGCAGTTCTTAGAAATCTCTGTTGGGTAAAATCTGGTTTGTTAGCCTTTCCTGTTGATTTATTTGTCTGCTTTAGCTCAAATCAATTAAGAATTCATACCAACTGAAAAGATAATTGTTCTTTGATATAGACCAGTAAGTTCTGTAAATATTTATTTATGCTTTATCCATGGCTGAAATTTTAGAACTGAAGCTAGAAGTTCTCTGTATTTATATACATGTTTATGTGATTCAGAAAGGCCTTTACTTCTCACTGTGTAAGATTTTCCAAATACCACCAAATTAGATTATAAAATCCAAACGAGCTCTGTTCTGATTGGCTTAAATAAATAAGCATTTAAACAAATTGAATATTCTTTAATCGGCCCCAAATTATGAAAATTGAACCTCACATACTTTCAACAGGGAGTAAAGTGTTTTTAAGCCAGTAACTCAGAATTTTTTTTTCTTTTGAGACAGAGTATCATTCTTTTCCCCAGGCTGAAGTGCAGTGGTGCAATCTTGGCTTACTGCAACCTCCACCTCCTGGGTTCAAGCAATTCTTCTGCCTCAGCCTCCTTAGTAGCTGGAATTACAGGTGCACACCACCATGCCTGGCTAGTTTTTGTATTATTAGTAGAGACAGGGTTTCGCCATGTTGGCCAGGCTGGTCTCAGACTTCTGACCTCAGATGATCTGCTCACCTCAGCCTCCCAAAGTACTGGGATTACAGGCGTGAGCCACTGTGCCCAGCCTAACTCAGAAATGTTTTTTGAATTCAAGTTCAAATAATTTAGGTAGATTTTAGCAAACAGGACTAGTTTAATAATTTTTGTTTAATAAAAACAAACCTGTTTTATCTGCATCATCAGCCTCAAGCATAACATAGGCATATACTTTTATTCTACTTAGATATGTTCCTCCTAAACATATATAGATTTACTCATCAAATTAGCTAGCATTACTTCTACTTCATGTTTAAAATCATTTTAAAAAATGAAAATTTCGTTTAACCGAATTGATAACTTTATTTCCAAAGTAATTATGTTTTGGATTATGTCAACTTGACCTTTAAGATCTTTATGTAATAAGAACTCTAAACTTGGCTGAGGATGGTGGCTCATGCCAATAATCCCAGCAATTTGGGAGGCTGAGGCAGAAGGATCACCTGAGGTCAGGAATTCAAGACGAGCCTGGCCAACATGGTGAAACTATATCTACTGAAAATACAAAAACTAGCTGGGCGTGGTGGCCTATGCCTGTGATCCCAGCTACTTGGGAGGCTGAGGCACTTGAAGAGCTTGAACCCAGGAGGTGTAGGTTGCAGTGAGCTGAGATTGTGCCCCTGCACTCCAGCCTGGGTGAAAGAGCAAGACTCTTTCTTGAAACAAACAACAAACAAACAAACACCAACCAACCAAACAAAAAACTCTAAACTTAAACTAAGTTGAAATAATGGGTATTTATTGGATACCTAGGTTATTTCTAAATAAGATAAAGTACTAAAACCTTAATTACTAAGCATAATTTTAAGTATACATATCTTTTCTTTCTCTTACCTACATGTATGCTATACGTAGGCTCTCTCTCTAAATATATACATTTTTGTCTGTTAATGAACACGTTTATTTTTGCCAATTTAAGAAGGTATGCTATAAGGAATATATATGGCTATAGAAAATTGTGCATTCTGCTAGTCTGTTGCAAAATATCACTCAAGCAATTCACAATTATCTATGTCCTTTTCTCTGTGCAACAGATGTTGCCGTGTTTAAAAGTTACAATCAGTGCTCGCTTCAGCAGCACATATACTAAAATTGGAACGATACGGAGAAGATTAGCACGGCCCCTGAGCAAGGATGACACGGAAATTCGTGAAGCGTTCCATATTTTTTGACTCCAGATGGATTAAAGACTTAAACATAAGACCTAACACCATGAAAACCCTAGAAGAAAACCTAGGCAAAACCATTCAGGACATAGGCGTAGGCAAGGACTTTATGACCAAAACACCAAAAGCATTGGCAACAAAAGCCAAAATAGACAAATGGGACCTGATCAAACTCCACAGCTTCTGCACGGCGAAAGAAACAGTCAATAGAGTGAATCGGCAACCAACAGAATGGGAAAAAATTTTTGCAGCCTACCCGTCTGACAAAGGGCTGATATCCAGAATTTACAATGAGCTAAAAAAGATTTACAAGAAAAAAACAAACAAGCCCATTCAAAAATGGGTGAAGGATATGAACAGGTACTTTACAAAAGAAGACATACATGAGGCCAACAAGCATATGAAAAAATGCTCATCATCACTGGTCATTAGGGAAATGCAAATCAAAACTACATTGAGATACCATCTCACGCCAGTTAGAATGGCAATCATTTAAAAATCTGGAGACAACAGATGCTGGAGAGGATGTGGAGAAATAGGAACACTTTTACACTGTTGGTGGGAGTGTAAATTAGTTCAACCATTGTGGAAGACAGTGTGGCGATTCCTCAAGGACCTAGAAATAGAAATTCCATTTGACCCAGCAATCCCATTACTGGGTATATATCCAAAGGATTATAAATCGTTCTACTATAAGGACACATGCACACGAATGTTCATTGCAGCACAGTTTACAATAGCAAAGACCTGGAACCAACCCAAATGCCCATCGATGATAGACTGGACAGGAAAAATGTGGCACATATACACCATGGAATATTATGCAGCCATTAAAAACGATGAGTTCGCGTCCTTTGTAGTGACATGGATGAACCTGGAAACCATCATTCTCAGCAAACTGACACAAGAACACAAAATCAAACACCACATGTTCTCACTCATAGGTGGGTGTTGAACAATGAGAACACATGGACACAGGGAGGGGAGCACTATACACTGGGGTCTGTTGGGGGGAGTGGGGGGGACAGGGGGTGGTGGGGAGTTGGGAAGGGATAGCATGGGGAGAAATGCCAGATATAGGTGAAGGGGAGGAAGGCAGCAAATCACACTGCCACGTATGCACCTATGCAACAACCTTGCATGATTTTCATATGTACCCCAAAACCTAAAATGCAATTAAAAAAAAAAAGAAAGAAAGAAAGAAAAGTTACAATCAGTATCTGTGAATGAGACTCTACTAGAAGCAATAGTTGCAACTTTGTATGCTGAATATGCAGGACATGTTTATGTTCAAGAAAAAGAAAGTAGTTTTCCTCTGAAATTAAATGACTAGTTGTTCTACAATGAGAAAAAGGAAAGGAGAGGCCAAAACCTGCATTGACATAGAAAGTTGGAGAAGGTTCACGGAAGAGGAATTTTATTTAATGAGGTCGAAACTGGCTCAGGATTGATGGGTTTACTTATAAGATTTTCAAAAGAACTGTAGTATCAAACATTATTCTGATAAACCTAGAATTTGGTTTTCTCCGTGTTAAAATGACACAGTTTTCTTGGATTATTGGTCTGCTCTTAAAACGTTGAAAAGGTCATTCTTTACCTTTGTGTCTTACCAAAATAATCTATGATTTTTGTTGACTTTATTATGTTCTTGATTATTTAATAAAAAAAAATAGTTTCTCATTTGGGAAAGAGCTGAGGTTCTTTACAAATATGCTACCTTCTGTGGTTATTTTGAAGCATTTTATTGTCACTTTGAAATAAGCAGCAAGACATTTCTCTTAGGTGACCATAATTACTGCCTTTTCCCTGAAGTTTTACTTAAGATAGAATTGCCAAATAAAAACCACATATATTTACAGTATACAATGTAAGGTTTCCATGACTCCTATCTTAAGTATTTAAACTTTTGATGACTTTAGATTTTTGCCTTCCCCAAATGTTACCTAAATGATATCTTTTGCCCTAAAACTGTCTTTAAGATTTCCCAAAGGACCCCTGCAAAATCACAAAGAATTTGTTCTATCATCTTGTAAAAAATGAGGGACATCCACATATTAAAAAAAAAAATAGAATCTAGACACAGACTGCATACTGTTTCACAAAAATTAACTAAAAATGGATCATAGATATAAATGTAAAATGCAAAATTATAGAACTCCTAGAAGATAGATTATATAGGAGAAAATGTACATGATCTTGGGTGTGTTAATGACTTTTTTTTTTTTTGAGATGGAGTCTCACACTGTCGCCAGGGCTGGAGTGCAATGGTGCGATCTTGGCTCACTGCAACCTCTGCCTCCTAGGTTCACATGATTCTCCTGCCTAGGCTCCCGAGTAGCTGGGATTACAGTCACACACCACCTAACTTTTTGTATTTTTAGTAGAGATGGGGTTTCACTATATTTGCCAGACTGGTCTCGAACTTCTGACCTTGTGATCTGCCCGTCTCCGCCTTGCAAAGTGCTGGGATTACAGGTGTGAGCCACTGCTCCTGGCATTAATGACTTTTAAGATAGAACACCAAAGGCCTGATCCATGAAAGAAATAACTGATCGGCTGGACTTCACTGAAATTAAAAACTTTTGCTTCATGAAAGACAATGTCAAGAGAATGAGGAGACAAACCACAGACTGGGGAAAAATATTTGCAAAAGACATAACTGATAATGGATTGGCATCAATATATAAAAACTCTTAAAATTCAAAAATAAGAAAACCAACAACCTGAATTAAAAATGGACAAAATATAAAAATACATAAATAAAATTTAAAAATGTATAAAATATCTGAATAGACATCTCACCAAAGAAGGTGCACAGATCACAAATACGCATTTGAAAAAGTACTCAAATATTATCACTTGTTATTAGAGAATTGCAAATTAAAACAGCAGCGAGGTACCACTACACGCCTATGAGAACGGCCAAAATCCAAAATACTGCAAAGGATGTGGAGCAACGGGAACACTCATTCATTGCTGGTGGGAATCCAAAAGGGCACATCCACTTTGGAGGGCAGTTTGGCAGTTTCTTACAAAACTAAACATGCACTTACCACGGAATTCAGCAGTCCTGCTCTCATACTCCTTGGTATTTGCCCAAATGAGTTGAAGACATGTCTACGTAAAAATCTGCACATGGATGTTTACAGCAGTTTTTCATAATTGCCCAAACTTTGAAACAAAGTTAGTCTTTCAGTAGGTGAAAGAATAATTAAGTTTTGGTATATCCAGACAATGAAATATCATTCAGCGCTAAAAAGAGAAGAGCTACCAAGTCATGAAAAGACATAGAGAAACCTTAAAAGCCTGATACTCTGGGGAAAAGGCCAGTCTGAAAAGGTTGCCTGCTGTATGATTCCAGTTGTATGACATTCTGGAAAAGGCAAAACTATAGAGATATTAAAAAGACCAGTGGTTTCTAGGGGTTAGGGAGGAGGGAAGAAGGAATAGATAGAGCACACAGGATTTAGGGCAGGGAACCTACTTTGTACGATCCTATAATGGCGGCTGTATGTCATTATGTATTCGACAAAACCCATAAAATATACCAAGAGTGAACCCTAAGGTAGACTATGGACTTCGGGTGATAATGATGTATCAATGGAAGTTTATTGATGGTAACCAATGTTCCTCTCTGGAGGGTGATGTCGATGATTCAGGAAGCTATGTGTGTGTGGGAGCAGGGTATATATGGGAAATCCCTGTATCTTCTGCACAATTGGGCTGTCAATCTGAAATTACTCTAAAAAATAAAGTTTATTAAAATGATGTGCTAGAAATGATTAGGCACATTGAATAAATAAACAATTGATGAGTTGCATAGGAAGCAGAACTGAGTCAAAAGAAATGCTTAACTTTCCCTTGGTTAAGTTTGTATGGATACATGTTATTAATATAAATATTTCAGAAGACGATGTAGTATGGAAAGATACTAGTCAATGCCCTCACTGTTTCTGATATGTTTCTATTTTTCACAGTCCTGGTGCTATTTTTCTGATATTAGACAACAACTGTATAGTGTTATCAGTAATAATTTCAGTTGTTTTAAAAAAAATGTTAAATCTGTTGGAACTTTACTTAATTTGAATCTAGCATCTAAAGACCCGTAGGCTTCCATTGGGTATTCACACCTCTTCCTTCTGGGGTTTTACTGATATAAAGCTGTTTAGGACCCATGCCAGATTTATTGAACCTCTTTTCTTGCCACTCTTGTATATTCTCAGTGTATTCTAACTACATGTTTTTTTGTGTTTTTGTTTTTGAGACAGGGCCTCACTGTCACCCAGCCTGGAGTGCAATGCTGTGATCATGGCTCACTGCAGCCTCGACTTCCCCAACTCAAGCAATCCTTCCACCTCAGCCTCTCAAGTAGCTGGGACCACAGGCATGTGCCACCACGCCCAGCTAAATATTCTTATTTTATATTTTTTGTAGAGACAAGTTCTCGCCATATTGCCTAGGCTGGTCTTGAACTCTTGGGGTCAAACAATCCTCCTGCTTTCTCCTCCCAAAGTGCTGGGATTCCAAACTTCGTACACCCACCACATCCAGTCCTAACTACATGTCTGGTATACTCATGGTACATTATATCAGGATTATTACATAGTATAGCTGACTTTTTTCTCTGCAAAGATGTTATCAATTTTTATAAATTAAATAGACTGTCTCCTCTTCTCTGAACACAGGTTTAATCATGTTTATAGATTATAAACATATCTTGTTTTGTTTAAAATGTTTCTGTGTTGACTTTAATCTTGTTTTGCACGCCACAGAAACAACCAAATTTCCATGTCAGTTGCATTATTTTTGTAAATAAACTCATCAGATCATTCAGTTTTGAAGACTGATCAGTAATAACCTAAACACAGCCACTTTAAGTCTTTTGTCCTTTTCAGATAGTTTTTATTTTACCCTAATATTTTCCTGAAAGCTCTTGTAACCAGTTACAGACCCAAGTGCTCTGTCTTCAGAAATGAACTATCTCAGGGCCTTGTAGAAAAAGACTATGCCAGGTGTTTTTGGGTACAGACTCTTGGAGGCATTGCGAACAACTTTGAGACAATACCAGTGTACTGGGTTTCTAGAGCGCCAGTGACAAAGCAGATGGGTTCACATGACTGCTTACCCAAGATGCAGCAGAATAAGAATGAATTGCACAGGGCTGAATAACTGATAAGGCACAATTGTTAGGCTCATTTCAAATATCGTTGCTGTCTTAATGTTCTATTTTCTGGGTACAGGAGTAAATTCTTTCTCTTTTCCCTTAAGCTATCTATAAGCCATAGCCATTTAGCAGACTATGCTCTTTTATTTTATTATTATTTTTTAAGACGGAGTCTCACTCTGTTGCCCAGGTGAGAGTGCAGTGGCATGATTTCAGCTCACTGCAACCTCTGCCTCCTGTGTTCAAGGCATTCTCCTGCCTCAGTCTCCCGAGTAGCTGGGACTACAGGCATGTGCCACAACACCCAGCTAATTTTTTTTTTTTTAATAGAGATGGGATTTCACCATGTTGGCCAGGCTGGTCTCGAACTCCTGACCTCAGGTGATCTGCCCACCTCAGCCTCCTAGAGTGCTGGGATTACAGGCATAAGTCACAGCACCCAGCTGACTATGCTCTTATAAACAGAAATAAATCCCCCTTTTCTCTCTTCCTGGCCCCTCCAGAATTCAAGAACTCTTATAGAATTGCCTTATTCTCCTGGCAATATAATTACTTGCATAGGTCCAATGTGTCCTCTTTTTACTGAGACATAATTGGAAACATTATGTATGCAGCCAAAGCTTTTCCTGGAAGATGGTATTTGACACTGATACTCTTTTAATCAGATGTGACCAGAAACTTTACAAGAACTATGGTTGATTTTATGGAGGTAACGCTTACAAAGCCCTCTTAGGAAAACTGACCTGGTACCCAGGCTTACAGATGAATAAGAAAGTTAACTTTCTGGGAGTTCCAGGATCCTTAGAATATATTGGGGACCTGGAGAGGAGACGATTTCATGCAAATTTATAAATATTCTGGGTGAAATTTGATGGCAAGTTCTTGGCTTGGTTTCCTACCCTCAAGAAACTAACAAGCCAATTCAGGAACTCATTATGAAAACTTCAGCAAAGCATACTTAAAGTGCATAGCGTAAATTACCATTCTTGCTGCACCTGTGTAAATAACCAGTCACATTTAATGAGATCAGTCTTATTTTGTGATGAAGAATAATTTTTCTTTGAGAATTCTTTGATCAAAATAAGGGTAACTATAGAAAGAATTCTGTGCTTCAATGGAAAACTATGTACAACCTTCCAAATTATCAGATTGCAGTTTTGTTCCTTGTCTTGGTACATATTTGTGAATCATTAGTAGAAAATTTGGAAACTGTATCTTTTCTGGTAGGAATTTAATTGCTTCTTTCCATCTGTGGAAAATCAGTTTGGGTATCAACCTATCAGTTGCACTAGATCCTGTTATCTTGCCCCATTTGTCAATCCTTACCCAATTTTAAACTCTTCCAGTGTGTTTCGATATCTGGCTACAATCATCCAGTAACTTTTCCAATTTTTCTCCCTTCTGCCTAATTTGACATCACTGTGAACTAAAACCCGTTTGCCCAGATCCACATCAGGGCTCTAGGCTATCTTGCAGCTGGCCTTTCCCCTCAGGATCTGAAGAAGCCCTGCACACTGAAGTCTGAAGACTTGATGTTAACCTCATAGGACTCAACTGCCCCAGAAGACAGATGGGCTGGAATTCTTCCTGGACAAGCCACTATCTGGACTACTAAGAGAGTCTAGAAAAATTCTCGGGCCATACCTGCCCTTACACCGGAGGAAAACAGCCAGCACTAGACAACATCACTCAGAGCATCAATGTCCTAGCTTGAGAGCTTTAAGAAACTCAGTGAATGGTCTTGCACAACCAAATGATTTTCCTCCACTGACCTCTTGGAATTCACTGCCCTGATCACCCTCAAGGTTCAGCTTTTGGCTCTTTAGTCCAATCATTTATGTTAATATTTTCTCTTTTGTTTGAAGTATCTCTGTTTTAAGATGCCTGATTTCCAAAACCCTTAAACAATTTACTTTTGCTACCACATCTCAGAAGATTGTTCAACTAGTTTTGCAGAAACAATACCAATAAGGGTATTTCAGAGACTATTTCTTAGACCCTGTTTGGCCACCCCATTAAGGAAGTTGCCTCTGAGTTGTCAAAAACAAATGACACTTCTTTTGGAAAAAAAAAAACAGCAGGGAGTGACAATATTGAACTTATACTGAGTCCTGTGGTCCCAGAAAACAGTGACAGTTAAGAACCTCTCTACTCGGCCGGGTGTGGTGGCTTACGCCTGTGATCCCAGCACTTTGGGAGGCCGAGGCGGGTGGATCACGAGGTCAAGAGATCGAGACCATCCTGGTCAACATGGTGAAACCCTGTCTCTACTAAAAATACAAAAAATTAGCTGGGCATGGTGGCGTGTGCCTATAATCCCAGCTACTCAGGAGGCTGAGGCAGGAGAATTGCCTGAACCCAGGAGGCGGAGGTTGCAGTGAGCCGAGATCGCGCCATTGCACTCCAGCCTGGGTAACAAGAGTGAAACTCTGTCTTAAAAAAAAAAAAAAAAAAAAAGAACCTCTCTACTCACCTCCCCATTTGTATTCTGGGGAAGAGCTAACTAAAAAGCAACACCAAAGCCATATGTCCTCACATATTATGAGATAAGACCCACCGCCAGCCTTCCTCATGATTCCCATAAGGCTTGTGGATGACACCCTTGTTGACACTTTGTTGATATGGTACTCTCATTCATTGCTGGTGGGAATCCAAAATGGTACATCCACTTTGGAAAACAGTTTGGCAGTTTCTTGCAAAACTAAACCTACACTTACTATGAAATCCAGCAGCCCTGCTCTTTGATATTTACCCCAATGGGTTGAAAACTTATGCTTGGTTTGGTTTGGCTGTGTCCCCACCGAAATCACGTCTTGAATTGTAAGCCCCATAATCTCCATGTGTCTAAGGAGAGACCTAGTGGGAGGCGACTGCATCATGGGGGTGTTTTCTCCCATGCTGTTCTCATGACAGTGAGTTCTCACGAGATCTGACGGTGTTAGAAGGGGCTCTTCCCACTTCACTCTTCATACTTCTCTCTCCTGCCGCCATGTGAAGAAGGTCCTTGCTTCTCCTTTGCCTTCCACCATGACTGTAAGTCTCCTGAGGCCTCCCCAGCCATGTGGAACTGTGAGCTAATTTAACCTCTTTCCTTTATAAATTACCCAGTCTCGGGCATTTCTTTCTAGCAGTGTGAGAACGGACCAGTACACTTGTCTGTCTGCCTCTGTAAAGTTCTAGACCATCCTCCCTTTTCATTCAGACATTCCTCATTAATCATCATTATCCCTATTGTGGTAGCCTGAAAAATAGTCATCTTGATTGCCAGAAACATTTTGTCGTTCATAGATGAGATAATCTTTAAGTAGGATAACCACGTTTTGTCATTCACGATATAAATATGTATGAAAGGGGATCCTAACAAAGTAAACATACAATTCAAAGAATATTGACTTACTGGTCAAGAAATTGTTTTTATTAAATTAGTAGACATGTTAATTCTTATATATATGTCACTCATATAAAATTGCATCATTTAATTATCTGTGAAGTTTTTCTTTTGGTAATGGAGCCAACATATTAAGAGCTATTCCTTTATTTTTGAACATGTGCAAGAAAATTTTGACTTAAAAATGAATGAAATTAACTTAGAACAGAGGTGGACAAACTATGGCCGTGGCTGTCAGCTAAGAAGTGTCTTCATATTTTTAAAGGGTTGAAAAGCAAAACCAAAGAAGACTGCATGACGGAGACCATATGGGACTTTCAAAGCTTAAAATGTTTACTATCTGGGCTTTTACAAAAAAAGTCTGATTTAGAACAACAGTCTAGTCTTTTGATCTAAAGGAAAAGTTATGCTCCACAGAGTGAAATGTACACACACCTCTGAAGCTGAATGTTAAATCTTCATTTTCAAGCAAAGTCTTTCTATAATACAGTAACTTCCTATAATACTATGACACTTTTTTATGTAGATTTGCGTCTTCGGAGTTTCATGTGGTTAGTGATACCACTATGACACCAACAGTAGATAATATCAACAATCTGTTCAAGGTACAAGTTCTTCATCAACTTTCTTGAGAAATTAGATATTTTTATTTAATAATTTGTTAAACGTACTTATCTTTTTTGAGCTCATTGTTACTAAAAAGGTTTACTTGGAAAAAATTTATAAAGTATTACAAAAAGTATTATCAGATAGTAAAATAAATAAGTAGCTATAAATTTATACCAAATGACGCATGACAAAACCACCATAGCGAGAACACTCAGACTACTTTTCAGACATCCTCTGTAGGATTGCTGTCTCAGTCTCCAACAAATATTTCGAGTGAATTTAACCTGAACTAGTTTTTATCAAATTTTCACTGGATTATCAACTAGCAGATGCAACATAATTTCCCTTTCTTAGTGGTACATAAAAGAATGATGTCTTCTGTATATGTTGTCTTTAGTTTGACAAAATACAGTATTTACTTCTTAATTGCAAAAGGCATTGATAAAAATAACCATATCTAGGTTGCCTGACTGAGAGTTTTTGTTATTCTAGAGACAGAAGATGCCTGAGAGAAAGCAATTTTCTTTTTTGAGCACCCTCCGTCCCTATTGCCCTTACTATCCTTCCTGATTTCACCTACATGTTGTCTCCCAGGGACAAAAATGAATAATTACTAGCTGTTGTTGATCTGAATGACAATTTATAAATAACAGGTTTATCAGATAAAAAGAACCTACTATATACACACATTATGCAATCCTCTAAGTTACTAAAGGATGAACATTTCCCTTATTCTCTAGTAGGCCACTGAGATTAATTCTCACAGCTGCCTTCAATTCCCTACTAGCAAACAGTTTTGTTTTAGTTGTTGTTGTTGTTGTTGTTGTTGTTGTTGAGACAGTCTCTCTCCGTCTCCCAGGCTGGAGTGTGGTGGCGCAATCTTGGCTCACTGCAACCTTGGAGGGGTTCAAGAGATTCTCGTGACTCAGTCTCCTGAGTAGCTGAGATTACAGGCTTGTGCCACCATGCCCAGCTAACTTTTGTATTTTCAGTAAAGACAAGGTTTTGCCACGTTGTCCGGGCTGGTCTTGAACTCTCTTACCTCAAGTGGTCTGCCCGCCTCAGCCTCCCAAAATGCTGGGATTACAGGCATAAGCCACTGTGCCTGGTCTTTTTTTTTTTTTTTCTGATATTTTAGGTGGGAGCTTTCAGGGTATGGGATTCACTTCTGCTACAGCTGAATGCTTTTTCCTTTTATTGCTTTCAAGGCCAATAAAATGAGAACCTGACTGGGACCTCATACCATATATATGTGTATGAATGTGTGTGCAAATGTGTATGTGTGTGTGTATATCATAACAGAGAAAAAGAGAAGTTACCTAACATATTCACATATGAATATAAAAGAAAGATTTTTTAATATAGCAGATTTTTTTTTAATTTTGGAGATTAAAAAAAGTAACTAGAGGTCAAGTACTAGCAACACTTTGTATTTACATAATGCATTACTGTTTCCAAAGAAAAAATGTGAAATTCTGGCCTTTTAAATCTTATGTAAATATACATGTGTACCTATATGCTGTATTTTAACATCTATTTGAGTGTTATTTTTTTAATGGTATCCTTAGTTGTGGGATAACTCTATAAATGAATTCTTCTATTTAATTATTTTTAGGCCATGTAGGCTTCCTTTTATACAGTAACATGCATAATCCTGGGAATGTTTTTGATGATCTGCTAATGATGGCATACACTTTTTAGATTTTTTTAAGCAAATTTTAGGATACAATATTTCACTTAGTATTTAGAATTTTAATTTAATTCACAGTATTGAAGTTTTAGATTTCAAAAAATTTCTGCAGAATATGTTAGTTTAATATTAGGAAATCCACTAATAGCATACATCAGACTTATAGACCTAAGGGGAAAAAAAATACGATTATCTCCATACATTTTGACAAAGTCTTTGATAAAATTCAACTTCCATTTATGATTTAAACACTAAAGAGAAAAGAAAATGAGAAATGTTTTCTTTATATGTGTATATGTATATGCATGCATATGCATGTGTGTGTGCACACGTGTGTGTATGTGTTGTCTAAATCCTAAATCTGGTACCTAATTTAATGGGAAAACATTAAAAGTGTTTTTACTAAGATTACTAACAAGGCAAGAATACCCACTCTCTTCCCTATTACTAAAAATTATATTAGTACAATTAGACAAGATAAATTTATTAGATACATCAATTAGAATGGGCAAGAGATATACTTTACAACAGGGTGACTACAGTTAATAACAATGTATTGTATTCTTGAAAATTGCTAAGAGGATAAATTATAAGTGTTATCACCTCAAAAAACTGGTAACTATGTGAAGTACTGTATATGTTAATTAGTTTGATTTAGCTATTCCACAATTTCATATTTCAAAGCATGTTGCATACAATAAATATACTTTTTGTCAATTAAAAATATATTTAAAAAATTTAAACACGTTAGTAAGTAGAAAAAATATAAAGATACCAGTTCTTCCTAACATATAAATTTAATAAAACTCCAATAAAAATGTCAGTAAGCACTTTGATGGAGCTAGGCAAGTTGATAGTAAAGTTCACACTGAAAAGCAAAAATGCAAGAACAGCCAGGAAAACACTGAAAAAGAAAAACTACAAGGGAGAACTAATCCCACTGACACGAAAACATACTAAGAAGCTCTATAATTTGAACAATGTGGTAATGGCACATCCATAGACAGAATGGAATGGAAGCCCAGGAACACACCTAAGGATATATGGAAATGTAGCATATGGTAAGAGTGACATCTCGAATGAAATTATGAAAATTTTAATAAATGGAGCAGTGACAACTGGGTATCCACTTGGAATAAAAGATTAAATTAGATCCATATCTTACAAATTATACAAGACTAGACTCCAAATGTTTTAGGGAATCTAAGTATTAAAACAAAACTATACATGTGCTAGAAGAACATATCAGTGAATTCTTCAACCTCAATGTAGGGAAACTTCCTTAAACTAGGACTCAAAATTGAGAGGGAATATAAGAAAAAAATCAATACATTTGTTCACATAAATATTAAAACATTTGTATGGTGAAAGCACTATAATCAAAATTATAACTGAAAGACAACTGGCAAACTGGAAGAAACTATTTACAGCATATACTACAACCACAATGCTAATACCCCTAATGTGTATTTAAAAAAAACTTCTAAAAATTGAAAATACCAAAAACCCACTAAAAATCGGGGAAAGATATGAGCAGACTATTCACCAAAAAAGATAGAAAAATAGCCCTTGATTATATGAAAATATATTCAAGCTCATTCATAATTAGAGAAATGCAAATAAAACAATATGATATGCAATTTCTCACCCATCAGATCACAATAATTAAAAAGTATAACATTTTGATACACTTGTTATACTTTTTAATTTTTAATACCTGTTTTGAGGCTGTGGGCAAACAGGGACTCCTGCTGGGAGATGTTGGAAATACCTAAAAACACTACACATGTACCTATTTTTTCCAGTTTTTAAGTTTTAACAAAATACACGACATAAAAGTCAGCATTTTAACCATTTTAAAGGCAGTTCAGTGGCATTAAGTATATTCACAATGTTGAGTAATCGTTACCACCATCCATTTCCAGAACCTTTCATCATCCTAAAAAGAAACTCTGTACGCATTAAACACTGACTCCCTATTTCTCCTTCTCTCACCCCTTGGTAATCACCAATCCTTCTCTCACCCCTTGGTAATCACCATTCTACCTTCTGTCTCTCCGTCTCTGTGAATCTGACTACTTTAGGTAACTCCTGTAAGTGGAATCATACAATATTATCCTTTGTGTCTCGCCAATTTCATGTAGCCTAATGTTTTCAAAGTTTATCCCTGTTGTAACATGTATTAGAATTCCTTACTTCTCAAGGGTGAATAATATTCCCTGGTATGTATATACGATATTGTCTTCATTCATTCATCTATTGACGGATATGTTTAGCTTTTGTGAATAATGCAGCTATGAATATTGGAGTGCAAGTGTCTGTTTGGGTTGATGCTTTCAATTACTTTGTCTATATGCCTAGAAGTGGAATTGCCAAATTGTATGATAATTTTATGTTTAACTTTTTTTCTTTTTAGAGACAGGATCCGTGTTGTTCAGGCTGGAGTACAGTGGATATTTACAGGCATGATGATAGGTACTACAGTCTTGAACTCCTGGCTTTAAGTGATCCTCCTGCCTCAGCCTCCCGAAGTAACTGGGACTCTATGTGTAACATTTTGAGAAGCTGTCAGTCTGTTTACCACAGCTGTACTTACCTTTTGACCCAGCAATTCTGCTTTTAGGAATCTTCCTTGAAGATACGCATCTAACATTTAAAAAATTTATATGTATAAACTATTTGCTACAGTATTGTTTATAATTGAAAAATATGGGAATCAGTGTAAATGTCTGTCTATAGGAAAGTGTGTTGAATAAACTGTGATAACGCCACACGATGAAATACTACACAGCTATAAAAGATAAAGAGGAAGATCTCTGTGAACTGATAGTTTTCAGGATATATTGTTAAGTGTAAATAGCAAAGTTTACAAGCCTTTCTATTATATGCTACCTTTATGTAAGAGATATAAGGTAATATAACTATATCTGCTATTTGTGCGAAAGAAATATAGGAATTACAAACCATAAATTACAGACTGGTTACTTACAGAGAACAGCAGGGAATCAGGTAGAAAGGATGAGAGAATGGGAACAGGGTAGCAGGAATGAGGAGGAAGTAACCTTTCTCTGAGTACAGTTTTTTTTATAACTTTGACTTTTAGAATCATTGCAAAATTTCCTATACCTTAAAAAAACCTAAGTACACTTGGAAAATATGATTTTGACTTAATAGTAAAAGGCTAAAGTCTAAAGAAACAGTATACGGTAATGTAGCTTGTAAATTTGTTTCCAACAGATACTAGAATTATATACCAGAAAAGATAAAGAGAGTCAAGTTTCTCACTGTTGGAGAAGGACGTTATACATAAGAAGAGGGGTAAGGCTAAAATGAATTCTGTGGAATTTATTAGAGTTACAGATCTCAGTATAAACCCATGTTTACATATATATATGTGCGTGTGTGTGTGTGTGTGTGTGTGTACGTGGGTAGTTGAACAGATGATAGACAGGCAGGCAGACATACACACATACAGATGTGTATGCCTGCATGAGTTAGTATATGTACACACAGTTCCTCGCTTTGCTGGAAGGTCCTAGAAATAATGACTTTACTAGCAATGAATATATTTAGTGCTTAGATCTTAGTTTCTAAATATCGCTCTTAAATAAAAAGAACCATACTCTTTGGAGAAGTTGGCGATTCCAGGACTGGGGCAGGCAAAATATAAAATGAGCCTGGAGGCCAGGCACAGTGGCTCATGCTTGTAATCCCAGCACTTTGGGAGGTGAGGTGGGTGGATCACCTGAGGTCAGGAATTTGAGACCAGCCTGATCAATATGGTGAAACCCGTCTCTACTACAAATACAAAAATTAGCTGGGGATGGTGGTGGGTACCTGTAATTCCAGCTACCCAGGAGGCTGAGGCAGGAAAGTTGCTTGAACCTGGGAGGTAGAAGTTGCAGTGAGCTGACATTGCATCACTGTACTCCAGACTGGGCGACAGAGCAAGACTCCGTCTCAGAGAAAAAAAAAAAAAAAAAAAAGCCTGGAACATCATGTTGTGCCAGAATACAAAGAAGTAGCCACAAAGGATGGAGCCATGTCAGAAGAACACCTGAAAGAGCTCCCAGTGGCCAAAGCTGGAGTCATTTTGAGCAAGCGAGAAAGGGTAACAGCATTGGATTATAAACCATAACTAAAATAAATATCCACGAGTCTACAGTGATAATACAGCAAATAAATGGGAGAGAAGGCACACATCTTCGTTACAAAGAAATTCTATTAATAAATGCAGAAGGAAGAGAAGAAATGGGGGGGAAATCCCACAGTAAAAATGGCCATACGCATCAAAGCATGCTAAAATTAGTGGGTGTAAGTTTAAGGAGAAACAAGATATTTGCATTGTCTTAAAGTATCTTCCCAGATATATTAATTAATCAATTCCTAATGGGAAAATAGTAATTTTACATTGGAAAAACTGGTAGTCACCTCCCTAACCGGGAATTAAGGTTCATATCTGTAGTAACAGACATAAGGTGTCATATGATGCACACAGAAGGCGCAGTATGATTTCCACGGCACTCTCGCTAAAAATGCCTGACCCCATTTATCCATGAGAAAGCATCAGGTGAACCCCAACTGAAGCACATTCTATAAAATAACTGATTTGTAGTCTTCAAAAGTGACAAGGTCAGGAAAGGCAAGAAAAGATTGATGAATTGTTACTGACTAGAAGAGACGAAGGAGTCATGACAACTAAATGGCATGTGGGGTCCTAGACTGAGTCCTGAACAGAAAAAGGATGTTAACAGGAATTCAGAGAAGGATAGTAGATTTCGTTCACAGTACTGTAGCTGTGTTTAATTTCTTTACGTAACTTAATGTGGTTATGTAAGATTATGTTACGGTCATGTATTAGAAGAGACTGACTGAAAGGTATATAGAAACTCTTCGTACAATTTTGCAACTTTTCTCTATGTTTAAAAGTATTGCAAAAGAAAAATTTAAAAATGAAACCCTTGTTGGACCTGAGTTTTCTTGTCTGTACAATGAGTATGCTGAATCATATGACGTGTAAGATCCATTTGGGGCATGAGCTCATGAGTCCCCAGTCGCCCTGCCGGGCGAACGTCAGCCCTCCCCAGTCAATGCATGTGCTTAAGCAATCAGCTGTCATCTTCATTTACTAAAACAGGATTTTGTGGCTGGGCATGGTGGCTCACGCCTGTAATCTCAACACTTTGGAGGCTAAGGTAAGAGGACTGCTTGAGCTCAGGAGGTTGAAGCTGCAGTAAGCTATGATTATGTCACTGCACTCCAGCCTGGGCAACAGAGTGAGACCCTATTTAAAACAAAACAAAACAAAAAACAACAGTATTTTGTTTCTGGTGAAGATAGCACTTTAGCATACATACATCACTTTAAGGTAGTTGCTGATGTCCATACTTCTTTAAGAAATGACAAAGGGCCGGACTCAGTGGCTCATGCCTCTAATCCCAGCACATTGGGAGGCCGAGGCGGGTTTACCTGAGGTCAGGAGTTCGAGACCAGCCTGGCCAACATGGCAAAACCCTATCTCTACTAAAAATAGAAAAATTAGCTGGGCATGGTGGCCCTGGCCTGTAGTTCCAGCTACTCAGGAGGCTGAGGCAGGAAAGTGGCTTCAACCTAGCAGGCGGAGATTGCAGTGAGCCAAGATCACGCCACTACACTCCAGCCTGGGTGACAGAGCAAGACTCTATCTCACAAAAAGAAAGAAAGAAAGAGAAATAGAGAGAGAGAGAGAGAGAGAGAGGAAGGAAGGAAGGAAAGAAGGACGGATGGACACAGATCCCATGTCAAGGCTGGCAAATTATCTTGCCTCAGTTTAAAGCAATGTTGGAAGATTGAATAAAAGCAGAAATTAATCAAGGGAAAATTTAATCAATTAATATGATCTTATGGCATTATCGATTTTAGTATGAATCACCACCATTTATTGGGGATTTACACTGTGCAGGGTGTGAGCAAGCTGTGTGTATGGAGACGGCTAATCCCTAGAGACGACTGTCTGAAACTTGTTGCTGGCTCCATTTCTCCCAGATGAGGAACCTGGGGCTTGTAGAAATCAGGGAATCAGCCCAGAGGGTGAGTGGAAACCCCAAGATGAGAATCCTTTATGGTACAAAGCATCTTATCTGTCCACCATGCAGTTGTAGTTTTTCAGCTATAAACAAACAAAGGAAAATATTTAACTAAAAAGGGTGTGAATCTCTCACTTCCTACATTTACCTCAGAGTAGTAATATAGGAAAAGAAATAAAAATACAGCTAAGGTCTCTGAGATCCTCTTTCTTTAAACCAAAGATTTGTTAAACTTGGTGGTGGGTGGGGAGAGAGAGGGTAAATCCTCTGTTAATGTCACAGATAAAAGCATCCAGCCTGGGAATTACCAAAGACATATATATTTAAATAAATAAAATAATTTTTATTTTATTTATTTAACGCCATTAACGGAATCGACATTGTACCACGGAAGAAGATACCGTTTTTATTATTCACCTCATTCCGGTGATTTGTCCACTGGGGGACGGAGGGTTCTTCTAGAAAGCCAAAATCTTTCTCTAGTCCTTCAGCCTCAATTCATCGGCTGTTTTTGTACAACACTTCCATCTACTGGAGTAACTCAGAATTACAGGACACTCTAGACTCATATGAGCTAAAAACGTTAGTATCTCCATTCTCAGTTAGTGTTATGAACAGCTCTATTTTATTAATTAATATGATATCATAGGGCAAAGACCTGGTCAATTCCTGGGCATGTATTAAAACTACATACCAGCCTACAAAAGTTGCTGAAGGGTTTCATACCAGACCAAGTAGAAACAGATGAGCACCTATCAGTCCAAGTTTATTTTTCCTTGGAAATAGAAGAAAGGATCGCAAAGAATTTGTCCTTTGTAGAAAGAAAAAGACATTTAGGGAAGAGGCCAAAGGAAAACACAATTACTGTAATTCTTCTGCTAAATATAGCTATCCTTTGAAATTTGTGTTTTAATTATTTACAGTTATGGAATCATATTACATTTATTGTACTGTAAATGGATTTTTCCATTTAGTAACAGTCATAATCATCATTGTTCCAAATGCTTTAATCCTCACAGTTTAGGTCAATGCACGTCACTTTCATTTCAGTTTCATGTGGATAGTAGGGTCTCAGGACAATTCTAAACAAGGACTTTGGTCTCTTGTGGGTGTTTATCCATTCAATCAGCCCCAAATACCTTCTATTAGTAAAGCGGTAACTGAACAAGGAGGTAAATATTTTCCAACACACTAGGTTCCCCATCTTTCTAACTGTCCCTCACATGGCAAAGGGGAAGTGAGGTGGTGGCAAAGTTGAATCACAGAAGAAAAAATAAATTAAAAGACCAGTTTCAAGAGGATTCTCTGCCCTGAACCAACAGTCCTTAGGGGTGCCTTAAACATTAAGACTCTGTAGTCACTAAATTGGAAAACAGTAATCCCCATTTTAAGAGGAACATGGAGATCACTGGAGTTATTTTCAATGCCTCTGCTTTTCATAGAAAGCACAAATGTAAGCCATGAGCCATTAAATGATTGCCTGCAAAACTATTCTAAATTCTAAAAAGAGCAATACCATTCCTAATTAACTGTTATTAAAAGCAAGAATCCTCAACATATGGGTTCAGTTTGTTAGCAGTGCTTTTTCTCTTTACGGACTTGCTTAACCTGGGAAGCTTTTATGTGTCTATTTTGCAGAACCTGGAAGACAATTTTATTCTTAAAAGGATGCTAAAGGTTTATAGTTGCTTAATATCTTCTCCTTTGACACATTTTGGGTCATATTAATGATTTACTTGATTCTGAGGCCTTGTTCAGGACTATAACCCGCAATTAGACCATCATTCCTATGGGAAAATATGCAACAC
Source organism: Aotus nancymaae (assembly GCF_030222135.1). Classification (NCBI taxonomy): domain Eukaryota; kingdom Metazoa; phylum Chordata; class Mammalia; order Primates; family Aotidae; genus Aotus; species Aotus nancymaae. The sequence continues at coordinate 38,210,470 of NW_026988438.1, read as the reverse complement.
TTGGCAGTGATTTACCTCACAGTGTGGTTTCCAGGAGACCATCATGGAAACAAAAAGTAGTATGTCTGTACTTGACTTTGGAATCCTGTGAGGACAAGCACGATCCTTCACATTACAGAAGGGAAATGAAGCCTCAGAGCTGCAGGGACTTTGTCTCATAAAAGCACAGTAGAGGCTGGCATCTCAGTCTTCCTTCCACAGTGCATTTTTCTGAAGTTATATTCTTGGCTTGGTCAAGGGTATGGACCTGGTGCCTGGGTTTGAGTCTAGGCTCTGTAATTTACTAACTATATATTGAACACATTGCTAATCTCTCTTGATTCAATATCCTCAGCTGTAAAATGGGATGATGATAATGACGGTACATTATCTTATACAGTTCTTAGGATGCTAAACAAATTAATAAAGCATTTGAGACAGTGCCTGGAAGATTTTTTAGAATTCTCAATAACTCTTTGCTACCATTATCTACACGGCCAATGAACTAGTATACTATTTATCGTAAGCTCCCCAAAACATCAGCAAAGGTATTAACACAATTTAGATGACATTAACAAAATCAGCTATTTCCATTTGATAGGTAACTACTATATGCCAGACATATTACATACTTTATTCGTTGTTTTAATCACATTTTAGAGATGGCAAATGGGAATCTCAGAGAAATTAATTAATTTTCCCAAGGTCACAAGCCAGCAAGCAGTAAAGCCTGAGCTAAAATGCAGACTCCTCCACTGCTAAAGCCTGTGGGCGTTCCATGCACTAAGCTAGATGACAACACCCTAAAGTTATGTTAACATTTTTGCATTGCTTATTTGCTGTGGCCTGCCAACAATTTCTTTTTAAACCACAACTTATTTTAGTTAATTAATTATCAACATTTTTTGAGACAGAGTCCCTCTCTGTTGCCCAGGCTGGAGTGCAGTGGTGTAATCTCGGCTCCCTGCAACCTCCACCTCCCGGGTTCAAAAAATTCTCCTGCCTCAGCCTCCTGAGCGGCTGGGATTGCAGGCACTCGCCACCACGCCTGGCTAATTTTTTTGTTTGTTTGTTTGTTTGTTGAGACGAAGTCTTGCTGTGTCGCCCAGGCTGGAGTGCAATTGCACAATCTCGGTTCACTGCAACTGCAAACTCCGCCCCCAAGTTCAAGCGATTCTCCTGCCTCAGCCTCCCAAGCAGCTCGGATTACAGGTGTGCATCACTACACTCAGCTTATTTTTGTATTTTTAGTAGAGACAGGGTTTCACCATATTGGCCAGGCTGGTCTTGAACTCCTCATGATCCACCCACCTCGGCCTCCCAGAGTGCTGGGATTACAGGCATGAGCTACCACACTTGACCTAATTTTTGTATTTTTAGTAGAGATGGGGTTTCACTATGGTCTTTAACTCTAAACACCCTTTTTAGTTAAATATTTTTAGTAGAGATGGGGTTTCACTATGGTCAGGCTGGTCTTGAACTCCTGACCTCAGGAGATCCACCTACCTCAGCCTCCCTAAGTGTTGGGATTACAGGGATGAGCCACTGTGCCTGGCCTACAACTTATTTTAAAATACATTACTTTCTGAGTGTTTGCATACACCTGGCATTGTGGTAGGGCCTGGAGAGCCAGTGGGGAAAAAGACAGTCCTGTGCTTCGGTTGCTCACAGGCTAGTAGGGGGAATTAGACCACTAACTGGAAAATGGAATGGGTTCCTAAGTAAGGGTGGAATAAAATGTTATAGGAATATGTTTTTTAGAAGGGGCGTGAGCCCAGTCTTGCAGGGTGGATGGTGGGGTGCTGTGGGGGCATCAAAAATACCTCCTGGAGGAATTGATGAATAAGCTAGGACTCTATTCACCTCATTGGATTTTAAATAGCCCCAGTTAGCACGTGCTTATTACCTGATCAGCATGTGGCATGCACCTAAGACATGTTATCTTATTTAATCCTCACTACAATTCTCTAGGAGTGGTGTCATGTTTCTCTTTTTGCCGATGAGAAAACTGAGGATTTGAGCGACCCAGTAAGTTGTCTAAAATCACCCAGCTAATAAGAGCTGTGCCTTGAGTTAAAACCTGATTTGTCTGACCAACGCACCCAGGTCATTAACCACCACGCCATACTGCCTCCAATCGTATATGATTTTATTGTGTTTGATGCAAATTATCCTGAATTATAATTTTGTCTTCCCACCTGTGTTTTATTTCACTTGTTTCAACAAGTATTATTCAATAAATGCTTTTTAATTAAAAAAAAAGTTCTGAACCTGAACTATTATGTTAATAGGCTATACCTATTAGATTGTCTTTTCCTAGTCCTTACAAAGGTGTATGTGTCTCTTGCAGAGCTGAACAGCTGCAGTGCAATAGATTGGTAAAGTTGAGAGAGCACAATTTCATTTTGAATTGATTTGTGTGGATCTAGGGCCCCAATTTTCTATCCTCGGCCTTGCTTGAAAGGTTTGAAACTTTCTGGTTGGAAGAATTATATAAGGCAACGTCAGGGTATGGAAAAACAGATTTAATCTCGGTCTTATTCCTTGAGAAATCTACAAAGAGGTAAATTACTTAATGGCCTCATGACATTCTCATGTATCAAATAAATCAAGACCAACTAGATGCACAGCTATCCAAAAGAGAGGATGCTGGAGCATTTAGCAAGTTCTAATTAGCTGGAAGGTAGACTGGGAGCCAAGGGAGATTAGTGAAAGGAACACTGTATCCAGGAAACTCTGCTTTGGCTACATTGTTTTATGGGCAAAATAGTGGGCATGATCTGGCCCCTGGCTTGCTTTCTTCTGTCATCTCCTGTCATTTCTCCTCATTCTACTCCTCCCCTTCCAACCTCAAAAACCCCAACACACAGTTGTATTCCAGCCATGCAACCAAACATGGCTAATCCCCAAACAAGCTGTGCTCTTTCTTCCCTCCCGGGTCTTGAACTTGTATTTGCCTCCTGTTCTTTCCCTGGTATGTCCTTCCCACACATATCTTTGACCTCTGGCTTCCCATTCTTTCTTCAGGGTTAATTCATGCTCAGATCCTCTATAGAGACCTCTTTGAGTACTCATTAAAATAATCAGAAGCTTTCTCATAGAGATCCTCATAAAACCCTCTAAAGCCTTTATTCTGTCTCTTAAACCATTGCTCTAATTACTTGTCACATGTCTTGTTTCCTCTATAAGCCATAAAGGCTGGAGGACAAGAATCATTATTATTTATCTTTGTGTTTATTTCATCTTCAACAGCACCTACTAAGTGTTAGGCACTTAATAGTTGAATGGATTGATGGATGGGTGGTATTAAACGGGAACCAGAGGCTCAGTGCACACTCTCGAATCATGTCAGAAAGGAAATCCTTCAGTAATAATACCACCAGTTATTCAAAAGTTAACCATAGAGGAATTTCAGACTTCATAAAGAAAACATTTAAGAAGGAGCCTGTAACCATAGGAACCTTTGACCCAGTCATTATATAAGGAGCTGTAACCTTTTGCTCAGTGAGTTCCTCCAGCTCAGACTGGTTGTTCTATTTCACTGACCTACACTAAAAATGGAAATAATTAGGGTGGACATTCCAATAAATAGCATTTACAGATTTCCTGGAAGTAACAAAGCCATCTCAAAGGAGCATGAAACCTTAATCAAAAAAAAAAAAAAAGTCAGACACTCAAGATAAAAAAATAATGGCAGAAATATTCAGAGTTGACAAAGCTCGCTGGTGGGTTTGTAGATTATTTTAAAAATTATTCTCTAAACTGTATGTATATTTGAAATATATGAAATAAGAAAGTTTAAGATTTGCTGATATCTAATGAAATTTGGATTAAAAAAAATTTTAAATGAAATGAATGCAAAAGGGGAGCGGAATATACATAGCTCTGGAGACGCTAAGGATGTTTAATACATTCCAGGCTTTTCCCCAAATGGTTCATTGTAGTCACGGAGCTGTGAGAAATTTTATCAATGAAAACCTAGAAATAATAGTATTTTAAAATGCTGGCAGGCTCTGGATATAGGGAAAACAAAAATGGATTACTCTACTCTTCTGTGACCTTCTGAATTCTAGTCCTTCCCTTGAGGGGCAACAGCTAAGAAGGATTTCTGGTGAAACTCCTGAAGTGGGAAAAACAGAAGAGACATGTGGCCAATGCAGTGGCCATGCCTGTAATCTCAGGCTTCGGGAGGCTGAGGCAGGTGGACTGCTTGAGGTCAGAAGTTCTAAAACAGTCTGGGCAATATAGGAAGACTCCATCTCTACAAAAAATGGTTTTAAAAATTAGCCAGGCGTGGTGGTGCACACCTATGGTCCCAGCTGCTTGGGAGGCTTAGGTGGGAGGATCCTTTGTGCCTGGGAAGTCAAGGCTACAGCAGGTGTGATTGTGCCACAGCATTCCAGCTCGGATGGCAGAACCAGACCCTGTCTTAACAAAAATAAAAAATAATTTACAAAGAGACATTTCTCTTCTTTCTTCAGGGAATGAAGAAGTCCTTTATAAAGCAAGACTGCATTTAAGACTGTGGAGGAGCGAAGTTGTCTACTCCTGCTATATCCTTCCCATTTCAACATTGTTTGTGCAACAGTACTCCTCAGGCCACAGGAAAAATGGACCGGGAAGGTTCCTTGAGGCAGGCTTCATTTTATACACCTCCCCCCACAATCCCTATTCTGGCAACTCTTATTAGCATGCAGTGGGCTTTGTGTCTCTTTAAATTCTGCCGTCTCTTCTGGGGGTGCCTTTACAGCCTGCCTCAGGGGAATTGACTACTGCAAATGTGCATGATTTTATCCACAATATACAGTATCATGTGAAGCTTGCTTTTATTGCCTTCAGCCTTTTCTTTCTAACAATTTATTTTAATACATTTGGAATTATTATCCCAAACATTAGCCAGCTGGCCCGCTGGGGTTTCCTTTGCTGGGTTCCGGGTCTCTCTTTCTCTAATCCTCTCTTTGTGGATAATCCACTCTAATGCTTCTTGGCCTTTGAAGGGGTTTTGTTATTACTACCTGTTGATTAGAAATTCACTTTGTCCTGTATAGGTGGTTCTAATCTTTCGGTAATGAACACCTTATTTGAGTCAGTTGAGGTCAAAGATTTTCTTTCTTCTTTCCAGATTTCTGGATGCTTACTAGTCTTTTCAATATATATTTTTCTCTCATGAGCTTTGAAAACAGCTGGGCTTTGAAAACAGTCTGTAAGACCAAATAAAGAAAAAAGAACAGTACGAAAGAAAAAAGAAAGCTGTGTAGCCAGGCCAGAGAAAGAGACTTATTTTCTCCTACAGCTGTTTAACCCCAGGTATTTCACACTTTAGTCTTTGCCAACCACGGACCCTCAGGGGCCTTGCTGAGGACTCCACTGAAAAGCCAGAGTTTGTCCCTGGGACCGGTTGAGAAGTCCAGGAGAAGCAGCAGCAGACAGGCTGTGCTGGGAGTCATCAGAGGCCCCCAGGATGCAAGGGGGCACGGGAAGCCAGCTGCCTTGCTGCCTTGCTCTTGAACCCTGATGTCCGCTCTCTCGGTAGTAAGCCAGAAGTGGGGCGTGGGATGATGAGACAGGAGCACCAACGCCCCCACCAAGCCATCACAGCAACTGGCTTTGTCCAGGATCTTCTGGGAAGGATCCAAAATGAATTGTGCTTCCTAACACTCGTTTCAAGAATAGGTGCCAAAGTCTCTATTTAGTGCATTTCTGTACTGAAGGGAACATTTGTCCAAGGGAGTCCACAATTTACAATAAGCATAATCACTGGCTACATTTCACTTGAAAATTCCAAAGAGATGATGATATGTTTCAGAGCAGCATCCTCTGTCCCATGGATGGGTTGGAATAGGGATCCTTTGGTCTGTCTATGGCTGCACTTCGGAAGTTTTAGTGTGACTACTTCCTCAGGGAACTCTGTTATTTACATCTGTTTAGTTTCAGAAACTGGTATATTGCCTGGCAATTATTAGGTAATCAATAAAAAGAGGAAAGTGGGGGGAGAGGGAAGTAGGGGCAGAGGGAGGTGGGGGCAGAGGGAAGATGGAAAGAAGAAGTGGGGGGAATAGTATGTGCTCATTACAGAGATTTGTAAAACATAGCAAGATACAACAACGAACATAAGAATTACTCAAAAATCCCACTAGGAAATAACCTTCATTAATGATCTGTTTTCTACTCTTTCAGCCATCTAAACTCACCTCGTTTCATTGTTTACAAAGTTCAAATCACACTGCACATTCAACTTTGTATCTTGCCTGTTAAATTCACATTCTACCACTAGTATTTTCACACGTTCAAACTGTTGAAAATCACATTTTTTAAAAAGGCTACAGTTTAATATAGGTTTTTTTTTGAAAATTGGAGGATTTTAAAAAAAACATTTGATATTCTGTTGAGTATCGGTCATTTTGAGCCACATATTTGTGTTCTGTTCCCACTACCATATGATATTCCCAGAACTTGTCAAAAATAGGTGTATTTCATATTATAATGAAATAATATAATGTAAAAATATATATAATCAATAATTATAATGTAAAAAATCTTTCACAAGGTTATGGCTCTCAAATGCAGATCTTTTAACTATGACATTTTCAAAAATTTCTGGTAGCTTGGAAGCCACCTATCCAAGTGCTTTTGGGAATTTTTTACAGTTGAAAAGTTAAAATAATTTTGAAAACACGTTTTATTTAGCATTGCCTCTACTGAGCTGCTTCATTTTTCCTAATGAGGTTCCTTTAAAAAATCACTAACAAAATTATTTAATTAATGAATTAATTTAGAGACGGAGTCTTGCTCTGTTGCCCAGGCTGGAGTGCAGTGGTGCTATCTTGGCTCACTGCAACCTTCGTCTCCTAGGTTCGAGCAATTCTCCTGTCTCAGCCTCCAGAATAGCTGGGATTATAGTCACCCACCACCACACCTGGCTAATTTTTGTATTTTTAGTAGCCATAGAGTTTCACCATGTTGGTCAGGCTGGTCTCGAACCCGTGAACTCAGGTGATCTGCCTGCCCAGGCATGAGCCACCATGCCCAGCCTGTTAAGGTAAGCAGTCTATTACACAAAGCTGTTCCTAAAATTAATCAACCACGTTACATTTTCCTCCCTCCCTCTTGTCTTTTCTTTCTTTCATGGCGTCTCGATCCATTGCCAGGCTGGAGTGCAGTGGTATGATATTGGCTCACTGCAACCTCTGCTTCCCAGGTTCAAGCAATTCTCCTGCCTCAGCCTCCAGAGTAACTGGGACTACGGGAGTGATCCACCAAGTCCAACTAATTTTTGTATTTTTAGTAGAGACGGGCTTTCACCATGTTGGCCAGGATGGTCTCGATTTCCTGACCTCATGACCCACCCACCTTGGCTTCCCAAAGTGCTGGGATTACAGGTGTGAGCCACTTCTCCTCGCCTTTTCTTTTTGGAAACTAAGTCTCTGTCACCCAGGCTGGAGTGCAGTGGCACGATCTCGGCTCATTGCAACCTCCACCTCCCGGGTTCAAGGGATTCTCCTGCCTCAGCCTCCCGAGTAGCTGGGACTACAGGTGTGTGCCACCACTCCCACTAATTTTTGTATTTTTAGTAGAGACACGGTTTTACCTTGTTGGCCAGGATAGTCTCGACTCCTGACCTCAGGTGATCCACCTGCATCAGCCTCCCAAAGTTCTGGGATTACAGGTGTGAGCCACCGCGCACAGACAAGCACATTACATTTTCTAAAAAGTACCAAGGTAATTTAACCCCACAGATTTTTCCTAGGAAACAGAACCTCACCTCTCCTGCAACAACGATGGGGCGATTGTTTAGGAGAAAGCTACTGACCAGCTCATCTAGATTTCAACTTTAAGTTTCCAGGCACAAATATGACATTTTATAATATGTTTGACAAGGAACTATCAAACCTGATACATAGTCACAGTCACTGTCTCTCCAAAAGTGTCAGGGGTATGGAGCGGAGGCGAGTGGATAGTAAGAATGGGAGAGAAGATGGGGCTGCTCTGCAAACCTCGCCAAAGAATTACTCCCGTATGGTGGTTGCTCTTTCTCCCATGCTCCCAGGCTCTTTGCCTTTGTGATTCCACCTGTGAAGGCTGACTGTGATTCTTCACTGATAGCATAAGCAAAATGCAGGTTCATTCACTTGCAGCTTGCAGAGTGCAATCAACAAGAGCAAAGTCCTGCATAAAGAGAGTGCCCTTTTATTGCAAAGCTAGCTTAGGGGAAGAAGTTCAGGCTTCTTGCCTTAAGGGCACTGCGTGGCTTCTGGAGCAGGAATATGGGGACTTTTAAAAGTGGGCCTAGCATGAATAGCACCCAAGGGAGGAAGCGAGCAAGTGCGGATCTACTGGGTAGTCCAGTTAGGTGTGTGGGCAGAACTAGGTTGTAAAGGTGGCCGAAACTCTGCAGATGGAAGAGATCATGGTGGGCAGACTTTGGGCTGTGGATTGACTGTTGTCCTTCTAGGCAGTCTCTTGGTGGGAGAGTTCCACTCCAGAACTTCTAAGCTCATAATTAGCTCAACTTGCCTTGAAGGGAGTGTTTGGTGAAGGGGAGGTGAAAGGTTACAATTGCATTTCTGAAGCCCTAAGTAGGAAGTGGGGATCAAAGGGAAACCGTTAAAAAAGAAAAGAGAAAAAAATAAAACATATGAACTCATGCTTTTTGTTAGAAAAATGTGGGTACTCAGTTACAATAGGAATGAGGCCTCCTATTCCAATAGGCTGCTCTGGGGCTAGTCCATTGCGGATTCCTCCACATGTCCCCAGAGGCAACTGGGTGCCTGGCGTGATCAACACTCAAGTTTAATAATGGTTCTGAGAATCAACAGGTGAGCAAATAGGATTCTAATTTAGCAGCTTTTTAAGAAGTTTTTGTTTGTTTGTTTTTGAGACGGAGTCTCCCTCTGTAGCCCAGGCTGGAATGCAGTGGCGTCATCTCGGCTCACTGCAACCTCAGCCTCCCAGGTCCTGGTTCAAGCAATTCTCCTACCTCAGCCTCCCAAGTAGCTGGGATTACAAGCATGAGCCACCATGCCCAGCTAATTTTTGTATTTTTTAGTAGAGATGGAGTTTCACCATGTTGGCCAGTCTGGTCTTGAACTCCTGATCTCGTGATCTGCCCGCCTCAGCCTCCCAAAGTGCTGGGATTACAGGTATGAGCCACCTTGCCCAGCCAAAAAGTTATTCTAAAAAATTAAGGCATTTTAATTATGGGGGTCCTTGCCAGTTAATCCCTAACTAAAAAAAAATTGGTTAACAATAAATATAGTTTTACAAGTTTGGTTAAAAACATTTGGTCTTTTTTGTTAAAAACATGAGAGCTGATCAATGTGATGGTTACAGTGAAATTTAATGAGATTTAATGACACAATTGAGCAACAGCCTTCGAGCAAGGTTGCCAAGATTCCTATGTTATTCCATAGAAAGTTTTAAATTGAAGTGGTGGTTATTGATGCTACACGTTAATGATAAGATGCAATTTTATAGTTGCTGTCTTGAATAATTCCTCTTCTTCCTGTACATATATATTTAGGGATTGAATGAGCATATTAAAAATTTTTCTGAAGTATATAATCTTGACTGTTTCTGAGTCTGGTCCCCTTCCAGCAAGGCTGCTGATGTCTAAGGTATGAGAATTGCTGTTTTGTCAGCTTGACTCATTCATGGGGCTTGACTTGGCCAGTTTCAAACAGAATTAGATTCAAATCCTAACTTTGCCACTTTCTAGCTGTGTTACATTGGGCAGTTTTTTAAACTGCCTGTTCCTTGGTTGGCTTATTTGTAGAAGCAGAAATAATATCTACCGCGCCAGCTTATTGTGAAGATTAATGCTATGCTAATCCTTTAACATGCCTGACATGGAACAAGTGTTGGGTAATGGTGGCTGCTGCTGTTTTTCCCTTTTAATCTGTCCCTGTGCATATTTCCCCTTAGCCCTTTGGTTTCCATTTTCACCATTTTATTTTCTGCTTGTTTGATTATTATTGTATTAGCTGGACATTTCCAGTGGGAAGGCTCCCAACATGATGAATGGAATGTTGTGGCCTGGGGAATTTATTTATTTATTTTGACACGGAGTTTCGGTCTTGTCATCCAGGCTGGAGTGCAATTGCAACATCTTGGCTCACTGCAACCTCCACCTCCTGGGTTCAAGTGATTCTCCTGCCTCAGCCTCCCATGTAGCTGGGATTACAGGCCCCCATCACCATGCCCAGCTAATTTTTTTGTATTTTCAGTTGAGATAGGGTTCACTATGTTGGCCAGGCTGGTCTTGAACTCCTGACTTCAGGTGATCCACCCTCCTCAGCCTCCCAAAGTGCTGGTATTACAGGTATGAGCCACCACGTCCGCTGGCCTGGGGAACATTAATGGTAGCCCTCTGGGAGATCAACTGCTAATGGTACACTATTAGGTCACACAATTTCTGTTATAATAATTACTCAAGTAAATAATAACAGCTGAAGCAGCAGAGAAGTTAGTTATTTTTTATGTAGTTATCGAGAGTAAGAATTTAAAGGATGATTTGGTGACTGTTTGTGTTAGAGAACTGGATTCCTGGATACACCATCGTTTAGGAAATTTTCATCTTATCTGAGTCTACCTGTCAACATTCTGGCAAGTAGGAGAGAGAAGAAGAACAAGGAGAAGACATCGGCATGTAATTTTCTTGTAAGGACATGACCTGGATGTTGTACACATCACTTCCACTTGTATTTCTTTTGCCAGAACTTAGTCATATGGCCACAAGGAGCAGTGAAGCTTGGACATAGGGTTTTTATTATTTGAGGCCATGTATCCAGCTAGAATTTAGAAGTACAGTTAGTAACAGAAAAAGGGGAAATACATTTTAAGAAACAAATAGCAATCTCTGTCCTGGGTATAAAGTTTGTCCATCAGCTGTGGAAGTTCAGGGGGCTCTGACCTTTACAAAGTCCCAGAATTGATCACTGTCAGGGAGGATGACTCACATTAAAAAGCCTACAAGACAATACCATTCAGAACATGGGCATGGGCAAGGACTTCATGACTAAAACACCAAAAGCAACGGCAACAAAAGCCAAAATAGACAAATGGGACCTAATTAAACTAAAGAGCTTTTGCACAGCAAAAGAAACTACCATTAGAGTGAACAGGCAACCAACAGAATGGGAGAAAATTTTTGCAATCTACACATCTGACAAAGGGCTAATATCCAGGATCTACAAAGAACTTAAACAAATTTACAAGAATAAAACAACCCCATCAGAAAGTAGGGAAAGGATATGAACAGACACTTTTCCAAAGAAGACATTTATGTAGCCAACAAGCACATGAAAAAAAGCTCATCATCACTGGTCATTAGAGAAATGCAAATCAAAACCACATTGAGATACCATCTCACGCCAGTTAGAATGAGGATCATTAAAAAATCAGGAGACAACAGATGCTGGAGAGGATGTGGAGAAATAGGAACACTTTTACACTGTTGGTGGGAGTGTAAATTAGTTCAATCATTGTGGAAGACAGTGTGGCAATTCCTCAAGGACCTAGAAATAGAAAGTCCATTTGACCCAGCAATCCCATTACTGGGTATATATCCAAAGGATTATAAATCATTCTATTATAAAGACACATGCATGCATGTTTATTGTGGCACTCTTCACAATAGCAAAGACTTGAAACCAACCCAAATGCCCATCGGTGATAGGCTGGACAAAGAAAATATGGCACATATACACTATGGGAATACTACGCAGCTATAAAAAAAGGATGAGTTCATGTCCTTTGCAGAGACATAGATGAAGCTAGAAACCATCATTCTCAGCAAACTAACGCAAGAACAGAAAACCAAGCACTGCATATTCTCACTTATAAGTGGGAACTGAACAATGAGAACACGTGGACACAGGGAGGGAAACATTACACATTGGAACCTGTTGGTGTGTCGGGGACTAGGGGACAGATAACATTAGAAGAAAAACCTAATGTAGATGATGAGGTGATAGATGCAGCAAACCACCATGGCACGTGTATACCTATGTAACACACCTGCATGTTCTGCACATGTGCACATGAACTTAAAGTATAATTTAAAAATTTACCTATGTGCACATGAAAAAGTATAATTTAAAAAAAAAGAATTTTAATGGGAGGAGACTTAAAGAAAAGCCTACAAGACACTGATGTATAAAATAAGAATGCAATAAAAATTATTACAAAAAATATTACTTCCAAAGAGACTGGATGGATGGGTTGTTATCAACACAATTGTTCCATGTTTATAAGCAGGATGGGGGTGGGGGGCAAATTACCAGGGGGTTGCTTGGTGAGCAAAGAATCAGAAGCTCTGAGTACATAATGGTGTCTCTCTCTGCTGGCCCGTGCTTCCATCCTCACACTAGATGGGCAGTACTCTAACGGCCCCTGCCAGACACTGTCTTCAGACTCTCCCTGGGCTGTGTCCTCTTTGTTGACCTCTCTCCTTTTTGACCAAAAGCTAATTTCTTTAGATATGTTAATAACCAACCAGGTTTAATCCCTTCATGCTCAACCCTGCAGTCCTTTCTGCCTCTCCACCTCTCTGCTCTGATCCATATGTATTTGTTCATGGTTTCGCACCTGTTTACTATGTCACTTCTATAATACTACGAGATTTTAATTATCATTTCATGTAGTTACAGCTCCTTTAGGATGACACCCTCACCTCACACCGCTTGGTGCTGAAGCTCTTCAATCATGTTCCACCATAGCACCCCAAATCACGACGATGATGACCCCAAGATGACAAGGCCTCTGTTACCACAAGTTTATGGTGTATCTATCACTTGAGCATGAGGTGGTCACAAGTCCACTCACAAAAGTAGGGTTGGAGCCGAGAATAAAAAGTTAATGGAGATTTAAAGACACAGCATAGTCAGTAAATTAAAATACACAACTGTAGCTTTTGTACTTTGCAGTTATAGTAGGAAAAAATGAAAACATATCTGTATTTTTAAAAACCTTAATGTGACCTTGCTGCATTTCCTCCATATTGCAATAAGACTCCTAAACTGAGTTTCCCACAGTAGCTGTGTGTGTGTGTGTTTGTACACACACACGCACACACATGTGTACTGTAACATAGCATTCTCCTTCTTCACTTCTGGCTTTAGTGGATGATGTGGGAACGCATGACTGGCTTGGTGAAATTGGGTACTTAGCAATGCTAAGACCAGATGCCCACTAAACACAATGCCAAAGAAAAATGTTGGCACCTTGTTCTTTTGGCGAGGTGACTGAATCTGATGATTCCCTGACAAGCTGGTTTGAGTCTGGGTGAAGTCACAGTCCATAAGCACACTGAACCTAGCAGACCAGGCAGAAGCTATTAAATATGAATAGTTAGAATCTGCAGCTCAGCCATTTCTGTGCCATAAAAAACACAAAATCCCCCTTTTAAGTCCAACATCTAGCTGAGATCAGCCTCTCCCAGGAAATGGGAATGGAAGTTTTTATGGGGAGAAGAAAGGGCATTTTATTAAAGTTACATGCACTGGAAATGTTTTCGGGGTGAGGAAGAAGGGGTGACTGAGAGTACAGGAGCAGATCTGGAAGGGGTACCCAGGGAGCCAGACAAAGGGGAAGCCAAGGAAACTGTACACTCAGAAGGGTGCTGGAACACAGTCCCAGGAAGGCAGGGGCAAAGGGTAGTTATGGCCAGAATCAGTCTTAGATAACAAGGAAATGGGCGCTGCAGTTATAGACCATTTAGAGAAACTTGTCAGGAAATAAAGAGAAATAGAAAGGCAGATGGAAGGAGCAGTCGGGTCAGGTGAACCGGCCCCCCTTTCATTATCCCTCCCCAGCATCCAGCTTTGTGGGATGGGGCTTTTGGGCAAGGACACACATCAAAGCTATGTGATGAGCAGTGGGAGGGCTGCTGGCATTGAAGGCGTTCTAATGGAAGAATATGACAACCTAGGACAAATGGGAATTGCTGCATGGATCCAAGAAATGCAAGAAAGGGGATGTTTGCTGCACCCACACGGGAGGTAAAGGGATAATGGAGAGAGACTCGGGGCAAGGGGATTCTTGGACACCCATGGAAAGTGGGCTCTTCTGAGCTGAAAGGTTCAGTCAGGAAAACTGTACGGCCTCATCTGGACCTGTCTGTATACGTATCTCACCACTAGGAGGGCAGGCCTATTTGTGATGGACTGGACCTGTCCAGCTTTCCAGGAATTGAGAGTCCTAAGGGCAAGGTTATAATGCCTTTTGGTTTATTTAGTCAGTTGGTTGGTTGGCTTTTGTGATTGTTTTTGTTAAAAAAAAAAAAAAAGAATTTTTTTGCAACATGTTGAGAGGCACAAAGGAAGCAGTTAGGAAAGAGAGCAGTTGAAGAAACTGTTGAAGAGACAAATACGTGGGAGGAAGGTTACTCAGGAAACAGGAAGGATAGGATTGAGGATGGAGCAAGAAGGGAAGCCGATGTGCTGACAATGTGATTCACGCTGTCAGGGTGGCCTCTCACGCCACGTACAGCTGTTAAGTGCCTAGTAGTTTGCCTCTGGTCTTAAGCTCCATAAGGTAGGCGCTTAGAAACCAGCTTGTGTTGGGGGCTTGCAGAAAAGTGAGATATTTACAGCAACTTTTGGGGTTGGGATTTGACTTTTAACAATGAACCAGGGCTAGGTACAGTGGCTCACACCTGTAGTCCCAGTACTTTGGGAGGCTGAGGTGGGCGGATCACCTGACATCAGGAGTTCAAGACCAGCCTGGCCAACATGGCGAAACCTCATCTCTACTAAAAACACAAAAATTATTTCTAGACACAGGTCCAAAATGAAAAAAATATATATATAAATTAGTCAGGTGTGGTGGCGCACACCTGTAATCCCAGCTACTCGGGATGCTGAGGCAGGAGAATCGCTTGAAACCAACTTTGAGGTGGGTGGTTGCAAGTGAGCCGAGATGGCACCATTCCACTCTAGCCTGGGCAACAAGAATGAAATGCCGTCACAAAAAAACAAAAACAACAAATCAGAAGTACATCAGTGAGAGACTAGTGGAAATAGACCAGCAGAAATTTGTAGTGGGACTTGAATGTCGGCAGTTACCTAAATCATATTAAAGAATTAAGAGAAATGGAAGCCAAACGAAATGCAGAAATGTCTTATAAAAATAGCAGGGTCTAGGAAAAAGGGCCAAGCTCACAGACAGACACTTTCAGGATTCTCTCGGCTGCTGTGTTTCCTCACTGTTGTTAATAGGACAGTTTCTGAATTCCCGGGAGAAGTGGACAAGAAAAGCCAGATTTGCAGTTGAGTGGAACCACAGTTTACCAGTACAATACAGGGGCCTATTTCAGCAACAAAGGCCGATGCATATTAATTCATTCAGCAGGCTCCATTGTTTATAATTCTTGCTTACATTTGCTGTCATGCACTGGAGTTAAAATTTATACCCTTTTTTGGATACAAGAAGTTATTTTTATTTATCCTTCTTTGTTAGCTGTTTCACTTCACAGTAATTAATCAAATCACCAAAGCAGCATCCGACTGGGGAGTGAGGATTTATTTGCACTGTTTGGCTTTTCTAACAGGGTATCTCAGAGGGTGAAGGCTCTGCTATAATATGGGTCCTCTTATTTTATAACAGGTTGCAATTTCCTTGTAAGGTTTGATGTGGTTCATCTTGATAATTATGCTAAATTAAGTAGTTCTACACATTACAGAAATATATGTTAAGATACATTAACATTAAGCATTTTAATTAGGTTCTATATGTAATAGAGATGCGTATTAAACAAGAATGCATCTGAAATTCAGAATCTAAATGTAATTCTACCTAACTAAAACAAATTCCTAGTGGAGAGGCTAGGGGTATCCCTAACCTCCCAGCTTTTTCCATGACATGAAATTTTATAAACAGTGTTAAGACCACATATAAAAAGAAAAGCCCATCTACTTTGGAATTCACCTCAGATTTTCTCCTTCTTCTAGTCTGTCCTGTTCCATGCCTTTCATCTCTTGCTGCTCAAGTATCAGTAACAGGGAGACTGGGCAGAAAAAGCAACTTGACGGTTCCTGGAAATCTTAGTGGAAGCTTTAAAGAAGGAAAAGAACTAAGAGAGACTGTGCCATCCTGCTGACAGCTGGGTTCGTTCTGCCTCGCTGAACAGGGCTTTGTACTGGCATTAGCTCTGCGACCACAGCTTTTTCTGCAGGACTGGGGATCCCAGTGACTGTGAAAGAGGGAGACCTAGAAGACTGTGTCGCATCTCTCACCTGGGTGTCCTGGTTCACTAAACACTGGGCTTGGATTGTCAACATACAAGGGCTGTTGCCAATAAGGCACTGTCTACTCCCAGCATGAGAGGTCTATCTGGAAACATGGTCTATTTGGAAACAAGGCTCTGAATGTATAGGGGGCCATGATTTAAAACAATTAAAGCAGCCGGGCGTGGTGGCTCACACCTGTAATCCCAGCACTTTGGGAGGCCGAGGCAGGTGGATCACGAGGTCAAGAGATCGAGACCATCCAGGCCAACACAGTGAAACCCCGTCTCTACTAAAAATACAAAAATTAGCTGGATGTGGTGGCACATGCCTCTAGTTCCAGCTACTCTGGAGGCTGAGGCAGGAGAATCACTTGAACCTGGGAGGCGGAGGTTGCAGTGAACCCAGATAGCACCACTGCACTCCAGCCTAGGTGACAGAGCAAGACTCTATCTCAAAAATAAACAAAACAAAACAAAACAAAACAAACAACAAAAAACAAAGCATTTGCAACATATCAATCCTCTGTACTAGTTAAGTGGGTTTTTGGTTCTTTTTGTAAGTAGCTGAAAACAACTCTGCTCCTCCCAGTTTCCTTCAAAAAGGTAGAGATTTATTGGGAAGATATTTATTTGAAAAGCTCTATCTATGGAACGGCTGAACAAATAATCCTGGGGTCAGAACAGGGCCTTCTCCCAGGATGTCACATGATAAAGCAGATAGACTCGCTCTGTGGGGCCCTGACGTTGATGAGATTCGGCTCCAACCCTTCTTGCCTGCAAGAGTCTTAGATGATGCCCACATTCCAGGCTCAGCTCAGTGAAGTGTCCACCTCTCCACTGGTCAGCGGTGGACAGGGCCACAACACAGGCTGACCATGGGGCCCTCTCTTGTCTATTCCGGAGGAAGGGCACTCACTGCAGCTGCAAATTACCTCGTCATCGTAATGTTCCCCTGCTCTGCACTGCACTCTCATTACAAGTTGTCCCCAGACCCCAGGGCTACCCACTGCCAGTTAAGACATGAGGTCAAGAGCTGGGAGATACCGGCCTGGGACACACTTCCCTTCTTCTTTCTGGCTTGGACTCTTATTGATTTGAAAGTACACTTAGTGCTATATGTCCTAGGTCTAAAATTGCTATAATGGTATTTCCATCATTTTCATGGAAATGAAAGGTCTCACTGTCTCTGAGAGCTACACTTGACCATGGATTATTGCCTCATCTTCTAAAATCAATATGAAGGTTTGATTACTTTTCTCCTCTCCCTTAGTGGCTTCTCACTGCCTTCAGAATATAATCCACATTCCTTCATGGGCATATAAGCCCTCCATTATCTGACCCTTTCTGTGTGTGACGTCTTGCCTTGCCAGAGCCCTACGAAACCCTGACCTTCTCGTCATTGTTTCCTGAGCTTGATTGTATGACCCCCTGTCTTTGCATGCATTATTTCTTATGCCTGATATTTTCCCTTCCCCTTCATCATTCCACCCAGATGAATACAAACACATCTTTCTAGATTCAATATAAAAGTCATCTCTTGTGCAAAACATCCCTGACGTCCTCTGGTCCTTGACAACAATTTATTATTTACTTCTTTATGCAGTCACTGAATATTTATTATTTAAATCCGTCTCCCCTCTAAGACTATGAGCTCCCCAAGGGCAGGAGCTGTGTCTTCGTCATCGCTGGCGGTAATGCCTAGAACACATGACTCTCCTGTAGGGGCTCATTCATCCATGTTGCTGGGTGGGCACTGATGATGAAAGCTACACAAAACAGCTTGAATCTACTTACTGTCGACAGTAATAAGGGTCTGGTCTTTTCTGGAACACTTTATCTCTGCAACCCTATAGCATTAAGTAGTCTGTAGGTGAGAGGCTCTCAGATGGCAAATGCTAACACACTGGTTTTGTTACATCTTGCAGCATAAAGGTACATAACTAGCATGCCTCTCAGTCCAGATATTCACATGTACAAGAATATCGCATGCTGTATTTTCTTGAAATTGATTTGACTTCTGAATCTGATCCTTAGTTCTGCCAGCTGAGAAATTAAACCTCCTCCTTTTGTTCTCCTGAAGCCATTTATTGAGCACCTGCTATGTGCAACACACGTGGAAGATACACCATTGAAAAGCGTCTATCTGTTAAACTAAAGAGCTTCCTCACAGCAAAAGAAACTATCAACAGAGTAAACAGACAACCTACAGGATGGGAGAAAACTTTTTACAAACCATGCATCTGACAAAGGTCTAATATCCACATTCATAAGGAATTTAGACAAATTTACAAGAAGAAAAAAACCGAACAACCCCATTAAAAAGTGGGAAAAAGACATAAACAGAAACTTTTCAAAAGAAGACATACATGTGGCCAAGAAGCATATGAAAAAAGGCTCAACATCACTGATCATTAGAGAAGTGCAAACCAAACCAAATGAGATAACATCTCACACCAGTAAGAATGGCTATTATTAAAAAGTCAAAAAATAACACATGCTGGTGAGGTTGTAAACAAACGCTTATACACTGTTGGTGGGAGCGTAAATTATAATTTAACCATGTGGAAGACAGTGTGGTGATTCCTCAAAGTCCTAAAGACAGAACTACCATTTGACCCAGCAATCCCATTACAATCCAGAGGACCAGAAATCATTCTATTATAAAGACACATGCACTTGTATGTTCGTTGTTGCACTATTCACAATAGCAAAGACATGGAAACAACCTAGATGCCCATCACTGATAGACTGGATAAAGAAAATATGGCACATATACACCATGGAATATTATGCAGTCATAAGTAAGAATGAGATCATATCCTTTAAAGGGACATGGATGGAGCTGGAGGCCATTATCCTCAATAAACTAGCACAGGAACAGAAAACCAAATACCACATGTTCTCACTTACAAGTGCGAGCTAAATGATGAGAACACATGGACACACAGAAAGGAACAACATACACTGGGGCCTTTCAGAGGGTGGAGGGTGGGAGAAGGGAAAAGATAAGGAAAAATAATGAATGGATACTAGGCTTATTACCTGGACAATAAATAATCTGTACAACAAACCCCCATGGCACAAGCTTACCTATGTAACAAGCCTACACATGTACCCCTGAACTTAAACTAAAAGTTAAAAAAAGAGAGAAAAGTATCCATACAGAGATATTATTGCACGTTTCTTTTTATAATATAACATTCCACAGGATTTGAGACAACATAGAATTGAATCAGAGAAAGATATCTCTCATACACACACACACCCCTTGACTTACAATGGTTTGGCTTGTGATTTGTCAACTTTAAGGTGGGTTTATTGGATGTAACTCCATCATAAGTTGAGGAGCATATGTGTACACACACACACATGCATTTACATGTATTTTTTAACTACAGAAAAATGTTCCATCATTTGTGATAAGGCATGATAATTTAGTCTGAAATTTTAAGAAATTCTGAGAGCAAAGCTATAGACTTTTAATTAATTGTTCTTTTAAGTGAAATTTTGGTTAAAAACATCATTTTTGTTTTCCATGCTTAATAAGAGCTGGTCCTGTTTTATTATGCACTTGGTCTAATGACTGCTGGTTCACTGTGACCCAAAGAAGCCCAAAATACACTACCTTTGTTGTTGTTGTTGAGATGGAGTCCCACTCTGTTACCCAGGCTGGAGTGCAATGATGCAGTCTTAGTTCACTGAAACTTCTGCCTCCTGGATTCAAGTGATTCTCCTGCCTTAGCCTCCTGAGTAGCTGGGGTTACAGGTACATGCTACAACACCTGGCTAATTTTTGTATTTTTAGTAGAGATGGGGTTTCACCATGTTGGCCAGGCTGGTCTTGAACTCCTGACGTAAGGTGATCTACCTGCCTTGGCCTCCCAAAGTGCTGGGGTGTGTGAGGCACCCTGCCCAGCCAAAAACATAGCTTTTTAATTGACTTTCTGTTGTATTGATTGATTGATTAATTGATGGAGTTTTGCTCTCTCACCTATGCTGGAGTGTAGTGGTGTAATCTTGGCTCACTGCAACCTCCACTTCCCAGGTTGAAACAATTCTCCTGCCTCGGCCTCCACTGGGAGTAGCTGGGATTACAGGCACCCACTACCACTCTTGGCTAATTTTTGTATTATTAATAGAGACAGGATTTCACCATGTTGGCCAGGCTGGTCTTGAACTCCTGACCTCAAGTGATTCACCCACCTCAGCCTCCCATATCTCTCTGTTGTATTCAGATAAATTTTAGAACCCATTAAATTAAGAAACTTGAGAACCTGTTGACTTGACTTTGTTTTTGCTATGAGATTCACTTGGGCTTAAGAATGCTTTTTGGCTGCATCTTAAGAAATAGTGTCATTAGACTATGGTGCATTGTGGCAAATTTAAGATGTCCTTACGTTTTTGCCAGTAGTTTTAAAATCACTGATCACATTGTCCCTTATTTCTTATCATCTCTCTAAAAGTTCAGAACAGTGGTGGTTGCCACAACGAAGAAGAAAAAGTTGAGCTCCATCATGTGTAAATCTTATTTTAATCAGAGCAGGACTTTGTTACATGAATTAAAAAATAATAACAATATAGGATATTAGGAGAATTAAAACACGGTTTTTGGGTTAGAGCTGCTCAATTTTCAAGGGGCATTTGGCAATGTGTGGAGATACTTCTGGTTGTCACAACCAAAAAGGGGGTGCCGCTACTGGATTTGTGGATAGAGCCTAGGGATGCTGCTAAACCCACAAGGCACGGGAAAGGGTTATCTAGCCCCAAATGTCAATAGTCTGAGGTTGAGAAACCCCAGTTTAACAGCACAAAATCTCTCTCTATGATCAAAGGTCTCACCCATTATCATTATTTTATTTCCAAAGTCCACCCTAGGAGACCACTAGGAGGGAAGAGATGAATGTTACTTTGGCACACTGGAATCCCACCTGCCATCTCCTTCAAAGTCGGGGACCCCTGTGAGTACGGAGAGAAAACCACTTTCTGTCAACTCATGTTTTACAAAATTTGAATTTGTTGCCAACCATCTATTTGGCCACATCAGGTAAAATTGTGGCTATTTTTTGTTTGAAATGTTGCTGATCCTTTAGTGGATTAAAGCTGCCTGAGTATAGAGGACATTCGAGACGATAATTTTCTACATGGTGAAATTAAAAGGTGGCAGCCATATCTTTTCAGGAGTGCCCCTGTATTTCACCTGGAGAAGGTAGAAATTTAGATTTTGCTGCTGATTTACTCAAGTCTCTGCTAAGGAAAGACAGCATTGTGCAATTCCTTTGTGCTGGGAGTGGAGGCAGGATGCCCACTTTATCCTGTGGAAGGAGAACTTCAATTTTCTCATTTTGTCCTTTATTTCTTATCATTGTCCTGCCTTAGAAAAGTTTCTTAAACTGTGTAAAAAATCTTGGGCAACTGTTACAGGTTGAATTTTGTCCCCTGAAAATTCATATGTAGAAGTCCTAAACCCCAAGAGAATGTGACCTTAACTGGAACTCAGTTTATTACAAATGTAACAGTTAAGTTGTTGGGTAAGGCACACTGGACTCAGGGAGGCCCTAATCTAATCTGACTGGTATCTTTCTAAGCAGGCACAATTTAGACACAGACACTCGTATAGTAAGGACACCAGGTGAACATGAAGATGGCCACCGACAGGCCAAGGAAAGGGGCCTGGGACAGATCCTCCCCTCACAGCTCTCAGAAGGAATCAACCCTGCCAGCACCTTGACCTCAGACTGCTATCCTCCAGAACTGTGAGAAAGTAAATTCCTGTTGTTTAAGCCACTTAACATGTAGTGCTTTGTGATAGCAGCCCCAGCAAATTCACACAGGCGCCCAGGTCTCTTGGTCCAGTCCTTGGTGAATGTTCTTTGGATTCTCATAACGCCTGGGTTAATGGAGCTGTGTTTCTCAAACTCTAAATTGCCTGTGATCACCCAGAAATCTTGCTGAAATGCAAATTCCGATAGAGTAGGTGAGACACGAGATTCTGCATTTCTTTTCTTTTTTTTTTTTTTGAGACAAATCCTTGCTCTGTCACCCAGGCTAGAATGCAGTGGTGCGATCTTGGCTCATTGCAACCTCCATCTCCTGGTTTCTAGCGATTCTCCTACCTCAGCCTCTCAAGTAGCTGGGATTACAGGCCCGCACCATCATGCCTGGCTAATTTTTGTATTTTTAGTAGAGATGGGGTTTTGCCATACTGGCCAGGCTGGTCTCAAACTCCTGAGCTCAGGTGATCTGTCTGCCTTGGCCTTACAAAGTGCTGGAATTACAGGCATGAGCCACCACGCCCAGCCAGATTCTGCATTTCTGATGAGCTCCTGGGTGATGCCGATGCTACTGGTTCACAGACCACACTGTGAGTTGTGTGATCATAGCACTCTTGAGTAGCAAGGGGCTTCTCGAGTCTGGCTTCACGTTAGAATCACTCACTGAGAATAATTTTGCAATGTAATATATTGGAATCTCTGTGGGCAGGACCTGGGCATTACGTTTTTCAGAAACTCTCCAGTGATTCTAGTCTCCAGCTAGGTTTGAGAGCCACTGAGCTAGGCATGATCCATTTGACATTTATATTCCATCCATCATTGGGCTACTGACTTGATAAAATCAGAAATGTGGAACAACAGAGCATATCCCTGTGTTCAACTTCTGGGAGAAAATACTCAAAATGATGACCCTTTCCCCAAGTTTGTATGTTTGTTTAAAAAACAGTTCATCATGCTCAATAGCTCCTTCCTCATCATTAGAAGCTGGGAAACCATCAGAAGAAGCTCCAGCCTCCAGGGCTGAGGCATTCCACACGATGTGCCCACTGGGCACCCATTCCACCCCCAGCTGCTTCCTCTGTCTCCTGCACCCTCCTCCCCTTCAGGGAGGGCCAACCTACCAGGAAAACACCATTTAACAACACTTACACAAACTATAGCCCCTCTCAAGACAGCTTCTAGGCTTCTTTTTTCTTCTTATTCTGGGGAGACTGTCTGCAGCCTCTCATCCCCACAACATACCTGCCTGTCTTCCCCTGGGTCTTCTCTTCAGATAGTCTTCTGATTTTTCCTTTGGCCCTTACCTCTGATTAACATCTTTGGTTCTACTCTTTGACTTGCCTCCTGCTGTGGCTGGCCTCTGTAACCCTAGTCCCTTCTCAGCTCAGCGCCAGAGAACCCAGCCCACAGCAGAGGCCTGCGTTTCTAACCCTAAAAGTCAAGGAAGGACAGAAAAATCTATCCATCTATCCATTCACCTATCCATCTACTCATCCATTCACTCATCTGTCCATCTACTCATGCACCCATTCCTCCTTTCATTCACTCATCCTTCCATCCATCTACCCATGCCTTCAATGCATGTATCTACTATGTTAGATGCTTGGGAATTAAATAATGGACATGACAGCTCCAGTCCCTTTCCTCTCATCAAACCCAAAGCCTATCGTAAGGATGGCTAATGAACACTACATATAGGATGAGAATTACAAAGGTGGAGAGTAGGCTGATATGGGAGTTTGTAAAAGAGAATCTTTCTCTCTGAAAGGGTGATGGAGGCTATCAAAGGAGGGGAGTTTCAAGCTGAGAAAGAACAACTGAAAGTTGCTCATCAGCTGGTGTGACAAAAATAAAGGGATAACAGGAAAGAAGAGGCATGGCATCAGGAAAGAACTTGGTGTTTTCTGAAAAACTGAAAAATAGATCAGTATGATTAGAGCAGAGAGTAGGGGCAGGGAGTAGTAAGAGGAGGGGCTGGTCATGCCGGCAGAAGCCAGGTGGCTTACACCCAGCCGCTGGGCCTCGTCCCAAATGTCTATGAATGTAACTCTAGTTCCTGGACTCTTGAAATTCTTTTTATTTTCTGTTTCTTTTCAGTGCTTTCTAAGGCAATTCCTTGGCTCCCGACTCCAGAAATTCTTAAGGGTTTTATTTTCCTTTGCTAGGTTCAATCTGAGGCTATTGGATCTATTGGATATATACTTGAGGATGTATTCTGAGCACCCATGCCAGCTGTGCTCCACACTGCACAACAGAGCGACTGGGGGAGGTGATGGAAAAGTGAATAAAGGCCCGGGGTCTACTTTTGAAGAGCCTACAGTTGTGTGGAGACCACAGTGTCTAGTGCAGGATGATGGAACAAAGTCAGTGCTGCAGATGGGATGCGTTACAGGCGGTGGAAAACATTTCAGTAAACACTCATCCACCCAGCCAGCCATAGAATAAAATCGATTTTATTTTATAACTATTATATAATATAAATATATAATTTATAATATATATTAATTATAAATGAAATATAAATATGAGTGAAATGTAATATACAATGATAAATATAATTAAATTATATCATATGATAAATATATAATTAATATAAAGGAAATATATAATTATATATAATAAATATAAATGAAAAACACTTAGCTATAAAAAGCATTCCCAAATTGAATCTGAGTGTTTTGCTGAATTTGGGGCTTTGATTTGGGGAGGAGCATCGGTTCTCTCATGAGTGCTGAACGGAGTGTCCTTGGGTCCTTTTGCTCATGGTCCATACAATACTTTGCCCCAAATCATATAGGACTGAAGAGGCAACCCAAGCTCCAGGCTCCAGGGCTGAGGCGTCCTACACCATGTGACCACTGGGCACCCATCCTGCCCCCAGCTGCTTCCTCTTGGCCTTGGACCCTCCTCCCTTTCAGGGAGTGCTGACCTACCAGGGAGCAACACCTGGCCCGCCAGAGCCCACCATTGCTCCATCCCCGTTGGCCTTTTTGCTTGGAAACCCCTCACCTCGTGAATGGTCAGTTTTACCAGGACAGTAAATAGATAACAGCTTCTGCAGAAAACTAAACAACGGTGGCGAATGAGGGTTCAGCATCTGAGACTTCAGTCCAAGATGAAGGCTCCATTAGGACTGAATTACAGTGGAGGCCTAAACTTTGCTTTTATTTATTCTTTTCCTGTCGGGGCTGTATACAGTAGAGAAATTACTTTGTTTTTCTTCCATAAAATTTTAGCGTGTAAATTTGGACAGCCCTACTACAGCCTTGAGAGGGTTTAACGCTGCACAGTCTGTCTAAGCAGCGACAAGCGAGGCCAATTATTTCACTACATTTCCTCCAAGGCTTTTTTCTTAGTGGGATGACTCAGTCCCACATAAATCCACAGTAGGGGGACCTAACTTGGGACAATTATGTTGAATCATGTGCCTTCCCCAAACAATTTACTCTGTGGGGAAGTCCCCAACTTGTGCCTGCCATTCTTTTACAGAAGCCTTATTTTATTGTGTTTGCCTCAGTGGGAGAGGAAATGGATTTTATCACTGTTGTGCCCGGAAAGAGCAATGTGCGCTAGATACGTGCATTTCATAAACATCGCTGGAAGCCGGGGAGGAGATGCTTTTTTCTTTTTAGCTTTTATAAGTGAGAAGACTGCTTGCAGTGTGTGTGTTGATACTCAGTTGTTATAACGTAAAAGCAAACTGGGATGAAGTAACTCAAGGAGAGTTAAGTGAGGGCGACGCTTCTGCTGGGAGTGGGTGTGGAAGGGACAGGAGGGAGGAGAGCGGGGTAAAGGCTGCTGTCAGGATTAAGCCTTCCATGTATGATACAGGTAGTACCAATCACTGAGTATCTCCTACCACGAATTAATTGATGTACATGCAACACTCATTTAATTTGCCTAATTACAATTTGTTCACACCCACACCATAGGGCTTTGTTACAAATGCCTCCCCTGCTCAGTCCACTGAGCGGAGGGGGAAAGCCCACTCTGGAGTGGTTTCTGGGGGAAATTTGCATATGGCATTTCCCCATTAAATTATTAATTGGCTCCTGGGAAGGCACTGGTTTCTGAGGTTCTGCTTAATTGCCGTTCATGTCAAGGTTAAACATCTGCCCCTGGTAAACAGAGGTACCTGCTAACCCATCTGCCTCACTGCTGTCAACATCGTGTTTGCATTCACAGCTAGGGAGCTCATGTCAACACATCCCTTCCATGAAAACAACAGAGAATGTTGCTTTGACACTGTTGATGCTGACTGTTAAAGGTCGTGTGGGTAGAACGTAAACAAGGAGAGGAGGAGGCTGGGGGCGCCCCACTCAGCATCAGGCTGTGGGGCGGTTCACTGGGAAGGAAACGCGGCTCCCAGCCATGGGATGAGACGGCTCCCTTGCCCTCCCTCCATTGCCAGGGGGGCAAATTTGCTGCCCAGGATTAAAATATATATTCTTAACTCATCTACCAAGCAAGTCCTGAAATTTTGTGAAGCACTCTGGGTTTTTGGGAAATGAGATCATTCTTTTTCCCAACCAACAATCCTATCAGATTAAAAGATTCTGTTTGGGGATATTATGCTAAGGTTTGTTTTGTTACTTTGTATAGCTAATTTCTTGGCCAGTTTTCATTTTAAGTGTACCGACATCACTGATTGAAAGACCAAGCTTGTAAAGCAAGAACAATTTCTGTTAAACAGACGGTGGTCATGGCTGCAAGTGCTGCAGGGATCTGGATGTCAGTGATTTTGATGTGACCTTCAGGTTCATTTCAGATAACCCTAGGTCCTTTAGCACCTCATATGCAACTTACCTGAATGAGCAGCCCCACATCGAGGCCTCTTCTACTCTCCTCCAAGGCTAATCATTGCACACTGCACATGCTGAGCTCTCTTTGCAATTCAAAAACAACATTCCATTTAGCTTACTAAGGAGAGACTGATTTCAACAGCAATAAGAGATGAAAAGAAAAAACTTAACCTAAAAATATACTTTCAAAAGAAATAAAGAAATGGTTTAGAACATAGGCCAAATCCAATCTGCTGCCTGGTTTTGGAAACAAGGTCTTATTGGAATATTGTCATGCTTTTTCACTCACCGACTATCTGCTATGGACTGAAATATGTACCCTCAAAATGCATATGTTGAAGGCTTAGCTCCCAGTGTGACTGTATTTGGAGACAACTTTGAGGAAGTATTAAGGTTATATGAGTTCCTGAGGGTGGGGTCTTGATCCGATAGGATTGGTGGCCTCATAAGAGGCAGAAGAGATCTGGCTTTCTCTGTGTGTGCCTTGAGGAAAGGCCAAGAGAGCGAAGCAGGAGGGGACTGTTTGCAAGCCAGGAAGAGGACCCTTGCTAGAACCTGACCCTGCTGGCACTTTGCTCTCGGCCTTACAGCCTCCAGAACTGTGAGGGAATAATTTCTGTTGTTTAAACCATCCAGTCTATGGTGTTTTGTTACAGCAGCCCAAGCTGACTAAGACATTGTCCATGGTCTCGCTTGTGCTATGGCAGATTTGAGCAGTTGGATAGAAACCGTCACACACAAAACCAAAAATATTTGCTATCTTGCTGTTTACAGCAAAAGTCTGTTGATGCCTGATACAGAACTCCAGCCTCCAAAACCATATATAGAGAATAAGACTGTTTTTTAAAGAGGGGAAGAAAGCCCTCAAGACATATTACAAGCAGGTAGCCATGTAGCACCTATATAGATGAATACAGACAGCAATGGATAATATTATTAATTAGAGAAGACAGAAGTTGATATATAGCTAAATACAGATAGACAACATTTATTGATAAAGGTAAATTGAAAACAATTGAAGGAGCATAACTGAATGAATGTAAAGTTTGGGCCACAGTTTTATATCAAGGGCTGATTTTATATTGTTACTTTCTAAAATTTGGGAGTTACAGACTTAAATGTTTATAGCAAACAGGCAACAGGCAGGCACCCACTTGTGGAATATTATATACTCTGCCACAATGGCTGAATCTAGCTGATTCTTGTCAGCCTCTCTGATTTTGTGAAAACGCTCCAAATTTGGATTCAGGGTCTTGTATGAAATCTCCCAATTTTTAAATGTAGAAACAGTTGATTCTATAGAGCAGTGTAAGCCAAACTGGATCCATGAGCCACCAGTTTGTGCTCAGATCTTTTTGTGCTACTTGTGGTTTATAAAGGGTTTTAAACAAAAGACCAAGAAAAGAAAGAGAAGATTTTCTCTGATTTTCTTAAATCATTATCAAGGGTACTGCTTCTAGAGAGGCTTGCTTTTCAGATAGCTTCGGTTGCAGTATTTTCCCCATGCTTTTCCAAATATAGCTAAGGGATTAGCCACTGGGGTGTCACTTACGCACATTAGTCCCCTCACTGTAGGCTGGTGTATGTGGCATGATGCATGAAACTCAGGAAACATTGACTGGTGGCTTGAATTGCTTTCACTTGAACAAATGGCTATATATTTGTTTATATATGTGTATATGTGTATATATGTACACACACACGTACATACACACACATTTTTCTTTTGGAAAGGGTCTCACTCTCTTGCCCAGGCTGGAGTGCAGTGGTACAATCTCAACTCACTGCAATATCTGCCTCCTGGGTTCAAGCGATTCTCCTGCCTCAGCCTCCTGAGTCCTGAGTAGCTGGGATTACAGGCATGCACCACCATGCCTGGCTAGTTTTTGTATTTCTTGGTAAAGATGGAGTTTCGCCATTGGTCAGGCTGGTCTCAAACTCCTGACCTCGTGATCCACCTGCCTTGGCCTCCCAAAGTGCTCGGATTACAAGTGTGAGCCATCGTGCTCAGCCTTTTTAAAAATGTAGTTGATTTGCCTTAAAACAACTATTTTCCAAGAGAAATGACTGATGTAGAGGGAGGAAAACTTGTTTGAGGCCAAGCACACAACTCGAGTCAGAGCTACAACCAGAGGCTCCCGTCTCCTATGCCTTAGGGGGCTTCAGCGTTAGGTTCTTTGAGGTCACTTTGTTTCTTTAGGAGTTCAAGCTATAGACAACATTTGACACATTTGTCAAAAATAATAGAAACTCTCTTAACCGAGGGATCAGGACCAATATTGGTTACTTAATCGAAAAAAATCATTTGAAGTGGGAAAATACTTTTAAAAGGTTCTTACATAATTTAAACGTTTTATTTCAAAGTACAATTACATATGGACATTAACTTGACAATTTAACTTTACAATGGAGATTCAAGACTTTATGAAAATGGGTCCTCTGGTTAGAATCTCTTAACATCTCTCTCGCATTAACTATAGCCATAATCCTTTACCCACAGTTTCCTCTTTCCTCGAAGTGGAGTGGGAAATTAACATGTACGCAAAGCCATCTGAATATGTAGGTTTGTCCAAGCTGTGATTATTTCCCCTAATCTATCATACTTGTCTTATCCACTCATTTGACAGCAATTTCTTTTTAGTAAACTTATTTTTATTATCTTAATAGAAACCAGAAGTCCCAAACTAAAGGACCTGGAGTCCCATGTTCAAGAGAAGGAAGCATCCAGCATGGGAGAAAGATGTAGGCCAGCAGACAAAGCCACCTAGTCTTTCCACATTCTTCTGCCTGCTTTTATTCTGGCTGCACTGGCAGGTGATTAGATCATGTCCACCCAGACTGAGGGTGGATGTGCCTTTCACATTCCTATTCATCTTTACTTTCACATTCCTATTTCATGGCTCTACATAATATTTATTCAAATGATGTAATTACAATAGCAACTACACTGGTA
Source organism: Aotus nancymaae (assembly GCF_030222135.1). Classification (NCBI taxonomy): domain Eukaryota; kingdom Metazoa; phylum Chordata; class Mammalia; order Primates; family Aotidae; genus Aotus; species Aotus nancymaae. The sequence goes on along the minus strand of NW_026988438.1, from coordinate 38,180,740 downwards.
TGAAATAGGTCTTGGAACTTATCAAGTTAACTCTTGGTAAGTATTCAACTCAACTGGCACGAGAGGATGTATGAGGATATATGTGAGAGAAACCTACTGACTGGAAGTGTTCAATGAGGTTAGTGTTTATGATTTACAAGAGGGAATGGAGAATTTTGCTTAATTCTATATATTGTTCAAATGGAGGTCAGCAAAGAGAACTTCCATTGTACAGCATTGCTTAAAGAAGAAACATGTCACACATAGGGAAGAAAATCCCTTCCCAGCATGTGACAGCTAAAATGGTTGTGTAAGAGAATAATAATAACTTACGGTCAGTCACTCCATTATGGTTCATTATGATAGACACTTCATAAGTAATTTGAGGCCTTTGTGCTGGGCCGCAGACTAGCCACGCACTGCACACTTCCAGTGGATAACGCGCAAACTTGTTCAAACTCAACCCGCTCCAAATGGCACATCTTACTCTCTTTCCAAACTTGTTTGTCCTATGGTGTTCCCTACTGAGGTACTGACACCATCATCCACCGAGGATCCATGCCAGAAAGCTAAGCAGTACTCTGGAGGCTGCTGTCTTCAGCATCCCTTATATTCAACTGCACATCAAGCCATGTCCATTTTGACTTTGCACTTCTCTCTAATTTGTCTTCTTCTCCCTGTGCCCACTGGCTTAGCCTATACATTTATTTTTCAATGCTGTCTCTACTGTCTCAATTCTATCTGCCACATGTCTGCCAGCATGATCTTTCCAAATTGTACTTCTGATGATCTCACTTTCCTGAATAAATCTTTCAAAGGATCCCTATTGCCATCAGAACAATATTCATTCAAATTCTGTAGCCTGACATTCTCAATGTAGCCTCCGCCAACATTTCAAAGCACGTTTAAACACATGCACCTAGTTCACTCTACAACCACAGTGAACTAGAATGCTTCCCCAAACACAGCAGGCAATTTCACCCCCTTGCTGGTTTTGCTTCCACCGTCTGTATGTAGCACGTTTCCTCATCAAATTCCCTCATCTATTATGACAGCTCACAGGCTATTCATTCTGTGTAAGTGGTCCCTGAGCCTCTCCTATGCATCTCTTAAAATGCTATTAAAGCTATGTATTGAATCAAGTTATGATTGCTGATCATCTCTATCATCTATCTATCTATCTATCTATCTACCTACCTACCTACCTACCTACCTACCTACATATCTGTCTATCCATCATTTAGAGACAGGGTCTTTTTCTGTTGCCCATGCTGAAGTACAGTGACACAACCATAGCTCACTGCAGCCTTGAACTCCTGGGCTCAACTGGTCTTCCCACCTCAACCTCTTGAGCAGCTAGGACTACAGGTGCATACCACCATGGCTGGCTAATTTTTTTTTTTTCTGTAGAGACAGGTTCTTGTTGTGTTGCCCAGGTTGGTTACAAACTCCTGGTCTCAAAGCATCCTCCTGCCTCAGTCTCCCAAAGTGTTAGGATTATAGGCATGAGCCACTGTGCCTGGCTTCATCTGTCTTTTCTATTAGATTTTTGTTTCTTAAAGACTTAGGTTGTATTTTGTTCTTCTCTGTCTTGTATGAATATGAAGCCCAAAACATGTTGAGCTTAATAGTTATTTGTTAGATGAATGAATGAATGTATGTATGAATGGGCAAAAGTCACAAAAAGAGTTTGCACTATGCCTTACCCACTGGTTTACTCTACTAGTGAAGCGATTCACAACTGAGCAATATAATTAAAGGGGAATTGGCTTCAAATGTAATTAAAGGGGAATTGGCTTAAAAGGTAGAAGGAAAAAAGCAGAGCTAGAGGAGATTTTACCTGTACCTTAAGCAAAAGTATCTAAATTATTACCATATAATGATAAAAATCATGTTGTGTTTTTATGAGAAGTTTGAAGATTCCATAAGATAACATATGTAAGCCAGAGCAACACATAATAGAGTCTGTTGTCAAAGACATTGTCAAAGGGTAGCTATGGTGGTGGTGGTGATTATTTTCTCTTTTGAATTAATAAAATGATTCTGTTATTCTACACATATAATTGTTATTTTAAAGCCTTTATTTCAAGACTTAATACAGCAGGTGTGACAAAATGAACCTTTGGTTTATCTTCTTGTCGAATTTATTGAAATGGCATTATTTAAGAGAACAGTACTAGTAATTACGTAGCTAGTAATTTAAATGCCAACTTCACAATGTTTGAAAATGATTTGGAAAATGGAACCACAATGGCACTGTGACCAAAGGTTGTCATCTAGTTATTTTCAAACTTTAATGTGCATAGGAATCATATGATCTTATTAAAATGCAGATGCTGAGGTCTGGAATGTGGCCTGAGATCCTGCATTTTATTTATTTATTGCTTGAGCTGGAGTTTCGCTCTGCTGCCCAAGCTGAAGTGCAGTGGCATGACCTCAGTTCACTGCAGCCTCTGCCTTCCGGTTCAAATGATTCTCCTGCCTCAGTCTCCCGATTAGCTGGGATTACAGGTGTCTGCCATCATGCTTGGCTAATTTTTTGTATTTTTACATGTTGGCTAGGCTGGTCTCGAACACTTGACCTCAAGCAATCCACCTGCTTTGGCCTCCTGGAGTGCTGGGATTACAGGTATGAGCCACCACGCCAGACCTCTGCATTTTAATAAGATCCCATGTGATGCTGATGCTGCTGGCCCATTGACCAGATTTCAGTGGCAACAGTGTATCACAATCCTGACTAATGGTAAAAACCTCTTAGAATGCTTATTAGGAACATAGATTCCTGGACTCTCTTAAGTGTAAACACCTCACCCCCCGCCGACCCTCTCACCACAAAAACATCTGTGTTCATGGAACAGAACTTTGGGGACTTGGAAGTTTACTAATGTCTGCAGGTTGAGTATTCATTATCAGAAATGCTTGGGACCAGAAATGTTTCAGATTGTGGAAGGTTTAGGACTCTGGGTTTTTTTTAAATTTTGGAATATTTGCATTATACTTACTGGCTGAACATACCAAATCCACAATTTGAAATTCAACATGCTCCAATAAGCATTTCTTTTGAATATCATATTGATGCTTAAAAAGTTTTGGATTTTGGAGCATTTCAAACTTTTGAATTTGGGATGTTCATCTTGTAATATATAAATAAGTATTAGACACACAGATACATTTCCTGTGGAAACTCACTGATATTCATTGTGAATTACTCAATTTATTTTCTTCTTTTTTTAGAAGGCAGGGTCTCACTCTGTCACCCAGGCTAGAGTACAGTGGCATGGTCATAGCTCACCGTAACCTTGAACTTGTGAGCTCAAGCTTGGCCTTCCAAAGTGCTGAGATTACAAGTGTGCACCCCTGTACCTGGCCTGAATCCCTCAGTTTCTAAGAAATTACCCAAAGGCTACTTACAAACTTCAGATATTTTCATACCCAACAAAAGTTCTTGGACAATTTCTGCTTTTCATCTTTCAGTTCTATCCTTGTTAGCACTGTGCCAGTCCTAATTAGTTGATGAAGTAACCCAATTTTCTAGATTTTGAAGCTTTTTGGATAAATGCCTGATTAAAATTCTTTTTCAGAAATGTTCAAAGTTATCATCTTCTTAAATTTTCTATTTGTCCCAAACATTTAGCTTGGATTTGAAGATGGGATCTGGTCCAATATGATTATTGTTTTGGTTCTCAGAATGATTCCGCTTAGGAAAAAATCTCTCTTCCCCTTTCTAATGGTGTACCTAACTTGATGGACTCTTTCTTTTACCAATGATGATAATGAAAACTATGAATACTTATTCAACACTTACTAGATGCCAAACACTTTCCAAGTGCTTTATATCAATCAATCCTTACCAAAAGTCGACGTGAGAAGTGACAGAATTATCCCCATTTTACAGATGAGGAAACTGAAGCACAGGGAAGTAAGTACTTTGCCTAAGATCACACAGCTCATGAACAGGGGACCAGAATTGTATTTCAAACCGGCTGATTGTACAGTCTAACCTCTTGACCATTACAATCTACTATCATCATGAATATTAGATCCTAGATTTCTGGTTTCCAATACCCCTTTATTTCATTATCATCTCCAAGTACCTACTGATATTCCAGTCCTTATTAGCTTTTTGTTTGTTTGCTTGCTTGCTTATTTGTTTGAGACAGGGTCTTGCTCTGTTGCCCAGGCTGGAGTGCAATGGTGTGATCATGGCTCACTGCAGCCTCAACTTCCTGGGCTCAAGAAATCCTCCCGCCTCAGCCTCCTGAGTAGCTGACACCAAAGATGTGAACCACCACACCCAGCTATTTTTAAATATTATTATTTTTTGTAGTGGTGACATCTCACTGTGTTGCTCAGGATGCCCTTGAACTCCTGGGCTCAAGCGATCCTTTTGCCTCAGCCTCTTAAAATGTTGGGATTACAGGCAGCAGCCACTAAGCCTAGCCACTTCTTGCCTTTAACATAGTTATCAGTATGAAATTGAGCAAAACAGCCATTTACAATTATGTATGTGTACTTTGCATGACGGCAAGAGATATCATTCTTATTAGTAATCCTCCTAGATCTGTGTAGTTATTACAATTTTCTAGAAGATGGTAGTAAGGTAGTGAAATGTCTTGAGGAAAGACAAAATCTGCATAGCTATCAGTGGGGACTGAATTTTGGTATCTCTAATTATATGGCCATGGTAGACTGGAAAACATGGCCAGAATATTTTTGTAGCTACTCCAATAAAGAGATAAGAGTCTATCTCTCCACTTCTTGAATCTGTGTTAGCTTGTGACTTGGTTTGACCAAGAATGTGGTAGAAGCGACACTCTCCAATTTGAGGAGTATAGGTTTCAAATGGCCTTGCAGCTTGTGCTTTTAAAGAAGCAGCTTTGGAACTCTTCTGCTCTTCTATGAAGAAGTCCAGTCCAGCCTGAAGGAGAATGGAAGGGTCCCAGCTGACATGTCCAGGTGACTGTCAGCCATGGAGAGAACAGCCCTCCATCCTGTCATAGCCAAGCTTAGCCCAAGTTGGCTCCCTAGCTGAATGCAGCTAAACGTGTGAGCTCAGACGAACTCTGCAGGATAACTTGCCAGCTGACCTACAGAATCAGGGGAATTAATCAATCACCTCAAATCAAGAAAATTTCAAGCTATGAAATTTTGAGGTTGGTTGCTAGGCAGCAACACAAACATCACGCAGTTGTTTAAAAGACAAAGTCAAAGGCAATATATTTCTAGTTAATATTTAGAGATCTGTTCAATGTAATAAGGCTTTCGGATTCAATAAAATAATTTTGTGTAAAAAGCCTGTGACCCAACTGGAGATTGAAGGGGACACATTTTCTTGTAGTGATTTCCACAATTAGATATTTTTACAACTAGAGATAACAAAGAAGGCTGTTAACTAAATGCATTGCTACAAATTCTGAGTTATCATTGATTTTATAATCTGCAGTGGATAGAAAAAATTTTGTCTATATTTTTAACTAAATTTGACAGTGTGTTAAAAATAATATAAATCTCCTCTTTTAGGAAGGATAATATGAAATCAGAAATACAAATCTCCATTTAAGAAGGAATTCAACTTCTAATTAAAGGAAGACTGTGAACTAATCTCCATGGATCTAAAATCACTTTGGTTTTTTTTTTTTCAGTTATTATGTTGTAAATTCCTTCTCTGTGTTGGCAAGAAACCTGTCAAATTTCTACAGAACTTGTCTTGAGCCATTTAAATTGTAGACCTTTATATTTTTATTGCTGTCAAAATTTTGTAAAATATGTTTCAGATAATTATGGAAAATCATAAAACCTGCCTTTGGTGGGAAACAGCAATAGTTCACAAATTATACTTATCGTTAATCAGTTCAGACACAACTGAACTGCAAATGAACTTTTATTTTTTCCTGCCTCAAGCAAGCCCCATGTTCTCCAATACATTGTAAATTCAATGGAAACAACGGGCTGCCTTTTGTCTTTTCTCTGCAGTGGTGACAACTGTAAGAGCTTCTAATGGTTTCAAAATCCTATACACAACACAGAGCGTTGTTTACTATTCTAAGAGCAGCAGTAATAAAACACCATTTGCAAATAGACTAATACCTGCATGACATAACCAAGCGTGATGCCTTATATTGAATCATAACGTTCCAACCATTACAACAACTGTTAGTGACTCCACTGAAGGGAAAAGAAGACTTCTCCAACGGTCACAAGTCTCCTATCCCCTTGATGGAAATTCCAAAAGCAAACGGTTATTTATTATTTTGTGTGCTTTAGGTCCCACTGCAAAGTGTTAGCAATCAGAACATGTTTTATTGAAATCATGATTTTTAAAAAAGTAACCACTCACAAGCAATGATTTTTTCTAGCTTCTATTGCTGATACTTATTAGGAGGAACTGACAATCTATCAAAACTTAGTGGTAGTGCGTTAAATTTCTTTTGTTATCGTCTAAGAGCCTATTATTCATGGTAAACATTTGCTTTGGATATACATCCACTTTTTTTAAAAAGATAACATAGGTGTAAATATTTTGTTGGCAGTCGAATGGGTATATAAGGTTTTGTGACACCTCTGTTAGAATTGTGCATTAATATGATCCATGTATCCATTCTTGTAAGGGACTTTTCCATGTACTGAAAAAAAAAAAAAAAGCACTGAAGAATTCTAATGAGTGAGTTAGGCTTAAACATTGCCTGGAATTTTAAAAGACCTTTCAACCCAGCTTAATTTGTTGTTTGAGTTTTCTAAAGATTGGTAATTAATATTTTCTGCTGGCCATTTTTCTCTCCTCAGTTTTCGTTGAGAAACTGTCAATAAAAGTGTCCACAGTTTTCACATAGAAATGTAGATTTCCATGCCAGATGGAGTCACACTTCTCCTTAACATCTAGATAAAACAAGCTTAACCACCCTCCCATCTATTTTCATATCCTCCATGAATTCTGATGACTTCCCCATGAGGTCTATAATTCTGGGAATTACATATTTATAAAAACGTATAAAACATATATCATTTTTTACATTTATATTTATATTTTTATGGTTATATTACAACCATACTATATTTTTATGGTTACCCTTGGCTTTCTGAGCTGCTGCTTCTGTGCCTTTAGTTGATTTTGAGGATGATTTTTACTGTCTCAAAACTGCTGTTCTTTTCCTAATTGGTTTCAAACAACATGTGAAATTCAACCGCTTTCTTTGATTGCCAAAAAACCCTCAAAATCCAAAAACCAAAAAAAATAGAAAAGCCCTACTCCCAGAAAGCCTTTGTATGAAGGCTTGACTTGAATGTTTGGGAGAGGCTGAGAGCATTTAAAAGATTATTGCAGCTTTTAAAAGACTGCAACACATAGCAAACCACTTATTACTTAACTGAAACTAATTTACTGCATGTTCTTGTGCTGTCCTTTAAAATTAAAACGTTAATTTATTTTAAAAAGACAATGGTTGCACTTAGTAACATATTCAAAACATGCAAGATCTAAAAAAGTGAAAATTCTTCCTCCTACACCTTATCCTCATGTTCCCCATCTCACAGAGGCAGCTACTGTTACTAGTTACTTGTGCATCCAGAGCGATCCTATTAGTATAAAACATTATGTGAATATATTCTTATCTTTTAAGAAAATAAAAATGTTATCCTGCAACTTTCTTCGTGAAATGCTAAATCTTCAAGATGACATATAATCATACAGCACTGCCTCAATGCATGCTATTCATTGTCTTGATGTATTATAATTTATTTAATCAGTCCCATTTTGTGAACATTTAAGTTGTTGCCAATCTTCTATCACAATATTAGGACGCATATTTGCACATATGCATTTGACACTTAAGTCAGTATATCTATAGGATGAATTCTTAGAATAAGAAATGTTCAATCTAAGGACATACACATTTGAAAGTTTTTGCTAGGTATTATGAAATTGTGCTATATAATTTTTAATGTAGGTAAGATCATACTATAAAACAATTTTAGTTTCTGAATTTTTTCACTTAACTGAATTTATGTTATTCCTTCCCTATATTATTCAAAACACTTTATATACATTACTTTCAATGACTACAATACTTTTATATGAAGATGCCATAAATTAGTTAATTGTTTTCTAGCTGCTAAAGTAGTCATTTCCATTTTTTGCTCTCTTAAGTTATCCAGTGATAAACACTTTGGAACAAAAATATTTGTCTATTTTTCTGCGTATGAACTTCTAGAATAGGCTTTGAAAAGAGAAATTATTGATCTCAAAGATAAGAATGTATTTAACATTTTCATTCTTATTCTCAGATTTATTTCTGGGAAAGTAGTTACAATTTTATATCATTGTCAGTTATGTATTAATGGTAGAATGCCCAGCTCATTATATACTCATCGGTAGTGACACACACACATACACACACACACACACACACACACATACACACATACACAATTATTTAGGAGAAAAATAATACACATGATTTTAATTTTAATTTGAATATTTTATAAATGTTGATTTGTAAATGTAAGGCTTACTCATTTTATGAATTTCTTTTGTAAATATGATACATATATATGTATGTTTCAGTTTTATTGTCCTATATTAAAACTGTGTATGTATAGTTTGTATATTAATCTAGAATGTCCACATATATTCTGTTTCTTGGCTAGGAACACTTTCATTACGACTCAATTGCTGTGTTTTTGCTTCTCAGTGTACATACAGAATTCGCTTTCTGTAACAGAAAAACTATTAGCGTACTCCTCATATATATACAGGTTTTCCTTTTTCCAAATTTTAGACTGACTTAGTGGATTACTGTGGAAGCCAAGTTTCTCATTGTTGGAGTGAAACTTTACAGATAAGCAAGGGAAAGAGACTAGAATGACCCATATAGTAATGATCAGAGTTAGAGATATCAACTTGAACTCTTATTTAGCTTAATAGAGATGGTTATATATAGAAGTACTCGTGTGTGTGTGTATATATATATGGGTTAGTATATATATACACTATATATTAGCATATATGTATATATATATTACTATATATATATACACATATATACATATGGGTTAGTATATATACTTATAGACATGTATGTAATTTTCTTGTTTTGTTTGTGGAGAGAGCATAGAAGCAACAACATCCCAGTAGCAATGAACACATCTAACATCCAAACCTTGGTGTCTAATCCCATTTGTCAGTGAAAGTAACCAGGGCTCCTTCATGAAATGGTAGATTCTAGGACCTACGTGAGAAGTACACAGGTGAGCCTGGAGCACCTCACGTGCCAGAAAGTGAGGAAGGGATTACAGTAGTCCCCTCTTATTCATGGTGTTGCTTCTGAGGTTTCAGCTACCTGTGGTCAACTGTGATTTGAAAATATTAAATGGAAACTTCCAGAAATAAGCAATTCATAAGGTTTAAGTTGCACACCATTCTGAATTATGTGATGAAATCTCCTGCGATTCTGCCTGGGGTGTGAATCATCCCTTTCTCCAGAGTATCCATGCTGCAAAAGCTACTGGCCTGATAGTCACTTAGCAGCCATCTCAGTTATCAGTTAGGCTGTTCAGTATTGCAGTGGGCTTGTGTTTTAGTAGCCTGCATTTTACTTAATCATGGCCCGAAGCACAAGAGTGGTGGTGCCGGCAATTCAAGTATGCCCAAGAGAAGCCATAAAGTGCTTCCTTTAAGTGAAAAGGTGAAAGTTCTCTACAAAACAAAAAACGTATGTTCAGGTTGCTAAATTATCTGGTAAGAATGAATCTTCTACCCGTGAAATTGTGAAGAAGAAAAAATGCATGCATGCTAGTTTTGCTGTCTCACTTCCAACTACAAAAGTTATAGTCATAGTGCATGATTTTTAAAAGTGCTTAGTTATGATGAAAAAGGCATTAAGTTTGTGAGTGGAAGACATGAAGAGAAATGTGTTCCAATCAATGGCAATCAGGTTCAGTAGTATATGCAGTTTCAGGTGATTACTGGGGGATTGGAACCTATCCCCCATGGATAAGGTGGAACTTTCGTTTTGCTGTAAAACAAAAGAAAGTTTTTTACTGCTTTATAGAAAAAGGCTAAAAATGTAAACTTATAGGAGAAAAACTTGAAAAACACTATCTCATCAAGGTCAACATCAATGGTGCTGTCAACATATGCATTTGATATGATGTGACAAGAACGAAACTTTATATCTGTGGTCTTCCTCTCCAAACCCATAACCCCAGTCCAATCACGAAACATACAACAGACAAATTACAAAAGAGGCACATTCTGTAAAATCCCTACCAGTACTGGCAAAACTATCAAGATCATCAAAAACAGAGAAAGTCTGTGAAACAGTCACAGCCAAGAGGAGCTTAAGGAGACATGATGGCTAAATGTAACCTAGTATGCTGGGTGGGATCTTGGAACAGGAAAAGGACATTAGGTTAAAACCAAGGAAATCTGAATAGAGTATGGACCTTAGTTTATAATAATGGGTCAATATTGGTTCATTAATTAAAAAGTATGCCATATTAGGATATTAGTAATAGAGAAACTGGGTACCTTTGGAGTATATGGGAATTCTCTATATTATCTTTGTAATTTTTCAATGAATCTGAAACGTCCAAAAATAAAATTTATTGTAAAAAGTGTATTATGAGGTATCTAAGAGATATACAAAAAAGGTGTGATAGTTAATATTGAATGTTAACTTGATTGGATTGAAGGATGCAAAGTATTGTCTCTGGGTGTGTCTGTGAGGGTGTTGCCAGAGGAGATAACATTTGAGTGAGTGGACTGGGAAAGGCAGACCCACCCTCAGTCTGGGTGGGCACCAGCTAATGGGCTGCCAGCATGGCCAGAATAAAAGCAGGCAGAAGAATGCGGAAAGACTAGATCGGTTTAGACTTCTGGTTTACATCTTTCTCCTGTGCTGGATACGTCCTGCCCTCAAACACTGGACTCCAAGTTCTACGGCTTTGGGACTCTTGGATCTTCGACCACAGCCCGAGGGTTGCACTGTCAGCTTCCCTACTTTTGAGGTTTTGGGACTCGACTGGCTTCCTTGCTCCTCAGCTTGCAGACGGCCTATTGTGGGACCTCACCTTGTGATCCTGTGAGTCAATACTCCTTAATAAACTCCCCTTTGTGTATATATCTATCCTATTAGTTCTGTCCCTGTAGACAACCCTGACCGATACACAGGTTAAAAAGTAAAATAAACACCATGTGTCTTTTGTCCACTCTCAGCTTAAAAAACAATGCTTATGGATAGAGTTGAAGCCCCTTGCATACTCCTCTGTTATACTCTCATCCCCCTTCTAGAGGTAACTACTATCCTGAATTTGGAATTTCTTATTCCCATGCACTTACTGATATTTTTATGACACATTGTTTCGATGTTTTAAAATTTTATATCAATTGCATCTTATTATATCTGCTTTGGAAAATGTTTTATTCACTATTTTGCTTATAAGGTTCATACTAGTTAATGTAGTTCTAAGTCATTTATTTTCTCTGCTATCAAGTCTTCCATTATATGAACATACTCAAATCTACTGATCCCTCTGATGGACCTGTAGGGCGTTCTGTCATTCCTGTAGTGGAAGTCCTTCCATTTGCCTTCGTTTGCCCAGACACCAGGGATTTCTCACTGGCTAACTCATTCCACACAGCACTCCGCATCTTAGTCTGGCTGCCTGACTCCTCCCCTTCCTCTCAGATTGGCCTCTAGAGCTCTCAAGTCTTCTCATGCACAGCTGCTCAGCGTTTTTGTCCTTTCTCACAAATGCAAGTCCCAACCTGTCTCTGCATAGCTACAAACCATTCAAGATCTCAGCCTCACAAAGAGGTCCTCTGCTTCAGCAGTCCTCAATCTCTCTGACACTAGGGACCAGCAGAAGACAATTTTTTTCACAAACAGGGAACTGGTGGGGGATGGCTTGAGAATGAAACTGTTCCACCTCAGATCATCAGGCATTAGATTCTCATAAGGGACACACAGCCTAGATCCTCACAGGTGCAGTTCGCAATAGGGTTCATTCTCCTGTGAGAATCTAATGGCATTGTTGATCTGACAGGAGGCAGAGCTCCTCTCCTCCTGTTGTGTGGCCAGGTTCCTCATAGGCCATGGACTGGTACTGGTTTGTGGTCTAGGGGTTGGGGACTCCTGTCCTACTTCTTTCTCTAGCACCTCTCATCCAAGCAAAATTATTTTTAAAAAATTATACTTTAAAACTTGTTTTTTCCAGATGTGCTTTAAAATAATTAGAGAGAAAGATATCCATAGTCCTTTTACTGAAAGATATCCAATGCTCTTGGATATCCAATTGTCCTTAGATAAGTGAAGTCAATTCAAGTATCACCTTAAATATAACCTTAAGTAGTCTATGCAAAGCAAATTTTCAATAAAGTAGGTTCTGTAAAGCACAGGGCGAGGAACAGAATTTGGAAAGAATCATCTGGGTGCCAAGGAAAGCTCGTCTTAAGTGAAAAGGAATGCATATCGGTGATTATGTAACATTGTACCCTCTGAGTATATCTATATTCCCTTTCTTTCTGTTTAAAATCATCTCTAAGGATGAAAGAAAACCTTTCATCTTTGAGGAAAAATATCAAAGAAGCAGAAGGAATTAATTTGGTCAAAGGCATCTTTTAATGAAGTAGAATCAGAGTTTGGAGATCCACGAAACTAAAGAGAGGAGAGATTTTTGAATACAGGTAGTTGTCCTGGGGCATTTTAGTTGCATTCCAAACTGTAGAGAGTAATACTCCTGGTACTAAAGTACAAAAAAATTGTCACATTTAGACTTGTATTAAGATATAATATTTAATAAAATTACATAAAATCTAAAAAGGAGACTAATTTTTAGCTCTTCAGATGGAGATAAGTCCAAGGGACCATTGTACAACATGGTGACTATAGTTAATAATAATGCATTGTACATTTGAAAACTGCTAGGAGAGTAAATTTTAAATGTTCTCACTCCAAAAAAGAGTAAGTGTGTGAGGCAATGAATATGTTAATTAGCTTAAGCCATTCCACAATGTATACATATACGAAAACTTCATGTTGTACATGTAAATCTATGAGATGATTATTTGTGAATTTAAAAATATCAAAGATTGTTTTTTTAAAAGGAGATAAGCTTAATAGAAATGGTATTTTCATAAAATTAATCTAGCAACTGTATGTCAGATGTATAAGAAGGTGAAGGTGTGGGTGGGTGTGTGCGAGGGGTGGTAATGAGAAAAATAAAATCTAGGCTAATACAATAATTCAGCCCCAAAGCTATGAAGGCCTAGATTGGGGTAGTGACAGTGAAAATGAGAAAAATGGAAGAGTTTTAGAATGAACTCTTGATAACTCTTGGCCAGACTGATTAGATGATAGGCAAAAAGAAAGAGGGTCAGAGTGGTGTCTGAAGTGCAGCACTGGGGGCCAGGATGGGGTGGTACCCTTGCCACAAATGGGAAGGCACAGACAGGCATCACATGGAGCCTGATGGTGACGTCCACAGGGAGCCAGCCCAGGGAGGACCTGAGAGAAAGCACCTGATCTCCAAATGGGAGGCTGAGGCCTATTTCACAGTCAGGAGAGAGCCACTCAAAGGAGCTGGCAGAAGAAAACAGTGAAGTCAACGTTACCAAAGTGGACAAATAGAGGATGTCAAGGGAAAAAAATTCCATTGTCAAATACAGCCAATGTGGGGCTAAGGGGAGGTGCTTGATTTTGATTAGGTAGAACAGTTACGTCTTTCTATATCCCAGAGATTTCCTTGTACACTCTGTTGAATTTCTGCAGGGAGCCATGACAGAACTTCTTTCTGTTGCCCTGCCTTAGTAAGAACTGCTGAAGTGTACTGCAGTTCTCTCTGTGACAGAGTAATGTAGCATAGTTCACCTAGGAGTGAGGACAAGAAATGGGGTGACAGAAAAAGAGCAGCTAACTTTTCCTGACTCACAAGTATGGCAAAGCTTACTCATGAACCCCTTTTTGCAGGTGGTAAAATCTGGGTCCTGTCACTCACCTCTAAAGAAGATGGGCATTTGGCTCAGCTGTTTGCATAATAGCCCTTGTTTCTTTCTTCTGTCTTTGTATCTATCATTTATTTCATCCATTCCATGGTGTTACATTTGAACATTCTCTTTGATATTCTCTTTACAAATCTCCTTTAACTTCACGTTCTAAGACTTCCTCAACAAGTTTTCTCTCCGCCAAAAATATCACATCCATTTATAAATTGGTGAATTTATGAACTGCTTTGAATGAACTGAGCTGAAATTATTTATTGAGAATGAAGAAGAAAAAAAGTGGCCACAAAACTTCACACCTCATCCACTTACCCAGACACTCATCTACTGAGCACTGATATGTACCAATCCCCAAAACAGGTGTGGGGGATATAAAATCCAATAAGACATCGTCATTTTTACCAAGGGATCTGCAGAGAGAAATGGTCAGGGTGAGAATGGCTTTCTAGGTTGGCCTTGGGGAAGGATCTTCAAGAGATACAGCTGCCCCCTCTCATAGCGATTTTATTTTATTGCTAGTCCTTGAGGGTATATTCTCTGAAGGATCTAGATTTAATAAGGGAACAAAGGCTTTTTGGTTTGCTCATTGATGGTTTTACAAAAGTATAGTCATATCTGGATTCTGTTATGCCACATCCAACTTCGTTTGTAGGAGTTGGTTTATGTCTGGGTTGGGTATAAAAATAACTATGGGATTCTGTAAATGATAAAAAACATGAAGGCTTTCATATGCATATTTAAGATGTTACTAGACTTACCAAATACGGAGATTCTACCCTTGGTCTGGGCCTTTGTGTCTTCTATTACAAATCTACAGTTCCTTAGGAGCTTAATAAAAGATAAATAGCCAACTGGAGTTTAATTATTTTCCCATGCGCTTCTGCATTGGCATATTTGCCCGTTAGGAAAATTAGGCAGATTGGACCAAGAACCCTTAAATTAAAGAAATAGATGCCCTGCTCCACGACTTTGTTTCACAGTGTAGAAGAGCATGGAAGTCAACATGACCGCTTCCTTTATGCATGGTTGACAGTGAGTTCTGTCTAGCCAGCCTGGTGCCATCCCTTCCCTCTCTCCGACCACAGCAGCAGTCATACTTTGTAATTCAAATAAGCCTTTCTTTAAAAACAAGTGGAACAGCCTTATATCTTCTAAGGCAGTTAAACATATTTTGCATTTTATGAGCGAGGATAATCCTTTCACGTTTTCAGAAATAAGTTTACAAGCCCACATGCCTGGTAAGCAACGGGAACCGTGTGACAAATGGGGACACAGTGCATCCTCCAGGCAATCTGCGTGACACGCAGTAAATCCTCCCATTCTGGCAGCTTCAAAAGTGCGCTGGGAGAACAAGATCAATTCTCCCCCGGCCTCACAAAGGATCCTTCATTGCTGATTGCTATGAAACCAGAGGAGAAGCTTAATGAAGGAGATGCTGGAACCTGACAGCAGTATTGGAAATGAATATAGAGAAAATGAAAATATTATGCACCAAATTGGCAGAATCGAAGACAGAGTGACTATTAGTGGACACGAACATACAGTGTAGCTGAGTGTTTTCTCAGGCCAGCTGGTGACAGCAGAATATCCGCGCGAGGAAGTAGTAAAATGAAGCCCACACGTGGGATGGGGAGTACTTGGAAATCCAAGTTGCACCACAGACAGCAGCGCATCAGCTGTAAATTTCGGCCTGCCAGTATTTTGAAAAATAAACACAGCTACAGTGAAAGGGAATTTCACCGTATCTGAGTTGGGGAGTAACATGAAAGGAGAAAGACACAGTCATGAAAGATAAACACAGGACATAACATAGGATCTGCAGGTGGAAACCCTTTTATCCCCTCTCGGCTTGCTTTTCTCCTCCGTTTGCTAATTTGCGGCTTGTTTTGCCTGTAATTGGTCACCATATTCATGCTCTCTATTCTTTCTCTTTTGTTTTCTTTCTGTGAATTTACCCAAATGTATATGAACAACAGCATTACAATTCAAGTGGCAAATTATTGCAAAATGGGAAACATGATGTTTTACAGTTTTAACTGATGTTATTAGCAGGTGTGTTTATCGACATGACAGGGTGACAGAATGGAAAAATAAATATATTGGAATCAATAAGCTGAAGAAAAGTGAACCGGAACATTACTTTCCTGCTTTCAAGGAAATGAGGCCTGGCCGTTTGCAAGAATAAAAAATGTCATTGAAAACCGAACCCTCTTAATGAGAGCAAATCTCTGCCTATTCTGTTGAGCGGAGGCAGCAAGATCACTGCTGCCAGCTCCCCAGTCTGCTTAACATATTGCTATCACCCATTGCAGTTCCACTGAGAAATCGCACATGGAGTACCACCATCGTTCTGCGTTCAGGTCGGGGTAGAATAACAGGAGCGCACGACTTCATCTCTAAAGATCACTGAAGGAAACATAGCAGGTCCCAAATTACTTGACTGAAATGAGTGAACTCTGATAACGTATCAGGAAAATAGAAAAGAATGAATCAAGAAGAGATCACACTATTAGGAGTCAATGGGCTAAACTTGTTTAAAGTAAAAAGGTATCAGTCATCATGGATATGGGCATCTTTCCCTATCATCACCCTGATTAGCATAGCAAGGGGTAATAGGAACATAACATGCTATGTGAGATCTATCCGCTGGACAACAACCAAATGGGAAAATGTCAGTTGGTTTACAGAATGTCAGGATTTTCTTGCCTGCCTCAAACCAAAACCTCAAATTAAGTAAAAATCTTATTATCCTACCAATGTGGCTTTGAGTGTTAGTTCCAAATGGAATTAAATCTTTCCATGAGAAAACTGTGTGTGTGTGTGTGTGTGTGTGTGTGTGTGTGTGTGTGTGTGTGTGTTTTGTGACTGCCTTCCCTGGAGGTATGTAGATACACATCACAGAGCTGTGCCCTTTAATTTCCCCAAAGAGACACCTAGGGAGTTTGGGGTCTTGACTGGAGGAATTTGCATGCTCTCACCTTCCCTCTGTGGCCAGTTTCGAAGACTATGCCAAAGAAAGTAGAAGGGACGAAGAGGGAGGGGGGGAAGTGAGTGAAACAAAATAGATTATGAATTTGAAAATTGCCAATTATCTTGTATCATACAGCTCAGAGCCCTGGCACAATGATCAGCCACAATCCAGATTTTTCAGCTTAAATGGCTTTACATTCAAGCAAGCAAATTAACCATAAAATAGGGGGGAGAAAAAACAAAATATCCCAAGAAAGAATAAACTGCAGATAATAAGCACCAATCTGGTGTTGAATGCAGCCCAAGATACCAATTGTTTTAAGTCACGACAAAGACAGCTGAATGCTCATCTTGTGGCTGCAGAGCGAGGATGATTGCCTGCCATGAGTATCTTCTCTCACAAATAACAGTTTTTTCGCTCTTAATTTTCTGCTAAATTGGAAGCTAACTGCTTCCCACATTGTCATTGGAACACCTGCAGCTGTGCTGGATTTCTGCGCACCATTTCTTTTAGGTAAAACAGCACTCCACTTCCTTCAGCTCCTCATTATGCCGTGAGGTCTTCTTTTCACTGCACTGCAGCACTAATGATTCAGGCAGGCTGGTCAGTCATTAAGTGACAAGCAAATGATACCGTGTGCAACGTGTGAGTAATCGGTCTGAACAAATGAAATCACAGAGTTGCCTTTCCCATCATTCATTTCACAAACAGTAGCAATGTGGCGCACAGCAGGTAGTTCAGTTAAAACCAGCCTTGTAAAACAAATTTCCTGCAGCCGTTTAAGTGAACTGCGATGGGCTGGATGCTTCAGCTAGCGATTGTGCCCGGAGGAGTTAAGGAAGGTTGGGGTGGAGGGAGGAAGGGAGAGAGGGGCTGGGAGGAGAGCCTCGGTACATACATTAGAGTAATTAAGGGTTTCGTGTCTTATTGGTATATTTTTCATTTACATGGATCTCAGAAATGACTGTTGGATTAGCAAACCCAAAACATACAACATACATTTCAATGTGCCTTGTCAAGAAGTAGCTGTTAAGAGACTGAAGCAAAGTTCCCAAATAAATGCTCTAAATTGGGAGTCATGAAGACGTCATTGTAAATCAGATGGATTGCTAGGAAGCTAGTGATGCAAATCACAGCGATAAAAGGCTTCACGGCTTTTATTTTCACAGTAGATCCCCTTTTGATTCTTTAATTATTTTGTGAACGGTACAGACTTGGCTGCTAATAGAAACCCAACTTGCGAGCTAAAGCTTAAAATGCATTAGATTAGCTTGCAAAACAAAAAAAGAGGTAAAATGACAGAGGGTAATGTGAAGATCTTTGTAGGCCCAAACTTTTGACTCAGGCCCCTGGCTAGCTGATCTCAGGCTAAGGAAGAGGGGCTGCTTTCTGAGGACTGAGGTCTCCAGCAGGTTTCACTCATATCAACCCCACTGTTTCTCTTTTGCCTGAGGTCCTGGCTGATAGGGAGATGAACCGAGTTTTGGTTAAAAGTGTGTTTGGAGCCTTTTGTAGCAATGATGTGAGGTTGTGGGAGGACAGCCTGGAACTATGAGGGCTGCATCAGCTCTTATCTTTCCACACCATCAACAACAAAACTAGGCAGGGCACGGTGGCTCACACCTGTAATCCCAGCACTTTGGGAGACCAAGGTGGGTGGCTCACCTAAGGTCAGGAGTTCGAGACCAGCCTGACCAACATGGTGAAACGCTGTCTCTACTAAAAATACAATAATTAGCTGGGTGTGGTGGTGTGCACCTGTAATCCCAGCTACTCGGGAGGCTGAGGCAGGAGAATTGCTTGAACCTGGGGACAGAAGTTGTAGTGAGCTGAGATTGCGCCATGGCCCTCCAGCCTGGGCCACAAGACCAAAACTCCATTAAAAAAAAAAGAACAAAACTAAACAGGGTCTCATATCCGGCACTGATTTTTCCTGTCTCTGGTCATCTGGATTTTAGCTTCAAACTTACTCATCATATCCTCTTAGGCAGCTGGTAAAAGCTTCCAGAAGAGAGCCTGAACAGTCCGGCTTGACTGCTCACATGATACATCTATACTGCACAGCTACAAAAGGTAACAAAGCAGGATATCCGTGGGTCCCCGCTCTGGCATCATCCAGGACTGGGGCTTGCACTAGGACCTTCCTGGACACTTGCTGACTAAATTAGTGTCCACAGCCCCTTTCTGGCCCCTGACACACTGACTAACATTCAATGTATTATAAGGAGTGAAAGGAAGAAGGTTTCTCAATCAAGAAAATTTGAATGCTATGAAGTTCATTTAGTATGAGGCTAGTATCTTTAATCTGAGATCCCACTGGGGATTGTCTCAAAATAGCAAACTAAGATTCTCAACAAATGCTGATATAACAAGACATTCTTGCAAATGGACAGTAAGGCATCCACTGCAAATAAGACATTCCTACAAAATGATGAAATACTATCCCTTCAACCGTACCTCCATCTATGCCCAGCTATAAGTCTACCACAGTAAGACTGACTTGCAAGAAGGGTGCACAGATTTTTAAGGTTTTCCAAAATATATTACTGAATTAGTACATGCTTATTTTTATTTATTTATTTTTTGAGACGGAGTCTTGCTCTGTCACCAGGCTGGAGTGCAGTGGTGCAGTCTCAGCTCCCTGCTACTTCCGCCTCCTGGGTTCAAGCGATTCTCCTGCCTCAGCCTCCCAAGTAGCTGGGACTACAGGTGTGCACCAACATGCCCAGCTAATTTTTGTATTTTTAGTAAACCTGGGGTTTCACCACATTGGCCAGGATGATCTCGATCTCCTGACCTCATGATCCGCCTGCCTCGGCCTCCCAAAGTGCTGGGATTACAGGCGTGAGCCACCGCACCTAGCAATACATGCTTATCACAAATAAATCAAACAGTATATAAAATTGTATAAAACACTCTCTCCCTCTATGCTTGCCTTCACTAGGTGTAACCACTGTTATAAGTGTGGTTTGCATCACCTCAGACATTCTCTATGTTTATACCAGCGTACACAGAGGTGTAATCATACTTCCATATCCTATTCTGCAACTGGTTTTCTGCACTGATCAAGACACAGTGGACACCTTTTCGTGTCAGCACAGGCAGATGAATCTCATTTGTTTTAACATTAACAGAATATTTTGGCATGTGGATGCATTTTAGTCAACCAATTTTCTACTGAAGGAAATTAGGTTGTTTCTAAAGCAATCTATTGAAACTGATACTGCAGTGAAAATCCTTGTAGGTATATCCTCATTCATTCGTATAATTGTAGGATGAATTTCTAAAAACAGAATTACCAAACAGCTTAATCCTGAGCAATTTGACAGTTGATTGTTTTTCACATTTAATCTTATTAAATTAAAAGTAAGATTGAGAATCTCTTCATGTTTCAAAGAAATTTGTAATTCCTTTTGTCTGTGGCTTATTTGCCCATTTTCCAGTTAGGCTGGTGGTCTTTTCCTTTCTGATTTATAAAGGCACTCTTCAAGGCACGTTTATCCAAGATGTTTATCTAGTATATCTGTATCTTGCAAATACTTGTCGACACTTTGACACTTTCATAGTAATGTTGGCTCTAAAGAAATTTTGGATGTTTGTGCAGTTTAACAACTCTTAACTCTGTGACTTTTGGGGGTTTCATTATGTTTGAAAAGTCCTCCCCACTGCAGTATTGTAAACATATTCATTCCTTTAGTTTTTTAAAGAATGTTTATAACTTGAGCCACCTGGACTGTACTGTAGTTAAGAAGTGGGTGAAAGACGCAGCGTGATTATTTAGCAGTCCATCTTAAGGAGTACCGTGACCATCCAGACTGTCATCACATAGAAAATACATGTTTTAAGCCAGACTGCTTTCATCATCATTACAGGGTCTTAGCACTAAGCACTCAAAGCTATGTATTCACAAGTTCTTCCCTTTAGATATCAACAGTCTAAATTGAACATAATCAAGATGTTAAGCTCATATCAGGATTCCGTGACTTTTCAATGCTGCTGGTGCTGGCTTACCGTTGGGTTCAAGGATAGAACACCATCCCCCATCCCCTACTCAGAATGCTGAAATGCAAAAAACTCTGAAAGCCTGAATTTTCCTAAGTTATTTGATGGCAAACCTAACCTTGCCCATCATAAGGCTATGCATAGCCTCTATTCCACTTTATCTGAATATCTCCACCTTTTCTCCAGACCTCTATGTACAATATGAACAATGCATTATTCCTTACAAACTGAAATAGCCATGAATTTAAAAACCATCTGGTCCCGGGGATTTTGTAAAGAAGACTGTGGCTCAAGTAAGAGTAATTTATTATCTCACACAGGTGCAGAAAACTTGCTAATAAAAGGAGAAGAATGGAGTATGGTGAGAGTTAATGGAAAAGAGGAAGAAGGAGGAAGCAGAGGATGAAAATTTTGAGAAACTGTAGTTGAGAGGAGGAAATCGTTTCATGGACTCATTCATATTTAATAAAGCTGTGAGGATATCTATCAATCAAACCAAGTTCAGTGATATCAGACCTGAGATTTTATTAAGTGAATAGTAATCAGAACATCACTCAGATCCCTTGAAAACAAAACAAACCTGAAAGGTCTTGAGATTTTGAACATTATGAATATCAAAAAAGATGACTAGTATTCTAGTAATTAAAATAATGTTTCTTCATTTCTTCAAGGATCTTGCGATACTTCTTAGTACTTTGAGAAGAGGTTTCCTTTCTGTCAAAGGGCAGGTCCCGGAGATAGATTCTCCCAGGCACATTTAGGCTGAGATTTTTGAACCACAGTATACAAAGCCAGGACTCTCTCAGCTATAGCTGTTTGAGCTAAATAACTATAAATGAAATAAGCAGTTGGTCTTTTCTTTACTGAAATCAAACAGAAGTAAATGCATAGGAAGAGAAGGAAAGCCCTAAATGTTCTCAACCCAGGTTTCACATCAGAGTCATCTAGGGAACTTACAAAAATAACAACTGCAAGGAATTTCCTCGCACGTTTGAATGTGACAAGAATCACTGGAAGTGCTGATTGAAACATCAGTTACTGGGCCCAGCCTTGGAGTTTCTGATTCAGCAGGTCTTCGGGAGTGGGGGGTGAGAATGAGCATTTCTATCAAGTTCCCAGGTGATGCTGCCGCTGCTGCTGATCTGGAGACATCACTTTGAGATCTTGATTTAACTAGTGTAGGGTGGAACTTAAGCATTATTCATCTTTCAGAGTTCCCAGGAGAATTTAACATGCATTCCTGGAGGGCCACTCCAGAAAAGAGGAGTACAGGAAAGAAACTTTTCCTATGCTACCTGACCAACATATCCCACTTTTTTCTCCCATACAGTAATGAGATGTTTATCAGCCTCCTTCACATCTTCAGTAGTTTATCAAAGGGGCTAAGGGTCCTCATACAACTCTGGAGAAAGAGGTCAGATCACTTTTTTGAGGAGAAATATTTTCCAGGTACACAGATAACAAGGCAATAGGGATATGACTGAAAACAAGATTAGGGAATTTTAGATAAAATCTAATTTTAAAGTGCACCTTTTTGGCTGGGCATGGTGGCTCATGCCTGTAATCCTAGCACTTTGGGAGGCTGAGGCAGATGGATCACCTGAGGTCAGGAGTTCGACACCAGCCTGGCCAACATGGTGAAACCCTGTCTCTACTAAAAATACAAAAATTAGCCAGGTGTGGTGGCACATGCCTGTAATCCCAGCTACTTGAGCTACTTGAGAGACTGAGGCAGGAGAATTACTTGAACCCAGGAGGTGGAGGTTGCAGTGAGCTGAGATCGTGCCACTGAACTCTGGCCTGGGCAACAGAGCGAGACTTCTTCTAAAAAACAATTTCTTTACATTTAGAAGCACAAATAAATTGGAAACAGAACGTTGGGTTCCTAATAAAATGGATATAGAAAATTTTCAATGGGCTATAGCTTAATTTGGAAGATAGCCCTGTGCAAAGGTAAATTTGCTTAAAATTGCAATGAAAGAGAAATTTCAGAGACTATACAACCAAATGATAACCTTAGAAAAGATATCTATGAATGATGATTATCATTTATTTCTGGAAACCCAATAACCTCTTCTTTTGAAACCTTTTACTCGAACTGTAAAGATGAATATCAAAGGTGGGCTAGGCTTTGTTTGAAATTTCACGTTAACCTAAGATTTTGTCTTGTATTCCCAAATTCTGGAAAAGGCAAGGGACATCCTCTAACATGCTAATACACTTCCCGGCCATCTGTGACACCAGACTGATTTGATTCTTATTATTTTTTAAAGTCTCTGACAACATTGTATGGCTCTGTGATAATAACCACTGATACTGCCAAAAAGAAATCTGGGAGTTTTCTGATCCGCCTTTGCTTGTTTCCCAAATATGCTTTGAGGACATGTAGAATTGGTTCTGATGGATTGTGAAGGGAGACTTAGTTATGGATTTTGGTGAATGAAAAGAAACAAAAGGAAATTAGGCTTTGGAATTAATGCTGCAGGACTAGTTGTGTATTTACTAGAATATTTATCTATATGCTTACAGCAAGCCTTACTGTGTCTGCTCTATATTATATTTCATTGCCCTGAAGTCTACATTCAGGTGAGAACACCAGCTCT
The DNA here is from genome assembly GCF_030222135.1 of Aotus nancymaae. Lineage (NCBI taxonomy): Eukaryota > Metazoa > Chordata > Mammalia > Primates > Aotidae > Aotus > Aotus nancymaae. Next base: position 38,157,189 of record NW_026988438.1, on the reverse strand, counting down.
CACACGTACTAGCAAGAAGACAACAAACAACAGCAACAAAGATTGACGCCTGGCTTGACAGGGAAAGGCTGTGCTTAGCTTAAGCAATAGGTTAAGAGTGCTTCTTAATTTCTCTAATACAGCTAATTGTGCCCAAGACGCTGGGGTTGATCCAGTTTCATTTAGTTGATTTATGAGACAGTGTTTCACCACCCAAGTGAAACAAGCTTTTCAAGTAGTTTTATTTATTTGGGCCTGAAATAGCTACAAACCAAAGAGATGCTCAATTTGGCGGATTTCTAAGTTTAATTGCTTTTCAGCTTTGTATTAGTCTGTTCTCAGCTGCTAATAAAGACATATATGAGACTGGGTAATTTATAAAGGAAAAAAGTTTAATTGACTCACAGTTCAGCATGGTCAGGGAGGCCTCAGGAAACTTACACTCATGATGGAAAGGGCAGCAAGTATGTTCTTTACACAGCAGCAGGAAGGAGAAGTGCCAAGCAAAAGGGGAAAAAGCCCCTTATCAAACCATCAGATGTTGTGACAACTCACCATCAAGAGAACAGCATGGGGGAAACTGCCCCCATGATTCAATTACCTCTCACTGGGTCCCTCCCATGACACGTGGGGATTACGGGAGCTACAATTTGTGGAGATTTGGGTGGGGACACAGCCAAACCCTATCAGCCTTTACTTACCTTCATGGATGATAACACACAGGTCGCTATACTCAAGAGCAGAAGATAGGGTCAGTTTGGCTACTATTGTTACCATCAATTCTCTTACTCTGGGTCCAGCCATTCAAGCCAAGAATGTGTTTGCACCTACCTTCACCTCAGTGAGGGTCATTTTGTCAGTTACACAACCTCTACCAGGCAGGGAGGAAGGGAAGGCCGAGGAGGTAAAATGCAAACCATCCAGTTTTGTTATTTGCTAATTCTAGGTTGGAGTCAGCATAGACTAAATCTGAAGTTAAATTACAATTTGGTAACAGATCTCAGTTCTGGTGCCCTACCCCATCATGGTTATTACATTGCAGTGGAGACAGCCTGGCTAGGTTTTGGCCATCCTCACTATCAATATCACTGACAAAGCACTGCAAAGTTATTAGTGGCTCTGCCAGTGGGGAAAGAATACCACTTAGCTGCAAGCTTTTCCTTCTCAAATCAGTTTTGGTTTATCTCCCTGCTGCCCACCCACCTCGGCATGTGGTGACACTGGGCGGACAGTGGGGAATTGGGATGCCTCTTTCTGTAGTTCACAGAGACCATTAGAGTCATCCTATCCACCACAGAGCACATACCACTAACCCATCTTTCAACACATTTTGTTGAAAACCCTTCACTCCTGTCCTTCTGTAAATTTCCAGGCTGGCCTCTCTTGTATGAACTTTGACTTATTCTCCAACAGATCCTTAGTTCTCTGCTTTTGGTGTGTTCCCAGGATCTTTCTCCCTAATAACTCAGGTCCTAAATCCACAAAGGATGGTGACTTGTTCTGCTATCATATTCATCTCAGAACATATATCGTAACAGGCTTGCTTCTTCCTTTTGACAAAACCTAGAGTCAGCCCTGGAATAACGTGTCAGTTGCAACAGGCACCTGCAATATTTGCTGCTTAGTAGACAGAACCTGGAATTTCTCTGAGACAAATTAGTAACCGACAAAAGATGAGAACACAGCATAAAGAAGCCATACAAATCACTTATGAAAGGCAAACAATATAAAAGAAAAAAGAGCAATAATCACCATAAAGGATCATTCATTGAAAAAGAGAAAACTTGAACAGCCAATAAACCCTTGAGAAGAAATTCAGCCTCACTAGCAATCAGGGAAAGGCAAATGAAACCACCATTAGATTAGCAAAACCTTAAAGTTTGGTCATATAAAATATAAACAAGGTTGATGGGAGAATGGATATTCTCAGAGCCTTCTGGTAAGAACACAAATTGTTCAACCCCTTTGGAGGCACTATGTCAACGTGCAGGGAAGTTGCTAGTACACATGACATATGGCCTAATATTTTTTCCAAAGTAAGAATCCTAGAGAATCTTTTGCAGGTGTACATAAGAAGATGTTTACCAAGATGTTCATCAAACCATTGCTTATAATAGCAGAAAAAAACAGATACATTCTAAATATTTGTCAATAGCAAATGGAGAAATAAACCATGGCGTATACTTATATAATGGAATAGTACCCAGCATTTAAAATGAGTGATCTAAAAGTTACAATGTGTCAATTTCGATAATTCTGGAAAACACAATGCAATATAATTCAATTTATCTTGACTTAAAAGTAAAAAAAGTCAGATGACTATGCATACTATTTCTAAATATACACCTTTGCAGTCAAAGCATTAAATGAGAGAAAAGGTAAGCATCAGCTTCCATACTGTGGTGACTCTGGAGAGAGTGTGTGGAATGGAAAGAGGAAGGACTACTCTAGGGGCTTTGACTATATCCGAAACTGTTCTATTCCTTTAAAAATGAAGCAAAATGTTCACATATATTTTAAATACAGTTGGGCATATAGGTGCTTTCCTTTGTATCTGAAATGCTCCTCTTTTTTCACTATTAATATTATAATAACTTCCACTTTAGTCAAGAATGGATCTTTTAAGCCCTTGATATGACAGATAAACATAAAAACTAAACTCGAGGTCCTTCCTTCTGTCTGGATCTTGGGCCTCTTCTTTGGAGCTTTGACAGGAAGCACAACAATGAAGCCAAAGCAGCAAAACTACGTGCTGGACTCACAGGGCACTTCGGGCCAGCGAACCTCTCCTCAGGCTGGGGCTACAAGTCAGTGCTCAGACACTTCCAGAATGCTCTTTTTGTTTCATTCGCCTTTAAATGCTACAGAGAAGGAAACAAAGGGAGATGCCCCCCATGGCTTTAAGTCAACCCCTTAATTTTATTTGAATATAGTTTTGTCGTTTAATTACTGCCATTTTTTCTTTTCTCTCATTCTTTCTTTTTTTAAAGCTTCCAGATTGCTGTGTAATTTTTGTATCTATGCAGATTAACTAAGAGTTTATGAAGAACCAGCACATAATTAAGGATATAACAGAATCTTCCACTTACAGCCATCTTCCCCAATTTTAAAAAATGGCACTTTCCATTTCTGAATTGTGCATTGCTAGCTTCCAGGTTTTTACTTAAGACAAATATTTTCCGTTCAAAGCCTGCTGCAATGAATTTCCAGCCTGGCAAGTAAACATGGATTTAAGGAGACAAGTCGTCTCCGGAATTCACCGGCATTTTTGCTCTGGATCTAATTTTAAGAAGCAACAGTGATATATATAGGAGTGGTCTTATATGAAAACCATATGAGAAATTTCTCCCCCATTCAAGGCCATTCTTCGAGAGCTTTGGTAGGACCTCAAGTTAGAACTTATTTTAGATTTAGAAAGACCTCCTGGCTGCACCTGATGTCTTCTTATTGCCTACCTGAAACTGGACACTGTTACTTTAAGAGATCTAGATATGGCAATGGTGGTTTCTCAGCCAGTATCTAAGGAGCAGGGAGCAGACCCAAATTTGGAAATCTGAGGAAGTTTCATACAGGAACTGTTTATGAAGATATCATCAAAGTAAAGGATACCACATGACTAGTGATCCTAGAACTGTTACCACCCCTAGGCTTCAACCAGCAAGGGGAGGAAGGGGCTTACTGCCAGAGGGAGTTGTGTGGAAAAGGTAGACTGATGGGAACTAAGACCAAGGTACTGTGCCAGGGAGGGGCGAGGAACTAAATTCTTCAACTACTTCCCACTCTCCCTCCATTCTCTTACTGGTGCTTCCCACTGGCCAAACCCAACTGGACCCAGAGAGTAAGGAAGCTCCTTGATTTCAGGAGAGCACACAGCAGTGCTGACTAAGTGGGAGAGTGGATATCAACACACCAGGCTCTCCAGCCATGCAGAACTTCAAATCAATTAAACCTCTTTCCTTTAGAAATTAATCAGTCTCAAGTAGTTCTTCACAGCAGTGTGAAAATGTGCTAATACAACCTCATACTTCCTTCAGTTAAATGATATGATGTGTATATTTTGTGTATATCAGGGTCCTGGTCCTGGTACATACTATGTGCTCTATAAATGTTAGTGGTAGTAAAAAATAATAATAATACAGACAAAGTTCATAGGGCATTGAGAATAAGAAAGTTTATACATAATTTAAAAATTCAAAAAAAGTTGTATTAAGAAGATAATATCTGAGACGTGCCTTAAAAGATGATTGGATTGTAACAAGTGAAAAAGTCAGTGGGACTGGAAAAGAATACTGGAACAGGGAACAACATTTGTGAAAGTAGTAAATGTCAGTTATAACTGAGAAGCAGGTACATGAGTCATATTCTCGGGCTGCAGAATTTGGACTTGATTAAGTTAACCTTGGAGAGCTCTTGAAGGAATTGGGGAGGGAAGTGGCAATAAGGATAATAAGAATAGCTGTTTAATGAGCACTTACTATGTAAAGTATCAGGCACTGTTCTAAGTCCTTTACATGTGGTACTAAATTCATCCTCACAACTATTCTATGAAATAGTTGATCTTAAGCACTACATTGGGTTAAATGCGGCAAGTGATTTCAAAAGGGCTCTCAAAGTCTGTAAGTTCATACATACATTTGCTGAGGATGGGAGGAGAGGGAGTATTTTTATAGTTTTCTTAAATCTCAAGATTGGAAAGTGCTTTAAAGTTATTAGCTCATTTAATGTTCACAGTAATCCCATGAGACAGGTCCTATAATTATATCAATTTATAGATAAAAAAAAAAAAAAAACTGTGGCCGAGAGAGTTAAAGTAACTTGCCTGGATTCATGCAACTAGCAAGTAGTGACCCTGAAGCGTTTGATTTCAGGTAGTTTAACTCCCTGTTAAAGGATTCTTACTCTTACCACTAGACTATTCTCCCACTTAAACATCCACTGTAAATTTGTTAGCTGTCATTAACTGGGTTAAAGACTGGGGCTATGGAGATAAAAGGAAAGTGGCTCTTGTCTTCAAGGAATCCAGGGTTTCAGGGGAAGAAAGAGTCATAGTCACAGGCAATTACAGTAAATATGATAAAAGCTTATACTGGGGGCATCCACTTGGGGCAATGGGGACTCAGAACTGGAGAGATTACTAACTAGAGGGTTTAAAGGAGGTTTCCCATGGGAGGCGGCCATTAACTAGGTCAGAAAGACTGCACTTGTCTGACAAGTGCTGAAAGAACTCATTGGGCAAGAACATAACATTTGCAAAGGAGCATGAGAAGAACATGGTAGGTTCAGGAAATGGGTGCTATTACTCATGAAACCAGCTAAGAGGAATGTTGAGAGGGCAGAATTAGCAGGTGTTGGAGTTGGATTGGTTGGAGGCATAACAGAATGTCTTCCAGAATTCTGGTCTGGTGTAGTGGGGTAGAAAGAAGAGTGAGTCACCAGGATAGGGAATGGGGAGAGGAGGACTTAGAAGCAGAAGGTCTGGAGGGAAGGCTAATGAGGTGAGTTTCAGACATGTTCATTTGAGGTAGGTGTGGGGCCTCTGGGTGAAGGGGAAGGCAATGGGCAATTGGAAATGAGGGTCTAAAGGAAAGAAAACTAACATCTGTTGCAACATCCAGGGTCTGTAATAGCCGTTTAAAGTAAATTATATCATTTAATCATCATGGAAGTAAAACAACTCTACCCGTAGAAGGTGTTTTGGGGTGTCAGTGTATGATATATAGTACAAAAGCCCTTGGAATTCCACCATGGCATTTTCTCAGAAATAGAACAATAGTTTTGGGATTTGGTCTTTTGAGGAAGAATTTGTATTTGGAAAAAGTAAAGCAAATTACTTTACTTTTGTAAATTAGTGGCTCACACCTGTAATTCCAGCACTTGGGAGGCTGAGATGAACAGATCCCAAGGTCAGGAGTTCAAGACCAGACTAAGCAACATGGTAAAACCCCATCTCTACTAAAATACAAAAATTAGCTGGGCATGGTGGAACGTGCCTGTAATCCCAGCTACTCAGGAGGTTGAAGCAGCAGAACTGCTTGAACCTGGGAGGCAGAGACTGCAGTGAGCCAAGAATGTGCCACTGCACTCCAGCCTGGGTGACAGAGCAAGACTCTGTCCTGAAAAACAAAAAAACAAAAAACAAAAAAACCTAGACCAATGGGACAGAATAGAGAGCCCAGATATATAAGGCTGTACACATACAACTATCTGCTTTTTGTCAAAACTGGCAAAAATAAGCAATGGAGAACGAATTTCCTGTTCAATAAATGGTGCAGGGATAACTGGCTAGCCACAGGCAAGAGATTGAAACTGGAGCCCTTTCTTACACCATATATAAAAATAAACTCAGGATGGATTAAAGACTTAAATGTAAAACTGAAAACTATAAAAACTCTGGAATACAGCCTGGGCAATACCATTCTGGACATAGAAATTGGCAAAGATTTCATGATGAAGATGCCAAAAGCAATCTCAGCAAAAGCAAAAATTGACAAATGGGATCTAGTTAAACTTAGAAGCTTCTGCACAGCAAAAGACACTACAACAAAGTTAACAGACAACCTATAGTATGGGAGAAAATATTTCCAAACTGTGCATTTGACAAAGGTCTATAATAATATCCAGCAGCTATAAGGAACTTAAACAAATCAGCAAGAAAAAAACCAAACAACCCCATTAAATAGTGGGCAAAGGACATGAATAGCCACTTTTCAAAAGAAGATACACATGTGGCCAACAAGCATATGAAGAAAGCTCAATATCATTATCATTAGATGAATGTAAATCAAAATCTCAATGAGATATCATCTCACACCAGTCAGAATGGCCATGATTAAAAAGTCAAAAACATAACAAATGCTACCGAAGTCGCAGAGAAAAATGAATGCTTATACACCATTGGTGGGAATGTAAATTAGTTCAACCATTGTGGAACTATATGTGATGATTCCTCAAAGAGCTAATAGTAGAATTACTCTATGACCCAGAAATCCCATTACTCATGCCTGTAATCCTAGCACTTTGGGGGACTGAGGTGGGTGTATATTATGTAACTATATACTACAAGGTTACAGTAACCAAAACAGCATGGCACTAGTACAAAAACAGACACATAGGCCGGGCGTGGTGGCTCATGTCTGTAATCCCAACACTTTGGGAGACTGAGGCAGGTGGATCATGTGGTCAGGAGTTTGACATGGTGAAACTCACCTATACTAAAAATACAAAAATTAGCTGAGTATGGTGGTGTGTGCCTGTAATCCCAGCTATTCAGGAGGTTGAGGCAGGAGAATCACTTGAACCCAGGAGGCAGAGACTGCAGTGAGCCGAGATTGTGTCACTGCACTCCAGCCTGGTGACAAAACAAGACTCTGTCTCAAATAAAATAAGTAAGTAAGTGGGAGCACACGGACACCAAGAGGGAATGACACACTCTGGGGCCTACTTGGGAGGGATGTTGGGAGGAGGGAGAGGATCAGAAACAATGACTATTGAGTACCAGGCTTAGTATATGGTGACAAAATAATCTGTACAACAAACTCCTATGACATGAGTTTACCTATATAACAAATCTGTGCATGTGCCCCTGAACCTAACATGAGAGTTAGAGAACAAAAAGAAAACAATGTTTTTAGTTACGGTTTGATGCTGGCTCCAAAGGCAATTAAAAAAATGTCTCATTTCCTTAAAATGACATTTGCTACACAGGACTGTCAAATCAGGTAGAGGAAATAAGGCAGGTTTTGATGGAGATGACAGGAGATCAATCAGGAGGTAAATGCTTTTAGTTCAAAACAATCAAGTGCAAGGTTCTATGAAGGTCAGTCGGTTTGCAGGCCAGGACTAGGATGAGGCAAGAGAGTGAGTGTCTCCTTAAACTTGGGGTCTCATTCAGGTCCCCCTGGTCCCGGCCCTGGTGATCTGATTAAGAATCATAAAGAGGCTGATTAAGCAGTGGGTGGCATTTTATGCAAGCGAGGACACGATGGAGCCATGCAGACCACTCACAGGTCTCACTGAAGCCCTAGTGTCATGTGATGAGGACAGCCAGTGGTTCTCAGCCCTCGCTGAATACTGGAATTATCTGGAGAACTTGTAAAGAAACCAGTTCTCAGACATCCTCTCCACAGTCTTTGCTTTCACTAGCCTAGAGTGAGACTTAGGCACTGGTATTTTTTAACATTCCTAGATAATTTTTATATTCAAATAGGGTTGTAAAAGGCTTACCTAGAAAAGCCGACAACTGTTGGCAGGGGAAATAGGCAACATCAGATCCAAGAAAATAATGTCAAGTGAATACCTGGAACCATCCAAATCTATAGTTGCTGGGAGTCATTACAATTTATTAGTAGCATTAGTAATGATGCCTTTATAACAGGTAGTATCTACTCTGCCCACTGACATAACCATCCAGGGTGAGGGGGCTTGGACCACTTACATAAAAATGGTATGTCTATGAAGACATGAAGCTACAAATGGCCCCTAGGAAGACAGGGAGTGCTAGACCATAGGATAAATTTTACAACACTGGGGGATCTTCATGAAGACTCCTGAATATACTCTCTGTTAGCGATGGCTGCTGTAGAGTAGAAGGTGTCATCGTGATATAAATGTAGATAAAAGCAGATGGAAAAAATGTTTATTATAAGCAGGCAGCCAACATTCTAAAGATGACCCAGCAATTTCCACAAACCTAGCTCTGCTGTAAACTGTAAAATGATAAAGTACTCTTGGGAAGGAAGCATAGTCCAAAAGCAGAGAATTCCCACCAAAAATAAAAAGGAGAAGCCCACCGCCCTTTACTTTCCATCTTCATGGAAAGTTTTATGCATGCGTGTGTGTGTGTGTGTGTGTGTGTGTGTGTGCGTCCCTTTCTTCTCTCCTGTCTCCTGACACCCTCTAATTAGTGCTGTCATCGCTGCCTCTGGCACCACGCATGCTGTAGGTGGCTGGCGTGACGCTGGATGCCTGCTCCTGCAGTGCTATTAGGCTCCCTGTGGCGCACAAACAAAAAGCCCAGAAAGCCTGACCCAACTATTTTCCTATGAATAGAATGTGCTTTCTTTATCAAGATAAAAGGTGTTTGTCTATTTGTATAGAGAGGAAATACACATATAGGCATAAATATAGAGGACCTTGTATATGTGTATTACATGTGAGTTTCTTAGTCTAAAAAGGTTCCAGGTCAGAAATATTCTGGCATGTCCTTAAATAGATTCAAAGTTCCTGAAAGACGACCTCCATGTTTGAAAGACTTAAGAGAGCGAAACTTTCTTAGAAGGAAGCTGAAATTGAGTGAAACTCTCTTAATCTTGAGATTAAAGAAGTTCCTAAGAAATAGATAACCCTGACTTTCTTCCAAGCTTCTTTAATGACATCTTAAGGTGGAACAACTTCCTTTGCCTTGGAGAGAGAAATCACAGAATCTCTGTAGTTCCAGTCCCTTTCCACCTTCAGTATGGGATAGAAAGAAACTGGACTTTTCTCCCACAGTCAGATATCCAATTAGTATTTATCAACTGAATACCAAGGGCTGCATCATTGACCAAAGAGGGCTTTTGCTCTGAGGTTCTTTCTCTGGAGAGTTATATTACCATGCTTCTGTGGGTGCTGAGCTCTTAAAATGACTATGGTGGATGGTAGTGATCAGGGCTGAAAACAGGATCACGTGGGAGGATTTGCAAGGAGGGCAGCCTCTTATTGGGGTGGAAAGTTCTAATACTTCCACAAAAGGCCCAGGGTAGTAGAGAACATGATGACTAAGACTACATGTTAGACTCATCACAGCCTACTTGACTCTAAAATTGAATGAACACGTGGCTACTGTCCTTGATGATCTCCTATCCTGTCCTAACGTAGGAGGCACGATGTGCTCCTTTGCCCTATATTGTCAGAGACTAGAGCTGACACCTTCTTAAACAGTGGGCAGTGAAAGGTGCTCCTTATTTTACCACTGTAGGCATCAGGATGCATACATCCCAGTTTGCCTGTGACGGTCCCAGTTAATTCTTGGTGTCGTGTGTACCTCCTCTCACAAATGTCCAGGTTTGGAAGGTAAATTTTATCATCACCCCAATAAAAACTGAGTGCTTATCAAAGACTCGATGCTGTGCCCTTGCATCAGACTTGTAACACAGGAATTGAAATTGAAAGCCTGGTTAATCTAAAGTTGGGAAGATTCATTCTGTTGTTAATGATAATTGAGGACTATCTACATTTTAAACAAAATGAGTTATTTGTCAAGCTTTGATGTGTCTTCCCTTTGCTGGGGCTGTGTTCAATGCTTGGGCTCTCTCATACGGTTGTTTAGGTGTTCCAGTGCAGACAGAAGGTGCACAGGTGAGGGGTAAGCAGGGGCTGGGAGAAATACACCAGAGGAGCCTCCTTTTCCAACTCACACAGAGCACTGTGTGGCTAATGGTGGCCTCAGACATGGTTCGTCACATTGGAAGATGCATATTTTGTTGAAAAGACAAGATGACCATATTAGTTATCATTAAATCCCACAAAACAATGCATGATTAAATCTAACTTTGGAGTGCCTGGGGCAGATCAGGGAAGCCAATCCATAAATATTGAATAAATACATGGATGAACATCATTGACTACCCTACATGTGTGATGGATTCAGAGAAGGGGAAATGAACAAGGGTTAGCATAGAATGGGATGTTATCATGGATGAGGTGGGAAAGCTGAAGGGAGGATGAGTGGGACTGAGTAGATGGGAAGGATTCATGGGGGTCAATGGGGGTCAGAGAGGATGAGTGTGGGAATCACACAGTGTAACAGGCTAACATTTGAGAGGAATGAGGGATGGGACTTCCACCATCTTTCTCAAAAATAAATGCAAGAGCCCTTTCCCCTGTAATCACAGCACATACAGTTCTGTCAAAAAACAAACAACTTGGTTTTCCAGTATAAGGGAAAGGAATGATAAGGTCAGTTTTACAATCACCTTAGCTATTACTAACCATGTCAGTCACTGGTCTCTTTGAGTACCCTGTAAGGCAAAGTGAGTACAACTCTTAGGAGTTGACATCCCATGAACAACAAAACATTTCACATATAGCTCTGAATACATTCAATGTATCTGATTCTTTGAGGTGACGGAAGAAAGTTTACACTAACAATTCTGGTGACTGGTTTGCAACTCACAGACCAATGGAATATTTATATTCCATTGGTATTTCCAAATAGTCAATAATGCTATAGGGTTTAATACATAAAAGCTTTTAGTATAAAAGCTCTAGAGACAAAGGATCCTTGTCATTTTGTTCCTTGACATGTCCCAAGTGTCTAGACCAGTTGCTGGCACATAGTAGGCATACAATAGTGTTGAGCTGCGTGAATTACTACCCACTGTCCAAGAGATAGCTCTTCTTCATTATCAGAAAAAACTTTGCGATCATTAGTTTAGCTGTCTAGACAGGTAAGAGGAAGATTGTTCTGATTTCCTCCTGCTTAACATTTAGCCATGATTATAATGGCTGAGAACCTTTGAAACTTTATTAAACAGATCCCAGTTCTCTATTTCACTGGGGAGAAATTGCCCAGGACCCATGAATTTTGACGGTCTCCCTTTGCACAACATTCATAGAAGATGTACTCAAAACAATGCAGACCATATGGGGGATGTTAAGAGCCTTTAGAATCACACAGACTGAAAATCCACTACCTTACAACCCAAAGGTGCTGAGATCAGACATTCTGAAAACCAAGCTTGTTAAACCTTTTAAAAGTAAAGTTTCTATATTGCATTTTGGGGTTGAAAGGGCAAACTGGGTATGGCAATTTTTTCTGTCTATTCTCAAATGCTTTGACATGACAGTCAGGATGGAGGGAGGGTAGCATTCATGTCTTAGACCAAAAAATCACACTGGTTCCAACAAGGTGACTGAGAGAGTGAAAGGATGGACTTAGATTCTAATTCTATTTCCAGTAACGACTAATGTCACCTTTAGCAAATGGGGTTATTCTCAAAAAGATAAAGACCATGCCCTGAAACTGATCTTTGGAATATAGCTTATAAATTAGAATCAATTTGCAAATGATTCTACCTTAGATATAAAAATAATAACAGTTCTAACCACCAAAATCAGCAGTTACATAGTTACATTAACGAAATGAACGAGCAGAAAATCTTTTATATATATAAAAATGTATAGATCTTTATAGGTAGAGAAATGAAGGGATTGATCTAAATACATTTTTGTTTCTCTCTAGTAAGGCATTTACTAGGCGCTTGCTATCAGCATCACAGAAGGAATCTATAATACTGCTAAAGATAGACTATCAGCTCACCTATCAAAACTGTACTCCACTCTTTTGTGCCTTAATGTACTTTCTTTTTTTTTTTTTTGAGATGGACTCTTGCTCTGTCGCCCAAGCTGGAGTGCAGTGGTGCAATCTTGGCTCACTGCAACCTCCTCCTCCCGAGTTCAAGCGATTCTCCTGTCTCGGCCTCCTGAGTAGCGGGGACTACAGGTGTGTAACACCAGGCCCAGCTATTCTTTTTTTTTTTTTTTTTTTTTTTTTGTATTTTAGTAGAGACGGGGTTTCATCGTGTTGCCCAGGCTGGTCTCGAACTCCTGAGCTCAGGCAAACCACCCGCCTCGGCCTCCCACAGTGCTGGGATTAAGGCGGGAGCCACCGTGCCCAGCCTTAACAATGTACTTTCTATCATCTTCAATGTTACTTATTGGCTACATCTTTGAGAGTCTTTCAGAGTCTTTCAGTCTATCACAACTCTCCTTTGTGCACCTTACCAAAAGAAACCCAAAGTAAAGAAAGTGAAGCCCACTTTAATAGACTGTTCAGATACGGTCTAGAAACCAAACATTCTCCTAAAGCTAAACTCTTCTCTGTCTTGGGCTGGAGTGCAGTGGCGCAATCCTGGCTCACCGCAACCTCCGCCTCCCGGGTTCAAGGGATTCTCCTTCCTCAGCCTCCCAAGTAGCTGGGATTACAGGTGTGCGCCACCACGCCCAGCTAATTTTTGTATTTTTAGTAGAGACAGGGTTTCACCATGTTGGCCAGGCTGGTCTCCATCTCTTACCTCATGATCTGCCCGTCTCGGCCTCCCAAAGTGCTGGGATTCCAGGCGTGAGCTACCGCACCCGGCCAAGAGAAACTCTTGACTTAGGTTGGATGATCTCAAAGTCAAAGCAATAATAGGTTCTCAACAAGGGTGCAATTCAAGATAATATAACGGAAATACCTAGCACAGGGCCTGGAATGTAACACTAACTCAGTGGAAGCCGTGGTCACTATTATTTTAGAAAACTAAAGTCTAGCCTATGGGTTTGCTTTTTGTTTTTCACACCTGGGTAACAATATTTCATTAAACTGTGGTTCTCAAATCAAGCTGGGCATGAAAATGAGCCGATATTGAAAATTCAAATTCTAGACCTCCTGAAATAAGTCTCTAGAAATGAAAACTCCTGAATCTGCATTAAAGAAAAAAATCTTCCCCGGGTGATTCTGATGTAGATGGCACATGGACTTGCACAGGAAACTGTTTCATTGCCTTAGGAGACTTTTAATTAAAAACTTGAAATATAAGAATCCATCATATTTTATCAAAAAGTATACAATTATATGTATGTACACATAATTTTTTTCTTTAAAGCAGATTCAGGAATTTTCATTTCTAGAGACTGACTCAGGGATGTCTGGAATCTGTATTTTCAACATCAGCTCATTTTCATGTAATATATGCTACATACATATTACACATACATATAATTGTATACTTTACACATAGTATATGTATGTGTATATATACACAGTATGTGTCTGTCTGTCTATCTATAATGTGTGTATACACACACAGTTCATCCTTAAACAACAAGGGCTTGAACCATGAGGGTCCACTTATTGTAGATTTTTGTCTGCCTCTCCCATGCCTGAGACAGCAAGACCAATCTCTTCTCTTTTTCTTCCTCTTCCTCAACCTACTCAACATAAAGATGACAATGAAGACTTTTATGACAATCCATTTAATGATTAGTAATGACATTTTCTCTTCCTTATGATATTCTTAATAACTTTTTCTCTAGCTTATTTTAAGAATACAATCTACAATATGTATAACATATAAAATATATGTTAATTGACTGTTTATGTTATTGGTAAGGCTTTCAGTCAATAGTGGGCTATTAGTTTTCAGGGAGTCAAAAGTTATACATGATTTTTAAATTGTGTATGTATAAATATATATATATACTTTTAATTTCCAATAACTGCTTCTCAGGGAGTAAGACTTGTCTTTTTCTTTTTTTAAACTTGTCTTATAAGCATTACTAAATTGCTTTCTTGAACAAAAATGAGTGACAGAAGACAATAAATCTCTTTAAAATTTGAGCAGGAAATCATCCACACACTGGAAATTTTCATCCCAATACGTGTGTCCATTGACTTATGTAATATGAAAAGATTGGACGTAACTTTTTGAAAATCTGATCTCAAAACTTGCCTTTGTACTGAAAAAGGGGATTTAGAACATACTATTTAAAAAGTGGGAACTGTGAGAAATTTCCCAGGATGGATCCCCGGCACTGAGATGGTCACTGTGCATCTCATGCCTCTCCTCTGTGCAGCCTGCCCCTCTGTGAACACTGTACTCAGAGCTTGATTGTGTACAAATGTTTAGACCATTTCATTCAAGGGCTGGAGGCCTGGGTACAAAGGAAAACGAGGGAGATGCCATTCTGTGGCTGGGAGGCCACTTAAGTCAGTGGGAAGTTAATTGACTTTTGTCTGGGGGTGGAGGTATTTGCCACATCCTAGGGAGAGTCATTTTTAAAGTTGTTGCAGTCTGATCTGTACCTATATTCTTAGACATGAACAATTTAGAGAGAAAATACTTCTCTTTCATTCTCTTCTTTGATTCACCATTTGCAGGGCTATCCTAATAGGAAAGTCTATAAAGCTTTGAGACTGGGGCTGAAGGAATACTGTAGAGAACAGTTCCATGTCACGTGAGCAAGCATGAAAACAATGCTGTTTCCTTCCCTCCCTCCCTCTCTGTCTCTGTCTCTTCCACAGAAAAAGATGAACCAGCTGGGCCAAGGCCATGGCAATTGTCAGAATTCAGGGGTCTTATCCATCCTGGACCAGATATATTAAGATGGTTATAGCTTTATCATAAGGAACAAATGAACAGAGACTTTTGTGTGCCTCAGAGAGGGATGTGATTCTTAGTAAACAATGCACATAGGAAGACAATTGAGCACAACTTTGCAGACAGGGCTTGTGATACTCTGGGAGAAGCCCTGAAGAAAGTAATACAACCTCAGGTCAAACTGCCCCGTTCACCAGTGTCTTCCCAATGAGTGCCAACCCAGCATGGTGCCTCTTACATGGGTGCCACACAAACACTAGTTACTAAATGAATAAACAACTAACTTGAGCTATGACAAAGGCATTGTGGGGGAAAAAACTGGAAGGAAAGTGCCCATACGTTAACAGTGTTTTCTGTCTCTTTTAGTTTTCTTTACTTTTTATACAGATTTTGTATAAAATGTATTACTTTTATAATTTGAAAAGACAAAGATATGCAAAAATAAACAAGGTCTCCTTATTTTCTAATTCCTCAGTTTTCCCTGCCTGAGAGCTTTGTGGTCTTCTTCCCTGCTGCTGGCAATGACTTTCTTATTTCACCCGATGAAGGAAGGTTCGGCACTAACTTTGATGTCTTTAATTACCCTTTGTAGTGCATATGCTGCTTTATCTTCCCCCCTTGTACAGATGGGTGTATCGAGGCTCCCAGAGATGGAACGACTTCCTGACCTTTGCACTGCTTGCAGGTAGGCAACAGGAGCAGACCTGAAACTGCATTCAGTTTCCTTTCAAAATGCCACACTGCCTCTACAGGCCCTGCGGGAATTTCAAGAGCCAAAATGCCCCTGCCTATGGCACTGGGATACTCTAAAAGTCATTGGCACTAGGTGAGCAGTTCCCAGCAACTGATCCAAGTAAGGATGAGGAAACAGATGCCCTTTTGCTTGGAAGGTTTAAAGTCAACTAAACAAGACAGAACTCAACAGAATAGTACAATTAGGCTTAATAACAATGTAACAGGAGAAAAAAGTAAACAAGGACAATCTGTCCACAGAGTAGGGAATGACGACACTTCCACAGGTTAGTGACACTCTCCTGTCATTTATCTCATTATAATTATGGAGTAAAAACAAAAAGGGCTGATTTAAAAAACTCTGCAGGGTGGCTAAGATTTTCTGTGCATTAATGTGTGTTCATTCCATCACTCATGCATTATCAATTTCATTCTCTTCTTTGCATATGAGGCTGGTTGAGAGTCAGGCCAAGCTTGTGGCAGATCGGAGACCTCCAAAGTTCTTTCAAAGTCTTAGAGGACTTTGCAAATACTACTACTGACGCTTACTTTAACTGAAAGAATCTCACTGATCCAAGGAACTCCACAGCATAGCTCCTGACCGGCTGAAATGCTTTTGGCGAGAGCAGATACGGCTGCTTCAGCAGGGTCTGGAGAGCAAGCCCATAACTCCAGGTGTTAGTGATAGAGACCCTTTCATTTGTATAATATGTTCTACTTACATTTGTACAGAAATCTCAAAATCCTCTGACAACATTATTGACTTTGATGTCTTTACCCTTTGAAGTGCATACATTGCTACATCTTCCCCCCTTTTACAGATGGGTGTGTTGAGGTTCCCAGAGATGGAGAGACTTCGTGACCTTTGCACTGCTTGCAGGTAGGCAACAGAGTCTGACCTGAAGCTGGGTTCAATTTCCTTTCAACATGCCACACTGCCTTTGAGCTGAAATGCCTCTGCCTGTGGCACTGAGATACTCTAAAAGTTATTGGCGCTAGGTGAACAGTCCCCAGCAACTAATCCGACTTGATGTGTACATGAGCAGGTGATTTTCTGTTAGACATCATCATCATTAGCTTTCAACAATTATCATTCTTGTCCTTTGAGCCCAGAGAAAAAGCTGACAGAGAAGCTGTTCAGGTAGTTCTGATCCAAATTTCATGGACCCAGGAAGTTTGGTGTGGCGGTGGAGCGGCACTGAATGGATGACCCTTTTGAGGTTTGCCGACCACCCTGGGTTGTTCTGTGCAGATCCGTCATCTGGCAGCTGCAGCTTTCAAGCAATTACCCGTGGCCACTTAGTGACAGTATTTAGGAAAGTTAAGTTGGGAATGTTCCCAACTCCTAATTTATCTCTCAATAAAAACTGAAAGTTAAAAAAAAACTAGCTTGGCTGCAGCCTCTAAGCATTTTTGAAAGACAGAGCTGGGGCAGGTGGGTGTGAAGGAAGCCATCTGACCAAGGACTCAGATGAGCTGGAGATTCTGGGAAGGGTGTGGGGACAGCCCCAAGAGCTGTTTTCATGGGCAAAGGAACAGACAGTTTGAAGAGGGTGAAACAGGATCATTTGCCCTTATCCAGCGGGTGCTTCTTTTTCACAGATGTTCAGAACTAGCCCCTGTGGCTTCTGCCCATTTCCAGGGAGTTTCTTTCACTCTCTCTTAACAGCTCATCTCAAATCCTGTGCCATCAACATAGAAATTTAGGAATCTATTTTGTAAGGCCAGGAAATTCTTATTTCTATGTGTGGCTGTTTAGAACACTTTAACAAAAACGATGTCAACTTTATCTTAATTTTCAACCTTGAAGTTTGCCTATTTGGTTTAAAATTATTTCTAAATCAAAGAACCTTATAAAATCTATAAAACAAGGAAGTGGAAGGAGAAAGCCACCTACAATGCTGCTAGCCGAGCTTTCACTTTTCCTCCATGACATTTATTTCAGGGGATTTTTTAAAAAAGAAGTTTTCCATTCAAGACGCCGAATATTTCATGCAACTGAGCTTCAACACTAATAATGATGATGTGGCTGGCTTCTGGAGGGTGGCCATTGTTTTAAACATGAGTGAAGGATCCCAAAACTCTCAGCTGACAAATGTTTCGCTTCTCCCCCAACGCCTCCACGTTACTGTACATTCTCCCACCTCCCGTGGCCCTATTCCAAGAATTCTTGACGTTGAAAATTAGCTCAGCTCCTTATAATTTAGGCAAGACTTAATTTAAACAAATGGTTCAGTTACCATCTGGGAAAGGCCTGGCAGAAGTTGGAAAACCCTCTCAAATGTTGAGTCTGTTTTACTCTACATTTTCCTAATATTTTCCTTTCTATGTCTCCCTCTAGTTAGTAGCTATTACGGGTTTTCATGTTTCTCCTGGCCCTCTGAGTTTCTGTACTTCCTCCTTTTCTCTCTAGTTTCTCCCTCTTTTGATTTATCTTTCCTTTCCCATTCTGATTAGCTAGTAGGGTAGTGTTGCCTCATATCTTAGGTTTGCTAAGGAAGGTTCCTGTAGCAGGATTTGCTTACCTGTTTTTGTCCATTCTGGGCAGTGAAATCTTAATACACAGGTGTGTGAGGGGGTATAAAAGTGATGATTTAGAATGAGAAATGAGATCAAAACCAAGGATGATTTTTTTTTTTTGAGACTGTTTTGCTCTTAATGCCCAGGTTGGAGTACAATGGTATGATTTCCACTCAACCTCTGCCTCCCGGATTCAAGCGATTCTCCTGTCTCAGCCTAAGTAGCTGTGATTACAGGCATGCACCACCACGCCCCGCTAATTTTGTATTTTTAGTAGAGACAGGGTTTCACCATGTTGGTCAGGCTGGTCTGGAACTCCTGACCGCAAGTGATCCACCTGCCTCAGCCTCCCAAAGTGCTGGGATTACAGGCAGGAGCCATTGCACCCGGCCACAGATTTTTAAAAGTTGACAAATATCACAAATGTCACAACATCCAGAAACTTATAATTAGTAATTATATACAAATTATATGATGCCATAATTTGTATATATTAACATAGTAATAAATATATCGCTATATATACACAGACAGCAATTGACTGACCAGCCCAGCATTTTTTTCCTACATTTTACCTGTACTTTTTTTATATGATGATGATTTCTGTGCTGCGAAATAAAAGCAGCTCAGTATACTTAATGTCATGCAAATTTTTCAGATTGACAGCAAATTTAGGAAAACCTCTATTAAGTTGTTTTTCAAATGTGAGTTTATGATTTTAGGGAGTGACTAATTTTAAATACTATAAATTGAAAACACTTATGAATTAGTTTGTCATAGATGTCATTGTTGTGGAGGCTCATTATGAATGTTTTAAAATTTTTATTTCCTCAGAAGATAGGACTGCTTTAACCCAGCATCAAAGAGCACCACATCCTCTACTTAAATAATACATTTCTGATGATTGTACACGTTTGATGCAGATTAGCTTCTGACTTACTACATTTCAAATCTCATTTCTCCTTCATTGTTTGCATACTTTGGTTTCGGGCACCTTTGGCTCACAATGCCCGGAGAAGCAGCACTGTGGACCACAGGTACATTCCTAAAAACCATTCCCATGCCGGGACAATCAACATAACTAGGCATAAGTTCTTCCTACGAGGATAACTGGGAACCAAATAAATACAATCTCATAAAACCCAAACAAAATGTATCTCATTCAACATTCCTTTAACTGGACCCCAAAAATGACTGTGGCCACTCTAATGCCACCAGATACAAGAAGCCATTAAAGGGAAAGGGAAGGCAGAAAAGACAGTGGTCTTAATTGACTACAGTTCCAATATCTTATTTTTTTCTAATTTTACACAAACAGCTCTTGGAAGAGGCTGTACAAATGCATATCTTTGGCCTTAAGTCTTTTTTTTTGAGATGGAGTCTCACTCTGTAGTCCAGGCTGGAGTGCAGTGGCACGATCTTGGCTCACTGCACCCTCCGCCTCCCAGGTTCAAGCAATTCTCCTGCTCAGCCTCCTGAGTAGCTGAGACTACAGGCAACACTGCCACTCCCTGCTAATTTTTTCTATTTTAGGTGAGACGGGGTTTCACCGTGTTGCCCGACTGGTCAGGAACTCGTGAGCTCAGGCAATCCGCCTGCCTCGGCCTCCCACGGTGCTGGGATTACAGGCGTGAGCCACTGCACCCGGCCAGTTAAACTTAATTATTTGTTTCAGTATAAATCTACTTCTGCTGGGGAAAAATGTAAACTTGGGTTGTTTTTTAAGAAACAGAAAAAAGCTTTAAGAATGGCAGAAATCTTATTTCGTCATGAGAACTAAATGTTGTTGCTTCCACATATTTGCGGAGACAAAAATCGTAACTTTTATACAGTAGCTGTTTGTACACATGCAGCTACTGAGTAACAATTGGGGCCCATGGACTATGAGAGGCACGTGACGGCGGTGGGAGAGAGGGGGGCTCGTTAGACCAAGGCACTGATGAGGCAGACCCGAGCAGCTGGGGATCAGCCACGGTTCAGACTCCTGGCAAGTCTAGCTTTGCGCTCAGCCTCTTCGGAAGCCCTTCCCCAACATCACCCACAACATTGCGATAACCGCCATCTGATCCTTGGCAAACAACCGCTTTCAAAACGAAACACAACAACAACAGCAACTTTCCACCTTTTCCGTCTCACCCGAAAACATCATTCTTTGTTTGTCAAATTCACTGACCGAGCTGGCAGGAGAAATGAAAGTTCCTTTTTGTTGTGTGGTGGGTGGAAAGGTACATCAGCCTCGGCTTTGGAGGTCATTTTTATTCGACATGACTTCTCTAATGGGTTCTGTGAGTCTTCGGTGTCTTCACAGTAGCAAACCAGTGAAAACGCTTCCACAGCAGGTTCGGACACGTGGGCTAATTCATGATGAATCCTCACCCAGTGACCCATGACAACAACGCGGGGCGCGGTCGGAAGGAGGGAGATGTGCACTCCTTTGCTCAGATGAGTGTGTTTCCTCCCTTCAGAAACTGCACTCTGCATGTTTTCACCAAGAAAGTAGAAAGAAGAGCCCCCAAAACCTACTGACTGCAAGAATAACCTCTTGCTTGGAGTCTGAGCTGAAAACATCCGTATCGCTAAGCCTGGAGCCAAGGCTTCACGGGGAACATTCTTAAATATCCTCCAGGCAACAGTAGCACTGGACTGTGCTATTTAATCACTCAGTCTTCTCTTTCTGCTGAAAATAACTCTGCCCAGGCAATTCTCTGAACTCTATGAGACTGAAATACTATAGGACAAACCAATAGAACAACTATAGGAGAAGAGATTTTACATTCTTAAGAAGTTCCTCTGGAGCTCTGAGGTCCCTTTGAATTCCAGTTTTGTAATTCTATGATCCAGAAATCTGCCTCCAGGATGCCTCTGATTTGGAAACACTGAAAATATCTATTAAATTTTGTATGTCTATGAGAGTGAATGGTGTACAGGGAAAATGACGTTAATTTTTGTGAGTTAATAATGCATGAATAAGTTCCAGATTATTCGAAGTTCCAGTAATTTCTAAATCTAATCCAAATGTAAAATTCTTCAAATCTGATACTTTAAGATGGAGCTCAATGTAAATGAATTACGGTAATAGAACAGCTAAGGTAAGATATCAGGCTTTTAAAGAGTGATTTATAATGCAACTGTATTATAAGACATACCATGAATATTATACCACATATAAACACACCATGAAAGGAAATTTTTTACTTTTTTTTTTTTTTTGAGATGGATTCTCCCACTGTCACCTGAGCTGGAGTGCAGTGGCACGATCTCAGCTCAATGCAACCTCCGCCTCCTGGGTTCACGCAATTCTCCTGCCTCAACCTCCCGAGTAGCCAGGATTATAGGTGCACACCACCACACCTGGCTAATTTTTTGTATTTTTAGTAGAGATGAGGTTTCACCATGTTGGCCAGTTTGGTCGAGAACTCCTGACCTCGTGATCCACCTGCCTCAGCTTCCCAAAGGTGCTGGGATTACAGGTGTAAGCCACTGCGCCCAGCCAAAAGTTTTTACTTTTTAAAAAGAGAAATGTTATTGCATTATGTGACTTTATACTTACCTTATTGTACTGATGCATAGAAATAGAGATTTGGTTGCCAAATATTTTTAATTCTACTATAAAAATTCTACTATACTATTCTAATTCTACTAAACACTGTGGAAGTGTTTTCACTGGTTTCATAGTGTTAAGACGCTGAAGACTCACATCAGAACCCATTACAAAAGTCATGTCAAATAAAAATGAACTCCAAAGCCGAGGCTGGTGTACCTCTCCACTCACCAAACAACAAAAAAGAACTCTCATTTCTCCTACCAGCTGGGTCAATGAATTTGACAAAGAAAGAATGATAATAATAAAAGGTAAAATAAGTAGCCAGGAAGAAAACCTAAAACAGGCAGTGTCTAGCATACGACTGTGACCCTTCTACAGCTGCTTAATTCTATAAAATAAAGAAAAGAAAACGTCACCTACAACAAAAACACATGTGGAAAAAAAAAATCCTCCTGCCTCAGCCTCCCAAGCAGCTGGGACCAGAGGTACATGCCACCGTACCCAGATAATTTATTTTTAGAGATAGCGTCTTGCTGCTTTGCCCAGGCTGGTCTCAAAAGTCTGGTCTCAAGTGATCCTCCTGCCTCAGCCTCTGGAGTAGCTGAGATTCTAAGTGCAAGCCACAGTACCCAGCTATGTTTTAAATACATATCATACATCAACGGAACTTTCCAAAAGACACACATGCAGCCAAAAAGCATAAGAGAAAAGCTCAATATTACTGAGCATTAGAGAAATGCAAACCAAAACCACAATAAGCATCTCACACTAGTCAGATAGCTATTATTAAAAAGTCAGAAAAATAACAGATGTTGGTGAGGTTCCAGAGAAAGAGAAACACTTATACACTGTTGATGGGAGTGTAAATTAGTTAAACCACTGGGGAAAGCAATATGGTGATTCTTCAAAGAGCTAAAAGCAGAACTACCATTCGACCCACAAATCCCATTACTGGGTATATATCTAGAGAAATACAAATCATTCTACCATAAAGACCCATACACACTGTTCCACTGCACCAGTATTCACTATAGCAAACACATGGACTCAAACTAATCATCCAACGATGACAGATAAGGAAAATGTGGTACATATACGCCATGGGATACTAAGCAGCCATAAAAAAGAACAAGATCATGTTTTTTGCAAGAACATGGATGGAGCTGGTAGCTATCATCCTTAGCAAATTACTGCAGGAACAGAAAACCAAATACTGCATGTTCTCACTTATAAGTGGGAGCTGAAGGATGAGAACTCCCGAACACAAGGGAACAACAGACACTGGGGTCTACTTGAGGGTAGACGGTGAGAAGAGGAAAAGGAGCAGAAAAAAATAACTAATGGCCTAACAGTTATTAATAACTATGGCTTAATAAAAGGGTGATGAGATAGGCTGTACAACAAACCCCGTGACATGAGTTGACCTATATTAACAAACCTTCACATTACTCCCAAACCTAGAAAATGTTAAAGTCAACATGGAGAAGGAAAATGGAGCATTACCAAGCTTTTTTTTCCCCACAGCTAGTTTCCACTGTAAATTCTCTACTAAAATAACATCCAAGAATCAAAAACCACAACTCATATATTCATTCGTAGATATTTGCCAAATGCCAACACTGAAGATTTAGCATTGCTCAGAGCAAAGACCCGGCCCTCATGGCCTTTATATGGAAGTTTTGGCCAAAGCTCCAAGACAGTAGAAAATACATCCCCAGTGGGAAAGAGTCGCGGATAAAGGAGCGGAAAGAAAGCCAACTTGCTGTGTGCTCTAAAACCCTAAGAGTACTGATACCATCTTTATTTAACATTTTGATATTTTGCTTATAATGGGTTTTTTGTATTAATGGATTTTTTTTTAAACCAATATATTAAAACGTAATTTATCTTTATGACTGAGGTTTTTGGTGCCTTACTCACCTGAGCTGAGCCCTGGCTCTGCCTAACATGTATCCAGAGGATAAAATGGTTCTGGGGTTGAGAGTAGGCAGATTTTGTAATAACCTGCCCTGGGCTAGCGTAACTTTATTTTAGCTGTAAACTTTAATCTGGCTTCCCCCTCCTTACCACAGCCCCTTTGGGTGCATAACTGGGTTATGCTGCACTTAAAAGCATTAAAGTGTACTGTTTTTAACACTTATAACCATTGTAACTGCATTTTGCTTGGCATACTAAAAAGTTTCCCTTTAATCATTGTGTAAAAGGAGCCTCATCGCCCCCCTTCTTGGTAATTGTATAAAAACCACCTGTACCTGCATTCACTTCCTCTCACCTGCTTTTCTGCTTCTGTAAAATTCTACTTCAGCTAGGTACTACTTCCCTCCCCTACCTAAATCAAGGTATAAAAGATAATCGGGCCCCTTACTTGGGGCCAAAAAAATTTTAAGCATTAGCCGTCTCTCAGTAGCTGGCAAATCAGTAAAAAACTCTTAACTTAAAACTCAAAGCCTGGCACGTTCGTTACTAGCTCAGTTACAACAGTCTCTTTAGAGGAAGCTGCGACTGTGCTGTGGCT
This sequence comes from Aotus nancymaae, assembly GCF_030222135.1. NCBI lineage: Eukaryota > Metazoa > Chordata > Mammalia > Primates > Aotidae > Aotus > Aotus nancymaae. Next base: position 38,132,780 of record NW_026988438.1, on the reverse strand, counting down.
CTTACCTCCTCTACCTCCCGCCAGGGAAATCCAGACAAAGAGGCTTTAGTAAGACTACTCTAAGGGCTTTCTCCGGATGTCCTGTGCTGAGGGGACACAGCACACTGGCTCATAGTGATAAATCCAACGGGCAGGTGACTCAGGGGCTGGGCCATTTGCTGCTACCTTGGGGCTGGCCTGCAAACCCAGCCTGGACAAGACTGCATGAATATTTCCTGTGAACCAGAATGGGGAGGGCGCACAGGAGAGGAAGAATTTTTGTGGGGTTACTTTGGGTCCTGCCTGGGAAGATAGCCAGGGTAACTGGAGTGGTGTTGGCTGGAGGATGGCTACATTTCTAGGGGCTGAGGGAGGTAAGGAGGACTCATAGTTCCCCAACCCTTTCCCTCTGAGAGTGCACACTCCCTGTGAAAGGACTACACGAGGGAGAGCCGTATATTCCCCATGACCCAACGCTGTTACTTGCTGGATGTGGCAGATCTTTAGTATTACATTGATGCAAAAGTAATTGCGAGGCCATGAATTTTAAGGACCAAAACGGCAATTACTTTTGCACCAACATGATACTTTTTTTGTCATGGGAGTTCTTGTAGGTAATCATATCCAACAAGTGCTCGTGTGGGGTCACCACTGAAGTGGCAGAACCTTACAGCTTTGTCACCAGTGCTCCCACCCTGGGCTGCCTTCTGGAAAAGTCAGAAACCTGGGAAAGCAAGAAGGAAGAGGAGGAGGACAGGGCCAAGGACAAAAGGGGAGGAGAAGCTACCGGGACCCCTTCCCTGTCTAAACCCCACCCCCGAGACTCAAGAGTAAGGCGAGGAAGATGTGCCTCAATTTAAAGACAACACTGAAATTTTGACTGTAAGACTTGCCTTTCAATTGCCACACTGACACTGTTTGGTTATTAGAAGTGATTATTTCCATTTTTTAGAAAACTGAAATGTGACCATAAAGTCTTTATTAGAGGGAAGAAACTTAAAGGAACAATCGGTGACAACATTTTTAGATATTGGTAAGTGTTATGCATAACAATAAGAATATTAATAGCAAGTAAGGTGGTGGGAATTGATGGAAAGGGAGCGCGTTTCTTGGGTAGTGAGGTCAGAGAAGATTATTGGGAAATGACATTTGAGTGGAGACTTGAATGAGTGGAAAGCAGGCCCTGCCACGATGGGGGGTGGGGGTGGGTGAGCCAGAGGAACAGGAGTGGAAATGGCCACTTTCTGCCCTTTGGAGGTAAAATTACGAATGTAGTGTCCTAATCACCCAGTGAAACGTATTTTGAAATGGCACACAAATGTTTGGCAAAACCTCCAGCAAATTGATTTAATCTGACTGATTCTCTTCCTGTTTTCGAAGCAGGAACTGCACCCATTGTGACAGCAGAGGCGCTAAGCTGCATCCTGGGCCTCCACCTACTGGTTCCCAATCAGAATCTCTAGGGCGGGGACCTGGGATCTGCATTTAAAGTGCCCCCTCCCCGGGATTCGAGAATCATCCACTTAACGGCTCCAAGTAGGTCCAGGGAGCAGCAGCACCCAGACTCCCACCGGGCCAGACCGGGAGGTCAGATCCAGGTCTCTCCCTGCTTCGCCACACGGACCCACACTGACTCCACCGCGACGGGAACAGTCTCTGTCCGTCTGGGCCCTGCGGTTGCTTAAGGCTCGGTTTCGTGCTTCCAAGCACTCCCGTCCGTCCCTCAACACCGGGTCCCGGAGCTCGCTCCCCCGACCACAGTGACACCTGCCGAGGCCCCGCGGAACTGCACTGCACTGCACTGCGACCCGGGGTCGGAGCTCCTGGCGCGGCGGTGGGGGGGAGTTGCGGAGCAGCCTGGGGCCAGGGAGCGAGGCGAGGCGCCCCCCTGGTGAGCGCTGCCCAAGGGGACGCTGCGGGAATGGCCCTCCAGATCTCGCAGAGGGACTGGGTGTCTCTTAGAAGATCAAGGGGCCAGAGCCCTCCAGTGCCGGCTGGGAGATGCCTTCAGAGTTAAAAGAGAAAAGATGCTTCATTTGTATTCTCCCTGCCAGACAGGCCCTGCAGCCGGAGCTCCCACCACCGCTGCCGCCCCATGCTGTGTACTTCTGCACCCGCCCCGGTGCACCTCACCCCACCCCAAACGGAAACACTAGTGAGAGTGGGACATATCCCCAGGAGCGGTTGCGGGAGGCAGAGAAGGAAGGAATGAAGGGGAAGAGGAAGAGGGAGAGAGAGAGAGAGAGAGAGAGAGAGAGAGAGAGAGAGAGAGAGAGAGAGAGAGAGATCAAGGGAGGTTTAACCTGACAGCATGAAGGCAGGTGATAGAAAAGCAACGAGCTGGTGAATGGGCATCCTGGCCTTCCACACTACCTTCACTGACACGCCTCATCCCAGGACTGGATGTCCAGCTGTCCTCACGTAGCGTGCCCCTGGGCATCTGAGGGGTTCTGAGAGCAACGCAGTGACTTATTACCCTCACATGCTATATTTTCACTTTCTGCTCCTTGTTAGCTCAATGAGATAAGGGACTTTGTGTTTTATTCCGTTGTGCCCCATGCCTGACACATGGTAGCTGCTGGATCGAGATTTGTTTCATGATTGATTATGAAACACACTAATTTGGAGCTTACCGTGTTATAAGATCTCCACTGGCAGTGACTCACTTATTCCTTACAACAAGCCTAAGAGGTAAGGTTTTCCAATAAGGAAAGCCAGGCACCCCATAAACAACCTGCATGGTGTCACATTCCCAGCAAGTGCAGAAGCTGGGGTCAGCTTCAGGCAACCTGGCTCCAGCGCCCTCACAGCTCATCCGGCCTCCACATGGCCACTTGTCAATGAATACATGAGTAAGTGAATGAATGATTGTGTGCTAACTTTGGTGAACTGTCTGGAAAAATGTACAGGCTTTTGGGCTGGAAAAGGTCTTAGTCATGTGGGGGTCCTTTCTGATTGGTGCTGGGGAAGAACTAGAACTCCTGGAGAAAAAATGCTGCAGAATTTTGCACATGGTCACCAGCTTCTAGTAGATTACTTTGGTAGAGAAATCGGTGGTTCTCAAATTTGTCTGCACATTAGAGTCACCCTGATGAGATTTTCTTTAAACCCAGTGGTTCAGGTCACCTCCTCCCCACACTACCTGAAAGTAGAATCTTTCAGGGTGAATCCCAGATATGAGTTCAGCTTCAAATTTCTGAAATTTTCCAGGATGGTTCCAGTGTGCAGTCAAAGCTGAGGACCTCGTGGGTCTTCAGGGAAGCAGGAACTACATTCTTTCTCAAAGTGTGGCCGCTGATCCCCTGAGAATCACTGGGTTGCTGGTTTACAATGCAGATTCCTGGGCCCTGTTTCAGATTTACCAAATCCAAATCTTCTGGACTGGGCCAGAAGATCTGCTCAAATGAACAATCCAAAGTTCCCAGGTGATTTTTATGACCACAAAAGTCCAAGAGCTGCTGGGAAAGCTGCTTTCAACGTCTGGTGTTGTACCGGCAGCAGCACATGGAACTCGTTAGAAAAGCAGATACTCCTGTCCCACCCAGGCCTGCTGCACCAGAAACTCTGGGAGTGGGGTCCAGCAATCTGTGTTTAATAAGCCCTGCAGGTGACCTTGGGTTCCAAAGTTCGAAAACCAGTAAGAGGCCTCTGGAATCATACAGCCCCGGGTTCGAATCCGAGCCTGGTCACTCACTAGCTGTATTAGTCTATTCTCATGCTGCTATAAGGACATACTCAAGACTAAGTAACTTATAAGGAAAGAGGTTCAATTGACTCATGGTTCCACAGGGCTGGGAGGGCCTCAGAAAACTTACAGTCATGGTGAATGGGGAAGCAAACACATCCTTCGCATGCGGCACACAGGAGATGTGCTGAACAAAGGGGTAAAACCCTTATAAGGGATGGTCCTCATTAAAACCATCAGATCTCATGAGAACTCACTATCACAGAAGAGCATGGGGGAAACCACCCTGATGATTAGATTGCCTCTTACCAGGTCCAATTCAATAGGAACAAAGCCAAACCATGTCATTCCACACCCGGCCCCTCCCAAATCTCATGTCCTCACATTTCAAAACATGATCATACCTTTCCAACAGTCCCCCCAAATCTTAGCTCTTTCCAGCATTAACCCAAAAGTTCAACTCCAAACTCTCATCTGAGACAAGGCAAGTCTCTTCTGCCTATAAGCCTGTAAAATCAAAAGCAAGTTAGTTACTTCCTAGATACAATGGGGGTACAGGCACTGGGTAACTATACCCATTCCAAATGAGAGAAATTGGCCGAAACAAAGGGGCTACAAACACCATGTCAGTGTGAAATCCAATAAGGCTGTCATTAAACCTTAAAGTCCCAAAATGATCTCCTTTGACTCCATGACTCACATCTAGTTCACAATGATGTAAGAGGTAGGTTCCCCTTGCCTTGGACAGCTCCACCTGTGTGCCTTTGCAGGGTACTGCCTCCCCTCCTGGCTGTTTTCATGGACTGGCACTGAGTGTGGATTTTTCAGGTGCATGGTGCAAGCTGCTGGTGGATCTACCATGCTGGGGTCTGGAGGACAGTGTCCCTCTTTTCACAGCTCCGTTAGGCAGTGCCCTAGTAGGTACTCTGTGTGGAGGCTCTGCCCCACATTTCCCTTCCTCACTGCCCTAGCAGAGGTTCTCCATGAGGGCTCCACCACTGCAGCAAACTGCTTCCTGGACATCCTGCAATTTCCACACATTTTCTGAAATCTAGGCAGAGGTTCCCAAACCTTAGTTCTTGACTTCTGTGTACCTGCAGGCTCAACATCACACGGAAGCTGCCAAGGCTTGGGGATTGCACCCTCTGAACCCACAGCCTGAGCTGTACTCTGGCCCCTTTTAGCCACAGCTGAAGTGGCTAGGATGCACAGCACCAAGTTCCTAGGCTGCATACAGCAGGAGTCCTTGGGTCCAGCCCGGGAAACCATTTTTTCCTCCTAGGCCTCTGGATCTGTGATGGGAGGGACTGCCATGAAGGTTTTTGACATACCCTGGAGGCTTTTTCCCATTGTCTTGGAGGTTAACATTTGGCTCCTTATTACTTATGCAAATTTATGCAGCAGGCTTGAATATCTCCCCAGAAAATGGGTTTTTCTTTTCTATTGCATCTTTGTGCTGCAAATTTTCCAAACTTTTATGCTCTGCTTCCTCATGAATGCCTTGCTGCTTAGAAATTTCTTCCACTAGATACCCTAAATCATCTCTCTCAAGTTCAAAGTTCCACAGATCTCTAGGGCAGGGGTAAAATACAGCCAGTCTCTTTGCTAAAGCAAAGCAAGAGTCACCCTTATTCCAGCTCCTAACAAGTTCCTCATCTCCATCTGAGACCACCTCAGCCTGGACTTCATTGTCTATATCACTATCAGCATTTTGGTCAAAGCCATTCAACAAGTCTCTAGGAAGTTCCAAACTATCCCACATTTTCCTGTCTTCCTCTAATCCCTCCAAACTTTCAACCTCTTCCTGTTACCCAGTTCCAAAATTGCTTCCACATTTTTGGGTATCCTTATAGAAGCACCCTACTCTCTGTGGTACCAATTTACTGTATTAGGACAGTAAATACTGTCCTAATACAGTAAACTGCCTGTATGGTGTATGCTACAAGGACATACCCAAAACTAGGTAATTTATAAAGGAAAGAGGTTTAATAGACGCACAGTTCTGCAGGGCTAGGGAGGCCTCAGGAAACTTACAATCATGGCGAAAGGGAATGCAAACAAATCCTTTACTTGGTAGCAGGAAGGAGAAGTGCAGAGTGAAGAAGGGAAAAGCCCCCTAAAAACCCATCGGATCTTGTGAAAACTCACTCACTATCACAAGAACAGCATGGGGAGAACCACTCCCATGATTCAATTACTTCCCACTGGGTCCCTCTCATGACGTGAGGGATTATGGGAACTACAATTCAAGATGAGATTTGGATGGGGAGACAAACTGTATCACTAGCCTTGTGATTCTGTGCAGGTTATTTGACTTCCCAATGCTTCAATTTCTTAATTTGTTAGTTGGAGGAGTTGTTATTTGGTTGAACAAAATTCACATAGTGAAGTCCTAATTCTTAGTACCTTAAAGTGTGACCTTTTTTTTTGTAGATAGGGGTTATTGCAGATGATATTAGTTAGTTAAAATAAGGTCATTTTGGAATAGGGTGGGTCCCATCCAATATGATTAGTGTCTTCATAATAAAGGGAAATGTGGAGACAGACATGCACACAGAATTAATGCCAAAGCTGTGCTTCAAGAAGCCAGGGAACTACCAGAAACTAGGAGAGAGATCTGGAACCAATTGTTTGCTAGTGTTTTCAGAGGGGGCACAGCTCTGCCCTCACCTTGATTTCAAACTTCCAGGTGCCAGAACTGGGGGACAACAAATTTCCAGTGTTTAATTCACCCAGGTTGCTAGGTTTGGCAGTCCTAGCAGACTAATATGGGGGCATCTGGGAGCACTGTGTGAGATACTATATCTAAAAGCACATTGCATAATGCAAGTCATCTCTACTAGAGAGTTCTCAGTAAATACTAGATTTGTATTTCTTTTTTAAAAAAAAAAAAACAAGGATCCTGTATACTGCCTCTTTAAGTAAGGATGAAATCTGAGAAGTAGGAAAAGGACCAAAGCAGGACATTACACCCAGTAGACTGAGAGGCTGGGCAGTAGCGCTGGTGCACGCCAGGCCTGCTTGGCCCTGGCTGGAGGCAAAGAAACAGTGGACAGATGGTCATCATTTCAGGTCGCCCCTGATCTGGACAAGAACCAAATGAAGGATCCAGAGGCAATGGCGTGTTTAGCTCTGATGTAGCTTTCCTCCCCTCTAAAGCCCTCTACAGAGGCCTCGGTTGCCTTCCATGAATTGTCTCAGTCCTTCCTGGCCATAAGCATCCCTGTCACAGGGAGCAGAGTTCATTACCAGTCTCCTGATCTCCTCAGTCCCTCCAAAACTGCCTTTGCGAATGTGTGTGTTTAAGGTTCATTAAATCACCTGAAATGGAAATAAATGAAGCAGAATATAAAGTTCCCTTCCCTCAACCCTCACAGCATAGTTATCTGGCTGCCAGTGAGACAGTGCCACCTTGGAACAGAAACCCAACCCCTGCAAGCAAGTAACTTCCTTCACCTCTATTTGTCCTCCAGAGAGAGGCAAGGGGCTGGATTGTCTGAAAACTTCCTTCTATGCACGCTACATGCACAATCTGAAATCCACTTCTTTCTTCCCAACTCCAGCATACACCATACAGGCAGTAAGGGGACAAGGAGCCTATTTTGTAGTGTCCCAAGGTGAGTGGCAAACCAGGTTGATGAGGGGAGTGGGATATTACACAGCATCCGAAGCTCTTTTCCATTTTAAAGACTGTACTACTCTTTTTTTCGAGATGGAGTCTCAGTCTGTCACCAGGCTGGAGTGCAGTGGCGCAATCTCGGCTCACTGCAACTTCTGCCTCCCAGGTTCAAGAGATTCTCCTGCCTCCGAGTAGCTGGGACTACAGGCATGTGCCACCACACCTGGTTAATTTTTATGTGTACAAATATATATATTTTAGTAGAGACAGGGTTTCATCATATTGGCCAGGATGGTCTCGATCTCCTGACCTCGTGACTATTTTCAATTTACGCAGGAGGTAGAAGTCATCTGTGGGATTGTTTTGTTGTAGCAGCTGCTCCATGCCAAGTGGAATCATCCCAGCAGGAAGGGCTGACTTCCACTGCTGCCCTAGGTAGGACCTGTGCAATTTCATGCCAAGCTGGGGGAGTCACCTGGACTCCCATTATACCATGGCATCACAAATGTGACCCTCAGGCCAGCTGACCTCAGTTTCTGAAGAGTGAGGCCCTTGGCTCCAGCAGGAAGCTACCCTCCAACCAGCCATATAGTTTAGATTAAAATTTCCTGCCCCACCCAGTTCTCAAATATCTTGCTTTATCCCCAAACAGTAAAGGTAAAAAGAGGAATTAGTTTTGGAGTAGCAAAAGACTCTGCTCTGTGACCCTGTGCAATTATGCAACCTCTGTGAAATTCCGTGTTTGGAGGTTTCGTATTTAAAATGAATTTAACGACCAGGTGCGGTAGCTCACACCTGTAATCCCAGCACTTTGGGAGGCTGAGGCAGGCAGATCACAAGTTCAGAAGTTGGAGATCAGCCTGGCCAAAAGGGTTCCCAGGTACTCAGGAGGCTGAGGCAGGAGAATCGCTTGACCTGGGAGGCGGAGGTTGCAGTGAACTGAGATTGTGCCATTACACTCTAGCTTAGGTGACAGAGTGAGACTCCATCTCAAAAATAAATAAATAAATACAATGAATTTAAGAATACCTTTCTTGGCTTTCCTCACGGGGTTGTGAAAATTCAAGTAGCTTGTGCATGTAACTTGGTTTATAAACAGCAGGGGGCGATGCACAGGTAAGGAAAGTGATTATGGGCTGTGATTGTATCTTGCAGGGCTCCTTGAACTTGCTATGATGATTCTGTTCCTGTCTTTAAAGAATGCAGATGAGAAAAAGTAGATAAGGGCTATATGAAGTGAACTAACATTCAATGACAGGAACTGACCACATCTCATCTCATTTAATCCATTCAAAAATCAAGTGAGAGGGAAGTAATTAGCTAAATGTTAAACCAGAGGTTCCTAGACTTTCTTAGTTCATGGTGTTAGTGTGTCAGCGTTCCCAGTCCAAAAGGAAAACCTAACCATTCTATTTATTATGTAGCCAGATTCAAACTATTTAATACGTACTGATATCCTAACGACTTGGCCCCTATTGGTCCCTGCATAGCTTCTCAGATTTGGGAATCAGATAGGACACTGGGACCTTGTTTGTTGTTCCACATTGATTTTCACACAGTACTAATATTTTCTTACAATTAAAATCCTAGCTTCTCACAGATATGACATTGTTACAAGACAGGGGGCGATCCAGACCCTGAAAGGGTTCTTGGATCTCGCGCAAGAAAGAATTCAGGGCAGGTCTACAGTGCAGAGTAAAAGCAAGTTCATTAAGAAAGTCAAGTGGTGAGACTACAGCTACTCCACAGACAGCGGAGGGCATTCCTGAAAGTAAGAAGGAACACACGACCCTAGGTACAATACTCGTGTATATGGGGAGACATGCTCTGCTACAAGGATCTGTGATAAAGGATTTTCTTAATTACTGTATTTTGCAAGAATCAATATTATCTTTAAAGCAAAATTAGGAACGCCTTTATTGTCCAGATATTGGTATATCTGAACACTCCCAAGTCTGGGTCTGTTTAGTAAACATTATTAATCTGTTCCCTTCACCATAAACATCTAGAGGCTAGGAAGGCCTCACTTTCCGAGAATGCCTCCCAGTAAGTCCCAGCTCATTTTCCTAGCTCTTACTCAAAATGGAATTGCTCTGGTTCAAACGCCTCTGACATCATCAAAAAGAATGCAGCAATTTCAGTTGTAACTGAATTATCTCAAGAGAGTAGTGAGATAGTTCAGGTCCCATTGTGTCGGACAGATGTGGCCGTGCTTCCCTTAAACATTTACTATAGCTCGAAATGCCCCTGTGAGTTCCTCAGGGTGCCACCAGGTGCCTCAGGGCACAGTTTGGGAACCGAGGCAGTAAACTAATGCTCAAAGGTTAGAAGTAACTTTCCATCGGAGCTTTGAAACTTTAAGAAGCACCTGAGTGATCTGGGGTCTTGTTTTCATGTGGATTCTAATTCAGTAGGTCTGCGGTAGAACGCCTGAAATGCTGTTTTTCTAACAGGCTCCTGAGCATGGAGGACGCCGCCAGCTCACGGAGCAGCAAGGCTTTAGCAGATCTAGTCAGGAGAGGTGGGGCAGGTAACATCACAACAATGCAGGTCTCCAAAGCACTTCTCCACAACGACACTACTTCCCATATAATAAACCGTAGGGAGCATTCAAAAATTCTGTCAGCGGACTTTCAGTTCCCGTTTGGCATATAAAGAAGCTTGAAAGTTACCTCTTCCATCCCTATAGTAAGAGAAAAAGCTGAACAAACTGAAAACCAAGTCTTCACAGTCCACCACAGGATTGAGGCAACAGGACAAGCTGCTGCCCTCCAACGTTAGAGAGACAAACAGGGAGATACGGAGAATCTCGACTTACCTGAGAGAGGCTCAGAAGCAGAACCCTCCTGCAGGACCGGGAAACGTTACCGTGTAATTGACGAACCGCTGCTGGGAACAGTTTTGAAAGTTGAAACTCCAGGTATCCTCCTACACTTCCCGTGTTTCCTCGGGGAGCCAAACCAGGTTCTCGCAACTAAGATTAGAGAGAATCCCGCAGCACTTCTGACAGGGGGAGGGGGAAGTTAGCCTTTCTTAAATACACCCAGAGCCTTCTCATCTTCTTAACAATGTTCCTCAGGAGAAACTATTTAACCAGAGCCTGACCTCCTGGGGTTTTACCAGACCCTAACCCTGGGAGAACTTGGTTGTATTCAACTCCAACACTTTCTGCCATCCTGTCTCACCTATAGAGAAAAAAATTCAAAACAAAACTGAGAAGCGCTTGTGAAGGTCACAGCACAGGGCACTAAGAGTCTAATACCTAATCACAGGACTGCAGAATGCTTCCTCTCCTCCTCTTACCACAGTAATAGGGCTCACGTCTAATAATAGGGAAATGCAGCTGAAACAACTGTGCATCTCAGATGGTATTTAAGGAGCCGCTAGGAAAACCCAGAGGCAACAGGGCAGACAAAAACAAGGACAGCAGAGCAAAGGTCAGCTTCTGACACCTACAGCTGCAGCAAACAGCAGACATGGCCGAACCCCTAGCTAGATAACAAAAAACTCACACTGATAGCCTATTTCCCCCAGTTCCTTTTACCCAGTACATCACGTCCTGCTTGCAACAAAAAAACGTATCGCATACTAGAAGACAAAAAACACAGTTTGAAGAAACAAAGATGTGGAACCAGACTCAGACATGGCAGAGGCACTTTTATTATCAGAACAGGAATTTAAAACAACTATGATGATATGCTAAGAGCTCTAATGGAAAAAAATGAACGACGTGCAAGAACAGAGGGACAGTATCAGTAGAGAGATGCACACTTTTAAAAGGAGATGCTACAAATAAAAAACACGCTAACAAGTGAAGAATACTTTTGACAGGCTCGTCAATAACCTGGACATGACCCAGGGAAGAATCAGAGAGCTTGAAGAAATGTTGCTCAAAATTTCTAAACCTGAAATTCAAATTGAAAATTAGAAAAAACAGAAAATAATATTCAGGAACTATGGGACAATTACAAAAGGTGTAACATAGAGGTCATGGAAATACCAGAAAGAGAAGGAAGAGAGAAATGAACAAATAGTTGACACACAGAATCACAGATCAAAGGAGAGAACACTGTACAGGATAAATACCAAAAAATCTGTACCTAGTTACATCACATGCAAACTGCACAAAATCAAAGACAAGCAAACATCTGGAAAGAAGCCAGAGAATAAAACACTGTATCTATCGAGGAGTGAGGATAAGAAATACATCAGCCTTCCTTTCAGCAACCATGCAAGTAAGCAAAAAGTGGAATGAGACATTAAAAAGACTAAAAGAACACCAGCCTAAAATTCTATGCCCAGTTAAATTATTCTTCAAAAGTGAAGAAGGAATAAAGACTTTCTCAAAACAAAAAGACAGTAATGTCTCAAAGCAAAACTGAAGGACTCTGTCAACAGTAGATCTGCCTTGTAAGAAACGTCAACAGTTTCTTCAGAGAACAGGAAAATCATGTAAGTCAGAAACTCAGATCTACATAAAGAGTGTTAGAGAAGAAATAAAATAAAAACACTTGTCTTGGGCCGGGCGCGGTGGCTCAAGCCTGTAATCCCAGCACTTTGGGAGGCCGAGGCGGGTGGATCACGAGGTCGAGAGATCGAGACCATCCCGGTCAACATTGTGAAACCCCGTCTCTATTAATACAAAAAAAATTAGCTGGGCACGGTGGCGCGTGCCTGTAATCCCAGCTACTCAGGAGGCTGAGGCAGGAGAATTGCCTGAACCCAGGAGGCGGAGGTTGCGGTGAGCCGAGATCGCGCCATTGCACTCCAGCCTGGGTAACAAGAGCGAGACTCCGTCTCAAAAAAAAAAAAAAAAAAAAACACTTGTCTTCTTAATTGATCTAACAGGTAACAGCTTCATTAAAATAATAGCAACAATGTGTTTAGCGATCAAAGCTACTGGATACATGCAATGAATGACGGCAACTTTATGAGGGAGAAAAGGAAGGAATTGGAAATAGTCTGTTGTAAGCTACTTAGACTACTAGGAAGTTATATTGTATAATTTGAAAGAGAACCAACTGGATCTAATTGACATCTATAGAATAATTTACCCAACAACAGTAGAATACACATTCTTTTTGAGTTCACACAAAACATTTGCCTCGCCCATGTTCTTTGTACAAAATATCCTATCCTATCAATCTCATTTCTTCCCCCTGAGGGAACAGCTGTTTTATCCACACTGGCCCTCCAGTCTAGCCCTCAGTGTTCATATGTCAATATCTGCAGTTATCCATGGCTCATATGGAACCCCCCACCCACTCACCTACCCACGTTTGCATACACATTGCACACATTGGGGCCTGCCTCTGGAGCTTCCTTTCTCTCATTTCGCTCTTGCTGTGACCTTGCCAGATTCTTGCTGCCACTGGATCAACCAATTGTATTAGTTTTCTAATTGTTGTTGTAACTGATGACCACAAATCTAGAAATTTTAAACAAGACAGATTTATTATATCACAGTGTGTATGTCCGATGTTCAGTGGGTTCAGCTGATTTCTCTGCCTGAGACTCTCAAGGCTGCAAGCACACTGGAAACAGGGTTTTGTTCCCTTCTGGAAGCTCTGGGGGACAGTCTACCTGTAAGAACATGCAGGTTGTTGGCAGAACTGAGTTCCATTTGGCTGTATGAAGTTGTATGTTCCATAAGGTCCCCCTTTCTTGCAGATAGAGGCTGAAGACTGTTCTCATATTCTAGAGGCCACCTACATTCCTTTGCTCATGGCACCCTTCCTCCATCTTCAAAGCCAGCAACAACGATCAATTTTGAATTTCCTCTTGATTCCCCTTCTCCACCATATCTCTAACTTCTTCTCACTCTTCCACTTTTAATGGCCCATGTGATTACATTGCATTCACCTGGAGAGTCCAGGATGCTCTCTCTATCCTGAGGTCCATTACCTTAATTTTATCTGCATAATCTCCTTTGCCATGTGACATAACATATTCATGGGTTCCAGGAATTAGGGTAATTATTTGGCCCATTATACTGACTATCGGCAAAATCCCGGCAGGAGCTAGAGAAACACTGTTAACAATTTTTAAGTAGTTTCAACTATGACCTACAAAAATGACTGCTTTCATGCCAGCAAAACTGGCTACATAATTTTCAGGGTCCAGTGAATTTAAAATTATGTTATTAAAATAAATAGAAATATATATTTGTGTGTGTGTGTGTGTGTGTGTGTGTGTGTGTGTGTATTGTGTTTTAAAATTTTGTATTTTTAATGTTGCAATTCCTTGGACGTGGGGATAGTCGTGAGGTGAATACAGGCTCTCACAAGCCCCTAGGAGAATTGGTGTATGTGTCCCCTGGCTGCTGGGTTCCTCTGCTTTCTTGTCAGTTACTGGACCAAAGAGGCATGTCATAGCTTGGGACAGAGAAGTAGAGTCAGGCGTCATCCCTTCTCAGGGGCCAGCTGCCCTAAGTCATTGTGGATGGGTGACTCCCAACGGTATTGCAGCTTTCATGTTGGGATGCCCTAGATAACTGAATAGCAGGTGAATAAAAGGCTCATTGCTACCAAGTCCCTTCCAATTGTGCTGTGGTGCTGGAAGCCCAGAGTGGGGGTGCACCCATGCCCTGCCCCTCAATGCCATGAAGCACCATGTGTCCAGCCCAACCCCCTGCCTTGTCCAGGTCCAGGCACTGCTGGGCATGGAGGGCAGCAACATTCACAAGGTAGGAGGGTAAGGAAGAGGAAGCCATATGTGGGTTGGGGAGCCAGGGCATAGGACACAGGAGGCTGAGAGGTCATCCAGGGGAGACAGGGAAGGCAGTGGCAGGAGTGACGGCACTAGAGCCAGAGCTGACCCTTCAGGCCCCCAGCACATACTCCATTGTCGCATCAGATGTCAGTTACAAAACACAAATTTAAAGCTAAAATTATTAAGAGTTTTGATATGGAAGTCACAAAGCATTACACCCCAAGCACAGGCCATTCCGGGCACAGGGTCCTGTGTGACTGCACTGGTCACACAGACACAAAGCCACCCTGCATGCCAGGATAAAGTCTCATTAGCACATGTAACTCTGTGGTTGCTCTCAGATGTACATATCTGCTTCAGATCCTGCCCAGGAACTAAGTTCTGGAACGGATGAGGTTTTGAGCAGCCAGTCTTACTCCACCAACTCTGCTTCCCATCAAATCAGCAACGTCCCTAGGGCCACCTCACGCTCAATGAGCCATGGTACCCCTTGTGAATTTACACCAGACACATGCCTTGGCCTAGAGAGCAGAACCGCTGCCTGCGCAGCAGGAGACAAAGCCCCTTCCCTCCAGTGTGCCTATGGTGTTCCATTTCCCCAAGGCAGGGATGTTCATGAGTATTAGTCCATTTTCACACTGCTCTAAAGAACTACCTGAGACTGGGTAATTTATGAAGAAGACAGGTTTAACTGACTCACAGTGTCACAGGTTTAACAAGAAGCATGACTAGGAAGCCTCAGGAAACTTACAATCATAGCGGAAGGTAAAGGTGAGAAAGCATGTCTTACCATGGCAGAGAAGGAAAGAAACAGAGTGATCGAAGTGGGAAGTGCAACACTTTTAAAACAACCAGATCTCGTGAGAACTCACTCATTATCATGAGAACAGCAATGGGGATGTCTGCCCCCATGATCCAATCACCTCTCACCAGGCCCCTCCCCCGACACATGGGGATTACAGTGTGAGGTAAGATTTGGGTGGGGACACTGCGCCAAGCCATATCACCATGCAAAGCACATACACTCAGCTGTTTTTGGGAGGAAACTCAGTATGCATGAGATTGCATTTCATCCACAAAAGCAATTCCATTGAATGGCACAGTTCTCATAAGGTATTTATTTAAGGCAAGCCAAAGCTATTCAGTAGGACATACAACAAATCAGGTTACCTCCTTGCTAAGAAGAGTTACCTCAACACCATTGACACGCTCCCGTGCCAATAAGAACACGAGATGATTCGGTAAAACTTCAGCAATGCCAAGGTCTCACTGAGTGTTCCTGCCAACCACCAGAATGTAGGCACCATAGTTCTTGTAGCGGATTGGAAGCAGCAGAGGGTTCAATTAAAAAAGGGAATCATCCGAAACCGATGACTAATAATGTGGCAGTAATTGTAACATTTAAAAAATTGCCATCTATAATCAAAAATGCCTTTTAGGAGAGTGGATCCTAGGAGAATGGAAGGCTTTTTCTGCCAAGTTCTTAAGTGGACTTGGATATGCAGAGTTTGACCTGGAGCTAAACTTTGATGGAGGGGACAGAAGAAGCTGAAACTGGAAGAATTTGGTTTTGCTCCCAAGAGGAGCGGAGGCATTGGGTGAAAAGCTGGAGCTTACATTATAGACAAATGCCAAGGCATTTTTTTTGAAACAGGGATGTCCTGAATGCAGTATTAAGTTATGTCTGTTGCTATAGTAACAGGATAATATGAAATAGTGATTGATATTCATTCTTGACCCCAGAGGTTACAGAATGGTACAGGGGATAACAATGGATACAGGGCACTATAGAGAACAAAGCCCCCAGATTCTCCAGGTCCATCAAGGCTACCAGCATTGATATGGAACCTATGTGGACAATGAGCTAGCCTAGCAGGGTGACCAACTCTTGCCATGAGCAGTCACATCAAGATAGGCCCGTGGGCAGTAAGGGATTAACCTTGTCCAAGGGAAAGGTATGGTCCTTGCTAAACTCCTGGGAGTTAACTTCTGAGTCTTTGAAATGTTCTGCCTGGTAAGAGTGTCTTTGTTTATCTGGGAGTCTTGGGCCATAAAGTATCAGCTTAACTTCTAAGAGCTGGAGACTGAAATCAGCCACATGGGCTGTCAGCCATGCCTATGTGACTGGCCCCTAATAAAAACCTTCGATGTCAAGGCTTGGGTGAGCTGCCCTGGTTAGCAATGCTCTGTGCACGTGGCCACATGCCATTCCTGGAAGTGCTGCTCCAGGACTCCACTGGGAGAAGACAACCAGAAGCTCACGCCTGGTCTTTCCTGGACTCTGCCCTGAACACCTCTTCCTGTTATAGGAGTTATTAAGAGACTATTTTAGGCTGATAAAGAGGAAAAGGGATCCTTAGGAAGTTTTTGTTTCTTTTAAAGCAGTTACAGAAACATTTCTTGTCTAGCAGCAAAGTCCTGGTTCTTAGAGTCGGACAGACAACCTTTGACATGAAAATGCAGGCCATTAGAAACTGGGTCCACCCAAACATAGGGATTCCCATCGCTGTCCTCTTGCCCTTGGCTCCACATGTGCCTGGCAACAGAGCCAGATATGCAGAACATCATGGTATTTGCATATTAAAAGGCTGGAGTGGGAGGGCCAGTTTTTGCATATTAAAAGGCTGGAGTGGGAGGGCCAGTTTTTGCATATTAAAAGACTGGAGTGGGAGGGCCAGTTTTTTCACAGGCTAAGTAAGTGACATGCTTGGTCAGGCCAATTCCCTAAGCCCTATGGAAATCAGGCAACACCTCCTCCAGCCTCCTCATATAAGCAACCACTTTTCCACCACACAGGGGGTTTTCTCTTTGAACCCCCTGCCTCTGTCTCTATAGAGGGGAGCTGTTTTGTACTTCCTTTCTTCCCTCTTGCCTATTAAACTCTCCGCTCCTGAAAATCACTGCACGTGTGTCTATGTTGTTTTATCGGATTTGACTTGAGACGAAGAACCCTGGTGTTCCTCCAGTCATCGGAGCCAGATCATATCCTCTGCTTTTAATCTGTGTCCCCCCATTGTAACAATCCGTAACTACAAGTACAGCAACTCCTCTGAGTTCTGTGAATCCTTGTAGAGAATCATGGAAGCTGACGGTGGGGAGCCCCTGAAATGCAGCCTGTCTCTTCCTCCCAGCACATAAGCTCCGAGGAAAGAAAGGGTGGGAAGAACAGAGCAGCCCCACTCCTCTTGGTTTCGCAGGCCCAGATCGTGGGGACCCTGCCCTGCCCTGAAAGGGGTGATACTGAATCTAACAGTGAAGTTTCAAAAATATTGGAGGTGATGGATATCCCAATTACACTGCTTCAATCTTTACAAATCATATGAATGTGTTAAATTGTCACATACACTCCAAAATCTGTACATTATGTATCAACAAAACATTAAAGAACGAATTTTTATAACCAAAATCAGGCTGTTATAGTGAAAGCGGCTGGGAAGTAACTGAGCCTGAGCTGCGGGAAGAGCCAGCCTGATGCCTTCACCGGGCCCAGAGGGAGGAGTCACTGAAAACAAGTTTCTTTCGGTGCCCTACCATTTGAGATGCCTCAGTGAAGTCGGGCACATTATACTGTGAATCTACTCACCAAAGGACTTGTATGTTATGGTTTAATTATCATTTCTGATGGGAGTTAAGAGGGTTGAACCAGCATGTGACTAGACAGAGTATAAACTACAAGTAGTGCATGTGGACCCAAAAGGATCCCTAAACTATGCTAACTGAGCAGAAGCAGGACCCGGAACTATCTCAAGCTAGTAGTCAGATAGTTCAGTTCACATTGTGTTGGACAGATGTTGCAGTGTTTCCCTTAAACATTTACAATAGCTCAAAAGGCCACGGTGCATGGTTTGGGAACCGAGGCAGTAAACTAATGCTCAAAGGTTAGAAGTAACTTTCCATCGGAGCTTTGAAACTTTAAGAAGCACCTGAGTGATCTGGGGTCTTGTTTTCATGTGGATTCTAATTCAGTAGGTCTGCGGTAGAACGCCTGAAATGCTGTTTTTCTAACAAGCTCCTGAGCATGGAGGACGCCGCCAGCTCACAGAGCAGCAAGGCTTTACCAGATCTAGTCAGGAGAGGTGGGGCAGGTAACATCACAACAATCCAGGTCTCCAAAGCACTTCTCCACAACGACACTACTTCCCATATAATAAACCGTAGGGAGCATTCAAAAATTCTGTCAGCGGACTTTCAGTTCCCGTTTGGCATATAAAGAAGCTTGAAAGTTACCTCTTCCATCCCTATAGTAAGAGAAAAAGCTGAACAAACTGAAAACCAAGTCTTCACAGTCCACCGCAGGATTGAGGCAACAGGACAAGCTGCTGCCCTCCAACGTTAGAGAGACAAACAGGGAGATACGGAGAATCTCGACTTACCTGAGAGAGGCTCAGAAGCAGAAACCTCCTGCAGGACCGGGAAACGTTACCGTGTAATTGACGAACCGCTGCTGGGAACAGTTTTGAAAGTTAAAACTTCAGGTATCCTCCTACACTTCCCGTGTTTCCTCGGGGAGCCAAACCAGGTTCTCGCAACTAAGATTAGAGAGAATCCCGCAGCACTTCTGACAGGGGAAGGGGGAAGTTAGCCTCTCTTAAATACACCCAGAGCCTTCTCATCTTCTTAACAATGTTCCTCAGGAGAAAGTATTTAACCAGAGCCAGAAACTACTTAACTGGAACTAGAGGGGATGAGCATGAGACGGCAGGTGCCCTGGGAATTAGCAAAGATCTCAGAGAGGACTTGGGCTTTCTTCCCCAGTCTGTGGAGAGTGGTCCTGGCCGCATTTTTCCTCCCCAGTGTATGGCAGGGTGGTCCTGGCTACATTTTTCTTCCCCAGTCTGTGGCAGGGTGGTCATGGCTACATTTGACCTGCATAAAGATTACTCTCTTTACAAATGGGAGATGAGTGGGAGGGAGTCATCTCATTGGTCTCTAAAACCACAGAGCCCAGAGTGGTGGGATAAGGGCATAAATTCCCCATATGGGTCATGGGATGGGATGGGGGTAACAGGGGCCACTGCTTCCGGCCCCTGGGTCCCAGGCCCACGTATTCTACCTAAGGGGAATGCAGCACCACACAAATGCCTTTGCTTAGAATGTGCCCTGGGCCCCGGAGGAAGGCACCCCATCTTCACATGGTGTCGCCTTTGCGCTGGAACTTCAGCAGAGGTTTTGAAAGCCATTCCATTGCTTTGTCAGCGGGCAGCTGAGGAGTGGCGTGGTTTGCGCTATGACACGTGGATCTTCTCATACTGTGCCCACCTCCTTTGCTCCAGTGCGGTCTGATAATAGTGCTGGCTGAGGCCCCGTGGGTAGAAAACACAAATCCATGCCTGGAATATGAGTGTTCTGTCAGAATTAATCTCTGGCCTCCACAGGGTGCTAAGGGTTTAATGTAACTTGCCGCCACATGCTGGCTGGTCTCCTCAAGGGGCGGTGCCATGTTGGGGACTGAGCACTGGTCTCTCATCTGGGCAGGCTGGGTGTTTGGAGGTAGCAGGGTTCAGCCTGGGCGGGGGAGGGCACCCCATTGGGCTCATGCCCAGCCTCTGTATGCCACAACACCTCCTCCATTCCCGAACCAGCAGCACCTGCCCCGGGATGCCAAGACAGAGGCTGGCTAACACCAACTGGCTGTCATTTTCTCTAGCAGCCTCTTCTTGAGCGGCTCCTCTCTGCTGGGTGTGAATGTGTAATAAAAGATAGTCGCACTTTGTGCCAAGTTCCACGTGTCCACCCATATCCTTCTACTATCTTGCTGTCTCCATTGTTCCAACCTTTCTCCTTCCAGGCCCCTGACCAGCCAACCATTTGTGGTTGCCATGAATGCAACCATACTCTTATTGTGAGCCTGTCTTCTTTCCACATAAAGTGGAAAACCACGTGCACTTCTTCAAGCGCTTCCCACAAGGAGGATTTTTCATCGTCACTGTCCTTCAAGGCCACGCATGAACGGGGCTGTGAATGCTGTTACTGTCCATTTTCAGCTTGCTCTCACATACCAACCTGGCCCATCTGTAAAATCAGCTTGAACATCTTCCTCTTCTGCCAGCTGGTCACAGGGAGAGAGGGTGAGGTGAAGTGCTGGGGGACATGAGAGTTGGGCTACCTGCTCATTCGGCTTGTTTGAGCACTCAACCTGCTCTCGCACCATTGCCTGGTTATCTCCTTTAACCTTCGGATGGATCCTGCTGGGGTCACCCTACATTATGCTTGGTGGGTTGGACAGAATCCAGCTCATGATGGCCTGCTCTGGCCATATAACAGAACATCCCATGTGCCCCTTCTCAACCAAGTTTCAATAGCACACCAGGAGCTGTTTACTAGTAAAGAGAATTTAGTTATCTGCTGAAAATGTCATGAAAATGTCATGGCCATACTCCAGAACCGTGGGGATCTAAGTTTGGTTCTCCCAGTGGAGCTCACCATTAACACCACACAGCATCTTTTCCTACTATAGAAACCATAGGTTCTGGTGGGTGCTGCAGTCCCAACAATAGAGCTGTTTGCACCGCAGAAGCTGGATCTCTGCAGAGTTCCTTCCTGCTTTGAACCTCCCTCCAAGCTGGCAGCTGTCTGTGTTCTCCAAGACATGGTTTGGAGCGGTAACCATAGTTATGGAAGCTATTGTCTCCAGAACTCCAAGGGTCCAACCAGGGTTCTTTCTAGTAATCAGAGGCTCAACATGCAATAGTTCATTCTTTATTTTGGAGAGGAAGTTGTAGAAATCCCAGACCAATGGGCCTTTAACATTTTCTGATGTGGTGGACCTGAGTCTTCCTAGCAAAGGTGCCATATCTGGTCCAGTCCCTACAACTGGGGCCACTGTTTGGTTGAGTGTGTGGCATCCCGCTGTTATCTTCAGGATTTGTTTGTTGTAGGGACCAGAACTACGCCTTTCAAAATTTTAAGAGCGGCAATAATTTCTACTATTTCCCCCAGGATGCAAAATTGTCTTTGATTTGCTGTCTTGGCCAGGGTGGGCTATAGTTTTAGATGTTTCCATTGGTTTTCCCCAGTGCAATAACTCTTGTCACAGAGGCCAAAGCACCAACGTGGGGCTTGTGCTCATTATTAAGAATGGTGATTCCACTGTGCAGCCATAGAAAGGAATGAGATCATGTCCTTTGCAGGGACATGGATGAAGCTGGAAGCCATCATCCTCAGCAGACTAACACAGGAACAGAAAACCAAACACCACATGTTCTCACTCATAAGTGGGAGTTGAACAATGAGAAGACATGGGCTCAGGGAGGGGAACATCACACACTGGGGCCTGTCAGGGGGTGGGAGGTGAGAGGAGGGAGAGCATTAAGACAAATAGCTAATGTACGCAGCGCTTAAAACCTAGATGATAGGGCTGGGCATGGCGGCTCACACCTGTAATCCCAACACTTTGGAAGGCCGAGGTGAGCGGATCACAAGGTCAGGAGTTCGAGACCAGCCTGACCAACATGGTAAAACCCCACCTCTACTAAAAACACAAAAAAATTTAGCCGGGCATGGTGGCAGGTGCCTGTAATCCTAGCTCCTTGGAAGACTGAGGCAGAAGAATAGCTTGAACCTGGGAGGTGGAGTTTGCAGTGAGCCAAGACTGCATCATTTCATTCCAGCCTGGCCAATAGAGTGAGACTCCGTCTCAAAAGAAAGAATCCTAGACAATGGGTTGATAGGTACATCAAACCACCATGGCACACGTACACCTATGTAACAAACCTACATATTCTGCACTTGTATCCGGAACTTAAAGTTAAAAAAAAAAAGAGGATGGTGATTCCAATCACATATTCAACAATGAGAAAAATGACTACCCCGTGGGTCCACAGACCCAGTGGATCTACTGTGAGCCAGCCCTGGGCCAGAACTCCATTGGTTACCTGCCCCCATATCCCGCCTCTAAGTGGGGCTCAGGATGAAGCTCTGGGTCTTTGCCCCTCAGTGCCAACTTGGACCCTGCATCTAACAGTCCTTGCCACGTTTAGGTGTTCCCCTGCCCCCAGTGTATGCTGACCTGCGTGAATGGCAGTAAACCTCTTTGAGGAAAGACTGTGGAATCGTTATCATGTGTGCTTGACTTGTCAGAGGGTCTTTATCCTGGGAACTCGGCCTCTCCGTCAATGAGTTTGAAAATGTGTTCGGGTCTAGCAACTGGGTAGAGGATGAGGACCTTTTCATTGAAACGACTGCCCTTAGCCATCTCTGATTTCGTTTGGTTGTACATGTTGGGCAATGCCTTTGATAGCTGTCCATTCATTCTGTCCCTAGGGTTCCTGTGTCTTGTCACCCATCTGCACTAATGTTCAGACTCTGCTGTCACTGTGTTAGTAACCACCTAGCTTTTGTGACGATTGACCACAACCACCTTTCTCATTGTTTGGGGCACCTTTTGGCCTCACTGTTGTTTGTGAATTCAGTTTTGTAATGTTATATTTTATCATTATCCCTTCACTGTGCAGGACGGCCCCAACACCAGTGCATTCTTCATCGCTTGGTGAAAGGTGTATTCTTCAGGCCCTCCTCCAAAGCAGTCTTCCAGGGGGTTCTGGACTGAAAGTGGACCCACTGCAGCATCCACAGGCGGATGCTTCTTCATGCCAAGGAGCTCCAAAGATTGCCAGCAAACCACCAAAAATCTCCATTAGTTTTCCAGGGCTGATGTTACAAACCACCACAAAGTAGGTGGCTCATACAGCAGATCGTATCGTCTTGCAACTCTGGAGGCTAAAAGTCTGAGATGAAGGTGTCAGAGCCTGGCTCCTTCTGAGAGCTCTGAGTGAAGGGTCTGCTCTGGGCCTCTGGTCTGTGGACGGTGGTCTTCTCCCTGTGTCTTCACAGCATCGTCCCTCTATGCGTCTCTCTGAATTTTCCCTTCTTAAAAGGACACCAGTCATATTGGATTAGGAACCCTACTTAGCTCCGGGATGACCTCACCTTTACTTCACTTATTACATCTGCAATGGCCCTGTTTCCAAATAAGATTACATTCTGAGGTGCTGTGGGTTAGGACTTCCACATATGGATTTTGGAGGACACAATTCACACACAGCAATACGTATGGCAGCAACAATTATTAAGCGCCCTTTATAAATTAATGACTTCAAAAGAAGAGCTCCTGAATCCCAGTTTTGGGACACAGAGAACATTACCCCAGTGGCAGAGGCCTGCACACCCCGCATTCTGTGCTACGGGACACACGGGCAAGCCTCCAGCTGCTCGGAGGATGGACCTGCGTTGGTGACATCTGTAGACGTAGAAGGAAGTACAGGGAAGACGAGAGCAGGAAATGACGAGTGAACGTTGACGAGCTGTGATTTTTTTTAGGGTTTTAAAACGTGCTTTCTTAATCTTGTCTTCATCTTATACTGTCTTCAGTATGTTGCCTCAAGCACAGAAATGTGGGAAAGTACTGCACTGACGGTCTGATGAAAAGCTTGGACTGCGGCTTTCCTCAGCTGGTGTGTGGTCATCATTGGCCTCTCGCTGTCTTCTTAAAGTCTCACTTTAGCTCCTGCCAATCAGACAGTCTCAAAGCCCAGTGTCGGGCAGTTTGAATCTGAGTCAAGCAGTCATCATAGCGGTTGGGCTTGGTCTGGAATCTCTGAATAGAAATTTTGCAGATTAACCTTTTTCAGCAGAGCAGAGGTGGCTGGGCACCCTTGCGAGCATGAGAACCACCAGATGGCGCTCCATGCTCAAGAAGGAAAGGACCTGCGTTGCTTCCAGCGCCCGGTGTGTCCTTCAGAACTTGAGGGCATGATATTCTTGGGGACCCACAAAAGTGTTTTCATTTCTTTTAAAATAAAAAAAAAATGAATACAATACTCCTGGATTTCTGCTAATGCAATCATTATGCTTTCATACACATACTTTAAAAAAAGTATGTGTGTGTGTGTGTGTGTGGAGGAAGGGGCTCAGGGAGTCAAAGTGCCTAGGGCCCAGGAAAGTCATAATGGGGACCTGGCCTGGTTGTTTTTCTGTATCATTTGTGAAATGTGGATCAAAAGTGTCAGTGAATTTCATGTCAGGTCCTGGCGTGTCTCTCTTTGTGGACATCTTTCAACTGCATGCATTCATGTATTTAACTCAATAGGTCCATTCTCAGTCCTTTTTTTTTTGAGACAAGGTATCTCTCTGTTGCCCAGGCTTGAGTGCAGTGGCATGATCTCAGCTCATTGCAACCTTTGCCTCCCAGGCTCAGCTGATCCTCCCAACTCAGCCTCCCAAGTAGCTGGGACTACAGGTATGTGCTACGACACCCAGTTAATTTGTTGTTGTTGTTTTTGGGGGTTTTTTTGTCTTTTTTTTTTTTTTTTTTTTAAGTAGAGACAGGGTTTCAGCATGTTGGCCAGCCAGCCTGGTCTCAAAACTCCTGACCTCCGGTGATCCACCCGCCTCAGCCTCCCAAAGTGCTGGGATTACAGGCGTGAGCCACTGCACCCGGCCTCACATGTCCTTTCGATTCTACTTCCTAAATGTCTCCCCAGCCTGTCACCTTCTCTGTAAATCCACTGTGGCCACCTTCATTCAGGACAGTGGTACCTTCCTCTTGGACTTTCACAATAGCTTTTTTTTGGGCCTTTTGTTTCCAGCCTTGTCTCCAACATATATCCAGTGTGATCTTCTAAAAATCAAATCTGCTCATGTCAGTTTTTTGCTTTAAAACATTTCAGTTCATCTGTCCTCTAAGTGACTGACTCATCCTGATATGCCTGAGACTTTCCAGGTTTTAGTACCGGAAGGTCTGTGTCCCAGGAAACCCTTTAGTCTCAGGCAAACCAGGATGGGTGGTCAACATATAAAATAATCCCATGATGAACACGAGAAATCCGAGGCTCAGAGAAGTTATAAAAACGTAGCTGAGCTCACAAAACTAATTAGGGGTGGGACCTGGCTGTGTCCTCAGAAAATCCGTGCTCTGTCCATCATGTCATGCTGCCTGTTCATGGGCAAGGACTGGTCTTATTTCACTTTGTATCTTCATGCCTGCCACGATCCCTGGCGTATTTGATGAATGCATGAATACGTAATCAAACATTTATTTCATGGTGAGCCGGTGAACCAACTAAGCCCTGGCCCCTCCCACCCTGTGATTCTGCATAGTCACAGAATGTTAGGAAGTCCGACTCAGAGATGATGACTTGCCCAAGGTCACAGTGGCAGAAAGATGGTAGATCGGGAGCAGAACCCATGTTTCCTGACTCCTGCTCCAGGAATCTTTCAATTGGAGCTCTTCATGTAATGAACCAAGGGGCAGAGGAAATCATGAGAGAACACTGGGCTCTTAAAACATCTAGCTGAAGACATGAAAGCAGCTCTGAAATGCCAGCATTTGCACTGCTAAAAACCCCTAAGATTGGGAACTTATTTTCTTAAGGGGAAAGAATAATATGGTCAAAAAGGGGTGATTTTCACATTAGGAGGGTTTTGTACGGCAGCAAGAAATGCAGGAACTGACACATTTGTCACCCAGGAGGATGCTTTTTTTTCTGTGTGAATCCTCCCCACTCCCACCTCAGCCCACCCCACAGCAGTCAAGCTTTGGGTCCAAACCAATCTGGCATCTCCAAAAGGGAAGCACTGTCTGGAGACAAAGTGGCCAGGCACTGCCGGCCAGAGAAGGGACAATGCCCCACACCCACTGCCTGCCTGCTCTGAAATGCCCATTTATCTCCATTTTTATCGACATCTCTTGGCTTCCAGGCCCTATTTGTGCTTTGTCCTTGGTCCTTGTTGACCTATTTGATTCGGAGGGGAAGCTCAGCCGCAGGCAAATGGGCATTTTAACGCACAATGGAAAACACGGGTTCCCCTAGTGCCAGGGGCCGCTCCCAGAATCTTGACCCCGACCTTTTCAGCAGAGTGTAGCCAGGCACTCCACCCAGCCCAAAGGACAAAAGGGCCCCAGGGCACACACTGGGGCCAAGAAAAGGAACTGAATGGTGAAATGCTGCTGACTTTTCCTTCTGGATCTGGCTTTGAGACTCTTATATGGAAAAGAAGGGTGGAGAAGAGGCGGAAACAAAGCTTAGTCTTTGTCTGATTCAGTCTTTGTGCTCTCCCTGCCTACTCCTCTGGCAGGCCATGGAGGCCACACTGGGCACACCTGGGCACGTTCCAGGTGCTTCTAAAGGGCTGGGGAAGCAAGGCTGCTCAGTTGTTGTGAGAATCTGGGAAATTCTCAGTCCTCATGGGTTCTGTGAGCAGTCAAAGTGATCAGCCCTGAAGGGATGGTCAGGGTGACAGTGAAGAGGCTTGATTAATTGACAGGTGAGCAGATGATGGGATTCTCAGCAGCCCTAATCAGTGAGAGTGTTGCTTCTGAGCACAGCTCGGCTAATGTCCCACACTGTCCCTGAGCCTCAAGGAAGAATGGGCTGATGGTGGTCCCAGGCCTCCTAGACCAAGTGTAGATGGCATAGACCTCTGGCATGGTTGACTTGGAAAATGTTCTGGGAATGTGAACTTGGACTTATCTTAGCAATATGTGCTCAGGAATGTGATGGAATTGCTGCCAGTTCCTGGGACAGGCAGACACCCGAACCCTGGGAGGCATCTGAAGGGACCTCCCTGACACCCCCACCAGCTCCATGGGCTCCACACTCAATCAAGCAGGTCATCGGTGATTTCTGCCTTCTGGGGCCCGGAAGCCCAGCAGGCAGGGTTTGCTCTGTGATGTGACAATGCTGCTGAGTTTCCTGTCACTCACCGTAGCACCTCTGGGTGTAAACTGTAAGGCCGGTTGTCTTGCTGGAGCCAAATGGACACGTCACCCTTCTCTCTCCGCGCCTGAAAACTACGTCACCATTCTGAGCGCATTACTCAGCATTTGCCCTCTCCACGCAGGCTCCCCGTACCCATTTCCGCATTCCAATCTCAGTCCTGCACCTGCCGAAATTTTGAAAAAGCCCGCCAAAGACCTGCCCTATGGCAGCTTGCCCCGTACGTCCTCGTCCAGACCCTTGCAAGTGCCCAGTCCTTTCATAACCAATGAAACTACCTCCACTTTGTTTCCCCTGCAGCCGATCAAATACCTCCACTCCCTATAAAACCCCACGCCCCAAGAAGAGAAGCGCCACTTCTCTGGCCCCTCCTGTCGGACCGCAGAACCTCACCCAGGAGCCAATTAAATTTCTTTGTTCCAATAACTGGCCTCAGTTGCCTCATTCGAACCTCAGTTGCTTCATTCAAACCTCACATAAACAGCGTCTTTCCTGGGTCTCTGCCAGCACCACAAAGGTACCTACCTGGTTCTGGTTTTGCTATGAACGCTGATAAATAAACGGTAAAGAAGACAGCCCGTACTTGAGGTGTATTGGGAGGTGGGGAGGAGGCCAACTAGTCCATAGGCTCTGACTCAGTTGGGTGGGAAAACCCAAGTGTTAAGAGGGCGCTTGGTTGTTGTGGGGGGCGGGATTCCAGTGTAGGCTAGAGGGGCCAGTGCAGGTTTCCCGGGAGTGCTGAGACCTGGGGCATGAAGAATAGTTACTTACGTGAGGAGGAGAGAGGAGATCCAGGTCTGAAAGCCCACATCCACTGCACCAGAAGCTCCACCCGTTCCGGAACCACACTTCCTGGACTAGCTCTGGACTGTATATCCGTGTTTAGCACAGCGACTCCTAGTTCTCACAAGTTCCCGCTTGATACTTGGCTGTTGAACAAATCAGCTCAAAGACCTGGAGGCGAGTGCCTGGATATTTTAGCTGTGCTAGAGTGGAGCTAAGGTGTGGGTGTGAAGCAGGGACAGGCAGCAGAAGCCGGAGGTGAGGCTGGAGAAGGACAGTGGCTGGGAAGCTGCATTTGGGCACCTGCACTGTCTCCTGAGGGCCAGGGGCGGGAGTGGAGGAAGACTGGAGACCTGCCTCTCCTTTCCCTGCCTGCATTCTCTTCATTTCCTTAGGAGTCAACAGACCTGTGCAAACCTCAACTTTCCCTGGTTCGGCTCCTTTTCCATCGTCTTGATTTCTGTATTTTAAAAAACAAGGCTGCATTCTATTGTAGGAGAACAATAATCTACTGGACCACGTCCTGGTAAGGCAGAGCTGCAAAGACATGGCCTGGTCACTGTGACACGGGCTTGCAACAGTGCCCCATTGTGCCATGTGATTGAACCCAGCCCTTCAAGAACAGGCGTTTCTGACCTAAACTCTGTACAGCATCACCATATCCCCAGCAGATGTCGCTAACGTCTCACATTTCGGTCAGGCCAGCAGCAAGCACCTCAGTCAACAAATATTTATTAAGCAGCGAACGTGCATCGTGCGCCAGGCTGAGCACTTTGTAAATAAAAATTCCTGGGGCAGGAAGAAGAGTTACTTAAACGAGGAACAGAGAGGAGAGCCAGGTAAGTTTTTGATGACAAAAGAAGGTAACATATAAAAATAAGGGACTGTCTGGAAAGCTCTTTCCCACTGAGGTGGAAGTTTGTTTCTGGCTGTGCAATGTGAAATTGGAATTGAGTATCTGGGACCACCCTGAAGCTTCTTTCAAAGGCCTATTATTGCATGTCTTTTAGACAGATTTTATTTCAGCTTGGCTAACTGAAGACTCCAGAATCTCTAATGGCAGAATCATATTCCTGCATTTCTTCTGGGAAGGAAATTCCGAATGAGCAGGCGGCATTAACAAAACCGTGAAGTCAAAGTTGAAACTATGGTCGCTAGAGGAAGAGTGTCGAGACCCCGTGAGGTGGCTGCCCCGAGATGGTTTGCTGCCCAAGGGGGTGGTGTCTATTTGGCTGGACTTGAAGAGGTTCTATGCGTCGAAGTTGCTCCACATGGCCATGCTGAGAATGCTTGGGGCTTGGACCTGGAGGTCTGAAGCATCATTATTTAGCAAGTATTCATCCAGCACAACACCCCAGCTCATAGAAGGCTTTGACTCTGGTGAAATCCCAGCTGTGATGAGGTAGACTTTGTACAGACTTGGTACAAAGGGACTGTTTGGTTCCGATCCAAGTCTAACGGCCATTGCAAACCAAATATGTCCTGAATTGAGTTCCTGATATTCTCCTTCAAACCTGCCACCTCCAACGTCTTTCTCATTCCAATTAGTTGCAATTCCAGTGTTTCAGTTGGTCAAACCAAAAATCTTGTGGTCAACGCTTAACTGTTCTCTTTCTCCATATCTAATTTATCAGCAAACACTACCATATTTTTCTTCCTAAATATTCCATACTCTAATGTCATATCACCGCATGCCACCAGCTGGGGGAAGTCACCATTGTATTTGCTTGCATTATTGCGATAAGCTCTCTGATTTCTCTACTTCCGCCTTTGCCCATATTTGGTCTGAAATTCATTAGCCAGAGTGATCATGTCCTTCTCTGCTTAAAATCTTCCAGTGGTTTCTTATCTGGCTTAAGGTAAACGTCAAGGCTCCACATGATCTGACCCCCGTTATCTCTGACCTCCTCCACTTCTCCTCCTTTCCTGACTGACTCCAGCCGCACCAGGATCCTCATTGGTTCCTGAACTCCAAGGGGCACGCTCGGCACCTCTGAACTTGATGTTCCCTCTGCCCAGAATGCTTTTTCCCCAGGGTTTTGTGCGGGTGGTTCCCTCACATCCTTCAGGTCTTCCCAGCAAAGCTACGTGAGTTTCTCAGGGCTGCTGCAGCAAAATGCCACAAGCTGGGTGGCTCAGACAACAGAAATGTATTGCTTTGTAGTTCTGGAGGCTGGAAGTCTGAGATCAAGGTGCTGGCAGGGTCTGTTGCTTTTGAGGGCTGTGAAGGAAACGTCGGCTCCAGGTACTGCCCTCCATCTCCCACCCCCAGCGTGATGGACACCTTCACGTTCACATGGGTGTTCTCCCTGCCTGTGTCTGTCTCCAAATTTCCCTGTTAGGAGAACACCAGTCACACTGGATTCAGGTCCACCCTAAAATCTTGTTTTCAGATGATTACCTCTGCAAAGATCCTATTCCAAAAAAGGTCATATTCTGAGGTATTAGGGATTAGGACTTTAAATATTAAACTCTAGGAGGACATAGTTCAACTCATAATAAAGACCTTCCCTGGTTACCCTACTTCAAATCCCATGAAGCCTGCCTAGCATTCCCTAACTCCCTTCCAAGCCTTAGCTTTTTGCTCTTGAGAGCCTTATTACCATCGAATGTGCTGCTACGTGTTACTTACCTGTTTTGTTTATGGTCTATCTTTTCCCTTGGATCAAAGCTCCATGAAGAAGGGCTCTTTGTTCATGGTTGTTTTCCCATCACCTAGAATAGTACCTGACACTCAGTAGATGAGCAGTACCTAGAACAGAAGATGGAGCTGATGAGGGCTGATGCAGACTAATGTCAGTGAGCTAATACTAGCATGTAGAGAGAGGTGGAGGGGAAGTCAGCTATTGATTGATTTAAGGAAGAAAAACACCATGCAAGCATAATATAGGGCCCAGGGTGAACCATGCCTTTTTTGGGCCTCTCCTGATTTTTCACTTACAAAGGGGACTTCATCTCAACCCAGGGCTCAGAGTGCAGGCTCTCTGCCCTTTCGCTTGCAGACTGAGTTCTGAATGAAACCAGAGAAAATTTCCCCCAAGCACAGAGCACACCACGGAGCACTGTTCTTCTCAGGCTCTTGTTAGAAATGATGACACTTCCGTGGGGCAGACTGGCAGCCCAAGGCTTGGAAGAGGGGCTGCTGTTCAGGGGTTCCTGGCCTGGAGTCTCCGCAGAGGGGCAGCAGGGAAAGGAATGGGGTGGCGCCTAGCAAGAGCACTTCGCCCAGTCCTCAGAGAAGTTGTGGCCCAAGGTCTAGTCAGCATTGTTGCTTGCTGTGTTAGCAATGTTACTAATAACACAAATACTAACAGGAATATCATCCCAACTTGGCAAGCTACAGCCAGACATCTTTATTCAGATAAATCAGCCAATACTCAGGGAGCCGTTGCTTCATCCTGGCATTGTGCAAGCCATGAGGGGATTCCAAAAGGAAATCTCTCATATTCGTATTGCACGTTAGCATGAACGAAGAACTCATACGTGCATTGTCCATTTCATTCTCACAACTGCCCTGTGATAGAGATGTTCTATTATCTTGTTTGACAAGAAGGGGAGTGAGGATCAGAGAAGTCAAATGACTTACCCACAGCCATGTATAGTCAATGACGGAGGAAAAATGTGGGTACACATCTTCTGGCATGCATCCTGTATTAATAACAATAACAGGCCAGGTATGGTGGTTCGTGCCTGTAATCCCAGCAGTTTAGGAGACTGAGGCTGGAGGATTGCTTGAGCCCAGGAGTTTGAGACCAGCCTGAGCAACACAATGAGACTTCATCTCTCTTATATATTATATAAGCCCAGTGTGGTGGTGCTCACCTGTAGTCCAAGCTACTCAGGAGGCTGAAGCAAGAGGATCCCTTGAGTCCATGAGTTCAAGGCTGCAGTGAGGTACAATCACACTGCTGAACTCCACTCTGGGTGACAGAGTGAGACCTTGTCTTTACACACACACACAGACACACACATTAATCGGGTGTGAACTATGTACCAGGCATTGTATTTAGCACTTTATATGCACTTTCTCATTTTACATTTTGTACAATCTTGTGAGGTAGGGAGCATTTTATGAGATGCAGAAACAGCAGCCAAGAGCAGGGCAGAAACTTCCGTCAGTTCTCCCAGCTCTTGATAATGGAAGGTGGTTCCTGAAAGAGAGCAGCAGGTGCAACCAGCTGCAGGGATTCAGATAAGATGGGTGGGGGGGGGGGGGTTGGTGTCAGATGGGTTGTCCGGGAGGGCTTCAGAGTGCACCAGTCCTTGTTTGGTAGGTAGAGAAGGAGTTCTGGGCACACTGTGTTGAGTGAGCAGAGAAGGGATGGGCCAGACCTGAGAGCTGGGGCCTGGCAGGGAGGCTGGGAGATGAGGCAGGATGGGGCTGGACGGCGGGAGGCCAGGAGAGGAGCCAGGCAGACCCAGTCCCTACTATTGGGGGGCAGTAGCCAGCTTGGCGCTTGGAAGCAGGCCCTGATGCATTGATTCCAGAGGCTTTTCTGTTTGTTTATTGCAGGCATTCATCCCTGGTAGGACTGTGGAGTCAGCAGTGGGCACAGGACAGGGAAGGGGTGAGGTGTTTCTTTCCAGCATCCTCCCAAGGCCTTTTCCCTTCCAGCTTCTGAGGCCTAGCCCAGGTCAACTGAATACAAAGGAGCATGAACAGTTCTTATTTCCTACATTACTCAAGTCACTTAAAAAAAAAAAAACCAACCCACCAAAAAACTAATTAGTTCTGGCCACTACAGGTCTGTGCCAGCTTCCCTAACTGCCATGAGCTGAGAGGATCTCAAAGGTCTCCTCATGTGGCTGTCATGCGATTACTGGATTGCCCTTGTAATCATCTCTGCTGGTTGATTTCAGGTCTGTTTGCACATCTCTGACAGGGAAGAGCTCATTGTCCTAAAGGCAATTCTGGTGGCCTGGGCTTCTCTAGTTAGGGCCAACACACAAACACACACACAGAGTTACACACAGTTATATATGCATCCTTATCAGTCTGGCTTTAAGATTTACCACCTTGAAAGGGACTTGAGAGTTGAGACACCACAGCCCTATTACTGTGGAACTTGGGAAGGGCAAGGTGTGGTGCTGACACCCGTAATCCCAGCACTTTGGGAGGCTGAGGTGGGAGGATTGCTTGAGCACAGGAGTTTGTGACCAGACTAGGCAACGTGGCAAGACCTCATTTCTACAAAAAACACAGAAAATCAGCCAGACGTGGTGGTACACACCTGTAGTCCCAGCTACTTAGGCAGCTGAGGTGGGAAGATCACCTGAGCCTGGGGAGGTTGAGTTTGGAATGAGCTATGAGCTGTGACCACATCACTGCACTTCAGCCTAAGTGAGAGAGTGAGACCCTGTCTCAAAACAAACAAACAAACAAACAAAAAACAGAAAAAGAATTTGGGCAGCTTTTGCCACTGCCTCAAGGCTTCCAGGTGGGCTAATTGCTTTAACTGCTTTTGAGACGTCAATCTCTTTGCCATTTTAAGTTGTTGTTGTTTTTTTGGTCGGGACTCCCAGAACAAGGTGACCAGTAGAGGGATTTTCTCAGGAAGTGATGATTTTCACTCAAGCTGGGAACTTTCACACAACTTGGGAACTTCCAAATGTCTGTGAGCAAGAGGGGCCTTCCAGAGAGGCGCATACCACTTCCCATGATGGCATTTCAGGTGAGCCAGCCTCCGAGGCTGGGACTGTTGTTCAGGGTCTTCCAGAGAGAGGAAAAGTCCAACCAGGAGAGCTTGGCATTTCCACCTGCCCGCTTCCAGGTTGAAAACCTGGGAATGCAGGAGCCACCCAGAGATAATGGGGTGAATCCACAACTGGGGAGCTTGTTCTTTTAGGGGAAAACTTCCAGGCCTGTCGGATCTTCTGCATGGTGTGGCTGTAGCAGAAAATACTGGTGACATGTATGGTTAGAAGGGGGCTTGCTTTACCCTGGCGCACAAGTGTCACGTGAGGAGAATCCGCAAGTTCCTTAATTCCAGGCTTGGGGGAGAGCCGTAGACTCAGAAGGTGGCTGCAGTTTTCTATGGGACTGCTGTGGTGAGCAGTGACGACCCGGTGGCAGAAATGCCCGCAAAGCTAACCCTAGGGTACTGTCTGAATTCCCAACCCTTGGAAGACTCCCCTGCTTAGGATAAGGATGCATGATTAGACCCACAGTAGGGCCAAAACACAGGCTGAGTTTCTCCTGGGCACTGACTCACCACAAGAGAAACAAAATAAACAAATGCGCGACTGAACCCAGCTCTGAGTCTGACTGGATCAGGGATCTGAGCGCAGCCCCCAGGAGCCCTGCACTAGCTCGGTCCTCAGGACGCCACTTGCTGCCCAGTAAGTCCATCCTGCTCCTTAGGTGCTGGGAACGGGAACTGCTGTGGCTCTGTTTAGGCAAGAGAAATTCCTGCTGCCTTCGGTAACAGGAGTATTTCAGCAAAGAACATCAGCAAGTCTAAAGCTTTAGGAATCTCATTTGTTTAAAGTAGTGAATGAAGAGCAAAGACACAAGTTGCCTGTGGGGTATTCAGAAGACCTCAGACAAAAAACCTCATATGCAGCCTCAGGCCTTGAGTAGGATTCTGTCGCTAGTGCACCAGGGACAGGACCAGAAGTTTCATTTTGAGTTTTGCTAACAAGAACAGGCTTCTGAGTCCACGGCAGCCCTGGTTCATCTTCCCAGCACCGGCTATCCCACTCAAAACGGAAGAATATCCTATTGCATCCTAAGCAATGGGCGTTTCCCGTTCTTTCCTAGTCCCTTCTGAAGCTGGAGCCTTGGGCGTCCCATTCTCCCTTCATCTCCTGGGTTCTCCAGGTTCCAGAAGGACCCTGTGGGGTCAGCCCCTGCAGATGAAGTGATTTAGGGATCAGGACTTCTCTCTGCTTCCAGTGGCTGCCTGAGACACAATATCCTTGTGTTTTCTCTCCCCATTTCCCCTTGTTTCACAAAAGTGCTACTTCCTGGTGATTAAAAACCCAAGAAAATTGTCTTCAAGTCTTCCTTCCCATTTCTCATAAAAAGGCAAGCCCTTTGCATGGATGTGTGACAACAGGTGGCTTCATCCACGAAGTGAGGAAAAGGGCAATTTGCCAAGGAAAGACTGTCCCGAGGGACTGTATTAGTCAGCTGAGGCTACATTCCACTGAGTAAGAAACCACTCCCAGACCTCAGAGATTTCTAGTGATGATGTCTGATTTCTCCCTCAAGTTATGTGTCGTTCACAAGCCGGGGCTCTGCTCCATGTTTCCCGTGATCCAGGACCCAGGCTGATGGGGGGCCTTCATCTGGAGCAGTGCAGGTCTCTCAGCAGAGCAGACATGGCAGGCGCAGGCTACCTCGTAAAGCTTCCACAGACATGTCTCCCCAGCTTTCACTGGACAGAGCAAGACGCTTGGCCACTCCTGGGTTCAACAAGGTGAGGTTTATAATCCCCCTGTAAGTCACTGACATGACTTCTGAGTTCCAAGCATGCCAAAGGCCAAACCTGACCTCGATGGGCAAGATGTACAAACTTCCTGTTTATACAGAGAGAAGACGCTGCACAGTCACACAGTCTCTGCTAGTGTATACACCGCCTGTCACCCCACTGTCCAGAGCATCCTTATTACCCCGGTGCTGCGCCATCTACCCACTATCCGGACCTCTATCCTGGGCCCCGGCTATCACCGTTGGGCTTGGAGCTGCATTCAATATCTGGACTGGTGAGGGACAGTTCCTGGTCCTGCTCAAGTGGGGTGAGGCAATGCTAGTGGCTGCCGGATTCCCTAAATCTCAGACTCTGAGGACACTGATGCCATTTTCAAAACAGGGTGTATAGCTTCCGCAGTAACCCAACAGCAGGATAAGCGACTTAGGCTTCTCTGGGCTGCCTGAGAACCTCTTCACCTACTTGTAGCTCTTTCAGCGAGCAAATGACTTCTGAGTTCCAAACCCCTGAGCATCATATGTTGCCAGAACAGAGCCATTTAATCCACACGCGTCACAGAGAAAGCAAGAAACGAAGAGGCATGAATAGTGTCTTTAACATAGTCTTATATTTGGAAAAGCAGTTTTAAAAAAAACAATCGAAAATACAAGATAAGGTAAGGGTTACTTATATAAGTTTTAACCTTATATTGCTTGGCCATTTTTACATATAAATTATTGCTTACTAGCTTCGATAAATACACAGCACAGTCATATATATATATGTATATATATACATACAGAGGCAGAAAGCATGAAATACGGGAATGAAAACACTGTTAATGGCAATTCTGGTAACTCAACAAATGTTTCATATTTACCATTTCTTTAAATAGTGGAAAACTACCAAGTGTAGTCCCTGAGAAGTTAGGTAGACACCCTGATGGCAGGTTCTCTATCTTCTAATTGTTAATGCAAGCTGACAATATCACAGCAGCCCTAATTAATGATACATTAAAAGGCAAGATTTCTTGCTTCAGGTCACTGATTTCATCCCAGTATTTAGTAACAGTGTAATACGAATACAATAAATAGACTATGCAAATAAATATTACTCTGCTAAAAAATGTTTAGTATATACAGCTTTGCTTTATACAGTAGTACATTTTCATCTAACTTTTTGGCAATTTTTAAAAACTTTCCCCCACCACCACCAGTTTTAAGCAAAACTGGCCCACTTGCTAAGAAGCAGGCTGAAATTTTAAGGACATGTTTTTGAAACATTTAAAAGAAATTCTCTGTTAGACAACTGCAGAAGATCTGAACGCCCCCATTTTAATGTTTTTGCCCAGTTTCTGAGAAGCCTGGATTGGCTGTGCCATTTAGGAGCACTCGGTTCTGGATCTGTGGTGTCTGTGCTGACTAGAACAGACCTGCGGGGCTGGGATATGGGTAGCGGTGGAAGCCCAGCTCCAGGGATAAGAAGTTATCACCAGTACCCTCTCTTTCATGCCACGGTTTCTCCTCCACTCAGAGGCGGGTATAAATTCATGCAGCATCCTCTCCTGGTGGACTAGGCAGTGTGAGCATTGACCTTATCCACATGCTTCTAAATTCGGTGTATGCTCCACACTACCTGTCTGTGGTTCTCAGTCTAAGGAAATGAATTTATTCTAAACATTAATTAAATAAACTAGAAAAAAGTGAATGCAGGTCATGTGTATCTCTACAATCATTTGGCAATTATACAGATGACAAAGAGCGAATTCAAAACACCACACTCTAGGGAACACCTGCAAATGTGTACGCAAAAAAAATTTTTTTAACGGCAAGGCTATGATTTTGCCTACGGGACCCTGCATTCTGCTGTCTTGTGCTAACTTCTAAGCAGCGCTAGTTTGCTGGAACGCTGATGAAGCCAAAGACCCATAGGGCTGTCTGGGAGTTGTGCTGTAACCAAAAGAGCCCACTTAGAAGTGCCCCTGCACCACCTGCTGCTGAAGATGGCGGACGACCTAAGATGTGCAGAGGGAGCCTAGATTTTATGCGAATGAGAGCTGGCAAAGACGTTAGCCGTCTTCTAGTCCACACTTCCAGCCAGAACAAAACCTATTCTGAAGAGGCCTTGGTGAATATCCAGAGAGAGAGCATGCCCATCCCATTAACAAGGAGCACTCAAGCCCCACAGAGGCCATTCACTGTTGAGCAACCCAGATTCCTAAGAAAGAGCTTTCTGTTGAGTAAAATCTGGTACTCACAATTCTGGCTTGAATTCTTTAATTCCAGATCTAAGATTCCGCAAAGCCTTGGAAACTTCTGAGAGCTGCTGCCTGGCAAACCTCTGGAGACAGTTGTTAAACTTCAGAAAGATGTAGAGATTTTAGACATTCAGAAGACAAGGATGAAGAAGCACATCTCGACTGCTCGAAATCCTCCCTCTGCTACCCCTAGGACCACATAACCACAGCTGGAGGAAGAGGTGAGCAAGCATCATTTTCTCCCCAGCCAGTTTCCACTCATGTCATGTGAGATACTCTGAAGTCACTGTACAAAATGCATTTAAACACAATATTTACGTAGCTTGATCTGGCGTGATGTACATATCTGACTTGGGGTCTAAGCAGCATGCACAATGCTGAACTAGTTCTCCATGGAAAATTAGTCCCCTAACGGTAATGTTCTACTAGGAGCAATGTAGTTCTAATGTAAATAAAAATCCAAATTGTGAAACACAGAAACAGTGTCGGAACAGACTTATATGATTAGACAGGCCAAAGATGAGAACACATGCCTGTGCTGTAAGCCCATGCTATCGTCAGCAACCGCCATGAGGAGGGCTTCGGAGGGTTTGCTCAGCCCAGCCGTGAGGGAAATCTGCTCTCCCTGGTTCTCATGCCTCCGCTGCCCTCCCACGGGCCGCATTCCATGACCGGCAGCACGCAGCATTTCTCTGAATGGACCAGCTCTGGAGGATGCCCTTCTATAAAACCCTGTAAATGTTCAGGACTGAAGTTTACATGCTGGGCCAGACTAAGTCTCTCTGAAAGTCTTCCCAAAACTTCTCTCCACATGGTTCCTTCCAGCAGCATCTCAAGCTCAGTGTGGTTCCTGAGCCCAGGAAACAGCACTGCTACAAAGATGTCAAAAAGCATTGGACATGCCTCAGTGATGAGGATGAATGAGGTGTTGAGACAAAAAGCAAGCAGGTCTGTGTGGGCATGAAAGAGATGAACAGGCAGGCAGAGTGAGAAGTGCACCAAGACTCCTGCGTTTGGAAAATGAATGGACCAGGCCCTTGCATTTTAGCGAAGTGACAAGTATCTAGCAGGCAGGGGTGGATTTCTTTATTTTGACCCATAGGCTGTTTTGTTCATACGAAGGTTGAAAGAAATCCTCTAACCAGTCCTTAAAAATATCAAGAAGTCTTATTTGCTACAGGAGCCCCAACTGGTAAAAATGGGAATAATAAAAAAGGTTTTAGAAGACTCAGATTTTGGGAAAAAAAAAAAAAAAAAAAAGGCAAATTATAGAAAGGCTCCCTGCTTTGGCTGGTAGGTGGACTATAGGACTTCTAAGTCTCCCACATAAATCAGACATTCGGCTATTTCAGGGCATTTTTCATTTGCCGAAACATTGGTAATCACCACTATCTAATTACCTAGAGAGTGCTAAGTGCTTCACTCATTAAATGTCACTCAACTTCCCTGCACTGGCTGCTGTCATTCCATAGTGTGGGCAAGGAGCCTGTATGAGGTATGCAAAATGCATCATCAGGCACAAGAATGCAGACTTTTGTGACTCTGTCACCTCAGTAAGCAGTTAGTGAGTGTCTACAATGTGTCAGGCACTGTGCTTTTTCAAAATCATATTATGTCCAATGAAGGATAAGAGCCTGCTTGCAAATGTAAAGAAAATCCCCAAAAATTAAACAGTGAGGCAATTTCTTAAAGATTACTATTTTTCCTTATTGGCAAACCAACTCATCTACCTTGCCTATAGCTGCAAATGAGTTGTACAGAAACCAATTTCACCTGCAAGCACGTGTCGATAGTTGATCGTGGTGCGAAGCGATGCATGCCTTGATACTGCTCATCTGTCCATCAGAGCGTGGATGCTAGCAGAAGCCCTCACTAACTCCCTAGACACAAGTGGCTTTTGGTGATGTCATAGGTTGTATCAACAGAAACCTCTCCTCCCTGGAGATCTAGAG
Source organism: Aotus nancymaae (assembly GCF_030222135.1). Lineage (NCBI taxonomy): Eukaryota > Metazoa > Chordata > Mammalia > Primates > Aotidae > Aotus > Aotus nancymaae. The sequence continues at coordinate 38,093,666 of NW_026988438.1, read as the reverse complement.
ATGGTGTCTCTGTCATCAGGTGTTCAAAAGATGACTTCTTTGACAGCCAGCAGACAGTAATCTAAAACTAGGCAAAGTAAAAACTCTTTCCTGTTCCATGCACACTCTTAATGAAATATTTGGTCATTGCATGTCAAGAAGTTGTCTTGTCTTGATGCTGGCGTATCTCATCTCGAAAACTGGATTGGATCAACAATGTGATCATGAAAAGCAGCCTTCTCCATCTTAAGAATGCTTCTGACTCTCCCTCTGCCTTCTTCTTCCAAGAGTGGCATGGAGAGGCCTCTCCCCCTCTCTGGTGGCTGACATCACTTCCTGAACACGCTTTGGCTGGCTTTCCTGTGCATGTCTTCGGTTATGCTGATAAAACTCAGCAACTTCTTTTCTCACAGGAAAGCAACGTGCTTGGCATAGACATTCCTGTAGCTCAAAGTGCTGCAGATACAGAGGAGGTGAGGTGGTGGGGCTCATACCCGAGGCTCGATCCTGTGTGAGAGCTCGAACAGGGCCTGCTGGCTGTCAATGACATACAGGTGATTAACATAGGACTTTAACTCTTGATGCTCTTTTGGAGACAGGTCACCTGTTGTTTAGAGGAAAAAAAAAAAAGACAACCTCAGGAGAGCAGTAACGCTATGTCTACATACCCACAAAACCCCACACTAAGGCTAGTAAATCTACCGGGTAGGTTCTCACTAGTCAGAATCCCGTAAGAGGTGTCCTTGTCCTAACAGTAGACATGCTCTTTCAGCTCAGAATGGACTCCTCAGGTTAGGCAAACAGACTGGCAGGATGTTTACAGCATTTATTATCTAACATTATATACTATTTAGAAATTATATCTCATTCCACAGATGGGGAAACTGAGCACAGTCATGCAGCAAGTGTCACAGCCAGGATTCGGACCCAGGTCATATGGTTCCTGAGTCCATCTATGCAGCCTTTCACAGCAGTCACCTGTTTAAATGGACAGCACTGGCTTCTATATCGCAGCCTAGACGTGTTAAAAATCGCTGATAATGTGTTTAGCATATGAATGCGATCACTCTTTTTTTGTTGTTTAGATTTTGTACAACTCTTTGGTATTCTCAGTTTTTGGAAAAAAAAATTTAATGGAGCAATTGAATGAAGAGATACCACAGAACAGACTCTAAGATGTGGTCAACAGACAAAGTAGGTTCAGAAAATGTGTATGGATTAAAGTCTACCCAGAGAAGGACAAGCCAAGGGGCTTTTTCACTTACATTTCTAGGGTAGTCAAGGAATCCAGGGGCCAAAAGAGGCCTTAGTGCGCTGTGAACACACCCTGCCCTGCTAGGGCCCGTGCTGATAAGGAACCAGGATACAGCAGCAGGAGCCATGGGGCAAGCCCACACACCACAGTCAAACACACGCACATACGAAACCACTCGAGGGTGGGAACGCTAAACTGCAGTACAGTGAGACAATGTAAAGGTGAGTGACAAAGATATCATATCTTCTTGCTTTATAGATTATGCATGGGACAGGCAGGGCGAGCTGCTGGAGCTGTTTGAGCAGAGGGAAGGGGAATGCAGGAGGCTGAGCATTTTCTTGTATCATTTTTTCCTTTTGGTGAAACCCCCTTTTTTCTCCTCTATAATAAATGCATTTCATGAGGAAATAATTTAAGACCTGTAGGACATGGGTGGCTTATAATTATTAGGCTTCATAGAAACAAGGTTTCCTGGTTTTAGCAAGTAAAAGCACTAGGAGTTAAAGTTTATGCCATCCCATCTATTTGAAAGTAACAAAAAGCTGTTTTATTCCAGAATGCCTTCTCTGGCAGACATTGAGAAAGTGCTTTTCATTTATTAAATATTGGTTTGGATAACATGATAGAAAGGTAATTCTGTTCTTAATTTTCAAGGCTTAAAAATGGCACAATTGCCGGGCGCGGTGGCTCATGCCTGTAATCCCAGCACTTTGGGAGGCCGAGGCGGGTGGATCACGAGGTCAAGAGATCAAGACCATCCTGGTCAACATGGTGAAACCCCGTCTCTACTAAAAATACAAAAATTAGCTGGGCATGGTGGCGCGTGCCTGTAATCCCAGCTACTTGGGAGGCTGAGGCAGGAGAATTGCCCGAACCCAGGAGGTGGAGGTTGCGGTGAGCTGAGATCGCGCCATTGCACTCCAGCTTGGATAACAAGAGCGAAACTCCGTCTCAAAAAAAAAAAAAAAAAAAAAAAAAATGGCACAATGAATGGTTCTAACCATGATAACTGGCATTTGCATGACACTTTATAATGTATAAGTGACCTGAATTAACATTCTCATATTTTATCCCAAATGCTGACGTTGGTTTACTATGCTCATATAAACTGTTAAAATGAATTCAGATAATTCAGTTCCCAAACTGATTTTTAAAGATACAGTATATAAATATTAGAACACAAACTGGCTTGATAGTTATTTAAATTTAAATTTTTCCTTTGCTTAGTGCCACACAGAGCATTACTCTCTGATGAGTGGGAGGTTCAAGGCCACACAAGCTAGTATAACTCTCACCTTCCTGTCTGTACTTGGAGCATATATAAACTAGAGTTCTTTGGCTAAGTGAGACTGATGTCTTAGAATTAGCTGAATCCCCAGTAAACACTGGGGAAAAGCAATATGCTTTTTTTTTTTCCATATTGCTTGTAAAAGCAATATGAAGCCATACTCATCAGCATTATGCTTGTACATTTCAGTGACTCTCCATGATGATGGTATGATTACTATTTTTATTATAACTGCATTGTTCTTGTATGCTTAATGACGAATTATATAGGTACATTAAAGTGGTACTAATTTATGTGAATATTTAAAAAATTAGGCCCTGTATTTATAAGTCTCCTTTTCAGAAAGAAAACATAATCCACATAGAAGTCCAGTTCTTAACTTACTTTGTTGGGGGACAATACTGCCAGCCTAGACCAGCACTGAACACCAAAACATTCTCAAGCAGGTCGACTCTATTGTCAGTAGCACTTTTCTTGAGAGGTGGGACTCTGATTTTCTACTTTATATATACTTCTATATTGTTGAAAAATTGTTTTACAATGCGCATGCCTGACTTAAAAAAATGAAGTTGAACTGAGTGGTTGCCTTTGATTAACTTATAATTATTGAACTCGACTTTGTATTTTTTAATTACTCTTTGTATCCATAGGATCTGAAAGCAGAAGAGAGGGCAAGGAAGTCAGGCAGACTCAGGCTGAATAATGGCTAAATAAGTGAACCTCTCTGAGTCTCTGCTTTTTGCTCTACACCTGCAGGGTTAATAATCCCCATCTACTAGGACTGATGTCAGGATTCCACTGCCCATGAGAAAGCTCCTTCAACTCAATAAAGTCGATTTCCTTCCTTCCTGCAATGTTCTCACACCATTTAAGCATAGTATAAATTATAACAGATTTAAAATGGAACAAATATTCCTACATACATTAGTCTCAGCGGGGATCTACAAAACTGCTCAGAACCACACTTTTGCAGCTGAAAGGCAGCTCCAGACAGGAAGTTTTTCTTGGAGAGGAGAAAAGAATCTGGAAGGCTGCTTTAGGCCCTTTTACAAGCTATAGTCCTATTCCAGGAAGGCTCCATGCGAGGAGGTTAGGGACAAGGTCACCCCTGCTAATCTCACCAGTGATTTTGAGCCAATGGGCAAGCAAAGCAAGACACTCTGGGGCCAGGAGTCAGCGGGGGCTTGGGGAAAGAGGCTTCTGAGTGCCTAAAGTCACTCTTCACAGCATAAACTCGCTGCCATGAGGGGATAATAATCTGCCATATCTTGTCTTTGCATCCCAAACATGCAATGAGGAAACAAAGAGACAATCTACTATATATACACAATATGCATAAGTATATACACATCATACTGTTCAATCTGTTTAAATTGATTACCACCCAATACTGTGACCACAGTTGGTACCAATGTAGAGTCAATTTATATTCTGCACCTGACTTCAATTACTCACCAAACTGGTTAGTCCTGCAGTGTCTCAGGGTTCGGACAGTGTCTGCGATCATATGCTGTAAGGTAGAACAGAAACATCAATGAAAGGGCCGTTAAAGGTGTTACTGAAGAAGCACTGCCTGCTAGGATGGATGGATCATCTAGCACCCTTGGCTGTAAACAGAGAAACTGTATTTGGAGTTGGACTTAGCTCTGATTGATTATATTGAGGTTGGATTACCAAATAATATTTAGTTCTTGTCCGCAAACACAGTAGCACCAGACCAGGCAGGGTAGCTCACACCTCTAATGCCAGCACTGTCGGAGGCCGAGGTGGGCAGATCACTGGAGGTCAGGAGTTCAAGACCAGCCTGACCAACATGGAAAAAGACCAGCCTGACCAACATGGAAAAACCCCATCTCTATTAAAAATACAAAAAAAAAAAAAAAAAAAAAAAAAAAAAATCAGCTGGGGGTGGTGGAAAGTGCTTGTAATCCCAGCTACTTGGGAGGCTGAGACAGGAGAATCGCTTGAACCAGGGAGGCAGAGGTGCAGTGAGCTGAGATCACACCACTGCACTCCAGCCTGGGTGACAGAGTGAGACTCCGTCTGAAAAACAAACAAACAAACAAACAAGCAAACAAACAACAGTAGCACCCAATCCGGGTTGTACAGGTTCTGTCCGAGCCATGAGAAAATACACTGTAGAGAAGTGCAGCACCCCAACCCCAATCATCCTGTTCACATCTGTGCATGTGTTTCCCTTCAGGGCATGCTTCACCTTCTCTTCATGAAGCCTTTCTGAGATGTCCCTCCTGGATTTAGAGGCTCCAGTCTCAAGGTTCCCACTGCTCTTTGTGCAGCGCCTACTGGCTTTGTGTCACTGTCATTGCTGTTGAACTTTTCTCCTCCTCTAGACCAGGTACCACCAGAGGGCTTTACATATGCAGAGCCTGCTATGTCAGACACACTGATTTACACATATGTGCTAAATGGAAGTAGGAATTTTGTAGATTCAAAGGTTCAAGTATCTTAAATGTAACTGGAAATGAGATACTTATAAAAGATGAACATTCTCTAAAACATCAACATCTTTTTTTATTATTATTATTGAGACAGAGACTTGCTCTGTGGCCCAGGCTGGAGTGCAGTGGTGTCATCTCAGCTCACTGCAACCTCTGCCTCCCGGTTGAAGGAATTCTCTTGCCTCAGCCTCCTGAGTAGCTGAGATTACAGGCATCATGCCTGGCTAATTTTTGTATTTTTAGTAGAGACAGGGTTTCACCACGTTGACTAGGCTGGTCTCAAACTCCTGACCTCAGGTAATCCACCTGCCTCAGCCTCCCAAAGTGCTGGGATTATAGGTGTGAGCTACCACACCCAGCCAACATCAACATCTTCAGAGACCATTTTCTGTTCAAAGTTTATATTTGCTTACAGTCTTCAATATTCTAATTTAATTTCTTTCCTTGAAGTCCTCACTGATTTCCCGGTAAAAGTCTTCTTAAATTCACAGCTGCTTTTGACAAGATCGCATCATCTTATACTTGTGTACCCACAAGAGTCTTCTAGCTGTCTCTACCACTTTGAGTTTTTCATGTTGAAGGAAGCAGCATTTTGAAAGAGACCATCCTGTACTCTAGTTCCTCCTATAGCATATATGTATATGTGTAGGAGGAACTAGAGTGAAGGAAAGTCTCTTCCAAAATGCTCTGTTAGCCGGCTTGATTGCCAGAACAATCTCTAAATACTATTGTCACCATGTTCTAGTCCTCCTGAGAAACAACAGTAGCTCTCTACTTTGTTTCACATCAAAATCCAAACATCATCCTGTTATTCAAGAATTAACATCATTCATTATCTGGTCCTTCATGTCCTGACTGTACTCACTGAGCAATGGATCACCATATACGGCAAACCCTCAGTGAATTGCTGCTGAAAGAATATTAAACGCTAAAAAATGTTCTTACTTAAAATTCAGAAGAACTACACAGAAACATTATTTGATATGACCTACTGATTGAATTGTTCTCATAACCGTATTTCTAATGCACTTCTATGTAATAGTGGAAAATTAAATAGGACAGTGATTACTGCAGTAGCTCAAGCTGCATTTGTAAAGGAAATGAGACCTGACTCATGTCTGTGAATGTATTGTTCAGTTTCCTTCCCCAAATTTTACCACTTTTCCCAGATCAGTTTTCTCATTTTAAGCTCTGGCGTCACATTGATTTCTATCCTGTGCCATTTGCGTAGCCTGTGCAAGGCTCAAACTGATGTAGGGCTGGGTACTGGGTGTGGCATTGAAACCTGAGTCCTGGTCTTCATCTTTAGGCTTTCTAAAAGGGGAGGGGGTAGACAGGGTAAAAGGTGATGCTCTTAACATCAAGGGATACAGAGAAGAAAAACCATTTGTTTCTGTTTACGAAACAGTTTGAGATGAAAATATTTCCAGTTGTTGAGGCAGCAAGGAATGTACCATAAAGAACATAAATCTCATTAGACCTGATGAGGGCTTCTGGATTTTCAAGGGGTCTGACTTAATGTGTTGGCCTGCATCAGCCAGATAAAGATAACACAATGAATTATGTGAGCTGGCTTAAGTTAATATCCATCATGAGGAACTGACTTCTCACAAGTTAATTCACTTAGGTTCTATTGGTTCATTATGGTGAAAGATGATCCTGTTTTAGCTTTAAAGAAACTCAGTCCTTTGCTAAGAACTATTCTTTGAAAATAGTGATTCTCCTAAAAAGGTCAGTTCATTCTCCAGCATCCAAGTGTCACACAGGGCTATATATGACATAAAACTGCTTTTTGTCCTGGACACAGTTTTAACCTCATCCTGTCTACTCCGCATAAGGAGGGGTCAGCATGAGGTGTGCTGTGGACCAGGAGCTTACTGGTCCCGTGGGCAGAGCCTGCCCTCTGAGGAAATGATGAGCCCGTGCCTGCCTAATAGGCTGGCATGTGCACCACGTGCCTGCTGTGTTCATGCTGAACTGCACCCATTTTTTCATTCTTTTTTAAAATAGAAGTTCTCTTTAGGATTTTAAAATATCATTGATGCCATGCTATTCCCTTAAACTTTCTCAAGGAATTAAGGGTATGATGATTGACCCTAACAGAAGTCGTATCATTCAGACCTCCTCCTTCGTTTCACACCCTACGGTTAGTTGGCAGTCTTAGCACATTTGAGAGCTGGTGTTAAGAGGCTTCTTCTGGAGTACTGGAGAGAACAGGGGAAGGCCACGGATGCTGGTCAGAAGGAAGGTGGGAACAAGCTTTCCACAGCTCGTTCCCATTTGTGACTTTACGGACTTGTTCTGTCACTTTGGTGGCACTATCTGAGGGGGAAATGACACAATGAACTTTACAAATTCACTGTAAAGGTGAAGGAGGAACAGGTACGTTACATGGCAAGAGCAGGAGCAAGGTTCACTTTAGGGAGGTCACCACACGTCTGCCCTCAACAACAGGCAACAGTCAGCTGACAAAGAGTCCAGCTGCTCTCCCACAGCCCCTTGGACTAGTCAGGCGAAAGGACTACCAGGCCTTTCCAGGGAATTCCACTTGGTGTGACACACCTCATCCCATATTTTCACAGATGCTCTACAAAGCTCATGTGTTGTTCCGAGGAAGATGTGTTGGCCAGGAAGCGAAGTAAATATCAACCAAAGGCTTCATATTCTCGCAATTGTTTCTTTAATTCCAAACACCAGGGATTAACCTGCTTAGAGGCAAGAATTCTAGCGCCTGCAGCTTGTCATTGCCAATAAGCGCCCTGTGATCTTCAGACTTTCACACAGCAACACAAAACACATACAAAAAATAACACTTTATCCATTTCTGGCTCTGCTGGTTTGACTGTAACATCTAAAATAACTGAGCTCTGATTCCAAAACACTTACTGCAGAGACAGACTTGAAAATGTATTGACACATCCACTTAGGAAAGCACTAGCCGAGAAGGGATTGTCTTCCGTGTGGTTAAAACGGAGATAAAACAAGATATTCCGAGACTGTCTTCCATATTCCAGATGCTTGGGTTGTGGGGTTGTATAAGAGCCAACTACACTGTTCTCGAGCTGCCTCACTCTGCATGTGGGGAGCTGGCTGGGTGAGCAGACAATGTACTTCTGAGGCAAAGGTCAGGGGCCAAGCCTCGGCGGGACTCATCAGTTCCTACTGTTCTTTGATCATGGTCTGTGGTCCCTGCCTCACTTAACCTCCTCTCAAGTGCCTGACTCAGTCTCACAGGGAACCAGGGTCAGTTTCTGCAAGAGTTCACACAAATCCATTACCATTATTGAAAAGGTCGCTCAAAGGTCAGGATCTGTGGAGCAGGGCTACTGGCATCGTCTTTAACCATGAAGGGCAGTTTACTCTATGACACTAAAGTTCATCTGTCAGATAAATCCATTCCTCTTGCAGTCAAGCGGGTCTCTTTGGAGTACTTCTATTTTACAGTTGCTCAGTTCTTATGGCTAACCCCTCCTTTGCTCGAGGGCAGGTCAGAAAGGCTTGGATGAGCCCACCGGATCACAAAGCACCTGGGAATGTCCTGGAGATCATTCAGGAAGTGGTGCTTCAGACACATTTAGAGAGGACTGCGCTGGAAACCTCTTGCTCACGAGGAGGGAGGGTGCTTTGCCTGAGCCGCTCTGGCCGCGGTGCTCAGAGGTGGCATCTTTTGCCCATAGGCTGATAAAGGGGTGGCCCTTCCCTTCACACAAGATCCTGCAAATCCCAGCCTCACATTTAAGCTTGCGGTCCTGAGAGACAAATATATATCCCCAGAAGGGGAACTTTCTCCCTCTGTGCCTTGAAAGCCTGCAGGCTGAGACACTGAGAGATGCTCTTAAAGCACTAAAACTTCATCTCCTGAGTGCAGATTCCTCCTGACAGCAACCTTGTAGTTTTAGCTCTGGTTCAACAATATACACTCAATTCTTCATCTTATGATGTTCTATTTTTAAAAACAAAAAACAGATTTTCATATTGGGTTCGCAAAAACCTTGCTAACATACTTGTTGTTAATTGGAATACATTTTGTTGGCAACGTACAACATGCAGCAAATAAGCTCCTTGAATTCACCATACATCCAAAGGAGAAGAGTACTTAAACTATTTGTTTCCTAGAGCAGGAAAGAAAAGCATACATTTCCTTTACTGTAAAAAAGAAAAAAGTAATGAAATTTACGTACCAGCTTTTCAAAATTGACAAGATTATCCAAAAAAGTTTTATTCCCTTCATGAATAAATGTTACATCTGAAAATTAAAAACAAAAAGATGTATGTATCATTAGGAATGGATCTTGAGTTAGGGCCGAAGAAGTCTAGGTACAATGCAACTTACTCATTTTTCTTAAACATTATGGATCTTTCTGTGCACTTAGAGAGGCAATTTGAAATTGGATTTATATGTTATTTGATGTAAAACTGCATAATTTATGTGTGCGGGTGTGTGTGGGTATGTAAAAACAGTGTAACCTTACTGAAAGTATATATTTTGCACTTATAATGAAGTGTTTGACTTCAATCTGCTTAATAAAAACTAAAGCTGGTCTATAACTTAATTGTTCCATTATGCTTTTAGGTCCAAAGACTGAACAGAAAAGGACTGAATACCCAGAAACAACAGGATTTTAGCAATTACGTGTTTGCTTTTTACAAATCCCTGGCAAAGTGTATGGAACCTGCTTTACTTAAAACAACTAGTTAAGATTTAGATTTAGATGTTTACATTTAAACTTCTGGTTCCCAAAGCTGACGTCTGATTGTGTACCAGGAATAAGTGAGGAAAGAGGCAGGTTTGAAAATAGCAAGATTTCTGGCCCCGTTCGACTAGCAGAAAGCAACCATCACTGACGAAAATAAAAGGAAGAAAGTAGAATGAAAGTGCATTTCCAGAGGAAGAGAAAGTTCAATTTGGTTTGAGGCTCACTGCATTTAAAGTAACTGAAGATATTCATTAAATATCTCCTGTTGGCTGCAGTAAACAAAAGAGTGCCTCCCCACGACATATAGTTTTGGAAATTAGTTACATTAAATAAGGGTAGCAACTGAAGCTCTGAGAGTGGATGACTTAGCCACAATCAGATCAGAGGTGATGACTGAGCATCGGGGAATCCTCACAGACAAACGTCACAAAAATAAATACACTGTATTTTAAAGCATGTGCAAATAATCACATTATATTACAGACATGGAGAACCAACCAAATAAAAACAGCCTTCAAAAATCTTGTAAAAGTAACCTGACAGAAAAGAGGGAAAAAGAATGTCCTAAAAATGCCTATAAATAGAAAAGGAATGTGTTTGCTTTTAGTCAAGACTTTTATTCTGCTGGTCCCTAAGGACTAATTATGAGATAGGTGCTCCTAAAATATGCCACCAAAACACTGGGCCACAAAACTTTTACTGTCACCAGGAGGTGACACTAGTTACGTAGTTACAGCACACACTGAGGCAGCCCTTTCCCCAAGGCTCCCTACACACAGCTTCCCATGTGGACTGCAGTGTTTTCAGGAGGGGCTTTCTTTCTTTTTTCTTTTTTTGCTTGTAAACTGATGTCCTCATAGGAAAATGATTCACAGCTAATTACAACACAGTCTCCTGACAAACTCTCTGGTTATTTTATTATCTTTTGAAACTTGGCTTTCAGAAAATAATTACAAGCTTTCATTCTGTGACATGCTATTCAGAAAAGAGAAGGCAACAGAGTTACGTTTTACCTTTTCTGTATAGCAAATGCAAATCTGTGCACACACTCTGTCTATATTAAACATCACCCAAAGGCCTGGCCTTTACTAACTCTCTGAGAATTCCAGATTCCAAACACCTTCTCAGAGTAGCTTGGTCCATTTCCCCTGTGTTACAGGTTTATCCCTCACCTGACCCTCACCCCCTTCCTAGGGATGATGAGGAAGGCAGTGACAATAATGATGGCTTACGTTTATTAACAGCGTTAGACATGGCTCTAAGTGCTTTAGCTGCATTAACTCATCAGGTAAATTCTAGGAGGTAACCCCATGAAGAGACTAAGGCACCGAGGACGTCTATGGCCAACCCATGCTCACAGCTACAAGTGTCAGAGACAGGATTCAAACCCAGGGAGGCTGGCTCCCCGTCACCATTGTGCCCCTCCAGGCACCTCATGTGGAAAGGACTCTGACTTTCCTTGCTGCCAGGTGCAGTCAACCTGCTTAATTTACAACACATCAGCTTCCCCTGCAATGCTCAAAGTGTGCTTCCCCCTTCACTCCCTCCAGGCAGTCCCTCCTGCCTTCAATCTCTCCTCTTCCTGGGTAGTCCCTTTCTCTCTTAGCTATCAGCAGAGTGGGTGGCAGCTCTGCTGAGGGGCCAGGGCCTGTCAGGCTGGTACTGTCAAAGGGTAAGGCAGGGAAGGTTCTGAGGGTGCTGGCCAGGTGGGAGGGGAGAAAGGCTGGAAGGGGCTGCAGCTCGGAAGAAAGAGAAGAGTTCAACTGGCTGCAGATTTTGATGCAGCTGAATGGCAGGTGCCTGACATGGAAGGCATGCGAGAGAGAAACAAATGAGTGGCTGAGCTGAAAAAAACCAAGATGTCAGAATTTAAGTCATGGGACAAGAAGCAGTTTTGGCGTATGAGAAATGAGCAATTGCCACCTGGAGACACCTGAACACACCCCAAACATCTCCTGAAATACAACTGCTCGATAAAACGACAGTTTGAAGAGATGGCGAGTGGAAGAGAAGGAGACACATCTAAGAGTCCCAACATTCATTTCCTTCAGAGACCCGCACAAATCTGCAACAGTAAACTCCACTCTAAGACACATACATGAAACCTACCACAGAGACCCCAGTTTATCCTCAAACAACTAGGTGATTCACTCCACTTCCAAAAATAGAGCACGATATACAACTGCTTAGACCCTTAGCTCAGCTGGGTCTTCTCCCCAGCACTTAGTGTTTCCCATTCATCTCTTTCTGACCAAGATTTCCCACCACCGTAAGGGGAAAGTACATCAAAAGGCAAGAAATGCAAATGAGAAAGAGGAAGACTGATGGCTGGAAGGATCCTCAGGCAATTCACTAACCTGATCATCTGCAGGCTACTTGGAAACTGACTTTCAAAAAATGCAACACGGCAGGCCTAATCCTTCCTCAACACCAAGGAGTTCAATTTGGTCTCACTTTTCTAATCAAAAGCTATTCAAAGTAGGAGGCACAAGAGCGGGAGGAAGAAGAGCTTTCATTAGAAATTAAGCTGCTTGCTCTAAAATAGTTCACTGCAATTAAAAAATAATTATATGATTTAAAAAGCCTAAGAATTGTCATAATTTTTGCCAAAATGTCTTATCTTAGGCATGATATATATTTTTTATATTTTCATCATATTTGCCTTGGAAATTATTTTGGACAAAAACAGTAACTTTCAGTACAATGAAGTACTACTACTATATATTTTTATAATGACAAAAAATTAAGATAAAGGAAAACTAAGTGCTTATTTAAACTCAAGGAAGCTTCTAATAAATAAAGGAAAAAATGTTTATTTCTTTTTGAAATAAGTAAATGTGTTTTCAGTAGAAAAGGGGAAATTTGTCTTGCTGCCAACAGAGGTCTCGATAAACTCAGTAGAGCAGAAAATTGCATCCAAGCTAAAACGTTAAGTGTGAGACACTTGACTGCATTAAATATTTTTGGGGAAAACCACTAATATGTGGCAGAAGGCTCTGTTCCTATCTAATTAAGTTAAAGGAACACTGTCAACTAATTTCTCATTACTTCAAAAGTATGTATTATTTCAAAATTTTTTCTTTATACAAATGATTTCCTTTCCTACATCTGTCCTATTTTCTATTGTCTTTATTTGTGTTTAAATGATCCTAAGTGTTACTTCCCACCTGCCACCTCCCACCCACTAATTGAAGGTGTTTTATTCCGCAAATAAAAAGCACAGACCTGAACACCCTTCTTTTAAAAGCAAGTAAGTCTGAAGAATCAAATAAACTTATACATTATTATTTGGGCACCACAGACTCTCTTTATTTCACACATTTGTATTTAAGAGAATCTTTACAGCTTGATGAAGCATCTGTGCATATCTATCTCCATTGTCCTAATATTATATTCTTGTTTCACAGAGATCCTTGCTTCATATTTGATGAAGGAAGACTCAACGAGTAGCTGTAGGATGTACAGCAACTCACAATAGTTCTCCAAGCTCTGGCTGTTCTTGAGAGATGCTGAAGAGAAAAATGCCAGCTTTATTGGGTGGGTGAGGGGTGTGGGGATGGTGGCAATGGGAGGAAGTGGGGAATGAGGATGGCCAGGCCAACCAGCAATCTAGTTCCCACACAGCTCATTTCCAGAAGCACATGTATGGATCCAGCCACTGGGGCCTGGCTTACCAGAAGTTACAAGCCTCTGAAGGGAAGTGGCTGCATCAAAGAGTATTCCTACAAAACCCCTTGAAGGAATCAAAATATGGCCAAGGACAATGCCCAAACCCCCTTTCCCTGGAAAGTATACAGGTAAAGATTTACACTGAATGTCAGGGGTGTACACCAGATTTTAAAAAGATTTTCCTTTTATTAATCTCCTCAGTTTGAAAGAGAGATCACAGAGATCTCGTCAATAAATTTAACTAACATATTTCATGATGAATTATTTGGTGCTTAGTGGAAAGTGGTCAGTGGTCTTAACTTGCAGCTATCAAATACTTTCCGAACTAGATTCCACTCTAGAAAAAAGGAACTACACTCTCGGTCAACAATTTTCAAAGGCTCTCTTGCTTGTGTTGACCAAAGGTACTTGTAATACAACAGCAAATTGCGGGCTGCATCTCTGAAGTTTAGGTTGCAAAACTAGAACATGATTGATCACCATTTGGGTTCTTTATGCCAGCCTTATTCTTGGTTGAATTCAGTGGACTGTTGGCTCAAAGAAAATAATACAGGGCTTAAAGCAGAGTAAAAGAAAAACAAACGTTTCCAGTGCCAAGTTTAGTGAGTCAAGTGAAAATGCTTCGGTGTCTGCTCAAACACAATTAAGTATTCTAGGTATCTCAAAAATAATTGGCCATTTAGGCCAGGTGCGGTGGCTCACGCCTATAATCCCAGCACTTTGGGAGGCCAAGGCGGATCATGAGGTCAGGAGTTTGAGACCAGCCTGGCCAAGATGGTCTCCACCCTAAAAACACAAAAAAATTAGCTGGGCGTGGTGGCACGCACCTGTTGTCCTAGCTACTAGGGAGGCTGAGGCACAAGAACTGCCTGAACCCAAGAGGTGGAGGTTGCAGTGAGCCAATATCTCGCCACTGCACTCCAGCCTGGGCAACAGAGTGAGACTCTGTTTCAAAAAAAAAAAAAAAAAAAAATTGGCCGTTTGAAAAACAATCACAGGGAAACATAATGGGTCCGAATGTCAAAATAACTGTAAAGAGACAAACTTGACAGTCCCTTTTTTAGCCTCAATAGAGTAAGAAATTTCTGGAAGATGAAATTACATGGCATAAAAGATAGAAAATCATTACCTTTAAGCAATAAGGGCATGAAAGGGATTTTTGGTGGCTTCATCTTTTTGAATGCATCTCTGTAGGCTTTGTGATTTAGAGAAGGATCCTGCCGAACCAAACAGATTACAAAGAGAAAGAGAAATCAGTGTGCTATAGAAACAATTCTAAATCCACTTTTGCTATATACTTTGAACATGACTTAGATATAGAGAGATTCCTCCTAAGAACAAAGTAGATAAAGGTTTCCTAGGAGAATAAACTCACCAAATTAGGGCAGGAAATCCAGGCAATGAATGAAACTCAAGTTATTGGTTTACAATAAGGAGAAATGACTGCAAATGAGAGACATCTTTTGATTGCCCTATTATTTTCCTCAAAAGGTTCTTTAAGTACAGTTTCCTCTGCATAATTTATATCACGAGTTAACCCAAAGTCTTTTGTTACACTACCAAGAAAATCTGTCCTTGTAATACACAGACAATGCAGAAAAAACAAGAGGATACTGTTTTATTGTATTCTAAAAAGGAACTTAAAAATCTCAATCTAAGAAATTGTAAAAAGGAGAAAAGGGAAAAAGTAATGCATAAGATACTAATTGCATGCTAAATTGATACTGATTAATTTTGCAGGCTTTGAAATGGACTATACTTAAAAACTTGCCTTCTGAAAAATCACACTAAAAGGATTATTTTCACTACCCTTTTAGAAGGAGAGGAAGAAGCATTAACTGTCAACTTCCTTCCCTCCATAAGAAGCAAAGCTACAGTTTCATATACAAGTAAACTAGTCTAGCCTACCTGACACGGTAGAGTACAAATACCAACCACTGAAATCCAGAAAGAAACTACACTCTAGGAATTATTTTGAAGAATAAGTCCCCTTCAGCTCAACTACTTACTGTTAAACTTTCAAGTTCAGAGAAAAGTTTCTTAAACTTCCCAGGGATTTTCTGAAAAACAAACACAAACAAAAAACAGAAGGTCACAGAAGTTGGTTATTTTCAGAAGCATCGAAGGGAGTTTTCATTACATTGTTTATCTGTGTCACACTTCTGAACATAAATATAAATACCCCTATCATCTGTTCTACCATGATTGCTTCGCATTATGCAATTTTCATCATCTCTTTAATGTGATCTTTCTTAGGAATGTTGCTTAAAAGAGCTTAAAATAACAACCCCATGATTCAGGAATCTAGTTGGTTAGACATTCCACATATTGGTGGTCATTTAATAAAAACTTAGATTTCAGTTCCATACCCTACCTTTGACAAATGCTCTCATCTTCTTAATAGTCTTCCTGAGTGGGAAGTAATTATGTTGGCTGACATTTTTAGTATAAATGATGTAATTTTATTTCACAGCATCGAGCTAAATAGTGAAGGGCCAGGAAGACTTTAAGTGGCGAAGCCTGCACTTCAACGAGTGGAATCACTGAATTGCAGAGCTCACAACAGGTGGCAGGCAAAGTGACAGGGATGGAAACACAGGCCATGCTCCCAAATAAAAATTCAGGCCTGAGGAAGAAGGGCCTGGAATTTTCCAGCCTGCCTTTAACAGGGCTAAATAAAATATTGGGTGCCTTTCAATATTGACTTAGCAATCTTTTGTGATAAACAGTACATATTTAAAGGTAGCTTGAGTTGGAACTCCGACTCTGCCCTTTCTAGCTATGTGTTTTGGTGTGAGTCAGCAAACTCTCGGATTTGCTTCTTCAGCTGAGGATATAGAAACCACTCCATGAAAAGTACACAGTCCTTGGCTGGTGCTTAACAAATGCCAGCCATTAACACTAAATACAAATTTTAAGAAGATATTTCTGTGATTTTCTGTCTCTAAAAGGAATCAAAACAGTGAGGCAACTCCTACAATAAACAGACTTTACAGTTATTTAGAGATTTTTTTCAATGTGATAATTTTGAATCTGGACTCAGTTTCTCACAGCAAACAGGTAGTTTAATCTGTTTGGAAACTACATACACACACACACACACACACACACACACACACACACACACACAGGCATGAACCCTAATGAACGGAGGATAAATTAAATGAGGAGATACGAAATGGAGGTATTTGCAACTGATTCCAATCTTTCTTCTGAGCTGCCTACCTTAGTCTGTGGGACATCCCTCATAAATGTCCCAGTGGCACCTCAAATTCAACATGTCCAATGTCAGCTGTGGACCAAATCTAGCCATAAGCTACCTTTAGTAGGTCAAGTTTTATTGGATTGCTGCTACACCCCTTCATTCACGCACATACTACAGCTGCTCTTTCCCTCCAATGGCGGAGTTGAGCAGCTGCCACAGAGACCATGTAGCCTGCACAGCCTAAACATTTTTACTCGCTGGCCCTTTACTAACGCACTTTGCTGTCCTCTGATCTATTTCTTTAAATCTACTTCTTTCCCTGTATTATCTATTTGGGATAGTGTGATCACTTTCCATTCACCCAGTCACCAGACCTGGAGATCCTGTGGTCACCTCTGCCTGAGATGCCCATCCCCACACTCCAGTAACTCCCAGCTCGACCTCGAAGACCCTGCAGCTTGAAGCTTCTCCTTTGAGTTTTCTCAGCTACCGGGAGGCAGAATGAATCCCTCCACTTGCTCTGCCCTGGTGCAAGACTTCTGTCATCACAGGCACGCTCAATTCTCACGCGGTCATCTCCTGTCTGCCATGGCACTGATGCAGCGCCCTGCACGTAGCAGGCAGTCAACGTGCAGATTAAACATAAGCTGGTTAAATCTAATTGAGTTACTTCTCCTCTCAATTTTTCCAAATCAGTTTCACTCCAGGTTTAATTCAAACTCGCCCCCCACTGACCCTTGCCAGCCATTTGTTTTTCTCCTACTCTAATGAACTGTGCCATCTATCCCCATCTCTGTCATCTGGCTTTGTGTGTGAAGGTCTTGTTTGCTTAACCAGAGCAGGGAGGGCTTTCGTTTCTTTTCTTCTGGGCCCCTTTAAGGAACACTGACTCTGACCCTTGGGTCAGCACAGAGCATTCCATCAGGGTATGACCCCTGACTGAGAGAAAGCAAATCCACAGGTTGCCCAGAGACCTATACTGAGAAAAAGAGAGCTGGCCTATCAGCCTTTCTCTTGTAGGAGTTTGAGTTGGCAACCATGAAGAAATGGCACAGTCAGTGATAGGAACTAAATGTGAGAGGACTGTGAGGGAGACTGAGGAGACCGCAGGGAGCACACGCAGGCCAAAGGCAGAGGCATGAGGCTTAAAGAGCAATGATGAGGGGAGAAATGGTTCACAGGGCGGTAGCCAGTGGGAAGGAAACGAGCGAAGGAAACAGCAGCCCAAGGAAGGAAGGTGATGCGGCCATGAGAGGGGCCGAGTCCTCCGCCTGCGTCTGGCTAAGTTTAGGGCTCCCCAGTTTCAGGTCTTCCCACGTGAATGTCGCAGTCCACGCATCAGACCTTGTGCGAACTTGAGTGGGCCTCTGCAGCTCAGAACCCAAACAGCCTTCGGCGTGCAGAGCCAGGATGTGGGAGGCCTGAAACTTGAGAACGTTTTGTGGATCCTCTTTAAGGAAAAGAATACAAAATTACTTTGCTTTCACAAATTTTACAAAAATATATATCCTCCATGTGAACACACTGCCAGCAGTCTTGCACGTGAGAGGCCCTGAAGCTTAAACTCATTAGCATCACGGCAAACGCACTTCTGAGCACACATCATCGGGCAGGGAGACTTCGGGGACCAGCCTGGATGGGAACCGCACTATCAGGCGGCACAGAGGGGAAGACTGATTCTAGCTGGGGAGCACATTACCATTTGTATCTAGTTCGGACACATTATACAACCGTTTAAAGACCATTTGATCAAAAAGATACCCACCACCTTGACACACAACTTTCAAACATTTTTAGTTTAGAAGAACTCATCTCATTTAGTCCATGTAAATTATTTTTTTTTTTGCCCATCCCCCCACCATGGGACTCCAAGGCTCACCTCCCAGGTCTGCGACAGTCGACTGACAGAAGCAGTATTGAGACCCATCACGATGGCAAAGAAGGAATTCAGGTTTCTCTGGGCTTTGCAGCTATAAAATAAAAGAGAGTAGAGGACACTTTGAGGAAACATTCTTTCCTGAGATGATCACAAAAGACAAAGCTGAAAATACTCTCCTAGGCCACAGAGCTCAGGAATTCTGCTCTACAGCCTACGTACCCCTTACTGCCCCTCAGCTGTCTCTAAATGTCAAAGAAATGATTCCAAACACCTCAGCTCACCCTTACCTAAAGGAAAAGATCTGTGCTCTTGACACCTTCCTGACATTTCACAAGATTCCTCCTTTTTAAACCTATGTTGTGTGCATTTACAATTTCAACTGAGCACTCTTTTAAATTCATGTTTCTTTGTATATCCTGCACTCTCCTTTTAACAGCTCACTAGTCCTGATTCCTTCATCAAAATGCTTTTTTTCATTTTTTGACAGACAAGCCCTTCTCACCTCACAGGTCTAAGCTCTCCTTCCCATTACATTTAGACACTTTTCTTTGCTACTAACAAAATAGCTACTATATTATGTATATATTTTAAACATGGCATATATTAATGGGAATACTGTTCCACATTTCTCACTTAAACAAGGAAATGAAATGCAAAATAAGATCATGCTGAGCTCCATTCACTTCATGAGGCCATTCACTCTGCATAACATCAATCATGCCCAGAGACTTAACTGGTCAACATTCCACTAATTTCCAAAGCTAGCTAAGAGAGCTTGAAATGGCAGAGGGAGCTCGGGCTTTAAGGGCAACCAGAATAGCCTGTGAATTCCAGGCACTCCTTTATCTGGAGAGCATTAGAAAACAACTTCTCTGAGGTAGGGCTTTAAAACAAAGTTAAAAAAAAATTACCCTACCTTGAAAGTTTACTATGAAAAAATATGAAGTGCTTAGTAAGCAGAGTGTGTATCAGGGACCTCGTGATGTTTGTCTAGCTTCCCTCAGATGCCATTCCTTCATGACCTCGCCACCAATGTCTATGGAATTTAGGAACCGTGTAAGTCTATGGCCTGTTTTTCCGGTTAAATACCATGTTATGTTATATACTATAGATTATTTACTATCATCATTAACAGCGATGTAATATTTTATCAAGAGCATATTATATAATTTATTCCTCTAATGTGGACAATAATTTTCAATTTTCCCTGTTACACAGAATGCTGCAATAAATTTCTTATACATACAACTTTTTACTGTATTTATGATTTTTTCCCCCATTAAGTTAGACTTCCAGTCATTCCATGATTGGTCAAAAGCTGTGAAGACATTAAAGGTTCTCGCACATACTACAAGCCGCTGTCCCCCAAAGCTATACTGATTCCCAGTTGTACACAGTGTATGAGATTGTCTAGTTCAGAATTAGGAGAATGACCTGAGCTGTGGCGTGAGTAGGAAGACCCACAGAAGCTGTGCTCTGGCAGGCCCTGCCTAAACTGGCCCGCCCAAGAGCCAGCCTCACAGATTAGATACTGCCTGAGTCCAGCTGTACCAGGCTCCAAGCCAGGAAGGCTCAGGCCTGGGGGCATTCTAGAATTTCCACTCCCAAGAACAGTGGAACCTGGAGAGGCCGTGCTGCCTCCACACCTCGTGCCGAAGGTATCTGTGGTGGACACGTGTCTCATAGGCATCTTGCTGCTGAGCCTCCAATGGGCACGATCTGTTCCTCTCATGGTCCTCCTGTCCAGCTTTTGGCTCTGCCAGCAGTTCCTTGGTAAGTGTGAGGCCCTGTACCTTCATTTAAGTGACCCCTTATTTGTTTTTTTTTTTGCCACCTTTCTCCTGGGTAGACCCTACTTGGTATAGTCATGAATAAATCAAAACAAGATACCTCGCAGTCTGTGATTGGGAAACCTACTTGCGTTTGAGAATCATTTTTTTTGCCACCTTTCTCCTGGGTAGACCCTACTTGGTATAGTCATGAATAAACCAAAACAAGATACCTCGCAGTCTGTGATTGGGAAACCTACTTGCGTTTGAGAATCACTGCTTTCACATGGTGACTCCCCTTCCTCCTGCTGTTCACTTCCCTCATTTTACTTTTTCTGACTCTTTACACCTGAATGTTCCCAACAGCCAGAACAGACGTGAGTTAGTGACATCTCCTGAGTTGATGTTTTGAAATACCAGGCTCCTGCAGAGGCTCTTGTGGTCAATAAGAACTGTTCCATCACTCTGCTGGAAGCTCTTCAGTTGGAAGTCTCTCTTACCCCGGGTCTCTGCACCTTAGGATATGATGGAGGCCCCACTGGTTATGCAATCCCTGCTAGATAGTAGGTCCCTTAAGGATAGAGCATATGTCTAATCTTTTTATATTCTGTCCATCACCCAGGTGCCTAGTACACAGTAAGACTTTTAAACAGCATTTGCTGAAGTAGAAAACAAACTTCTGGGGAAATGGATTTATCATTATAAAGATGTCTATTATTCTACTTTCTATTCAGCTTCATTAATCTATGTGAAATCTTAGAATTCCCATCTTTTTATCTTTTAGCTCCCAATGAACAATTTTCCTGGTCCATACAGCTGTCCTTTTTAGTCATATTTTAAGGAAAAAAAAATCTAAGAAAACACACATATAACTAACATCTAAATCTGTTAAAAAAAAAAAAAGGAATTAATACAGATACAATTTCTGGAGAAGACAAATTGATACAGTACAAATATTAGATCCCATTCCAGGCTGGAATCCTCTGTTAACAGGGGTCATTCATTCCATGATAAGAACAGACTGTCTGACAGTAAACATTCCAGTTCAGCAAACACTCCTTTTGTCTTTGTGTGAGAAAATAAAATCCACTTAATACACTGAGGTGGGGGATGGGGATGGTGAGATGGAGGAGAAACATGAATATGCAAATAGGATGCCTTAGGCAGGAAAAACACTTCATGATTGTGGAAATTACTATTTTCCCTTGGTTATTCCTACTAGCGTGATTATAAGGAATTTAACTCTATGTTTCTGTTGAATTCTATCCCCTGGGCTAAGGATAGAGACCAGCACCATAAAAATTCAAGAGAACGGGGCCATATGGAGAAGACATGAATATATTTCATTTCCCCAAGGACAGACAATCTTATAGTGGGAACTGAGCTGGGCGGTGTCGTTTTACTCCTTGGAACATTAATTTTCCATTTATCTAAGTGACTAGCATTTACAAGAAAGCTTTTTACCCAAAAGAGCCTCACCTTCAGGAATTTCACAAGCCATTTTGGAACACGATGGCCCCCCCGCCCCCCAAAAAAGCATTCACTATAAAAGCAGTCCAATAAGACTTTAAGATTTAGGAATATCATGTTATCTATCCTTCCACGCCCAGTCACACCAAATACCAGGTCAGGATCCTTCATAGTCTCTTGGCTAAGAAAAATTATCTTGCTCCTGGGGTCCTTTTGCTACAGTTCAATGTGCTAGTTTCAGACCAACCTTCCTGAAGGACATCTCTGATCCTGTCAGTCTCCTGCCTAAAAACTTTCAAAAACTCCCTTCTCCCTTCTCAATTCAGTTCAAACTCTTCAGTCTGAAATTCAAGATCTTTTGCAATTGATCCCACCTGTCTTTACAGATCATTCTCCCACAACTTCTGTATACATCCCCCTCCACTCTTAATCAGAAGCTGTTACCTTCTCTGACCACAGGCTCTGCTTCATTGTCTCCGCTGAGTTGGCCTCCCACAGAGAGTGTGCTCTTTTGAATTCCTACCTGTCACATCCTCCCCAAGAATTCAAATAGATTCAAACCTTCCTTCACCAATGTTTTCCTGATCCTACTTTCTACACCCTTGGGGTATGAGCTCTCCCTCCTCCAAAGCCCTCAACAGAATTACATCTTCTTCTAGGGCATTTCCCCATTCTACTTTGCAGAGGAGCCAGCTGAGGTATAGAAATGCCCACTGATAACATTGCAAGCCTCACAAAGGCAGGAACTGTGTGTAGACTCAGTCTGATTTCCCCACACTACCTTGTATACATCTGTACATATGAGTGATCGATATTGACATGTACTTGAAAACTGATATAAAAACTACTTTGGAAGACAAAGGAGAAATAAAATCTTAAGGCTGGGAAGCAAAAGGAGTTGAGGAATATTTTGATTCATGCTCCCTGCTTCTGCTGGGGAGCTGTCCAAAGAACAGACTCTTGACATGACTGATATTTTAAGAGATGCTCCTAGCAAGTGACTAAAATTTCATTCAAAATTTTCTGAGTCACTGCTATTTACCCAAGTTCTGTACTACTCACCCAAGTATAGTGATTGATAAGAAATAGTCTCTGTTCTTTGAAAGCAAATACAGCCTAGTGAAGAAATCCTATATAAACAGATAAATTTAATAAATACAATAGGACTTTAGAAAGTAAAAAGTATATGTGTGCAGAGGGGAAGCAGTACCTCTGCATTTGAAAATCAGTGGTAACTTCAGGAAGGAAGTACTATTTGACTGAGGTCTTGAAGAATGGCAGCAACTTGCTGGGTGCAAGCAGCCATTCTTGGCAAAGCCAACAAGTGTTCATGCTTGGAAGATGGTGCTCGTGGGAAAGATGAGTGGCTGGACCATGGGGTGCACCCAGGAGTGAGGCTCAGGAGGTGGGGTGAATGACTCTCACTTTCGCATATCATCATCCCTTTTTTTCTAGCCTCCTGTAGCTCACCCAGGCACATTGCAGTTCAGCTGCAGGATAAAGGATGTGTGTACTGCCTGCTTATTAGTACAGAGGCAGAGAGCCAAGTGCTTATGTCTGATACTTTGACATTTACTTTAAGGTATAAATACTTGAAATGCAAAGATATAAATATTCAAAAATGGACCTTTTCAGCCATTTGGTCATTTAACTCCATATTACACGTTTATATCCCAACCCTTATCATCCTAAGGAAAAAAGAAAGAAAAACAATATACTCTCTCAAGGAGAGTAGAGGAATGGCACTTCTCACACTAGAAACTTACTGAGCTGCAATTTTGATAAATTTTTTCACCAGCTGCACTCGCTTGCCCAGCTGGCTGCAGAGCAGAATCTCCGTGGCCACCCAGAGCTGGACCTCATTGCATCTCTGGAGCAGAAGGCTGAGGTTTGCAGTGTGTTCCCCACTTCCCTGTCTGCTGAATGTGAAGTAGATCAGCTCTTGCTGAAAGAAAATGTATTCATGCCAGGGTTTATTTATAGCAAAGTACAGTTGATACAAAACTCGGTCACATTTTAAGAGCTACTTCAGGTAGTCCCTCCCATATTATTAATAGGTGAATAGAAAATATGGCGAATAGTAATACATTAAATTCAAAGTGATTTAGTTTTAGAGGTGCCTCATTCAATAATGTTCACCTAGAACTATGTAAGTGATTTTTCAGAATGTAAGGAATACATCTCTATATAAAAATCCAAGATATCCTAAAGTTTAAATCACAGGATAAATGGAATCCCCTAATTTCCCAAACTTGTCATGTTAAAAAATTCAAGTGAAAACAAATGCTAGTACTACCAGTATTCGTTAAGGTGCACATCAGACCCTCACAGGTCTGTTCTCTAAGACAATGGTCCTCAAACTTTAGTGTGAATCAGGATCACCTGGAGGACTGCTGAAGCACAGACTGCTAGATCCCATCCCTAGAACTTCTGATCCTGTAGGTGTGTGGAGGGGCTGGAAATCTGCATGTCTAACAAATGCCCAAGTCCCGCTGATGATGCTGGTCTGAGTACCTGCTCTTTGAAAACCACTGATATAAAACATTGTCAAACCATAAATGGAAAGAGAATGAGATTAAGGCAAGGGTACAAGAGCAAACAACACCAGTAACTATTTATATAGACTGATCATGTGCAAAGGAATAGAAGAGATTTGCTTTTAAATAAGTGTGTGTGTTTGTGTGTGTGTGTGAATTTTCAGAGGCAATCTACATTCTTCCGCTGCATAAGCAGGGGTATATCCTAGTCTACTAACATTTCCAAAGACACAAGCCATTTAGCATGAATGAATTCACTACTTGCTCACATTCTGATCATAATATTGAAATCTGTTTAATGAGAAAATATGAGGACATCTGGATCTCTAAATTGGGCGTGAGGTTCCTTCTTCAGAAGGAAAGGCCACTTTAGAATTAAAAATTTCACTATATGGCAAAGCAAATGCAACATATGGTTGCACGGGGCTCTAACATTTTTCATCTCTCGATTCCTGTGAGCGTTTCCTCTGGCCAAACGTACTCGTGAATTGTCAGCAGCATTTTGCTCCCAATCTATTGTTTCAAAAATGTTATAATCTGTCCTCAAGTGAAAAACTGATAGACATAAAAGCTTGAATATATCCAAAATTTTCCATAAAGTACTCGAAGTCTTACAATGCAGTCTAAATTTATAGAATGTTCTTAAGTGAAAAGATGGATAACTGTGTGTACATACATAAATATGAATATGATTCTTGTACAATTATCATAAACTTCATGGAAAAAATAAATCTATCAATATCAGAGGTAAAACAGTTAATCAATCCCATTACAGCCTTATCTCCAAATACATATATGTATTTATATGTACAAAATATAGCATATTTATACATTACACAAGCATATGATCACACTAGAAGCAAATAAAAGCATGCTCACCTATTCTGATTTTTTAAGAATTGAGTCAGTCTTTCAATATATTTAAAGTCCCCAAATATCTTTTGGACCATGTTATTCTAACATAATATTATCACCACACACATAGATATTCTTCACAAAGAATTCAGAGTTAAAACAGCATTTGTATTTTATCTTTTCATTCCTCACTTACCTCATGAATTGAATTGAATAGACTCCAATCAAAATTCATTAATTCCAGAGCAAGATCCCAAGTGTTCATTCCCAAAATCCTCATCGACCTTTGCTGTGATTCCTCATTTTCTGCAAACGGGTTCTAAACCAACAGAAGCAAAAAGATCCTCAGGAATTCCCAAATGTTTCGCACGGCATTGACTGGCTGTAGAAAAGCACTAGAAGCCCACATTAGCAAAGTAATCTTTTCTGAGTGCACTTAGTATTTTCCCTGGTCTGTTCACCTTCAGTGAGTTACAGGCAATTTAGGAAACGGTCTTGGAAATAGTACAACGTGATCAATGATACTTCAGTGAGTTCGCCCACTCCTCCTCCATCCCTCTCCCCCGCCCCCACGCGCACACACGCCCGCACAAATCTGATTATAAAACACTGCCCTGGCAGACAGCATAATGAAAGCGAAAGCCCTGAAATCACTTTGGCTTCTGGCAAGAATTAATGTGCCAGCAGGGTTAGTATAAAAACAAACAAAAGAAATGTCATGGTGCACTTCAATAAAGACAGACATGGCTTTAACAGGAACTATGTTTAACAAGTCTCATTCCAGACACACATTTACACATTTTATTAAAATGCCCCATGGAAAGTGAAAAAAATTTAACATGAAATAAAAAATAAAAATTATTTCATTTACATCCCATGGTAGATTATTATTTTAAGTATCAACTGCTTTCCCTATGTAAATAGGGCCTAACCACTATGAGGCTGGTAACAGTATTTCCTTAAGATATGGCATAAAGTCATTAGATGCCATCACAACTTTAAATCTATTTCACCACTAAAGTTATTTAAAACATTACTTGGCATCTTTCCAAAATAGTTGATGTTTTCTAATGAAAATATAAATTCTCTCATTTGAAGGGTTAGATTTGAATAATAACTTTAAAACAAAAAGAAAGAACCTTGCAAAAATAAATGACATAGTAGGATAAAGGGGATATTCCAGGTGCCAAATGTTAATCCATATTTTTAAACTAAAAAATAAATTATTTGCATTTTAGAAGTTTTACATTGATGAGTAGGTTTCCTATTTTTTTTTTTTTAAACCTAACGACTGAAGGTCTTCACAGAGCTTTCCCACAGACTCATCCCTCTCAGCAGCAGGTCAACGTTCACTTTGTCTCTGTATTCCCAGCGTAGGACTAAGTGTGGTGCTCAGAAAGCACTGACTAAATGAACCAGCTAACGAACCAGTGGAGGTGGAAGAAAAGCCGAGGTTTCTCAGGGACTGGTCTGGTTAGGCTAAGAACAGACAGACTCTACTGCTGACTTTCAAAGGAAGAACCAGAGTGAGGAAGCAGCACACATACCTGCTTAATAATTTGGAGGTGTCAGGATATTTCTACTTGGCTTTTTGTCCCCATTTTCTTCCTAATTGGGTCCCTTACCCAACTGGAGTTATTAACTCCAGTTATTCAAGGTTGAATAACTCTATTCAAGGTTGTCCTGCCCTTGCCAGGAAACATGAAATTTTTCTATCTCATTCCTTCATTGCACTAATTCCTGTTTTCGAAGAGGATTAACTAATCTATGTGAAAGTGATAGTGGGTACTGGTGTTTTCATGCGTTATTCTTTCCTTACAATGTTTGATTTTAACTGACATCTTTTGGTGATGAAGTATCTAAACCTATGATTCCATTGGGACAATTTTAGGTGTTATCAAGAGTTGGTGGGGAAGCTTTTGAGGGTAGGATGGAGTCTGGCTTCCTTCGGAACATTATTTCATAGCACCTATTTATTCCATCAAAGCATTGCCCAAGCCAGCCTTATTTTCTGAAGGTGGCCCTGAATAGCAGTAGACTGAGCGTGGAGATGCATGGGAGGGAGCTGCCTGAGAAGGCCACATGTGGCTGGTGGAAGAGGCGTGGAAGATACTCAGAGTGGTGATTTCCTCTACCACAATGATCCCCACAGTAGCTACGTGTCAGATTGTCCTCCTTCACGGAGAGGGGTAAGATCAACCTCATTATTTACTCAGAAATGCTGTGCAGCACCCAGTTGATCACGTTTCACTGAGAGAATCACACAGGATCTGTGACCTGCTGAAGGACAGCACAGGAAAGGTCCAACTAAGACATGTACAAATGAAGGGAATATGCAGGGGCTTCAGAGTCAAACATATAATTGCATTTAAAAATCCTCACACTCTGGCAGAGTGCGGTGGCTCACGCCTATAATTCCAACACTTTGGGAGGCCGAGGCGGGCGGATCACGAGGTAAGGAGATCGAGGCCATCCTGGTAACACTGTGATACCCCGTCTCTACTAAAAACACAAAAAATTAGCCAGGCATGGTGGCACGCGCCTATGCTCCCAGCTGCTTGGGAGGCTGAGGCAGGAGATTCGCTTGGACCTGGGAGGTGGAGGTCGCAGTGAGGCAAGATTGCGCCACTGCACTCCAGCCTGGGAGACAGAGTGAGACTTCGTCTCCAAAAAAAAAAAAAAAAAAATCCTCACATTCTACTGAGGTCTTTAGGAACCACAGCAGCAATGAAATCATCCACTTAGGATAAGTGTTCTTAAATTTTGGACTGAAAGTAACTTAAAGCATGGGTTCTACATTTCTCCAGACTCTTTCTCTTTGGCAGCATCTGATGCCCCATTGCCATGACCCTGTTCTACACAGTGAAGGCTGGTCATCCATGCTTTTCTTCAAGGGAATGGAACAAAGTGTACTGAAACATACGGAAACAAAGGTCTCTTTCCCCTTAAATCTACCCAGGATGCATTTCTCACCTCATCTCCATATGCTCACCGAAAAAGAAGAAATAAAATTAAAATTCCATGGGAGGAGTCACTTGTCTCAAATCCTTTATTTCAGGGACCGAAAGTGTTTTACTTAGGCAGGGTTTAGAACTCCTCATGTTGGATTAAATTGAATTAAATTTCTCAATCCCTTTTTGATTTGTAAAAGTAATGTTATTTGGGAATTGCATCATTGGATAAGGGAGGAAATAGTTTAATATTTTTTTCTAATATTCATTATTAACATATAAAAACTGTGCTTTGAATCTGACATTTGTGTGTGTGTTCCTTTTTTTTTTTTGAGATCTCACCCTGACATTCAGGCTGGAGTGCAATGGTGAGATCACAATTTACTGTAGCCTTGATCTCCTGGGCTCAAGAGATCCTCCCACCTCAGCACACACCTAGGGACAATTGGAGTGTGCTACTATGCCCAGCTAATTTTTAAATTTTTTTGTAGAGAAAAGATTGCAAACTTTTGAGCTGGTCTCAAACTTCTGAGCTCCAGCTATCCTCCTTAGCCTCCCAAAGTGCTGGGATTACAGGTATGAGCCACCTCGCCTGGCCTGTTTGTTTCCAATACAAGGCTGAAGGTCCTTACCAAAGTGTCGGCCAGGTCTTTCCGGTAGACATATATCCGACCAGATGCCTCGAGGGATTTGGAGATGACTAAGTCATTTGGCTGAAGTTCATGCTTTTCTTTATTTGAAAAAAAAGAAAAAAAAGAATAATTAGAAATACAAGAGTAGCAGCAGTAGGCCTACACAGTATATTTAAAAAGTGAAACTTGCCAAAGAAAAATACTTTAAAGTAAACAGAACTAAGTGGATTAATTCAGCTCTGCACACGCTGTACAATGACACCAGTGGCATCACGAACAGCTCTCACTGCTCAGTGGCCAAAAAGTGGAGCCCTCTTGGAGTTCTTTCCTATAACATTCAGTCATTGTTTAGAACACAGAACAGTTTAAGAGAAACAGTAACATATTAAGATAACCATACAATGTTAACACTGGTTACCTTTAGGTCTGTTTTTGTTTTGATTTTTATGTAACTGTGTGTATACGCAGAAATAATTGCATCGATTTGCAATGATTTATGCATAGGCATTTATAATTATCGTGGATACACATATATATTTGCAATTATTCCATACACGGTTTTATATTCTGATGTTCTTATAAGCACTTTATCCACTTGCCAAAATTATTCATATATGTCATGTTTAATTGGTTATATACCAATAGTATATTCCAATACATATAACTGCCCTGGTATACAAAATTAAATACCAATAGTTCAGTATACCATCATTTAATGTTTCCTCTGTTATTGAACATTTAATGGTTTTCAATTTTTTTTGGTCATACAAATTAGATGGCATGATGTATGCTAAGTACTGGCACGGACGGGGCCTGAAACATGGGGGGTTTGGTAAATGGGATCTATTATTATAGCAGCCATAATTATCCTGCTGAAGTCAACATCCTTATGTATAAATCTTTGATTATAAAGGATTTTCTTAAGATAAACTCCTAGTATTAGAATTACTAGGTTAAAGGGAATGAATATTTTTTATGTTTTTGATATAAACTACCAAATTGCTTTGTGACTTTTTAAAAAGCCAACAGATTTTACTTAAAAATAGGTATAAAACTTGTACACTGATCATCACTCTTTTTTTTTTTTTTTTTTTTTTTGAGATGGAGTTGCACTCTGTCACCCAGGCTGGAGTGCAATGGTGTGATCTCAGCTCACTGCAACCTCTGCCTCATAGGTTTAAGCAATTCTCCCATCTCAGCCTCCCAAGTAGCTGGGATTACAGGTGCCTGCTACCACACCTGGCTAATTTTGTATTTTTGGTAGAGATGGAATTTCACCATGTTGTCTAGGCTGATCTCGAACTCCTGACCTCAAGTGATCCACCTGCCTTGGCTCCCAAAGTGCTGGGATTTTACAAGGTGTGAGCCACCATGCCCAGCCTGATCACTACTTTTGGTAAGTTTACTATTTTGCTAACACAAACAGTAGATTCTCTGTTTACTTTGTATTTCTTAACTACTAGGTTGAATATTTTTTGTATATTCCTCTTCTATCTTATTTTTCTTGTTGCAAATTCCTATCCTTTGACCATTTTCTACCACAGTTGGAATCCTCTTAAAACAAAATAGTTTCTTCATAGAAAATGCCCTACTCCTAACTACAAAATGCATAGGGGAGTAGACTAAAGTCATACTAAAGTTTATTTCACTGTGACACAATCAACTTCTCCTAAGGGAGCTATCCAGCATGATTGGGAAATGCAATATTCTACAGGCCTTTTCTAGACAACTTAGTTGGTCCAAATACAAAGTGTTGTTTTGAACATTTCTGTTTAATGCAGAGTACACAAATGATAATCTAATGTATTCTTTATGGCCCAGCATTATAAAGATCCATAGTGCTATAATACTGGGCTGGTGACTTGTATAGCAGATGTTCTCACATGGCTGGGTTCTGAAGTTCCATTTCCTATGTTCCATCGGCTCCTTCTTTGTTTAGCTATAATTTCTTGCAGCCTTTTTTGTGCCTATGTATACCTTAAATCTGAATTTATGAGAGCCATTCACACTTTATAGAATAAAATGTCATGACTTTCTGACCGCAGTTTTTCTATTTGCTGAGAAACATTTCATCCCATCCCCTTATTTTCAGGTTTGTCACTATACTATGAAAGATAAAAACTCACAGAATTTTGGCCAGGCGTGGTGGCTCACGCCTGTAATCCCAGCACTTTGGGAGGTCGAGGCGGGCTGATCACAAGGTCAAGAGATTGAGACCATCCTGGCCAACACAGTGAAACCCCGTCTCTACTAAAAAACAAAAAAAATTAGCTGGGAGTGGTGGCGCATGCCTGTAGTCCCAGCTACTTGGGAGGCTGAGGCAGAGGCACTGCTTGAACCTGGGAGGAGGAGGCTGCAGTGGCCACTGCACTCCATCCTGGCGCCTGGCAACAGAGCAAGACTCTGTCTCAAAAAAATAATAAAAGAAAGAAATAAAACTAACAGAATTTTAACCTTTCACTAACTGGGTAGTTTACTGTTACTACGTACATATAACTACCCTGGGTATAAAACAGCTAAAAACCTACTAAAGCTATGAGAATGATACTATTGCTGCTTTCAGAAAAATCCATAAAACCTCCAACATCTCTGACATCTTAAAACTTTTTTTTTGACAAAAAGAAAAAATATCTCATTATTTCTTTTTGAAGTAGCACTAAAATACAATTTATTAAAAATTGGTCAGGTGCGGTGGCTCAAGCCTGTAATCCCAGCACTTTGGGAGGCCGAGGCAGGTGGATCACGAGGTCAAGAGATCGAGACCATCCTGGTCAACACGGTGAAACCCCCTCTCTACTAATACAAAAGAATTAGCTGGGCATGGTGGCGCGTGCCTGTAATCCCAGCTACTCAGGAGGCTGAGGCAGGAGAATTGCCTGAACCCAGGAGGCGGAGGTTGCGGTGAGCCGAGATCGCGCCATCGCACTCCAGCCTGGGTAACAAGATTGCAAGACTCCGTCTCAAATAAAAGAAAAAAAAAATTACATAACTAGAACAAGGAATGCATTAAGCTCTTGAGTTTGTTTTCTTCATTAAAACATTATTGTTTGGGGGATAAAAAGATGCAGGCATAAAGGTTCTCTACAGGCAAAAAAAAAAGTAGAGGATGGAAAATAATGGCACATTTCCAAATCTGTGGGATAATTCAAGAGATATGCTGATATTTCTAGTGATAATTAGCAATGGGTCTATACACATTATAATGCTATTGCCCACCCTAATGAATCTAATTTAATAGAGTGTGAAAATGGTATTTCACAGCCACCAAACAGATATTGGGTAGTGAAAGAACCGCTCATTAACTGCCAGCACGAGTCCCTGGGTTGACTCTGAGTCAGCTCCCAAGGGAGATGGGTCTCAGTTGTGCTGCAAAGTTCATTCGGTCTTCCTTCTCTGGCACCTTCTGTTTGTATGGGGACCCCAGGATCAGTATCTGTAGTGGTGCTACCTTGAGAGGCGGATGCTCAAGCTTAATGCTGCTTAATTAAACAGTATTGATGAAGCTTAATACTGTTTAAAATCCTTTTATATTTTTGGTCAATTGAAAATTAAACATAACACACATTTATCATACCTATTTGAAATATATTATTAAAAATCTAACCACTACCTAGTTAAAATTCATTTAGCCCTCATGTTTCTCAATTCTTTTTTTCTAGATCATGTTTTGCTAAGATACACAATTAGAGCCCTGGGAGAGGGAGGAGGGCCAGAGAGAAAGGCTTCATTTGCAAACGTAATCCACCAGCTCCTAGGACCATTTTACCTGCCTGTGAGCAACAGAGCCCTAGGAAGAAGATTCTGTCACATAATACTTTACCCTCAAGTATATTCTGATACACATCTCCCAACTGGAGAATGATAACAAAGGGTAAACAGGAATGCAGTTTATCTGCTCCCCTCACCCGCCCACATCCTGGATTGATTAGTCCACACAGTACTCACATTTTTCAACTACTGATGCTAAGTCACTTCCTTTGTATTTCTTTCTCAGGGTTAAGGAGATATTAAATAAAGATTGCAAACCAAAAAAGGAGGCCAGCAACATTGAGATCTGACAGGCTCCAGTGAAAACTAAGGGGTCTGTTCAAGCTGCAGAGATCAATAGTGTCAGCTTGTAATCTGTGTGATCTTATTCAAAACAGACAATAAACCATTCTCTGAGGATAAATAAGGCCCAACAGAAGGAGAAGCTGTAACCAGGCCTCACTCCCCAAGTCCACCTAAAGGAACACTGCTGTGTGAGCTTTCGCCTTATTGTACAGTTTGTCTTTCTTTCAATAGGGAGTCTTTAACTATTAAATTGTCAGCCCGCAATACGACTGGTTCAAGGCAATCTTTCCTTTTTTCTTCCCCCGTAAAGTAATTTCACTCTTTAGTAATTTCCCAAGTTAATTTAAATATGAAAATAGAAGGCTTATCTAGAGTACAAAATATGAAAAGCTTTATAATGTATTTCAAAACACTGGCATGCCTCTCTATTCAGTTCTTGGGGAGAAAATTCAGTATCCCACAGTACCCAACTGTTGTCATGGAAACACTTCTGGTAGGCAGCTTCTTATTGTTCCTGTGGTCATTCAGCTGCCGGCCCAGAAGGGAGGAGCTGCACTTTTACTCTACAAAAAGGCCAACCCTCCCCTTTTGAAGATCAGTGAAAGATTAATATTCAAGGATAGAAAACAACTTACCCCCAGAGAATGTGATGGCCACCAGAGCCAGATCCTCTTCTGCATACTGGATCTTTTCTGCCACGACTTTTAGGATCTCTTGGGCTATACTGGAAACTTTTGCCTTCACACTGACATAGGAATGCTCCGTTATATACACGTGGCAGAAAACTGCACAAGTGAAAAAAACTGTTTGTAAACAGAGAACAGTGGTCATGACATACAGACTTTTCCAAATCAACGCACCTGGATCAACTCTTTCAAATCAACCCACCTTGCTATTCTCTTCAGTATAGCACATATAGAGTTAGATTTGCATATTTATATATGCACATGAGCACCTAAGGGTGTATGTCTATAAGTGTATGCTTGCAAACACATGAAACTCAGATGTTACAAAGCCAGCCAACAAGCAAGAGTGGTGTTGAATCTTTTCATACTGTACTCAGAGACCTGAGTCAGGCAAGTGTGTACTCATGGTAGAAACCATCTGACCATAATATAGTAGAATCTGTGGTACACAGACTGTACTTTTAAATCCCTTCTTTGACAGTTTCTGAGATCTCCCAAAGCTGCATATTAAAGTGTCTAATTCATAACTTTTTACTTTACACTCCATTTCAGGACAATCTCAGTGGCCCAATCAAGAACACCGTATTTTGCTATTAGAATTCTCTAACGCTTATCTAAAAATCTGTCATCTGCCTTGGTTTTTGTGTTCAGCTTTCTCAGTCATTTAAGAATGACTCCCTTTCCCCCATCAAGATAGTGAAGAATTTAGTTTCCAAATGGAGGTCACATTTCTAGCCTTTTTAATTTCCTTTTCACTGTCTGTGATGCTAATAATTATTTATAGGACGTTATCACTATCAGAGTGAATGGATCCTGGAAAGTGTTTTCTTTATGATATTAATATCGGAAACTGTTTTAATAGCAATGGAAGTAACCGACACATTGCCTCTTATATCAGCTACTATAAATGTATAAAATGCACTATCTTCTTTCAAATCGACAGAAGGACAGTAATATACTTAGATATTCTACCCTTTGGTATTACAAAAAAAGTTGGGAGTGAAGCTTCTAGAGAAATTTTATATGCAGCTTAAATGGCACCACAAAAACAAACCCAGGAATGATTTCATAGAAATGCAAATGAAGCAAAAGTTTAACTGTGAGTTTATATGTATAGAATCTCAAAGTAAACACACCACCAGGAGACATTTGACATATTTGGTTTGGTTGGGTACGTCGCTAAAACAATAGCATCTAACAAATAGTTGTTTTATATTTTGCCAACAGACTAGCGACAAAATTCAGTCTTTAAACGGGCAAATATTGAATGATCACACTCAGAATTTCAGCATATGGAGAAAGATGAGTCAAAAGAGAGGGTCTGTGAGTCACAATCGCATTAAAATTTTAATTTGTTGTGTTTTCCAGCTCTGCACTTGACTCAACCTTTATCTAAAAGGAGAAAACCACTATTAATATTTCTTGTTCCTCTTTAAAGTATTAACATAGAAAAGCCCATCAGCATCTTCAGGGTGCTAAAAAGGTGTTATTCCTTGTGTTGAATGAACAGCCTTCTTCAGGGGAAGCCATGAGCTTCTGCCACACAAATGAGCAGTGACTGAGGGCACAGTAGATGGGTGGCACTGCCCACAGAGCCTGGCCTTGCAGGAGCTTCCACCGTACAGCCTCCTGTCCATTATTTAATCCAAGAGTTTCTTCTGGACTGAGTCATGGACTGACTCAGTCATGGACTGACTCAGTTCAAACTCTGCACATTGACTTTGGTGATCCTTCCAGTTAGTCACAGGCAATGGGCTGATGAAGGCAGGGAGGAGTTGGTTCTAGGAGAAAAAGGCTGAGTTTCCTGATCATTTTTACCTCTTCTCAAGAATGCAAGGAGGCTCTAGGCATTTTCTACTTTCCTTGCTTCCCAAATTATAAGCACCCTTGGTGCTTGGGACAGAATTATATGATCTAAGACAACTATAATGCTCAAAGCAAGAAAAGAAAAACCATCCTATTTGATGCTAACATGTTTATCTGAGGGGTGACAGATAGAAATGAAGGTTAGTCAGGCTGATGCGCCAATGTTGGAGAAAAATGGTGGCTAACTGCTACCTACCCCCAAACCCTCACTTAAAACATACTCACTTTCCTCCGTTTCAGTCACAGTTCCTCTATGCTGGAGCCAATTCTCCTTAAGACTGAATTGGTGGAAAAGGGCTTTATTCTGTGAGATGGGAGAAAGAGAACAATGAATGAATGTATTACTGCCCTTTGGAAAACCATAGCTGTTTACGACATGTTCCAAAAGACCCAGCCAATTTTTTTTTTTAAATGTTAAATTCCCCCATCCAATCTTAGAAAAATAAACTGGGAGTTGCCTCAATTAATGCAAACACTGGTGGAGATTCTGAGCAATCTGATGGGCCTGGGCTAAGGCCAGCGGCAGGCCAAAAGCCCCAATCTTCATTCCCTACAACACGATTTTTCACATCTGGCTATTACGAACATCCACAGATTCTCCTGAGATAAATATCATTTCCCCATTCCAACATTAACCTCTAAGGTATAGTTATCACAATCAGATCCTCCGCTATTAAATTGTTCACAGAAGCAACTTTGAGATGGTTTCAGTACCTCTGCTGTAGTACAATGACTTTCCTAAGGGACACAGGTATACTGTTCATTACGATGATCCACCTGATACATCTGTATCTCCAAAACTTGTGCCTGACATCTCAGTCTACATATTCCCCTCATCAAATTGGACTGGGAACACATTCCCACCTGCTACCTTCTCTCTTTCTGTTGTATTAAAAGAGCAAATATTTTCCTTATGAGACTCCTTTCCTCTTAGAGTCAAGATTCTTCCTGCCTGGATTTTTTTTTTTTGACACAAATATTTTAAAATTCAAATTTATATCACTCTGGGGATAGCAAGAAGCCCTGAGACTCTAAAATGCACCACAAAATCTGCAGAATGTCAAAAAGTCAAGGGTACACAGCTGAAATCGGACCTATACCAGCACAGGGATACAAAAGCAAAGCAGGAAAGCATAGGGAAGCTGCAGCCCCAGGCGCCTCGCCGGGTCGTGTTATGCTCGAGGCAGTATTCATTTTAATCATGAAACATGCCAAGGGAGGCAAGGCAAGGTCTCCAAACCGGATCACCTCATTTTAGGTACAGAAGCATCTGCTTACCTTTTTTTGTGGTGAATATTCATCTACAGTACTGAAAAGAAAAAAAAATGACAAGAAGTCAGTCTTTGTCCCAAACCCAGAATACTGCAGTTATTGTTATGGAAGACTAATTTTCCAGCACTAGACAGAGGATTTTGCGCTTTAAAAAAGGTAAAACACAGTATTCATTAATTTACTACGTACAACACACTTGACATTGGGCTATGAATTTCAAATGACCCAGGAAGTAAAGAAGTTATCAATTCCACAGATGTATTTTGCCTTCCACCTACAGAAAGTGAAGCTTAGAAGTCAGGGAGGAACTGGATCTGCTCAGTCCATGGGAACTCAGTCTACAGAAATGAGGATTTTTTAAAATTGCAATAATCAGTCCATAGAACTAAGTTTTCTCATACAGTGATAGTGATAGATTTTAGGTGATATTATGCTATTTAGATAGCTAAAGGCACATCTTTTCCAGGATGTGGTCTCTGTGTGGTGGAACTGGGAACACTCTGCCCATCTCTGATCATCTCAGCAAATTTCCACCTTCAAGTGCCCTCTGAAGGTCACCTCTACTGATGAAGGAGGCAGTACTGGGAACAATTTCATACATCACCAGGTAAACTATGAATTAAAGGTATCAGTCTTGCTCTCAGAAAGAAACGTTTTCTCCTCTATTTATGCACTGGGGCTAGACAAAAAAATGTTATGAGTTTTACATTTTGGGCTTGAATCTTATTCTAGAATCTAAAGATATTTCATAATCTTATAAAAATAGGTAAGAATCATTTCCTTTTTTTTTTTTTTTGGAGACAGAATCTCGCTCTGTCACCCAGGCTGGACTGCAGTGGCATGATCAGTGTTCACTGCTGCCTTGACCTCTAGGGCTCAACTGATCCTTCTGCCTCAGCCTCCCAAGTAGCTGGAACTACAGGTATGTGCCACCATGCCCGGCTAAGTTTCTATTTTTTTTGTAGAGGCTGGGTCTCACAAGGGTGGTCTTAAACTCCTAGACTCCTGGACACACACGATTCTCCCACCTCTGCCTCCCAAAGTGCTGGGATTGCAGGTGTGAGCCACCGTGCCTGACCAAGAATTATTTCTTAACATCATATTCTTATTTTACTCTACAGTTTACCATTTTTGTGTAGGTTTCTAAAATGAAATGTATTACATTTCCATTAACGTATTTGATGAAATGTGTTTACACGTTTTAAACCATGAATTAAAGTTTCCCAGCTGTAACAGGTCTGCCTCACAGCACAGAGCAACTTCCATACAGGGGATTATTTTGATGACAAGGCTGTTCTTTTTTTTCTTTTTTGATTTCGTTTACTAGTTCATATTTTCGTATCAGTCTTAGGCTATGGAAACTTAATGTACACTGTAATAGAAGAGGACCTCCAACATTCACAGCA
Organism: Aotus nancymaae; assembly: GCF_030222135.1. Lineage (NCBI taxonomy): Eukaryota > Metazoa > Chordata > Mammalia > Primates > Aotidae > Aotus > Aotus nancymaae. Next base: position 38,055,738 of record NW_026988438.1, on the reverse strand, counting down.
CTCATCTCTAGGGCACTGTGCTAATTTGCACTTTACTTTTAAATCTCTCAATATAAGATTTGGATGACTGAGGACTAAAGTATACACATGGTTTGCTACCTAAGATTAATTTATACAGATGTTTCATTTGTAATGAGGTCTCCCTTTACTAAAATTAGGTCAAGCTTTAAATCACAAATCAGTAATCTGAAAGCCTTGAATTAACATTTTCTATGAGAGGTGCAATTTGTGACTGTTGAAATCTTAACAGAAGCTTTTCACAACTTGACAATATATATGCTTCATGTTTACGAAATATAAACTACATTGTAAATCAGACAACAATTTTTCTCTTCAGATGAACTCTGTGGTTAAATATGAAGACCGAATGACGTGATGTTTTCTTTTACTGAAATTAGTAAGGGGACTGAATGGTAATATCACTAATAGTAAAGTCGGTGTTGCCAATCTGAAAGATTAATGACAGATACCTAGGGGATACTTTGACATGCCAAGAGTCATTGAGTAAATGGCTTTTTGTAATCTTTCTAAATTGATAAAGAAACCTCAGGGAACCCATAACAACTGAGCTTTTAAAATGCTCCATAGGCTGGGTGTGGTGACTCACACCTGTAATCCCAGCACTTTGGGAGGCTGAGGCAGTCAAATCACCTGAAGTAGGGAGTTCAAGACCAGCATGGACAACATAGCAAAACCCGATTTCTACTAAACATACAAAAATTAGCCAGGTGTGGTGCTGCATGTCTGTAATTCCAGCTACTTAGGAGGCTGAGACATGAAAATTGCTTGAACCCAGGAGGTGGAGGTTGCAGTGAGCCAAGATCGCGCTGCTGCATTCCAGCCTGGGCAGCAAAGTGAGACTATGTCTCAAAAAATAAAATAAAATAAAATAAAACAAAACAAAACAAAACAAAATAAAATGTTCCACAATTCCCTGAGATCTATTTATAAAATGTTTCCTCCCTATTCCATAGAGATAGCTACAAGTCCCACAATGACAAATTAAACAGACTTTTAAAATTAAGTAATGACTTACTAATTGTTTATATGCACTCGATTGTTATGACCCAGGTCGTTTTTACTATACCAAACAGGGTTAAAACAACAGTCAGTGAGGTCAATTCCATATTGTTTCATTTTGAGTTACAAGAACAAAACACACAATTTACTACTAGAAAAGCTAAAGCATCAAGATGAATCTGAGTCAAAATGTTCAGAATCGACTTTTATGTATAGGGCATTCCAAACTCTCTCATCTTTGCTGCTGCTTTCTTTCATTAACTATACTTAGGAAAATGAAATACTTACTGACGACGGTGCATTCCAAGTATCTTTTGAAATTCTTTCAATTCTTTTTCAAGTATTGGATATTCATAAACATCATCCAGTACATTCCTGTATATAGTCTGGAGAAAAAGACAAATGACAGCTGAGTGGTTGAATGTCTATTTTGTAGGGATTAAGACTCATACCATGGCTATCCTAACAGAGGAAAGAAGGAGGGATTCAGGACAATGTATAGTTTTCACCAGGTGTCAATGAGATCCAGAGCGGGATCATAACTCCTAGCTCTTCGCTCAACTGCCATGGCTTCCTATTTGCTGTTAGGGCTGTAGGTGGGAATTCTGGAAAGAGAATTCTAGAGATCCCTGGCTGGCTAGCTACTAGAGATTTCCATGATCATTCTATATCTTAAAAAAATAGTATCGGCTGGGTGTAGTGGCTCAGGCTATAATCGCAACACTTTGGGAGGCTGAGTGGGGAGGATTCCTTGAGCTGAGTATGAGACTAACCTGGGCAACAAAGCAAGACTCTATCTCTAAAAAAAAAGAAAAAATAACTGAGTGTGGTAGTGCATGCCTTTAGTCTCAGATAGCTGGGAGGCTGAGGTGCAAGGATCTCTCAAGCTCAAGAGCTTGAGGTTGCAGTGCACTATGACTGCGTCACTGCGCTACAGCCTGGGTAACAGAGGGAGACCCTGTTTCAGCTCCCCCCACCAAAAATTCCACATAATCATTTGGGAGAAAAAAGTCAATTGAATTGAATTAAGCAGTTGCTTTGAAAACAACATGAATTTAAAGAGTTGGTTGGACTCGTTTTTAACTGGATGCCTAAATGACAACTAAATGTTGAATTCAAAGTGGTTTCCTTCATGAAAGGCTGAGTCTATTTAGGCAGTTGCTGACTCTGAACTAGAATTCTTCCTTGCTAGAATTCCACTGCATTCCTTCTCTGTCTTAACCTGCAGACTTAATATCTGATTTTGGTGGCCAAAGGAATCCAACTGTCTTACTAATTATCTCTCCAGAAAATCATCTGTTTTGAAAAGATATTGATGCCTATTAATTAGAAAAATCAGTTTGTCTCACTCCAAATGTAAATCTAGATTACATCTATTATACAAATTATTATTGCTTAAAATTATCAAAGTATGCCATGTCTGACAAATGTTTCATAGAACATATATTGTCAACAGAGTTTTTTTTTTTTTTTTTTTAAGACAGAGTCTTGCTCTGTCACCCAGGCTGGAGTGCAGTGGTGTGATCTTGGTTCACTGTGACCTCTGCCTCCAGGGTTCAAGCAATTTTCCCCCCTCAGCCTCCTGAGTAGCTGGGATGTCAATATAGTTTTTAAATGATAAGTAATGTTTTATGCAAATATTATATATATAGAACTAGTTACTTCAAACTTATCATGAATATCAACATAATAAACTATACCAAATTTTGAATGTTTTGGTTTACCTTCTTTAATTATTTCATTAGCAATCAAAATTTCCATGGCTTTTAGATATGGAATATCAAACTCCAGAAGTCAAAATAAATGTATATATTCTCTGAATCACAACTTGACTATCACAAGGAAGTTGAATGACTTATCTACAAAGGAGATTTTTGAAATGCAGATCTAAAAATAAAACCAGTTATTTGGCATCAAAGAATATCTGGAAATGTTGGATTACCTTTAAAAACATTTTTGAATGTTCATCTTCATGTAACCAGTCTTTGTACAGAGCAATCCACTGGGAAACAAGATGTAAGACTTTACGTTTCCTACGAGGAACATCTGAGTTTTCTTCTTTGCCTTGATATTTCTTAGCAGAATAGGTGCAAATGGTTAAGAAAAAATTATATTGTTGAAAATAAAAAAAAATGAAGACATCCATTTACTCTCATTTTTACAAAACAGTGAAGGCATACAAGTATATAAACACGCAGGAAGGATAAAATATGCATAGGGAGAGCAAAAGGTGTGCCCTGAAAAGAGCAAAAGTAAACTGAGGAAAATGACTGAAGCATACTCGGTGGGCAGCCAGGAAGCGACGGGTTGGACCATTTCACTGTCAGCTGGTGACGTGGTTCCACAGGCAGCATGCGGTTAATGCCAGCTCAAGGAGATACTACGTGACCCGTGAATTTCAACAGTGACTCTGAGAAGAAACTGGCCTCACTACACAGGTGAATACTATTTCAATACATTTGAGGTCAGAAGTAGGCCAGATACTGTCTGATTCTCAGAAATTCACATTCTGTAAAACCAGGTACTTCTAAAGTAGTTCCTAATGAGTATAGATTTATGGAACATGATTTGTAACATGATTCAAATGCCCACTCCTAGGAATTTACTTGAAGAAAACATTGGACACCTGTGCAAACACAGAGGTAAAAGGGACTAATTTCATTTTGATTAAAATTTTTTAAAAATAGGAAATAAACTAAATGCCTCAACAACTGAGAACAGTTGACAAAATTATTATATATCCACTTAATGGACTATTCAGCAGCCACAAAAATGATGGTTCAGCAGTACATTTACTGACAGAGAGTATGCACAATGTATTGTTGAGCAGAAATGCAAGGAAGAAAAGAATATGTTAGGATGATCTACTTCTGTTAACAATGTTTATTTATATGAATAATCTCGCTATCTGGAGGGATACATATTGAATAGTTAACAGTGGCTTCTCAAGGTAATGAGATTTCAGAGCACATAAATTATTGTTATTGTACTTATTAGCATTTCCTAATTTATATACAATGACCATATGTTAACTATGCTGTTTAAATTACATAAAAATAACAACCTCAAAGGCAAAGTGTTTAAATTACTAAGAATGCAACAGCAGCTTGGCATATTCCAAACCAATCTATTATAGTTGTCTCCAAAATGGTAATTTCTGAGTGTCTTGGACACATTAAAAAGATGACGAGGAATAGGAAATGCTATGACACCAAACACTTGATGGTTGTTGGACAGGATTACATATTCTTTAACACTGATATACAATTGCAAAATTGGAATAAACTTTATGTCAGGCTTTGTAAATATTTTAAAATATAATTTAGTCAATGTCTCCCCACCCTGCAAAAATACATTAAAACTATCTTTAATTTCCACCTGTGAAATAAACTCAGGCAAACACAAAAAAAATCTGTTTCTATTTCTTTTAGTTTTTTTCTTGAAAGGAAAAATTTAATAAAGATTTATCTAGGCCAACCACGGTGGCATTTAGGTTATTTCCTATTTTAAAAAAATAGGTGGCCGATGCCTATAATCCCAGCACTTTGGGAGGCTGAGGCAGGAGGATGCTTGAGCCCAGGAGTTTAAGACCAGGTTAGGCAACAAAGTGAGGCCTCATCTCTACAAAGAAAAATATTAACTGGGTGTGGTGATGCACACCTGTAGTCCTAGCTAGTTGGGAGGCTGAGACAGGAGGATCACTTTAGGCTGGGAAGTTGAGGCTGCAGTGAGCCATGATTGAGCTACTCTACTCCTGCCTGGGTGACAGAGCAAGACCTGTCTCAAAGATTTATCTTATATTATTTCCACTTAAACGTTCTTCTCTTTTTTTCCTGTAAATATAATGCCTTCACTAATATAAAGGAAAAAAATCTAGAAAATTAAGAAATACAATTTTTTAGGTCAGCATACGTAAATGAAGATATGAACTTTGTATTCGAGGTGCATGTTCTACAATTATAGACTAGCAGAATAAAGCAATCAAGGAGTGACACTTCAACCACAGTTCTCCATTTGTAAATAGTTATCTGCTTTACCTTGTTTTCCTCCCTGCAAGAAATACATTTAAAATATATTTACTGGTTAAATTTGCATTTGCATTCATCTGATTTCCAAAATTAAGATACAGATATTCTTTTACATTTTGTCTATGCTAGATTACACTGATTTATAAGTTTAGCTGCTGATGTGAATAGTGGGAAGGCATGTGGTGGGAGTTGTAACTTCTATGTAATGCACAGAATATTAGGGGGCCCAGAGCTATAAACTTAATGCTTTTTATGATGATAAAAGGTGAAAGCTATTAAATACTATTACAATAAAAATTCTTATCTAAAATATCTAAACCCAGCACAAATAGCTCTAATCTATAAATAATGTTTTAAAAATCAATGGAAAAAACACAGAAGTAATTTAGACCATTTTTCAAAAGTTGGCTGTAGTGGAATATGTAACACATCTTCACTAAGATGTGCACAAAAATAACTCAGATTAAATATAGATTCCCCTTTTTGTTTGTGGCATTATTTCATAAAAGGCAGACTGCAAATTTATAGAAACAATCATAAAGAAAGCCTTCTGGCTTATTAGAGTTCATGGGTTTTGATTATTGGTAGAAAGGCTCATAAAAATCTGAACTAAATTTTTATATATAATGTCTTAGTCAAAGACTCAAAAGACATTAAATTATTAAATGATAATCACAAATAATATTGGGATCATAGTTAAAAAATGTAGTTTGAAGGCCTCTCATTTGTTATAAGTACATTTTATATTACTTAATGGATGGTAATTGTTTTAGAAATATGTTAGCATTAAAATGTATATGAAATTAGCTCACAGATATTTTTCCAAAATGCTTTTGAAGAATGAGATGTTCAAAATCTTATAGTTATTGTTAAATGTCTTAGCAACACCCCACTTGAAAGCTTGAAAGAAATCTGCACATATTATTGAAACTTTCCAAATTCAAAACCAACAAACAATGTTTCAGGATCAATTTTATAAACTGCTTCTAAAAAGTATCAGAATACCTACTACAGCTTTGTTTGGTCATAGGATATAGTAAAGGATTAAAATGTAATCATTATTTCTAGTTATATATTTTTTAAGAGAGATGTTACTTTATGCTCTTTATGAAGTTTTAAAGTATTCTTTGAGGTGTAAAAATGCTGTAAAGTTGGGAGACACATAATAATTATTTAGCAGAGAAAGAATGTTAAATAAGCATTATCATTAGGTCTTTTGTTTGTTTGTTTTTGGAGACAGTCTCCCTCTGTCATCTAAACTGGAGAGCAGTGATGCAATCTCAGCTCACTGCAGCTTCAACCTCCTGGGCTCAAGTAATCCTCCTTCCTCAGCATCCCATGTAGCTGGGATCAAAGGCCAACTGCCATCATGCCTGCTAATTCTGGTGTTTTTTTGTATGTATGTATGTATGTGTGTGTGTGTGTGTGTATATACACACACACACACACACACACACACACACATATATAGTAGAGATGGGATCTCACTATGTTGTCCAGGCTGGTTTTGAACTCCTGGGCCCAAGTAATCTTCCCACCTTGGCCTCCCAAAGTGCTGGAATTAGAGGTGTAAGCCATTTCACCCAGCCATCATTAGGTCTTAATAGAAGTTTAGTATATACAAAAAGCATTCCATTTTACTTAAAATTTTCATGTGGTTTAGAGTGGAATCTTCAGATTCATTTAATAAAAACAGTACAGCTAACAGCCTACTTAAATGCTTCTGAACACATTAAATACTGTGAAACAAGAAGACCATTTGGAGATTTTCAATAAGTTTACACGGCTTTGTTTTGTGGCCTTTCGATGATCTCATTTTGCATCTCTTCTAGTTAGTGAATAAAATTATAAGGCTTCCTTAACTGGTCATTAACCTTCTAATCACAATCATCATTCTAAGAGAGGATGCAGTGACAAGGCCATGAAAAGATGACAGTTCATTCCAGGGACTAGGTTCGACCTCCCCCTGTCTCCCCTGGAACACTTGCCAGGAACATGATATCACATATGTGCATTTTCCTTCACAAGTGGTTTGACACTTAACTAACTGATTCTCCTTTAAGTACATTTATTCCATGATCGTGCCAATCCATACAACCTTTTGACTCTGGAGTTTACCCAGCAGGCCAATCTTACCTCCAGATTTCTAAGCAATCGTGAGGCACAGATGTGAAGCAAACATAATATAAACAGTATAATATACCCACAACATAGAATGTGAAAACAGCCGTTCACATTTCCAGTTTCCCTGTCTGTCTCATTTCATCTTCTATCTTGGATATCATTATATTAATATTTAACATATCCACGCTCTACTGTGGGGTGGAATAAATTAAGGAAAGTAGTTAATTCCTAATGTGGGACATCTGTCTGAGAGGAAGTGGACAGAGCAGCCTGAAGATAATGAAGGATATTGCCTTAACAGAGCCTGGCACAAGTCATCAGTTGTCATGAAGACTGTGTATGTGAGAAGGAAATCATCCAGGAGGGTCTCTGCAAAGGGAAAAAAAAAAAACAAATACAAGGTCAGCAAAGAAGTGGATAAGAAAAGCAGCTGCTTATCCGGGCCCCAGAACCATGTGCATGGCAGAAATATGATAAATGTTGATGGCTGTGGGAGGGATTAGAAGAGGAGAATTTTAGCCACAAATACATTATTTATTAAAATTAAGATTTGAAAAACTCCTTATTTAGAATGCCTCAAGCAATAAGATATTTTTGTTGCAGAGCTCTCTAAACATACAATTTTGTTATCATCTTGTTTTCTTGAAACCTCATTTATATTTGTGGCCAAAGATGCCATAGAAAACCAATGCATAAATAATGTGCTTCAAGAAATAAATTTTACAAGACTTCTGAGGTGTACACTCAAGTCCTATAGGGAATAAAGCCTTCATGTGTTAATAAATTAAGGTTTTTCCAAGCCATTTACTAAGTCCAGGGCAAGAACAACGAATAATAAAACCCAGAAGACACATATCAGGTTCCAAGGCCATTCACCTTTATCTCTTAAATGCATTTTTAAAAAGTTGGGAAAGTGATGAGTGATTTTCTTAGTCTGGAAGAGAGACAGAACTGAGTCCAGTTAAAATTTGAAAGCAGGTACAACGTATCACAACATCCTTCTTTCATTTTTTATTTTATTTATTTATTTACTTATTTATTTATTTTTAAGACGCGGTTTCACCATGTTGGTCAGGCTGGTCTTGAACTCCCGATCTCAGGTGATCCGCCCGCCTTGGCCTCCAAAGTGCTTGGATTACAGGCGTGAGCCACCACGCCCGGCCTTCTTTCTAATTTCTTTTTTCTACCAGCCAAAACAGTTTACATCGTTATCATCTTTGTACTCTGAGCATTCTTAGATGAGTCCAGTTTGTATACAATATGGAATTGCTATACAGGCAAACTCTGACCTTCAGTGTAATTTCCAATATGGCACAAAAGATTATATGCATAATACAAAGCAGTGATTTTGCCATAATAGTCTTTATCTAGTCCCTTAACTTAAAATTCATTATACTGTATGATTTAATTTTCATCTTTTACATTCTAGACATCACATTTTTAGTTATATAAAATAGTAATAAATTATTAGAGTCATTAGCTTGTGTACTTTTGTTATGGATTGAATGCTTATATCCTCTGCAACACCCCTACCCCGCCACTTTATATGTTGAAATCTTACCCCCAGTGTGATGGCACTAGGAGCAGGGTATTTGAGAGGTAATTAGGATTAGATAAGGCCATGAGCGGGGAGCCCTCCTGAATGCCATCACTATTTTTCTAAGAATCCTGAGAAAGCTCGTTTCCTCTCTTTGCCACACAAGGATACAAGGAGACTGTGGTCTATGAACCAGGAAGCAGGTCCTCACCAGATACTGAATCTGCTAGCACCTTGATCTTGGACTTCCCAGCCTCCAGGCTGTGAGAAATAAACGTCTGTTGTTTAAGCCACTCAGGCTATGGTATTTGTTATAGCAGCTTGAGCTGACCAAGATATATACTCAATACTGCTTATGCTCTCCACTATCTCCAGCTTATAATGATGATGTGTAAGTAAAAGTAATTGCCCAGTATAGAGCCCTAGAGCTCTACATTGAAGACTGGATGAAAGAAAATCTCCAGAATTTTTAGGAATAACCAGTAATATTTACTTTAAAAGTTAATCACAACAACAAGGTTATATTTATGAACACAAAACTCTGATACAAAAGGTTGTGGATGACATCTATGGTTCTGTATTAGCTGCAAGGCATAATTTATTTCTTTCTGGTTGCAGAATATCAAGGTAATCCTGATCCACATAGGTAAGTGGTTGCAAATGGCAGTCTTTTTTAAGCTTATTTTTAATTGCAAGATGCCCATAATTAACATGAACCAAGGGTGTCAATGAAGAGTTTAATGGAATTTCTCTAAGTTGTAGCTTTCTATATCAAAATAATAAATTTGACACATTTTATTTGATTTAAAACATGTTTTTAAAAGCCTAAAACTTACATTGTTGTATCACACTGCAATACATTAGCAATCACTAGTCTAACTTACTATTACTCTATGACAAAAGCAAATTTCTAAACAGATAAACCTGGGCCTTGCTGAGCATAAATTAGGTCTAGTACAAAAAAGCTGTGGTGGTGTGCCTGATCCGACAATGTCTCATGGGTGGACACGCACAGCCTGTGTATGCAGAAGAGCCAGGAGCCCCCTACTAGAGTCTCTGTTTATGGAAGTTTCAAATATATGAACAAGGCAGGGGAAGGTTTCCTTTAAAATCTGTCTCCAAACAACTTAACCTGGCAGCTCAAGTTAATCACTGGTCATCCTAAGGAGAAATTTGGAATATATAATGTGTTCCTTTCATTACAGTTTTATAAAATAGTTTCAATTAAAATCAATCACTTGCATATTAGCTGAAACCTAGGATATTTTGGAAATACAATTTGAAAACTATCCCTCTGGGATTCTGTTGAAGAGTAATGTTTACAAGTTACAACATTTCTCTGTGTTAAATGTGATTGATCGAAATCCTCAACCTTTCTGGTCTGATTAGAAACTAAGCTGAATGTAGTCAGGCATGGTGGCTCATGCCTGAAATCCCAGGACTTTGAGAGGACGAAATGAGTAGATCACTTGAGGCCAGGAATTAGAGACCAGCCTAGCCAACATGGTGAAACCCCAACTCTACTATTAATAAAATAGAAAAAAAAAAAAAAAGAAAAAGAAATAGCCGAGTGTGGTGGTGCACACCTGTAGTCCCAGCTACTTAGGAGGCTGAGGCAGGAGAATCTCTTGAACCCAGGAAGGGGAGGTTGCAGTGAGCCAAGATCATGTCACTGCACTCTAGCCTGGGCAACACAGTGAGACTCTGTATCAAAAAAAAAAAAAAAAATTAAGCTGAATCTTCCTAGCTACTCAGGAGGCCAAGGTGGGAGGATGGCTTGAACCCAAGAGGCAGAGGTTGCAGTGAGTCAAGATTATGCCACTGCACTCTAGCCTGGGCAACTGAGCGAGACTCTGTCTCAAAAAAAAAAAAAAAAATTAAGCTGATTCTTTTTTGCACTCAATGTTAGATACAAGCAGGAAGGATAACAGAGTAGTTTTTGTTTGTCTGTTTGTTTGTTTCGAGACTGTCACCCAGGCTGGAGTGCAGTGGTGCAATCTCAGCTTACTGCAAATTTCGCCTTCTGGGTTCAAGTGATTCTTGTGCCTCAGCTTCCCAAGTAGCTGGGACTAATGGCATGCACCACCATGTCCAGATAATTTTTGTATTTTGAGTAGAGTCAGGGTTTCTCCACATTGGCCAGGCTGGTCTCAAACTCCCGGCCTCAAGTGATCCACCTGCTTCGGCCTCCCAAAGTGCTGGGATTGCAGGCGTGAGCCACCGCACCCAGCCAACAGAGTAGCTTTGAATCTAGTTAAGGTTTTCAATGGCTTTTATAGATAGGAGCCCCCAGTATGCAGAAACCACTGGGTGACAGCATTGAAAGGAAGTCGCCATTTAAAATGCTGGATGTGACATACAGGTTCAGACTCTTTGGGATGTTCTTACACTTAGCTGCATTTAATGAGGTTAGAACTATTCTCTAATCAAGATTTACTCCATTAGTAACTGAGATTGAAAAGAACACCATTAAACCATTAACTTTGACATAACCAGTCATTCCATTCCAAAACAACCTTAGACAATGAACTGACTATCAGAGTCTGGTTGGATGGTGGCAAACCCATTTGGCATTCAGTTCAATTAATCAGCTCACATATGACAATATTTTGTTAAGGGCTTTGATCCAGAAATGCTTATTTTCTTCTAAGCTAATATCATATATAAAATTCAACAGCATTTACCTAATTATCTGTCATAGAAATATTAATTAAAATAAAAACAATGAGGCTATATAAAAACAGCTCCATTTGAATTCCTATAAAGAAAATAGTTAAAAATTCTAATGACTAGGACAGATTCCCAATACTCCTAACTCAAATATCTCTCTATTTAACTACCATATTATTCTAAATTTTTTCTATATAAAACGCTTTATTTTATTCTTTTCCAGCATTTAAAAAATTTTTTGCTGTACAGATTCTGAAAGTAATTGAGAGGTATGAATTCAAATACTATAATCAAAATCATGCAATTCAAATAAAAGTGCATTTTATAATAACCATACTTCCAAAAAAGAGGCTGTCCCATTGGTATTTAGAGATATTTTTAGAACAATGATGGTTATATGAATGATCCCATGAAGACTATTAGCCGACAACAGCCACTTAGAAAGACTAGCAAATTCAATGGAATTCAAATTAAAGCACTACAATTATCTATTACACTACATAGTATTTAATTAATAGTAATTTAATATAACAGGCAAAAAAGCATGTTTGTATATATAAAAGTATCTTTCATCTAAACAAATTCATAGTTACCATATACACTAACATTCTGAATAAAAATGCATTCATTTTGATTTCTAACTTTGTGCATACCTAGGCATATTAATATACATATATTAATATACAAAAACTTTTTTGATATTCTTTTTTCTTTTTTTTTTTTTTGAGATGGAGTTTCACTCTTGTTGTCTAGGCTGGAGTATAGTGGCGTGACCTTGGCTCAGTACAACCACCTCATGGGTTCAAGTAATTGTCCTGCCTCAGCCTGCTGAGTAGTTGGGACTACAGGTTTGCGCTACCATACCCAGCTAATTCTTGTATTTTTAGTAGAGATGGGGTTTTACCATGTTGGCCAGGCTGGTCTCGAACTTCTGACTGACCTCAGGTGATCCGCCCATCTCAGCCTCCCAAAGTGCTGGGATTACAGGCGTGAGCCACTGTGTCAGTCATTTTCTTTGATATTCTATGTATTAAGTTAATTACTAAATCTAATCCCAAATTCTTGGCTCATCACTAAATTTTTGGGACTATCCTCCCCACTCCAAAATAATCTAATACTTCTGTAGTGGCTTTTTGAATACAAGAAAAATCCTTGCAAGTAAAAAAGTAACATCTTGATAATCATTGAAATTGGAAGGTAATACTTCTACAGTTTTAAATATTATAAAACTTAAAATATATATAGAAGTGGTTCTGAAATCCATGTGTGTAATACTTATACTGATGTCATATAGGACTTTTCCCTATCATCTGCTACTATTTTAATTTTTTTTTGTTTGTTTTTGAGATGGAGTCTCACTCTGTCACCCAGGCTGGAGTGCAGTGGCATGATCTCGGCTCACTGCAACCTCTGCTTCCCAGGTTCAAGTGATTCTCCTGGCTCAGCCTCCAGAGTAGCTGGGATTACAGGTGCACACCATCACAGCCAGCTAATTTTTGTATTTTTAGTAGAGACAGGGTTTCACCATGTTGGCCAGCCTGGTCTTGAACTCCTGACCTCAGGTGATCCACCCGCCTCGGCCTCCCAAAATTCTGGGATAACAGGCATGAGGTACTGGGCCCAGCCTACTATTTTAATTTTTAAGGCTTATAAAAACAATTATCTATTTTTATTTGATTTTATTTGAATGTATTTCTCTTGTATGCACCAATTAAAACATTTTTCTCAGTCTCATCTTAAGTATATGAGGCTCTAAAAACTCCCATTTTATTTCTACAAAACACAAGTACCCCTAGAGCATCCTAGAGTTGTGTCAAGGTGGAATAATAAGAGGTTAGGTACAGACCCTTTTTACAGAGTTCTGTTATATAAATGTAATCAAATTTTAAAAACGGATCTAAATGTTATCAAAAGGTCTAAGCTTAATGTTATTTTTTAGCATAAAAACAAAAAACCAAAACAAAATCCTGAAGCCTAAAACTCACTAGAAGTATATCGTCATGTAGGAAAAATTATAGAAATCTACCTTGGTTATTTTTTCAACACTCATAAGCAAAATGCACTACGATAACGAAACTACTCATCTGTTAAAGTGAATTATCAAGAAAGCAAATTAAAAGAGTTTTGACAGGCAACTGCCTATAGTAACCATTTAATCCAAGTATAGTAATGTGAATATTTAACATTTCTGTATTAACTCATATTCCCTGAAGTACTGTTAGCAGTTTTGTTTCACCTGTATTTCTACTTCAGATGCAATGGAATTTAAGGCAATCTCAAATATGTTCCACTTAACCTTTATTTCAAGAAGCCAAGAAAAGCTTTGAACATGAAAGGGCCCATTTTTGATCCAGGAATGTTACAACTTGCCATTATTTTTTGAGAAGTAGTGCCAAAATGTACCATGTAATTTGATTAAGCACAAATAAAAAATTTTTTCATGTTCAGGTTGGAATCATGAAGTGCTATGCCATTAAAAGCAATGCTGCTCTCCCTGCGTATCTTCTATTTCTGAAAGTGATATTAATGACCTCAAACGCAGCTCTTTACTACAGCTCTTAAATTCACTTAACTCCTGCCAATTCTTACAATCTCACCATAGAGTTTTGTTTAGCTATTCTAACATGACCAAATCTTGAGATCTAGCTTTATTTTTAGGTATTTGTGGCAGAAAAAAAAATGCTTACTTACTATATGCTGTTTCTATATCAAATCTTAAAACTCACCCCTTTAAAAGACAGGAACTTACTACAGACAGGGCTTGGGGACACACTTCAAATAATCAAATCTGTTTTTATTTTAACTTGCAAAATTCAGTTTTAGAATCCCATCCCTCCTTCTTTGGGAAAGAATGATTTGAATACAACAGGTATTCCATTCTTAGCTACACTTGATTCTATACACTGCCTTTTAAAAATGTTACTAGGAGGAGCATAGAGTAAAAAACAGGAGGCTTGTCTGTCGCACTCAGAGAAAGGGTACAGGTCACCCTGGGACTAAGAGCAGTGAGCCGCCTCATGGCTTCTGCTGTTACCGCCCCAATCAAATGCTCTGTGTCTGGGCACAATTGCAGCCCCATTCATGGCATATGCATGTGTCTGACAGGCATGCTGGGAAGCTCAGAAAACAGTACAAAGAATACTATGTAATCATGGAGATGAAAATCTAACGGGGTAGCCTAAAGCAGAGTACTTAATCTCTCTAGACCCTAGTTAAGTCACCTGTAAAGTGGCTATCATATCTAGGCCTAGCAGAGTTGTAGAGAGGATTTAAAAGAAGCCAGTACATCTAAGGCAGAGAGCCTGGTATACCCTGGGCACTCTAAATAAATACTACCTATTCTATATTTTCATAAAATAAAATTATTTCAATCTTGTACCAATTCTCCAAGTGCTACTAATCTGCCAACAAAAACTGAGTATTGAGACCTATAAGTTTCCAAGAAGAACTGGAGGAGGAAAAGGAGAAGCAAATATGAGCAAAGCAATGGATGTGGGTGGGTCTGTGGCTGAGTCATAAACCTATGGTCTTGTGACCTGCAGGTCTTGTTTAGCCCCTAGAGGATGCTTTTTGTGAGTTGACAAAATCTAAAAGTCAGAAGATTTGGCAAACGCCCAGCCCGTATCTCCTATGACAACCATGTTTAGAGCCAACTTGCCTACTTCATGCAGGGGACACGCTCCAGTTCATCACCCTTCTGCTCTGGCAGGCTTTACTCACTCACTTTTACACCTGTGGACATGCAAGTTGGTAAGTCTTGGTCTACAGCATAGTTGTGTAGTAGTAATAGAAGAGATCACATAGTACAATTGAAAAGTAAACCTAGAGAAGTAGGTTGGCGGCAATTCCTGAAGGATCTCTGAATGCTACACTAAAGAGCCTGGGGCTTACTCCACAGGAAAAGGGAAATGAAGGGAGGTTTTCAAGACCAGAAGTGACAAGAGAGATACGAGTTAAGCTTCCTTCATCAGGGAAGTCAGACTGGATAAGGGAATGATAAGGGGAGGGAGGTGAGTTTCCTTTTAAACTTGCTGATCTTGGGTTCCCCAAGTTACTCTACGGAAAGCTATTTGGAAAAAAATATCAAAGACCAGAGCTTGCCAAAGAGGGTTACAGTTATGATTGTGGTAGCCAGTACCTAAAGAGGATGGCTGTGGCCAACATGATTTCTCAGAAAAATAAGCAATGGTCTAAGGGAGTGGGACATTCACGTTTGGGTGATGGTAAGGGAAAGATGAGTTATTGAAGGGGAAAGAGAAGAAGGAGAGACATAGAATCGAGAGAAATGAAAGTAGTCAATGCTTCCTTTCTGTAAACAAACAAATGAGACACAAATGTAATAAACCAACATGAAAAAAAAAAAGGATTGCAAAAGAGAGCGTCAAATGCTGCTTGAAGGGGCTTCATCAGGCTTAGCACTCAAAGGGCACTGGATTTTCATGTGGACAATCCCTGGTTTGATGACCTTAGAGAGATGCCCCTTGATCAATGGTGGGGACATATTGTAGTTAAAAGGAACTAAAGATATACTGATAATCAATGCTCACACCATATATCATACCGTTTTTTTTGTTTTGTTTTTTTCCCAAAAGACTCCTCTTAAAGTTGTAGAGCTCATTGTTTAGAAAGAGCAGTTGCTCTCACAAGGAGCTGGGATGAAAAATTTCTCAATGATCAATACAACTATCATTTTATTTAACTTTAAAAATTAGAATGTGGAAATTGTCATCGGCATGAAGCCTTCAGCACCAATCTGCCAGCATCTACCAACAAAAATTAATATCTGGCTCTGATTAACATCGCACAATGTGTTCTAAACATTCAAGCTGTGTTACTAAGTGATTGTCAATTAAACATTCTTAACTTTCAGGAAACAAAGAAAAATTAATTTAAACATAATATCTTAGAAGCCTGAGACATGGTTATTATAAGCAAATTAATCTGAATCAACTTAGGGCCTGTGTAATGTTTTTACCACTCAAGCACCAAAAGTATCTGTATTATCAACTTTTTTCAAAACTTGAAATACATCATCATTCCGAATGTTAATATTGGCACTAAATTTCAGAAAACATTTTATTGACTTTTTTTTTTTTTTTTTTGGTGTATTAACATGTTCCCATACTGCTAATAAAGACCTATCAGAGACTGGGTAATCTATAAAAAAAAAGAGGTTTAATGTACTCACAGTTCCACTTGGCTCGGGAGGCCTCACAATCATGGCAGAGGATGAAAGAAGAGCAAAGGCAAGTCTTAAATGGTGGCAGGCAAGAGAGTGTGTGCAGGGGAACTCCCCTTTATAAAACAATCAGATCTCATGAGACTTATTCATTATCATGAGAACAGTAGGAGAAAGACTCACCCTATGATTCAGTTACCTCTCATTGGGTCCCTCCCATGACATGTAGGAATTATGGGAGCAACAATTCAAGAAGAGATTTGGGGAGGGACACAGCCAAACCATATCATCTGGTTAAAAGAAATTCTAGGAATATGAGACAGAGTTATCTGCCTCTTTCAAGGCTAAGAACTGGCATGATAGCTAGATTATATTAAAGATAAGCTATTCTACAAAACTAATTTAAAGTAAACACAAGTAAGCACAATTAAAGCTTTTCTCTCCCCTTGAGACAGAGTCTTGCTCTGTCACCCAGGCTGGAGTGGAGTGGCACAATCTCCGCACACTGCAGCCTCCACCCCCCGGGTTCAAACAATTCTCCTGCCCGAGCCTTCTGAATAGCTGGGACTACAGGTGCTTCCCACCATGCCTGGCTAATTTTTCTCTATTTTTAGCAGAGTTGGGGTTTTACCATGTTGGTGGGGCTGGTAGGATCTCCTGACCTCAAATGATCCACCCACGTCCGCCTCCCAAAGTGCTCAGATTACAGGTGTGAGCCACTGTGCCTGACCAATTAAGCCTCTTTCTAAATAATCTGGTACAGGATCTTACACATACCAACAATTTTCAACACAAGAAAATTTACTTTAATGTATTGCCTGTATTTAAAAATACTGCTAGGACAAATATATCAATCAGTGGCTAACAGTAGACATGTCTGTGTTCTGGTTCCAGAGCTGTCATTAGTGTTTTTAATAATGCACAGCTGCTTTCTTTCTCACACAGGTGAAAAGAAGACTCGTGTTTTTGGGTCACAGAGAAAGGTTTGGTCAGCAACCATTTACTGAACTTCTGTGACTAAGGGATAAGCACTGTGCCCTCTGCCATGGAGAATGGAAAGTTATTCACAGGGTTTGGGAATGTGATTGGTGAGATAATTAAATGACCATATAAGGCATCCTCCACACCCCAGGCTGATGAACACCACACTCCTGTGAATATCTGGGCAGTCCTCCACACTGCAACCCCTATCCAGCACATGTCACTGGCCTTGAGTCACCTAAGATGCTCCTATCAAGTTGTTTTCCATCTAAGTGCCAGCAAGCTGAAGTTCCTTTATTCCTACTCAAATTTTATTTTGTCTTTATTTTCTAAGGAGCCCCAAATTTGTTTTGAACCATATCTATCTGTTGCCATGCACCAAGAAGCTGTAGTGGCTTCAAAATGGGGAAGGAGAAAAAGTAAGAGAGGAAAATGGTATTGGCCTCTCTAGGTGAACATACAACAGCCACTGTTTACTGACCACAAACTGTGTGCCAGTACTAATGATAACTGCTGAACCATCATTCAACATTCCTCACCTGTTAGCACTAAGGGCTTTACCTACATGACCTGTACTCCTCATATCCACCCTAGAAGGTGGATTGCACATTGTCTTTTTTGAGATGACAGCACTGGGACTGAGATAAGTAAAGTGAACAACCACCCAGGGCTCCTCAGCAAGATGATGTCTGAAGGGCCTAAGTCCCAGCCCTGGCTCTTTCATGACACTATGCTCTCGTGAGGGTGTGGACCCAAATAACCCATCTGGTTTATGGGAAAAGAAAATACAGGAAACTAACGGAATCTCCAGGTTTGGAAGTGGGAGTAGAGTCATAGACACAAGAAGGTGGTCTTTTATTGGTCTTAAATCACCAAAGATGCCCCTATAAAGTTGTTTTCTATCTAAGTTCCAAGATGCTGGAATTCCTTTATTCCTGTTCAAATTTTATTTTGTTTTTTATTTTCTAGAGGACACCTGGCCATAGCAAATAGATATGAGATCAGCCAATTTTCTTTACAAAGGGTAGAACTGACAATCACATGGAAGGATTAAATGGTCCACAAATTCCTAATGCTTTTAAGATTGGCCTATTATAGGTATTTCTACTTTTAAAAATCTAAATGTAAAGGCAAAAACTAAAAAAAATTGCTTACAAAAGGCCAAATCATAATTCTTCCCTCCCTTCTACATAAATTCTCTATATGAAAGATTATAGATATTGAAAAAAACTGTTTTTCTACTCTCAACACATCAGCTGAGTTTCCTATAATTCAATTCTGACACTAACTACCTGGAGATAGCACAGATCCCGCACACTAGGGGCTCCATCCCAGAAGACTGCACCCCACTTCAAATGCCAATCACAAGTCTCAGGTTGTCACCTGTACTTCCAGCCAATGAGTGTATATCAGGGTTCTCACAACCACCCTCTGTGGTCTGATAACTGTTAAGGGCTCACTAAACTCAGGTAAACATTTACTTACACTTACTGTTTTATTATAAAGGATATAAAGATGGTCAGGTGAAGAGCAGTTACACAGCATGAGGTCTAAAAAGGTCCAGAGCACAGAAGCCTCTGTTTCCGTGGAGTTTGGGTTCACTATCTTTATGGCACATGGAAGTGTTCACCGACCTGGAAGCTCCCTGAATCTCACTGTTTAGAGTTTTTATAGATGCTTCATTAGGTAGGCATGATTGATTAAATCAGGGACCACTGGTGATTAAGTCAATCTCCATCTCCCTTCCCACCCCTCCCCAGAGGTTGAGGGTTGGGGCTGAGAGTTCCATCCCTCTCTAGTCACCCTGAAGCTTTCTAAGGACCCCAGCCACCAGTCATCACATTAGCATACAAAAAGATTCTCCTATCACTCTAGAGATTCCAAAAGTCTTACAAGCTTTTGTGATTAAAAAAAAGAGGGATTAAAAACAAATGCTAAAACAAAAGATGCTCCTATCACCTCTATCACTCATGAAATTCCATGGTTTTAAGAGCTCTATACCAGTGGCAGAGACCAAATAGGTATTTCTGATTATGTCACAATAATAGAATATTATATATAATTAGATACTAAAATCTATTCTTATAAGCACAAATTTAATCTGTGGCATTGTTTAAATAATCCTTCTTCCAAGCCATAATATATGGAATATTTCTTAGTTCATGTTTAATTTCTTATTTGAAAAATGTTTCTAACAATGACTAGGAAGAATATGAGAGTGAATGATGTATAACTCTCAATCACAAAATCAACAGCTCAAATCAGACATAAGAAAAGTACTTATAGCTAAGTAAACCTTGAGTGCTAAGCATACATAAGATTATTCTAAATATTCACTTGTTGTGAAGGATTTAAGAGATGATCCAAACCACTTTATAGGCTTAAAAAAAAATGATTATGTCAGAGGCATTTGAGCCAGTGACTCCATTTTGAATAGGGACTGGGTAAAATAAGGCTGATACCTACTGGTTTGCATTCCCAGAAGGTTAAGGCATCCTAAATCACAGAATGAGATAGGAAGTATGCACAAGGTACACGTCACAAAGATCTTGCTGGTAAAACAATATGTGGTAAAGAAGCCAGCCAAATCCCACCAAAACCAAGACGGTGATGAAAGTGACCTCTAGTCGTTCTCACTGTTCACTATAATGCTAATTATAATATAAGAGCATGCTAAAAGACACTCCCACCAGCACCATGATAATTTACAAATGCCATGGCAACATCAGGAAGTTATCATATATACTCTAAAAAAGGAAAGAACCTTGAGTCCCAGAAAAACTTATGAATAACCTACCTCTTGTTTAGCATATAGAAATAACTATAAGTATCCTTAGTCCATCAGCTCAAGCTGCTGCTCTGCCTACGGAGTAGCCATTCTTTTGTTTCTTACTTGCTTTCACTTTATTCTATGGATTTGCCTTGAATTACTTCTTGCATGAGATACAAGGACCCTCTCTTCGGGTCTGAATTAGGACCCCTTTCTGGTGACAACTATACAATGCTTTAAATCATAGTATGTCTGTATTTCTTTGAAGAAACAAATATATAATTAAGGCATTGGGCCTACAATATCAAAACAAACTAACATAAGCTTCTATTTATAAAACTGCATGCCATTTGTTCCTTCTTTGGGAATCCAACTTTTTTTTTCCCTGGGCGTATTGCTCCCCTGATATTTTAAAATCAGAACCAAACAATATATGTGTCAGCTTCACTTGCAGCTAGTTGTGGCTACAGGACTAAGTTTTGGTTCACGAGGTAAAAGCAAAGCCATGTGTGATAGACAGGTGTGCTCTTCATGACTTTCTTCATCCTGCTGCATGGACAGTTATGCTAGTTTCCATCAGAGCCCAGAAGACCAAGTTCAGACAAGGGATCTCAGACTGACTGACATCAGAGTAGCTTTATTGGCTGTGGACTGTATTTCTCCATACTTATTTTCATGTGAGAGAGAAACACATTTATACCATGTTTAAATCACCATTAGAGCTTTTCTGTTAAATGCAGTTGTGCCTAATCACAAATAATACATATACACTGAAAGTTTTCAGAAGCTCAAATATCTGATCGGCAGTATGATCTGGTTCTCAATTTTCTCAATTATTAAAAGTAGGAAAGGTACATTTAAGGAGTGTTGAGTATGCGAATTCATCCTGATCTCACTACTGTGGATTTCTAGGGTGTGCTAATGAAGACACACTGCCTTGAATGTTTGTTTGTTGGTTTGTTTGAAAGAACAAACACCTTCCCTGGGAAACTGTCGAATAGTGCAAATTGTCATAATAATTCTGAGACATGCACACTATGCCAATCACCATTGGCAGAACTTGAGTTTACTAAAATTGTTCTTTAGAAGCCATCGATACATAAAAATGGCTTGCAATGCCTTCAAATTCAGATCAAACTGAACCAAGACATCAAAGGTCACATTTGATATATCCAACTCCAAGGAGTAATCCAGAATTAGGATGAAAAGATCACTCTGCTCTTTTTTTTTTCTTAATAAAACACATGATATGACATAGATTTAAGATCTGTAAGCTGCTACACAAAAGAAAATATGTAATATCAAGCAAGACTCAAAGAAAACTCAGGGGGAAAAAGCTAACTTGCTGTCAGTACTACATAAATTCTTCTTCATAACAGGTGAAGAAGATTGAAAGGGATATAATAAGAAGGAAAATAGCAGAAGCTATTATATATACCCATTCATCAAAACCATATTCATTTTTACACTGAGAATTTACGTAGGAATATCCAGCCAGGTATGCAATAGACAATTTTAAATTGTACACACTCAATGACGCTTATTTAAAGGATTAAAAGATTCCAAAGTTAGAAGGTTCAGCAAATATCCTAAATGTTAGACAAGGACGCCAAGACTGAAGCAGAAAAGGCTACAGAATTGTTCTGAACATTATTTTCTGTCACTATTTAGATTATGACAAGATGTTCTGGGATTTTTGGTGGTGGTGTTTAGTTTCTGATGGTTTCTGTTCATTTGTATTTAACAATTCTAATTTCATATTTATTTTCTAGATTCAAGGGAAGGACTGCCAGCCAAGTAGCACGGTTAAGTACAAGGCAAAAAAGCTGCAAACTGAATGGAAAAAAAAGGTTTCAATTGTAGAGTAAGAAAGCCTGAGGCAGAAAATGAGGATAATGGGAAATGGGAGGGGAAGGTTATAGTGCTGAAAGGCTGATAGGAAAAATGAAGAGAAGCTCCATTATAGGTAGGTTAAAGGCAAACATTCTCCCCCACAAAGAATATCTCTTTTAGACACAGGCTTGTCAGTTAGAGCAATTCTATGACATTACACCCTTTCAATGAAGCAATAATTGATTGAAACATGCTGTGAGACATTAACATGCAGTGATTGTAATCAACAAATTGCCATCCACCAACATTCCTTCCTCATACTTTATATGACTATCTCAAGTACACACTCTTACACAAAAAAACCCACTTTGTTCCCCCATTTTCTGATAGGATGCTAAATTTTACTTGAGGAAGATGTCATAAACATTTTAAAATTCAGACAAGGACATCTGATGATCTCACTTTAAATCAACAACTGTCTGAGGAGATGACACAAGATCTCTGAGAGAGAGAAACACAGAAAAAGAAAGAAAGACAGAGGTTTTTCAACCGTTGACATTGCCTTAAACACAGTTTCAAGTAATTTCAGCTGCCGATATTAGAGTGAAACTATCATTTTGCTAAAATTACTAGGTTGTCAAACCTACAACTGACAATATCTTGTCTCCATGAATTTCAGTATCTCTTGTTCCCTTTCAGTTTGCTGCTCCAGAAATGCCCCAGTTAAATCACACATTTAAACAAGTTCCTGGAAATACAGCCAAACACTAACAAAACCACATGTGTTTCTACCAAAGCACAATATTAAACATGCCAATAGACACAAAACTGAGAAAAATGGCAATTTAAAAAATGTTAAAGGTTTTAGAACAGAATTTTCCTTTCAAATAAACTAAAACCCCAGTTAGCACTAACTGAACTGGGAAACAGTGCTGAAGAAATTATTTTTCCAAAGAAATACAAATAGAAAAGTAATGTATGTAGCCTTCTTCCTTAAAGGGTACCTATTAGGGAGACAGGATATAAAGAGAATATTAAAAAGGTGTTATCTGTCTCAAATTTATTTTTATGAGAAAACACAAGTTAAATTGAGGATTTGTGTTTCAAAAGCAGCCTTCATCCTATGTTAAAGAGATAATATAGATGTAAGCCAATATCTACATAACAATAAAACCAAGGACTCATAGTTTGCCACTAGATTTTATATTTGAGGCCGAGCACAGTGGCTCATGCCTGTAATCCTAGCACTTTGGGAGGCTGAGGTGGCTGGATCACCTGAGATCAGGAGCTTGAGACAAGCCTGGCCAACATAGTGAAATCCTGTTTCTACTAAAAATACAAAAATTAGTTGGGTGTGCTGGCATATGCCTCTAGTCCCAGATTACTCGAGAGGCTGAGGTAGGAGAATCTCTTGAGGGTGGAGTGAGCCAAGATGGCACCACTGCACTCCAGCCTGGGTAATGGAGTGACATTTTGTCTCAAAAAAAAAAAAAAAAATTTTATATTTGAAAGCAGATTGTAATTTTATATATTTTGATTCTCTGAAACTTGACAAATCGTGTACATACTTATGGCAACTATCAGTAGAGCAGGGTATTTTATTACTTGTAATAATTTATCCTCCAGTTCTAGAAACTTAGAAATTTACTTAACTCCAAAGAAAGAACTAAAGTTCTCCATAGAAGTCTAGCTAAAAAGGTGAGTATCAAGTTGGGCATTTGAGGTAGAGGTTAAAGTATTTCAGGTGAAGTAAATAACTGTAAATAAAGAATAAAAATAAAATAAAATATGCAAATATGAATAAAGGAGAAAGTCCCCTGATTTCTCCATCTTCCATGCTAGCTGCAGTTTACACAGGAAAACTGGGGTTCAGGGGCTAAGGTCAGCACTGAAATTGAGGAAACAAACAGTCAAATACATATGTCACTGAGACAGAACACAGTGTGCAGGAAACCTCCAGATTAGCTCACCTTCAGCTTCTAGGACAAAACCTCCACTCCAATCTATCAGAAAGTGGTTGACATTTTCCTTCAAAGTATTTAAAAAAGAAAGTCCATAAAGTCTTGTTAAGATGCCCAAGTTTTCCACAATTCTCATAGTCTGGAAGCTAGGGATCTAATTTCTAAGGTCATTCTTTCCCCTTCATGTACTCCACTTTCCATTTCCGATCTTCAGATCCTCTTGAAATTAACTTCCTAGAACCCTATAATATTTTGGTTTGTTTCCAGCACGCTCTAGACTTCCCCTCGAACTTTTTCTTTACAAAGTCTACTGTAAATGGTCAACATTCTGTGGCAAAAGCCAGATCCATGAAGCTAACTGTAGCTTCCCTTTAATTAAATATTACAAGTTTAGTTACCCCATGTCTTATTTTCTACTTTATAAATAAATATACATATACAGTCCTATGCCTTTATTGTAGTAAATTCTAACAGCGGACACAGAATAAACAAGGGTGGAAAATGAAAGCAAATCATAAAATTAAAAGTTTAATGAAAGTGTTCATCTCTCCACATAGTTCACTACAAATATTAGGTAATCACTGAATAAACTACTGAACATTTTTCTGAATACTTTAATTTCATTTGGAAAACTGTAACATTTGCATAACCTTTCACGCTGAAATTGTTTGTAAAATTAACATTCAGATTATAAACTATAGCTCAAATGTGGTATAAACATGAAAATGATGCAATTAAAAAACGAATTCCAATGATCCATTCTCATTCTAAATCGCGGTAGTGTCCCTGAAAGTATGCTATACTTCTATTAAATATATCCTTATCCATTAAACATTTTCCTTTGCCCATTGGTTGTGTTGTAATGAAAACTTCCACATTTCCATTATTAATCAGTGTATGTTAATGATCTTATGCTTCAGCTGGGTCTCCCTTCACTTCACCTTGCTTCATTAACAACAAGGGTATTAATTAACCCACAATCTACTGGCAGTGTAAAAGCATCAATTCCCTTGTTATCATACATAATATTGCATGTTCAAAGGTGGTGAGAATAGATTAACCCAGAAGATGAGCACCTCAAATGAAATCCACAGTCAAAATTTAATTTTTAATCACTTCTCATGTGAGTAGTCTGATAGCGTCAGCTGGAACTAGGATTATCTCTCTCTCTCTCTCTCTCTCTCTCTCTCTCTCTCTCTCTCTCTCTCTCTCTCTCGACCTTTTTGAAGTAGTTAGCTTACCCAGTGGCCATCCTGCTCACAGCTGGATGCCAAGAAGCAGGTCTTTGTGCTGGAGATTAGAACACTCTTAAGTGGGTACTGAAGCACCTGATTTGGGGCTTACAGCTTGAGTTGAAAGTTGGATTTTTATTTCAATTATGCCTTTCAGCCATGATTCCAGTCTCTAGCAAAAATAATCTTTGACATAAAACTCGGAATATATTTGGGCTTGTTTCCCGATTCAAATGGTCACCCAATCACTGAAGCAAACTGAATTAACTTCTACCTTGGCTTCTATGTCTATTAAATGGGGATAATTATCTTGCACAAGGATCCATCTAATGGGACAAGGTTTGAATAAATAAATTTGTGTCTGGAATAATCTTTGAACCTGGTTCTCAAATGTCATGTGGCTTAAAGCCTCTGCTTTCATAAGTGAAACAATTGAGAAAATTTCTAAACAATTCTAATTATCTCATCACTTTGTCAGCATTAATTTACAAAGCCTTTCGATGCTTCAGTTATGGTCAACAAATATAGTACATTACATTCTCCATATTAGTAATTAGGAGAGAAGCTCAAGGAACTACCAAAATCCAAACCAAAACAAAACAAAAACCACAGCACACACATTATAAAGCATAACAGAAATCATAATCTAATTTGAGCACTTTTTCTCTTTTGATAGCATTCTGGAGATTTTTACTGTCACTGTAGATAGCTGTTTCAAGTCTTTGCTTTATCTAGAAAAAACAAGCCCTTAGCAAACAGTGGTACTCTTCATCTGCATCTGAGGCACACCCAGGGCAGCTGGAGTTTGTGCTAATGAATTCAGTCTTTCATTGATTTTTTTTTTTTATTAGCATGTATGCAAACAAATTAATCTTTTTTTTTTTTTTTTTTTTGGAGACAGAGTCTCACTCTGTCACCCAGGCTGGACTGCAGTGGTGCAATCTCAGCTCACTGAAACCTCCCCATCCCAGGTTCAAGCAATTCTCATGCCTCAGCACCACCACTCATGGCTTTTTGTATTTTCAGTAGAGGCGGGGTTTTACCATGTTGGCCAGTCTGGTCTCGAACTCCTGACCTCAACTGATCTGCCCGCCTTGGCCTCCCAAAGTGCTCAATCTAAGATTTTAAAGCTACAGTTTCATAAAGCTGAAAAAGACTAAGTAGCAGCCCAGTCCAGTTATTTGCCTTGGATAAAGTGATTTTCACAGTTTAAGATGGTAGAAAGCTGATATCCTTATCAAACATTTCCACAAATGCAGATTCTGTGGGTTCCAACAGTAGTTATTTACCATCTAGGGATACCTATTCATACTTCAAATTTCTTTTATGTTATTTTAAAATTTTTAATTAAGTCTATTTCTTTTGATTCTGAACTTTGTTGCATTTGATGAGAAGTTTCACGTTAATTCTTAAAATACTTTAAATACATTAAACTATCCTCCAGTTTTTTTTATTTTTAAAGACATGGATATAGTTATCCCAAATTAGTGCTTGGAATGATACTGGTTATTTAGAAACCCATCATCTAATATACAATATTTTCCTACTTATTTTGTTTATTGTCTGATTCCCTCCAATAGAATATAAGCCTTCAGGAGGGTAAGGAGTTTGTCTGTTTTGTATCCCTGGCGTTTAGAACAGTGCCTATGCAGCTGGAGGTCAAAGATGTTTAAAGGAATTAAATAAATAAAGAAACTAAAATTTTCTAAGAGATTCATTCGGGTGCATACACAAACTGAATAACTACAAATGCACTGTTACATTTTTTATAGAAGCAGCTTATAAAGCTTAAAGTTAAGGAATTGAAGGGAAAGAGATATGATGTAGCATATTTCATCACTGAGGGAAAACTGCTGCTTTTCTCCTGCAACACTATTTCTGAATATCCCAAAATAGCTTGGTAATAAAACTCTGCAAATGGAATTTAGTAGTAAGGTGATAAATCAAAGCTATTCTTTAGAAATGTTATGGCATAATTTCTCAAAGGAACTTAAAAAGTTTCCCATTGGACAAGGTTCTATAAAAACACACTTAAATCATAAGCAGGTATGGCCACTCAGCCTTGGATTCTAAGCTTAATACCCTGACAACATTCTAACAGCTCTATGAGGCTGCAGAAATGTAGCAGTAATATGAAGTTAGACCAAATTTCCATCACTTGTGCAAGGGCTAAGTGACGGTGTTTTCAGCATAAAATGACTTTGGAGGTCATCCACACGAATTCTCAGGTCTCCCTCCCATCTAAAATCCTATGTTTCTGTAACATATTTTGAAAGGAAAGAAGATATAGATCTTTTTGAATCAAAGAGTTTTAGTGATGAAAGATGCTTCAGAGATCATTTCATTTATTACTTGCTCAAAGTCTCTGGCTGGTTTTTTAATGGAGTCCAGATCTGGTACTCAAGACGTTAGAATTTCATTTTAGTAACCTTTCTACTCTGCTATATGCATTTTCTCCTTTCTTAAAACATTATTTCTTTCAGAAGCATTCTTGGCTGTGAAACCTAAGGACCACCCAGGAATTTATGTAGTGTGACAGAATCCACACAAAAATCCAAATGGCTTTTGTTCACTATAGTTGCACCTTCTCATTCCAAGAGCTGAGAAACCAAACATTTTGTGTGTCCAGTACCTCTGTTCCCTCTGATGGTGTCCTTTTCTCTAAAACCACTTTAATGGATGGAATGGCAGGGTGGGTTGGTCAGTTATGAACTTCCCAGGCTGTAGAACTCCAGGGCAGGGGCCAGTGGACATGAGGCTGGACATACAGTCCTCTAAGAGGGGTCAGAAACGGGAATGATGTCCCTGACTCTCTGTATATCTATAACCATTAGAAACCTGGAATAGGTCTTTAAAAATGTAGAAGTGAGACAATGTTCTATTTCAGTGGCTTTCAGCTTGCCTGCAGATTGCATCCCCTGGGGAACTTTTACAGCCCTTCAGGCCTAGGCCTCAACTGAGGCCAACTGAATTAGGATCTCTGGACATTGCTATTTTGTTCAAAGTGTCCCAGGTGCTGCTAATGTACAGCTACAGATAAGCTACACTGGTCTATTACATGACCTTACAGAAATAAAAAGACATAAACAGAAGATAATTCTGTGTGCATATCAATTGCACAAAATCATGAAAGGACTTACCACCATCTAAATATTTACCCACCCTCAAAAAGTTTTAGTACTGCAAAAGCCATGCTGCTACAGGGTTATTATGGTCTGGTAACCTGAGAGAAAAAGCCTGGAATACAGGCACCCAGCATCATTCCAGACATGCAAATAGGCAAGGTAAGCAAGGAAGAAGTTCATCTACATTGTCTTCTACCTTTCCAAGGAGAAGAAGACAGATATTCTTAATTTTCCTCTATGAAAATTACATCATTAAATATCAAGGGACGATCATGAGCTTGGTGCTGGCAGGAGGGAAGATTAGAAAGTTAATAGAAAATGAGGTGCCTGCCCTTGCTTTACTCAATGTTTTATCAGTGCAATGTTAAAAAAAGTCACTAGCTGGGCGCGGTGGCTCACGCCTATAATCCCAGCACTTTGGGAGGCCAAGGCGGGTGGATCACGAGGTCAAGAGATCGAGACCATCCTGGTCAACATGGTGAAACCCCATCTCTACTAAAAATACAAAAATTAGCTGGGCATGGTGGTATGCGCCTGTAGTCCCAGCTACTCAGGAGGCTGAGGCAGGAGAATTGCTTGAACCCAGGAGGCGGAGGTTGCGGTGAACCAAGATCGTGCCATTGCACTCCAGCCTGGGTAACAAGAGCGAAACTCTGTCTCAAAAAAAAAAAAATGGTCACTAGGCTGACCATCAAGAGCTTCTAGATGGTATCAGCTGAGTGAGACACTCCTATCATATACAACAGGCACTTCACAGAGGTTGTTTCCTCTTTAAAACAGTAAGGAACTCACTTCTTCAATCACATGCTCAACCTACTATGTGCCGCTAAACGTGAACTCCCAACACTGAGGTATCTCTGAAAGAATCAAGGCAGGCTGTGTAGACATTTCCACACAGAGGCATGTTAACAGAATATACTGAATGATAACCTCCTGAAATAAATTTAAAAAAAAGCAGCCATACCTAAAGGAAATCAGGTCAGGCCTAATGAGAATCAGCTGGTAGGCTTTACCTATTCCTACTATTCTATTCTCTGTTGGCTTTTTTTTTCTTGGAAACCTGTAATCATAAGTACATTTTCTTCAAAAAGATGAATAACGAAATGGGAAAGAACATATTTCCTATGTTTTCCCTAAGGCAGACCTGTCATAACACAAATTCAGAAAGGAAAATCAGTAAGAAGGGGTTTCTCTATATAATCCACAGTTTTCCCCCTGCTTTGAAACATAAATCATCATTCACTACAGAAGCATCTGTAAACAAAACACACTTTATCCTCTCTAGGGAGAAGAAAGGGTTAAACAGGTCCAGCTACCAGCAGGACCACAACAGAGCAGGACTGGCTGGGCCCAAACTTGCTCCTCCATCCCTTCAACTCCTCTAACTCACAGCTCCTTGTTTTTTTCTTTCTTGCCTTCCTCTCATGTAAATAAATCTCATGCCCAATGATGTTTGCCCTATTTCTGGGAAGATAAAAGATAAAACTCCAGAAACAACTTGATTTTCCTCTAATATTTCAAAATATTTCAAGTCAAAACCTGAACCTTGGAAAAAAAAAAAAAAAAAGGAAAATCTTTGAAAATAGCTTCAATCACCGTCCAGGTTCACAAATAAATATCCAGTTACCAGACTCACAGCTTTCCTACTTTAAACAATGAAGAACTATTGAACAAAGGAAGAAATGTTGAAAAATTTAGATGACAATGAATTTCATTGCTGCTTGCTTTCAGAGAGCTAACTTAGTAAACAAAAAGGGAGCTTGTCACAGATGAATGAACATTTCAAAACTGGCTGCAAAGAAGGACCCAAATGCCTGGTTGATTTACTTGTTCCTTATCAGCATTTCCCACTGATCTTCTCTTTAAGAGTTTAAGAAATTCACTCATTCACTCATGCATTCCTTCATTCCACAGATATCACTGGATGACTTCTTGTGCCTTTCATTACTAAGAAGGAAAGATATGCACTTTAGGAACTATGAAAATATGTAAAGTAGGTGTGTGGGGGTCAACTTATTTAGGAAAATCATTAGTAGGTTGCTTTTAAGCACCTCTAAAATTATTTCCTTTAAAAACTCAGCTTGATTTGCTGACAGAATACTGTATGAATTGTTTAGTTTTTTTGTATTCTATTCTCAAGTCCAGTCACAACAGAAATGTCTTATCTAAATAGCCTTGGCATTCTCCTCCTGCTATATTCCATGGAGTAAACTTTATTTGCATGTTAACATCAATCAGTATTTCTACTTGTCCTATGGGAGCACAGGCCTCCTCTATTGGGTCCTGCAGCTACATTTTCACAATTTAGTGACTTTTGTGGGAAAGGGATGAGAAATTACTCACATCTCTTGTTCAGCTATCTTCCTCAGCCTCTGGTGGGTCCAAAAATGTAAGAATCCAGAACAGGCTTATCCCAGCCTCCAGGACCATTCCTTTTCTCCCATGGACCCTCTCCTCCTCACTGCTATTGGACCGTGTGGAGGGCCACCATATGGCTGCATGCGGCCCCAGATGGCTCCATCTCCCTAAAAGGGGTGCTCAAGAACATAAAAATGCTGCTGTGTACTTTTATTGCAGCCCCTTCTCATTTTCCTCCATCTGTCCTCCATATGGTTTATGCAACTCTCTTCAGCTCCTGCATACCCGGGCCTTTGATAATGAGGGTTGCTTACCTGACCGAGATAAAGAACTAGAATTCACCTTTGTCAGTGACAAGGGGCCTTGTTACTTTAAATAACTGATTCGCTTAGTATTCAAACTATTAATATCTGCTTTTCTTCAATTTGCACACACTTGTTTTATATTTATTATATATCTTGTAATCTTATTAACAGAAACCACATGGTGGCTTTTCTGTTGAGTTTTCTCCAAGTGCCACAGTTGAGGTTTGAAGAGCTACATGTGACTTCCACTTAAGCATCTCTTTTATATACATATTAATCACTTTCTCCAAAGTTGACTTTTCCATTTTCATAAAATCTTTCTTTGATGAAAGTTATTACCATTTTTGCCACTCAGATGACTCTGCAAAACTCTAAAGTTTCACATGTGTCTTCTTCCCAAACTCTAAGGAAACGAGCATGAATTAGGCGAGGTGACCCCAACCAACCCCTTTATCCCCACTTAGGTTGGTGCTGGGAAAGTCAAGCCATGAAGTCCTGGTCCTCTTGGCTTTGTGAGCACAAGGCAGAAGTGACATAAGTGATCCCAGGGGTTGGTATAACTGAGAAGAAAGCAAGAATAAGTCACTAGACAGCATGTAAACCACTCTATTTCCCAATAGGAGGCAACTTCTGACATCAGCAACAATAACAAGAGTGATCTGTCATTCCCAGTGTTAAGCAGTGGGAACTTGTGAGCACCTGAGCCATTTTCTCAAAAGTAAAGAGAACACAAACTAATGACAATTAGAAAGAAAAAGAAATCAAGCTAGGCCTGCGCAAATTTTAATAATTTCCCCACTTGCCAATGTGACCCAGACACAAAGTCTTGCATTATAGAACTGTAGTGTTACTAAGAAGAAGAAGAAAGCATTCAATCTTTCCAAACATCTACTAAAGTGTCTCTTCCATGACAGATAATTTGCCTATACTCTAGTTCAAACCACCTGTGTAAAGCAGTCTGGCAATCAGTAGACTGAAAATTAGACCCACTTCCATGATGACTATTTTTGATGAAGCAGAACATGAGAATAGTGCTAAAATGCACCAAATATTAATCTATAGACATACAAAATCAACCCAGCAAATGCCAAGAGAATACGTTTTTTTTTTTTTAGTGGTGTGTTTAGGGTATATAAATGACAGCTATTGATTTTGTCTTCAAACATATGCAAAATAAGGTATCTATCTGAATTTTAAAACCAAACAATAACTTTTCTGTAGGATACATGATTCGGTCATTTTTATACTTTTTTTTGGTGCCCATTTACGTATTTCACACATCCTTGTTTCTCTTATTGTCCTTAATAATGGAATATAGACCCAGACATCACTTATGTTCAGATACAACTCCAGGAACACAAGGAAATTCTTGTTCCCACCTAAGCTGTCATTTAACAATTCTTCCTGCACAGTAAAAATCTAAGAAAACTGTGGGTCTCACAGGTTCTATGGTAGAAGCAAAAAGTGCATTTTAGTTAAGGAATCAAGTTGTAAAATGCAGGCTACAGTCAGAGGCCTATTCATTGGAATAACTGCTCCAGCATGGAACAAATTACAAATTCTGGTTAAGAGAAGCAAGTACTCTCCCTTCTGAGATAAAGGAAGTTACGGATAAGTCATTTTGTAAGTAGAACAGTAGGGTTTCCAAAAGTGCATGGGTGAAAAAGCAAAATGAGTGTTCTATTCTCAGATTACATTTAAAAGACAAGAAGTCTGATCAATAAGGCTTTAGTGCACTACAATTTCTGGTCTGAAAAGCTGTGAGTATCATAGCCTGCACCTCAGGGCTCGTTCTGACCAAGCAGTTTGTAAACCACTTGGAAAAAGGCAGAAGTTGCCACTAACCATGTAGCTGCTGAGTAGTTGCATTAATTGTTGACATTTGGCACGGAGGCTGCTGCCCCCAGCTCAGCAGTGCCTACATGCCAGGTGAATGCTGCTAACCCTCCTCCCCCTTGTATTTCTTTTCATTCTATTGAATGTTGGCCTCTTGCCAACTGCCTTTAGGTGAGATTTGGGAAAAATTGCCAAAGAAACAAGAACAGCTGCCTTCATATCATTTTCTTTGTACAGCTACTTCCCAGGGAGCTGCTTGGGATCTACATGTGTCCATTTACTGGATTTAAACAAATCAGCACAAGGCAAGGGATGAGTTGCACAAAGCATATGCTATTTCTCCCCACCCCGGTTTCAGCTAACAGTGGGAACCTTGCCCCTGAGGGTACTGACAAGGGCATCAGCTGCTGTGAGTCTGGAAGCATGAGCTACTCAGAGCCTTACCTGTTTCTTTGTCCTGGACTTCTTCCAGGTGCAAGTCATTCAAAAGGTGCTCCAAAATCTTCTCTGGGGTCCCAGACACCACCACATATCTGTCAGAGAGCAGAGAGTCCACTGAGTCATCCTCGGTGGAAGACTGCGAGCGGCTGCTCCATTCATCGTCCTCATCCTCCTCGTCGATGTATTTGAAATAAGGCACATCGAAGGTAGGCAAGGGCAGCTCTCGGTCTGAGAGCGCTGCGGCGGAATCTTTCCTCTCCAAATGAGGGTCAAAGACCCTCAGCCGGGAGCTGCCCATTGTGAATGGTTACTAACAAAGGCATCCCCTAAATGCTAAGAGATCTTGCCATCCCTGTCCTTTCACTGGGAACTGAGTCCATCTGGCTGCTAAGAGCTCTGCAGTCAGCTAGAACGCTGGAGAGGCGGAGAGAAAAGAGAGGGAGGGAGGGTAGAGGAGGCAGAGAGCGAGTGAGATGGAGCAAGGGAAGGGAAGGCAGGCAGGGAAAAGGAAACGGGAGCGCGTGCCTCTGTGGCTGCAGGGAAACTCTCACCTCCAATGGCTCTCCGCACTCCCAGCTGTGGGGGCTGGGCCACAGCACTGCACTTTCTTCAGCACCAGGACGCTCTGGTCTTGCTCTTTAACCTGAACAGTCGTCACTTCATCATCTTGCTTTAATTGTGGACAGGGATGATGGATGAGAGAAGGAGAAAGAGAGAGAAAATTAAAAGGGCGGGGGGAAGGAGCTAACTAAAGCTGCATTTTCTAGAGTTGTTTTACAGTATCATCTCTTTAAAGATTCAAAATAAATTAGGAGTCTGGTCCAAAATCTCCCTCTAATAGTAAAGTATCCAGGCTCAAGTGCTATGAAAACTTAAAACATTAGAGAGACATAAATAGTTTAAAGGAAATAAAAAAACAAAGTAGAAGTGGAATTCAGAGTTTATTTTGAAAACTACCTGAACAATTTAGAAACTGCAAAGTTCAAAGTTTCAAAAAGTACAAATACTAATTACATGTATACTATATTCTCTTTTAACTGGTAGATGTTTATTAAACACTCTATTAAAGTTGAAAAATCATAAAAAGTACATTATTTAAACAATAAGACAGCCATATTCAGTAGCTGTAATCACCCCTACTTTAAAAGGCAGGCAAGGAAAAAAAAACAAAACTACCCACTCCATCATTCAGTTCAATTTTTTTTTCAAGACTTGAGATGGCCTTCAAATTTATCATGTACTTGTTTTGCCAGAACACAAGCAAAAATGGATCTCTAGTTAGAATCTCATCTAGGCTGAAATTTGGATGTCATGGGTGAGTGCACAGACTTTCTTCACCTCAGTCCCTTTTTAAAAAGGAGAGACGGCTGAACCATCATTCATTTCTGCATACACAGCTTCCACAGCCCAGAGTGAGTGTGGCCCGCTGACGTGGCTCTGTCACAGAGGACAGCTTTGCTGCTGACCCAGCAGGCTGGCCTCAGACTCTGAGAGCCATAAACACATCCAGAGTGTTTCGTGTGAAATTCTTTCGACGTGCAACATCCAGTAAGCGTAAGGTAGCCCGGGAAAAAAGAACTATAAGATGCATGTCAGAAAATCTGGCGTCCCTATTTCTGAGGATTTGAGCAAAAGATTAAAGCAAGAAAAGTTGAGAGTAAGTAGGTTTCACTTTAAAAACGATATCACCTCTTTAAAAAGGGTACTACATGCTTAGGGCTCCTAGCATGTTTCCCCCTAATGACAGAAAATCCTACCTACCTAGGCTCAGGTACAAACATAAAAGAGGATATCCCCACCCCCAAAGAGAAAAAAATACCCATTGGGCCTTATTAATTGGTTCTACAGGCTAATCAGGGATGTCAATGTATTTTATTCACCTTTCATAAGAATAGAAAGGTACTAATCTTGCCCTAATTGCCAGCCAAATCAGTAATAAAATTGTGATTTTACCTCCTGGTATTCTGGTTCCTTAGAAAATGTAATAAGCTAATCATTTACGTCCTCCAGGATTTTCTTAAAACCAAAAAATATTTGTCATTCTAAACAGCAATATAATTTTATGATCATTCATTTTTAATCTTTTAGTGGTAAATAATTTCACTATGTAAAACCGATGTATTACATTTCAGCAAGGTCAGAAGCACGCAGTTACTGTGGCAATTAATGCTGGATATTCATTGTTAAACTCCCTGGGGACGACAGTGGGACTCCCGTAACATGAATACCAATGTGTAATTGCTATCTTTCATTTCTCCAAAGGGGTTCTTTTGTTATACATGTGGCTGAAGTGAAATAAGGTGGCTGAAGAGAAGTGCATACATTGACCGAAAAAAAAAAAAAAGCAGAATGAGGGTCTGGGATGCTGAGACACACAGAACAAACAAATAATTCTGTTCTCTGAAAGGACAAAAATCTTTCCCTTAAATCGTGCGCCAATACTCATTTTATATGAGCTTGCTGTCATTCTGAAGCGTGTTTTACATTCTATGTGCATGTGATATATGGCATTATTAACTTCCACAGGCCATGCACATACATATGGATGGGAAGGGCTTCTCTAATGCCTGTGTAACTAATATGTATTACATGGCTGTGCACACAGCAGCCACACTCTGCCGGGCAGGGGAAGGGCTGAATCATATTGATGTACTATCAATAGCATCTATGTCATTGTGATAGTTTTCCATTTTGAAGACCTGTTAAAAGTGAAGAAGAGAAAAAGCAGAAAAATTAATGTATAAAGGGAAATATGTTATCTAAAATTGCCATAAAAACATAATAATCCTCTGTATTACATCTGGCTCTCAAGAAGGAAAGGTAATTTAATGTTTCCTGACCCAGGTATGCTTGACTAATTTCTCATCATGAGAAAGAACAGAATCATCATAGTTGAGGTTCTGGGTATGAAATTTTGTTCTTGTGCTTGCTTGGTTAAGATTAAAAGTGTTAAGAAAACTAATAACAGAAAATATATTCAATGACAAATAGTTCATAAAATGCAGGTAAAGTATTAAAACACTTAAGTGACATTCATTCAACAAATAATGAGGGCTTCCTTTGCATAAGGCACTGTTCTGGACACCAAGTGGCAAGTGAAGATGAGTGAGGCAAGTATCCTGCTCTTAACTGACAAGTTAATAGGCTCCATGACAACATAAGTATAACAAGGTGACCACCCTAAGATGTGGCCAAATGCAAGAGACAATGCAAAAGTAGAATCCATGGGCTCTGACAATCAAAGATAACTACAGGTGATGGAGAGAATGGAAATACCATTAAACAGGGGAGAAAGTGTATGAAGGAGCGATTCTAGGGAGACTGATGCTTCTGATTTTAAACATTGACATTTCGTACTAAGACAGCCTGCCTGCCATAGATGTTTAGCAAGCAGTTAGAAGTAAAGAACTAGGCCTCCTCTAAACAAAGGTCAAGGGAAAAGACAAATTTAAGAATTATTTAAGCTTTGGTAGTGGATGAGATTGTTAAGGAGTAGCAGGAAAGAGGCAGAACTATGAACATGGGGGATTAAAGGAACTAAAAGCAGAGTAAGGGGAAGAAGTAAAGAGGGAGAATATTAGAGAAATGGGGGAACCTACTTACAGAGAGACCATGAAGACCACCACCAAGATGAGCCAGGAGAGCCAGGACAGCGCTGTATTAGGAGACCCCAGGAGAAAGCCTGCCTGACACTAACGTTTACAAAGATGGTAAGTCTAAGAAAAAGTGATGATGAAGTCACTTTAGGTCAAATGTGTTCAACTGTGAGTGAACAAAGAGGAAGAGAAGACTACATCTTGGAAATTTCCTTATAAAGGAAAGAAGTCAGCTTGAAGAGGCCCATTCCTCCAAAATCAAACCTGTCTGAAGCAGCCAGTACCGGAGAACCTTTCAGATGGCAAATGCTGAGAATCATCTAGCTCGACCCCATGACATTCAAGAAGTCATACAAGCAGCACAACTTCCAATGCTGTTTGCCTTTAGGTTTGTGAATGCATTAACTGAAGATGCATTTGTCGCTAATAGCTTGTTATACTTCTTTTCATCTCACAACTTTCTTGGCCTAATTCTTATTTATCCCAGAAAGTTCACTTCAAGAATCACCTCCTCCAGGCAGCCCCCTGGCCTTCAGTTTGATCTTGCTGGCCCTTCTGTGTGACCTCACAGCACCACACGTATCCTTCTAACTCAGCACTCTGAGGAGCACTTACTGATGCACTTTCTGTCCCTGCCTTGCCCAAGCTCACTTGTGGGCGAGTACCCTATCTTCTTTCACTTTGAATTCCCAACAATTAACCAGGTATTGACATTTCACAGACACTCAATGAACATTTACTGAATATGTTTATAAACAAAAGGATGAATGAATGCATGTGCATTTTAAAGTGGAGGTTTAGAGAGCAACACATTAAATCTCATTTTTCTTTTTTTGCGGGGTGGGGGGACATTTTTACTCTGTCACTCAGGCTGGAGTGCAGGAGCACAATGTCAACTCACTGCCACCTCTGCCTCTTGGACTCAAGTGATCCTCCCACTTCAGCCTCTTGAGTAGCTGGGACTACAGGCGCACACACCAACCATGCCCAGCTAATTTTTTATTTTATTTTTTTGTAGAGACAGGGTTTCACCTTGTTGCCTACGCTGGTCTTGAACTCCTGAGCTCAAGCAATCTGCCCATGTCAGTCTCCCAAAGAACACCTTAAATCTCTGAATATATTTCACTTGGTGAATTGTGATAGAGCCCAGAGAAGCGACATTTTGCTAAGAGGTGCTCTTCCTAAGGAGGGATCGTCAAACTCTGCTGGTGGTCGTCAAACTCTGCAGGGCACTGGCCTTACCTGCTCTGCATCCTGACCATCAGCTTAGCTAAGGCACTCAAACAGACAGTGCTAACCTGAGAAGAACAGCTGGCATGCTTGTTAAATTGGACAATGGCAAAGCAAGGCAAGGGGTTACATATCAGATCAGAACGACCTGCTCTAATTCAGGATCTCAGCCTGAGAGTGGCTTATGTCAGACAGCACCGAGCCTTGACCACTACTTAATATATGAAAAGTATTTTGTGAAGTATAAAACATCATGCAATTATTAGTTACTGGACCATTAATAGCTAATATAATTTTATTCCATAGTGGCAGAGGTAATGACAACTCAAGAACTAAGGAGACAATACTGCCACATGCAACAAACAGAACCACTAGGAATGGGCAACTGGGGAGGAATCAGCCACCACTAGGCAGATAAACCTATAACAACTACCAGTAACTGAGGGCTTACTGTACCACAGGCAAAGCTAAGAGCTGAAGATCCACTATCTTACCTAATCACTATAATGATCCTATGAGATTAATGCTATGAAAATTCCGATTTTACAAATGGAGACGGGAGCCCAGAGATGAAAGGAGAAAGATCACAGAGCAAAGCTGAGATTGAACCCAGACAGGCTCGATGCGAGTGCTCTTAACCAGAACCACAAATGTCCCCTAAGATGGCCAGTGCTCTATATTACAGATGACAATTATCAAAGATGCCACTTTCCCTCGTGCTGACTGCCAGTGCAGGGCAATCGTTCGTGGGTCAGGCAACAGGGGTGCCTAGGCCAAAGTCAGGGTCAAAAGCTCGAGCTAGCATAGCCAGTTGTTAGTTCCAGATGACCTGTCTGGTTTGGGAAAGCCATACAAGGGCTTTCATTCCAAGAGAGGAAGAGAGTTGGAGGAGCCGAGTGCAGTGGTGTGACCACAGCTCAACCAGCTCAGATCAGGCAGCGCTCGAGACCCTGCAAGGGGAAAATGAAGTGCCGACCAGACCCGAGGCAGGGACCAAGGCAGAAACGGAGTTAAACACGGCAGGGACTGGCTTTAGAGGAAGGCGATGTTTGTGGGCACCTATGTCTATGCAACTTGGGACACAGAGACATGCAGGTTAAGGCTGGTGGAGGTGGGGTTCCCGGTATGTAAGCTGCCTCAGGCCTGCTGGGCTCAAGAACTGGGTGGACATGAATTACAGACTTTAATGTGGTTAATTTTATGTTATGTAAATTTTACCTTAAAATTGAAAAAAAAAAAAAGATCTCAGCAGAGATGAGTCTGTGGACACAGATTTGTTAGTCAGGGGCCACATGAATCTGCCCCAAGGAGCCACAAGGAGCTCTGAGAAATATGTCCTGAGAGATACAGTTTAGGTAGCCAGAGGTCCAAGAAAGAAGAGTTCAGAAGGATAAGTAACAGCAGGTTATTTCCACTTTCCGAGCCACTCGGCCCTCTGGGAGAGGAAGCCCTGGAATTACTCATGATGTTCTAGAAAGGTGACTTTCCACTAGTGGGTGATGAGATAAAAGTGGCTGATTGTGGACCAATTCAAAGAAGTGCTAACAGCAGAGATGGACCCAGCTCTCTCCCAAGATGAAGCACAGTGTGTCAACATATCATTAAAAAATGAAGATGATTCCGGATTGAGAGTCAGGGCCATGCTCT
Organism: Aotus nancymaae; assembly: GCF_030222135.1. Classification (NCBI taxonomy): domain Eukaryota; kingdom Metazoa; phylum Chordata; class Mammalia; order Primates; family Aotidae; genus Aotus; species Aotus nancymaae. The sequence goes on along the minus strand of NW_026988438.1, from coordinate 38,015,865 downwards.
GCACCCTTTCTAACATAAAGATTCTATAAAATTATTCTTGATTCCACTTTCTCACAGAAGCCCAAAGCGTTGGCTCTCCTAAATAGGAAGAAGGCACATGATTTAGCAGTTGGGTATCTCTTCCCATCTTGCACTATGGAAATTCACCTAAAGCCTAGCTGACCAAGCCATCAATACCCACATCTGTTTCTGTTCTATGTGGGTACAGCAGAATTAGAATGCTTATCTGAAAAAAAAACTCCTCTAGCCAAAAAGAATTTTGTTGAGAACAACCCTTAGATAATTTGCTGAAAATATATCTCATGATTCTTTTTCTTATGAAAAAAAAAGTAAACATGTCTTATAAAAAGGTCAAAAGAATATTGCTGGCAAGACAGAACTGATTAAGAGAGATTAAGTTAGCAGATGTATGTCAAGGTGAGCCGCCTAGACTCAGCCGACCACAAAGGAGCTGGCCTAACAAATACGTCTTTGTACAGGATACTCTGGCAGAAGGAGAGTATTTAGACAATGATAATTAGTTATTTCCTTTTTTCAATCCCACACATATCAAGATTAATAACTCTAATGAAAGCCTAAATAAGAGTAATAAAATTCTTCACCCCAACATTTATAAAATCTAGGTAAAGTCTGACTTTTATAGATATGAAAATAAACATATATTTCTTATGGAACTTGACCAAACTCCCAACAGAAAACCAGTATGTATAACTAAACAGAAAGCTACTGGCTACTAGACAAAAACTTTATGTATTAAATCTCATTGCCTCTATGAATATCGTCATATAAAACAACTTGTTTAATAACCCCAAAACCAGAGCAAGCCTTGGAATTTGATCCCAGGGCCAACTTCAGCTAGTATACCTACCACACAACAGGGCAGAAGTGATGGGACAGACTGTAGCATCTTGAAATATAAAGTCAATGCCTTTTTATTGAGAATATATTTCAACATGCTGTATTAGCTTGACAGATCATTCTGGATACTGGCAGGAAAAAGCACACTCAGCAAGGGTTTTGAAAGTGTTTAATGAAGGGGCTATTTACAGCTGTGTAGGTAGGTTTGCTGAAACTAAGCAAAAATGGTGAGAGATAACCAGGACTAGAAAAGAGGGAGATCTTAACTAGTCCTGGGCTGGAAGGGGTAAGAGGAGGTAAAAGTAAGTATTGGATCCCTTTGGGAGCTAGAGGCATAAGTGAGAAGCTACCAAGGAGGAGTTGTGGCCACTGCCAGAACTAAGGAGGAAGCTGGACAGAGGTGAGAGGAATACCCTGACCTCTCTCTCCTTCCTGCTTCTGATCTCTTGCCGATGCTTCCCACTGGCTGCATCCCATTCAGAGCATGAGGACAAGAAATCCAGGGTGATGCATTCCATAGTGTGTGGTGAGGACTTGCTGTCCCAGCACAGGGCAGACGTGAGAATGGAGAAGGGGATGCAAACAGAGACAGCCCAGCATGCTTCACATTTCACAGTTTCCAGAGAAGCTTGTGTGAAGTTTTCATTAATTTAGACTACACCATATTGGTCATGTATGTCATCTTCCTGCTGTCCAGAAAACAACTCGAAATCTAAAATCTTTAGGGTAGGGTGTGTTAGCATTTTCCTACTTGACTGAATCCAATTTCTACATGCTTTATGGTCTTAACAGTCTTTCTTGTCTAATGCCTACATCAGTTTACTGTAATTTAGCTTCCGCAGCTTGCTTCACACTCTACATTTCCCATGTGACCTTTGAGAGTGGTTAGTCAATCACACAGGTGTTACTGTTTATCATAAAAGTTTGAATTTTATTAAATCTTTTCCAGCAAGCTTCTAGTTCCAGTATAAAAGTTCTTGGCTGATGACCAGATTTGGGAGTGGGATAGAAGGTAGAAGAGGGAGGAGAAATGGCAGGGCCAGTTCCACTCTGATGATAGCTGCATGAGAACAGTAAATGGGTTGGTTTGATTTTCTATCTCATCCCACCATCCAGAACAATGTCTGTTAAGTGAATGGATAGCCTGGCGAATGATGGATAAGTGAACAGATACTGTAAATCAGAATGGCTCAAGGTCAAAAGAGGCAGAGGCTCAGACTCAGAGGAAATAAGTCCAGGGGGTAAGCTAGGGTAGAAAAGGAAGATTCAAGCCTAAAGTCTGCGGAATGAAAGAACTAAATCTAGTCCATTGTAGCTAGGAACCAAAGCTGTAAAGTCAGATCTAGGCTAAGTCTGAGTAATGGGCATAGCTCTCTGATAGCACACATAGAGCCTGATTCTGACTCCAGGGTCTTTGGAGCCAGTTCTCACCCAGAAAGATGTCCATCCTCAAAGGGCTGAGTTCACAGCTGCAGACAAGGCCTCAACCTATACTGAGAGGACCTGGGTTACAGGGCTTGCCTTATCCAGAGTCAAATCCTGGCAACCATCCAATAGCTGTTTTGCTGGGAAAATAAAAATATACTCCCCAAACTCCAAAGTATCATCTAAAAAATAAGGCCATTATGCAGCTCCCAGGACTTTTAGGCACTAAAAAAGACAATGAAGGCCCACCACGGTCCCCTGCCACCCCAACTACAGTTCAATCACCAATGACTAGATAAATCTAATTTGTTTAACAATTTACACGCCTTACCAAGAACCCTTCCACCAAGCCACAAGCCAGGGATATGGTCCATTTCTCTCTAGTTCATGGGTAATAACCAATTTTTAATAGCATAAAAATTAAACTCAGATGATGGCATCCCTTCAAAGAACTTATGGCCTGAATCAAATTAAACTGATATCCACCAAAGCAAAGACAGACCGGGTTCAAATCCTAGAGTTGCCATTTACTAGCTGAGTGGTCTTTCTGAGCATCAGTTTTCTTGCCTGTGAAATGGGATAATCCCTACCTTATAGACCCAATTGAATACTGGACACAGAGAAAGCCCTCAATAAATAGAGGACAGAAAAATATACAAGCTATATTGTAACTGTATACCATCCAAGTGTACTAACACTGAAGTATTACAAAATTGAATTTGCATCAGGGTCTTGGTATAATTTTGTTTATGTATGTGTATATATAAATATCCAAATTTTAAAAACACACACAAATAACATCATAAAACTTTTCCTACTGCAATGCAAACTGCTGCCTATGGTGTTGTATGCGCCACTGAGAGGGAGAAGGCATCACAGGAGTTAACTACAGAGCTCATGGAACCTGCAGAAACGGAGGTTCCAAGCCCCTCTGCCAGAGAAGGACTAACGATGATGAAATTGATCATTTTCATGGGCATGTAGAGCTGTTTCTTTCTGGCACTCACCTCACCCCAAATCTCACTCGCCAAGAAGCATACACCTCTAGAGACCAAAAACTAAAAGAAGGGAGACAAGGTAGTTCAGTTGTCTCTCTGACTCTTACATTTTTAAACATAAAATGTTAAGGGTTAGCTAACGCTCTGTGGGCTCTTGGTCTTTGGTCAGGGTTACTGATGATCTGCAAAGGCACAGTTGCATCCTGTGTTGTTGGCATGACTGGAGTATAGACAGGATAAAACACAGCAGTGACAAACAAGGTGTGATGCCAGCCATGGTCACCTGAGGTGAGGCAGCTGGAATGCCACTGCTTTCTGCTGCTCCTCTGTTCCAGATGGTGGTTATTTCCTTCTGCAGAGACTCGAAGGTACATCGACTCACCCTGGTTAGAAGGCCTGAGGGAACAGGCGAAGGGTCAGCCAAACTGGGAAACTGCTGAGATTTTCTGAGCCACTTACCACCTGCATGCTGTGGACCAGGGCTCTTCAGCAGTGCCTCAGTTCCCTGCAACTAAGCAGGCTGGGTCAACGGGCAACTTGAGGGCACGGCACTGTGTGCACACACAACCTGATAGAGGCCTATTTGAGAGCACGTCAGAAGAAATGAGGATCTTTCAGAAATTTAAATTAGATCCTTAAGCATTTCCTGAAATGTAGAAGAAAAGGGAAAAAAATGCCAGTGACCAGAATCACTGCTTTTCACTAGCAGCCCAAAGATAGGACAGAAACCTACACTAAATTATGATTAAAGTTTCTACATTCTGGTTGCAGATTATTTGTCCCATGGGGTTTAAATAATGCATGGTAGCAGTTTTACAGAAGACTTTACAACTGAATAACAAGAGAATAACATGACTTTTCAGAGCAGCATGAAATAGCTAGCCCTGACTGGTTCCTATGGCCTTGACTTCTCCTTTCAAATTCCTCCCATAGGATCTGAAACTGAGTTGTGTTTCATACCTCTGACTCAGTGAGGAACTAATTTATAAACAGAAATTATTTGAAAAAGCTAGTTCTTATCTCTGAGTAGACTCAGAAGTATTCTTCAAACTTGAAATAAACCCTAAAAGATTGAAAGGCTTCATGTCAAGGAACTCTATCACTCTTCCCAAATTTCCTGTGTGTGTCAATGTGCATCTGCATGTGTGTACGTGAGGATATGCTTTGTGTGTGTGTGCATGCATGCATGTAGAACTTCTGCAAGGGCAAAGCAGTAATCAAAAGGGGAGTTCCAGTATTTACGCGAGTTATGGAAAGAAAAATTCCTAGCTAGTGTAGCAGCTGCCAGATCACATGGAATGGGAGTGAGGAGATACAAAGCCTCTTAAGTAAACACTCTTGTTTTTTCATGTTTTGTACATTCCTTGGTGTTTTTGGGGAGGCACGCCTTTAGTCTCTGCTGTAACCATCTCAGAAACTTCATTCCACAGTTTGAAACAAGGTTGGGTGAAAGGTAGACAAAGTGTCACTTTTGGTGCTTGGAACAGTAACCGGAAGTTGGTACTGAAAACAGGTTAAGAGAATTTAAAATGTAATGAAAAATTGCTAAAATGATTTGAGAGGCAAGTAAAAAAAAAAAACAGAAGGTAAAAAGGAATAGAGAAGGTTAAAATAAGACAAAGATAAATTTGCTTGCAAAGTAGCAGTTCTCTCCTGCCTTTTTTCCTAAGGGAGGGAATAGGTGTGGAGGAAGGGATAGACTGGGGGAACAAAAAAGGAATTAGTATTTAAGTGAGGAATTAGTATTGAAGTGATACCACATACAAAAAACAAATTCTCTTTTCCTGAATATTAATGTGCACCCGGAATGCCAAGGAAGGTCGAAATCCTCAAAAACCTGCCTAGGTAAGATCTTTGCTCCATAACCTATGACCCATTAAAGTCTGTATCTACTCTTTACCAAGCATGGATTCTTCCAAAGACTCTTCTATATTACAAAGTGACTATTGGTTATGAACCTCCCTGCCTTTTCTGCTTGTCATTTCCAGGTGAATTCTCCAAGGCAGAAAACTTCTAATTTAAAACTTTAAATATCCAATGAACTGGAATCCTGAAGCTGGAACAACTTTGGATTTTCACAGATTTGATGTGAAGTGCTTGACTATGGGACACATTTCAAACCACCCACAATGTCCTTCTCTGTCAGCTCCAGTTCCACAAACTGAAAGCCTAGTGCTGAACACTAGGGTTAAAAGTTCAATCAAATAAAACCTAGGAATGCTCTCAAAGAGTACATTTTTCACGTGGGAGATAGATATGTAACAGACAAAAATTTGCATGTTTTAAAAACAGTGATTTGGAGCTAGGCTGCGGGTAGTGGCTAGCTAATGAACCTAGCCAACATCAAGAACTAGGTTATTTTCTTGGTATTTCTAAGGGTTCAAGGCAAAAAGAGCTAGCATTTCCTTCATTGTTGAGATTTGGGAATTCCAGATTTTGATCCTCCTCAGAACATTCTGATCTCAGGAAAACAATTCCAAATATTTAATGACTTGACTTGAAACATCATTTTAATGTCCTGATAACAGACACTTCTAGCTGGATATGCTAGATTAGCCATCTGTCCTTTATCAGCACCATTCCGCGGAGTTAAGTTTTTAGAAGTTCTACCCACTGGAGTATTTTAGGAACATAAAAGAACAGAATGATTCTTGGCATTGATAGATATATTCGATCAGAGTGAAAAAAGAGCTATTGAGAACTTCCTGAGTAATCAACTGGTATCCTTTATAAAATGGTGACATTTTCCCAGAAAGAGTCCAACACTCAAATGCATGGATATTGCCAAATTTTGGGGGAAGGGTGTCTTCAAGTTAAGAAAGGAATTTTAGAGCTAGAAGAAATCTTAGACCTCTAATATCCTGATTTATTAGATGAGAAGACTGAAGCTCAGAGGGGTAAAGTGATTTACTAAATCAGTACTCAACATATTAACTTGGGAGGTAGTGTGTTCACCACAGAATTTCAGTTCTCTCAAAATAAAATGAATTTCTTTGATGCTAGTAATAAAATAGTAAATTAACTGAAGAAAAATTATGCATGTAATACTTGATCAAGAAATCTTACATTACAAAAATAAATCACAGCTATATTAAAAATCCAAGTGAGGCCAATCTCAGTGGCTCATGCTTTTAGTCCTGGTGCTTTAGGAGGCCGAGCTGGGAGGATTTCTAGAGCTAAGGAGTTGGAGACCAGCCTGGGCAACATAATGAGGCCTTGTCTTTACAAAAACATCAAAAACTTAGCTGGGTGTGGTGGTACCTGCCTGCAGTCCCAGCTACTCTGAAGGCTGAGGTGGGAGGATTGTGGCTGTAGTGAGTTCTGATCTTACCCTCACACTCCAGCCTGGGCAACAGAGTGAGACCCATGTATCAAGAAAAACAAAATCTGAGTGAAAAGAACAACTCCAAAAGAAATTTAAAAAATAAAATAAAATGAGGAAGGGATTTCTCATTTTAAAGACAATTTAAAAAATAAAAAAAGTATTAACAGTTTCAGTCGTGTGTATAAAATAACTAGGAAACTAAGGAGAAACAAACTTAGGGAAACAATATGACAAAATTTTATATCCTTCATATATAAAGAACTTATCCAAATAAGAACATTTCAGTGAAGAAAATGAGAAAGGAGAAAAATAAATTACTTACAGAAGAAAGAGAAAGAGGTTGATATAAGTTGCAAATATTCAACTTCACTAGAAATGCAAATTTGAACAAAATAGTATTTTCCTCCCTCTCCCCTGCCCCACCATCAACCTAACAAAGACACATAGTTTCTCCTTCTCAAAATTATAATACTCAATGAAATAGAAGGCTAGGATGAAGGGATTACAAAACAAGTAATTTCATATATTGCTGATTTAAATAAAAACTAGCACAAGCTTTATGGAAAGTGGTTGAGCAAAAACATAAAAGATATTAATGCAGTTTCTAAGTATTAATTATGCTGCTGGAAATTTATACTTAAGAATATCAATTTAGGTAAAGGTTTTTAGAGAGTTGTGTGTTACAGTTTATAATAGCAAAATTCCCCCAAATGGAAGGGTGGCTAAATAAAGCACATTATGAAAATATGAGGAAAGCCTGAGAATACAAAGATTGGGGACAGCAAGGGGGTAGCAGAGGAATAGTGGTTTATGATTAAATTTTTATTTTCTTCCTTGTAGCTTTCTATTATTTGTAAATTCTCTATGAAGGGCACATATTACTTCTACAGTAGTAGAACAACTTTAAACAAAAAATCTTTAGCAGAAATGTGATATAAATTCTAGCGACTTGCCTGTTACTTTGGACTGTTAAAACACCTGTAAACCTCTTCCAGATGAAGCTTGTTTTCAAAAACAAATTCAATCAGTGAAACAGGCCAAGGACTATGTATAATATACTAAAATTTTTTGGAAAGTATATTATAGCTAGAATATGGGAAAGGGAATGAATTGTAAACTCCAATATGCAACCTCCTTTAGATTTGAGATTTATATAATCTTTGTCATTTATGATTTGTGTCCTGACCTGGCCATAACCCAGGAAGTAAAAAAGATGATGCTTAATTTAGCAAATCCCTTACAGGAATGTGAGAAAACAATTTTCTGGAAACAAATACTTTATTCAAAGTGTACCCTTTCCTCCCACCTGGAATCCTTTCCTGACCCTCTCTTCTGTGTGTTTTTCCCTTTTTCTTTACTCTCCTGTGTGGGTTTTCACATGCTTTTGTCTCATTAAATGCTGGTATCTTTGGGGTTCACATCACACCTTGCTCATTTCTGTCTCTGTTCTATTTTATGTGATGTCTTGCTCATAGGTGCTCAACAAATGCTTTTCTCAGTGAATGAAGGTAAGAACAAATTACTCTTAGCCAAATATTTTAAAATTTTGCTCTACTTATAAAAAAAGGTTATATTAACATTAAAATTATTTAGGCCATCAACAAAGTCAACTTTATGTATTGTCACTGAATGACTACCACTGGTGGCAACAAGCTAAACAGCTATTTGGTTGTCTTCCATCTTCACTAGTATAACTCTTTCAAAAAATCTCTGTGAGTTCAAATGTAGGAATCTGATTTAGGCTGCTAATCATGGAGAAACTAAGTGTCTGAGGTGATAAGACACTTAGTTTGAGTTGGGCAGCACAGACCATAAGGGATGATCATAAGGGATGATCATAAGGGATGCTGGCCTTGGTCTGAAGGCCTCAGTGCAATAACCAATGTGACCAAAATCCCTATATCTCTGGCTCATTACGTTCAGCTAAGGAATAATTCCCTTCACTACGTCTTCCACAGGCCTGTGCTGCCCAACTCTTCTTTTTTTAATAGGGTCCCCTAGACTGAGATGTCTATAGCCTACTATCATCTATCACTCAGAAGGAAAAGCCACCATTTCTTACTTCTTTAGTCTGGATTGAAGCAATCTAAAAACTTAGGTGTGGACCAAAATGAGACCAACAAGACACTCTTTCACTATGTTCTTCCCCAAAGGTTCTGGACTAGCCAGATGTGGAACATAAAGTAGAAGTCATGCTAAGGTGCAAAAATCGAAAACCACAAAGGGTGGGGCACCAATAAGCAGCTGCAGATGCTGACGGTACCTACAGCCACTCTGATTGTCATTAATAAGGTTCTTTCCAGGGTGTGGTGAATTTTCTCAGGTCTGTGCATATCTCCTCTATATGCCAAGATTATGAGTAATACTAATAGACAGGAACTTAGATTTACTGACCTGGGATGGAAATGGGATCTACTGAAAATTGAGATAAAGGTCAGATGTGATTGCCAAATTATAATGGAAACGGCATTTAATAGTTCAACAAGTCATGAAAGGCTTCTGTGCACAAACATCGGCATTCAAGTATATTCCATAAAGACAATCAGAATAAAACTGGCTCTCTCTTTTGTTCCAAAGTTTCTTTTCTCGGATTTTAAGGAATAGGCAGAATTCTGCCTTGTCTAGACTCAAGATCTTCCTTTCATCCTTTTCTTGGCTTATCCCTTAATCGCAAACCTGTAGGTATAAATCAGTACCAACTTGGGCTGTGTGTGCTCTCCATTTCCTATCCTACAGTTTTACTCACATATCTTTTAAAATTCCACTCATACATACTATTAGAGAGGACAGTATTATCTCTGTAGCTTCAACTGTCCTCCCCCCACCATGTTTTTAGAGTTATACCTGAGTCTTGTTCTAACACTGAGATAATTTTTAGACATGTGCTTCCCGATGGGTGTTTAATGAAAAGAACTGAATGATCCCATTTATTTTTTGCAAGCCAAATTGTGCCCGCTTTCATGAGTCACTACTTTTCTGACAGACTAACTGCTAATAGGTAGGGGAGGAGCAGTTCAAAAGAAGTGTTGTATTAGGGCAAGGGTCATGTCAGTCAGCCCAGCCTCACTTTAGGGCCCCTCAAAATCTAACTTCAGAAAGACAAAGAGATAAAAGCACAAAGGATGAATTAAGAAGTTCTCTAACAAACTAAAGAATTATAATTTTGTTAATAAATCATTAACAAAATTGCTTCTGATTACAGAGGCTAAAAGGTATCTACTTTTCCTAGAAGAATATTATCAATGGAAATGTTTTAACATTTTCTTGTTACTTATGCACTTTCAACAAAATTAATGGTCACAGAATATATTTTGCCCATTTTGGTGGAAACTGCTTATAATCTTATTTAGCAGGTATCAGTTTTCGAAATAAAGTTTTCCTTCCCCGAACCATTAAGATTTCTAAAGTCCTCCTTCCTTCCTTCCTTCCTTCCCTCCCTCCCTCCCTCTTTCTTTCTCTCTTTCTTTCTTTCTCTCTTTCTCTCTCTTGCTTGTTCACTGCAACCTCTGCCTCCCAGTTCTAACGATTCTCCCTCAGCCTCCTGAGTAGCTGGGACTACAGGTATGTGCTACCATGCCCAGCTAATTTTTTGTATATTTAGTAGAGATGGGGTGTCTCTCTCTTTTGTTCCATGTTGGCCAGGATGGTCTCAATCTCGTGATGTCATGATCCACCCGCCTCAGCCTCTCAAAGTGCTGGAATTATAGGTGTGAGCCACCATGCCCAGCTAATATCTAAAGATCTTTCTAATGCCTATGACTCTCAGAGGAAAACTCCAGACTACTCAGATTAATGGTGAAAAACAATGCACCATCACAACCCCCCAATGTGTAATAACTGTAAGCTGATGGAGCAGAGAGAAAGTGATAGCATCCATCAACCATAAAACTCACTTTGGGATTTTATTATGCATTGTGCCATTTGGGGAATGTTAGAATTCTTTATTCATAGGGTTGTTAACATAAAGCTTGTTCTAATTCTATAAATCCAAACCAAGGCAAGATCATGGAAGGTTTTAGGAACTATCTGTATGAAGTACCACTCTCTTTCCTCTTTGATGGCAGATGGCAAAAATTTTACCTTGACACATTCCACCCCAGTCCCACCTCTGAGGTCACCCAGATATGCTGGTATGACTCATTTTTTGAGCCTTCTTGTGAATCTATACCTCCAAGCCACTTTCTGACATCTTAATTGTCTCATTATCACCATTATTCTCTCCTATTATGTGTTTCTTGGATCTTGCGGTGCCCCTAATCCTTTACTCTGACTCACTTTGCCTCAGTCATGCCCAGTCATTCCTGGAACTCGAACAAAGAGGACATTTACAAGGATTTGTTAAAATGGATGAGTCTTGTTCACTTACTTATGTATAAATGTGCAATAAATGAACATACATGCCATATCTTATTTCTCTATTTTTTTAATGTAGGAGGGAAATGCTGGAAAAAGGAGGAGAAACTGCAAAATTCAAAAACCCATTCCAGCTAAAACTAAGCACTGCAACATTGACCTCTTGAGACCAAAACAATCATCCTTTTTGCTTCAAAAAATAGAGCAGATAATTTTATGACAAAAAATAAAGACAAATTTTTATGTAACAGCAAATAAGAACTTGGTCACGTTTTAAGTAAAATATGCATATTTAACATGATTTATTAGAAAAAATGTACTGTACACTTGCCCACAGTCTGTTATGTTCTGTTATGATATTTTCAGCAATCTTCTATTTTTGCAATCTTAAAACAACATTTAGGACTACTGGATGCCAGATGGAATTTTTTCCTTCCACCTACTTCCCACTGCAAAAGCAAAAAAAGGTTCTTTGCATCCTACATGGAAATCTTTTATAAATTCCTTTTCCTCATCTTTAGCAACCAAAGTATATGAATGACTCAGAAACCACCAAACTTTGGCTCAATCAGTATGAGGCAAATATATAGCACAGTAACTTGTATTTAAAGTGAACATATCTGCCTGCATGGTGTTTATTAACAAAAGGTATTCACATTATATGTGTGAGCAAAATTCATTTCTAAAAAAACAGGACTGACTCCAAGCCAACTTTTTAAAGAAAAATGGTGATACAACAGTATATTTTAGGGAAAAGGTAGTAAATTAGAAGTGAACCATCACTGGACATTCTGTGTTCACTGGAACTGAAGTCCCCTGACTTCAACTGCCCACAGCAAATCCTTTGCATGTATGCTGGTTACTATTTAATGTGAAATTGACAGAGTGGATGGTGAGGAAAGGGGGACCAGAAAGCTTTGAAGGAGGGAGTGTGACCTATTCCCCTCCTTCAAATCCGTCCCCACACTGCAGCAGAGGAATCTGAAAAATTTGAATCTAATTATTTGCTTAAATTGTACATGCTTAAATTCTACATAAGGTTGCTACTGCTCTTAGCACATATGTTTGGTTAAACCCACAGGTCCTGCATCCTCCAGCTCCTGCACCTTCTTCACCTGGCCCTGCCTCTTCCATCCACAGCATTCAGAGTCCACACTTAGGCTCCAGCTGGTTGGTTCTGCTTCTAGAGCTGCCTCTCTTCTGCACACCAGGCCCCTTGTGTTATCACAGGTGTTCTGTCCTCTGCCTGGAATACCCATCCCTCCTCACTTTTCACAGTTCTCCTGACCCTTCAGATTCTGTCTCTCTCTCTCAGGGAAATGTGCATGACTCCCTAGACTAGCCAAGGTCCCTGTTAAACACTTCCACAGCACTCGGATGCTGACCATACAGGTAAGCTGTGAATTCAGTCTCTGAGTTTCTCGCAGAGCATCAGCTCATGAGGTCAGAGGTGTATCAGGGCAGTCCTTCCGGAACTAAGGCACACTATACGTTGCTACCTATGTTTCTCTACTTCTTGATATCTCTTCTTTTTATTTTTCTAAACCTCGGTAGTACACAGTTATCACGAACGACTCTCCATCTGTCTGTGCATCCTTTCCCTAAACTTTTTGCCTTAAAGCACTCATTATAATCCCAAATAAAACCAGACTGCCAAAAGTTTCTAGTGTTGCCTGATCAGACACCAGTCTATATGGTAGTAACATTGTTATTGTAATGCAGATCAGGCCTTGATGGGGGTAGAGAAGAAAAGAATATAAGGTCACCTGGGGTCTGGAATGAGATATATCACTGGGGGAGAAGGGTGAGGGCACAAAAACAATGAAAAAATAACCTGTTTTTCAATACTTCACTTCAACAATTTCTCAACCATATTGCAGATGATACGGCTATTTTAATTTTACAAGAATAAGAACCTAATAAAGCTAGGAGCAGCATCTGTACAGCAGGAAATAAAAAGACCTTTGATAACACGAGTTTGATAAATCAGACGGAGCCAGTATCCACGTTCTTAATTGGGCCTTTTAAAATAAACTTGAGCATTAAAAAAAAAAAATAGCATAATGACAAATTCTTCTCTCTTCAAAAACGCTCAAACTAATTTTTAAAAAATGTTAGGACTTGCAGTGGGCTTCTTGCGAGAACCTAAAAATACAGCTAATGAGCAGATGGCTCCACCAGACAGCAGGAGCACACCACTGACTTACACTGGCAGTTAACTGCTATTTTTCTGGAGGAAAAGCTAGAATTTAAAGAGCACACAGAGTGAACCAAACTTGTAAACCTTGCTCCGAAGTAAATGAGAAGAGCACGGTTTGCTGCAGTTGTGAAATGTGTTTGCCAGATTTTACTTTCCTCTAAATGTCTTATTTAGACACTTCATTAAATGCTGTCTTGAATGGTTAACTGTTTTCCATGTATAAATTCTTTCCCCAGCTAGACTGTAAACTTCTTGGAGGAAAGAACTAGCTTCTACTTGGCCATATTATTCTCTATTAAAAATGGACTATAATAACTCACTCCAGGAAACCTAATTCTGATGAAAAGATACTTTAATACCCAACCCAACACTAAGTCAGGATTTTGCTATTAAGGAAAATAACCTGAGGTGATTTGTCAGTTTATAAGTGGGCAACTTAATGTATTATGAATTGCCTGTTACACCCTAGTTCTGACTTTCAATTCTATTACAATAACATTAGAAAGTTCTCCTTCTCTTTAATAAGCAGTTTCTTGGTTAAACTAAATTACTGACAAACTTCAAATAATGCTGGGATTGCCTGAAACTTTACTCACCTAGATGTGTAAGTTTAAAAACAACGATAAAACCTCTCTTCCTTTTAGTATTTCATATAAAGTAAAAAGTGGACTTTCACCTTATATTTAACTGCTTATAAAAAGAGACAAAATGAAAGTTGGAAAAAGGTAGAGACCAACTTATAATATGTAATAGAAGAGTGACAGCAGCCAGAATACTCCGAACCACGTCTCCCCTAGTAATCCTTAAACAAGGAACCCTTTGACGTAGGCAGAATTCCAGGATGAGGCTGCAGGAAACGGGGAAAGGAAATTCCGGTTGAGGCTGAGTGATAGGGACCCTACCCTGGCAGCAGACTATGCCAAGATGCGGTTTCAGAGTGTGCAAAATCCCCTTCCCGCCCATCCATATTGCATGAGTGAATTAGAAAAGGGGAAGGAAGTAGGGTGGGTCCCCAGACTTAACAAAGGAACAGAAGAAAATGGGGTGGGGGGGGAAGGGAGGGATACAGACAGGATCCCTAGGGAAAGTATTGCCGAACAAGGTTTTCACAGACATTTTACAGACACTGCTTATTTCTACAGCTGGAATTTAGGAAGTCAGTTTAGAAGCTATTGTTGGTATTTCTAATCTACAGTTTAATACATTACAAAGCATAAACTACATTTCAGGAAAAATACAGGTTCAGTTTTCTGGTAAATAGTGTAGCTATATTCCAGAAAATGGGACCCACTTCCATCTAGACGTATACTTTAATGTAACTATTTTACTGAAACTAAAATGTGAAGACTTTATGAGCTTTTCAAATCTAAGTTATGACTAACTGGGCGAGCACCTTTTCTTTTTCTGCCTCCCCACTCCCCCCGGCCCACGTATTCTTTCTGTCTCTGGCCTCCAGGGCTGCCCTCTCCAAGAACGCCCTCTTTCGCAGGACTGATGTGGTGCTGGTTACCTTGGCTTCCTGGCCGCCTATCAGTCCTCACTCCAGTGATGAGGGCTGAAGGAAGACACCCTCCAGAGGCCATCACCTGAATTCACTCTGCGCGCGAGTCTGCCTAATCACTCTTCAGCTCCCTCACTATTCAGTCACGCTGAAATAATATAACTTATCTCATGAAGGCCCTGCCTCAACCACCTTCCTTTGGAAAAGTTAGAAAACCAAATGCTCAGTCGGTCCTCATTATTTCTAGAATGAAGTGAACCTTCTCAGCTCTCAAAGTCCTCCACAGTCTGGTCCCAATCTCATGTCTCATGAAATCTTCCTTCCCTTCACTCCCCTTCCACACCCCCAACTCTTGGTATTCTGGCAACATGAAATCATTTCAGAGTTCCAAAAAAATTCTTGTATTTTGAGATATCTGTGCATTTCCTAATGCCATTCTTCCCACTAGGAATACTTTTCTTCAACGTGGATTCTTTAAATCCAACCCGAAACCTAATTTAAGGTCTGGGTCAAACCCTACTTCTGCCCTAAGAAAGAATCCTGTTTCCTCAGCTGTAAATTCTTTTTCTGAATAACTCCTATGTATCTCTCTTGGGATTCTCTTCACTGCTTCCCTGTATCTCAGTTATTCGTGTTGGTATCTTTTCTCCACAACTAGACTATACTTCTTGAGGGCAGGAGCCACCATAGTCAGTCTGGCTCTTCTACGACATCAGCTTAAACAAAAGTTTAGTGAATGAATCGATGACAGAGAGTATTCTAGAATAGAAGTATAGTAACATCAACTCAGACTACAGAGATCAGGAGAGCAACTCTAAAATCCTAGTGAATTCTGAGGAAGGCATAGATATTGCAGCAAATGCCAAAGCTCTAGCCAAACACGTCAGTTCATTTGGGAGCTACCAGAGACTCTGATTAAGGTATTTTCAAAGGGTTCTGAAAAGAAAAGTTTATGTAGTCCCCATACTGTTTGCCAGAACCCCCACCTAACAATTTGTCAATGAGACAAATACTAACGTCTCAGTCACCTGAAGCAAACCGCAGGCAAACAAAGCAAGGTAAATGGCTCATGTAGCTTTCTGGAAAAGGTGGTAAAAAACAGAACATTCTTATGTCTGCTGCTATACCAAAGAATCTTTAAAAACTGCTTAATATAAAATAGCATGCACATCCTCCATTACCAGTCACCGAATTCTGTCCATTTTACTGCGTAAATGACTCTCCACATTTACTCCCTTCTTGGTTCTTATGGTTACTGCCCCAGTTCAGGCTGGCACCTCTCACCTGACGCACTACAGTAGCTTTCTACAGGTTCTTTCCAACATTTTCCTCTTCTTCACTCAATCCTTCCTCTAAAGTAATGCCAGAGAGAACTTCCAAAGGCCACATCTGATTATGCCACTTCCCTTCTTTGATGGCTTTCCTTTGCCAAAAAGGCAAGTTTAAACTCCTTAGGGTAGCTTACTAGTCTTTCACAATGGAATTTTAGGCTGACTCCCAGCCCACCCCTCTCCATTCCCTATGAATCATCAGGACTGCAGTCATGTGTCCTCCCGAGGGTCCCTCTGCCTGAAATGCTGTCCCCTGGCTTCCTCTATGACCATCAGTCATTCTTCAGGGTCAAGCTCAAAAGTCCTCATCTGATAACACATGCTCCTTCCTCTACTGGTACAGTCACAGAATTAAAGCTAGCAAAGACAATGGCTGCATAAGAGATAGCGTCCTTAAAGAACCAGCAACTCAACGTTAACTCTACTATCATAATGCTTAGAAGACACAGCCCATTTCTTTCCCCTTCTGAAAGTCCTTCCCTAATAATTTTCAACACATAGGAATGAGTGCTTGCTAATTTTGCCTACAGCTAGTTAATAGAAAATAGAAAAACGGAGTGCTTCCTGAGAAACCTGTGACAATTATACAGTTAACTTTTTAAATTTCAGAAACACCTTGGCAAAAGCACAGAGTGAAGCATTTCTCTAATGTCATGCATTTATAATCATAGCATTAAGCAGTTAATATTAGAAATGCCTACAGAGAAAGCTGTAATCCCCTTCAATTTGTAACAAGATGTACCAGCAACAAAAGCTTTATTCTGTCAAATTCATGTCTTTCCCTACGCGGTAGTGCTGCAAATTAGCTTTCTCTTTGGCATCTATGTGGCATTCTAGAACTGGAAAAGTAATGTAGGTTAGTCAAAAGAATGACTCAATAGGCAACGTGGACTCTAACTCAAATTTTATCACTGCTACTTAACTAGCTTTGGCCCGGATGAGGTCAATGAAGCATTTTAAAATCATGAAAGAAAGGAAATCTGTATATAACTTCAGGGCTTGGTCATTATTGTTATAACAAGAAGAGGAAACTGCAGACCTAGGTTTATGTTAAGTAAACTGCAGTTTCCTCTGTCCATGCTGTGTGTTGGAACTGAGTTTCTATGAAGAGCAGATGACAGCTATTGTAAAGAAAGCGAGGTCAGGAAAAATGAAAACGCTGCACCACCTTCATGAACACTGTGAGGTTAACGGGTAAGCAAAGGCACAGGCACATCAAATGCCCAAGACATGAAAGACTGAAATGAATTAGCAGGTGGTTTTTATCCCTAATAAATTACTGCAAAAGCGTAAGCATCTAGTACCAAATAATTCATTTAGTGGAGCACTACATCAATATCAGCCTTAAGAGTCGAGAGATTCCACTGGTGTCATCCTGCAGAAGGGAGATGACAGGATAGCTCAGTTTATATTTATCACTAGATCCCTAATATTCCTTTCCTTATTTTAAGCTTCACAGAAAAGTCTACACAGAAAAAGTCCTAATCCCAATGTTTATTTACACACCATCTTTCCTCTCAGAAACACAAACGTTTCCGAGCTGTTAATGTTTCCATAAGACAGTCATGCAAGAAGTAAAAAATGTTAGTGTTCTATTTTACAAATGAAAAAAAGGTGTAAAGGTGACACAGCAGATAACCATAAGCAGAGCTGTAAATCTTCAACCAGTAAATTTCTGCCTCATGTTAAAAGCCTTTAAAATTATCAGCCCCAAGTTTAGATTTCTATAGTTACAGATTTGGAGAGTATTATAATTTTATTGGCTGTAACTACTTACAATATTCTGGATTGAACTAAATATACAACAAAGACAACATAAAGGTATCTTTCTAATAAGCGCAAAGTTGTTTTGTGGCCTAAAGCTTATGATTTCTAACTTTGGTACCAACAGTTTGATTTTTGAAAGATCTTACCATACCTCAAGTTGTCACTGGTTCACTGCACCTAATTTGCAATCAGTTGTAAGATATAGCATTCATTTTAACAACCATAAGGAAAGAAAAATGTTCACAATTTAACTATGACATGTTTTTATATCATCAATTGTTAAGACTCTTGTGGGGAAAACATGCATCTTGAAATCAATAAAATACGGCATATGAAAACTGTTGCTCATCTATTTAAAATGAATCAAAAGGAAATTTTTTGAGAAATTTAAGCCGCACACTAGGATATTCAAATATCCTAAGGACACAGCCGAGGTTGAGTCAATCTATGATACAGTCAACCTTCAGGGTGCTTTTCACAACTTGAACAAGGTGCTAAATTTTTCAACAGTACCTAGCAAAGTGAAGGTTGCCTGAGACCTACATGACACTTAAAGTCAATAGTCACCTCTGAAATAGTTCAATCACAAGGCTTTGAAACTGCCTAATTATTCTCTTTCACGAGACATCAACTGCTACAATTCGAAGTCTCACTGTTAGAGAAGTGCTGTGTTATTAAACTAAGCAGCCAGCCAGACTTGAGCATCTCACCCCTCTCCTGCTCAGTAAAACCCTGCCATTTGTATTAATAGACTTGGAGCAGAAAAAGCATGAAGCAATGTTTTCCCCCCTGAAAAGGATTGAAAATAAAATTGCACGGAAAAATTAAAGTCAGAGAAAGACACATAGCACAGGGGAATTTTCCCCTTCATGAGCAGTCCTGGATAGGGCAGCACTGAGAGCGAAGTCTTACAACCAACAACAACAAAGTCAACAGATAACAACGCGTGGCACAAGAAACTGGTCCCACTGTCTTCCCAGCATGATGGCAGCATTCTCAGTTCTAAGACTCTATCTGAATAACTGCTTTCAGGAGGACCAAGCGGAACGTCCCTTTCCTCCAGTTTTAACTGTATTCAAACAATATAAGTCTTGTTGGAACACAAGCCTTCATAAGATGCTGGGAAATCTCCCTTCTGACCCTCCCACTTGGTGAGAGCATCTATAATCTGTTTTCATGTTTTTGTCTATTTCTAGGGACTTAGGACACATTCATTTGGCAACTAGATCCACCTCTGTACTAAACATAAAAATACGTTGAAATGTTTTTTTCAAAATTCATGTTCTACAAACTATATGATAAGGCAAAACTTCCAAAATCAAACTTGAAAACCACCCAAGCAGGATCATAAATAGATAAGCATTCATATTTGCTTAAATGCATTCTCATACTTCTACATAATTTACTTTTGAGAAGTCTCTTATAAATCCAGTGTCATAAGCCACTTGCTTAGAGCTACGAGCAGCTGTCATTTTTACTAAGGAGGATGCTCTTGGGGGAAAAAAAGCCCAAAACCTAAAGAATTTAAAATAAAAGTCTTTCGTTCAAACATGCAATCAGGCAGAAACATTTTCCACCCCTAAAAACCCAAAACCTAAAGAATTTAAAATAAAATATTCTTTCATTCAAACATGCAATCAGGCAGAAACATTTTCCAACCCTTCAAACCTGCATCCCCAAGAGGCAAAAGGCTTACGTGTTCAGACTTCTCCTGTTCTTTTTTGTCTGTCTGCAAAAACTGATAGTTTTCTCTTGCCAGCTTCTGGACTAGTTCAATTCGTCCGATTTCATCTTTCTCTTGAAGCTTGCACATTACCCCTGCCTTAAGAGTCGGAGAAAAAGCGAAGATATACTTAAAACCACAGTCCCAGGACATGACACCACTGCAAAGTTCACCTTATAATAAGCTCATCTTTTCCACTGCCTGGATTAAATCATGGTCTTGGTAAATATTTTGCCTTTCAAAAACTGAAGTTATATTATTTTAATCTAGGGGCACCATGCCAAAAGACTTAACGTTGAGTCTGCGTATCGCCCTACTTTAAGAGGGTGAAGGACAGAGCAAACTAAATCATTTGCTACTAAGTGTGCGCCTGATATGCCCCTGTTTGTTTGTTCCTGACAGCCTGTTTCCTGTTACATAAGCAGAGCCTAGCAAGAGGTTAAAAACTCATGGGAAAGTTAGCCAGGAACCACACTGGTGAAAGGGTGAACTGATACAGAGCCCTAAAAATAACACCCCAATTATTTAGCTCCACATCAAATTATTCCATATATAAATAAACCCTGAAAGATGTTTAAAAATATCACATGATGATATTTTTCACAACTGGAAAATTACTATGGGGCATTAGTAAAATGCCACTAATAGTGCATAAAAGATGGTGAAACATTTTACTAAAAATAAGAGATTGGAAAAAGAAAGCTTGAAATTTCATTCATTGGGGTTTGGAAATGATCCATAAAGCATCATACTTTATATAAGGTCAAAGCACCTAAATAATAATAGGAGGAAAGAGGTGAATCTAAGACTTTGAAATTGAAAAAAAAATTCATTCTAACACACTAATTATGAACTGCTTCTGCTCAAATTCTTTCCAAAATGGTTCATAATGACATACCAAGACCTGATCTAATAAAGAAATCCAAAGTTATACTTGGCAGGAGCAGACAAAACTATGGAATCCAGTCCATAACCTATTGGATTTGAATATACTCTGTAACATGACCAAATACAGCAAAGGGGCTGGCAAAGAATTCAAACTTCATGATCTTAATGGTTTGTGCTAAAGATACCCATGTTGTTGAGTGGGCAGCAGAGAACTGGAACCATCCATGCAAAGCAATGACTAAATCTTTATTCCCAAGGGCCATGGTATCTCTTTATCTATGAAGGAAACAAAACATTTCTGAAGTGGGTCACATCACAGACTCCTAGAGGACAACAAGTGGAATTCCTCCACCAAAGTCAGAGATTTTGACAACATCCCTCACAAGTGATTTTTCAGCTCCTTTCTAAAGTTTCCTTGGACAGGAACCTAAGTTTATCTTAAGACAGTCTGTACCCTGTTGGATAGCCAGGATTGTTGGAAAGTCCCTTATTCTTATCACACTAGACAAAACTCTGTAACCATTTAACTTCAATCCGTGACGACTAGTTTTGCCTTTTAAAGCAATGGAAACGAGGCCTATTCTTTTTCCAATGTGACAATCTTTCAATATATTTAAATACAAATATTTATTATATTCTCCTTTTAATACTCTCCGGATATATATCTGATATGGTTTGGTGGCATCCCCCACCCAAATCTCATCTTGAATTGTAGTTTCCATAATCCCCAAATGTTGTGGGAGGAACGAGGTGGAGGTGATTGAATCATGGGGGCAGGATTTTCCTGCGCTGTTTTTGTGATAGTGATAGGTCTCATGAGATCTGATGGTTTTATAAAGGGGAGCTCCCCTGCACACGTTGTCTTACCGCTGCCATAAAAGACATGTCTTTTCTCTTCCTTTGCCTTTTGCCATGATTGTGAGGCCTCCCTAGCCATGCTGAACTGTGAGTCAATTAAACCTCTTTCCTTTATAAATTACACAATCTCAGGTATGTCTTTATTAGCAGCATAAGAGAAGACTAATACAATATTCCTAGTTCCCTATTTTATTTATTCATTCACTCAACAGAGTGAAGGATTTATTTGAGCAAGAACCTACTATAAGTTCTGAGGATATGGTAGTGAACATAAAAAAACAAAGTTCTGGCCAGGTGCAGTGGCTCACACCCGTAATCCCAGCACTTTGGGAGGCCAAGGAAGGTGGATCACCTGAGGTCAGGAGTTCGACACCAGCCTGGCCAACATGGTAAAACCTGCCTCTACTAAAAATACAAAAAATTAGCCGGGCGTGGTGGTGCACACCTGTAGTCCCAGTTACTCAGGAGGCTGAGGCAGAAGAATCACTTGAACCTGGAAGGCAGAGGTTGCAATGAGCTGAGATCGCACCACTGTATTCCAGCCTGGGCAACAGAGCAAGACTCCGTCTCAAAACAAAAAAAAACAAAGTTCGCCACATCATGGAGCATACATTCATAATGTAACATACCAATAGGAAATATGGAGTGGTAATATATGACAGAAAAAACAATGAAGTAGGGTAAGAGGACAGAGAAATAATTGAAGGCATTATTAAGATAAAAAGATCAAGGAAGGATTTTCTAGTAAAATGACATCTGAATGGTGACCTAAAGGAAATGAGGAGGAGGTGCTGTGGATATCCAGAAGGAAGTGTGTTTCAGGCAGAGGAACAGCAAGTACAGGGGCCCTAAGTCTCAAGTGTGTTTGGCACGCTCATGGATGAGCAGAGAGCGCAGCAGGGCTAGAGGAGAGCCAGAAGCAGCAGACTGGTGACACTGGTTGAGAGGTAATGCAGGAGCCCAACACATAATTTCCTCATAGGCTGTATAAGGAGTTTGGATTCTTTTTCTGAATAAGACAGAAATCCTTTGGAAGGTTTTGAACAGAGAATTAGCAAAACATGATTGACATTTTAGCAGGATCATTGTGTTTTCTGGGTTGGACGTGGGGAAGTAGTTGATGACAGAACACCAGTTAGGAGCCTGGTTTTCACATGAGACATAGCTTGGAAGATGTGCTAGTGGTGAAGATGGTAAATGTGGTTCTAACCAGCAGACAGATTTCAAAGGTAGAGTCAGCAGATTTTGTTGTTTGGGAGTCTCCAAAATATTTGGCTTGAGTAACTGGAAGGATGGAGTCATCACGGGAGATGTGGGGGTTGGTCTGGGAAGGAAAATGGCTATTTGACATCCAAGTGGAGTTGCTGGTTGGAAGTCTGGAGGTTCAGGGGAAGTCCAGGCTCAAGGTATGAATTCAAGAGTCCTCAGAGTGCAGATGGTATTCCTCTGGTTTTACCAATGGAATAGTGTAAATCCAGGAATTAAGTCTAGTGTTTTGATATTGGGAAGATGAAGAGTAATCAATCAGAAAAGGTGACTGAGGAGGAGTGGCTCCAGGAAAAGAATCTGGAGAGTAGTGAAGCTGTCTCAAGAAGGAAGGGGTGAAAAACTCTATCAAATGATGCTGAAATGTCAAACAAGGTGGGCTCAAAATAGCTGACACTGATTTGACAAAAGTAACGGGTAACTTCAAGTGGAGCAATTTCTGTTTGAACCGATAGAGACAAAACCTTTAATAGCATGGGTTCAACAGGAAATAGGACACAATTCTTCCAAAGAGTTTTGTGACAAGAAATGAGGCATTAGCTTAAGAGTGACCTTGAAGAGAGTTTGGGATGCTTATTTACTTAACATGAGGGCTATTCCAGGATATTTACCTTTATTAGAATTCCAGTAGACAGCAAAATTTGATGACATGGGAAGGAGAAAGGGGCATTTTCAAGAGTAATGTTCTTGAGTAGGAAGGAGAAGATAAAGATCTACTCTCAGGAAGAAATACGAATATAAATACTTCATCCACTGAACAGGAGAAACAGTGAAATACAGGGGTAAATACGTGGGTACGTTGGCATATTTGGTGTTAGAAACATGCAGAAATTCTTTTCTGAAGGCTTCTATTTCCCAGAAAAATAAGTAGCAAGTTATTAACTGAAAATAAAAAATTGTGGGGAGCTGCTGCTGGAGGCATAAGAAAAGAAGGCACATTAATAGTCATTTAGGTTGCAGGCACTGGCAAACTATTTTGTAAAGGGCCAGAGAGTAAATATTCTAGGCTTTGTAGGCCACAGGGTCTCTGTTGCAACTGCCCAATTCTGCAAGAGATCATACATAAATGAATGAGCACAGTACGTTCCAATGACATTTTTTAATAAAAACAAGCAGTGGGCTGTGGTTTGTCAACCCCTGGACTAAGAGAAGAGGAAACTGGACAAGAGAAGTAGAATAAAGATTGCCAAGCATTACTAAAGGCCTACCTGATTTTCTTTTTAGATCCTTTTACGCTCCTAGCCATCCTCCTTAGGGCATATTTCTGTTTGTCAGGAGTTTAATGCAGTCCATAATCTGAGACAATGGTAAATATATGGGTCTATCATGAGGATGCTCTTTTAATCTACACTAAGGAGGGTAAAAGAGTTTCAATGGTGTTATAAAATAACTATGAAGGCAGGGAAACGGGGGCAATTTCTACTTACAAATAAACATTCTTTAAATGCTTTGACACTTAAATACATTTCTGTTATCTAGAAAATGCAAGTATGTCAACCAGCAAGAATTTCGTCTCTCTCCTTCCATGTAGTCTGCATAGTGTTTAATATACTGTCTCGCTGGGCGCGGTAGCTCAGGCCTGTAATCTCAGCACTTTGGGAGTCCAAGGCAGGCAGATCATGTGGTCAAGCGTTTGAGACTAGCCTGGCCAACATGGTGAAACCCTGTCTCTACTAAAAATATAAAAAATTAGCTGGGTATGTTGGCGGACACCTGTAATCCCAGCTACTTGGGAGTCTAAGGCAGGAGAATCACTTGAACCCAGTAGGCAGAGGTTGCAGTGAGCCAAGACTGTGCCATTGCACTGTAGCCTGGGCGACAGAGCGAGACTCAGTCTCAAAAATAAATAAATGCATACAATAATAACAGTAATAATATACTGTCCTGCCAGTAGAGGGAGCATGCTAATGACCTTCCAAACTGCCAACTTGGAAACCTGTTCCATAGTTTATTCAGTGGTGTGATGGGCTAGACCTGATCTTGCTCTGCTCCACAGTATGGCCCTCCCATACAAAAGACAGCATGTGGGGACTGGAGGCCCAGGCAGCGGTGGGACACAGATTAGAGTACTGGGCAGCTATAACTCATCACCACGGGGAGCCTGTTCCCTCCTTTCTCCAGCACAGACTCCAAAGCAACTGAGATTAGCTCCCACAGACTCAAACTGGAGATAAAGTCTTCCCTTCTATCTGTAGTTCCCCAAAACAGTGTGTGTGTGTGTGTGTGTGTGTGTGTACGTGTGTGTGTTTAATTAGCTGATTACAGCATCATCAATGAAAGCCTGAAATTAAGTAGAGGAAATTTAAGAGGACTTCACTATTTTTTTGATTTCTGTGTGAATATGATTTTTTAAGTAATTCTAAACATTTTTCACATATGACTAGGGTCCTAAATATAAACTTTTATCTCAGCCAATTGCAGTGGCACATGCCTATAATCCCTGTGTTTTGTGAGGCCAAAGCAGGAGGATCGCTTGAGCCCAGGAGTTAGAGGCTACAGTGAGCTACGATCACGCCAATGCACTCCAGCCTAGACAAAAGAGTAAGACCCTCCCTCTCTCTATAAATAATAATAAATAAATCCATAAATAAAATAAGCTTTCCTTTCAGGAAGAAACATTTTTATTACAACCATATACTTGGGCCCACAAAGGAAATATGTATTTTAAAGGCAAAATTTTCTTACTTTTTAAACTGGGCTTCAGACTAATGTATTTCTTTAATTCCATATCTTATAATTAAAGAGAGAACATTACTGTTTTGATTTTCTGGTTTTAAAATAACTTCTAGATGCATTTTCACAGATAATCCTATAGCACTCCTTACATAACAACTATCAAAAAAGGCTTTCAAGGAGGTTATGAATGCTTCTTCATTCACTGGGAGACTTTAAGCCCATATATCCTAGATGATTTATAAGGCAGTGCTATGTGGAAGCATCTTGCCAAACCAGATGTTCCTCAGGGTTCCTTTCTGAGCTCCATAATTTAGTGATTTAATTCAAGAAACCCATGAATTTATTAATATATTTTGGGAGCTTTGTTGTGGCAGAAAAAGCAAGATAACTAACAGCCCTTGATCTAGACCTTCACATCCCTGGTCTATTTAATTTATCTACATAAAATTAATTATAAACAGTTTACCTAACACTGCTAAGCCAGAAAAAAAATAAAAGATTAATGTGTAACTGTCAGAAGAGTTATTTAAGAGCTAGCTCAAGGTCTGTTTAGAAAAAAAGTCTCCATAATGTATAATTAAAGCTATTCACGTGATTTTCAGCATTTGAGAAGAGAAATGTTATGAATGTAAATGAAAAGCCTGTTTCCTTTACAAATAGAGTCACAAAAATGTTGAGTCCATCCCCTCAATGGTAGAATGAAGTGGACAAGATGCCCGTAGGAAAGGCCACATGGATGATAGATAAGCATGTTACTGTGGCAAAAGCATAGTTCTTTTATTAAAACATTCTCTGCATTATCGTAACTTTAACAACCACCTTTTCTAAAACACCTAGGTAAAAATTGCTTATCAAGGTCAGGGAAACCAGGAGGGAAACCAACTTTCATGAAAGCACTTTTGCAATAACAGAATGCTATTCAGTTCAAATTCAGGGTGCTTAGATAAATACTTATTAATTACTATGTAATATCTTAATTTCATAAAAAATTAATCCTGGAATAAAGTTCATATAATATTTTAGCTATTTTAAACAGAAATATAAATGACAGAATAAAACACTGATAAGCTCAGATGATATATTATTCAATTGTATGCACCTTATTTTCAAAACAGAAAACATTAAGAATTCTTTTCCAGGAAAATTCAGAAGACAGTTCATAGTCAAAAAGTAATAATAATTTTAGGACAACAAATATTCATTTTCTCAAATTTCTTCAGATAAAAAAGTAACACTATGAAAAAGCTCTCCCTATTAGTGATAGAAGAATGTGTCCCTTGAGAATTGGGAAAAGAACTACGAAGCATCCACATTGAGAAACGCACCTAATGGAAAGTGTGACGGTCAAGGCGGGTGAGGAATCCCTATGGAGTTAGTGGTATGGGCCTCGAACACCCTGCTGGGGCATCATAAATCCTTAGAAATCATTTCATAATTCCTAGCTCCTCACTGTCCAGGCAAGACAATGGATGTTCAGTTTCTCTGGCCCTACTCTTTTGTAGAATTCCTTGTGTTAAAACAGCACCTTTGTATGGGATGGACAGACCCATCCCAAATAAATACTATGTAACACTGCATCTTGTCAGAGCATGCTGAGAGCCGGGAATAAGGCAGAAACCATACTTACATGGAATTTATGCTGTTATTTCCCTCAAATACTTTCTTAATCTTTTGTATTTAGAAAATTATCCCTTCTGATTAAAATCAAAATGCAGAGTTATAAATTTACATAATATATAGTATTATTAATTTATATAATTGATAAAGTAAGGGGTTCATTCCTTTCACATACTTGATTCCTTGAACTTTCAGACTAAAGTAGGGGGCCACCAATATTTTCTCTTATTTTGACTAAGAGAAATTACAGCTCAGACTTGTATACATTCTTGACCACACTGGTAAACAGGGTAGCAGGGGTACCAAGATGGCCGAGAGAAGCCAGCACCGGAATGCAGCTCCCAGCAAATGAGACTCAGAGGGCTAGAGGACTTCACGATTCCAAACAAGGTGCTGGATTAGTTTCTGTGGGACTGATAGGGCACTGAATTTAGGCCCAGGGAAGGAGCTGCAGGGTAACAGACGCCCAGGGGGGCAAATCAGGACGGGGTGGGGGGTGGGGGGCGGGGGGCGTGTCCCCACCTGAAACGTGCAGCCAGTTCGGAGGGTAATCCCCTCGGTGTTCCATTTCGGATCCTGTGCTTACCTCATCTCTCCTGCAACCTACGGTTCACGAGAGCCCTGCCAAACAGTGGGGCACCGTGGGTAGTCGATGCAAATCTGAGCAGCAGTTACCACCGGGCACAAGTTGTAGCACTGACCGGGCGGGAGTTTGGACTAAGCCAGCTGGAGGGACGTCCCACGGAGGGAGGCAGAGTTGAAAGCAGGGAAACAGACCATAAGGCCTGGCAGGTCCCACCTCCACAGAATTAAAACTGCAGCCCTTGCTAGAGAGCTTGGCAGCAAATACGTCAGCTTGACCCCAACCAGGAAGATCCAGCTGGGGAAGGCGAGATGCCATTGGGAAGGCGAGATGCCATTGGGAAGGCGAGGCCAATCTCACCTGCAAACAAACTCCAGGAAGGACCACCCACCCAACAACCTGACTGAACCCGAGAAAGCCCAGCAACGCCCTCTACAGGCCAAAAAAGATACAGCTCCAACCTCAACAGAAAAAATGTCCACTCAGAGACTTCTGAAATCACCAACTTCAAAGATTAAAGGGAGATAAAGCCACGAAGATGGGAAAAAGCCAGCACAAAAAGGATGAAACCATCAAAGAACAGAACATCTCTTCTCCCAGGGATCACAACTCCTCACATCAAGGGAACAAAAAAAGACAGAGAATGAATCTGACGAATTGACAGAAGCAGGCTTCAGAAGATGGGTAATAATAAACTTCTCTGAGTTAAAAGACCATGTTCTAACCCAATGCAAAGAAACTAAGAACCTTGAAAAAAGGTTAGACAAAATGCTAACTAGAATAACCAGCTAAGAGAAGAATATAAACGACTTAATGGAGCTGAAAAACACAGAATGAGAACTTCGCGAGGCATACACAAGTTTCAACAGCTGAACCGATCAAGCAGAAGAAAGGATATCAGAGATGGAAGATCAAATCAATGAAATAAAACAAGGCAAGATTAGAGAAAAAAGAACGAAAAATGAACGAAGCCTCCAAGAACTATGGGATTATGTGAAAAGACCTAATCTATGCTTGATAGTGTACCTGAATGTAATGAGGAGAATGAATCCAAGTTGGAAAACACTCTTCAAGATATTATCCAAGAGAACTTTCCCAACCTAACAAGGCAGGCCAACATCTAAATCCAGGAAATACAGAGAACACCACAAAGACATTCCTCAAGAAGAGTAACTCCAAGGCACATAGTTGTCAGATTCCCCAGGGTTGAAATGAAGGAAAAAATCCTAAGGGCAGCCAGAGAGAAAGGTCAAGTCATCCACAAAGGAAAGACCATCAGACTCACAGCGGATCTCTTGGCAGAAACCCTACAACGTAGAAGGGAGTGGGGCCAACATTCAACATCCTTAAAGAAAAGAACTTTCAACCCAGAATTTCATATCCAGCCAAACTAAGCTTCATAAGTGAAGGAGAAATAAAATCCTTTACAGACAAGCAATTGCTGAGATAGTTCATCGCTACAAGACCTGCCTTACAGGAGCTACTGAAGGAAGTACTAAACAGGGAAAGGAACAACCAGTATCAGCCACTGCAAAAACGTACCAAATGGTAAAGAACAACAATGCAACAAAGGAGCCACGCCAATTAATGGGCAAAACAACCAGCCAGTAACAAAATGGCAGGATCAAATTCAAACATAACAATATCAATGTTGAATGTAAATGGCCTAAACGCCCCAATCAAAAGACACAAACTGGTAAACTGGATAAAACGTCAAGACCCAGGCTGGGCACGGTGGCTCACGCCTATAATCCCAGCACTTTGGGAGGCTGAGGCAGGTGGATCATGAGATCAAGAGATCGAGACCATCCTGGTCAACATGGTGAAATCCCATCTCTACTAAAAATACAAAAATTAGCTGGGCATGGCGGTGTGCACCTGTAGTCCCAGCTACTCGGTAGGCTGAGGCCAGAGAATTGCTTGAACCCAGGAGGCGGAGGTTGCCGTGAGCCAAGATTGCACCATTGCACTCCAGCCTGGGTAACAAGAGCGAAACTCCATCTCAAAAAAAAAAAAAAAAAAAAAGTTAAAACCCATTGCTGTGCTGTATTCAGGAGACCCATCTCACATGCAAAGACTCACATAGATGCAAAATAAAGGGACGAAAGAAGATTTATCAAGCAAATGGAGAGCAAAAAAAAGTAGGGGTAGCAATCCTAGTGTCTGATAAAATGGACTTAAAACCAACAAAGATCAAAAGAGACAAAGAAGGGCATTATATAATGGTAAAAGGAACAATGCAACAAGAAGAGCTAACTATCCTAAATATTTATGCACCCAATGCAGGAGCACCCAGATACATAAAGCAAGTTCTTAAAGACCTACAAAGAGACATAGACTCCCACACAATAATAGTGGGAGATTTTAACACTCCACTGACAATATTGGACAGATCAAGGAGACAGAAAGTCAACAAGGATATCCAGGACTTGAACGCAGATTTGGACCAAGCAGATCTAATAGACATTTACAGGGCACTCCACCCGAAATCCATAGAATACACATTCTTCTCAGCACCACACTGCACTTACTCTAAAATTGACCACATAATTGGAAGTAAATTACTCCTCAGCAAATGCAAAAGAATGGAAATCATAACAAACAGTCTCTCAGACTACAGCGCAATCAAATTAGAACTCAGGATTAAAAAAGCACTCAAAACCACACAATCACATGGAAACTGAACAACTTGCTCCTGAATGACAAATGGATAAACAATGAAATGAAGGCAGAAATAAAAATGTTCTTTGAAACTGAAAAGAATGAAGACTCAACATACCAGATCCTATGGGACACATTTAAAGCAATGTCTAGAGGGAAATTTATAGCAATAAATGCCCACATGAGAAACAAGGGAAGATCTAAAATTGACACCCTATTGTCAAAATGAAAGAGCTAGAGGAGGAAGATCAAAAAAACTCAAAAGGAAGCAGAAGACAAGAAATAACTAAGATCAGAGCAGAACTGAAGGAGATAGAGACACAAAAAAACCTGTCAAAAAAATCAATAAATCCAGGAGCTGGTTTTTTGAAAATATCAACAAAATAGACAGACCGCTAGCTAGACTAATAAAAAAGAAAAGAGAGAATAATTGAATAGATACAATAAAAAAAGATAAAGGGGCGATCACCACCGATTCCTCAGAAATAAAAACTACCATCAGAGAATACTACAAATGGCTCTATGCACATAAACCAGCAAATCTGGAAGAAATGGATAAATTCCTGGACACTTGCACACTCCCAAGACTAAGCCAAGAAGAAACTGAAACCCTGAATAGACCAATAACAAGGTCTGAAGTCAAGGCAGCAATTAGCCTACCAACCAAAATAAGTCCAGGTCCAGACGGGTTCACAGCCAAATTCTACGAGACATACAAAGAAGAGCTGGTACCATTCCTGTTGAAACTATCCCAAACAATACAAAAAGAGGGAATCCTCTCTAACTCTTTCTATGAGACCAACATCATCCTGATACCAAAATCTGGCAGAGACACAACTAAAATAGAAAACTACAGTCTATGATGAACATTGATGCAAAAATCTTCAATAAAATACTGGCAAACCGAATCCAACAGCACATCAAAAAGCTTACCCACCACAATCAAGTAGGCTTCATCCCGGGAATGCAAGGCTGATTCATCATATGCAAATCTATAAACATAATTCACCACATAAACAGAATCAAGACGAAAACCACATGATTATGTCAATAGATGCAGAGAAGGTCTCTGACAAAATGCAACAGCGCTTCATGCTAAAACTCTGAATAAACTAGGTATCAACAGAACGTATCTCAAAACGATAAAAGCTATTTATGACACACCCACAGCCAATGTCATACTGAATGGGCAAAAATTAGAAGCAATCCCTTTAAAAACTGGCACTAGACAAGGATGCCCTCTCTCACCACTCCTATTCAATATAGTATTGAAAGTTCTAGCCAGAGCAATTAGGCAAGAAAAAGAAATAAAGTGCATTCAATTAGGAAAAGAAGAAGTCAAATTGTCCCTATTTGCAGACGACATAATCGTGTATTTAGAAGACCCTATCATCTCAGCCCAAAACCTCCTTAAGCTGATAAGCAACTTCGCAAAGTCTCAGGATACAAAATCAATGTGCAGAAATCACAAGCATTCCTTTACACCAATAACAGACAAACAGAGAGCCAAATCATGAGCGAACTCCCATTTACAATTGCTACAAAGAGAATAAAATACCTAGGAATACAACTAACAAAGGAGGTAAAAGATCTCTTCAAGGAGAACTACAAACCACTGATCAAGGAAATACGAGAGGACACAAACAGATGGGAAAACATTCCATGCTCATGGTTAGGAAGAATCAATATGGTGAAAATGGCCATACTGCCCAAAGTAATTTATAGATTCAATGCTATCCCCATCAAGCTACCATTGACCTTCTTCACAGAACTGGAAAAAACCACTTTAAATTTCATATGGAACCAAAAGAGAGCCCGCATAGCCAAGACAATCCTAAGCAAAAAGAACAAAGCTGGAGGTATCAGGCTACCTGACTTCAAACTATACTTCAAGGCTACAGTAATCAAAACAGCATGGTATTGGTACCAAAACAGAGATATAGACCAATGGAACAGAACAGAGGCTTTGGAAGCAATGCCACACATCTACAACCATCTGATCTTTGACAAACCTGACAGAAACAAGCAATGGGGAAAGGATTCCCTGTTTAATAAATGGTGTTGGGAAAACTGGCTAGCCACGTGCAGAAAGCAGAAACTGGACCCCTTCCTGACACCTTATACTAAAATTAACTTCAGATGGATTAAAGATTTAAACATAAGAACTAACACCATAAAAACCCTAGAAGAAAACCTAGGCAAAACCATTCAGGACGTAGGCACAGGCAAGGACATCATGACTAAAACACCAAAAGCAATGGCAACAAAAGCCAAAATAGACAAATGGGACCTAATCAAACTCCACAGCTTCTGCACAGCAAAAGAAACAAGTCATTAGAGTGAATCGGCAACCAACAGAATGGGAAAAAATTTTTGCAGCTTACCCATCTGACAAAGGGCTGATACCCAGAATTTACAAAGAACTAAAACAGATTTACAAGAAAAAAACAAACAAGCCCATTCAAAAGTGGGCAAAGGATATGAACAGACACTTTACAAAAGAAGACATACATGAGGCCAACAAACATATGAAAAAATGCTCATCATCACTGGTCATTAGAGAAATGCAAACCAAAACTACATTGAGATACCATCTCATGCCAGTTAGAAGGGCGGTCATTAAAAAATCTGGAGACAACAGATGCTGCAGAGGATGTGGAGAAATCGGAACACTTTTACACTGTTGGTGGGAGTGTAACTTAGTCCAACAACTGTGGAAGACAGTGTGGCGATTCCTCAAGGATCTAGAAATAGAAATTCCATTTGACCCAGCAATCCCATTACCGGGTATATACCCAAAGGATTATAAATCATTCTATCATAAAGACACATGTACACATATGCTTATTTCGGCGCTGTTTATGATAGCAAAGACCTAGAACCAACCCAAATGCCCATCCATGATAGACTGGACAAAAAAAATGTGGCATGTATACACTATGGAATGTTATGCAGCCATAAAAAACGATGAGTTTGTGTCCTTTGTAGAGACATGGATGAACCTAGACACCATTATTCTCAGCAAACTGACACAAGAACAGAAAACCAAACACCGTATGTTTTCACCCATAGGTGGGTGATGAACAATGAGAACACCTGGGCACAGGGAAGGGAACAACATTCACAGAGCTAGGTGATGGGGTGGAGAGTAGGGAAGGGGGGATGGTGGGGGGGGCAGCAGGGAGGATAGGGAGGGATAACACTGGGAGAAATGCCTGATGTAGGTGACGGTGTGTGTTTGGGGCGGGGGGCGGGGATGGAGACAGCCAACCACTATGGCATGTATGTACCTATGCAATAATCCTGCAGGATGCAGGATGTGCACATGTACCCCAGAGCCCAAATACAATAAAAAAAAAAGGGTAGCAAAGTTAAAAAAAAAAAACTAAAAAGTTAAAAAAGAGAGTAAGCAAACTCAAATAATATCAAACATAAAACATTTAACAGGATAGTCAACTTTCTTTGACAGTCTTAAATAAGAACTTTCTTTAGTATATATATTTTTAAAAGTTATACTCTACGATAAATTAGTTACCAAATATTTAGCAGTTAATTTGCTTAATTAACAATCATTATCACTTAATAATGAAATGATTGATTCAATTGGAGGATCCAAGACAATGAAAACAGTCACTGAATCCAGTGGCCAATGGCTAATGGAATCAAAGCAAGAATTTCCAAAGTTCAACACATTAATTGCTCAAGGTCAAGTGTGGTGGCTCATGCCTGTAATCTCAGTACCTTCGGAGACTGAGGTGGGCAGACTGCTGGAGCCCAGGAGTTTGAGGCCAGCCTGGGCAACATGGCAAAACCCTGTCTCTACAAAAATTCCAAAAAATTAGCCGGATATGGTGGTGTGCACCTGTTGTCTCAGCTACTCAAGAGGCTGAGGTGGGAGGATCACCTGAGTCCAGGAAGTTGGGGCTGCAGTGAGCCATGATCATATCAATGCATTCCAGCCTAGGTGACAGAGTGAGGCCCTGTGTCAATCAATCAACCAATCAATCAGTCAATTAATAACTAATTGAAAATCTCATGAGAACTCAAGCTAGAACCAGCAAATTTTCAGTACATTTTGACAAAGATTCTTAAATCCTTTTGTCCTATAATAAAGGGACTAGAATATTTTGTGTCTGTGAAGATACCATATGGGAGACAGTAATGCTGCATCTTGGCCCAGTTAGATACTTTAAATATTCCAACCAAAAAGGAATGAGAGAGATGATCAGAGTGACAATAAATGACAGAGGCTGACTTTGTTGGGTGCTTACTGTGTGTCAGGCACTGTTCTTTTTTGTTTTTGTAGGGTTTTTTTTTTTTTTTTTTTGAGACAGAGTCTTGCTCTGTCTTCAGGCTCTAGGCAAGAGCGTGGTGCCGCGATCTTGGCTCACTGCAACCTCCGCCTTCCAGGTTCAAGCAATTCTCCTGCCTCAGCCTCCTAAGTAGCTGGGACTACAGGCATGAGCCACCACACCCAGCTAATTTTTTTTTTGTATTTTTAGTAGAGACGGGGTTTCACCATGTTCAGCAGGATAGTCTCAATCTCTTGACCTCGTGATCCACCCACCTCAGGCTCCGAAAGTGCTGGGATTACAGGCATGAGCCACCGTGCCCAGCCCGGGCACTGTTCTAATTGCTTCACATGTAGTTGTTTAATCTTCAAAACAATCTAAAATTATTTCCATTTTACAGAGGTTAGAAAGGCAGTTTGCACAGGGGTTTAAAGCAAAGACATCAGAACCAGACTGCCCTGGTCTGAGACCTGGCCTGGTCCCTTACCAGCACATCTATAAAGTGGTAGTGATTATACTACCTACCTTGGAGGGTTTGCTGTGAGGTTTAAATACATTAATAAAAACAAAGAGCCTTAAGTGCCTAATATATATGAAGTACTGCCCAAGTGTTAGCTCCCAGTATTATTACAGGAAAGGAGGATAGGAGCACAAGAGTGTTAACTTGCCCAAGGTTACTGTGGCAGAGTCAGGAAAGGAACCCAGGCAGTCTGGCCCCAGAGGCAGCGCCTCTAGTCTTTACATTATGCTGCCCAACATTTACTGAAACTCTCCTATGTGCCAGGATTGCAGGGAGTGTTTTATGTTGCTTCATTTCAGCCTCATGACAAGCTTATAATATCTCTATTTTGTACAGAGGAAAACCATGCATGCTAGGTATTGTCTAGCATAGTGGGGACGTCATGGGGACAAAGACTTAGGTGCCTTACAGGAACTTCCAGGTTTACAGCTACTAAGGAACATCCCTTAAGGAAGAAGGGCTGGGATGTAAACCCAACTCTAAATGCTCTCTTCACTCCACTCACAAGTGACAGCATTAACACAGGGAGTTTCTTAAGCAGAAAAGGTATATTTAGTGAGAGTATGAAGAATGCAGCCAATATGTGAGAAAAGATGAGAGATCTGCGGTAGATGGGAAGCCCGTGTACCACGAGGCCAAGTCTCTCTGGGGTTAGTGACCATCTTAACCCTTTATAGACCCAACGTTTTCAGCAACCTAGAGGCATTTTCCCTCAGTAACATATTTCATCATGTATGGGGAAGAAGGAATCGGAATCCACTTAACTTAAAATATGTTTTGGAATGAAGATTGAAGTAATCTGAAATACTGCGAAGATTGGCAAATAGGTGCTCAAGCCATTATACGATCAAATAAGTTGTACATGTAAATTACACACGTATGTACACACCAATGAGCATACATTTTTATTTCTAATTCTGCCTACTTATCTGATGGCAAAATTCTAAGTTTTCTTGAAGTTTACCTCACATGACTTGAACTACTTATTCTATCCAGAGAATTTATATAGATGGGCCTGCAGAATTAAGCCAATAAAACTGGTGTTTCCACTATGGTAGCAGTTCAAGCCTTCTTACACACACCAGAAGAGGTGACAACTGCCTTCCTTCCTACCCAGCTTAGGCCTATAACACTCAATATTATTTTTTTTTTTTTGAGACGGAGTCTCAATCTATCGCCCAGGCTAGAGTGCAAAGGCGCGATCTCGGCTCACTGCAACCTCTGCCGCCCAGGTTCAAGCAATTCTCCTGCCTCAGCCTCCCAGGTAGCTGGGATTACAAGTGCCTGCCACCGTACCTGGCCATGATGCCATGCTGGTGAACTTGATTCGAATTTCAAACCTAAGGAGAATCTGTTCCTGATCTAATTATCAACTACTGGTTTCATGATTTCATTCCTCTGTAGGTCCTGTAGAAATATAGTTACATAACCACTGCTGAATAAAAATCACAAAATATACTGTGAGGTCTGTGTATCCTTTTTGAGAAATAAAATTGCATTCAAAGAAGACATTTACACATAGAATAAGTTCAGAACAAATAAAGAATAACAGTAGAAACAGTAGAAATAACTAGTGAGACAAGGGTTTCAAATGTAGAAACCTGTCTTCAGGCTCTAGGCAAGGATGTGGAGAAATGTTTCAAATGTAGAAACCCTTGTCTCACTAGTAATTTAAGGATTTAAGAAATCTTGGAGAAAGTGGTAAATACACTGAGCAGGGGAATCCCTGCACCAGTTTGCTTGGAAGCCTGCAGTATAATTTCAGTATGAACTTGAGGACTGCTGCATGTTTAATATTACCATAGCAAAACAATGTGACTTTCTTAAAACATTACAGTCTCTGCAATCTTCATTGAAAAAATTAATGTGATTCTTCTGACCAGAATCAACAGATTTGGAAACCTTAAAGGTAAAGTGAGATGAGTCAACTAGGCTAAGTCGGAATTTTTTAATGCTCCACTGTTATCTAAAGTTAATAGCTGTCAGCACTAGGGTATCCAAGGTTTTTATGCTGCAATAGTATTTGGAGGTAGGTTGCAACCAAAAGCATATTCATGCCATGATTTAGCTACTAGGAGGTAGCACAGAACCTCTGGCAGGTTTGTGCTGTTAGCTGGCTCATTCTCCACTGCCTTCTTCAGGGCAACGTCTGCCCTTCACTCATTTCCCTTGCTTTCTCTCTTTCTTCACTTTGCCCAGTAAAGTGTGTTTATCTGATTCTCTCCTATGAATCAAATTATAAATATAATTATCAATTTAGGACCCTTCGTGTGAAATACCTTTATATCAAAACTGCTCACTTTATTCCCAGAACTGTGGCTATTTACAAAACATAAAAGGTAAAAGCTGAACACCTGTACTGTCTCACCACCCTTAACACAGAAGGGGATGATGAGGGGCTGTCACAGAATTGATCATACCTGAGAATCTGGAACACTTTCAGCTTCTGTTACAGCTACGTGTTTGTCATTGTTTTCTTCATCTTGTTCAATTGCTTAAAAAAAAAAAAAGAACACTATTAAACAAATATATCATCATACAAAAAATGTTTCAGATAATTTTCTCGCAGATTGCAATTCAGCAGAAAAAAAGATTCATAAAATGTTAATATTGGCATTATATTTTTGTTAATCAAATGCAAAGTTAGCTAATAGCACTGGGTACTTCTCATGCATATTATCTCATGTATTAAATTAATGGCAGTGAGAAAATTCAATCTTAATTCTGTTCTTCACCTAAACCCATCCAGACATCATCGTATCAGTATTGTGCTTTACCAAAAGGGCAGATGGGGGTTTAAGATGAAGACTTCTGTTCATTTCATGTGAGAACAGCCATAGATATAATTTTAATGTGGTTTTCTGGCTGGCAGTTTAAATGTCATATAATAAAGGAAGCACAGTATTTTATATCTGGGTTGCTCAGTGCATTGTTACCACAAAATTCCGTACTGTGGAGTCTTGCACCCATCTCTCCTTCCCAGCATCTCCCTATTTAAGCCCTTATCACCCTTTCTTCGTTGGTACAATGACCTCTTACACAAAGCCCCTGACTCCAGCCTCTCATTAATCCAATCCAGCTTGGGCACAATGCTAAAATAATCAGTCTCAAAAAATGTAGAAACAACAAGTGCCAGACTTTGGCTTATGTATTGCTTATCTGATGGCATCTGAACTCCTGCTCATCATTGAAGGGCTTCTCTGAACTCTCTAGCTTCCTCCAAATGTCCAACTTCACACTGACATTCAACACCAAAATGTATTTTCCATAACTCTGACTCATGCATAATAGTTGGATTACTTTTCTCTTTATACAACCTGTTCTTTTGTTTTAAAATTTTTTATGGAGCACCTATTATGTCCCTAGCAGGAGACGTGACATTCAACAAGCCTGGAGAGAGTAGAAACCAAAATAAATTCAGATTTAAGCCTAGGAACATGGAGAGCCAGAAAGGAATTTTAAACTGGGAAGTGCATGATTTGATACATTTATTTTCAAAAGTTCTTTTTTGCTTCTTTGTGGAGAACAGACTTGAGGGAAAGAAGAGCGGAAGCAGGGAGACCAGTTAAGTGACTACTGCTATAATCTTGCCTGCAGATGACAATGGCTCAGACCAGGGAAGTGGCAATGGCAGGAGAAACATGGAACACTGGAGCTGTATTTTTTAGACAAAATAGACACACCTTGCCAAAGAATTGAATATGGAAAGAGAAAAAAGAGGAGATGAAGGAGAAGCAATCAAGGATGACTCCTAAATAGTTATTCCTTGTATCCACTACGTCACTTATCCTTTTTGCCCTCCCCATCAAAAGCAGGCCAAAGCACACCAACCCTGGCTGACAGCGAGGTCACCCACTGTACTTATGGACTCAGTTTGCATTGTTCTGTGTACTTTTTTTTTTTTTTTTTTTGAGATGGAGTCTCCCTCTTTCTGCCCAGGCTGGAGTGCAGTGGTGCAGTCTGGCTCACTGCAACCTCTTCCTCCCGGGTTCAAGTGATTCTCCTGAGTAGCTGGGATTACAGGCACATACCATCACACCCAGTAATTTTTGTATTTTTAGTAGAGATGGGGTTTCGTCATGTTGGCCAGGCTGGTTTCGAACTCCTGTCCTCAAGTGATCTGCCTGCGTTGGCCTCCCAAAGTGTTGGGATTATAGGCATGAGCCACCGCGCCCAGCCTGTGTACTTTTAAATATTGTGCTCTCTGCTCTGTATTTTTAAAAATATCATTTCATGTACCTTTTGCTTTTTATGCCTTTCATGCCTGCTGTGTGGTGCCCACCATGGAGCCCACCTACAATGCCATGCATACAGTAGGGCCCTGCAAATGCTAAGTGGCATGAACAATGTATCCCCAAGTGATCAAAACGGCACTGCTTGACTATGCCCACTTATATAATAAGCTACTCCTTTTGTAACTATTTATGAAAGAAGAAAAGAGAGAAATTCTTCTGTTCACTCTTTGGATAACTAGGATAACTCTGACCACCTGGGCATCTAAAGGCAAGGTAGGAAGAGTTGAAATGGGTAGAGGCTTTTCTTCTATTTTTCAGAGAAAAGTCCCATTCATGCTTGTTCAAAGGGGTCCCCTGTTGCTACTGTTGCCCCGCTAGGGGGAAACTTAAGAACAAAGAAAAACATTTGTGTTTTCTCTGAAAAACTAGAGGCAAGAATACAAAGGGAAAAATAAAACACAGAATAACATCCTAAATTCCACTTAAAAATGCAATGGGCTATAGAAGTAAGGAACTTCACTTAACTAATTGAAATAATAGAAGAAGTCTTTCCTCATTCTGGAATGCAGAGTAATTTTCTTGGAGGGCAAGCTAAGCATATAGCAATGCAAAATAACTTCCCATGAAAAGCAATCATACTTTGGCACTTCATTTGAGCTTTATTTGTATTTTTTCTCTTTAAAGTGCTAATTTTAATAAAAATGAAGAAAATTAAGTGTTGGACTATTTTAGCCTACTGAATTCATAGTTTTGGTTTTAAACAACAATGCTCTAGGGTATAGGCATTTCTTTTTCTTACCTTATTATACTAGAACACAGAACATGCAGGACACTAAATGATAATTTCAGATTGAGAGTTAACACCTTTTTTTTTTTTTTTGAGGCAGGGTCTCCCTCTGTTGCCCAGGCTGGAGTGCAGTTGTACAACCACGCCTCACTGCAACCTTGACTTCTTGGGCTCAAGCGATCCTCCTGTCTCAGCCTCCCAAAGTGCTGAAAGTATAGGTGTGAGCCACCTCACCTGGCCTCACACTACTTTTTAGGATTTAGGAATAATTCTTAATACATAGAAATACAATAAAGGAGGAATAGATGAACATAAAAACAAACCTAAGATAAAATGCCAGTCCTGTATTTTTCTAGCTTATCTCCAACAACAATGCTACATTTATTGTCACATCTTTAAAGACCGCAAAATCAGTTGCTTAGCATTATGCCAAAAGAACAGAGTGAGAATTAGAAACACGAGCAAGTTAAGGGACTTGGTAAAGCTAACTCTGTAAACTAATCTGCATAATGGAGAAACTCTCAAAGTTCTGCTGGACTCAACCTCAACCCCTTAATGACAGAGAGAAGACAGCGAAAATAGCATTATTTTCCTGAAAAAAAAATTATAATTCCAAGAATGCATCTGAAGAGCAAAAGTGTATTTATCCTGGCTAAGGATTTATGATTATCCCATGAAGTTGCATGCATAAAATACACACAGTCCCCTAAAAGGGAGAGCTCTGTGGACCCTTTAATGCATAGATTAATGTCAAGAAATAAATGAAGACACAATCAGTGGTGTGGCTCATGTGGTAGAAAAAGGAGGAAGGAGTTATTTAGATTTTTCAGTTCAATTTTTCTTTTATCTGATCAGAATAAGAGTTGGTTGGGGAAAATTTCCTATGCAAATATTGATTCTGGGACAGTTCCCTCCAGCGAAACACGTACACAGGAATGACAGCTTCTGGGACTGAGGGAGGCTAGGAGCCTCATTCTCTGCCAACACAAACCATCTCCTTATCTCTCAACACACAGAGTCTAAAAGCAAGTAAAGGCCTTTGAAAATAACTTACCATAACAAAAGACACAAGTGCAAGATCTAAAGCATATACTTTGAGTGGTGAGCACCAGAGCCCGCAGGAGAACTAAGCATGCATGTGAATTAATTAACACTGATTGGGTAGGAGTACCTAGTTTAAACGTATCTATTTGTAAATTAGCCAAGAGGGATTCAAGGTGAACACAGTTGAAAGCGTCCAAGGATTTTGGATTTAACTTGATATTGCTTTCTTGTTGC
The DNA here is from genome assembly GCF_030222135.1 of Aotus nancymaae. Classification (NCBI taxonomy): domain Eukaryota; kingdom Metazoa; phylum Chordata; class Mammalia; order Primates; family Aotidae; genus Aotus; species Aotus nancymaae. Next base: position 37,974,723 of record NW_026988438.1, on the reverse strand, counting down.
CTTGGGGACAAAACAGGTTTTCTCTCTCTAGGACTTACTAGGATGGGTGCTAAAAAACAAACAACAACCAAAAAAAACCAACAACTCTGTGAATAACTCTACTACTAATAATACTTAAACACGAAGGGGACTGCTGTCCTTTCTAAATGATGCTTATTTAACTTCTGCTGATCAATTTTGTAAAGGTAAGAGCCCCACTAACAAGAAAACGTTAAATACACAATGACTGTCGTTTGCTGACTCTCATCAGGACCATTCTTTAAAAAATCAACCAACCCATTTCTTTAAAAAAATCTTACAATGGCCGGGTACAGTGGCTCACGCCTGTAATCCCAGCACTTTGGAAGGCTGAGGCGGGTGGATCACAAGGTCAGGAGTTTGAGACCAGCCTGATCAACATGGTGAAACCCCGTCTCTACTAAAAATACAAAAATTAGTCAGGCAGGGTGGCACATACCTATAATCCCAGCTATTCAGGAGGCTGATGCAGAAGAATCACTTGAACCCAGGAGTTGGAGATGGCAGTGAGCTGAGATTTTGCACCACTGCACTCCTGGGCAACAGAGTGAGACTCCATCTCAAAAAAAAAAAAATTCTTACAAACCAACCACAGAGATGACTACAGATAGAAACTGAACATTTCAAGACTCAATGTGAGAAATCAGCAAGCAGTTAAGAAAAATAACGTACTAGGTATTTTTGCCAAGAACTAAAGTTTTGGCAATAATATAATCTTTCACCTGTGTAGCATTTTTACAGAAAGAAAACTCTTTCATGAAGGGTCTCATCTGACGTTCAACCTGAAATGCTGGGCAGGTAAAATCATCCCCCATTTTACAGATGAGGAAACTGAGACTAGCGCGGTGAAGTAACCTGCCTTAGGCCTCACACGTAAACTGTACGTGTCGGTGACAGTTCATCACCGCCTCAGTCAAGGATGGAACAGAACAGGGCTGGTCAAACTTCGTATCAGCAAACCCATTCACATGGATCCTGACCAGGGTTCCTTTTCATTTTTTTTTTCTCTTTTAATGAAATACAACAGAATATCACAGAAAGAACAGAAAAACAATTAAGATCAAAATGCATTGCACTAGCAAAGTATTTTTCACAAGTGTGGATGAGAGGTGTACTAAGTTGGAATCTTTTACATGTTCTGTGGGTTGTGGACATAAAAATGTTAGGAAAACACCATAGTGTCTCCAGGCCACAGGAGGCAGAGCCCAGTTCCTCATTATCTAAATAATCAGCTGTTTTTTGTACCATCCTGGAGTGGGGTCACAGTATTTACTTTTGGAGGCCCTTCAACAACACTCCGTCCACATTCGGCCCTGGGAGATGGCACGGACACAAGCCTGCAGTGAGAAATGCTTAGAGAGTATACGCATTTTTGCTATCAATGTATAATCTTAAATGCTTCCAAATACTCAAATCTCTTCCATTTTTTAAAAAAGAAGAAAAATGGTAATTGTAATCTTTCTGCCTCATCACTGTATTTTTTCAGTGTTAAAATTAGAGAAGTAGGGGTTGGTGTCCACCATCAAGCCATTCTATATGGTATTATAACCTGGCCCCTCCAGTGCCATTGAACTTCTCTTTGAAGGTGGACCAATGACCACTACATCTCTGCTCCAGCATTTTTTTTCTTAACCTCACTCTGTTCAGCTGAACTTAAGACTGTTGACTTAAAACTCTCTTTTCTGTGTCCTTATCATCCTCAAATCTTCTAAAAATGCAATTTTTCTCCAGGCTCTCTTTTCTCTCTCTTTGCCTCTTTCCTTGGTGATCTTATCTGTTCCCAGAGTTTCAACTTTCACTGCTATGCGGGTTATTCTCAAATCTGTCCACATTTCTGCCTGCTTCTCTGAGTTCCAGGCCCACAGTTCCAGTCACATGTTGAATATTTTCATTTCATAGACGGTAACATATCTGCTACAAACAAGCTGCTGTGATAGGTGTAGTGGCACAATCTGCATCTAAAGAAAGAGTAATTGATTTAATATGGTGTGAGGACATGAAGGTCTGATATCACAAGCCTCTTCTTGCTCCTAGTATATTTCAGTTTAAATCACCACCAAGTACTAAAGCTGGAAAGCTCAGGCACCTTCACGGTCCTCCTTTCCCTAAGCCCTCACATCAAGCTCACACTAAATCCTGTCACTTCTACGTCTAGAATGATTCCACCCTTTGTCCTCTCTGCCATGGTCACACTTCACGTAGGCTGCTGTGGCATGGCCTCTCCCTCCATCCTCCATCCATTCGCCACACAGCTGCCAGAGTTCCATCTCCAGAATGGGAGGCTAATCAGACCATCCCCACATCCTGTCTATGCCCGCTTAGAGTACATGAGAGTCACACAGGGAGATACATACCAATTCAGGCTCCACAGCCCCATCCCCAGTGTTTCTGATGTCATGGGACTTAGCTGAGGGATGGGCAGGTTTGAAAGCTCTGATACCTGTGATCCCCACTCTATTGACCACTGGCCAATGTTCAGGTGGAAGCCCTCAACAGGTCCTCAAAGGCCAGGCCATTGGGTCTTGGACCCTCTCCCCAAGTGCATCTCTTCCTTTGTACATTTCTTTGTCTCTAGCCTGGAATGCCCTTGTCTCTGCCTTCAGCAGGTAAAATTACTCTTGTCCACTGGGCTCCCCAGCCCAAATACCAGCTCCTTAATGAAGAGTCTTCCGAGTCCTCACTCTCTGCATCTAAGGCCCCTGACAAACTGAAGAGTATTTCCTCCTAGCCCAACAAAGCTCTTTTTCTGTATAGTCGATACTTTTTAGTCAGCAACACAAATATCTGACTTTGCTAACCTACATTACGAGTTCTTCAAGAGGACAGAGTGTATATTTTCATATTCCAGTGAAACTGACCCAATAGTCGCATAGTTTTTTTGTTTTGGTTTTGGTTTTTTGGATGTCCATAGAAATTGATCCTTCTGGTCTTAAAGCTTGAAACTTATATTTGTTTTACCCGAGGTCTTTCCTCAGAAAACAATCTTTAGGCTTCTTCCCCTCCCCCTGCCCCCCAAAAAATAAAAAAAATAGAAACTCACCAGATCACTGCATCTAGACATGACAGGCTAGATCCTCCATTCATCTTGATTGCTTCCTTGCCCTTCCCTAGGTTTCTGCTTTCCTTTACTTGTTACATCTCTTCCCTGCTATATAAGCCCCTAGTTTTAGTTGGTCAGGAAAATGGATTTGAGGCTGAGCTCCCATCTTCTCTGCTGTAGCACCCGATTATAGCCTTCTTCCTTGGCAATAATCCTTGTCTCAGAGATTGGCTTTCTGTGCGTTGAGCAGCAGGATCTAGACTTAACCCCTCATGTTTCAGTAACACCAGCACCTGGAATAATTTCTAGAACATAGAGGTGCCAAGTAATGGTCTACTAAACTGAACAAAGGTAGTCAATTCAGACAGTAGTAACTATAAAACAGCTAAAAATAGAACAAAATGTCAACCCAGTTTGGGGGCAAGGGGTTAACATCATGAAAGGCATCCAGGAAAAGGTAGATTCTGATAGGTGGATGAGATAAGGGGAGGAATGGAGTGAAGGTGGAGAACTGGCATAAACAAAGGTAAACTGAAGAAACCTCTGGGATCTGATATGTGAGCAGGATGTAGATCACATTGGGAAATGTTAGAAAACAAAGCCGGAAGAGTAAGTCGGGCTTGGATGCTAGGCTAAGGAGCGTAGAGGGACCGTGAGCACAAGAAATACTACCACCGTATTACAAATACATATACTTCTTGAGCTCATAATATGTTTCAGTCACATGGTAAACTCTTAATGTGGATTATCCCATTCCATCCTCCCCATAGCCCTCTGGTAGAGGTCCTGGCAAGGCCACACTGAGGCATATGGCCATTGAGGGCAGGTTAGTAATTTGATACCTCTTTGTGCCAATGTTTGTTAAATATCTGTTCAGCATTTACTTAGTAGGGCTAGTGAAAAATCAAATTTCTATTAATAAAAGGTGAATACCATTTCTTGGAATTTAGCAATTCACTTTTCTTGAATTATCTCAATTAGGAATTTTTCTGATGCTTTAAAAATTATTTTGTGAATTGTAAAGTGACAAATTATAGTTGTGTTTATTTTCTGACACTTAATTCCTCATTTTTCTGACATTCATAATTTTTCCAACACACTTATTAAGAAGAGAGGTAAGGGCCGGGCGCAGTGGCTCACGCCTATAATCCCAGCACTTTGGGAGGCCGAGACAGGTGGATCACGAGGTCAAGAGATTGAGACCATCCTGGTCAACATGGTGAAACCCCATCTCTACTAAAAATGCAAAAATTAGCTGGGCATGGTGGCGCATGCCTGTAATCCCAGCTACTCAGGAGGCTGAGGCAGGAGAATTGCTTGAACCCAGGAGGCGGAGGTTGCGGTGAGCCGAGATCGCGCCACTGCACTCTAGCCTGGGTAACAAGAGCAAAACTCCGTCTCAAAAAAAAAAAAAAAAAAGAAGAGAGGTAAATCATGTACATGGATAAAATCACATTGCCCAGACCCAGCAACACCCCATGCACGATCTGCTTTCAGAATTGTCACTAATCACCACCCAAAGCCAACAAGTCTATAGGTTGGTGTGGTTGCCTTGCTAGGCCTTGAGCAATGAGATTATGCTCACTGAAAAAGAATTCCTCCATCATTATACAAGCTCAACAAAGGGTGTTTATGACTTTTTAGTAGATAAGACCAACTTCCTTGGCCAAAGCAGGAGCCATTTACATTTGACAGTTATATGATTCTTCATTTAAAAAATTCTGAGTTAAATGTGAGCATATATATCCATTATACCAGTGATGTTCTACGGTAGGTGTGTGGTTGATCCTCTCCTTAATCAGATTCTAAGCTCTATTAAGATTATGCTCACTTTACAGGTGGAAAAACTGAGGCTGAGAGATGCCACATAGCTTGCCCAAAATTATAGAGGAAGTGAGTAAAGGAGATAGTTAAGAACACCCAGGTCTGACTCTATCTGTACCAATATGTTTTAAAGATCAAATAGCCTAAAATAAATTGAACAGAAATGAGGCTGAAAACAAAACAAACCAAAACGAAACAAAGAAAAGGAACTTTATTTCAAACAGTATAAGCATGAACTGACTTGGATTTCCTACTAAGAACTAAGAAATCTGAGGTTTAAAGAAGTGATGTTTGATGAGCCAGTGAGGGATGGGGCTGGGATTGGAATAGAAGCTGGCTGCCTTTCAATTCTCAGGGTCCTGCTGGGGAGATGTGCCTAGGTGGGCCTGTGCCACAGGAGTGGTCACTGGTGGCTCTGTCATTAGGGCCATAATGACTTAAACAATTTTAAGTGCTCCTACCTACTGACTTCCCCCCAAATCTTCCCCATGGTTTTATAGGGAAAAGATAATAAATGTTTGCTACATGAAAGAAACGTATTACTTTTATTAACATTTGAATATAGGCGTGCTGTGTGTTCTGGAAAGCCATAGCACTCAGACAGCACAACAAATCTACTGTGGGGAGATGGAAAGCAGAGGGGGCTGAAAAGCTCCCATCTTCCCCATCAGACGCTCCATGCTCAGCATGCTTGACTGGAGGCAACTCAAGCCACTGAGAGGGCTCTGGGTGGCCTCGTTCCACCCTCCCTGCTGCCTTACTGACTACATGGTTTATCCCTGCTCTACAGCAGAGAGGATTCCATTTCAACTCTTACGCCTTTTTTTTAATAGCCAAGACTCTCCAAGCTTCCTTCTCTACTATTTCGTAATAGGTTTTTACAGCGTTTTCTTTTGATTAAGATTTAATATACAGCCAGTCAATGGAAAAGTTATTCAACAGAAAACAATGTTAATGTCATTAGAACAAAAGGTATCTCATATTGGTTCCTTTAATTAGAGCATAAGTACTTCTCTCACTGGCTTGGGGCAATAAAGAGGTAATCAGTACTTGATACCAGTAGCCCATTTCATTGCCATTCTTATAAGGAAATGTACTGGGAAAAAAAGATTTTCTTTTAATGCAAAGGTGGCTTGTATATTATTCAACTAAAATAAAGTGTTGATAAACAAAAATCAAGTTAAACTTAGCAATAGGTTTGAGGTTTTTCTTTTTACCAACATTTTTCTTGGGAGACAGAAAGGCTTTACTTTTTTTTGTTTGTTTGTTTTTTGAGGCAGAGTCTTGCTCTGTCATGCAGGCTGGAGTGCAGTGGCGCCATCTCGGCTCACTGAAACCTCCACCTCTCAGGTTCAAGAGATTCTCCTGCCTCAGCCTCCCGAGTATCTGGGATTACAGGTGCCCACCACCACGCCTGGCTAATTTTTTGTATTTTTAGTAGAGACAAGGTTTCACCATGTTGGCCAGGTTGGTCTCAAACTCCTGACCTCAAGCGATCCACCCGCCTCGGCCTCTCAAAGTGCTGGGATTACAGATGTGAGCCACTGTGACTGGCTAGCTTTACTTATTTTTTTGTGCCTTTCAAGGTTGTGTTCTGGTGACAATACGGATTCAGGCGAATCTGCTATCATCACACAGTAAAATATTAAGCAGCATCGATTCCTAGATAATGCAAAATGTTCATTCATAAAAAGATCCTAGTGCACTCCACTACTCTACGCAATTTCTCTTAGGAATTAAATTATAAAAGATTTATATCGGCCAGCAAAAGAAAAATGACTCTGAGCCTATGTGTCAGTACAAAGCTTTGTGTGCTTTAAGCCATCTCATTTAGCCCCTCCAACAAGCCCCAAAAGTGTGTGTCATTAGCTCCACTGCCCAGAATAAGAAAATGAGCCTCTGGAAGCCACTAAGTCTTGCCTAGTGGCTAAGCCAGGACTGAACCTGAGTCTCTTGATTTGCTTTTCGCAGCTACATGATTCTGCCATGGGGACTGTAAACTGGAAAACTCAACAGGTCAGGTCTAAAGGACATTCTGGTTAACTAAAGTTTATGGCAGACAGCTACATTTTAAAAACATTTATTGAAACTTTCTGCCACTTATATTATTCAAGTTTTTTGTTTCTGAATAGTCAGTAATTGTACTGCTAAATCTTCCCACTGATATTGCAGTGGAATTTCAAAACAGACAGGAGAGCCACCAAGAATTCCCCAGGGGTCGTGTTTACAAACACAAACAGTGACACCAAATGAGTCACTAAATAAATAGAGTGGGAGGGCAGCCCAGGAGAAGTCCAGGAAAGAAGACTGGAAAATTTGCCTTAACCCCCTTCAAAATCTATCCTGCTACAATTTAAAGGAATTTCCTTTTACTACACTTTAGGGAAAAATATAGCATTATTCCTACAATACTTCTGGTACAACCGTTTGCCAAATTACATCAACTCACCAAGTTTCAATTTCATTACTTGTAAAAGGGAGATGATAAAAACCCACAGGATGGATGTGTGGAAGGAGAGATGGATTTAAACTACTTAATCAATGGTAGTGACTTTATATTATTATACAAAACATGGTGATGTGCTTTTTTGCATTTTTATCTGTGGATGGGCTGCTTCTCCTAGTCAGACCCACCTACCACTGGGGTGGAGTGGAAGATAAGGAATGTAAAAACAAAGTCAATAATATTTATATTCCAACACCCAAAGCAGAACTTTACAGCAAGAAAAAAAACTTGAAATGGCAGAATCTGTAGAGATTCTGTTGCCTTTCTTTGCACATCAAGTACCGACGCTTTAAGTCCCAGATCTTGACCTTCTCTCCTGTGATGCTAAGTTGCAGGTTCCTCCCCCAAAGGAGAAGGTCAGCAAGTGACAGGCTGGAAAAGCTCAAGGCTGTCCCCATGTTGCATCAAGTGGACTGCAGGGAGAAGGGTGACAAGGATACAGAGAGGGCAGGTAAGAGCCATGGGCCTGACTTTCTTGGCTGGGCTGGGTCTGAGAGGATGAGTGAGCCAGAGAGATGGCTGAGGGTACACTTGGACAGGGTGCTGGTTGGCACACAGAGAAGACTGCCCCAAAGTCTGACCCCAGCTCCTTTGGGAGTTGGCAGAGTCACAGCAAGTCACTGGCTATTTTTTCCAAGTCGCTCTTCTTTCTCAGGATGGGAAGGTTCCTAGCACTTAGCAGTTTCTACATCCCCTAGGGATAGGGACTTGCTATGGAGCTTCCCCTCACAAAAGGCAAAGGTCTGGATGGAGCATGTGGCAGGGAAGCCAGGGGGTTTAAGTTCTGCCAATATGGGTTGGGGTAGCCAGAAAGGCCCAGAGACTCTGACCCAGCTGAGAGGGGGCCCCTGGTCACCACTTCGAATCCACTGGGGCAGAGTAGCTGACATGGCCCACATGGTTCCAACAAGCCCTGCATGCCAGGAACGAGTGATCTGAAAGTGGGGACTCAGGGAGCAGCTACATCTTAAACAGACTGTTTATTATGAAAAGAGTTCAGATCAGAAACAACTACAATATTGCTCTGTGACAGTGGGTAGCAACCAGTAAGGACCACAGAACCACTGCAGAAAATAAAGAACACAGTATTTCCCCTCTATATTTCAGTGCAGTGAATAATTCTGAAAGCCTCTATGCTACCATTTTTGAATAACAATTGTACTTACGGCTCACAAAAGAAAACAATCTCATAAGATTATCAAATAGCAAAACTAAGACATAATATATTTGGGGGAAAAAAGCTTTTGTTGTTGTTGTTGTTTGTTTTTGTAATGGGAGTCTCACTCAGCCACCCAGCCTAGAGTGCAGTGGCGTGACCTCAGCTCACTGCAACCACCGTCTCCCAGATTTAAGTGAGTCTCCTGTTTCAGCCTCCTAAGTAGCTGGGCTATTACAGGCACCCACCATCATGCCAAACTAATTTTTGTATTTTAGTAGAGGCGGGGTTTCAACCATATTGGCCAGGCTGGTCTTGAACTCTTGACCTCAGGTGATCCGCCCACCTCAGCCTCCCAAAGTGCTAGGATTACAGGCATGAGCCACTGCACCTGGCCAAAAAAAAAGTTTTCATACTGCTTCAGTTATCAGCCCAATCTATTTCTTAAGTTTTAATTTTTAATTGACAAATATGAACTATATATCTTTATGGGATACAATAGAATGTTTTGACATATGCATACATTGTGGAATGATTATATCATTTTAGAATGACTATGTATACAATGTCAAGTGATCATATCAAACTAACACACCCATCACTTTATATACTTATCATTTCTTATAATGAAAACATTTAGAATCTATTCTTTTAGTAGTTTTGAAATAGAGACCACATTATTATTAACTATAGTCACCATGCTGTGCAATTGATCTGGGAAAGTTAGTCCTCCTATCTAACTGAAACTTTGTACCCTTTGGTCAACATCTCCCCAGTCCCCTCCCACTGCTACCCGCCAAGCCTGCAGTTACCACCTTTCTACTCTCTATTTCCATTAAGTTCCACTAAGATTCCACATATAAGCGAGATCATGTAGTGTTTCTCTTTCTGTGACTGGCTTATTTCACTTAACAAAATGTCGTCCAAGATCACTCATGTTGTTACAAATGACATTATTCCCTCTTTTTCAAGGCTGAATAGTATTCTATTTTATATATATATATATATATACACACACACACACACACATACATATATTCTATATAATAGTATTCTATTATATAAGAATATATACACACACATATATACACATGTGTATACACATAGAATATATACACACACATATGTGTATATATGTGTGAGTATATATTCTATAATAGAATACTATTATATAGAATATATAGATATGTATATGTGTGTATATATACACGTATGTTATATACACACATATATACACATATACATATATACACACACATATACACATATACATGTATACACACATATACATGTATATACGCACATATATACACATATACATGTATACATACACATATGTGTATAATAACGCATGTGTATATGTATGTATATATGTGTATATACACATGTGTGTATATATACATGTGTATATATGTGTATGTACACATGTGTGTATATATACATGTGTATATACGCATATACACAGATGTGCATACATATGTGTACATGCGTATATATACACATGTATGTGTATATATGTGTGTACATGTGTGTATATATGAATAAAATATACACATTAAATATATATATTTTTTATTCATTCATCTGTTGATGAACATTTACACTGATTCCTTACCTCAGCTATTGTGAATACTGTAATGCAGGAGTCTTCCTGTTAGGAACCACGCCACATAGTAGCAGGTGAGCAGTGGTGAGTGAGCATTACCACTTGAGCTCCACCTCCTGTCAGATCAGCAGTGGCATTAGATTCTCACAGGAGAGCAAACCTTACTGTGAACTGTGTATGTGATCTAGGATGTGTGCTCCTTATGAGAATCTAATGCCTGATGATCTGTCGCTGTCTCCCATCACCCCCAGATGGAACCATCTAGTTGCAGGAAAACAAGCTCAGGTATCCCACTGATTCTACATTATGGTGAGTTGTATAATTATTTTATTATATATTACAATGTAATAATAATAAAGTGTATAATAAATGCAATGTGCTTGAATCATCCCAACACCATCCGCCTACCACAGTCCGTAGAAAAACTGTCTTCCACGAAACTGGTCCCTAGTGCCAAAAAGGTTGGGGACCACTGCTAACATTGTTACAATGTACCTCTTCAGCATACTAATTTCAGTTCTTTGAATAGATACCTGAAGTAGGATTGCTAGGTCATATGCTAATTCTATTTCTAGTTCTTTTGAGGAAACTCCACATTGTTGTATGGCTGTACTAATTTACATTTCCACCAGAGTACAAGTGTTCCCTTTTCTTCATATCCTCATCAACACTTACCTTTCATCTTTTGGGTAATAGCCATTCTAACAGGTAGGAGGTGATATCTCACTGTGATTTTAATTTGCATTTCCCTCATAATTAGTAATATTGACCATTTTTTGCAGAAACCTGTTGGCTATTTGTATGTCTTTGAGAAATGTCTATTTAAGTTCTTTGGCCATTTTAAAATTGGGTTTTCTTCCTATCATGTTGTTTCAATTCTTTATATATGTTGGCTATTAAGCCCTTATCAAATGTATAGTTTATAAATAATTTTTACTACTCTCTGTGTTGTCTATTCATTTTGTTGATTATTTCCTCTCTTGTGCAAAAGCTTCTTAGTGACATAATCTCATGTGTCTTTTTTTGCTTTTATTGGTTGTGCTTTTGGAGTCATATTCATAAAAAACATTGCCTAGGCAAATGTTATATAGATTTCCCCCTATGTTTTCTTTTAGAAGTGTACAGTTTAAGTTCATACAGTTAAGTCTTTAATCTATTTTACATTTGTTTTTGTATATGGTGTGAGATGGGGGTCCAATTTCATTCTTCTGCTTGAGGATATACAGCTTTCCAGCACCATTTAAATTAAAGACTTCCCATTTTGTATATTTTCTAAGTCCATGTTGAAGGCACTGAGCCATATTTCCTCTCAAATAAGTAAAAGTATATTTTTACATTTTTTTTACTTTTAAAACTTTTTTTTTTACTTTTACTTTTTTTTTTTTACAAAAACAAAACAACCCCATTTTTAAAAAGGGCATTTTGAATTTCCACATAAACTGAAAAAACCATAGGCTACTTTAACTGTTTGGATTTCTTCTTAAGATATCAACATAATACACTTTATTCAAGATAGTACTGGAAGTCTATGCCAAGCAATCAGGCAAGAGAAATAAATAAAAGGCATCCAATTTAGAAAAGAAGAAGTCAAACTACCTCTCTTCACTGATGACATGATTCTATATTTAGAAAATCTTAAAGGCTCCTAGAACTGCTAAGTGGCTTCAGGAGAGCTTCAGACTACAAAATCAATGTACATAAATCAGTAGCATTTCTATACACCAATGATGTTCAGGAAGAGAGCCAAATCAAGAATACAATCCAATTTACAACAGCCACACAGAAAACAAAATACCTAGGAATAAATCTAACCAAGGAAGTGAAAGGTATCTACAAGAACAACTACAAAACACTGCTGGAAGAAACAATAAATGACACATACAAATGGAAAAACAGGGATTGGAAGAATAAATATTATTAAAATGGCCATACTGCCCAAAACAATCTACAGATTCAGTGGCATTCCTATCAAGCTACTACTGTCATTTTTTCACAGAACTAGAAAAAGAATTCTAAAATTCACATAGAATTAAAAAAAAAGAGCCCAAATAGCAAAAGCAATCCTAAGCAAAAGGAACAAAGCCAGAGGCCTCATATTAGCTGACTTCAAACTATACTATAAGGCTACAGTTACCAAAACAGCATAGTACTGTTAGAAAAATAAACACAAAGACCAGCCGGGCATGGTAGCTCACGCCTGTAATCCCAGCACTTTGGGAGGCCGAGGTGGGCGGATCACGAGGTCAAGAGATCGAGACCATCCTGGCCAACATGGTGAAATCCCATCTCTACTAAAAATACAAAAAAAAATTAGCTGGGCATGGTGGCATGTGCCTGTAGTCCCAGCTACTCAGGAGGCTGAGGCAGGAGAATTGCTTGAACCCGGGAGGTGGAGGTTGCAGTGAGCCAAGGTCGCACGACTGCACTCCAGCCTGGTGCCTGGTGACAGAGTGAGACTCTGTCTCAAAAAAAAAAAAAAGAAAAGAAAAGAAAAATAAACACAAAGACCAATGGAACAGAATAGATAACCCAGAAATAAAGCTGCACACCTACACCCATCTGATCTCTGACAAAAGCAATAAAAAATAAGCAATGGGGAAAGGATGCCCTATTTAAAAAATGGTGCTGGGATAACTGCCTAGCCATTTACAGAAGAATAAAACTGGACCTCTAACTTTAACCATTTATAAAAACTAACTCAAGATTGATTAAAGATTTAAATGTAATACCTCAAACTATAAGAATAGTAGAAGAAAACCTAGGAAGCACCATTGTGGACATTAGCCTTGGTAAAAAAATATATATATGTATTACTAGGCCCTCAAAAGCAATTGCAGCCAAAACAAAAACTGACAAGTGGGACCTAATTAAACTAAATAGTTTCTGGACAGCAAAAGAAATTATCATCAGAGTAAACAGACAAACTATAACATGGGAGAAAATATTTGCAAACAATGCATCTGACAAAGGTCTAATATCCAGAATCTATAAAGAACTTAAACAACTGAGCAAGCAAAAACAAAACAATCCCATTATAAAAGGGCAAAATACATGAACAGACACTTCTCAAAAGAAGACACACAAGCAGCCAATAAACATATGAAAAAATGCTCAACATCACTAATCATCCGAGAAATGTAAATCAAAACCCCATGAGTTATCATCTGACACCAGTCAGAATGGCTATTAATAAAAAGTCAAAAGACAACAGATATTGGCAAGACTGCAGAGAAAAGGGAATGCTTGTAGACTGTTGGTGGGAATGTAAATTAGTTCAGCCACTGTGGAAAGCAGTTTGAAGATTTCTCAAAGAACTTAAAATAGAACTACCATTTGACCCAGCAATTCCATTACTTGATATATTTCCAAAAGAAAATAAATTGTTCTGCCAAAAAGACACATGTATTTGTATGTTTATTGCAGCAGTATTCACAATAGCAAAGACATGGTGATGTGGTTTGACTGCGTCCCCATCCAAATCTCATCTTGAATTGTAGCTCCCATAATCTCCACGTGTCGTGGGAGGGACCTGGTAGGAGGTAATTAAATCATGGGGGTGGGTTTTTCACGTGCTGTTCTTTGTGATAGTAAGTCTCAGGAGATCTGATGGTTTTATAAAGAGTAGTTCCCACCACAAATGCTCTCTTGCCTGCTGCCACGTAAGACATGCTCCTCCTTCACCTTCCACCATGATTGTGAGGTCTCTCCAGTCACGTGGAACTGCGAGCCCATTAAACCTCTTTTTCTTTACAAATTACCCTGTTTAGGGTATTTGTTGCAGTATGAAAATGCACTAATACACATGGAATCAACCTAGAGGCCCATTAATGGTGGACTGGATAAAGAAAATGTGGTACATACACACCATGAAATACGACGCAGCCATAAAAATAATGAAATAATGTCCTTTGCAGCAATATGGTTGCAGCTGAAGGCCATTAACGCAGGAACAGAAAACCAAATGCTGCATGTTCTCACTTATAAGTGGGAACTAAACAACAGGTACTTATGAACAAAGATGGCAACAACAGATACTGGAGACCACTGGATGGGGGGAAAGAAGACAAGGGCCAAAAGACTACTGGGTACCATGCGCAGTACCTGGGTGACGGGATCATGCATATCCCAAACCTTAGCATCACACAATATACCTAGGTAACAAATCTGCACATGTACCCTTTGAATCTAAAATTAAAGTTGAAATTATTAAAACAAAATTATCAAAGTAAAAAAAAAAAAAAAACTACATTAGGGTAGGCCCCAGAAAAATTTCCTTGGAGGGGCCTGGATCATTCCAATAAATGTGATCTTTTGATGAGACTGTCCATTTGGTTACAAGGCTAACCATGAAATTAGTTGACTCATGGAGGCCTGTTATAAACAAAACCAATCAACTTCAACTAACTTGAATTTAGGCACAAATGCTAAGCTTGAATTCTAAGTCGGGTTAGTTTCAGTGATGAAGCTGAGAACTAGAGATGTGAGGTGCCCAGCGTGCTAACTTCCAGATGGGGTGTGTTGCTCTAACACTTGTGAGGCCCAGTGATGGAATCTGCCCCTTCCCTAACCAGATGCTATGGACACACCCCTTCCCTGAGGACCACAGGCTGCTAGGACAATGCTCCCTACTCCTCCACTGTCAGCAAGAAGTATTCTCAGCCAGAGATTATTGATAATTTCCTGTTTCCCTTAATCTTCCTGACAACTCTCCTGTGATAAATGTGTGTCTGTCTGCTCTGTAAGGCCCCTCACACAGAGGGGAAGAACTTGGACTTAGCTCCACCTCTGGAGCTAGGATGTAGGAAATGAGCCTTTTAAACATGCTAAAACAATACTAAAAATAAAACTGAAGAAGACTAGAACCTATAAAAGTAAGATGGCAAATTCTATCTGTCCTGCTTTGCTCCCTATTGTAGACAGGGTGGAAGAAAATGGGCAACATTTCTAAATACTACCATCTATTCCGAAGCCTATAAAGACAACCTCAACTGAAATTTCTCACAGTCATTCTTCTACCAGAAAACAATAACAGGATAAGGTGTAAACTTCCTCAACTGATTTTAATAAGTCTTAAAGCAAATGCTTCATTTTTATTAAATGAAAGTTAGCTACTTCTTGGCAAAAGGAGAACCAGACAAGCCCTTGGGACCTGCACACAGTTTACAAGGATATGGCTTGGGTCAAATACACTTAATTGGAGCTAGGCTTAAAGTTATTTACCCTTTTTTTGTTTTTTTTTTGGATGGAGTTTCACTCTGTCACCCAGGCTGGAGTGCAAGGGTACAATCTTGGCTCACTGCAACCTTGGCATCCTGCATCCTAGGTTCAAGCAATTCTCCCACCTCAGCCTCCTGAGTAGCTACAGGTGCACGCCACCGTGCTTGGCTAATTTTGGTATTTTTTTGGTAGAGATGAGATTTTACCATGTTGGCCAGGCTGATCTGGAACCCCTGACCTCAAGTGATCTTTCCACCTTGGCTTCTCAAAGTGCTAGGATTACAGGCATGAGCCACTGCACACAGCCTTACCCTTCAAACTAGTGCAAATCAGCTCCAAAAGAAGTCTTGACCAGTTTAGTATAGAAACTTTAGTTAGAATATTTGCTTATTCCTGACTGCCAACTAAATAAAGCTTGGTAATAAATCTCCTTTTATAAAGCTCTTACTGGCAGAGAAACACTGAAACTTAGGCAATTCTCCAATAAATGAGTTAGTTGCAGAACTATAAAGTATATTTTTTATTCTATCATGATTGGTTTCTTTCATTTTTTCTTTTTTGAGACGGAGTTTTGCTCTGTTGCCAGGCTGGAGTGCAATGGTGCAATCTCAGCTCCTGACTTCAAGCAATTCTCCTGCCCTCAGCCTCCCAAGTAGCTGGGATTACAGGCACCCGCCACCATGCCTGGCTAATTTTTTTTATTTTTAGTAGAGACAGGGTTTTACCACATTGGCCAGGCTGGTCTTGAACTCCTGACCTCAAGTGATCCTCCCACCTCAGCCTCCCAAAGTGCTGGGATTACAGGCGTGAGCCACCATGCCTGGCCATGATTGGTTTCTTAGACCAGCAAACACCCTTTATAAAACACCAGCTCATTCACTAAGTCTGCAGGTCATACAGACTTTTGAATGTGATTGTCAAAGTCTGGCATCTAAATCATTGAGGGCTAATGGCTGGTTAAAATTAGATGACAGGGCTTCAGTCTATACTTAAATAAAACCCCATGAGGTAGAGCCCAGGAATTAGCACAATTAACAAGCGTTGCAGGTAACTGCTATGCAAATTAAATTTGTGAACCACTGCTTTAGAAGAACACAATTTTATTTAGACAAGGAGAAACTTTGATGTGGCTATTCAGAAAGGGGCCTAGGATTATTTTACAAAGTATCCATCTATGTTTCCTCAACTCCAAACAAAAACACTTAACATTAAAATGTACTGCTTAAGCTGAAATTGTACAATATGTGCCTTCATTGACTCCAGGGTGAAAATGTCTATCACTAATCCTATACCCAAAACTAATCCTAATCACTATATGACAATATTTTAAAAATACAGTATTTTTATAAACTATCTAAAAAATGCAAATAGTTAGAACCAGGGTTTGCTTCTCCACTTAAAAGGATGATGTCTGATTTAAAAACTCTCAAGTATTAAGTATTTCGTATTACATGAGTGAAAAGAATAATATATAAAGTACATTTCTCTGTCATAAGCATCACTTATCCTGCTAGAATTCAGCTGAAGCAAATTACGCACTTTGCATCACTTACTATGGAACATTATTTACTTTTATTCACATGCCATGTTCATGTCATTTCCAGTTTTCCTGAGAACATTTCCATTTGCGTGTCTGTTTATACAATTAGACTTTTAATGTGACGAATGATGGACACGAGCTGGGTCATATGACCTGGACAAAGATTTCCCTTGATAGCCTTTACTTGTCAATACAAATGACAGAAAAAAATATTCCTTGGGGGGAAAAAAGAGGGCCTTCTGTTGATTTTCACTGGGAAAAAATGTCGATAAAATGAAAAAAGTTTAGGGAGGAAAATTAATGATCAGTAATTATTATTCTCATATTCTTGTGAAACAGACAGCAACGTATAATTGAGAGAAGGGAAGCTTCCTAGTACTTGGTACTTAGGACATGACCTCCAGCATGGTACTCCAGCCATCAACCCAGCCTACCTCTGCCTTTTATTAAAAAAATGGAAACTGAGGCTGAAAAAACATAGTGATTAATCAGGGGCAACACATCCAGTGTAGGAGTCAAATTTCCTGACCACATCCCTAGAACTGCTAAATTTTGTTAGATGCCCATGTTTTCTGCAGAATTTCATAACTATAAAAACAGCATATGGCAAGGATTTTTCTTCTTAAGGAATATTTTAGTATATAGAGATGATTTTAGCCATTAAAGTTTTCCATTTAATTATGTGATCATCACCTAATATTTCCTTAAGTATTTTAATATTCAATATTTTAAAATACCTACAGATTGCTTTTCTGTTGTACCTTACAGAGAAGCAGTCATAGAACTGTAAATTCTAAAAATAAATCATAGACAATCCACCCCCAGCAACCACTGATGCACCCTCCAATGAAAACCTGTATTCATATACACAGAATCGGTCAGATACAGGGTTTTAAGTGGATGCATGCCCTGTGTAGGGCACCTGGTGATTAGCATAATGGCCTCTTGGGCCCTGCCTCCGAATACTGGGTGGCATATATCATAGATTCATCTGGAAAGCGGCTTCCACTCACCAGAGGACCAAGGACAAAGGAGCTGGCAGGCTTCAGGGGAGTAGCTGCCCAGTAAACAGTATATTAAGGACACCCATTAGTTGCCTCAATCAGCTAATTAGCTCAACAAATGCAAAACCTAAATCATCAAATAAAGTGGCCCTGATTGCACTGCTGACTTCTGATTTGGTGTCACTAACCCAGCAGGGTGAAAACGAGGTAGTTCCACAGAAAACAAAAACCTGTCCACACTGGGAAAACGAAATGGGATGGGATTTAATTTTTTATGAAAGTTGAGCCCTGCCAGGAAGTTTCACCGACCAGAAAAACAAAACAAAAAAAAAAAAAAAAAAAAAAAGGAGGTGGAGGTGCCACCAAGACCTCTGTGTTTATGCTTTGAAATTTAAATTGATTTAAATATAAATTGCTCTCCCCTTTTGTCATTATGAGAAGGAAACAAAATGTGGGTTTCAGATCTCTGGTGTGCAAATGGTCATTAACTTTCATTTGACCTTGGGTACAGAACTAATATTGGATTTATGCACAGGGTACACTCATTATGCTCATCTAGTTTCCTCACAAAAAAACATGTTCCCAGGAGCTGCAATGCTGGAAGCTGCTTCTCAGCTCTCAACTAGAAAACTTGATTATCTCTTTAATGCCTCTCCCCCGCCTTACACCCACCTCTCTGCTCTATGTCTCAGGAAACTGTTCCTCCAGGCTTAGCAACGTGTATAAAACATGAGCAAGAAGAAGTAGGACTCTGAAGAGCTTAACATCATTGTCCTGGACCACACAAGACCAGAGAGTAACCCGCTCTGTGCACCATCACCTTAATGACACCATCAGTGTTCAGTTCTTCCTCCCAGTATCAAATTCCCTACAATAGGAACAATCTTCCACTTAGAGTCATTTAATTAGCTTTGTCTACTAAGTGTTACACAGCTTCACTGAAGTGCCCCATGTGTTTTTGAAAACCAAGAACTCAAAAACCTTGCATTCTGGAGTACATGCTGTTGTGGTTATAATTATTCACCTCCTTAGCAAATGTGTCATTTACTATCTTCATGGACATGACCATATTGAAGGATTAAAAAGAAAATCATCTTGCCTTGCTCTCTGATTTTCTTAATTCTGAACAATTCTCAGGGTTAAAGAAATCTAACTTCCTATACTCACTACTCTCAGATCTTCTGCTCGTCAGGAGAAATCTGTGCAAAGAGCTATTTTCTTTTATAGTATGCCACTGAATGGTTATTTATCATTTCGACTTAATAGCTCTAATTACAAAAGACAGTGTCATGGGACTTTTTTTAAAGGCAATCTTCTTTGTATCCCAGTGGGAGAGTTAGAAAAAATTTACAAAGCATCTGCTGAATGCATTTTCAATTATTCCTGGGCTTTACCAGTGCTATTACTTTCTTGATTGTAAGAATTTTACATTTTCAAATATACTTTAACTTTACACTGCATTAAGAAGTACTGTTTCAAGATCTTATGATGCTTTTGTCTCACTTAAAATAAAAAAGAAAGATACAACCCGTTAAATATCAAACTGATCACTGCTGAACAAGAACATGTACTGGTGGAGACAGGATGTGAATGTACAAAATCTGTCAGCAAGCAGGGACAGAAGAAGCATCTCTGGAAATGTCAGAACAAGCAGTTATTATAGCACTGGAGAGGGAGACAGATTTTACAAACTTCAACAATCAGCATAGTGTTAGGCAAAGCTCTCTCTTTTGGGGAAAACATCCTAGGAATCATCAATCAATCAGGAAGACAAGAATGTTGTGTTGATTATTTTAGGGGAAAACACATGGCACTTCTTTCTTCTTGCCTGACAAATACTAAACAACACATTCAGTGGGGTTACCAGACAATTGGTGTAGGCCTGTGCTGACCACAAATGAGAGTGATGGGCGCTGCCAGACACAGCATCAAGGACGTGGCAAAAGAAAAAAAAGACAGAAACAAATCATCTGGAAGAATCAATTCTGAGAGGACCCTGGTCCATCCTTTGAGGAGAGGCTGTGAAAGTCTTGGGAAATTTAAGTGGTTGAAAATACCACCAAAAAATAAATATAATCTTTTAATTACTTAAAATACAGCCAACAGATTTCTCTTATAATATGTTTTTTAGCATAAACACTCTTTATTAGAACACTCAGAGATTAGATGGAAAGAAGATCAAAAGGAGATTCAAAAGAATATCTCCATAGCTTTCTAAGAGAACTTAAATTTTTTCCAAAAACATTAAACACATATTATCAGAAAGGTAAAGGAAATTTGAGATGGTAATAATTATACTAAGCAAGTCAGCCTGTCTCTGCTGGTCCTTCATTTTATTACTGACATCCATTCTAAAATCCCATTTGTCACGCATCCTCCTAAATATGAGCTATGTATTTACAAAAGGATCAAGGTAAAGTCTAATACGGTGCTACGTTAAAAGAAGAATCTGTCAACTAAAAATAAAAAGTAAAAATTTATAAGACCATAAAAGAAGAAGCAATCCATAGGTATAAAGGTTATATTTTTCTTCTAAACATGGAAAAGGGAAAGCCTTACTTATATTGTTAAAAATTAGTCTATTAATTTCATTTCTTGTGACAAAGCAACATGAATATTTTGTCACTGGAATATTCGCCTCCAAAGTAAAATATGCCTTTTCAGTGGTGTCCAATCTCAACCCTCACAAATGCCTCACATTGGTGAGTCCTGCTAACATGTGACTGCTCCCAATCTTACATACATACATGTGAAAAGGGGGGCTTCAAACCTCTAAATTTTTCAAAATCATGTTACTGGTGATGTGATTGTTACTTACAGTAGATCTGGAAAGCTGGGACTTTAGACAAAGGGTAATTAAAAAAAAAAACCCTCAGACTTTCCTCAACCTTTTGGCACCAAGGACCAATTTCATGCAAGACAATTTTTCCTTGGACCTGGAGTGGAAGAGGGAGATGGGATGGTTTTGGGATGAAACTGTTCCACGTCAGATCATCAGGCACTAGATTATCATGACGAGCACACAACCTAGATCCCTTGTGTGTGCAGTTGACAACAGTGATCACGCTCCTGTGAGAATCTAATGCCACTGATCCGAAGGAGGTGGAACTCAGGGGCTAATGCTTGCTTGCTGCCACTCATCTCCTACTGTGCATCCTGGTTCCCAATATGCCATGAACAGGCACTGATCATGGCGCAGGGATTGGGGACCCCAAGTCTAATAGGTCCACCATAATTACCAGATCCTGGGGTTTCCTACTTGAATGTTTTACCTGGAGTTCACTGTCATGACAAATAACAGTTACCAGGCTGTTCAAACCATATGTCCATCACAAATGCCTATTTAAGCTTGAATGTAGCCTTCAAAGATGATATGGGATACATTCTTTAAACACAGGAACCAAAGATTATAAAATAAGAGAATCTGTAAGATTAGAAAGAACAATTTAACATGAAACATTGGCTTCTCTCTGGTCCGTTCTAGCCTCTTAAAAATAATAAAATTTTAAAAAGCTAAAACTAAACACAATAAGCTAGCTGGGCACCGTGGCTCACACCTGTAATCCAAGCACTTCGGGAGGTCGAGGCAGAAGGACTGCTTGAGCCCAGGAGCTTGAGACCAGCCTGGGCAACATGGTAACACCCCATCTCTACCGAAACAAAACAAACAAACAAAACATCAGTCCCAGCGATTCGGGAGGCTGAGGTGGGAAGATCACCATCTGACCGTGGGAGATAAAGGTTGCAGTAAGCCATGATCAAACCACTGTACCCCACCCTGGGTGACAGAACGAGACTGTCTCAAAACAAAAACAAAAATACAATAGGCTAAACCATGTTATACACTTTTATATATCATGTATATTTTACTATCTTTTTTTTTTTTTGACATGGAGTCTCACTCTGTCACCAGGCTGAAGTACAGTGGCGAAATCTCGGCTCACTGCAACCTCCACCATCCAGGTTCAAGTGATCTCTTGCCTCAGCCTCCTGAGTAGCTGGGATTACAGGTGCGAGCCACCACACCCAGCTAATTTTTGTATTTTTAGTAGAGACGGGTTTCACCATGTTGGTCAGGCTGATCTGGAACTCCAGACCTTGTGATCCGCCCGCCTTGGCCTCCCAAAGTGCTGGGATTATAGGCGTGAGCCACTGCACCTGGCCATATTTTATTCTCTTAATAAAGTATCTTGGTACAAGAAGACCACTTTAACCTGAATTCCTGGCTGGTTTATCCTAGAAGGAGGGAAAAAATGCTATTACTGACAACTTGAAGAGTTTACGAGTTTTCAATTCATTCCTTTCAATTTCCAGGAACAAAAGCGGAAAACAAGAATGCCTTTTCACAAATCACATATTTACTCTCATAATCCTGAAAATTACTAACCAAGAGTGGGAGTGTAGCTGGGAATGTCAGAGACCAGGTGTTGAAAAATCTGAGATTGCATTCTGGCTGCAGACTCTCTAGCCTATGTGAGTCTCAGGCTGGCATCTCTTCTCTAAATCCTGTGATTCAAAGAGTGCAGAGAATTCCTTCTGGGGTGATCACATTACTGATGCCTGCCCAGCAGCCATTCTCCCCTCCACTGCTGTTCTTTGCAGAGCCACGTATTTTGCTTGGGTGGGGTTGACTTGACCTATCCACCTCCCCCTGCCATTCTCCTGCTGCTCCAGAGGTGGGCTCTTCATCCTCCCAACAAGATCCCTTATCAAAGTTTCTGTTGGGGCTACCAGGACAATCCCTTGCTGAGACGTTAAACTCTACAGATTCCCTGAGGCAAAAAAATTCCCTTTTTGGTTTTCAGTTAGTTTTTCTGTCACATGTGCCTAAAATAATCCTGAATAAAATAGTCTCAAGGTTGTGACTGAGGTGAACGAACATAAAAAATGAAAACACTGTTATAAAAGGATTTTTAAATATTAGAGCTAAAAGGAATTACTGAGGTTACCAGATTTTACACCAACCCCTGCAAGATACAAATTGAAATTACAAAGCTAAGGTCACAAAGACATATAATGGCAAAAATAAAACAGAGCCTGGAGCCCTTTCTTTCCTTTTCAAACTTTAAAATCCCAGATACTTTAGTTTTAAAACAGTTAACTAGCTATGGGCTAAGGACAGCAAGTGAAATTTAAACACTGCCAAGGAGATTTACCACTATGAGATTTCTGGCTTTCCAGAAATAGAAGCCCACCATAGCACAAATTTCATATGATCTAAAGATAATGAGAGATAAAAGTGCTTTGGAATCCCAGGAAAAGGGAAGTAACACATCTCTCAAGACACTAATGAGCCAACACTAGCAGAAGAATAAGCAATCCAACAAAGAAAAAGAAGTGCAAGGATATCTGTGCAAATTTCTGCAAATCTTTATGAAGCCTTAAAATGCTATTCACATCTACTAAGTTTAGCTCTTAGGGAAGAAAAGTGTTCAAAGGCATATCCTAATGGCTTTTTAGAAAATTATAACAAAATATCAAGCCTGTAATCCCAGCACATTGGGAGGCCGAGGCGGGTGGATCACGAGGTCAAGAGATCGAGACCATCCTGGTCAACATTGTGAAACCCCGTCTCTACTAATACAAAAAAATTAGCTGGGCATGGTGGCGCGTGCCTGTAATCCCAGCTACTCAGGAAGCTGAGGCAGGAGAATTGCCTGAACCCAGGAGGCGGAGGTTGCGGTGAGCCGAGATCGCGCCATTGCACTCCAGCCTGGGTAACGAGAGCGAAACTCCGTCTCAAAAAAAAAAAAAAAAAAAAAAAGAAAATTATAACAAAATAGATTTTTTACTAAGCTACAGCCTTTAATTATTTATAAAACCTACATAGATTGGCAGTTAGTTTTATTTCTGTTTGTACAGTGGGCTGAAACCAAAAACTTTTTATATTAATGCTAATTTTAATAACCTTTTGCAGTTAGACATAAATCTGGCAGGACCACCTGAGCCCTAATTAACAGTTTTACCTATAAGACCTAAGATAGTAGATAAGAAATTCCTTCTGTCAAGCTCCAGATGCATCAACTATCATTTTAAATACTTTTTTATTTAATGTATGTTAGCGTCTTTTTCTATCCAAAATAGTTTTAAAAATAAGAAGCATACAAAGAAAGCACCATTCTGCCCCTGGGAACTCTACTTAATGAAGGCCATGCTTAACGGTTCTGCATTTGATCACCTCCTAAAATCACAATAATAAGTTTTCCTTTCTCTGACAGTCATTGACTCATTAATACATTCTACTTATGAAACATATGCTGTGATTCTAAAACAGCAGGGGCCATGCTTGTCCTTGCTCCCGATTGTATCCTGTGCCTTACACTGCATTCAGCATATAGTTGGTACCCAGCTAGAGCTGGATAAAGGAATGAATGAATACAACACCTGTGACTTAGGTCCTTTTGTACCTTTCCATTGTTACTTTTCATCCACTCTCAATGCCAACTCAACCACTGAGAATGCATAGTGAAACAGGCAGGCATCTCTAATATTTCCATATTTGAATTCTTTGAATACACTAATATATATCTTGTTGGTTATTTTTACCTCTAGATTGCGTCCCAAATTTATTGTAGTTCAGGGTGGGGAGGGGTTGTAAGAAAGAAATGTCTTTGTTTTTTCCTAACAATCTTTTCATTTATATTGTTTTTCTAATCAGAAAACATTATATTTCATTAAAGTCAAGGACAAAATAAGAATGCCAACTATCATTGATATTATTCAACCTTATTCTGCAAGGCTCTGATGAAATATAATAATATGGGGAAAAATGAATTATATAAATTGGTAAACACAGACAAAATAGTCATCACTGAGAGATGATGAATTTGTCCATGTAGAAAAAAATCCAAGATAATTTTTAAGAAAGCTATTGGAACTCATTGGAGTTAAACACTTTTATGGGACACAAAATCAAAAATTCTCATACAGCAAAAATAAAGAGCCAACTAGAAGAGATAATAGATGTAGATATAGATAAACTGATTCTGAAGTTTTTATGGAGAGGGAAAAGACTGAGAATGGTCAACACAAGATTGAAAGCGAAGAACAAAGTTGGAAGGTAGACACTACACAATTTCAATACTTACGGTAAAGGTACAGCAATCAATACAGTGTAGTATCGGTGAAAGAACAGACAAATAGATCAATGGAACAGAATAGAGAGCCCAGAAATAGACCCAAACAAATATAGGCAATTGATTTTTGACAAGGAGCAAAGGCAATATAATGGAGAAAAGACTGTCTTTTCAACAAGTGGTTCAGAAACAACTGGATCTCCACATGCAAAACAATAAAATAAAAACAGAATCTAGACACAGACATTATGCCCTTGTAAATGAACTCAAAATGGACCCCAGACCTACATTATAACATGAAATTATAAAACTCTTAGACTATAACATAGGAGAAAATTTAGATGACCTTAGATTTGGGATGACTATAACACCAAAGGCATGACCCATGAGAGAAAAACTTGATAAGCTAGACTTCATTAAAATAAAAACATTTCTGTTTTGCAAAGACACTTAAGAGAATAAGAAGGCGAGCCACAGAGAAAAATATGTTTTACAAAAGACAAATCTGATAAAGAACTGTTATCCAATATACACAAAGAACTCAAACTCAACAATAAGAAAATAAACATACCAATTAAAAAATGAGCAAAAGACCTGAACACATACTTCAATAAAGAAGATAAACAAAAAGCACATGAAAAGATGCTCAACATCATATGTCATCAAGGAATTGTGAATGAAAACAAGGTATCACTACACATCTATTAAAATGGCCTATTAGAATGGCCAAAATCCAGAACACTGACCACATCAAATGCTGGTGAGGATGTGGAGCAGAAAGAACTCTCAATCATGCTAGTAAGAATGCAAAATAGTGCAGCCACTTTGGAAGACAACTTAGTAGTTTCTAATAAAATTTAACATACTCTTAACATATGATCTAGCAATCAAACTCCTTGGTATTAACCCAAAAGAGATGAAAACTTACATCCACACAAAATCTGCAATATAGATGTTTACAGAAGCTTTATTCTTTATTGCCAAAACTTGAAAACAATCAAGTAAGTAAACAACCAGTAAGTAAATAAACTGGTTCACCCAGACAATGGAATATTATGCAGCACTAAAAACCAATGAGCTGTGAAACCATGAAAAGACTCTGAAGAATCTTGAATGCATATTACTAAGTGAAAGAAGCCAGTCTGAAAAGGCTACATATTATATGATTCCAACCATATCACATTACGGAAAAGACAAAACTATGGAGAGAGTAGGGGTTGTCATGGGTTAGGGGAAGATAGAGTTGAATAAGTGGAGCACATAGGATTTTTAGGACAGTAAAACTACTCTCTATGATACTCTAATGGTGGACACATGCCATTATATGTTTCTCCAAACCCACAGAATGTACAACATCAAGACTGAGCCCTAAACTATGAACTCTGGGTGATAACTAAGTGTCAGTGGAAGTTCAGTGATTGTAAAAAACATACATTCCAAACCAGAGTAGGATGCTGACAGTGGAGAGACTGTGCATGTGTGGGGCAGGAGGTATACAGCAACTCTCTGTACTTCGTATTCAATTTTGCTATGAACCTAAAACTGCTCTAAAAAATAAAATCTATCCAAAAAAAGAAATTCATTAAAGAAAAAGACTGAGGAATCACCACACAATGCAGAGATTAGGGGCACTAAAAAAAAGGTATTAGAAAAAATAGTTCATTTACAATACTAATCAAAACTACAAAGTACCTAAAAAATACATCAAACAAAAATGTGCAAGACTTGTACAGGGAAAGAATCTTATATTCATTGATAGAAACACATTATCTCAAAAATGTCAGATGTATGTAATAATCTATAAGGTGAATACACATTTTAAAAAATCCCTATACGGGTTTTAATGGAACTTGACAAATTAAAACTTTGAAGAGAACAAGAAAAGTAAGAAGAGACTTGCCTTGCCCATACAATGCCTCCACTCTCCCCTGAAGTCTTATCATAAAGCGTTGGTAATTAAAACAGGATAGTGTAGGCACAAGGATAGGTAAATAGATTAGTGGAACACAGAAACCAGAAATAAATATAAGCATACTATATATATATAAACTTCATATATGATGGAGTAAGCATTTTAGATCCGTGAGCAAAAAATTCAATGAATGCTAATAGGGTAATTGTCTTAACATAAGGAAAACATTTTGATTTCCACATCACACCATATACATAAACTTAATTCCAGAGGACTTAAAGTCCTAAAGTGAAAAACAAAATCTTAACACTGTCCACACCTAGCTATTTCACTTTTAGTAATACATTATAAGGAAATAATTAGAAAAGGCCACAAACAGATATGTATAAAAATATATGTTCAGGTTCTTCTATAATTATTTACAATGGAAAAAAATTGAAAACCTAAACGTACAACCCAAACAAATAAACTGCTAGCATATACAATTAATAAAAACAATGTAAAACTACATTACTGATATAAAAACTAAGCTGCTGCAGGAAGCCAAGATGGGAGGATCACCACACACCTTCAGCTCAGGAGTTTGAGACCAGCTTGAACAACATAGCAAAACCCCTCTCTACCAAAAATTAAAAAAAAGAAAAATTGCCAAGTATGGTGGCACATGCCTGCCTGTAGCACTAGTTACTCAGGAAGCTGAGACAGGACGACTGCTTGAGCCTGGGAGGTCAAAGCTGCAGTGAGCTGTGAGCTGTGATTGTGCCACTGCACTCCAGCCTAGGCAACAGAGTGAGATCCTGTCTCGAAAATAACAATAATATTAATCCTATAAAAATGGATTTTACATGTAGCTATGGTAATCAATACTGTATTGGTGGATACCAATGGAATCTGTTCAATGGAGCAGAACAGAGAACTCAGAAATACATCCATACAAATATGCCCACATGATTTTTGACAAAGGTGCAAAAGCAATTCAATGGAGGAAAGACGGTATTTCCAACAAATGGTGCTGAGGTGACTGAACATTCATAGGCCAAAAAAAAAAAAAAGAGAGAGAGAGAGAGAAACTTGACCTAAGTCTTACACCTTATATCAAAACTAACTCAAAAATAATCATGGACTTAAACGCAAAACATAAAACTAAAAATTTTAGGGGAAGAAAAACATAGAAAATCTGTGGACTCTACAGGTAGACAAATAGCTATTTGATTTAACACAAAAACATTAAAAGATTCATTAAAAATTAAAAAATTGGACTTTATCAAAATTAAAAATCTTTGCTCTGTGACAGACTCTGTTGAGAGGATGAAAAAGACAAAGCTACAGACTGAAAGAAAATATTTGCCAACCAGTCCTTATCAACAAAGGACAACTACCTAGAATATATAAAGAACTCTCAAAACTCAACAGTAAAAAACAAAAAACAAAAACCAAGCAATTCAATTAAAACATGGGCAAAACGCATCAACGAACAATTCACCAAAAACATTTAGATGGCAAATAAGCACTTGAGAAGACCAACCTCATTAGCCATCGGGGAAATGCAAATAAAAACTGCAATAAGATATCACTACACACCTATCAGAATGGCTAAAATTAAAAATAATAACAACAATAATAATAATACCGAATGCTGGCAAGGATGCAGAGAATCTGAGAGAATCTGAAGCACTTATTAGATTGCCAGTGAGAATGCAAAAATGGCACAGCTACTCTGGAAGCCAGTTTAGCTGTTTCTCAAAAAACTAACATGTAACTACCATAGAACCTAGCAATTATACTCCTGGGTAGTTATTCCAGAGAAATGAAGATAGGCTCACACATACAAAAAATTTATACCGGAATGCTTGTAGTAGCTTCATTCTAATAGCCAAACAACTGGAAACAACCCAGATGTCCTTCAATTGGTCAATGGTTAAAAGTATTATGGTACATTCACACCATGGAACACTATTGAGCAATAAAAAGGAAAGCACTCAGCCTAAGCAACGTAGCAAGACCTTGTCTCTACAAAAAAATAAACAAAATTAGCCAGGTGTAGTGGTGTGCATCTGAGTCCAGCCACTCAGGAGACTGAGGTGGGAGGATCACTTGAGCCTTCGAGGTCAAGGCTGCAGTGAACCAAGATCATGCCACTATACTGCAGCCCGGGCAACAAAGTGAGACCTTGTCTCGAAACAAACAAACAAAAACAAGGAAAAAGCTATTGATACATTCAACAACTTGAATGAAGCTTCAGAAAATCATGCCATGTGAAAAGAGCCCATTTCAATAGGTTACATACTGTCTGATTCTATTTATGTAATATTTTTGAAATGACAGAAATAGAGAACAGATTAGTGATTGCCAGAATTAAGAACAGAATAGAGGTAGTGGAAGGTCAGTGTAGCTGTAAAGGAGCAACATGAGGGATCTCTGTGTTGATGAAAATGTTAATATTCTGGTTGTGATACTGTACTGTAGTTTTGCAAAATTTTACCATTGGGGGAACTGGCATAAAAGGTACTCTGAATCTGTCTGCATTATTTATCACAATTGTGTGCAAATCTACAGTTATCTCAAAAGACCACATATCAGATAATATTTTTATTAAATCAGCAGCATATGACTATATATAATATAGTATTAATATTACTATAAATAATATTCTATTTATTATTATAATTACTTTAATATTAATTATTATACTTTAATATTAATTATATTATATTAATTATATTTAATATTTAATAATTAACTTAATAAAATATTCTATTTATTACTATAATTAATATACCATAATTAATATAATTAATATACTATAATTAATATAATTAATTATATTAATAATTAATATTAATATGATTAATATTACTATAATGAATATTAATTTTAAAAAAGTTCAAGCCAGGCATGGTGACTCACACCTGTAATCCCAGCACTTTGGGAGGCCAAGGTGGGCGGATCACAAGGTCAGATGGAGACCATCCTGGCCAACATGGTGAAATCCCATCTCTAATAAAAATACAAAAATCAGCTGGGCATAATGGTGCATGTCTGTAATCCCAGCTACTTGGGAGGCTGAGGCAGGAGAATTGCCTGAACCAGGGAGTCAGAGGTTGCAGTGATCCGAAATTGTGCCACTGCATTCCAGCCAGGGCAACAGAGAGAGACTCCTTCTCAAACAAACAAACAAAAAGTTTGGAGGCCAGGTGCAGTGGCTCATGCCTGTAATCCCAGCAGTTTGGGAGGCAGAGGTGGGTGTATTACCTAAGGTCAGGAGTTTGAGACCAGCCTGGCCAATATGGCGAAACCCTGTCTCTACTAAAAATACAAAAATTAGCCAGGTGTGGTGGTGTATGCCTGTAGTCCCAGCTACTAGGGAGGTTGAGGCAGGAAAATTGCTTGAACCTGGGAGGCGGAGGTTGTAGTGAGCTGAAATCGTGACACTGCACTCTGGCCTGGGTGACAGAGCAAGGCTCCATCTCCAAAAAAAGAAAAAAATAATGATTGGAAATAGCCAAAGCTCAATAATTTTTAAAATTAAAAAATGGAAATAAATACAACAAAAGAGTATTAGTGGTTATATTGGTGAGATGATACATAACTTTCAAATTTCTTCTTCATACTTTCATGTATTATGATTTTTTTTTCAATGAGCATGCTCTACTATGATGGTAAGAAAAAATAAAGCGATTTTCATCATGAAAAAGAGAATACATGCTACTGTATGCATTTTTTTCACTGAAAATTTTACTATATTAATTCTTTTAAACATTATTTTAAAAGCTGTTTAATATTCCAATGCACTGATCTATCAATTTTATTATTTCATTATCATAGGGAATTAAGGATTGTTTCTACTCTCTGTTTTTTAAAAAAAGCAATGCAACATATACTCTTCTACCTTACTCTTCACATGCATCTCTTCAGACCTCCAGCCAGATAAACCTATTGGATTATAGAGTCACTGGAATGTACTGAACAACTGCTTTCCTGAAAAACTAAGAATTTATGTCCCCATCCTTAGTATAAGTGTGTGAGGTCACTTTACTCTGTCCCTGATAAGTTGCCAAAATTGTATTCACATTCCAAGCTCCATGGATCAAATAAGTAAGGAAAACAGACATGCTACTCTCATACAGTGACATCACAACATAATAAAACTGACTTCGCAACCATCTTTGACATTATACAATCTAACATGTATGGGTCTTGCTTGCTCATCTTCATCTCCCTTCACCTCCAGAAAGTTCAAACTTCTTAGTCTGATGTCGAAAAGCTACCTCTGTCTGCCTCATTCGCTTGCCTCCTTGCAGTCTGTCAAACCCATGTGGCACAATGTGTCTGCCCAAATGCTTTGTGGTTAGCCACAGGGCTCACTCCCTCACTGACTTCAGGTCTTGGCTCCAAAATCTGCATGTCAGAGGCCTTCCCATCCAACTCTGTGTAAATCACCCACCCTCGTCTCTAGCCTCCCTATCTGTATTTACTTGTCCTTTCTCTGGCAATGACACACTATAAGTTTTTGATTACTTCTCTACTTTATTCAGAAATTTAAAAAAATCAAATCCTATCCTTCAAGATACTCATCTCAACGTGTACGGACTGTACATTTTGTCTCTTTATCATGACAAGAATCAAGATCAGCTGCAGCACAATTTATTTCTAGGTACTCCTTCCTACAATCTTTTTTTAGAGTTACTTTTTTGATAAATAATAATTGTACATATTTGTATGGTACATATTTTAATACATGCAAATATTGTGTAAGAATCAAATCAGGGTAGTTGGGATATCTATCACCTCAAACATACATCATTTGTATTGAGAACATTTCAAATCTTCCCTTCTAGATATTTGGCAATATACAACAAATTACTGATAACTATAACCACAATACTGTGCTACTGAGTAGTAGATAACTTACTCCTGTATCTAACTGTATTTTTGTACCCATTAACCAACTCTTCATCCCTCCTGCCCTTGCCAGCTTCTAGCAACCGTCATTCTACTCGCTACCTCAATGAGATTAGCTTTTGTTGCTGCCACATATAAGTGAGAACATAGAGTATTTGTCTTTCTGTGCCTAGCTTATTTCACTTAATGTCCTCCACACTTATCCATGATGCTACAAATGACAGGCTTTATTTTTTTTATGGCTGAATAATATTCCATTGTGTATATGTGCCACATTTTCTTTATCCATTTATCTGTTGATAGATACTTAAGTTGATCCCATGTCTTGGCTATTGTCAATAGTGCTGCAATAAATAGGAGAATGCAAATATCTCTTTGATATACTGATTTCCATGGGATTGCTGAATCATAGGGTAGTTCTATTTTTACTTTTTTAAGGAACCTCCATGGCATTTCCTATAGTGGCTGTACTTTACATTCCCACCAACAGTGTATGAGAGTTTCCTTTTATCCATATTCTTGTCAGCATCTATTACTTTTTGTCTTTCTGATAATAGCTATTCTAGCTGGGATGAGATGAAATCTCAAAGTGGTTTTGATTTGCATTTCCCTCTTGCAATCTTTATTGACGTCTTTTCTCTACCTTGGCCTTCACCTCTGCAAATATAATGCTATTCACTGAGGAGCCTTATTCATGCCACCCTCCGTTCAATACCCAAGATTGCTATTCCTTGCATCCTCCTCCCCACTACCTGTATAGCTTCCAGTCTCTGTATCTTCAGCATTTGCCAAAGCAACAAAGAAAGTAACATGAATATAATAAGCTAATTCACACTAAGATCTGTTTGGTTCAAATAGTAACTGAGGAAAAAATCAAATTCTTCAAGTTTCTAACTTGAAAAAGAAAGATATAAAATGTACAGTTTGTGTTCCTGAGACATTTCCATTCCATCTTATTTCTTCAAATTTGGTTAACCCTTTGATTTTGTCATAGTCTTTCCACCTGAAAAGTCTTATTCTAGTTTAACATTATCCAAGAAGTGCCTCCCTTCTGATTTTCATTCCATTCAGCACTGACCTCCTCCCTCCAAAGGGAGGAACAACAAAGGATGCCTCTTCCTGACATTTCTCCCGTCTAAGCAAGCATTTTTCTACTTCAGTGAGTCTCCATTTCATATTGAATTTTAGCAGACTATGTTTTTTTTCTCCTTTAAAATATATTTGAAAGCCCCCTTTTTGTTTCCACATATTACTTCCACAGATTACATCCTATAGGTATGAGGAATCCCAGACCTATCAATCAATCCTAGGAGTAATGTTTGCTTTGAAATGTCATTAAACAATTCAATTATTTTTAGAAGAAATTACTTTGAGACTTTTTTAAAGCCTTATAAAAAAGACCACCTCTATAGTATCCATTGTCCTTTGTGGTATAATACAAGGTGATCAGCTTACTTTGTCATGTACCTACAAGCTTTTATGAATGCAATGGACTACAAACATACTTTTAACTTTAAATTTCATTTTTTCTTAAGATCAAAAATAAATTAGAGCAAAGCAGTAACATTTTATCTTAAAGAACTACATATAACATCCTGTTCTGTTTTGATGGTAGAACAAATGATTTTAAAAAACAAATGGTGATAATTCTTTGCATCCCTCACCACAACCTCCTGAGATACACGCAACTGCACACTACCAGATGATATGTGAAATGTCCCCAAAGAATTAGAATCTTCCTCCAGCCCTATAAAGGACTACTTACCAGACTTCCTTGCTTTCAAAGCAATAACAGCTGCTAGCTCTCTCTGCACCTAATAAAACATTAGGGGAAAAAATCAAATTAGAAGAAGAAAAATGTAGCCATCAAAAGCAGTACTTTGTTTTTAGATATGCAACCCAAATTAAGAGCTGTTGAAATTAAACCTAAGTTTGCTGACATCACTCTTTTGTTTTTAGTACATGGAAAAACCTCTGCATGGGAAATTTTGGAAGAATCATACTGAGTTACTTTTTTAAAAGTTAGACAGTTGCCAGAATGTATACATTGTAAAACACTAGTACTTATGCCATGATAATGGGAAGTACCTAAAAAAAAACTATATGACATTCAGATATAAGGCAAATATGAATTAAATTATTAAAATATACATGATACCATAACAAAGATTAAATATTATTTATCCCTCAAAGATGCTAGTTTATACAAAAATTCTAGTAAAGTTGATATAGGCGATCCTGGCTTAACTGGACCTCTGCTCAAATATAATGAATGTTCACTGCAAGCCTGACAGGTTTACAGCAACCATTTTGGATAATATGCCACATAAAAACAAGCATCATCAACTCATAGGGCAGATGAATTGGGAATAGCCTAGATGACCTTTAAAATCTTAAATGTCTTAAACTCTACTTACTTGTCCAAAGTTTTCAGCACTTAATCTCCCTCTCATCCTTCCCACTTTGAACACTTAAATCCTTGAAAACATTTTCAAAGCAGACCACCAAACAGTGACAAAAAAGATAAGCACAGTCACTCTCAAAGATAACACGAGGTAGCAATAAAAATTCCATAATGAGGAACCTCTCTCCCCTTCAGGACACAATCTCTTAAGCTCAGAAGTCTATGTGTTTAGGTGTTTGAAGCTGGTGATGGTGGGTTTTTTTTTTTTTTTTGAGGGGGTTGGGAATGTCAGGTAGCTGAATATACTACAGTAATGACACTTTAAAAGGAGAAAAAGGGAGTTCAAGGATAAATTGCAGATTTGCTCTTCAAATTAATTTAATCTACATTCATTTACCAGAAGGCAAGAGTAGCAATATGCTAGACCCTGAGACTCCACCTAGGACTGCTTTCCCAATGGCCAGGGCATCATCACCCCTGCAGAAGGCAGCTTGTCCCATGTGCTGCCTTTATTGCCACACTTTCCTTGATGTGCTAGTGTGACAGTCACTGAATTCTAGTTTGCTAGAATTCAATTATTTGACACCTCAAGACTCTGTCACGAAACTTACACAGCAATGAGAAGACAATCAGTCCCTCTCCAACCTTAGGAGTTTGGGCTCTGAAAATGCTCACGGTTGGAAAGTTTACAGTTAAAGAACTTAGTGTGGCTGGCATGGTGGCTCATGCCTGTAATACCAGCACTTTGAGAGGCCAAGGTGGGCAGATCATGAGGTCAGGAGATCAAAACCATCCTGGACACCGTGGTGAAACTCTATCTCTACTAAAAATACAAAAATTTGCTGGGTATGGTGGTGCATACCTGTAATCCCAGCTACTTAGGAGGCTGAGGCAGGAGAGTCGCCTTAACCTGGGAGGCAGAGATCACAGTGAGCCGAGATCATGGCACTACACTCCAGCCTGGTGACAGAGCAAGACTCCGTCTCAAAAAAAAAATTAGTGGGAAAAGAATACTAAGGCAGACAGAAGTAATGAACGATCACAAGAAAACCTATATAAGTACTGGTATGTGAACTCAAATA
The DNA here is from genome assembly GCF_030222135.1 of Aotus nancymaae. Classification (NCBI taxonomy): domain Eukaryota; kingdom Metazoa; phylum Chordata; class Mammalia; order Primates; family Aotidae; genus Aotus; species Aotus nancymaae. The sequence continues at coordinate 37,939,436 of NW_026988438.1, read as the reverse complement.
AATTAAAAAAATATCAAAGTAAAAATATCAATTATTACATATTTTACATATTTTAAGATGTTTGTAAGGTTTATTGTAGTATTACTGGCTCTTTTTAGGATTTTCTTCCTTCACAGTGTCACAAATATTTGGAGTTGGAGCAAAGAGGCAGATTATAAACCTTCACTAGGATCCTGTCCATGGTTTCCAGATGCTGTGACCTCCCAGGGAAAACCCCACTGTGGTTCATGCACAGGGAGAACGCAGAGATGGAAAATGATGGATGAGGTGGATCACTTAATTTGCTCACAAAGGATCGAAACCAGTCATCACCATCTTCTTCTTTTAATTTTCCACACCCGAATTCCATTTATGGGATTCTCAGTTTTTCCTTTTCCAATTCGAAAATGATGCCCAAAATAGAAATAGCTCAGAAAAGCAAAGTATTATATCCCACCACTGTAGAACACTACAGCTTTTCAAAGAGTTGACAGAGAAAGAAAGGAAAGAATGAGATGAGCAAGCAAAAAATGGAGCATTTCCGGGGCACTGGGAGGGTGAGAGATGGGCAGGGAGAAAGGCAAGAAGAACTTCACCATTCAACTTAGAGTCTAGGCTGCTTTTTTATAAAAAATAAATGAGATTACTGTACTGCACTACACTACATCCACTGAACCTCTGCCATGGGAGAATATGAGTATTTTATGCGAAGTGGGATGTATGATATCTTCCATGTTTCTGCACTAGGAAGGAAAAAGGTTTCAACAACAACAACAAAAATAACCCAAAAGGTAGGTTAGTCTTCCTAGAAGACACAAAGGGGAAAGTGCTGATCAAGAAGGGTAAGATCCCATGCTATGCTACCATAGTATCTTCACAGTCCTTTTTTTTTTTTTAATGCTCTAGCAATCAATTAATTAATCATTTAAAGTTGTGTGACTAATGACTGTATTTTGGCTGGAAGCTCCGCTGAGGCAGGGACCTGTCTGCCTTTTCTTCACATTATCCTGGGCAATTGACACTCACTCATTAGCCCACAAGAGATGGCCAAAGAGACAACCCTATTTATACAGAGACAGAAGGAGAAAATAAGGAAAGGACCCGGGGAGAGAAAAGGCTTCCCAAGAGAGGACAATGAGAATTCAGAGAAGGCATTCCCTTGTCATAAACTATTCCCAGCAGAAATCTTCAGAACATGTTAGAAGGATTCAAAGCTGCCTTTGCAAATAATTGTTAGGTTTATATGAAATTGAATTGAAAACCAAAACTGTGAGGAATTACATAAACAGGGACTATACTTTTCTTTCTTTTCTTTTTTAAATTATTATTATACTTTAATAAGTTCTGGGGTACATGTACAGAACTTATTAAGTTCTGGGGTGCATGTGCGGAACATGCAGGTTTGTTACACAGGTATACACATGTCATGATAGTTTGCTGCATCCATCACCCTGTTATCTACATTAGGTATTTCTCCTAATGCTATCCCTCCCCTATCTCCCCACCCCCTGCTATCCCCTATCCCTCCCCTAGCCTCCCACCCCCCGATAGGCCGCAGTGTGTGATGTTCCCCTCAACAGGGACTACACTTTTCTTCGTGTGCTAACAAAGGGACCTGTTGGCATTGGAAAGGAAATACCATATTCCAGTGCCAGTTGATCCTTCAACTAACTGGGGCTCTGGCTGACATTCTGACCACCACCTCCTAAGATACCCTGAGTAGGAACTACTTAGCTAAGATGCTCCTAGACTCCTAGCATAATAAATCCATGTTGTTTCAGATCTCTAGATTCTGGAGTCTTGGTTATGCTGAAAGGTCTTTTATAGGAAAATTATGATTTTTCTACTGCAATCTAACTGTGTTGTTGGCTAATCTGAGTTCCTCTCGCTATGCCCAAAACAGAGCCACTGTTAAGGTTAGGCTTGAGAAATGTACCAAATGTAGTAGAACCACATTCTGATACTGGCCATTGTTTTCATCCAATGAAGATATAAAACCATTGCCTAGGTAATCAGAAAAAAGAATGCATTGTCCTTAATCTGACAAAAAGAGTAAATTATCAGCTTGGCTTTACCTATCATAACCCTTCCCTGCTATAATCTGTAACCCCTTTTCTGAACCCCCTGGGACTAGAGGTATTTCAGAATTCAAAATTTTACACATTTTAGAAAGGTACCTTCAGTGAAGTCTGGGGAGGCAACTTGTAGTGAGATATGTTAATACATCTTCCATGAAATGCATTACTATTCAAACCAAATGGGATAAAGGAAAACTAGAAAAAGCCTTGAGTTTTGCCACCAAATACATTCAGTTTTGGTGGGATTTTGCCACAAGTTAGCTATGAAGAGCTTTTCTACTGTAGGACTGTGAACAAGGGACTGTACACCTCTATCAGTTTTACATTAAAGTTTCCCTCTCTCATCTTTTTCTCATGTTGCTTCTTTTCCAGTTGCTATTTAGTCACTACTTTTTGTCTATTTACTAAGAAATGCTTTCTTTACCGGGTGCAGTGGCTCATGCCTGTAATTTCAGCACTTTGGGAGGCCAAGCAGGTGAATCATGAGGTCCTGGTCAACATGGTGAAACTCTTGTCTCTACTACAAATACAAAAATTAGCCAGGCGTGATGGTGTGCACCTGTAGTCCTAGCTACTCAGGAGGCTGAAGCAGAACTGCTTGAACCCGGGAGGTGGAGGCTGCAATGAGCCAAGATGTCACCACTGCACACCAGCCTGGGCGACAGAGAGAGACTCCATCTCAAAAAAAAAAAAAAAAGAAAAGAAAGAAAGAAAGAGAAATAGAGAGAGAGAAAAGAAAGAGAAAAAAAGAAAGAAAGATGCTTTCTTTATATAGAGTGAGTTTTCATCTAGTTCAGCAGTTCTCAAACCTGACTGCACATTAGAATCATTTGGAGAGGTTTAAAAAAATATTGATATTTGGGCCACAGCTAAATCAGAACGTCAGGGGAAAAGATCCAGGCATCAGTGTGTGTTGTTGTTTCCAAGCTTCCTAGGTGGTTCTATTGCATCCAGGGTGGGAAATCACTGCTCTACTCAACAAGTATCTTACTTTCTCCAAGGCCCCATATTTTGACCTTCATTTCAACTAAAAATTTTAATCTGTACTTTGTCCTCCTCTAATTTTATTCATCTGTAAAGGAATGTGGCCTCCACTGTATTTAGATATAAAAATTATGCAATAATCCAATCAAATGATAGATTCACTTACTGCAGTAGCAGTTCAACAGACAAGATTTATTCAAGTACAAAGAAAATTGCAAGGAAGCTTTTTAAGAAGCTTCAAGTTTAATTTAAAATATAGTTTACTCAATATAAAACAACTGCAATTCAAAACACTTGCAGCTGATGGTTATATTTGGCCTTGTAAATGTCTAAATAGAGGATGATTAAGGGACTGATAAAACCTATCCCTCTCCCCTAGTTACCCATCAGAAACTACAGTCAGAAAATTTTTCCCTCTCCCCTAGTTACCCATCAGAAGCTACAGTCAGAAACATATTGAAATGTTTTGGCTTTCTATCTTGGATAACCACAAAGACACTATGGCTATTCAAAAAGTAGCCTTGACATTCGGTGAGAATCAGAGTCAGTCTTATGTCCAGCGTTCTGCCTTTTTTCTCCTCCGGCACTTATAGTGCCTTCAGTCTTAAAATCCAAAGGCCCCAGATCTGTTTTGCATCACTCATGCAAACTCTGAGTGACAGAGGGTTTTTCCATGGGAGAGGTTAACTGAGAAGATATGAGCAGGCTTCCTGGAAGAAGGGGCCCTTGAAAGCAAGGTATGAAGCTCAACGGAAAGTCAAAGAAAATCATTTTGAGAGGACAGAGCAATATTAGCAAAGGTCTTAGTTACTAAAGGGTTGTCCTTACAAAATAATTTTTAATAGAATTGCCAATTCACAAATTCCCTAAAGGCTTTTAGTAAATCGATTAATCTTAGAAACATTTAAATTTTGATGCCATGATAGAAATGTTTTTAAAATACAAGACCCATTTTTCTCAATTTCCTAAGCTAAATGTAAGAAGAAATGTAATCTAATATTCTTCCATGTTTTATTCCCAAAAAATACAACTTTTAAGCCATTATAAAATGTTAAGCTAGTAAAGACTTTAGGAAATGTAGAAAAAAATAAATATGCTTCTTAATCATTTTTTATTTTCTTATTTTTTTGAGATAGAGTTTCACTCTGTCACCCAGGCTGGAGTGCAGTGGTACGATCTCAGCTTACTGTAACCTCTGCCTTCTGGGCTCAAGCAATCCTCCCACCTCAGCCTCCTGAGTAGCTGGGACAACAGGCTCCTGCCACCATGCCCAGCTAATTTGTTTGTATGTTTTTGTACAAATGGGGTTCCACCATGTTGTCCAGGCTGGTCTCGAACTCCTGATCTCAAGTGATTTGTCCGCCTTGGTCTCCCAAAGTGCTGGGACTGCAGATGTGAGCCACTGTGCCCAGCCAAGAAACTACTGTTCTCCACCAAATAGTTTATTTAACAGATAGTTATTTCCGCAATAACTGCTGTCATCACATCAAAGAGGTGTTTGTTAAGCATGCTGTGATGATAAAATGTATCTATGCTTACTCATCTGTTTCAAGGTACTAAGGGGTATGTTTTAAATCTCTTAAATAGACTTGCTGTGGAATGCAAACAAATATGCATATTAACTTTATTGTATAAAATGTATCTATGCTTACTCATCTGTTTCAAGGTACTAAGGGGTATGTTTTAAATCTCTTAAATAGACTTTCTGTGGAATGCAAACAAATATGCATATTAACTTTATTGTAACCAAGATAACAGCTGGCCATTCCAAGACTAATATATGTAGAAGTGATCTGAAACTAACAAAATGAACTGGAATAAAGTCTTCTACAGATTTTAAATGTTGCTACACATACACCTAGTGAGATAGAGGTTCACATTAGAAGGATCTGATAGTTTGGTTGAGTACAAGCATACTACGAGTTAATGGGAGAGGGACTACTTAGAATGGATAATAGTATTTTTAGAAATATTACTAGAGGTGTGACATTCAGGTCACACAAAAAAATGGACCCCAGAAAGATCAACATCTGGACTGTATTTGGTTTCGTTAAGGTCCATGAGGAGTAGACAGTATCCACAGGAGGACAACCAGGAGATAGTCATCTCCTAGTAGCTCAACTTAACGAACACAGCCATCCTTATTCACCTTGTCCTCTGTACAATTTGACTATTACTCACTCCCTTTTTCTTAACCATTGGGTTATCATGGCATTCCATGCTCCAGGTTTTCTCCTTCCTCTCTAGCTACTGCTTCTCTTCTCCTAAGGCTCCCCTTCTCTGCCTTTTATAAAGATTTAAATGTCCCTTAGTGGTTTACCCTCAACCCTCTTGACCTTCTTCTTTTTCCATTCACTCACATGACTTCAATTATATTTGCATGTCCAGTCTATATCTCCTGGGCCCTAGAGCCCATAGCCATCTACATTCTGGACCTGAAAGTTCCACTTAGTGGCTCAAAATCAACATTTCCAAAGGTGAATTCACTTTTTCTTTTTTTGAGACTGGGTCTCACTCTGTCACCCAGGCTGGAGTGCAGTGGTCCATTCACAGCTTACTGCAGCCTCCATGACCAGAGTTCAATTAAGTCTCCTGACTCAGCCTCCCAAGTAGCTGAGAGGACAGGCATACACCACCATGTCTGGCTAATTTTTTGTTTATTTGTAGAGATGACATCTTGCTATGTTGCCCAGACTGGTCTTAAATTCCTGGGCAATCCTCCTGCCTCAGCCTCCTAAAGTGCTGGGATTACAGGAGTGAGTCACTGCCCCTAGCCTGAAGTCACCTTTTTACCACTTCCCCTGCACTCCACAAATCTGCTCCATGAATGGCACCATCACATATCATAATCTCAAGCCAGGAGGTAAGGTACCCCTGAGCTATCAGCCCATCAATGTCTCCTACTCAGATCTCCATCTCTAATTTTTCTCTCTCCATTCTATATCATTCTCTACTCTGTAGGCAGACTAAATCCTAAAATAGAATTTTTATATTATATCTTTTCCCAAAAAACTCTTCAAAGATTTCTTCATGACACTATGACAGAGTCCAATGTCTGATACTGCATCTATAGTGTTCTTCTGGTCTAGTCTTCCTTATCTTCTCTATCTCCATTCCTCCTTCCAAAATCCATTCTCCAAGCTTATTAAAATATGACACTTGCGATTCTCTGGATGGACTATGCTCTCTCTTGCCCCAAGCCTGTTCACATGTTCTGTCTGGAATGCCTCCCCACCTCCCCACCTTGTCTGGCTGTCACTTACTTGTCATTCAGATTCCAATTTAGGTACCATCTTCTCCTGAGTGCCACTCACCTCTCCTGTGTGAAAGTCCTGTTTATACTCCAATAGCACTCTAGACTTGTTTCAATTACAGCACTTATCACATTCTAATGAAATCTCCTCTTTAGCTGGAGGGCTCCAAAACTAGATTAAATGCCCACTGAAATGGACTCCTTTATTCATCTTTATGACCCTGACTCCTGGCACCATTCCTGGTATACACGTTTGTGATTAAGAACACAAGTTAAATGTTTACAGTTGTTACTGAGAAGGTGTAGGGGGAACATGATCATTAACTTCAAGTATTTGAAAGTCTGAGGGTAAAATTCAGACCAATGGAGAGAAGTTACAAAAAGGCATGTTTTAGCTCAACATAAGAACTTTCAAATACCCAGAACTGTCCACAGTGGAAATGGTCTATTGAATTCGTGAGATTCAATAGGAGATGCTTTACATGGTAAGGGTTGTTCTAAAGATTTGTTTTAAGAATGCCTTCTTTCCTAATCACCCCACTATCAAAAGAGAACAAGCATGTTCTCTTTGGAGACCATGGGGTTTGTTCATGTCACCTGGGGAGTTGGTGACATCTGTCAGCCTGAAGTTGAACAGTTGGTGATGTTATGGTCATCTAATCCACCTGACAGAGATAGAGGTGGTGCAAATCTGAACAAATAGATAAAAAATAACTGTTGGAAGCCATTTCTTGGTGAGGAAATCTCATTAATTTTGTGGAGATTCCTGCAGATGTTATTCCTACAAATAACAGGAGAAACAACAGATATTTACAAGAACTGTGAGAAGAGCAAGCTAATGACACTAACATCTTTTCAAAAAAGCAGGTACATCTGTGTCTTCAGTTTTCAAAGCTGCTCTTACAACCTCTGATCGGTAATTTCTCTGAAGCCCTAACTGCCGATCAACATGAATTTCCTGATAAATAAGACTTCATACATAAGATATATTTTAAGGAAATAAGTCCATATTGGAAGTTTCAATTTTTGTTATAATAATGAAATAAAACATTCATTATGTTTACATCATTAAAATTTTAATTTTTATGTCTCAAGTTACTTTTTTTTCATTTTCTGGTAAGCCCAGTGTCATCAATCTACAAAAAGCTCATAAATGATTCTCAGTGAATTCAACAAAGCATCTTCAAAGCCAAAATATCATTTTTAAACTCATGTCTTACTATATCTTTTATTCTATGTTAAATACCATTCCATGCATGTCTTTTCCCAATCATCGTGCCCTTTGGAGGTAAGATTATAAACTATAGCAATTGCATAACTACATCAACAGTCAAGTCCCATACATTCTAGGAATCTCTCATTTGTAGGGACAGACTCCTGTAGAACTTTGTAGAGATGTTACATTACAAAGACTTATAATGGGATAAACTCAGATCAGCAAAGACTGTTTCCAACTAGAAATTCTACCCATAGAAACTGCTAACAAGTGGAGCCTTCTAGAAGAACAAGACTCAGAACCCAAGATCAAAAACTCTAAAACAAGAGTAGGAAATCTCTACTTATTTTATGCCAACCTTGAGAGAAGCTGTAGATTACTGATGGTGGGGTGGAGTCATAGTCCTCTACCTCATAGGACTGTTGTGAGATTCAGATAAATTAATATGTATAAATCATCTGGACTGACTGATCTGACACAGAGTAAGTGCTATTTGAGTGTTAGCTATTATCATTCTAATCACATTATTAGAATATAGTTGAGCTGAATGACAGAAGAAAGGACATATCCAGTCTTTAATTACTTTAATACTGCATAGGTTTAAGTCCCTTCTTTCACCTAAATTATAAACTCTTTCACTATCAGTATTTCCTCCATTTATTATATTTCACCTACCTAGCCCAGTGCCATTTCAACTAGCATAAAAGAGACTGAAGCATTTTATTGAAAAGTTGTAAACAATGATTAAAGTGATTTTTTAGACTTGACTTTAAAAAAGAACTTTTAGATTTCCACAGAATTCTGAAGCCTTTACAAATGTATGGAGGACAGACGTTAGGTTTCAAAATGCACTTTGAAACGTCAGAAGTATCAATCAACTTAAGTAGCTGTGCCCTGGTAGTGTCTGACATTCAAAAGAGAACTGCTGTATTATGAATCAGGGGATTATGGGTTCAAATTCAAATTGAATTCCAAATTCAAACTCTTGTATTCAACAAGAAATGTGCACTAGTTTAATATCTCTTCCATAGCTAATTATCACTCTTCACTGCTTAATATCTGCTTATTATTTCATATTTATGTAGGTCAAAAGTCCAGGTACAGCATGGCTCAACTGGGTTCTCTGCTTCTCACAAGGCCTCTTGTAAGGCCCAAAGCAAAGTACCTGCTGGGCTGCACTCCTTACTGGTAGCTCTGGGGGAACATGTGCTTCCACACTCATCCAGGCCATTGACAGAATCCAGTTCTTATGTCTGTGGGGCTGAGGTACCTATTCCCTTGCTGGTTGTCACCTGTCCCTTGCTGGTTCCCAAGCTGCCTATGGCTCCTAGGGGCCTCTTTCTGGCTTTTGCACGTGGGCTCCTACATCTCAAAGCCAGCAATGACATAATGACCCCTTCTTAGGCTTAGAATTTCTTTCACCTTGCCTTTTGCCATTTCACTTTGACTCCCACAAAAGCAAGTTCTCTTCTTTATTTTAAAGGCTCATATGATTAGACAGAGTCCACACAGACAGTCTAGGTCTGTAGTCTTAATTATATCTATAAAGCACCTTTTGACCTGTAATGAAATCTGTGCAGGTACAAAGTGGGGTATTTGTTTGGGGGACCATTTTACCCATCACAGAATAACACAGATCCTGAGAAACTATCCCTCAACACCTCATTAGGGACTTAAAGTCGCTTGCTAATAGAGCCTAGCTCTGGAACATGATTTACTTGCTATAAAATCTTCACTAGATCACACCAAACTCTTTCCCTTTACAACTTTCTCCTATTGTACCCCAAAGTCCCAATCAGTGCCCCAAATCTGTCTCAAATTAACTCATTTATTTGCCTCCATTTTCACCACTGAGATGTCTCTCAAGTCTTATAATCTAACTAGAATGTTCTTTTCTTTCCCTTATCTAGACACTGCATTCCAGCATCTGCATGGAGCTAACCTTAATTATCAAGATGTACATAATTTTTCTGATTTGTTTTTTACATCTCATCACCACCACACAATGCATATAATCTGGAAAATGTATTATAATTTATACTTTTGTTAGTTTTTAAAGAAAATCACTTTTTGTGTTTTTTGTTGGGTTATTTATAGTAATGTATGTTTATTTTTGAAATTTGGAAAATGTATAAAAACTGATGAAGAAAAATTACCCCCAGTCCCAGTGTCCAAAGAGCTAATCCTAAATTCACTCACTGCATGTAACATGATGCTAATTATCAGCTATGAGCTATAAAAATTGATTTATTAACCATATTATTTTTGTCAATAGATGGTATATACCAGTAATGTTGGTTTTAAGAAAAATGTTGGTATCACAGAATTGCAGGCCAGAAGTAATACAAAGGTCACCTACTTCAGCTCTATACTAGAAGCCTTAATCCCCGACACAGAATACAGAACACAAAATAATAAAACAACAAAACACGCACTTCCATAGAACTTATTATGTCCCTGGGCATTGTTCCAAATATTTTCCATGTATTCACTGACTTAATTTATTTGCATAGTGCCTTTTGTATCTGACCTATAGTAACCTGCATAGATAAGCTCTTGAAAAAGTTCTGTAATTTTTATGAAGGTGATCTAGAATAAGTTAAATTCATAGGTGTACATCAGACCTCTTTTATGTGTTTGTAATTTCTTACCCAGCTACATAGCTTATTCAAACCTCTTTACAAACCACTGAAACCTGCTACTGATATTCCAAATAATCCATAGGTTTTTGTTTTAAAGAGCAAAATTTTGTTATATAGCTAGAAGAATCTAGTAATCGTTTTTTGGAAGGATTTAGTATCTGTTTTTAAATCCGTCTTCTTAAATCCCATTTGATTTTCAGAACCCCACGTGTTGGTCCTGACTCTCAATACACAGTTTCTTTAAGTAGATTAAGTATTAATCTACTTAAAGAACTTTCCTACAAGTAGATGCTTTTTAAAAAGTTGAACTTTATTCCTTGATATTTCTTCTAATCCAAATTCAAATTAAATTAAAATGGTGCTTTAATTTTTCATGATTGGCATAGGATCTATTAAGTTTGAAAACCTGCTCTGTTATCTACCAAGATATACTATATTCTTATGCATAGTTTCATATTAGTATTAGAGGTAAGAGGATATTAAATGAGATTTGTCCTGTGGTCTTAGCATTTTCACTGAAATCCAAAGTCAAAAACAATTGGTGAAAAGTGCTCAGACCTCCTAAAGATAGAGCTAGGTGCACCTCCACAGATTCCATTAGCCCTGAAGCAGCAAAATTCTGCAAAACCATGCTGGTAACTCTAATCCTTTCACCCACCTCAAGGAATTATGAGGGAGACTTGATGATTATTCAGGAGGGATCAGCAAAGACCATTTATTTAAAAGGAGTCGCTGGAGTGCTACAAGGATAGTCAAATATTATACATACATATATACTTCAAGTCAAGTGATGGGGTCTCAGTCACTTGAATTGGTTGGCATTTGTCCCTAAAGTCTGCTCTCATCTGTAAAAGTCCAAGAGGGCTGGCAAATAGGGTATATGGAGGCAGAGGAAGAGAAAAGAGCTGTGCTGTGTTGGGATGGCCTCCATTTCCAGGGTTTGACAGGACACTAATGCCCTCGAATCTCCCATGTGCCAGCAGGGAGTTGGGTCTAGGTCATTTTGAAAACAGGTCTTTTGAAAAGGTGGGGTGACCCCAATAAAAGAAAACTGTGAGCATGTGTCCTTATAGTAGAACGATTTATAATCCTTTGGATATATGCACACGAATGTTCATTGCAGCACAGTTTACAATAGCAAAGACCTGGAACCAACCCAAATGCCCATCGATGATAGACTGGACAGGAAAAATGTGGCACATATACACCATGGAATATTATGCAGCCATTAAAAATGAGGAGTTCGCGTCCTTTGTAGGGACATGGATGAACCTGGAAACCATCATTCTCAGCAAACTGACACAAGAACACAAAACCAAACACCACATGTTCTCACTCATAGGAGGGTGTTGAACAAGGAGAACACATGGACACAGGGAGGGGAGCACTATACACGGGGGTCTGTTGCGGGGGAGTGGGGGGGACAGCGGGGGGGGGGGAGTTGGGGAGGGATAGCATGGGGAGAAATGCCAGATATGGGTGAGGGGGAGGGAGGCAGCAAATCACACTGCCATGAATGCACCTATGCAACAACTTTGCATGTTTTTCACATGTACCCCAAAACCTAAAATGCAATAAAAAAAAAAAAAGAAAACTGTGAGAAGGAAGCCAGAGGCTGGAGAGACAGTCCTAAAGTTTTCAGAAAAAGAGGAACTGCTGGAACCATGGAATTATAATCAGGAGCTCTTTAGACACAGGAATATACCAATCCACACAATGGCCCCATACTGAAAAAAAGAGATTCCTGTTTTGTTTTTGTTTTTGTTTTTGAGAAAGAGTCTTACTCTTTCATCCAGGCTGGAGTGCAGTGGCACGATTATGGCTCACTGCAACCTCTGCCTCCCAGGTTTAAGCGATTCTTCTGCCTCAGCTTCCTGAGTAGCTGGGATTACAGGCGCGTGCCACCATGCCCTGCTAATTTTTTTTGTATTGATTTAATAGAGATGGCTTTTCACCATGTTGGTCAGGCTGTTCTCAAACTCCTGACCTCATGATCCACCTGCCTCGGCCTCCCAAAGTGCTGGGATTACAGGCATGAGCTACTGCGCCCGGCTGACAATAAGAGATTTCTGCAACTCTCACGTAGAGAACCCTGATGCCAGATTATAACTGTAGTAGTCAAGAAAGACCTTTCTTGGTGTGGCGTCTCTTCCCCCATCCTCTCAAAGCCTGGCTCAGCCAGAAGCAGCACTGTGAAGCAGAGGAGGAGGGACGGCAGAGAAAAAAACAGAAAAATATGGTGGGAAATGTCAACAAAGTCAACCCTGTCCCTTTGCCCAGGCTCAGGCTGGGGGAAAGGAGATGCTTTGAAGTGGATGAGATTGAAGCTCTGATACTGGACTCAAATGGACTTTTAAATATCTAAAGAAATGGAGAGTGCCCTGAGAAAGCTGAAAAAAAGCTATGGATCTGCACAAAGATTCACCTAGGAGTGGGAATGAACCAGTCAGAACTAGTTTGAGGAAAATGGTGGAAAAGGGTAAATTTTTTCCTGCTTTTATCTTATCTAGACCAGTTCATTTAGTGAATCATTTATTTGTATATACTTGGTTTTATAATGAGAACAGAAACATATGGTTATGAAAGCCATTTAGTTGTTATTTGTCTCTTAACTTTATCCCCTTTTCCTTGTTTTATGTCTGGGAATGTTTCTCTTACATCCTGGGCTGATGCTGCAGTCTAAGTTTAATCTCTGACATCTAGAACATCAGCCTAACTAAATTTCATTTAAGCGATCTAGGTGAGGAAGCAGTGCCTGCTCATCTCCAATGCTGGGGTAATCTTAGGGAGTATGAAGTTTAAAATTTAGTGAAGAAGAAAAAAAGAATATTGCCTGAACATATACTTGTGACTTTAAGAGCAGTCCTACAACTTTCTTTTTTGGTTTAGGATTGGGAGGGAGTGCAAATGTGAAAAACACGAATAAAATTACAGTCTACATTTTTACCTGGCAGACCCTTTCTTCTCTCTTGCTCTCTAAACACAAATGGGATTCTGGGGTCTCTGAGCAATGCTTTTATTTGCCATGGGTCTTCCTATTCTTATCTGTAATATGAGGTAATTGGAGAAGATGATTTCTTTCTTTTTTGAGGCACGGTCTGGCACTGTCACCCAGGCTAGAGTACAGTGGTTCGATCTGCAACCTCTGCTTTCTGAGCGCAAGCCATAATTCAAGCTCAGCCTCAAGAGTAGCTGGGACCACAGGTGCACACCACCATGATTTTTTATAGAGACAGGTTCTCACTTTGTTGCTCAGGCTGGTCTCATCCGGAGCTCAAGTGATCTGCCTACCTCAGCCACCCAAAATGCTGGACTACACGCGTGAGCCACTGCACCTGGTGAAGAAGCTATCTAAAACTGTCTTCCCTTCTATCCTTTTTCCAAATAAACCAATCATGATGTTCTCAAACTGAAGAATTCCAATTAACTATATACCACTTCCTCATTTTAATCACTGAGCTACACCACAGAACCTGTGGTTAGGAGCTACAATGTTGCCATTGAATCATTGAACTCATCTCAGCTGAACAAGCTGGCTGAGATGAGTTGAATGAAACCAAGCTACCTAACAGGGTTTCCTGGGTTAATTTAGGAACCTTATTCTCTTTTGCTATTCTAATGCATCTGACAAAGCTGTTACTACATAAAGCTTCTTATATCACATTCCAATCCTCTTAGGAGCCTCACCAGCTATTTCTGTCTATTAAATCTCAACCTCTCCCTCTGCAATTCTAGACCCTGGACATTTCACTCTGCCCACCGGATACAAGGATTCTTTATTACAGCCTTCTATGCATCACACACTTCTGCTGAACAGAAAAGATGGCCATTCCTCAAACATACCCTATCTTGGTTTTTTTCACTCAGGCTATTCTAATTAGATTGCTATTAATATTTTTTTATTCATTCATACTCTCCTTTACATTCAACATATCATTCATGCCCTCCCCCCATCTCCAGGCGACCTATTTTAAAACCCTAACTAAGCACAATGACTTTTTACTTTGACCTCCACAGCACTTTGTATTCACAACAGACAACCTTTATAGCTATTCACTCCTATGCAGTAAGCTTCTTGGAGACATGGATCAAGCCATATTTTTTTCCCTCTGAATTCATACAATGGAATCACAAAACCTGATAACCAGTCTGAATAAACTTCTAAACTGCTAAATCATGTAGCCATGTTTACCAATATTTTATAATTTCTAATAGTTAAAAATTAAAATGCTATTTAATATAATTCCATGGACATCATTACATAAAATCCTTCAAATTAGGAGAGAATTCTACAATCACATTCAAAACCCAACCTGTTGAAATCTATTCAGTAAATATAAAATGTTTTAAGTGATGATAAGGTGGAAAACTGTGCTTTCAAACCCATATATTATTTTTAATTAATATGGACTCTTTTTTTTTTTTTTGAGACGGAGTTTCGCTGTTGTTACCCAGGCTGGAGTGCAAAGGCGCCATCTCAGCTCACCGCAACCTCCGCCTCCTGGGTTCTGGCAATTCTCCTGCCTCAGCCTCCTGAGTAGCTGGGATTACAGGCATGCACCACCGTGCCCAGCTAATTTTTTGTATTTTTAGTAGAGACGGGGTTTCACCATGTTGACCAGGATGGTCTCGATCTCTTGACCTCGTGATCCACCCGCCTCGGCCTCCCAAAGTGCTGGGATTACAGGCGTGAGCCACCGCGCCCGGCCTAATATGGACTCTTAATTCAATATTTAATTAATATTGCCTGTCTCAAATGCTTCATCTCTCTAATGCAATAATTATACACCCTGTCATGTGAGACTGAAATGTGACAACATATGACAAACAGTATCAGAAGGCCTGTGCAAGGTAAGAACTCAACAAATATTAGCCATTCTTAGCCTCTTACCCATTTCTCACTTGGTCATCTTAAATCAATAGCAGGCTAATGCATTAACAACTGCAAACAAGTCTCTTCAAAGGTTTCCCCACAAAGAAGTTCATCTCTGTGCTGTTCATAACAGCAGAAGAGTGAAAATAACCACAATGTTCAAAATAGAAGAAAATAATTTTAAATCTGTGTAATGGGATACTATAGAATCACTAAATATGTTGTGGCCAGTGCTTTTAGCTCTCAAAACATATTAAATAAAAAGTATAGAAGACAAAGTAAAATATTTAGGGTTTTTCTGCCAAAAAAAATATTCTGTAAAAAAAAAAATACACACACACACACACACACACACACACACACACACTCTCTCACATGAAAAATGACCTAGCAAGTAATAATAAGTTATTTCTGGGTAGTTTCATTACAGGCACTTTTTAAATCTGCATTAAAAACTGATAAAGTCTTTATATTCAAGTTAAACAATATGAATGTCAACTAAGTAAAAAGGAAACTGCAAAGCATAATCCATAGTACTGTTATCTCACTGTCAGACTTCTCATTTGACATTTACAAACACAGGAAATGAATTCACACTATTTCTACCCAGTAGCCTCATAAAATGTCATTATATTCTAATTTCTACAACAATATAAAATAACAGGAACTAATTTAAAATTTGCCTTATTCCATCACCACCAAAAAATTCAAGTAATTTTCACTTTTTTTATGCCTCCTGGTTCTTCTCTATATATAGGCATACTATACAAAGCTGTAACACTGACTGAAGTATGCAAAACTTACATTTCATCTAAAGCAGCTATAAGAAGTTCTATTTTAAAGAAATGCACAAAGAAGAAGCCAAATATGAAACATTCGTGGATCATCCTTTAAAGCTCCGTCAGCTTCCCTCAGAGAGAATTTCACATTAACACTTCACAAACCCATGACTGTCAATATCCAAATTGAGAGTCAAATGGTATATTTCTATTTCCTGTCAATAAAAAAGTCTATATTTTCCATGCGTATTGCTTATCCAAGTGATTTTCACCTCGGATATAGATACTCAATACCATAATATACACGTTTGCAAACACACACAACCCTCTTTCCCTATTCCCAAGAGATTCATTGAGACATTTTATCCTTGAATGAGTTCTGCACACTTACACCTTTCTGAACACATATTTAAAGATAAATTTCCCCCTACCCTGCATTGCTTTATTTCAATAGGCAAAACAGTATTATTATGCTGCTTACCAAAACCAAAGTCTCGGGGCTAGCGTTAAAAATCAAGGGCTGGGCGTGGTGGCTCATGCCTATAATCCCAGCACTTTGGGAGGCTGAGGCGGGTAGATCACAAGGTCAAGAGGTCAAGACAATCCTGACCAACACGGTGAAACCCCTGCCTCTACTAAAATGACAAAAATTGGCCAGGCATGGTGGTATGCACCTATAGTCCCAGCTACTATGAAGGCTGAGGCAGGAGAATCACTTGAACCCGGGAGACAGAGGTTGCAGTGAGCCAAGATCACGCCACTGTACTCCATCCTGTTGACAGAGTGAGACTCTGTCTCAAAAAAAAAAAAAAAAAAAAAGTTAAGTCACCACACAATCTGGGTAGATTTTGATAGTTTCTTTGGAATTAGAAATAATGACTAGACAATTAACTTTTTAAAGTTGTGTGTGCGTGTGTGTGTGTGTGTGTGTGTGCACACACTTGTATATTATGGTATATGGGGCTCTATTACCAGGATGAAGACTGAACACATAAGAATTTTTTATTGACAAGCAATAGAAATAGACAGAACATATAAGAATTATTGACAAGCAAGAACATATAAGAATTTTTTATTGACAACCATAGAAATATACTATTCAGTGATCTATTTAGGTATTGACAGGTATAGGTTTGTGAGGTGTTACTCTAAGCTTCCACTGAAGGAAACGGAAGGAGCTTTAACCAGCATTCCACGTGGTCCTAGAGACTGACAGTCCATAGCCCAAGGCCTGCTGGATGAGGACAGACTGAAACACAAGGAGAGAAGGTAGTAACAACTCCTATGGCTCCTTATAAACCATAGAAAAAAGTTGCTACCAGGATATGCTACAATTTCACTGGCGCTTCTTTAATGCTCCTTGTCTTCTCTGGTCTCACTTGACACTTTCCCTCAAAACGCAATCTGCCTGGCCCTTCCCCAAATCATATAGTAGCTTTTAAGCCACTGCAAGGACTGGAGCCAGCCTAAGAATTCCAAGTTGGAATTTTATGTTCCCTGCAAATAAGAAATATAAGGTAACAAGATGTTCATGATCCTGTGGCAGCCAGAAAGAAGGCTTGTCATTCACTGGGGGTGCAACTAACTTTTATTCTTCGAATAGACATGTCTGATCAGGCTGCGATAGTCTAGGGGAAGGGATTACCTACACTTTATTTCTGCATTCTCCAGGAAGAAAAAGCAGATAGCCAGGAAAAGTGGTGAGCAGAAAACCCGTTTTTTGCCTTTTTAAAAACATATTTCTAAATGTGGTAGAAATCCATCACTTAATTGTGTTCATCACATACAGATGATCCTTGACTTATGATGGGGTCACATCCCAATAAACCCATCATAAATTAAAACAATCATAAGTCAAAAATTTGTTTAATACACCTAAGCTACTAAACTTCTTCGTTTAGCCCAGCCTAAACGTGCTCAGAACACTCACATCAGCCTACAGATGGCAGCACAGAGCACTGTGGAATACCGGTTGTGTATCCTAGTGATCATGGAGCTGACTGGGTGTCTCGAGAGAGTAACCTACCATATATTGCTAGCCTAGTAAAAAATCAAAATTAAAAAAATCGAAGTACAGTTTCTACCAAATGCATGTCATTTTTGTGCCATTATAAAAAGTTGAAAAATCATTAAGTTGAACCATCATGGTCGGGACCATCTGTATTCAACATGACAAATCCCCTTCACTTTCACTCCACTAAGGTTATTCCCAGTCCTTGCTAACTTGGCACACAGTCTCTTAAACAAGTCTCTAAACTTCCCTTTTTAAAGATTCATCAAAACCCAAACCTCATGCTATTACGGAAGCAGTATCAATTTAAAAGTTTCCAATCAAACAGTTGTCAATGTTATTAATTCCTGTCCAAAATAACAATTCCTGTTCAAAGAGGAATTTCTCCAATATATCAAATCCAAACTGTAGAGTCAAACTAGGACAAACTAAAGGAATCCTTGCCATTTTACAACCTTTCGGGAGGAAGAAAAGCTATAGATAGAGTACTGTGAAAGATATACCCTTTAAAGAATATGACTGAAGGTTCAGGTGAAAGATGAGAGACTTGACTGGCAGTAAGATTTTAGTCCAGTGGTATTTCTCAGAGGAGGGATGACTTATACCTGAAGATGCCATGAAAAGGAATTTTAAAAACACCACTAAATGCATCCAAGGCAGAGATCCCACAACAAAGTTGGATGAACCAAAGAAAATGAGCCAGAAGACAGAGAAGAACCATACAAATAGAAACATCTCTACGGATAAAAGTCATAAACTGGGTCAGTTCTGACATGGAACACAAGGGTCTAAGAGTGCCTAGTTACATGATCCAAGAGTATCAAGTGTTTTTCTAAACCCCATGGATCTCTCTTCCTAAATTCTGAACACCTAATTTGTAATTTTAATTTATCTCTTAAGATACAGCCATAAATTCCACCCCCCAACCCCGCCACCACCAGGTTAATGTTTTATTCTAGACACTCAAACTCTCTTCTCTTTCACCATCCAAGTGATGGCTGACTTCGTTGAATCTAGCAGCACAGAGGACACATCACATGCTCCCTGTCCCTTTATAAGGGCCTCCCATATAACCATCTAACCAAATAGGCATCTAATATAAACAATGCACAACTTAGCCTAACTGACATTACCTCAGGTGTTTGACAGATTATGAACAAAAATCACAAATTTCATTCAAACCCAGATGAGATGTTTTTGTCTTTCCTATTTCTACAATTTCCAACATAAAAACTTAGCCTTAAAAAACAAAAACAACCTAATAGGTTTTGTTCTGGTTGTTGATTTTAAGTAAACATGAGATGGAAGTCTAGAGTACGATTTTATCTCCTATTTAAGAATGTTCATGTTTCTATTTCCTGTCTTTGGACACTTCCCAAGTACTTCTCAGATCTTTTCAATGCTTCAAAGTTTAGCTGATTTCCTAAATTTACATCCCTAAGAGCTGTGGCTTTGAAAGTAATACATAATTCACCATAAAAACTTCCCCATATTTACTTAAGGTTTGAGCAAGCAGACCCCTGGATTGTAATACGAATATCTTAAACTTGTCTGGTCAATTCAGAATAATCTATTTGTCATAAACACTGGAAGAATTCATGTTTAAAAATAAAGCAATGCTCAGAACTTCAAGGGTGGAAACTGATGAGCTGTGTCATTCAAAGGCCCTTCTTGGCCTGCCAGCTTTACCACAGTCAATGAAAAGAGGTTTTCAAGTTAAAATGTGTAGCCCCAGCAAATATCAGAAAGGAGGCTAAGGTAATAAGTTAGATAATTCCTAGAGCGTTTTTGTAGACTTGACATAATGGAAAGGGTCTATTATAGCTATGTCCTTCTTCCCTAAGCTGAAAACTTTACAGACTTTCACTGTTTAGGTTTTTGTATGTCTGACACTTGGAAGGATGGCTCTTTAATGAAGACTACTAAAAACGTGGCTGAAACATTTTAATTGTTCATGTTTATGTGCATTTTAACAACCCTACATTTGACTGAATTATAAAGATATTTTTTTTTTTTTTTTTTTGAGACGGAGTTTCACTCTTGATACCCAGGCTGGAGCGCAATGGCGCGATCTCGGCTCACCGCAATCTCCGCCTCCTGGGTTCAGGCAATTCTCCTGCCTCAGCCTCCTGAGTAGCTGGGATTACAGGCACGCGCCACCGTGCCCAGCTAATTTTTTGTATTAGTAGAGACGGGGTTTCACCATGTTGACCAGGATGGTCTCGATCTCTTGACCTCGTGATCCACCCGCCTCGGCCTCCCAAAGTGCTGGGATTACAGGTATAAAGATATTTTTATTTCTGCACATGCACTGTCCTCTCATGTTCCTTCAGTATGAAAATCCACATGTATCCTCTTCCAGAGTAAAATTTCAGGTAATGTATTTTTAGATGACAGGACTTTGCCTGCTGATGAACTTAAGAGGGAACCAGGAAAATAAACTATTAGGG